>NC_065443.1:110083666-111333666 GCF_917563875.1 Diabrotica virgifera virgifera | reverse complement strand
ATTGAAAGTCATCACTTTTATAATTTTTAAAACATTAATTGTCATTAATGTCACTGAATGTATTTTTTCGTAGCAACGAAGGGCATCTGACGTAATATACTTAACGACGGGCAATTATCAAAAATTATCGATTTAATTCAGATTTCTGTAGCTTTCTATTGGTCAGAATCTCCTATGAATGAAATAATCATTACAACCAATTGTAGCTAAATCCCATCAAAAATATTATTGTTAAGATGAAAATGTTAAATAATAAATAAAATGATAATATTAAAGTTCAATGTTAAAAAAATGGCCCGATTTTCATTGAAAAGTCCCGGATTTCAGGTAGTTTTTTCAGCCTTGTCCCGAATTCGACTGAATTGGAGTTGGTCACACTAGTTATAACCCCCAAAACCCCCGTTACGCCTATGAGACGACCAATAAAGAAGACGAAAGGGACTACAATATGCAGTCACATTACGTGTATTCGTCTAGGAAAAATTCCATGCTGTCTTTAAATTTTCATTTTACTCATATTTTGAGTTATGTACACGGAATCAACTTTCGTTGGAACTGTTCCTAGACGAATAAACGGAATGTGACTGCATATTGTAGAGTCTCTTTCGTCTCCTTGCCTTATAAATTGTAAAAGGCAGAGATTAAGGATGATACCAGGGACTTCTCATTTCTTTAATAGATGTCGCTACAGCGTCCGATACAACAATTTTTGTAAATTTTATACGAGGTATGTCAAAAAATATGAACTTCACTCAAAAGTAAAGTACCTTTATCGTTCAGAATATTTCAACTAGAAAGATGCAATTTCATATCGAAACATAGTTTTTAATCCCGAACAACTTTTTATAATAACAATTTTCAATATTGTGAAAAATAAAGATACTTTACTCTTCAGCGAAATTCATATTTTGACATACCTCGTATACTATTGATGAAATTTGATATATGATTTCATCAGACTAAATTTTTAGTTTTTAGACGTTCAGACGTTTATACTTTTAGACGTTTTAGACTATGCAGAGCAGTTTATGAAGAACTTTTTTTCGTAAAATTGATATTAAAAAGTTTTCCCACATATGATTCCAAGTTACGCAGACAAAATGTACCAGATTTATTCAATAAAACCGCCTTCTCTACAGCAATAAAACCGTCGTCCCTGCTATACTTTTTCTTAGATCTCTAGATAATCAGCAGTTATATATTTTTTACATTCAATAAAACTGTAATTAAGTCATAACACTTTACAACTGTAAACCTTTATTTCAGAAGTTAGGTATTATGTCACTACCTTCACTCTATATATATGAGACGCTGATTGAAATTCATTCCAACAAAACTAAGTTTAACACAAACTCCAACTTCCATGATCACCATACAAGATCGAGCGATGCTATTAGAGCACAACGTATATTGACGAAAAGTATAAAAAACTCAACTGATGTTAGTTTGTACAATTTTTTGCCAGATGAAGTAAAAAGTCTTCATTTGCAGTCGTTTAAAAATAAAATAAAATCACACTTTTTAAAACATTGTTTTTACACAAAGACAGAGTAGGTACTTAGGTACCGCTTATAATACATTATAATAAGTACACTAGTTTGGTCAAGGTTTTTTTTGCCGATTATGACGATATTTCATGTTTTTAAGTTTATTTCATGTCTTTAAGTTTTTACATAGTGTGTTAAATTGTTTAAATTTGTTACTACCTGTTTGTATATCTGTTCATTATAATTTATAATATTTATCTTTTAAATTTTGTCAAAATTTTATAATGTAGGTACGTACTCTTTTGACTTGTCAAAAACAAAAATAAATTTTGTATATTTGATGAAATAAATTCTATTCTATTCTATTCTATTCAACGCCAATTTAATTCTCTTAGCAACTATTATGCATTTTTTTGTAGGAATAACCTTGAACTTGAACGAATATTTCATAGTGAATCACACCCATACAACAATTTCATTGTTCTGCGGTGATAGATAAAAAAAATATGTAAATGTCATTAAAAAGCAACGAATACTGGTGACTACTGTAATTAGCGAGTAGAAGACATGTATCTTGAGACAGATAAGTTTTATAATTAGACAGAAGAATTTAGTTTATACTTCAACAAGGATATGAAGTGAACGACTTTAAAAAACGTAGATACGATATTATGATAGGACTGTAAACGTAACTTCTAATTATTTTTTAATAAGGAAGGAACATACGTAATTTATTGTCTGACATTCCTACTTCCAACGAAAGCCATTTTCAGACAAAACAATATGTATTCGGAAGTGAAATGAACGAAAAAGAAAGAGAAATGACAATCAAAGAAATTAAACGAAATAAAATATCTAGAACTAATAAAATCCTACGAGAAATGCCGAAGGAAGATGGAAAAGAAGTCACCCCTTACCCCAAATACCCAAAAACTGGATTTTAAAAGAGGTACACAGCACATTTGACCTTACATACTCTGAAAATACTAGTAAAAAAGATTAATTATGTCTTAAGCGGGTAGGCACAAAATCTTGGTCCAATGCTATTTAAATGTGTTAATTTTTATCGAATCCTGAGAAAACTAATATGTAAATATTTTTGAAAAATTTAAAGCAGAATGAAAGATTACATTATTACCGAGGGCCAAAAGTCCCTTAGAATAAACAAAAGGTCTCTTTTGAATGAAAAATTTGAAATTAAAAATTACACTAAATTTTCTCTTTTTTTCACCCCTGTAACTTATTACAATAAACATTATAGATGTTTTCAGGGACTTTTGGCCCTTGATATTAATGCAGTCTTTCATTCTGCATTTAAATTTTTCAAAAATCTTTATTAGTTTTCTCAGGATTCTAAAAAAATAAAGCATTTAAATAGCATTGGACCAAGATTTTGCGCCTACCCCCTTAAGAAGAAACAAAGTTTTTGCAGGAAAACATTCGAATTTTCAAGAATTATTATCTCACGCGAAATGTTAAAATCTGATTATGATCAGCACAAAATCAAATTATTTATATAATTCGAGAGCCTTTCAGCATCGTGTAAATGTGACCCATATCTCATACTTGAACCGAGTGGCTCTCGACAATAATTTCATTAAATATAACAGACCTTCCAATTTTTCATTTTTCCTACACACAAACATTCTTAAGAAGGGATTCAAAGGTAAAAGAATTTTTCATTTCCAGATTTTTTTTCGGGGAAGCCGTAGCACACGTATCGGTTTCCTCACTTTTGCGGCTCTTGAGATGAGGGATTTAGAGGTATTTCATTATTTCCAGGTGGTTGCTGTGATTTTGGATGTACAGGGTGGACATAGTCCATAGAAAGGTAAATATTCCAATGGAAATGATAAAAATAATTATCTAATATTGAAAATGTAGACAAAATTGACAAAAAATTTTTTTTTAATTTTCTTTTTGTTTCAATAACTCTTCTACACCATCTATTGTAGAAAAAAAATTATAATGCAACATTTGCAGAGAGTTGTAAATCCCTTCACACTTTTTTATTGTGAGGTTTTTCAGGGAATTTTACCTGGAAACTCACATCTTTGATTGACTTTTAACAAACTTTCTAGTTTACATTTTACAAAGGCAATAAAAAGTTTTTATTAGCGGACACATCAAGTAAATGTGTCATGTTATTTTGCAAACAATTGAAAAAACTGATTGAATGCAGTGATTAAGTGTATTCAATTCAAATTAATCAAGTTAATGTAATTTTACAGCTTAGCTTTTTTTACTTTTGAGATATTTTAAAATTGAATTTTTGTTTCATAATAATTTTATACACAAATTTTGTATTAAAATTTGAGCGCGGTCAGGTATTAACCCTGATTCTGAGCGCGGCCTGTTAACCTTCGGATGACCAAGGGGGTACATTTGGACCCCAATTAATGTTTTTATTTAATAAATTCAGAAATATTTTCAATTTTAAACTCATAATTTTTTTATTGACTTTAATATCATTCTAGATACCCTCATATTTTGTAATAAAAAAAATTCCCTACATTTTACGAAAAAAAAAATATTTTCTGAATTTGGGGTCAAAGACGAACGTCGCCTTCCATATTCCAATTTTATATTAAGTAAATACAGTCTATTATGTGGAATTGTATGTAAGAAACCTTTCAATATTGAAAAAAAATTGTTGGTTAAAGCTGTGGCGACGTAATTAGTGTATATTTTAAAATTTCTTTAGTGAGAAATATTTTTTCTCACGCGTTCTCGGCTTTCGTATATGATCGCCGTTTCCATGGTAACATGCACAATACAAACACAATTAATGTTGTCAAACAAAATGTGTTGAAGATAAACTTACCAGGAATTACCTTTCAAACCGATTCAAAAATAACTGTTAATTAGAATTTTAAATAAATAACGAATATTATAAATTAAGACTATTAAATATCTACATGTACTCGTATAATGTATTTTACTTCAATGTATGCATATAATATACCTAAAAGCACATAAATTATTTAATTTTGAAGTTTGAACTCTTGACAAAACCGCATCCATAGAAAAAGTACAGTGTACTTGAAACACATGAGAAAATGACATATTTCTCCCTCGCTTGATTTGATTTGCTTCTGCACTCGTGAGAAATGTGTCTTTTTTCTCACTTGTTGTACAATATAATATTATTTATCCTGGGGTAGAAATTTGATGAAGTATTTATACCACCTCCAAAAGAAGCCTGTTGGTCCAATTATTCTTTCCTTTGTAATGATATTCTCAAATATGCTATTATAATGGCCAAAATATATTATTTAGGCTTTAAATTAATACCCCATTCGCATTATTTTCCAGATTTGGTTACTAGCGATTTTTTTAAAAACAATTTTACTACTTCCGAGGTAATGGCTACTCTAAATAGCAGTTTTGGGGACTAGTATTCATCAATTTGGGTATTTTTTGGCCACCTAATAGTTATGAAATAATCCTTGACAAAAAAATGAAACAGATATAAATAGAAAGATTATGTCGATTTAGGCACATTAGAAGACGGGAACCGCAAGTAGCAAAAATCTAGATAGAAACCATTAAGACAATAATAAAAAACAAAGTTTTTCTTTATCAAAACTAAATTGAAACGCTTCAACTAAATCAACAATTGTTTTGAATATTAAAACATATTTATTAGATTCTTAGCAATTATAGATACATATACAATTCTACTCGGAAAAGGATAAAAAAACTTTCACTGATGCAACAAGCCAATTTTTCATAAATGGTAAAATCCAGTTTTTACCATCAGTATTCATTTCTTTGAAAAAATTGAAAAAATTGTAAGAATATCGCATTTCCAATATCAACAATATTTATAGAACTATATAGAAAGTTTAACATTCAGTTAACCGTTATGTTTAATTTATTATATAAAAATGATAAGAAATATGACAATAATAATAGACTTATGGTCACTTTCTAATACATTGTTAATTTGTTTTAATAACAGATCTTAATAAAAAATATAATTGCCTACAGCGTGCTGTGAGGAATATGAAATCTAGATCTTTCATATTCGCGCTTATATTACTCAAAATAGGAAGTCAATAACATAAACAAGATATCCAAAGAATATAGACGTAAGTAAGGATATAGAATATAGATAAGTCTATATTCTTTGATAATACTAAACTACAAGAGAAAACGAAGGAAAAAATTGTAACCTTACTTGTACTATCTTTAGCTTTGTTTTGACTTTCTGTATGACCATCTGCATTCAAAAATAAAAATGAGACCAATATAATAATTATCATACGTTTTAAGTCTTACGTTTTAAAAAGGATTGCTTATAATTAAATTCTAATAAATCTTCTAATAAATATTGAGCCCATACATTAATCTTCTCATTTACTTCATCAACAAGTTACTCTCGTTTATTTCTACGACATAGGTACTTATGAATTTCTTAGTGTTATCCTCTTTTGTTTCTTGATAGAAGTTATTTCTGTATGTTCTTTTTACTACGACTCTCTTTTCCTTGTACAAAATTTACTGTCCTATTAGTATTAGACAAAAGTTTTGACTTGATTTTATTTCTTTCCTGGCATACTTTCTTACATTATTCATTGGACAGATTGCAATTGCGCGCAGCGATCTGAAAGGAGGAAGACCTAACCCTTCGGTCCAAACCTAACTTTCGGGTATTAGAGTGAGAGAACCGCAGGAGGTATTTGACCGCTGCGCGCAATCACAACCCACCCTATTCATTATATTAGTTATTACTTGGAGTTTTTGCATATTTCTGAAAACTTTTTGTACTGTATCTGCTATTATTTTTTTCAAACTTTTTCTTCTTTTTACAATTTTGTCTTTATTTTTTTTTGTTGCTAGGTAATATACATTCGCGAGGAACCGCAAAGTGGACGACGCCTGGTGGTAAATTTCAAAAGCATCAATTTCGAGAAAACCTTGAAATTGTCATTAATTTGTGTACATATTTGCGGCGGTTTATATTAAAATTAACAATGACTTCGACTTCAAAAAACTTTTGCAGTGTTCCTCAATGTTCATCCTATTACACTCCATGTAATGATGTAAACTTCTTCAAAAGGTGCCTATCTTCTGGAGATGTTGGCGACCACATTGACGTATCTTATTCTATTTACGGCAGCTCGAAATAGATCAGTTGACGTTAGACCAGTCCACTTCCTAAGATTGGCCAGCCAGGATATACATATGTATACGTCCAAGGCCTTTCTTGCCCTCAAGCTTGCCTTGAAGAATCAACTGTAGTAGTCGGTATTTATCATTACGCATAATGTGACCGAAGTAAGCCAATTTTCTGTTCTTTACGGTGTTAATAATTTCTTTGTATTTTCTTAGCCTCTGGAGAATAGTTATGTTAGTTGTGTGGTGTATGTATGAGACCCTCAACATAGCTCCGGTAGCTCCACATTTCAAACGCCTCTAATCGTTTTATGGTATCTTCTGTATGACTCCAGCTTTCAACACCGTATTGCAGTGTTCCTCAATGTTCATCCTATCCTATTAATTATACTCCACGTAATGAAGTAAACTAACCAATACCAACTCACATTTGGTTAATTTAACGTTTGTATTAAACGTAGTATTTTTTTAATAATGTTTAAGCGACTCCAAAATTAAATAAATAATTAAATAATGCGTAAATATATTTTGTGCACAGAATGTACATTGCTATGCAAAATATTCCGACCACCTCATAATTTCCAAAACACAATTATAAAATAAATTTACATACTTAGTTTGCAGTTTTTATTGAAATTAAAATTGTTATCTGTTAGTGTAAAATAAATAATTGTAGTATTGTTCGTCCGCTATAACTTTTTCCATGCGTCACGATTCATTTTCAGTAGTAATTGCACAAGAGCTATACGCTGTGAGCTCGTACGTAGAAGGGATATTTACAAATTCGCGAGCGCCAGTAGTGACAAGTCTGTAAACGATTACTGGAAATTTGACATAAATGTCAAAGTGATTAATTTAGAATTAAAATTAAAAACATTAATTATAAAAAGTATTAGTTTGTCAAAGCTGTGTTATATATTTTTACCTTAAATGTACAATACGTTTTAAATAGTGAATTTAAGTTTTTTTAATGTTCCGTAATATCTAATTATAAATTAATATATTAATCTTACCGCCATCTACACGATAATTGTGAAAGTATCCGAAGTAAGAAATTCATATTTTATCAATAGAACGTCAAAATGATTAGCAAAATCTTAAAAAAATCGATTATAATTTAATTACTTCTTTGCGTTGTAAATATTAAGCGATAACAATTAAATAATAAATTTAAAAATTACCAGTGAAAGTTGATTAGTAATCCGCCAGGAGCGACACCAGCGAAGCTCACAGCGTATACGCTGTGAGCTCGTACGTAGAGGGGATATTTACAAATTTGCGAGCGCCAGTAGTGGCAAGTCTGTAAACGTTTACCGGAAATTTGACATAAATGTCAAAGTGATTAATTCAAAATTAAAATTAAAAACATTAATTATAAAAAATATTAGTTGGTCAAAGCTGTGGTATATATTTTTACCTTAAATATACTTACGTTTTAAATACTGAATTTAAGTTTTTTTAATGTTCCGTAATATATAATTATAATTTAATCTAAAAATCTTAGCGCCATCTACACGATAATTGTGAAAGTATCCGAAGTAAGAAATTCATATTTTATCAATAGAACGTCAAAATGATTAGCAAAATCTTAAAAAAATCGATTACAATTTAATTACTTTTTTGCGTTGTAAATGTTAAGCGATAACAATTAAATAATAAATTTCAAAATTACCGGTGAAAGTTGAAGTAGTAATCCGCTAGGAGCTCCACCAGCGAAGCTCAGAGCGTATACGCTCTGAGCTTCGCTGGTGTCGCTCCTGGCGGATTACTAATTCAACTTTTACCGGTAATTTTTAAATTTACTATTTAATTGTTATCGCTTAATATTTACAACGCTAAAAAGTAATTAAATTGTAATAGATTTTTTTAAGATTTTGCTAATCATTTTGACGTTTTATTGATGAAATATTAATTTCTTATTTCGGATACTTTCACAATTATCGTGTAGATGGCGATAAGATTAATTTATAATTACATATTACGGAACATTAAAAAAAGTAAATTCAGTATTTAAAACGTAAGTAATTTAATTCATCACGAGTGTCCATTGCCACTAAATATTACAGCTCTCCTTTCTTCCCCAGATAAAGCGGTACTAGATTCCATCATTAATTTTATCAGAAATTCAAAAATAGCGGTATAGTTTAGAAATAGACAATATGAAATCATTTAATGTAATTAAGAATTTACATGTTTTGTGGCAAATAGATTTTGTCTGATGCCAGGATCTCTCACACACACACACACACAAAACGTAAGTATATTTAAGGTAAAAATATATACCACAGCTTTGACCAACTAATACTTTTTATAATTAATGTTTTTAATTTTAATTTTAAATTAATCACTTTGACATTTATGTCAAATTTCCGGTAAACGTTTACAGACTTGCCACTACTGGCGCTCGCGAATTTATAAATATCCCCTCTACGTACGAGCTCACAGCGTATAAAATTATCGAATTTTTCCCGAGTGACACTTTGACAGTTTTAATTTCATGACCCGAAGGGGAGTGAAATTATGTCAAAGTGTCACGAGGGCAAAAATTCGATAATAATTTTAGAGATCAAGTGCAATTTGCTGCGATTATTTCATGAATAGAACTGTTCAAAACCAAAATTTTATTGTGTAAGTAAATTTATTTATGTAAGTACCAATTAGTACAATTAAACACACAGTTGTTATACATATTTGACAGTTGAAAGTCATCACTTTTATAATTTTTAAAACATTCATTGTCATTAATGTCACTGAATGTATTTTTTCGTAGGAAAAGGAAACAAGAAAAAATGGAAAAATGGAAAGAGGAAAAAGGAAACAAGGACAAGGAAAAATAAAAGAGAAGAGAAAATTATATAAAAAGTGTCAAGAAACCAGATCCGACACAGATCTTCAAAATTATATGGTGGCGAAAAAGGAAGCGAAAGTAGCAGTAGCAAAAGCCAAAGCAGAAGCGTATTCAAACCTATACGATCAACTTGATACCAGGGAAGGCGAAACAAAGATATATAAAATAGCCAAACAGAGAGCAAAGAAGGCAAAAGATTTTAATGAGATTAGATGTATCCGAGATGAAAATAATAAAATACTAGTTCACGAAAGGGATGTCAAAAAGAGATGGAGAAAGTACTTTGACACCTTATTAAATGAAGAATTTGACAGACAGCCTGTAGAATCAACGGAGACAGTAGCAGCAATGGTCACCAAAATAACAAACGAGGAGGTGGCTCAACCGCTTCAAAAAATAAAGAAAGGAAAAGCGGTAGGACCAGATGATATTCCTGGGGAAGTATTGAGAGGATTGGGAGAGACAGGAACAAGGTGGCTAGCAGGCCTATTTAATAGAATTATGGAAGTTGGACAAATGCCAGACGAATGGAGAGGCAGTATACTGGTACCTGTTTACAAAAACAAGGGAGATATAGAACAATGTACAAACTACAGGGCTATACAACTGCTTAGCCACACCATGAAAATTTGGGAAAGAGTAATTGATAGACGGATACGTGAAGAGACCGAAATATCCGAGAATCAATTTGGCTTTATGCAGGGCAGATCAACAACGGATGCAATTTTCATTATAAGGCAGTTGATGGAAAAATACAGGAGTAAAGAAACAAACGCTCATATGGTATTCATTGATCTTGAGAAAGGATATGATAGAGTTCCTCGAGAGATTCTGTGGTGGGCACTCAATAAGAAAGGAGTCCCTGGTGAATATGTAAAGATTGTGAGGGATATGTATGAGGGAGTAACGACTAGGACAGGTGTGGGGGGAGACTGATAAATTTCATGTGAAAGTAGGATTGCACCAAGGCTATGTGCTTAGTCTGTATTTATTCTCATTAGTTCTGGACCAGATAACAGCGAAACTACAGGGTAACATTCCATGGTGCTTAATGTATGCTGATGATGTCGTGTTAGTAGGAAATAGTGAAAGAGACTTGAGAATAAAAACTGGAACAGTGGAGGCAAGCTCTGGAGGAAAAAGGTTTAAAACTTAGTAGGACAAAAACAGAGTATGTATTTGGAATGTTCATTTAAAGATGGAGTTACTACAAATAAAATGGTATCTTTGGATGGTGAACTGATTGTAAAAAGCAATAGTTTTAAGTACCTGGGATCGGTATTACAGGGAGAAATAGATGGAGATGCATGCAGTAGAATTAGGGCTGCATGGATAAAGTGGAAAGAAGCGAGTGGTGTGTTGTGTGACAGAAAAATTTAAATGAAGATGAAGGGAAAATTCTATAAAACAGCCATAAGACCGGCTATGATGTACGGAACTGAATGTTGGGCAGTGAAAAAGAATGAGGAACAACGAATGCATGTGGCGGAAATGAGAATGGTTAGATGGATGAGTGGAGTGACAAAGAAGGATAAAATTAGAAATGAGTATATTAGGGGAAGTCTAGGTGTGGCACCAATTGATGCCAAAATGAGATAGCATAGGCTAAGATGGTTTGGTCGTGTTCAACGTCGAGACGTTAATCACCCAATATGAAGAATAGCTAAACTGTAGATTCCTGGAAGGAGTAGGAGAGGAAGACCAAAGAAGACCTGGGGGGAGACGATAAGGCAGGACATGTTGGTAAAGGGGATTAACATTGATATGACCCAAGATAGAATTGTGTGGAGAGATGCAATTAGGGAAGCCGACTCCGCATAGGAATAAGGCAAAGAGAATGATGAATGTAAATAATCAAACAAATTAAGTCAAAACATAAAGTGAAACGAACGTCGATGTGTATATACATTTTGTATACTGTATACTATAGACTACACACATCGGCGTACGTTTTACTTTATGTTTTGACTTAATTTGTATAGCGGACGAACAATATACCTAATACTAAATTAAAAAACAAAATTGGAATTGTAAGATAGATTAATAGTTTTTAAAACACTATGTGATTATCGGGCGCTAGATTTTTTTGGTGGACTGGGTATATCGAGCATGATAAAAGGTAATGGCCACTTTAGTATAATTTTTCCTTTTCTTTATAAAGAAATTAAGCAAACATATCGACGGTTTAATATGAAAGCATTGTAAGAGTTCCTTATATTAAACTATGATTATCGCAGATGCAAGTACATATTTGAATTATTGATAGTTTCTAGTTAATGAAAAAAAAAAAAGGTAAAAACAAATCAGTATTTCGCAACAAATTTTAATGGATGCATACAGATGAAAGATAAATTGAGGCCATCAGTGCAAAAGTGGTGTAACCCACAATCCACAATTTTACCAAAACGCTTTTATTACATTAAAGTTATCCTTTAATTAAGTATTTTCGGATGCAGAGTGTAGTGAGCAACCATTGCTTGAGCCACTCTGCATCTAAAAGTACTTAAATAATAACTTTAATGTAATAAAAGCGTTCTGGTAAAATTGTGGGTTGTGGGTTACACCACTTTCTCAATAGCCTCAATTTTGAGTATGGGTCTTTAACCCATTTAGCGCCAAAGGTGCGAAAACGCACCATTTTTTTGTAGAATTTTTTTTTGACAATTCGTTAATTTTTTTAAATCTTTGTATTTTTTAAGCAACCAGAAGATATAAGTGTAACTAAATTTAATTTTGTTTAATTTCCAAACTCATGTTTTCATCACAAAAATATTTTCTAAATGTCCGACATTTTCAATCCTTCGACACAACTTTATTTTTACTGTAGTAATTTTATTGGCATAACACTTTTGTGGTCAAATAAATTAAAACATTATTTTTTTAACCTATTTTTACACCAATTGTTATAAAAATACAAAAAAAAATTTTCGGAGTCATCAAATCTCGTGTTTGAAAATAATGGTTCGATAACGAACCATTGGCGGAAGTCGACATATAATCCTGTCTGATCAGGAATAAGTTCAAGATGATGCACAGGCAGTAATTTGTTGGGATATTTCTTTATTATGTGTAAAAGCACGTATCCACTATGCTTGCACTCCGAGCTCCTGCAACTGCTCCACATAGTGGACACGTTTGGCGCTCCCGGACTGTGCAATTTTGCGCACTCTGCCTCGGCGTTCCAATCTGTGGCGGTTTATATGTAAGGGAGCGATACCGTGAAGTTCGTGAAAATAGTGGATGCGCTCTCGGACCATGCAACAGTGTGAGCTCCGCTTCAACGGTCCAATAGGTGACGGTTTATATGTAGAGGAGCGCATACATGTACATGGGAGCAGTAGCAGGGAGCGCGGAGCGCAAGAGGTTTGTGAACATAGTGGATGGTTGGCGCTCCCGTACCGTGCAAAAGTGCGCGCTTCGCCTCGGTGGTCCAATAGGTAGCTGTTTATATGTAGAGGAGCGCATGCCGTATCGATGGGAGCAGTTGGAGGGAGCGCGGAGCGCAAGAGGTTCGTTAACATAGTGGATGGTTGGCGCTCTCGGACCGTGCAACAGTGGTCCGGTGGTCCAATATTACGAACGTAGTGGATACATACCTTTAGAAAGACGGGTATTCTGGTATTCAGTTTTGTTATAATCTAGGGTGGGGGAGGGGGCTACATAAGGGAGGTTGTGTAGTGTTGTAGACAATATGTCGATTTGTCGAATTTATGCAACTGGCACAGTGCAAGATACAGGATTAGAAAGTGTAAACTTGAAATATCTAAAATAATTTCTAAAAAAGATATAGGGCCGTTCGACTTCGTTTTTGAGAAAGAAGCTGAAGAAGGTGTAGGCAATGTTCTAACCATACTATTTTTGTTTATCAAAACTTCCAGGTCCATTTACACTCTAAATGTTTTGAGACTTTTCACAAAAAATAAAATTGTGTATTTCAATTTTTATATCTCATTTCCGCCAAAGGTCCGAAAACGAACCATTTTGTTGTTCTGACACCTGCCATTATCAAAGTGTAAAACAATTTTTTTACGAATTTTACGAGGTTTATTTTACTCTAGTTAATCAAATATATTACACATTATTGCAGTATTTCTTTGCTTGGCGGTTAATGGGTTAACCCATAAGACGTCTTAGTGGTCACTTTGGCAAAACACACGTGTAAATGATTTATATTCAACGTTTTATGCCTTCGAGATCAAATTAATGACAAATTAATTGTTTTCCCAAAGTTATCGTCTATCTTTGAGATTCTGTCAGAATTGGCTATTGCGAATACCCAATAAGCTTCATTTGCTACTTTACAACAAGAAATATAGCTCGGATATAAAAAACGGTCAATGTTTGTGATTAAAAACCATTAGTTGCAACATAAGAACAATATTTTTTCTTTAACTTTCAATAAGAACCGGCCTATTTTCAATAACAACTGGATAAAGTTATATTATCTAAGTTTTAATGCTGAGCGATGATAACAAATAGATTCATTATGGATTTATTTAAGTATTTTTACTACCCACTATCTTTATGTTAATGCTTTTTTTATTTTTTTTTTTCGGGTTAAACGTGTCCATCCCGTACATTTACATCCATCTGTCCCTTTTGTCACGTATAGGACCGTGTATTATTTGTCGAAAGGGACACTGCGTTCAGTATTCCTGTCAGCACGGATCTTCAGAATCCCAAAATCCACCCACTAAACAAGGGACCTCAGGTCCCGTGGAATCTGTAATCCTCCCGGATCTCTAAATCACTTTACTAAATCTTCCCTAATTAACACAGGTTCCATCGAATAAGAGGAACACATTTGGCACAAACAACTCCTTAGGCCTGATACACAGGAAGGTCTTTAGGTCGTCTTAATCGGCAAAAAATAACGTAATTAATTTAAGGGAAAGATATTCCTGCAGGATTAAATACAGTAAAGGTTTCCAAAAGATACTTTTCCTTTTTATATGAAGAGGTATATCAATTTTATCACACAAGAATATAAAATGAATGTTGCATATTTATAACCAGTTTTTATTTACAAAAATTATTTCCGATTTGAAATTTGGAACGTAAATAAATATTTTCATATAGTCCTGTCACCAGGGGGTTACAACAGCCTCCTTTATTCAGATGGACTTACCCAAGTTTTTTTTATGTATTTTGACCCGTAGAACACGAATTTTTGGGTAACAGTGGATCCGGATGTCGATAAGATTGTTATAAACAAAGAACTTGAGAAATTATATAAAAGCGATTTTTCGCAAAACAAAACATGTTTTTGTATTTTTTGGGTCATTCTAAGCAAAAAATATTCTTACAAGTTTTTTCCTAGGATGCATAGTTTTCGAGATAAACGCGGTTACACTCAAAAAATATTTTTTGAACCCGAATAACTTTTGACTAAAAAATAAAATAGTAATTCTGCTTACCGCATTTGAAAGTTAAAGTCAAATTCTATCGGTTTTGATTATCTACATTCCTAAAAATTAATTTTTTTTCTACGTAGCATTGCATTAAAAGGCATGCATTGGGCACGGGAAACACTATTTGTTTATAGCTTTGTTTGACAATAAAAAAATTAATTTTTAGCAATGCAAATAATCAAAACCGGTATAACTTGACTTGAACTTTCAAGTGCGGTAAGCAGAATTGCTATTTTATTTTTTAGTCAAAAGTTATTCGGGTTAAAAAATTGCAATTTTTCGATTTTTTGAAAGTTCGATCGCGTTTATCTTTAAAACTATGCATCCTACGAAAAAACTTATAAGAATATTTTTTGCTTATAATGACCCAAAAAATACAAAAAAAACGTTTTGTTTTGCGAAAAATCGCTCTTATGTAATTCGCGAAATATGTAATTACGAAATATCACTCTCAAGTTCTTTGTCTATAACAATCTTATCGACACCCGGATCAACTGTTACCCAAAAAATTCGTGTTCTACGGGTCAAAATACATAAAAAAGAATGTGTGTGTACTTTGTACGCATGTAAGAAGTTATACTTCTATTATAATGATTTCAACGAAATTAATATATGTACTTTAAACAGTTCATTTATATTTTATTTAAATATTAAACTAATTTTAATACTTACTACCTCTCAAAATTTTTTATTAAAACAGTGCCAAAAATTAAAATAATAAAAGAATAAAACACACACAAACAAACACATTGAAAAATGCCACAAATTATTTCTGAACAATGTAGGAATTTTTTTTAACTAAATACGTATTTTCTGAAAAAAAAATTATATAATAAATAAACTTACAATCTTAAAATGTATAAAAAAAATAAAAAAATAAAAGTTTCCATTGGGGTTCGAACTCGCTTATCACCGCAGTTAGTATTGAAAGTCATTCACCTTAAACTTTTACCCACGGAGACCATGTGTCATCATGTGCGAAGATCAACTAACTAAACGGATTAAACTTTTGACGGTTCTGAATTTAACCAAATTATTTTGATTTTGAATTGAAATTATTTAGAATTGAAAGAAATATTACCATACAACAAAACATAGAGTAAGAAAACAATATATTAGGTGAATATTGATAGAAATTTTGATGGTAATCAAATTATGTAAATCAAAGCATTACATGCTATTTTGGTTGGTTCTTTTTAAATTTTCCTAATAATAGGTAGGTACTATGAAATTTTTTATTAGGATACTGAAACATTTACAATTATTACGTACCTGTCGCTTTTAAAAACTATTTAAAAAGTCACTACAATATTATAAACTTTTTTCTCTGCCATCACAACAATAAAAACTAATATACACAACATTAATTTGTTTATCCAAAATCTCCATATTGAACAATTATTGACAGATGATTTTAACACCCAATCAGATCCCGTATAACGTTTATACCATACTGTCTGTGTGCGCATGCGCGCAGAATTATGAAATTTTACTCTCAATCGCGCCTAAATAAGTATAACTTCAAAAAACTTGGGTAAGTCCATCTGAATAAAGTAGGCCGTTGTACCCTCCCTGGCGACAGGACTAATACAAATGCATTTAGCACTAAAAACACCGGAATAAATCTATTTTTAAATACAGCACCTGAGACTTGCAACTTTTTACATTGTGTTCAGAATGAGGAAAAGTCTCCAATAGAAAAATGTGTGAAAATGCATAATTGCATTTAATAACATGCATCGAAAAATGCATAAACATGTCAAAATCAGTATATTAGGGGCCAGACTTTGTTCATTGGGAGGTTTTTGGGGCCACTGAATACGAATACGCAATCAGAGCCAACCCCCGATGCATCTGGTGCCCAGGGTTACTGCTAAGGTACGTAATCTTCTGAAGTTTCGAGGGTTTTCGGCACTAAATTGACACAAATAGATTACTCCGGGGTTTTTGAGGTCGCCGAACACGAATATGACATCAGAATTGACCCTCATAGCACCTAGTGACCAGGGTGACTGATATGCACGTCATCTTCTAGAATTTCGAGGATTTTCGATTTTCGGATGTTGGTTCTGACGGCATATTCGTGTTCAGCAATCCCAAAAATTACCCAGTAATCTAGTTGCACCAATTTGGTATCTGAAAGTTTTTTACCCTTGAAAGTCCAGAAGATGACGTGCATATCAGTCATCCTGAGCACTAGGTGCTCTGAGGGTAGGTTTTGATGTAATATTCGTGTTCAGCAACCCCAAAAACTCAGTGCCGAAAATCCTCGAAACTCCAAATGATGTGCCTCAGCACCAACCCTAGGCACCAGGTGCTTCGGGGGTCGGCTCTAATTGCGTATTTCGTGTTCAATGATCCCAAAATGGCCCTGAATATCAAAATCGGGTCTTTAACCTCTTCAGCCCCAAGAAAAGATTTTTTATTATTTTAACAATATTTTCTATTTTCTCTCATCATTTGTGAAAACAATAAACGAAAATCTATAAAAACTATAAAAAAATTATTTGAGAGACACAATATGACTGGTCCAGCATAATGGACATCAGGACTTAGCTTTCATATAATTTAAGTTTGAAACTGAAAAAACATTCTCGTTCAGGAGAAATACACATTTATACATTTTGCATTTTGTACAATAGAATCTCGTCTTCTTAGTGCATCCAAGAGGTTTAGGCAACGCGGTAAGAATTTCTATTGCTGACAGAGCATATTGGCAAATGGTCATTACTGGTTTTTCTTACATCTATAGGCGGTAACTGAACAACTGTAGATCTTTTTGCAGGAATTATGGGCACTTCACCTTCAGATCTCTCCGGTTCTCTTGAAATAGACGCACTAGCTTGTCTCCACTTGCAGGCTTACCACCTAGAGCTAGTGACCTTCCAACATACAGCTTAAATTCCTGTAGATCCATTTCTCTTGATCATTATCGCTATTTTCACTGACGAAAAAATCGTTATCTGTCAAAATAGCCTCCAATGCACGTTCTATCAATATCCTTTTACTATCTGTAACTAAACTTATTGGTTGGGAATGGTTCGGCTGCAGTTCCATCGACCTATTTAGGGCGGCCGCCAGTAAAATAAGAATAACTGTGATGATTTCCAACCTCCGATAAGAGACGGACTTTAAGAAGAAGAACTAAACTTAAAAAACATGAGTATGGTAACATATTTTGCTAACTAAGTCCCAATGTCCAAAATGCTGGACAAAAAGTTTAGAGGACCGCTAACGTGTCCAGTTGTAATTATTTTTAAATATATTGATGTGATCATGATTATTGATATGAGATAATATTCTTATATGTTACTTAATTTAATCAATGTATTAATACTAATCTAATTAATTAACCAGATCACATATCAATATGTTTTCAATCTCAGGGCGAATTATAAATTAATTACTTACTTCCGTGGCTTCTAAATATTTCTTAATGGTTCCTAATCGGGATAGAAAAGAAAAGAGTAAAAAAAATACACATATGGGTTACAATTATAATCAAAATATTTTTTATTTTATTTAAAAGGCAATCAATGCTTAATATTTGCTATTTCTTATTATTCTTAAACATAACATTTACAAATGGGAATCTTATTTCCTTTTGGTTTTCAATTGAAAGTTTTTATTAACATTTAACTATTAGGAGTTATTAGGAACAACTCTATTTAATCTAACAATAAAAAACTGAAAACGTTTGTTTTCTATACTTCCACAAAATTTATTATATCTAAGTGACTACAGCTGTTTCGGCGGAGTGCCTTTCTCAAGTAATATAGTTTACAATGTGTTTGCCTTTTTAATCTTCAACTGAAGAGGTTGAGGAGTGGGGAGCTGTTTGTCTCGAGTTGGTCATTCAGAATTATATCTGTATTTTTCAGTTTATTAATTTCCATAGATTCTAAAAAAGATAGCTTAAGGCCTTTATTTTGAATATGTAGAATTTTAAACTCTTCATTGAAAGAATGATTATGATCTAGAAGGTGAAGTGCGTATGTAGAAGTGTCTGTTTTTCTATTGTTGAATGCCCTTTTGTGTTCTGCTATCCGTTTGTCAAAAGTTCTGCCAGTTTGACCGATGTACGTTTTCGGACAGTCACCACAAGTTAGTTTGTACACACCACTCTGTAGTTGCTTTCTCTTTCGGCTTTTATTGTTTCTGTGGAAAGCAACTACAGAGTGGTGTGTACAAACTAACTTGTGGTGACTGTCCGAAAACGTACATCGGTCAAACTGGCAGAACTTTTGACAAACGGATAGCAGAACACAAAAGGGCATTCAACAATAGAAAAACAGACACTTCTACATACGCACTTCACCTTCTAGATCATAATCATTCTTTCAATGAAGAGTTTAAAATTCTACATATTCAAAATAAAGGCCTTAAGCTATCTTTTTTAGAATCTATGGAAATTAATAAACTGAAAAATACAGATATAATTCTGAATGACCAACTCGAGACAAACAGCTCCCCACTCCTCAACCTCTTCAGTTGAAGATTAAAAAGGCAAACACATTGTAAACTATATTACTTGAGAAAGGCACTCCGCCGAAACAGCTGTAGTCACTTAGATATAATAAATTTTGTGGAAGTATAGAAAACAAACGTTTTCAGTTTTTTATTGTTAGATAAAATGAACTTCCATCAAGTAACGGTCGAATCCATCAACTCTATTTAAGTTTGATGAAGCTTTTCTGATATTATTGATTATGTTATTCAATTTTTTATGTGGAATTTAATACGAAAACCCATACATTCATGTCCAAACAAATGAGACTGACCTTTTCCTGGTGAACTGAAAATGTCCTCACACAAGACCCTTTCCTGCTATCCTTGGCTGCGATCAAACCTCGTCCTGGCTTCCAGTGATGTTCTCCTTTGAAAAACTAGCTCGAATAGCTCTCGTTCCTGCTTTTGTCGTGATGCTGTGTTCTACCTTTTTCGAAACTGCTATCAGCTACCGGGACACTCTGGGCTCAAGGAGGTTCTTTTACTCTCGACCTGGCCTACTTCTCGTTCCACGATAGATACTCCACACTCACGGAACTACACCGGCTTTCTCACTCCTCGAACACTACCGTCTACTACTCGACTTCACTTCTCGACAGCTCAAAACATTCTCCTCTCTATTTGTCATTCATTCCCCTACTTTCTAAATATCCCTTCCAGATTCACAAATCAAACTTCCACCACCAACTCTCATTCGCAGTATTCCTCAAAACCAATTTTTAATCTTTCTAAATATGCTTAATGGATTTCAAAAGAAAAATAGTTAATTCCCATTCTAAATTTACTTTCTACTAATTACAAAATTTAATGATCTATTATCTACTTCCACTAAGTCTTATTTAGCATCGGCTGATGATCGAACCTTCCGCGAACTACGATAATGACCTATTATCGATTTCACTTTGTTTATTCTAAGCGCATTTTCCCGACTTTCGTTTAATCACTTCTTAAAATTAAATATAACAATTTGTTGTATACAGGTTGTTCTAAATTTATATGCCCGTGGTTGAGAAAATTGAAAATATTTTATATTAAATTGAATTCTGTTTATAATTATCAAAATTTAATTTTCATATCAAATAGAAATATAACAAATCCCCGCCTTGTATTCGATAAAATTTATCCGCATTTTTAAATAAATTTTCTCGAGGCAAAACCAACTCCCTGTATATTTCCTTACTTTAATCTACGTCTTATACCCCTTCTTCTTGTATTACTCTAATTAGTCCCACCTGTAGAGTAATTGTTTCCTTATTTTCAGTGTCCTCATCCTGTATTAGAGTGTCGGCTATTATGTTGTCTTTCCCTTTTTCCCATATCAATCTTCTGTCTTTTTCCTCAGATTTTTCACATACTTTTACCATGTATTCTTCATCCTCGTTTTCATATGCCTCCTCTTCAAATGCCACTGTTTCGATCATATCTTTTTCGCTTTCATTTGTTAGCTTTATTTCTTCTTCTCCTGAGCTCATCTCTTCTTTTGAGGAATCCCAGTTTTCTTTTGCTTTTGATACTCTCAATTTTTCTTCTTCTGGGCTCAACTCTTCTTTTGAGGAGCCACAGGTTTCATTTTCTTTTGTCTTTTTCTGACTTTTTCTCCCTTTTCTTCTTTGTCCTTGCTTCGTTGCCAAATTCATTTCCACTGTTTGTTCTTTACCTGATTCGTCCGTATTTTGTTTCTCCTGTTCCTTGTCCTGTTCTTCTTCTTTTTCTTCTGTTAGATTCATCGTATTATTTTTAAAATCTATCACTACATGTTTTTCTGCCAATTCGTCAACTCCTACTATCATGTCATGTGACATGTTTGGCATTATTACACATTGTAGTGCATACATCTTCTTACCCAGTCGTACCATTACTCGTATGCCTTCATTTATAGTTGCCAATGTCCGTTTGTTTGCGCCCACTAAATTTACCCTAGGTATTTTATAAATTAAATTTGTTAAGTTAACTTCTTCTATTAGTTTTCTGTTGACCAATGTTATTTCAGATCCAGTGTCTATCATAATTTTAATTGGTTTCTCGTTGATAAATCCATCCACAAATTTTAAATTAACTCCATTTTTCTTTTCGTTGTTTCCTGCCAATTTAATAAACTCCTTGGGGTGACAAAAAATTCCTGTTTGATTTTTGGTTTTTAGTGAGCGCCGTCGTGAAAAGACGCCGGTTGCTCATCGTTGTTTATATTTTCGTCATAATGTCTCTCTCCGTCATATTCATCTGTCTGGGTATTATTTACTTCTCTTCTATTTTCTCTTGGTCTGTCGGATCTGTTTCGGTTTTCTCGATATCCCTGTTCATTTTGTCTACCATTATTTCTGTTTTCTTGATTTGAGCGTGTGGTGTTTCTATTCTGGTATTCTCGATTTCTGTCCTCATTCCATTGCCTATTTCTTTGTTCATAATTTCCTCTTCCGTTGTCTCTATTTTCGTTTTCCCTTCTGGGATTAAAATCTCGTCTTGTATAGTCCCTCCTATTTTGATTTCTATCTCTGTAATCTTGTGTTTCTCGGGGCCTGTAATCTTCTCGCGACCTTCTTGATTTTCTTTCTCTTAGACGTGATTCTCTTATTTGTAGGAATTGGCATAAACTATCTGTCTTTGTAATTTTGCAATGTGATATGGTCTTCCAGCGTTTCCTCGAAATGTCTTGCAATCAGTTCGACTAATTGTTCCGATGAGTAATTATATTGTAAATGTTTTGCATTATTGTAAATTTGCAAAGCATATGTCCTTTCTGATACACCCATCCTATCATTGTATTTCCCATTTTGCAATTCCTTGTTAATTTCCAATTGTTGGACCTTTCCCCAGAAATAATTCAAAAACTTTTGTTCAAATTGTTGCCAATTGCCGAATTCTTCTTCTTTACTATCGAACCATAGGCTTGCTTCATATTTGAGATGGTTTCTGATAGTTTCTTTTGCTGTATCGAAATTTCCGATGTGTTGTATTTTCTTTTTCAGGCTATTAATGAACGGCACTGGGTGTAATCTTCTTACATCCCCGCCAAACCTTATCTTCACGTCATCTGTGCTATGTATAACCATTTCTCTTCTTTCTCCGACATTTTGTTGCGTATTGATTTCCGCAATCTTTCTTTCCACTTCTTCTATGTCTGCTTGAATAGCGTTTTGCAACTTGTTTTCCAAACTTTCCATTTCTTTTTTCTGGCAATTCGTTAACTCCTTCATTTTATTTTGAATTTTCATTTCTTGTTCTTTCATGTGGTCCTTCATTCTCATTTCTTGTTTTTGCATGTGATCTTTAATTTTCATTTCATACTTTTCTATGCGTTCCTCTATTTTCTTATTGTTCTCTTCTATCGCTTGTTTTGTTTCCTGTTGATTGTCATCCATTTTTTTCTCCACTTTATCCATTTTCTGATCCAATTTTTGTTGTGTTTCATCCATTTTTCGATCCACTTTTCGTTGATTGTCATCCAGTTTTTGTGACTGGAGTTGCATCAGTTGTAATAGTTTATCTATTCCTGATAATTCTTGCTGTTCTGATGCCATGATTGTCGTGTCTAAAATATCTTCTTGGTCTGAATGTTCTTTTTGTTTTTTGTTGTCCTTGCTTTGGCTTCTTGTCACAGACATTTGTTTTCAAGAAGTATTATCCCCGCCAAATATGAAATTTTACTAGTATGTTACCAAGACGACTTTTTTTTTACCCAAATATTATAAATTGTCAATAAATATATCAAATGTAAATATCGTAAAAATAAAATATTAAATCAGTTATGTAAAATTTGTACCTAAAGAGATCTAAAATTTTATGTTATCAAATGTAAGTATCTCACTTTTTACCACAGGCATATAAATTTTCAAATACCGGCTTTACTCTTTCTATCCTTCAAATTTGCCACTAGAAATACTTTACAATGCTTTCCACGTTGGACGACAGTTGATGTGATCATGATTATTGATATGAGATAATATTCTTATATGTTACTTAATTTAATCAATGTATTAATACTAATCTAATTAATTAACCAGATCACATATCAATATGTTTTCAATCTCAGGGCGAATTATAAATTAATTACTTACTTCCGTGGCTTCTAAATATTTCTTAATGGTTCCTAATCGGGATAGAAAAGAAAAGAGTAAAAAAAATACACATATGGGTTACAATTATAATCAAAATATTTTTTATTTTATTTAAAAGGCAATCAATGCTTAATATTTGCTATTTCTTATTATTCTTAAACATAACATTTACAAATGGGAATCTTATTTCCTTTTGGTTTTCAATTGAAAGTTTTTATTAACATTTAACTATTAGGAGTTATTAGGAACAACTCTATTTAAGTTTGATGGAAGCTTTTCTGATATTATTGATTATGTTATTCAATTTTTTATGTGGAATTTAATACGAAAACCCATACATTCATGTCCAAACAAATGAGACTGACCTTTTCCTGGTGAACTGAAAATGTCCTCACACAAGACCCTTTCCTGCTATCCTTGGCTGCGATCAAACCTCGTCCTGGCTTCCAGTGATGTTCTCCTTTGAAAAACTAGCTCGAATAGCTCTCGTTCCTGCTTTTGTCGTGATGCTGTGTTCTACCTTTTTCGAAACTGCTATCAGCTACCGGGACACTCTGGGCTCAAGGAGGTTCTTTTACTCTCGACCTGGCCTACTTCTCGTTCCACGATAGATACTCCACACTCACGGAACTACACCGGCTTTCTCACTCCTCGAACACTACCGTCTACTACTCGACTTCACTTCTCGACAGCTCAAAACATTCTCCTCTCTATTTGTCATTCATTCCCCTACTTTCTAAATATCCCTTCCAGATTCACAAATCAAACTTCCACCACCAACTCTCATTCGCAGTATTCCTCAAAACCAATTTTTAATCTTTCTAAATATGCTTAATGGATTTCAAAAGAAAAATAGTTAATTCCCATTCTAAATTTACTTTCTACTAATTACAAAATTTAATGATCTATTATCTACTTCCACTAAGTCTTATTTAGCATCGGCTGATGATCGAACCTTCCGCGAACTACGATAATGACCTATTATCGATTTCACTTTGTTTATTCTAAGCGCATTTTCCCGACTTTCGTTTAATCACTTCTTAAAATTAAATATAACAATTTGTTGTATACAGGTTGTTCTAAATTTATATGCCCGTGGTTGAGAAAATTGAAAATATTTTATATTAAATTGAATTCTGTTTATAATTATCAAAATTTAATTTTCATATCAAATAGAAATATAACAATATATTTACCACAAATACGTACAATCATCAAGTAACATACATTAAAAACAATCAATACTTTAAAGTACAGCAAAACACTACAACTTAGTGTATTTTTGTGGAACCACCACCATAACTTAAAAAGTTCCACCACATGTAACAACAAACTACCGAAGTAGGCGCTGTTGTCAAATTTTTCAAGCGAGTAAATTTTACTTTTGACGTTTAGCACTTTTGGATGCATATTGTGCACTTTAAAATGCAATTATGCATTCTTACCTATTTTTCTATTGTAGACTTTTTTCCTGACATTATCCTAAATACAATGCAAAAAGGTGCAAGTCCCTAGGTCTCTCTTCACCTCAAACCATCAAATAGGTCAAAACATTTAATTTATACTGCACAAAAATGAAAAAGTTTTTTTTCTATTTATGATTTAATTTCAGAGACAAAAGATTCTGAATCCGGTCCTGTTTTATCAAACTTTTCCAAGTATCCTATCGCTTCGTAATCTATTGTCAATTATCCTTAAAAGGTTGCTTTAATTTTTGCGTTAGTTTTCCAGATTTAATTATACTTTTTCCCGTTTTCTTTGATCGGATGAACTTCTGATATCTGAACGACCAATTATGGTGAATAGTATTATGTACATTGTTAGAGCAACCTAATAACTTTTTTCTTCTTGTATGTTATTAAAACAAATTGAGTTGCGGGGATTTTTGCAAATTTATCGAGGCGTCAGATTAGCATATGGGGAGAAACCTGGTACCCTGCAGATGTACCTCTACCATATATTGGCTCTTAAAATAGGGGAGTTCATTAAGGGAGGCCCGAAAAAAATATATCCTTAAAAAAACTCGAAATTGCCAGATTAAGATATGGTAAGTTAAGTACATGCAAAAGAGTGTATATTTCAAAAATCTGACGATTTGAGCCGGGCGTAAGGAAATGGACGAGTCCCAAAGTTTCACAAGAAAAAAGCGAATATTTCGCGAAATGAATGACAGATCGAAAAACTAAAAAATATGTGCTCAATATTTTTTTAAAATCTATCGAATGATACCAAACACGACTTGCCACGGATAGGGGTGGAGGGGTAAATTTAATATTTTAAATACGAATCCCGCGATATTTCGCGAAATAAACATCCGATCGAAAAACTGTAAAATACACTTATTCAATATTTTTGAAAAATATATCGAATGGCACCAAACACGACCCCCCACGGAGGTGGGGTGGGGGGTTACTTTAAAATCTTAAATAGGAACCCCATTTTTATTGCAGATTTGGATTCCTTACGTAAAAATAGGTAAATTTTATTCGAAACATTTTTTCGAATTATGGATAGATGGCGTTATAATCGGAAAAAACGATTGTTGGAAATGGAAAATTAAATTAAAAATGGAAAGTCCCCACTAAAATGGAAAACTTTACTTAACTTTTTTTGGTTTTAAGACCTACTCTTCACAACCCAATAGGTCCCAAAAGCGCTGGAGTGACTGCACATTTAGCACACTTTGTTCCCCTACTATAAGTATTGTTACTGGGAGACAGATATAAATTGTCTATACCAGCGGTTCTCAATCTGTGGTACATGTAGCACTGGTAGTACATATCATTATTTGCGGTGGTACACAATACGCAAAAACAGCCAAAATTAGCACCACTATTATAGTTAATTAGATTACCTAGCAAGATAGGTATTTCAGTTAGGTGGTACCAAAAATAATAAAAAGTATTTTGTGGTACATGACTCAAAAAGATTCAGAACCACTGGTCTATACAATATATTAGGCTATTGATTATAATAATATTTGATATAATACTCGATAAATATGTTCGAAAAACACTTAAAAAGCTGAAGAACAGAAAAGCTGCAGATAATGACGGAATACCAAACGAGTTACTGAAATACCGTGGAGCAGCAATGACAGAACAATAGGGAACTTGCATACAATTTTAAATTTGAAAAAAATGGTATAAATCACAACAGAACATAATTTAGAACCTGTATCAAAGATAAAAAAGTTTTGTTTGTCTTTCGTTTGGCCCCTAAAGACGACTAAAAATTCAACTTACACCAGCCACCCCAAAACGCATCGTGACGTCACGGGGTTGTATGTTTACATTCTACACCAATTAGTGTAGGAAACAGAGGTTGAACCTTGCAAAATGGACACAAGTCCGGTTTTATTTTTTTTCTGGCATATCAAGGGGTGCTTATTATAAGACTAACTTTTTCTGAAAAAATTTCGCCCCGGAACCCCCCCTTTCACCCCTTTAAAGGGGGTAATTTATGGTTTTTGCAGAACGTAGCCCTTCCTGTACCTTTTACAAAAAATTTCTTTTATAGAAATATGAAGAGGACTATATTTTCTACGATTTATTTTCGACAGCATCTCTCTATCATCCGACGTTTAGCAAGGGTGGCGCCCCAAAGTTGACAAGTTTTTAAAAAAGATGTTTTTAAAAAAAATATATTTTTCCCTAACTGTAACGGAAATTAAAAAGAAATGCTGCGGAGATTATTCACAAATAGATGATTGATTTTTTGGTATAGGTTTCACTTAAGGGTAATTGCCCTTTTTTTAATTACAGGGTGTTACATTTTAAAAAACCCCTTTTTATACCATCTGAACCGTTTATGCTAGAGTAAAAAGACTTTCAGAGATTACCCATGTACTGGTGTTATTTACAAATTTGTATAATGCACCCCCATTTTTTCCCCGGAACCACCCAAACAAAAAGAAGAATTAATAAATAAAGTAATTTTCTTGGAATCCTTCACACACAATGCCCTTCATTAATATGCTTCATATATCATTTTGTGCAAGTTATTATTACCCATGCATGGACACTAAAAGCGATTTCCTAGTGCAACCCCTGTAGCCAAAAACAATAAATAAAATGGGGGGTTGAAAATTTTTTTTTGTTTTTTGCTTTTTGATCCATATGGGCATATGCTTCATAAATAGTGCTTTTCAAAAATATATATGGTTATTGTAACATCCCTGCGCAAACCACCCCTATCCTTGAAAATATACTGCAGAACCTACCCCTATACCTTATCCAGCATGTTTTTACGATTTTCTCATTACCTATTCATTTTTTTTAAACAAAACTTATACAAGGTTAAAGACCACTATTTACTCTAAAAATTAGGTCCTATCAATTTTTTTCGTTTAAGCAACCGTTACGGCACAGTGGCGCCGTAAACCTCATATATGCTTTGACGGGCTCCAGTTTTTGTTTATTTTTTCGTCATCTGTTTGTTTTATTGATAAAGTACTTATGTAAAATAAAACAACACAGTGTAACCTACAAATCATGACCTATGCACATTTTACATTCTTTGCTCCCCAAAGCTACAGTGGTGGCCCAAAATAAATTTTTTCATATTTTCGCCACCTACACGCATTTTATTGCGTTAATGCTACCTTAATAGCACAATATTCACCCCTAAGTGGTCGCTAAGCAGTGGCGGATCCAGGGAGGGGTGATGGGGGCGATCACCCCCACCGCTCTCAAACCAAGTGATATTATATTTGAAGATTATAAAAATATTCATTTATTTTTATAGAAATACTTATATTATATTAATATTATTTTTATAAGAATGACTTTTTATGCTTTAGCGACAGTGGCGGATCCAGCATCGTTAAGAGGGGGGTGCCAATTGGTTAAATTTCTATAAAAATAAATGAATATTTTTATAATTTTTGAATATAATATCAGTTGGTTTGAGAGGGGGGGGAGGTGATCACCCCCATCACCCCTCCCTGGATCCGTCACTGCGTAGCGACCACCTAAGGGTAAATATTGTGCTGTTAAGGTAGCATTAATGCAATAAAATGCATGTAGGTGGCGAAAATATGCAAAAATTTATTTTGGGCCACCACTGTGGCTTTGGGGAGCAAATAATGTAAAATGTGCATAAGTCATAATTGGTAGGTTACACTGTGTTGTTTTATTTTGCATAAGTACTTTATCAATAAAACGAACAGATGACGAAAGAAGAAACAAAAACTGGAGCCCGCCAAAGCATATATGAGGTTTACGGCGCCACTGTGCCGTAACGGTTGCTTATACGAAAAAATGAATAGGACATAATTTTTAGAGTAAATAGTGGTATTTAACCCTGTATAAGTTTTGTTTAAAAAGAACACATATGTAATGAGAAAATCGTAAAAATATGCTCGCCAAGGGATAGGGGTAGTTTCTGCATTATATTTTCAAGGATAGGGGTGGTTTTCGCAGAGATGTTGCAATAACCATATATATTTTTGAAAAGCACTATTGATGAAGCATGTGCCCATATGGATCAAAAAGCAAAAAACAAAAAAAAATTTTCAACCCCCCATTTTATTTATTTTTTTTTGCTACAGGGGTTGCACTAGGAAATTGCTTTTGGTGTCCTTGCATGGGTAATAATAACGTCCACAAAATGATATATGAAGAATATTAATAGAGGGCATTGTGTGTGAAGGATTCCAAGAAAATCAATTTATTTATTAATTCTTCTTTTTTTTGGGGTGGTTCCAGGGAAAAAATGGGGGTGCATTATACAAATTTGTAAATAGCACCAGTATATGGGTAATGGCTGAAAGTCTTTTTACTCTAGCATAAACGGTTCAGATGGTATAAAAAGAGGTTTTTTAAAATGTAACACCCTGTAATTAAAAAAAGGGCAATTACCCTTAAGTAAAACCTATACCAAAAAATCAGTCAATTATTTGTGAATAATCGCCGCAGGATTTCTTCTTAATTTCCGTTACAGTTAGGGAAAAATATATTTTTTTTAAAAACATCTTTTTTAAAAACTTGTCAAATTTAGGGCGCCACCCCTGCTAAACGGTGGATGATAGAGAGATGGTGTTGGAAATTAATCGTAGAAAATATAGTCCTCTTCATATTTCTATAAAAGAAATTTTTTGTAAAAGTTACAGGAAGGGCTACGTTTCGCAAAAACCAGAAATTACCCCTTTTAAAGGGGTGAAAAGGGAGGTTCCGGGGCGAAATTTTTTCAGAAAAAGTTAGTCTTATAATAAGCACCCCTTGATATACCAGAAAAAAAATAAAACCGGACTTGTGTCCATTTTGCAAGGTTCAACCTTTGTTTCCTACACTAAATTGTATATATAATTTTAAATTAGACATTATAAACGTCAGTAAAAAATACAGTTATGTGACGTTAAAGGTGTTTTTGATCGTTTGAACTATTCATAGAAAATTTGTACTTTTACAAAATGGTTTTATTTTCAATAGTAAACCTTCTTTCCTTTCCTTCAAAAACTGTATCAAACTCCAATCTCAACAAACTGGTATATATTATTACAACGACATACGATAAATGTCATTAGAATATAAATATTTTTCCTTTATTCCCCGACGACAGCGACAAGCTGGGCAAATACCCAAGTAGGTGGAGGCCAATAAACTAAAGAAGAAAAAGAAGAATATACGTAGGTAAATATAACCATAAACGGAACCACCTAGTTAAACTCTGTGACGTCACGGGTCGTTTGAACTAATTTAAAATAAAGAAGACTTTAAATTTGTACTTCTAAGTTATTATGAGTTTTTGACGCGTGAAATTTTGGAAATCTCATTTTTATACAAAACTGATCATTATTTACGTAGACTACATATATAGACGTATCAATCAGCCAATGAATAGGCAGAATTGCTTATAAAGAGAAAGAAGAAGGAGAAGAAGAAGAGGAAGAAGAATGAAACAATTTAGACAAACTTAAAGTACATTAGTTTTATATTTTCTGAGAACTTGAGATATTTCATTTTTGAAACAATAAGTCTGGCAACCTTGCCAAGGAAACACTATCATATAATATATCGCACATCGTAAATCTAACTTCTAAAGTGATACGAGTATTACAGCTATTAAAGTTTTCCACTATAGTCGTTTCTTTTCCAAAATTATTTGGCACTTAGGACCTGGTCATTTATGTAAGCAATTATGGGCAACGTAATGTAGCAAAGTCATATAGAAAGTTAAGTAACCATAACTAACGAATTTAAGTGTACTGGAGTACAGTTAAGATATATTTCAATGGGCTATAAGGGTATGGGCTTTAGGGCTTTGAGAGTTTTACAGATAATAAAGCCAGAGTGTAATAATCATTAAAATGTATTTTTACTGTCTTGTCTTTGTTGCCTTCAAAATAATGAAAATAATATTTGGAAACGACTGGTTTTCGTTAATTAGATAATCGGAAAACATTTTGCAAAACGCCGTTTTTTATAACTCCCTTTTATAATTACACTAGTTTACACTCAAAATGCGACTGGAATGCCACATGCTGTTTTTGGTTAATTTTTGCTCTCTGAACAGGAATATGATGGTAAAAACTTCCTAACAAGTAAAAATTTTTAAGATATGATTAAAAAAAGATCAGTATTTTGATAAATTTTTTTAAAACAGTCATTACCAAATTCACGTTTTTTCTAAAAACTGTGCATAATTTGGCAACACTGGGATATGTAATGTCTACGAATAACACATTAAATAAAAAATAAACCAAAGGCAATCCTTAATCGGCAAACCTACCCATTTAAACCTATTTCCAAATGTCTTTATTCCTCTGAGCTGCATCTATTTTTATATGAGCCCCCATGTACGAGAATTTCGCCGTGGTTTGTTGATCTTTGGGTTTTCCAGAAAATGCTAAAAGTATGGAACGGCTATAAAAGCAGCTCGTTGGTAAATCACACCTTCAGTATTGGTTTAGTGCGCATAGTGGTGTTATATCGAAAAGTGAAAGTATCCAAAGTGAAAAATATCCCAACTCCAGAAACGTGGTTGTGTTAACCCCGCGGATAGTTTTTGTTACATATGTGGTCAGTTTACTCCTAAATCGCAGAAAAGGACAATTAATAAGAAGACAAAAGTAGCTTACCATAAGTATTTTGGATGTGTTATTGGCGATCAAGATCGGGACTGGGCTCCTCACATATGTTGTCAAACCTGTGCTGCAAATCTAAGTAATTGGTTAAATGGCAAACGCTTTTCTATGCCGTTTGCAGTTCCGATGATTTGGCGGGAACCAATAAGTCATTTCAACGACTCTTACTTCTGCATGACAAAATTGTCTGGATTTTCAAGGAAGAGCAAACATAAAATTGAATATCCAGATATTCCGTCAGCAATAAAACCGGTTGTGCATAGCGAAAATTTACCAGTTCCAGAACCCCCGGCAAATTGGGAGGAAGATTTAGAAATCTATGACGATAGAAGTGAACCCGATAATGCAACAGAAAGGGGCGATTCCTATTTACCCGAAAGTGACGAAAAAGAACCTCATTTCATCCAACAAGCTGAATTAAATGATTTAGTTCGAGATCTTCACTTGTCCAAAGAACATGCTGAACTCTTAGGTTCTAGATTGAAACAATGGAATTTACTAGCCAGTGGAACCAAAGTTACAACATTTAGGAACCGTAACCAGGAGCTATCCTCGTTTTTCACTATGCAGGATAAAATGTGTGTTTGTGTTAATCCAAATGGGGTTATGGAAAAATTATGATTTGCACATAACCCAGAAGAATGGCGTTTGTTTATAGATTCTTCTAAATCAAGTCTAAAAGCAGTTCAGCTCCATAATGGCAACAGAAGACCATCTATTCCTCTTGCACATGCAGTTGACATGAAAGAAACACACGAGAGTATGTCGCTTATCCTAAATGCAATAAGCTATGCTACATACAAGTGGCAAATATGTGGTGACCTAAAAGTCATCGGATTATTACTAGGTCTTCAGGGAGGATTTACAAAATTTTGCTGTTTTCTTTGTCTTTGGGACAGTAGAGCAACACAGAGCCATTACCAAGTTACAGAATGGTCTCCAGGAGATCAATATATTCCAGGTCAAGCTAACATTAAGAATATACCTCTCGTTGATCCCCAAAACGTTCTGTTACCTCCGTTACATATGAAACTGGGATTGATTAAAAATTTCGTTAAAGCATTAGATAAAGAAGGATATGCGTTTAAACACCTTAACCTTCGGATGACCAAGCAGGGGAAATTGTGACCCCAGCGTATGTTTTTCTTTAATAAATTCAAAAGTATTTTTAATTTTTAACTCATTATTTTTTTTATTTGACTTTAATATCATACTAGATATCCTCATATTTTGAAATAAAAAAAATTCCCTATATTTTACGAATAAAAAATATGTTCTGAAGTTGATGTTTAGTAAAATAGCGTCTATTGTGTGTAATTACAAGTAGTTTTACGCTAATGACGTCGACTTTGCAAAGTAACAAGACACTTACTCAACATACACACTACACATGACACTAATACTCATTTTGTGACTGGCTGAACGACATAAAGTCCATGCCAAAAAAAAATTAAAAATTAAAAAAAAAATCTTTATTTTTTTGTTAATAATTGTCATTTTTGACCTGGGGTAATTTTTCCCCCCTTGGTCATCCGTGTAACAAAAAAAGGTTGGTCATCGGAAGGTTAAACAAATTTTTCCTAAATTAAGTGACGCGAAGCTGAAAGAAGGGGTATTTGTTGGACCACAAATCAGAAAACTACTAAGAGATCAACAGTTTGATGAAAAATTAAGTGATATTGAGTTAACTGCGTGGAGATCTTTCAAAAGAATTGTTTCCGAGTTTTTGGGAAACAAAAAAGTAGAAGATTACCAAAATGTTGTAGAAGAACTACTTAAAAACTACTGCAAAATGGGCTGTCGTATGTCTCTGAAAATACACTTTTTGCACTCCCATTTAAATTTTTTTCACGGAAAATTTGGGTGCGGTCAGCGACGAGCAAGGAGAAAGGTTCCACCAGGATATTCTCACAATGAAGCGACGCTACCAGGGAAGATGGGATTCAGCAATGATGGAGATTACTGTTAATTCCTCATGAGAGAAACTGATATAGAATATAAAAGGAAATCAGTGTTTGCAAAAAATTTGTATACCAAAGACTTACCATAGTTTTTTATTTTAGTTCTAAAATTGTATATATAGTGTATAAGTATTTTTATAATAAATATTAATATTTCTATAACTCAAAATATATACGTGATGGAAAATTTTGGTGTTTGAATTCGTAATCAGGATGCTTTAAACTTCCCGATACAGCTATTTTTACATCAGTCGCAACTTTTTTTTTCCTTTTTGTTGACTAGTGTTATTATTCTTGGAAAAACTCTCCAAGAACAACTGTTGTCTTTTTCTTTTTGTTCACCGTCTGTAATCCAGAATTTAATTAGTCCTTGTTAGCTTCTTCTTAACTGGTGTTCGAAACAAGGACTTTGAGTATATCCTAATAAAAAGACACTTGTTTTAAAAACTATCGTTCTCAGAATAGGTTCAGCATCTCAGAGTTATCCTAAATAGACAACTTATATGTAAAGTATATTTCACGATTTTGTGACTGTTTTTGATTATCGTTAAATACGCGACAATTAATGGTCGATAATGAAAATATGAAACAAACAGTTTCTAAATTGTATTAAAAAAATCCTTTTATAATCTTTTTTTTACAATAATTTATCCTTTACTATCCTTTAATATTGATACTTTATGATCAAATATGTACTTAAATTTATTTAAACAAATACCAAATCACTGTTAAACTGATATTTCGAGAAAAAAAAAAAGAAGACTGTTCGGGCTTAAATGCTTCAGCTCAAGCTTATTTTTACGTACCGCAGAAGCTATACAAAAACTTTTAGACAAATCGAAGCCCCAAAAGTTTTTTGATCCAAAATTGAGTGGTTTCAAATGGAAACCCATACATAATTTTTTTTAAGTGTGAAGGACCACTTACAGTGATTCCCAATACACTTTGTTGTTTGGGCCGTGATAATGATAGTGATCTTTGAATGAAACAGTGTAGTCCTGTCGCCAGGGGGGGTACAACGGCCTCCTTAATTCAGATGGACTTACCCAAGTTTTTTTTATATATTTTGACCCGCAGAATACGAATTTTTTGGGTAACAGTTGATCCGGATGTCGATAAGATTGTTATAGACAAAGAACTTGAGGAATTACATAACAGCGATTTCTCGCAAAACAAAACATCTTTTTGTATTTTTTGGGTCATTTTAAGCAAAAAATATTCCTACAAGTTTTTTCGTAGAATGCATAGTTTTCGAGATAACCGCGGTTAAACTTTCAAAAAATCGAAAAATTGTAAATTTTAAACCCGAATAACTTTTGACTAAAAAATAAAGTAGCAATTCTGCTTACCGCATTTGAAAGTTTAAGTCAAATTATATCGGTTTTGATTATTTGCATTGCTAAAAATTTATTATTTTATTGTTAAACAAAGCTGTAAACTGTAGTAAACACCTAGTATGTGAGTGATGTTTTCTATGATTTCTCATTTAAAATCGAACGAGTAGGTAGAGTAGCTACAAGTGCAAGCGAGGCAATTTCTACGTAGCATGCGGTAAAACGCATGTATTAGGCACGGGAAACCTATGTGTTTATAGATTAGTTTAACAATAAAAAAATTAATTTTTAGCAATGCAAATAATCAAAACCGATATAATTTGACTTAAACTTTCAAATGCGGTAAGCAGAATTGCTACTTTATTTTTTAATCAAAAGTTATTCGGGTTCAAAAATTGCAATTTTTCGATTTTTTGAAAGTTCAACCGCGATTATCTCGAAAACTATGCATTCTACGAAAAAACTTGTAGGAATATTTTTTGCTTAAAATGACCCAAAAAATACAAAAATATGTTTTGTTTTGCGAGAAATCACTGTTATGTAATTCCTCAAGTTCTTTGTCTATAACAATCTTATCGACATCCGGATCAACTGTTACCCAAAAAATTCGTATTCTACGGGTCAAAATATATAAAAAAAACTTGGGTAAGTCCATCTGAATTAAGGAGGCCGTTGTACCCCCCCTGGCGACAGGACTAGTGTAAACACATTAACATAATATTGTAGGGGAGGAAAGTATGCTAAATTTGCACTTACTCGAGCGTTATGGGGACCTATTGGGTTGTGAAGATTAGGTCCTAAAACCAAAAAAAAGTTAAGTAAACTTTTTCATTTAAGTGGGGACTTTCCATTTTTATAATTTAATTTTCCATTTTCAACAATCGTTTTTTCCGATTATAGCGCTATCTATCCATAATTCGAAAAAATTTCTCGAATAAAAGTTACTTATTTTTACATAAGGAATCCAAATCTGAAATGAAAAATGGGGGTTCCTCTTTAAGATTTTAAAGTAACCCCCCACTTCACCTCCTTGGGGGGTCGTGTTTGGTGTCATTCGATAGAATTTTCAAAAATATTGAATACGTGTATTTTGCAGTTTTTCGATCTGATGTTCATTTCGCTAAATATCGCGGGGTTCCTATTTCAAATTTTCCCCCCACCCCTCTCCGTGGGGATCGTGTTAGGTATCAATCGATAGATTTTTGAAAAATATTGAACACGTATTTTTTAGTTTTTCGATGTGACGTTTATTTCTCGAAATATTCGCTTTTTTCTTGTGAAACCTTGTGACACCCATTTCCTTACACCCCGCTTAAACTGTCAGATCTTACCGTCAGAAATAATAATATACACTGTTCTGCATGTACTTAAATTACGTTATCTTAATCTGACGATTTCGAGTTTTTCTAACGATAGATTTTTTTTCGGCCCCCCCTTAACGAACTCCCCTGTATAAAGATCCAATATATGGTAGGGGCTAGGGGTACATTTACAGGGTACAAGGTTTCTCCCGATGTGATTTTCTGACGCGCTCGAGTAACTGCAAAAATTCCCGCTTGGGCTCCCCTACCATAATAGACAACTTTTTTGTTTTAAAAAATTCAGTTTTTTAAATTTTGTATTAATTACTGTTAATATAAATCTAATTAACTATTTTTTAGACCGACTATTTGAATCAAGACGTAATGAAGGAAATAATGATACAAATATTGTACTTTAGACTGAGTAAAAAATGTGAATGTACGATGACCTCAAATGAATCAATAATAGTTATTTATGATATAAGTGTTAAAAGTACACGTTTAAGGCACGCATGTGAAAGATTGCAGAATGAGCGATAGCGAGTTCTGCAATTCAAATGAGTGCCTTAAGAATGTACTTTTTAACACGCATATCATACAATATTTTTTCTACAAACGTAATTACAGGACAATATCTACAAAAACTTTTACTTGAACTTGACTGACATTCCATTTTTATATTTTTTTGACATTACATCAAAATTGCCTATACGGTCAATACGAACTGCAGTGCCTTAAAAATATTTTAAAGCACTAGTGCCTTAAAGTAGCATTTTTAACGCTCGTATGTAGTGCTAAAAATTGCATTTTTAACACGGTTGTAGAAAATAGTTATTTATGAAACAGTTCGTGAAGTATGCTTTTTGCGAACGCACGCGTGTTTAGAGCACGAGCGACAGCGGAGCGAGTGCTATACATCGCGTAAGTTCGCAAAAGTACTTCACGCACAGTTTCATACAATATTTTATCTACGACAAACAAATAAAAAAAACTGTAACTTTTCGTCACTGGAATTCATTTCTATTCTACAAATCTTAGACCTTTGACATTTAAAAATTCTAACTTCTTTCAAGCCACAAAACTGTCAAAACTTTTGTTGTAAATTATTGCTCAAATGTCATCACCATGGTAAACGCGAGTTAAGAGTATTTGATTATAACGACAGAGATAACTATACAGTACATGTCTATTATTAATTCAGATATACTTTCCAGTTTACCTCACCTTTGCAGTGTACGTCAACTTAACAAGAAAATTTAGGTTATGTAGAGATGTTGGTGGTGGACATATACAGCATATTGTTTGATTTTATTTATTATTGTTACTTATAATTTTGTTAATTCTTTTTATTTTTGATTAAAGTTCTGTGTTAAAGGTTTTGACTGATTTTTTATGTTTTATAATGTTAATCAAAATTAATTGATAAACCAAGGATATAAATTCAGATTAAAACAAGACATACGTAATGTTTTGCACGGATAGCTTTGATCCCAATAATTGTGGATCGCTCGTTATGAAAGTGTGCCAAAAAACACTGCGAAAAAGTAAACCCCATTTAAAATACATTGTTACTTTAAATCCTTCACGCACTGCTATCTACAATGACAGTTTTCACAAACTAAAAACTTATGCATAATATGAGATAGAGTAGATAAATGGCATTTACATGTAACAATAAATACATTTTTTTTTTTCATGAAAAAGCATTTCAAGTTTAATTGCAACCCTATAGTGGGATGCATTTGGGTGTGCCATTACGAATGTGTGGTTAGTTTTTTCCAGCAGGTTTTTGGAGAAGTTTTCTAATAATTATAATTTTTAGGACAACAAAACTCTATAACATAATATGATTATTGAAATATCTTTGGTTCAAACTTCAAGGACATATGACAATTGATTACTCTTCACTCAAATGCATAGACACGTTAAGCAAATAAATAATAACCCACTTTCAAAGCAACATAATCTTGGAACTAAAAATATATTCGAATCATCTAGAATCTAGAACACTGCTCATCCCTGTGGACTTCCTGATGAGAACACTCGGGGGACAAAAACTCAATTGTCGTTTTTCATCGAGCAGAAACAAAAATTGTAACTCAATTAAACGACATCGTCGCCGATTTATTTCTGGATCGATTAATTCACAAAAATTAATTGAAAAAGAATTTTATCTCTCGATTGTCAGGAAGTTATATCGCGTAAATTTATAGAAAGTTTAATTGATTTTTTATTAATTTTAATCGATGTTGCCGCTTTTTGCTTTTATTGAACACGGGGGGGGAGTATTAATAGGCCTGGATCCCGCGTACCAAAAAAAGTTGATTAATAGCAAGCTGAAAATTTGTTGATCGCTTAACGATGTCTAGTCGGACAAACTTTGATGTACGGGAACACTGGAACAGGGGAAGTTTTAATTGTGAAATAGGTTAAAAATTTGGAACGTCGGACGTCCCATGAATTTTGTCGGACAGAACTTCCAATTGATTTGTTACCCTTTCATTAAACTCTCATGCAAAAAACAGACTGGTATTTATCACCAATTGAGCATTTTAATAAGTCCGACACGTAGAACATGTCAAATGGCAGGAATTATCTCTCTCTCCTGTCGTTTCCCCATTACTGAGGATCGTGATTTCTTCCAATATTCCTAACAATGTTTCTCCATTGGTCTCTATCTTCAGCTGTTCTAAGAGCTTCGGGGTGTATAATTGAGTGTGAGTGCTATAATTTTTAAGACAGGTGATAAGTAGCAGTCTGATTTTTGCATGAGGTTAATTAAAGGGTAACAAATTAATTAGAAGTTCTGTCCGACAAAATACATGGGACGTTTTCGAAGTCTGACGTTCCAAACTTTTAACCTGTTCCACATTAATTAAAACTTCCCCTGTTCCAGTGTTCCCGTACATCAAAGTTTGTCCGACTAGACACCGTTAAGCTATTAACAAATTTTCAGATTGCTATTAATCAACTTTTTTTGGTACGCGGGATCCAGGACTATAAGGATCCATTTTAATCCGGTTCATAATATAGGGTGAGGCAGATAACTGGCCTATTAGAAATATCTCGAGAACTAAAGACAACAGAATCATGAACATTGGAATAAAGGGGTTTTGAAGGATGATCTATTAAATGAAAATATTTTCATCTCTTTGCAACTTCCGGTTATACCGGAACTTATAACTTCGTTTTTTTTAAATGGGACACCGTGTATATTTTTACATTTTTGGATTCTCTTCGATGTCTTCTTTCTTAAAATATGAGGTTTTGTAATATTATACAGGGTATTTTAAAAGATAATTATTACGTTTTTTTTATTAATTTCGTAGGAACATTTACACCCTGTAGAATTGTCGTAGTTTGACATCTAAAACTCTACTTACGTTCAAATGATTTTTAATGTACTCTACTATTGTTAAGAATCATTAGTATAGCTAAACTTTTAATTTTAGTATACAGGGTTGGTCGAAACTCAGAATGAGTATTTTCTGAGTTTTCTTAAATGGAACACCCTGTATTTTTGTGTTGTAGTGAAATGATATTTTATAGTACTTTTTTATTTCTTAAGCATTCCCTATACCTCACTGCTTTAATTTGTGAGTTATTGGTGATTCAAGCTAAACATTAATTGCAACAAAAAATACGTAAAATTTTATTAGGTTGGCCGTGAAAATACTCAATCCCAAATAATTTTTCAGAAATAAATACATATTAATCCAGACTGGTCCTTAAAATTACCAATAATGGCTTAGCTATCAAAATACCTACGTAGTTAAGATTGTTGGTGCGATTAACAATTAAGCACAAATTAAAGCAGTTAGGTATAGGGAATGCTTAAGAAATAAAAAAGTACCATAAAATATCATTTCATTACAATACTAAAATACAGGGTGTTCCATTTAAGACAACTCAGAAAATACTCATTCGGAGTTTCGACCAACCCTGTATACTAAAATTAAAAATTTAGCTATACTAATGATTCTTAACAATAGTAGAGTATATTAAAAATCATTTGAACGTAAGCGGAGTTTTAGATGTCAAACTGCTGCAATTCTACAGGGTGTTAATTTTGCTACGAAATTAATACAAAAACGTAATTATCTTTTAAAATACCCTGTATAATATTACAAAACCTATATTTTAAGAAAGAAGACATCGAAGAAAATCCAAAAATGTAAAAATATACAGGGTGTCCCATTTAAAAAAACGAAGTTATAAAATTATTACTATTATAAAAGTTATTAAAACCGGAAGTTGCAAAGAGATGAAAATATTTTCATTTAATAGATCATCCTTCAAAACCCCTTTATTCCAATGTTCATGATTCTGTTGTCTTTAGTTCTCGAGATATTTCTAATAGGCCCTTTATTTGCCTCACCCTGTATAGGCGTTTTCATTTAGTATTTTTTAATAAATCATACAACAAAATAAAATGATACAATTATTCATTTGCAAGTAAAAAAATTAATTAAAATCTGGAACCTTTCTTCTTTTCTGTTCGAGATGTCGCAACAGCGTCTTAAAAGTGGATTTTTAATTATTTTTGAAATTCCACTGAAATACGCAGTCTATTTTCATCTTGGTTCAGAGGTGTTCACATAGCCCTACTGAAGACGTCTAAGAGATAGAAACAGCTGTCTAGGGATGGTGAATATCCTCTGAATCGAAAGGAAACATAAACTGAATTCACTTTTAATCTTTACTCAGATTTTGGGTATTGGAACTATCTTTCGGACCTCTTCCTAGACGAGTAAAGAGGAAAACTGACAGAGTGACATTATGAGTGAAATAAAAAAATGTAACAGAAAAAGATAAAAACTGAAGACGGAATTCAACCCAACGTGAAAAAGATTAAACGTAAGAAGAGATAGAGAAATTTCTGTCAAAATTTGGTATTTATGACCCTTAAAATAACACCAAATGCTAAAATTTATTAGCCTGCAGATAGTGTGGATGTCTCGTCAGCCGAGGGTATGATCAGTGGCGTGGTAATTTTATGGTCAAACTACGTTTTGTTCTAATTTTTATCATTGTGAGAATTAAAAAAATCAACTAATATTTTTATCTCCACCACTGAGAGCGGTCAACTTTTTGGTTGCCTGTATTCTTCGGGACATATTCGGGACATTTTATCACAAAGTGTAAATATGACTAATTTTACCATCTTGTAGGGTATCTGCGTTCTCTTTCTTTTCCACTATTATATATATTATATCTCTCTTTGCCGACGTTTAAATTAGGACCCACTTGAATCTCGCTTCAACACGCGCCTCGACCTCGTCGTGAGAATTCTCCATAAGACAAAAAGTGATTGCATATTGTAGAATCCTTTTCGGTTCTCTTTATTAGTCGTCGCTTGGCTTATAAATTATTGTAAAAGTCAGAGATAAAGGATGTTACCAGAAAGTGGTTCCAAAAAAGGTTTCAGATTTAAATCATTATTTGATATTTAATTTTAATAACGAATTGTGTTTCTGGGACCTTTGTTCTATCCTTAATTAAAATCCTTTATAAAAGGTATTGTCGTGTTGGGTCCTTAAGGGACGGAAAGGGAGTCAAGGAACTAGGGAAACACTGACTCTAACTTATACTTTTATTTAAGTAGTCCTGTCGCCAGGGGGGTACAACAGCCTCCTTTATGCAGATGGACTTACCCATGTTCTTTTTATGTATTTTGATCCGTAGAATACGAATTTTTTGGGTAACAGTTGATCCGGATGTCGATAAGATTGTTATAAACAAAGAACTTGAGGAACTACATAACAGTAATTTCTCGCAAAACAAAACATTTTTTTTGTATTTTTTGGGTCATTCTAAACAAAAAATGTCCTGACAAGTTTTTTCGTAGGGTGCATAGTTTTCGAGATAAACGCGGTTGAACTTTCAAAATATCAAAAAATTGCAATTTTTGAACTAAATAACTTTTGATTAAAAAATAAAATAACAATTCTGCTTACCGCATTTGAAAGTCAAGTCAAATTATATCGGTTTTGATTATTTGCATTGCTAAAAATTTATTTTTTTTTATTGCTAAACAAAGCTATAAACACCTAGTGCTTGAGTGATGTTTTCAATGATCTCTCATTTAAATTCGAACGAGTAGATAGAGTAGGTACAAGTGCAAGCGAGGCAATTTCTACGTAGCATGCATGTAAACGCAATAGCAATTCTGCTTACCGCATTTGACAGTTTAAGTCAAATTATATCGGTTTTGATTATTTGAATATATATTTTCTTTGAATGCAAAATTAACGAGAGATATATAAATCAATTGTATTACAATTTACGACAAACACAAGTTCATTTTCCAATTAGTATAGAATATCTACTAAGTTGTCATAAAATGGAAATATTTAAATTACTCATAAACTACTTGAAAGAAACAAATATAGTCATTTGAGTCAGATAGGTGGGAATATAACAAAACTAATAAATTGAGGTAAAAATAAAATAAAAATCTGTGGCTAACGGACCCGCATCCAAGCCATTTTTTCACACACACACACACTTTGATTATTTGCATAATAATATATTAGGCACGGGAAACACTATGTGTTTATAGCTTTGTTTAATAATAAAAAATAAATTTTTAGCAATGCAAATAATCAAAACCGATATAATTTGACTTAAACTTTCAAATGCGGTAAGCAGAATTGCTATTTTATTTTTTATTCAAAAGTTATTCGGGTTCAAAAATTGCAATATTTCGATTTTTTTAAAGTTTAACCGCGTTTATCTCGAAAACTATGCATCCTACGAAAAAACTTGTAGGAACATTTTTTGCTTAGAATGACCCAAAAAATACAAAAAAAATGTTTATACCTGTTTTGTTTTGTGTTGTATATACATGTTTTGTTTTGCGAGAAATCGCTGTTATGTACCTCCTCAAGTTCTTTGTTTATAACAATGTTATCGACATCCGGATCAACTGTTACTCAAAAAATTCGTGTTCTACGGGTAAAAATACATAAAAAAAAACTTCGGTAAGTCCATCTGAATAAAGGAGGCCATTGTACCCCCCCTGGCGGCAGGACTAAAAGGTTTACAACATCCATAATCGTAAGGTTAGGAAGATGTTGTTTCACGGGGTAGTCATTCAGACACCTATCTCGCACAAATGCTAACTATAATGACAATCTACTAATGAAATATTAATTTGGACTTTGAAAGTAAACGGTACGTGAGTATCGTTACTTACTTAGCGAGGTTACCCAAACAAACTCTATCAATCAACCTTCGCTTTGCTTGTGATTATAGAAATAACATCTTCTGTATCGACCTAATTATTCTTAAATTATATACATACTTTGGATACATATTATATTATACAGTAAGGGTTTTTTCCCTTACTGTACAGGTACATTTATATTAAAAAAGACCCTTTACGGCTACATCACATAACGTTTTCGGAATATCAATCCCATCATCAGTGCTGCTGCAAGTATACATGCTTTGAACCACCAAAATATCTAGGTGAAAACTCTTTAAACAGTATAAAGTTATTATAAAGCTAACTTTTTGTATAAAATAATATGTGGTGTTTGAACTTTTCCTTGATTTTACATCACTCCATCAGAACCTATTTTACTTCAAATCAGGCCCGAGGCACTACATAATTTTCGGGCCCCTAAATATAATTTAATAATAATATTAATTAAGTTAATTAGTTAATATTGATATCAAATTTTTTAATTGTTCTAAGACCTTCTTCTTATTAACGTGCCCTATCAAGTCCTCTTGACGTTGGCGATTAACATGGCGAAACTGTCTGTCTCGAGCTATTCTAAATAGTTGTTCTGCTTTCTTTATTCCTGTCCACTCCCGGATATTCTTCAACCAAGAGGCCTGCTTTCTACCAATTCCTCTGCGTCCTTCGATTTACCCATCATAATAAGTTGAAGAATATTATACCGGTCTCCCCTTACTACATGTCCAAAATAGGCCATCTTTCTATATTTGATGTTATCAAGCAGCTCGCGGGCAGCATTTGCTCTCTTAAGGACTGCCACACTTGTCAGAGTAGCCGTCCATGGTAGTTTCAATGTACGTCTGTGAAGCCACATTTCAAAGGCCTCCAAATGATTAATGGTCGATATATTTTTAATGTTCATGCTTCGACAACATACAAGAGGACTGACCAAATGTAACATTTAATCATGCGCTTTCGAAGTTTAAGTTGCAATTTATCATTACAGAAGAATGACCTCACTTTTAAAAATGTCGTGCGGGCTATCTCGATTCTACATTTTATCTCTTTATCTGGATTTAGTTGTTCAGTAATATGGCAAACAAGATATTTAAAACTGGGTACTCTTTGAATGATATGACCATCAACATATAACTGCGAATCTTGATGGGCCAAACGGCTAAATACCACGTATTTTGTTTTTGAACAGTTTATGTTTAGGCCAAACTCTCTTCCCACTGTGTCAATGGCATTTAAAAGATGTTGTAATCTATTCATATCATCACTTAAAATAACTGTATCGTCTGCATATCTGATTGTATTTATCAGAATTCCATTAACCTTCACACCCCATTCCAAAATATGGAGCGCTTCCTTAAATATTCTATCTGAATATAAATTGAATAACAGTGAGAACAGTATACAACCCTGTCTGACACCTCTTTGCATTTTGCATATTTCTGTTGATTTTCTTTTTATGCAAGCTGTCGCTGTTTGACGCCAGTATAATTTTTCTATGATTTGTACATCTTGACTATCAACTCCTTAATCCTTTAATATTTTAATTAATTTGTGATGTTGTACTCGATCAAAGGCCTTCTCATAGTCAATAAATACAGCAAATACGTCTTTCCTTTGATCTCGGCATTTCTGCAATAATACATTTAGTGCAAAGAGTGCGTCCCGGGTTCCCAGTCCATTTCTGAAGCCAAATTGTGTTTCATCCTGGTCTTCTTCACATTTATCTCTGATTCTACTGTGAATGATACGTAGAAAGATTTTTCAAAGTGTGTCTCATGTGGTTCTAAGACCACAGTTGACAAATTTGAAAATTTATCTTGTTTTATTGCAATAAAATTTTTTTGATGATCTTTCCGGGCCCCATTAAAATGCGGGCCCGACGCAGGTGCCTCACTGGCCTAGTGGTAAAATAGGCCCTGCAATTCATCATAAAACTCCCTCACACTGTGGTGTGATTTTGAAAATCGTGAGGTTTTACCTCCAAGACCAGCAACACGTAGATTTATCCTTCAGCATTTCTAGAATACCCAGGACCTCCATTTTTGACCCTTCGCTTCGTTATCGATCATTCGCTATCTGTACAATAAACAGATACGAAGCGAATACGTTCCATAATGAAGCGAAGGGTTAAAAATCGAGGTCCAGAATGAATCTAAAGCGTGGAGTTATTTCACAGTTATAGACCGTTTCCTTGGAAATAACAAAGTCTTCAAACTACTAAGAAATTGTAGCCAATGTACATTTACAAGGAAGATGGGATATTAGAACGATAGCTGTTTACTGCTGGACTTAGAGGGCTTACAATATCAACAAAAATAAAATTACAAAATGCAGTTTTTACGGAAAAAGAAAACGATTTTATTAAAAAAACAACGAATGTCTAATGTAGATTATACTGCATTGTTGTTTATGGAAAACTCAAGTAATTTTCTGTTAAATATAGTTTCAATAAAAATTTTCTCCGTATTTTTGACAGTTTGTATGAAAAATACGTTGGATAAACAGAATAACAGAGTGGAGCTCAAAAGGAAGAATGAAGAGAGGCAGAACCCGATGATCTTTCAGAGATGAAGTGGACGAAGCAATGGAAAGAAGAATCTAAGGACAGATTCGTGCTGAGCACACCTCATTTACTATAGGGCTCTAATTAAACTTGACGCTTTTTCATAAAAAAAATGTATTTGTGTTATTTATTCATTCATTTTTGAGTTCATCGTACATTCACATTTTTTATTAAGTCTAAAGTACAATATTTGTATCATTATTTCCTTGATTACGGTTTGATTCGAATAGTCGGTCTAAAAAATAGTTAATTAGATTTATATTAAGCGTAATTAATACAAAATAAAAAAAATTGAATTTTTCAAAACAAAAAAGGTGTGTATTAAGTTAATTAGTAAAGAATACATTAAACATGCAGCTAATTAAAAACATGTTTACACTGTTTCATTCAAACATCATTATCACGGGCCAAAGAACAAAGTGCGTATTGAGAATCACTTTTAAGTGGTTCTTCATAGAAAAAAATTATCTATAATATACAGTCGAACCCGCTTATTGGAATGGCCTTCGTGCCAAGCAAAAGTATTCTTATAACAGGGATATTCTAATAACCGATAAGTGGTGGCTAGTAGAAACGTTCCGGGACCGCAAATTTCTATTCCTTCAAGCGGGATATTCCTTTAACAGGTATTCTAATAAGCGGGTTCGACTGTATTTCGCGAATATGCGACTATTTTGGATTAGGGATGAAGATGAAAACTTCTATATATGCCGTTGAAAAAACTGGTAGGGGAGCAAAGTATGCTAAATGTGCAGTCACTCGAGCGCTTTGGGGACCTTTGGGTTGTGATTATTAGGTCCTAAAACCAAATAAAGTTAAGTAAAATTTTCCATTTTAGTGGGGACTTCCCATTTTTAATTTAATTTTCCATTTCCAACAATCGTTTTTTCCGATTATAGCAACATCTATCCATAATTCGAAAAAATATTTCGAATAAAAGTTGCTTATTTTTATGCAAAGAATCCAAATATGCAATAAAATATGGGGGCTCCCATTTAAGATTTTAAAGTAACCCCCACCCCACCTCCGTGGGGGTCGTGTTTGGTACCATTCGATAGAGTTTTCAAAAATATTGAATAAGTGTATTTTGTAGTTTTTCGATCTGATGCTTATTTTGCGAAATATCGCGGGATTTGTATTTAAAATTTTAAATTTACCCTCCACCCCTCTCCTTGGGGGGTCATGTTTGGTATCTTTCGATAGATATTTGAAAAATATTGAACACGTAGTTTTTAGTTTTTCGATCTGACGTTCATTTCGCGAAATATTCGCTTTTTTTTGTGAGCACCATAGCACACGAATTTTCCTTAACTTAGTTTACCGGTGACATTAACAGTTGTTTAAAATTTACACCTTTCTTAAGATATCTGGAGATAGAAAAAAGGTAACGATATGCGGTTTTCGGGATTATGTTGCTAATTTGGTCTAATTTTGTAATACAGGATGAAAAATGCATACTTGTATTTAATATTTTCCAAAGAAAACTAGATTTCCGAAAATAATTAAATAATGCCTACTAGCTGGCATATTACTTATTAGCCTATTTCGAAAATAAGACTCTTACATTGACGAAAAAGAGCTGTTTTCAACAAGACCAAGTATACAAAATTCGATTTAGCAGAACCGGACTTACAGCCATTTTTTCATAAGAAGGTTCCCACTCACCCCCACCTCTTATCTGCAAAGATGGACTTAAGCTTGTGAAATCAAATATGCGTAGAATTTTATGAAGAATACGATGATTGGATTTCCGGTGTCCTTTCATTAGGTAAAATTTGTAAAATTTTGATTTTTTAATTTTTGATATTCAATTACGCCCTCTAGCAGTGGACCTTTTTCAAGTGCTTTTTCGGCTTCGTTTCCTTTCTTGGTGTAATTATCACAATAAATATCAAATTTCCTTAAAACCTTTCCATTGTGTATATATTGCGTGACAACTAATTGGGCACACGTGTGGCGTGGTATTGGATTTTTTAGAAAACCTCAGGGCCGCCGCTACCATATGTGCAAAGTGTGCATCGCACACGGGCGGCCGATTATAGGGGCGTCCAAAAGCAGTCCACTGATGATAATTTTTTTTAAACGAAAATAAATTCAAAAAACAAATAGTAACAATTCAGATATTTCTATAAACTCTAATATTCCAAACAATCTAAACAAAAATGCCAGAAAATGTTACGTATTATATGAACTGCCCTTTTGCAGCTGTAGTCATACAGTAGTTCCGGGAATGCTTTTTAATTCAAAGTGGCTGGCGGTTTTCGGACTTTGAGGATATTTTTATCTACGTGGTCCATATGCGAATTTTTCAAATTCTGAACATTTATGATTTGTTAAGAGAGTACGACACGACAATAGGATACTTTCCGAGAATTTAGATAAGTGCTTGTTAAGTTGCTCTTATTGAGTAATAAAAAAGTCTTTTTTATTACTCGATGGTTTAAAAAAATCTTTTTTATTACTCGATGGTTGCTCTGTTGTAATATTGTTCCTTTATGCTTATGTATGGTTATAGATGGGTTATAGTTCAGTCATGTTCAAGTTGAGAATTTGATGATTTTAGACACGCTTTTGATAAGCGATTTTGTTTGTAATAGATATATTTAGATTTGTGACTGCATAGCTTCACTGATGAGGCATGAGGATGCTGAAATGGCTATATGGAGATGGTGGTCCAAATCTGAACCGAATATAAACAAAAATCTGCATTTATCTTTTCCATTTGTACTCAGTTCTGAGTATTTAGAAACTGTCTTTCGGTCCTTTTCCTAGACGAAGAGAAGGTAAATGCGTGGCCTAAGTGTCCTTTTTGCTTTCTCCTATTTTCGTCGTCTCTGTGATTATATATTGTAAAATCCGGAGATACGGGATGCAGCCAGAAAGCAGTTTATTAATGAAAACTCTTGGATTTAAAATATTGTTTGCTGTATTTTATTTCAATTATTCTAATTGTTTAAAAGGTAGTAAACTTTGTATCTAGGGCTTTTCGTTTTCCTCTTAAGATATATTATAGTTGTGTGCCCGTTTGTTTTGCACACTACTGTATTTCAAATAGGCCTGGATCCCGCGTGCCAAAAAAACAGTCGATTAATAGCAAGCTGAAAATTTGTTAATAGCTTAACGGTGTCTAGTCGTGAAAACTTTGATGTACGGGAACACTAGAACAGGGGAAGTTTTAATTGTGGAACAGTTTAAAAATTTGGAACGTCAGATTACGAAAACGTCCCATGTATTTTGTCGGACAGAACATCAAATTGATTTGTTACCCTTTCATTAAACTCTCATGCAAAAATCATACTGCTATTACTAACCAACATGATTCCTGTCATTTGACATGTTCTTCGTGCTTCACTCATTAAAATGCCCAGTTGGTCATAGACACCAGTCTGAATTTTGCATGAGAGTTTAATGAAATGGTAACAAATCAACTGGAAGTTATGTCCGACAAAATACATGGAACGTTTTCGTAGTCTGACGTTCCAAATTTTTAACCTGTTCTACAATTAAAACTTCCCCTGTTTCAGTGTTCCCATACATCAAAGTTTGTCCGACTAGACACCGTTAAGCTATTAACAAATTTTCAGCTTGCTATTAATCAACTTTTTTTGGTACGCGGGATCCAGGTCTAAAAGTAACGTCGAGATCAGAGCAATTATTTTTCATATATCCGTTACGGTTACGATGTATCTCCTGCACATTTCTTTAAATACTAGAACCTATGTTAAAACGACTAAAGTAAAGTGTTAAAAGGGGGGCGACAAATATTAAGTTGCACACGGGCGGCCAACACTTTAGCGGCGGCCGCCCTGGAAAACCTCGTAAGATGATGCAATATCTGGTGCATTGTATACGCTGTAAATATAATAGTTCATTTACTACGTCCATCAAGTTAGCAGAACAAAGTCAGCAGAACACAGTTATTCTTATACCATAATTAAGTGTACATTAAATGCAAATTTAATGTTCCAAGAAAAAATGTATTGCTCTTTTTTTTTAAGTTATCGCACATCGCATGTTCCGATAACTTGATTTCAAGCTAGCAGTAGTTCAACTTTAACAATGAATAGTAAATGACATATTTCTCCCTCGCTTGATTTGCGGCGCTCGCCTCGTGCCAACAAACTTCTGCGCTCGTGAGAAACATGTCTTTTTTCTCACTTGTTGTACAGTAAACTATTTTTTTGTTGAAAAATCAACATATTTACTCGCAAATAACTCGAATTGACTTGGTGAAAAAACTCAACAGAACAAAAGTTGCTTAGAATTAGTCAGTTTATCCACTTCCGAACTAATTTTGAACATAATTATGTTTTTTCACCCTCGAGAAGAGGTGGTACTCACGCCCAGGGCAAAAGTATACATGGGCCTAATAAGTATCGCTTTTTGTCTTTGACATGTTAGGTAAGTATGTGCTAAATTTCATGTCAATCCAAGCGGTTCTTTAAAATGCAGAAATTTTGCAATATTTTACCGTGAGTGAATTGACTAAAAATGAACCTGCGATAGATGTACATTTCGTATCGATTCAAGTTTTGAACGAAATCTACGTTTATTAGGAAATCAACAGACTGCATCGATATTAGCATAATATAAAATTTCCATAAAACCTTCCGATTGTCTTTTTAGAAGATGCAAATGTGATTATTAATTATTGCGTTACAAGTAATTGGACACACGTGTTGCTTCATATTGGATTTGCTAGAAATCCTCGTAATATGATGCAACATCTGGTGGATCGGAAATTTAAAATAAAAAAATGACCTGTTACATATGTACATAATTTCAACAGTGACAATCGTGAAATCTTTCTTTTTTATGTAGTACTAATTGGTAAAGCTGGTTACTAACAGTTTGGAACATATATTTGAAGTGACAGTTTTGAAGTTTTGAAGTAAAAAATTTAAAAGCAGATGTATTAAAAAAAAAGAACATTCTTTTCACTCCAAGTTTCCGGGATATTACATTCTATTGTATTACGTGCTTTTGCGAGTTCCATGCATCTAATCTACAGACATTTGTACACAAATGATATATATTTTCATTTATTTCTTAATAAGAAACATATTTTACTAATTTTAAAGGATATTTACTAATTTTTTGCATTAAAAAAGTAAAACTTAGTTTCAAGCTTCGAATAATATTGTTTTACTGACAACACACCCTCTCTCTCTGATGGCGCTATAGCACAAATTAAGCCTGGGCCCCACTATCTACGAAACTGTGCCTCCACACTTGTAACGTATCAAAAGTGTTGATACGTTACATCTTGTCCAAATTTCGTTATTTTATTAGTAAATTTTATTAGTAAATATTATCTTCATTTGAAAACTCTTCAGACTTACACTGGATGGAAGTTTTGAATGTATTTCTGTCTTTATTTTTTTTAACAACGTCTATACAGAAACATGTTCTTTTTTTTCACGCATTTTATGGGTGTCCAGAAACTCTACCGACAAACGAAGACAGAAGATTCCTCAGAGAATTTTAAGACAATTTATCCCCATTCACCTTGTCCGAAAATGATTCCTAAGTGAGCTAGAGCTCTTTGAAGATGGCGTCATGTAATTAGTTTTTCTTAAATACCTCCAGAACGCTTCTATTTAGAAAAACGAAAATTGGTGTGCATATTTACTTTCCAGAAATAAATCGATTCCATTCATTGCGAATTTCTAGTACCGGTCATAGGCGTCCGTTTTGGGTAGGGCAACGGTTATTTTATCGCCTAACTTTTTTGTCTTTAATTTTTAAGCATTTTTGACTCTGAATTATTAAATTGTGAGGTATTCTAGTACTAAAAGGTACTCCTACTTTAAGTCTATAGGATACACCGTTTTCTAGAAAAATCGATTTGAAAATTTTTCGTTCTTTGAATTAAAAAAAAAAGATTAAAAAAAAACCTATTTAGAAAGATGAAAACTGGTAAATTTATTTATATTCCAGAGATTAATCGATTTCATTACTGGCGAATTTCTAGTATCAGTCATAGGCGTCCGTTTTGGGTAGGTCAACAGTTATTTTATAGCATAACTTTATTGTCTTTAATTTTTAAGTATTTTTGACACTAGATTATTCAATTAAGAGATATTCGAGTACTAAAAGTTACTCTTGCTTTAAGTTGGTAAAACACATCGTTTTTTTTTCAATTTTTTTTCAAATTCCCAAAACTAAAAACTTTCAAATCGATTTTTCTAGAAAACCGTGTGTCCTACGGACTTAAATCAAGAGTACCTTTTAGTACTAGAATAATTTAATAATACAATGTCAAAAATGCTTAAAAGTTAAAGACAAAAAAGTTACGTGATAAAATAACCGTTGCCCTACCCAAAACGGACGCCTATGACCCGTACTAGAAATTCGCAATGTATAGAATCGATTCATTTCTGGAAAATAAATATGTATACAAATTTTCGTTTTTCTAAATAGAAGCGTTCTGGAGGTATTTAAGAAAAACTAATTACATGGCGCCATCTTCAAAGAGCTCTAGCTCCCTAGGAAGCATTTTCGGACTAGGTGAATTGGGTTAAATTGTCTTAAAATTATATGAGGAATCTCCTGTCTTCGTTTGTCGGTAGAGTTTCTGCACACCCTGTATAATTATAAATGTAACAAATTTCAGATTTACAAGCCCATTTGGTCTTAGGGTGTGGTCTAGGTTTATATTATGCGACCTCTACTTCACTATTTACATTTTTTCAAAACTGACTTGAGTTTTGTCTCACTAATACACAATGCATCATAACACATTAATGAACTCGATTAAACTGGTCGCAAAGGTCCTCCATTGGCTTTTTCAACATTAAAATAAGCGCGCAAAACGATAACAAAGGCGAACGAAGAGAGACAACTTGTTTGGGAATGAAAAATCCTCAGGAAGGTCTTTGGGCCTGTGCTTGATGAAGCAGCAGGACATTGTAGGATAAGAACTAACAAAGAGCTCGAAGAATAATACCCAGACGTCAATATCATAAAGGATGATATTGACTCCAGAGACTCCAATGGGCAGGACACCTCAGAATATATTCTCACCAAAGAACAGTAAGAGTGGTATGGGAAGGAGCCCCAACTGGAAGCAGACCACGCGGACACCCTCGACTCCGGTGTCGAGATAATATAGCAGGAGATCTGAAAAATATGGGCGTGGAGAATTGGATAGAGATTGCTCAAGACAAAGAAGAGTGGAGGCATATTGTCCAAAACAAGGGTTGTAACGCCACGGAGTACGTAAGGAGAGTATTCACAAGGAAAAAGTTTTCCTGTAGTTGGCTGTATACCATGTAATACAAAAAACAATAAAATCCTTTATAAAAGGTATATATTTAAAATCCCTAAAAAGGGCTACATCACAGAACTAGTTTTCGATTGGTTGGCCAATCATCATCAGTGCCTACGTGAAGTTACATGCTAACCACCAAGATATAGTTTTGCAAAAATATCTGGTTCAAAGCCCTTTACAAGTAATCCGTCAAGAAAACATCGGTTAAAAATGCTATCTTAAGCATGGATGTTTAAAATATTTATTAATGCGCCCCAGGTAACATCTAAGCTATGGTTTTACTTGTTCACATGGTGACAATAAGCATTTTTAACCGATGTTTCCTTGACGGATTACTTGTAAAGGGCTTTGACCCACATATTTTTGTAAAATTATATCTTGGTGGTTAGCATGTAAACTTCACGTAAGCACTGATGATGATTGGTCAGGTCAACCAATCGAAAACCAGTTCTGTGATGTAGCCCTTTTTAGGGATTTTAAATATATACCTTTTATAAAGGATTTTATTGTTTTTTGTTTTAAGGAGAGTACTTCTGATGCAGACCATGGGCTATCGAGTGTCTAACGATAATCCGAAATAGTCGTAAATTCGGAAATATATTTTAGATAAGATAGTTTAGTCACAAAAATAGTTTTAGATATTATTCTGATTTTATCTCATACAATAAATACGTCAAAGGCGATAACTTCAGAACTAATGCGAAACAAGTAAACTTATACATACTTTCATTGATCGTGATCTGGAATTATTTATTTCTGACGCTTAAAGTCAAAAAAGTTCCGACACTTAGAGAAATGGGTACTCCAAAACATCTAACCTTTCTGTTAAAAAAACTATGATGTAAGTCAGACTCTAAGGCAGTATTACAAAGTATTTGTAGTAGTGTTGCCCAAATGCAAGACCAACACGAGACTTAGAGAGTCTTGGTCTTGGTCTTGCACCAATACACCTGGTATTGTTCTTGGTCTTGGTATTGCACTGCCGGTCTTGTTCTTGGTCTTGCAGCAAGAGTCTTGCAAGTCTCGCAGTTACCCACTAGCATATTGCTATTTATTAAACGTTACTTTAGATCTTAGAACAACGTAACAGTATAGGTACATTTTCAGCTTGACTTAACATACAGGGCACAAGGTGAGGCAGATAACCTTCCTATTAGAAATATCTCAAGAACTAAAGACAACAGAATCATGAAAATTAAAATAAAGAGGTTTTTAAGAGTGATCTATTTAATTAAAATATTTTTATATATTTCCTACTTCAAGTTATACCGGAAGTTGCTTATACCTTCGTTTTTTAAAATGGGACACCCTGTATATTTTTTTATTTCTGAATTCTCGTCTATGTCTTCTTTCTAAAAGTATGAGGTTTTGTAGTGTTATATATGGGTACCTAGTTTAAAAGATAATTACGTTTTCTTATTAATTTCGTAGCAACTTTCACACCCTGTAGAATTGTAGTTATTTGACATCAAAAACTTTATTTATCTTCAAATGATTTTTAATATAGTCTACTATTGTTAAAAATTATTAGTATGTATATCTAATTGCATTTGATATACAGTGTTGGTCGAAACTAGGAATGAGTATTTTCTGAGTTTTCTTTAATGGAACACCCTATATTTTAGTATTGTAATGAAATGATATTTTATGGTACTTTTTTATTTCTTAAGCATTCCCTATACCTAACTGCTTTAATTCATGCATCAATTCCGATATTAACATCATATGGGGCACAATTTGATGCATGCATTATTATTATTCCGATATTAACATATGGGGCACAAACATGGACAATCACAAAAAAGAATATGAACATACTCAGAGTCACTCAACACGCGATGGAAAGAGCAATGCTTGACATATCACTTAAGGACAGGAAAACAAACACACGGATAAGACAAAAAACCAAAGTCACCGATGTGGTACAAAAATCATTAAAATTGAAATGGGAATACGCTGGACATGTAGCTAGGTGCGATCTAAACAAATGGCACAGAACAATTCTAACCTGGAGACCATACCAACACAAAAAGACCCAGAGGCAGACCTCCTATGAGATGGACAGATGATCTGAAACGAACTGCCGGGAAAAATTGGCTACAAGTAGCGTACAACAAAAAACAATGGAAAGGAAGACTTGAAGAGGCTTATGTTCAGATGTAAACGGAATGGCTAGACGAAGAAGAAGAAGAAAGAACTGCTTTAATTTGTGCTTAATTGTTAATCGCGCCAACAATGTTAACTACGTAGGAATTTTGATAGCTCAACCATTATTGGTAATTTTTAGGATCAGTCTAGATTATTATGTATCTAATTCCGAAAAATTATTTGCGATTGAATATGTTCACGACCAACCTAATAAAATTTCACTTATTTTTTGTTTCAATTAATATTTGGCTTGAATCACCAATAACTCACAAACTAAAGCAGTTAGGTATAGGGAATGCTCAAGAAATAAAAAAGTACCATAACATATCATTTCATTACAATAATAAAATACAGGGTATTTCATTTAAGAAAACTCAGAAAATACTTATTCCGAGTTTCGGCCAACCCTTCGAAAATTAAAAATTTAGCTATACTAACAATTCTTACTAATAGTAGACCATATTAAAAAGCATATGAACGTTAATAGAGTTTTGATGTCAAACTACTACAATTCTACAGGGTGTGAATATTGCTACGAAATTAAGAAAAAAATGTAATTCTCTTTTAAGCTACACTATATAACATTACAAAACCTTACGAAGATATAGAAGACCTATATTTTAACAACGAAGACATCGAGGAGAATTTAAAAATGTAAAAATATACAGGGTGCCCCATTCAAAAAAACGAAGTTATAAGCAACATCCGGTATAATCAGAAGTAGGAAATAGATGAAAATAGTTTCATTAAATAGATCACTCCTTAAAACCCATTCGTTCCCATTTTCATGATTGTGTTGCCTTTAGTTTTCGAGATATTTCTAATAGGACATTTATCTGCCTAACCCTGTAGACATAGTAAAAACCAACCAAATTAATAAATGTCTAAACAACTCACATCGGGTGGGGTTTGAACCCACGATCTAAACTATCCCTGCCTATACTCTCACTAACTGAACTATCTACCATATCCCACGGGAGTCAGTCTGTTTCTTTAAACATTTGCATTTAATAACCTTATATTACATATGTGCTAAAACATGGTTAAAACACAAAAACCAAATAAATGACATAAACTTGACTGTATTAAAGAACATTCTCTGTCTAGAAAGGAATTTTGTTTGACCCACTGATATAAAATTGCACACTCTGCAGAAAGTTTACAAATACGATGTTTTTAGAATCCTACTAACTGAAAAGGAAAAACAATTGAGTGTGTGTCGTATTATATTTTTTATCAACTTGGCTACATATCTTTAAAAAGTTTCAATAGGATATTACTGTCGGCGTCACAACACAGATTATTTTATGAAAGGACAGCTATTCTCAAAATCTTGACTCTAGACAGTTAACATACAAATAATTTCAGAGCGAAGCGTCCGTCGCCGTCGTCGGGAAAGAATGTATTACAAAATATTTTATTTTTACCTTTTAATAATTTATTATGACCTCTGAGTACGTGTCAAATAAATATGTCAAGTGTTCTTTTAATGAATATTTTGATTCGCTATGTATATTTATTGTATTGTTCATAATCCGCACAAGTCCAATTTTCCAAATTTTTGTTACCTACATATCTTTTTGCGTCTCATAGTCTCTAAGCATATACCCGAACTACTATATTCCCTAAAATGACACTCAATCCTAACTGCAAGACGCAAGAGTCTCGCAGGCTTAGGCTTGTTCTTGCTCAGGTCTTGCATGGTCAGTCTTGGTCTTGGTCTTGGTAAAATAAAGGGGTCTTTAGCAAGAGGCTACAGGGGGCAAGAACAAGACCAAGACTGCAAGACCAAGACCGATTTTGGGCAACACTAATGTGTAGCAAACCATTAGGTAATTTCCAAAACTCCATAATCTTTGATATCAAAAAATTATTGTATTAACTAATTGGAAACGAAATCGTGGATATAATGGCAAAAAATATATCAGACATATCAGGAATTGATATCCCAGAAGGTTGTATCAAATTAATTTTTTTTAATATAATATAAGTCAGAGGTTTATGCAATTAATATTAGGTTTGTTCGTGCAACGATCAGCAACCGTTGCCAACCATCAGACGCATGCGCGTTCGTAGTCTACGAACGCTAACTGTTAACTGCGCATCACTAACTGTTAACTGCGCATCGCTAACTGTCAACTGCGCATGCGTCTGATCGTTGGCAACGGTTGCTGATCGTTACACGAACAAACCTATTCTTTAAAAAATAAAGAGAAACAATTTTAAATATTGCAAAAAGATGTCGCTTTTTTGTTATAAACATCTGGAATATCTTTTTAAACATTGTATGCAAGAATATTTGTATAACAAGGGAGGAAAGTGCTACTTTTCCTCCCGAGAATGAAGTTTACTGCCCGACGCATAGCGGAGGGCAGTAATCATTCAAGGGAGGAAAAGGCACTTTACTCCCATGTTATACATATGGTTTTTCCACCTTCCTCAATTAACAAGTCATTTTTTCATTTTTAAATCATTTATTTATGTAACTAACAAAATTTATTAGAGAACTGAAACTAACAAGTAGGTACAGTATAACTGTCAAATATAAGTCAAATTATTAATGTAAACATTATTAAATCAAAATAACAATTAACTGTTTTTTACCATTCTGCAAAATACAGGGTGTTTTATAAATAAACGTTAAAATGTATAGATACTTAAGTAATAGAAAATAGACACAAGGGCGTCAATAAGTTATATTTCATCAATGAAATACCATGACGTCACTTTTACTTTTACTCCCTAGGGAGTAAAGTACGACTTTACTCCCTACAATCAGGTCCGGAAAATTATACTTTCGGTAGAGGTAGGTGGAAAAATAATTTTTTCATGTTTGGAAAGTTTGCATATTTTCAGAAATTAAAAAGTATCCTAGGTCAATTTGGAAATTTGACCGGCTTTAAAGCTCATATACCCATAATGAACTAGTAACTTTAAATTGGAGCTGTTAGCGGTATTTCTGGTTCTTGTTTATTGATATCGACGTTTCTTTTTTTAATTTAGTGTATGTATAAATAAACAAAAAACCACCGACTGATAAGTTGACCATTCTTTAAAATTATTCTTCGAAGTTTTTCACTACAGAATCTCCACAAAATGAGATAAGGTTATTGGTTGCTCACAATTTGGATTTAGAAAAGGCCTGGGTACCAGGGAAGCACTAGTTGCAACCCAGGTGCTAGCTCAGAACTGCTACGATCAAAGGAAAGATGTAATTATGTGCTTTATAGATTATGAAAAAGCCTTCGATCGAGTACAAGATTAAAAACTCGTACATATACTAAAACAACTCGACATAGATCAAAAAAACATTCGTTGCATAGAAGCTCTTTACTGGAATCAAACAGCTGTCATCAAGGTGAATAATGAAACAACGCAAGCTCAAAAAATTCTCAGAGGTGTAAGACAGAGATGCATTCCACTAGCGTTCAACTTATATCCAGAAAGTATCTTCCAGGAAACTCTTGAGGAATGCGAAAGCGGCATCAAAGTAAATTACCTGGGTCAATAATATACGATATGCGGATGACTCGGTCTTAATAGCAGACAATATAGAAGACCTCCAAAACCTTCTTAATAAAATTGGAGAACATAACGAGAACATGGGACTTATCATCAACATAAAAAAGACGAAGTTCCTTATAATCAGCCGTCAATTATGTCAACGTCAAAATGCAAGACTAGCATATAACAATCAAGATGTAGAGCGCGTAAGAAAATTTAAGTACCTTTGAACCTAGCTATGTGAAGACTGGATGTCGGATATGGAAATTAAATGTCGGATAGAAAGGGCCAGAAGTGCATTCATGAAATTCAGAAATGTTTTTACGAACTCTGACTTTGACCTGAACCTAAAACTAAGATTCACGAAATGCTATAATATGGTCGGTGCTCCTATATGGCATGGAAGGATGGACTTTAAAACTAAACACAATGACTAAGCTAGAGGCATTTGAGATGTGGATTTATCGACGAATCCTTAAAGTTCCCTGGACCGCACGAATAACAAAAGAAGAAATTCTGAGAATAATTGGTACAGAACGACAACTGCTATGCACAATTAAACAGAGAAAAACGGCATACCTGGGGCACCTAATTAGAAACGAAAGATACCAATTTCTGCAAACCTTAATTAAAGGAAAGATCGAAGGAAGAAGTGGGCAGGAAGAAAATGTCATGGCTCCGTAATGTCAAACAATGGACAGGGCTAAGAAACACAGGAGACCTAATGCATACTGCAAGGGATAGAGAAAAATGGTCAAACGTGATCGCGAACATCCATTAGTGGATTGCATAAGAAGAAGAAGAATAAATAAATAGTTAATTAAACCATCTAATTTCTAATTTGTTTAAACAATTTTTTTAATTGTTTATTTTTTTAGTAATATCTGAGGTAATTTTTATTGTAAAACATTACTATTTATGATTCATGCATACTTCGTCAATAAACTTCATAAATAATTTATTTATAATAGATTTTATAACAAAAACAAATTATCCTATTCAATTATTTCTAAAAATAGTATTGGTTTATGTATTACTTTGGGAATAAAAAATCTCAAATACAATAATCAATGAATAAATAATCTGACTTATTTTGCAATTTTCTAAGCAACAAATAAAGATAGTTAAAAATTAAAAAAAAACGCCACTAAAGATTTGTATATCACTGATGAGTTTCTTACTCTCAAATTTGTTTCAAATGCTTCACTTTTTGAGAAAATGGACGAAAAAAAAGCGAAAAAATCAACTGCAGGAAACAAACAGGGCCTTGTTATAAAGGTCCATACTACTCAAAACAAATGTGGTTTGCCTGGTCAAGTCAGGGTCACCATAAAAATCTTATTGTCCTGGACTAAATGACCAGATAAGGCTAAGGCAAAACTCACCAAACATAAAAAACATCAAAATTACAACAAATTACTTTGCTTTGTCTGATTGACAATTGACAAATGAGAAATCTCGCCTTGCATTCTGATCCTAGATCAAAATTGTTTATTGAATATATTGATTGTAATATATTATACTGTGAGATGTAGACTAAACAATTAATTATTTTTCTATTATATAATGCACATTTTATCAAAAATATCGAATACTAGAACCAGCTCAAAAGTGAGAATCTAATTTTCAACGCGTTATTTTAATCGGGCGTCTAATCTAATTGGTTGGAAATTTATGCCGGGTTTAATATGAGTCTTCGCTCTCTGTTAATGGCCTTCCTCTGGCTCTCCATCCGGAGAATAATACTACGGGGTGAATTATTTTTCGGGCCTCAGATGCTATCTTAGTATTTATAATCTAATCCTTTACCGGAACCCATTAATGTCCATGATATTTCTGTTGATCAGAGGGTCCGATAGGAACACGATTTAAACACGATATGTCAGAATTGGTTAGATATAAATAAAACTAGGAGAGAGAAAAACAAGGAAATTGCTCTAGTTGCAATATGAGCAAAATGGTCAAGTGAATTCTGACAGTTAACATAATGTCAAAATTGTTCTCATTAATTTATTATAGAAACCGACACGAACAAAAAAATATAACTTTTTATGGAAACAGCGGTTTTTATATGTTGTGGTGTATAAAAATATTCAAATATGTGGTTGAATTCGTGTCTTTCTATAATTAAATATGTAGATTTGGTTTTACCGTAGACAAATCTATTTTCGTGTTCCATTATCCGTTTCTTAACACTATTTCCTGTCTCACCTCTATATAACTTTTTGGCATGCCACAGAAGTGGTCTTGCACACTCTAGCATTTCTGTTTCTAGAGTCATTTCTATACAAAATAGAATGAAAGATTACTTCGAAGAATTTTTAAATGACATACCCACAACAGAAAATGAAAAAAAAAGAACTGAAGGAAAGTACCGGTCAACAAAGAACAGAGGAAAGACAGCCTAATGAAAAACAAAACTAAAGAAATAATAGAGAAACTAAAAAATATAAGAGATTAGGAAATGGTGAAATAACAGCTAAAATTTTCAAATATGAAGGAATAGTAGGCACTAACTAAACCTCTGGAAGAGTTGTTAAAACAAATATGGGAACAGAATAATACATACTTAAAGAATGAATCGAAGCTACACTGTAACCAATTCACAAAAAAAGGCGACCAACTATAAAATAGATCCAATAGAAGGTATATCTATCAATGGAGAAGTTTTGAACAACTTACGTTTTGCAGACGATACAGTAATGATAACGGATAACAACAATGATCGCACATTCGCTTCACCTGGTTTAGATGGTTTAACACCAAATCTGTTAAAAAAATGCGCAGACACACTTGCAATACCTTTAACGTTAATTATGCAGACTTATTTTATCCAGAATTCCTTACCCCCTAATTGGAAATTAGCATCTGTCACCCCTATTTTTAAAAAAGGCAACAAACTCGATCCCAACAATTATCGTCCGATTAGCTTACTACCAGTAGTTAGCAAAGTCATGGAAGCCATTATTTCCGAGGAGATGACTAAATTTCTTCTCCAAGAACATGTTATTCCAACACAACAACATGGATTTGTTTCTGGTCGCTCTACTCTAACCAGTCTCCTACATTGTGTCGACGACTGGACGTCATCTCTTAACAGTTCACAGCCGGTCAACGTTGTTTATCTAGATTTCCCTAAAGCCTTTGACCGTGTTCCTAAGCGCAGCAAGACTTCTACATAAGCTAGAACATTTCGGAGTTCGCGGTACTTTACTATGTTGGATTGATGCACAGCGATGTTCCTTACTATGTTTCAAGTAAAATATCGTTCTATGCTGATGACACAAAAATATATGCCAATCTTATCACAAACCAGTTAACACTCCAAAGAGACTTAGACTCTATTTTCACTTGGTGTTCCCAGTGATCACTACCTTCAAACGCAGAAAAATGTGTAGTGCTTAGAATTGGTAAAAGTAATCCACACGTGCCGTGCTTCGTTAACGGACAACCATTAGATTCAGTGTTCTCGAATAACGACCTCGGTGCTATCGTAAACAGCAGCCTAACGTGGTCCGACAGTCCGACCATATTCAGTCTATTTGTAAACGTGCGAACTCCAGACTATATCTTATTTGGAGCCTATTCGGTGGTGTTTTTCGAGAGTTTCAATGCAGTCATTCTGTAAATTTTACACTATTTACATAAGACCGATTCTTGAATATGCTGATCCAACGTGGTATCCTGATTTGGTTCGAGACAAAACTTTGTTGGAAACCGTCCAAAGAAAAGCCACTCGAATTCCATTGGGACTGAGAAGACCTTCCTATGAAGAAAGGCTTAGTATGGCCCACCTAACTTCTTTTGAACTTCGCTGACAACGTGGCGACTTAATAACCACATTTAAAATATTAAAATTCAATTTCGGAAATCTCGACGAAATGTACCATCAATCAAGATGAACGCCTCAGAGGTCACCAATTTAAACTTAAAAAGAGAACTTTTGTACGAGATCAAGACAGAATTTTCTACCAAATAGAGTTTTCGATATTTGGAATAACCTGAATGATAACATTGTCTCACTCAGCCCCATCTACCAACACATTTAAAAACAGACACTTTTCTGCTATAGCTGAAATAATTTTTTTTTGTAAACCCAAATTGTATCTTTTTTGTTGTTGTTTTTCTTATATTGTATTTACTAGTAGGTTACTTATGTAATTTCTTTGTTTTTGGGCATAATGCCCAATTCTCTGCCCTTGTTTATGTATAGATAATAATAATAATAATAATAGAAGCACATTCACCAGAAGACAAAATATAAAGAAAAAAAATCCAAGTGAGAATTATGGCTGGTAATCGTTCTATCTTTGTTCTAAACAAGTTAATAAGATTATATTATATCCTTATATTAGCCCTTCTCCTTCTAGATATGTTTTTATATTAAAAAAAGATATAAAACCTATATCATTATATGCAAGTGAAAGTGTACGATGCATTGTATGTAGTACGATGATGAAATCCGAACATGTCATGCTCCAAGTGTGGGAAAGAAAAGTCCTCAAGAAAATTTTTGAAGGAAAGCTAAGGAATGGAATGTGGATAAACATATAGAACTAGAGAAGATGTATGAAGAAACGAATATCGTAGGGATAATAAAATCACAAAGACTGAGATGGTTGGGACATATCCAAAGGATGCCAAACATTGGAAAATTAAAGTAGCGAACAGGAAATAATGGAAAAGAATAATAAACCAAGCAATGGGCCTTCCAGACCTGGAGATCTAAATTAAAAATCTGTTACAGTTCAAGTTGATTCTCAGTTAAAGTTGACTATTCCTAGTTCGAGTCAACTCCAACTAAAATGAGCAATAAGAGTTGATTTGATCAACTTTTACTAGTTGAAGTCGACTCTTCCTAACCCTTGTCAGTAAAAGTCGATCGCGGGAAAAATATAATCAACTTTTACTAGTTTGAGTATTCCTGGATCGATTCAGTAAATTTTGATTATACGAGTATATTGTTATCTTAGGTTCTTTTTTTATGAGTGTGCGTCTCTTTGTTTTGACCGTTTCAACTTAGTCCGGGCTTAATCGTCGCCCCAGTTAGGTAAATTATTCAGATTCGATTTTTTTACACAAGCTTACTCAAAAAGAGGTCTTTATAACAAATCCACAGGGTGGCATGAGGTACCGTGGTCGAAAAATTGTTTAAACAAATTTTTTTAAACAAATTTGAAAAACGCGAAAATAGCCGTCTTGGAGTCTAAATAACTCGGTTAAAAATTATTATTATGAAAGTCAGGAAGTGACCAAATCAAAGTTTAAAGTCCCCCTTCCAAGATGCTGAAGAAATTTATGTCATTCTTGTATTACTAAGAAGTTATTTTTAATTATTAACAATGAGCTCTAATCGCGTATTAGGCGGCCGTTAATGGTGAGTGCAAAAGAGATGCACCATTCCATTCCGGCCGTCCAATGGTGAATCTCACTCGCACTCACAGTAATAAAATAATAACAAAAATTTCTTCAGGATCTTTAAATTTTGATTTTCTCACTTACTGACTTTCATAGTATGTAATAAAATTTAACCGAGTTATTAAGCCTTGAAAATGGTAATTTTAGCATATTTTTCAAATTTTAAATCGCATCCAACTCGACAACAATCAATTTTAAAGAAAAAAAAATGACAACATACCTTTTTGTTCCTAATGACCCAAATTATCTAAAAAATATTTGTCCGAAGTGAAAAAATTGTTTTTGTGAATTTGACTTCTTTTTGAGTAAGTTTGTCCAAAAAAATCGAATCAGAATGATTTACCTAACAGGGGCGACGATACAGCCGGGACTAACTACTTATCACGATTTGAACACATTCAGTAACATTTAATTTCTAGAATCGGTTGTTTGTGTGAATCAACTCTTACTAAATGGCATTGGGAAGAGTATACTTTCTCTAGTTGGAGTGTACTTTTACTAGTAAATGTTGAATAAAAATCTTCATTTTATATTTGAAGAGCTCAGGGCTAAAAGGACGAGGGTCCAAAAAAACAAGTTTTGAGAAATTGGGTTTTTAAGCTTTAAAACTAGATATAAAAATAATTAACAGAAAGGATACTTCATTTTGGTTACTAGTTCATGCAGTAACTTACAGGGAACGTATAGGTCATGTTTTTGGGGTTATTAGTTTAAAAATTACTATAAATATAAATTTATTTATCTTTTGATGTCCAGAAATCTTAGGCTAAATGGATGAGGGTCCACTAACGTGTCTTAAAATGAAAGTAAAAATACAGATAAGGTAGTTTATATTTTCAAAAGTAAAATCCTACAGATCTGCTCCTGTTGATTACACAAAAAGTAGAGTAGAAGATTGTTAGTAATGGATACAATGAAAAGCTTTAAGCATGTGGCAGTGCGTCAAAATATGCTTGAGACTTTACACAGAAAATTTTTTTCAAATGCTGAATATTGTCGTGTTTTGCTTTATTTAAAGGTAAAAGTCCACAATATGCTAGGTCTGGCAGGTGAAAACAGCCTTCTGGTAGTGCAATTTGTTTCCTCTTAGGCTTAGTAACAATACTTTCTTCATTTAGGCCATTAACAGTCTGTCGATGTAACATCATTCGAGGGTGATGAGAAACGATGCTTAGTTGTCGTACAGGTCGTATTTTGAAAAAAAAAAAAAAAAGAATGTGTGTGTACTATGTACGCACGTAAGAAGATATTCTTCTATTATATAATAGGTAATTTAAACGAAGTAAATATACTTAAAAGGTTATTTGTATTTTATTTAAAAATCAAACTAACTTTCTTATCTACCACTTTCAAAAAATTTTTATTAAAACAACCAAAAATAAAAAAAATATGAATCGGCCGGGAATTGAACCCGCAACCTTCCAATCTCAGTGCTAACGCATTTCTAACTACCCCATCGAGGCACTAGAAACAGACATGTAAGTTTCGGATATAATTACACAACACGGCACACGACATAATAGTTAAAAATGTTATGCTTACATAATATTTTATTAATCCAAAAACACAAGAATTATAATAAATAATACATTTCCTAAAACCACTAATATATTCTTTTAATGACTTATTTGCACGGTTACAGATACATACATACCTATCTTGAAAGATTAGCAATGAGCAATGAATGTCAAAACTACATACTGTCAGTGTGCGCAGGCGCGCTGTAAACGTACAATTTTACCCTCAATCGATTCGCCGCTAAAGAAGAATATCTTCAAAAATTTATACAAGACATCTGGGCAAAAAACAGCACTGATAGCAGGGGCTTCTGTGGTCAGCAATCTGAACTAGGTGGACTGTTGTCATTCTTTTAGCTTGCATAATGTAGCACCTTCATCCTTTTAGCCTAGAAGACGTATTTTTCAAAGCTGACTGGCTTGGATACCTTCATCTTTTTGGCTTATTTAGGTACCATGCAATATTTTATGAGATAAAGTACAAGAAATTAGTATTATCTCCATAATGACAAATAATGGACCCTCATCCTTTTAGCTTCGAGCTCTTCATTTATAATCAACTTTTACTAAAACCAGCCGTTTGAGTTGACTCGAACTAGGAATAGTCAACTCCAACTGGATAATCAACTTGAACTGTAACATATCCACCTAATGATCGACCTGTATATACGATTCGTTTGTCTCATTGGTTTTGAAAATGCTTATTTGAAATATTTTTCCGTTCCGGAAATAAAACAAAAATTCAAAATCAATCTACAAAATGCCTCCCGTCTGCCAACATTCGAGAGCAGAACGGAATGAGTGATGATTGTTAACCGAAATTCAGTTCAGATCCTTCATCCGACGATATTACAGTCCAAATTAAATCACAGAGTGTCGCTCGCAGCTCTGTTTGACACTTAGGTGGCAGTAACGCACCCTTACGCATTATTAAATTAGGCCGTAATTGAACGAGAAGTCCTTACGCCCACCCCGGTGCGGCCCAGCTACTACAAAAAGAATCTGACGACTGGCGCGTTTACACAAATTAATTTTTCGTTTGAAAAATTGAACAGGTGATTTGTGAAAAACAAATATTAAGGATGGGAATTTGTTTCCGGAGGGTGCGGAAAAAACCTGGTGAAAATACAAACGATGCTTGAATTGATTTACGTTTTAATTGATGCAGATAATATTCTAATTATAATATAAGCAGATTGTTACAACCTTATAATATATCGATTATTTCATTCATAGGAGATTCTGACGAATAAAAAGCTACAGATATCTGAATTAAATCGATAATTTTTGATAATCTCCCGTCGTTAAGTATATTACGTCAGATGCCCTTCGTTGCTACGAAAAAATACATTCAGTGACATTAATTACAATTATTGTTTTAAAAATTATAAAAGTGATGACTTTCAATCGTCAAATATTTATAAAAACTGTCTGTTTAATGGTACATAAATAAATTACAATAAAATTTTAATTTTGAACAGTTTTATTCATGAAATAATCGCAACAAATTGCACTCGACCTCTGAAATTAATATAGAATTTTTGCTCTCGTGACACTTTGACATAATTTCACTCGCCTTCGGCTCGTGAAATTAAAACTGTCAAAGTTTCACTCGGGAAAAATTCAATAATTTCAGAGCTCTTGTGCAATTACTACTGATAAAGACTTCTACTTATATCGATAATAAATAATTTATCAGATCTTCTACTACTTTATACACGTGTTCGGGCATCTGCCGTTTGCAGGTTCCAATTAACTCGAATATGAGAAAAGTCATTAAATCACTAATCCATTTAGCCCAGTCGGGATATCATTTGACCTAGCATTACGAGCTGCCCCAAATTTTATTTTTCTAATCTTTACACTCAAAAAAATTTAGTTCGTAATATTGATTAACAGTGATTACTGAATAGTATTCCGTTGTCACAACAATTTAATTTGTTGTTTCAACGAACTTTTAGACATTGACGAATGTATTTGGTTATTGTCACAATGATTGAATAATAATTGTGAGAATAACTAGAGTACATTAATCAATAAAACTCAATTTATTCAGCCAATAACTTAGTTTCGTATATTTAATAAATACTGTTAATTCTGGCAGCAACTCACGTTCTTGATTTCGTAGATGACAAGCAATTACCTTGGTTTATCGTGACAACGTACAGATTTCATTAAAACAATGTACAAATGTTGTTAATATAGAGTAATACCTATATGATTATTGAATATATGTAAATTGATTGTTGTGACAACGAATGCATTAATCAATCTATTACTGCATTTAATACCCACAATCAATGCGTTCATTGTGACAATAATCGTAGTTGTTGAGACAATAAATGTTTTGCTTGACCATTTGAAAGTTAACGGCTTTTCCTTATCGTGATACCCCTAGCTTCTCTGTGTTACCGAAGTGCCGAATAAGAATTGCATTTCGTTTTCAAGTGTAGTCCGTAGTAGAAGGAAGTTTTTGTGTGTCTATTATTGTGAAATTTCGGTCGAATTCTTTTTAAATGTATTCATTTTTTTCGAATCCTGAGAAAACTAATTATTATTTTTGAAAATTTAAATGCAAAATAAAATATTACAGTATTATCGAGGGTCTGAAGTCCCTGAGAACCTCTATAATGATTATTTTAACAAGTCACGGGGGTGAAAAAGAGAAAATTTAGTATGATTTTTAATTTCAAATAGGCATACCATTCAACAGAAACTTTTTGTTTATTCTAAGGGACTTTCTGCCCTCGGTAATAATGTAATATTTTATTCTGCTTTTAAATTTTTCAAAAATACTTTTCTCAGAATTCCAAAAAAAAATGAATGCGTTTAAAAATAATTCGATCGAAATTTTGCACCTGCGCTCTCAAAAAGGATTAAAGTGTTATACATTTTTGGTATCACTATTTCAAACGCTTTTGAATAAGCTGTCACATGGCGTACTTTCCCATTAAAAAAAATCAAAGTTACGCCGCGCCTGTCACCTGAAGAGGGATCGTGTAAAGTTCGAAACATTGATTTTATAATATACTTTGATTATTTTAAAAATCGACCTGTCCGAGCGTTTTGCTTATGTGCTAAAAATAAATAAGTTAATAAGGGGGTGGGAGAGTGTAACACTTATTCCAGTACACTGTATAAGTGAAATCATATGAAAAATCACACAGTGTAAAGTCCTTTAGGTTAAGAAGAAAAAAGGGGAATTTAAAAAATTATTATTAATCAATTAATTTCATACATTGGGCTATTGCATTCAGTAATTATTAATATAAAATACGTTCATAGTAGGAATGAACGAAACTGATTGTAAGAATGAATAGAATTGCTTGTAAGAAAAACCGTATTTATTGTGGGAATGAACGGAATTAATTGTAACAATAAACGGAAATAATTGTAGAAATAAACGAAATACAGTAGGAGAAATAACACTGTTATTGACACAACGAATAGTCTTCGTTGGTCAATTAACGACGTTGTTATTTCAATAAATAGTGTTCGTTGACCCAGTGAACAGAGTTCGTAATATCAATAAATAGTGTTCGTTGACTCAGTGAACAGAGTTCGTAATACCAATAAAGTGATATTATGGTATACATAATGAATGTTCATCCATTCAATAAACGTAATACATTGGCTCAACGAACGAAAATAATGAATTGATGAACATCGTTTTGTTGTCCCAATAAAACCAAGAATTAGACAAATTTTAAGTATTGCGTTTGTTGTCTGAATTAACATTTTTATTGATATTACGTACCTTTTTCGTTGAGTGTAGGGAGGGTCAATGTTAGTAAAAATTTAAAATCTCGACTGAATTCCACTGTTGCGTTAGCCGCCATCTTGATTTTAAACGAGAACCGTTTTTGCTCAATATCTCCGCCATTTTCAACTTTTCGACAAAAAGTATAGAAACTGAAATTGTTGAAAATGCGATTTTCTATAATTTCGTTTATTATATTTTTATTATATTTTTTCGTGCCGTCGATATTTTCCGAGTTATGGGGGGGGGGAGTTAGAGCATAATTATTGAATTCGTTTATTATTAGTTTTACAACAAATATGTACCTATACAAAAATGAAGAGAATGAAATTTTGTATAATTTTGATGTCGTTCATTTTTTTGATAAAAGCAATATTTAAGGTAGTACGTATGCGGTAAAGATGAGAGCGTAAGACTTTATTGATTTTATAGAAAATTTAATTCTCTCTATTTCTGTATAGAAACATTTTTGTCGTAAAACTAATAATAAACGAAATCAATAACTGCGCTAACTGTCAATATTTTCAGCCATAACTCGGAAAATATCGACCGCGCGAAAAAATTGTAATAATAGAAATTATAGAAAATCACATTTTCATCTTTCATCAATTTTGGTTCGTATACTATTTGTCGAAAAGTTGAAAATGGCGGAGATATTGAGCAAAAACGGTTCTAGTTTAAAATCAAGATGGCGGCTAACGCAACGGCGCAATTCAGTCGAGATTTTAAATTTACACTACTATTGACCCTCCCTAAAGATTAGAAAAATAAAATTTGGGGCAGCTAATAATGCAAGGTTAGGCCTGTTAGTCGTCTAACCCGACTAGACTAATAATTGGTGTTCTCCGTATTTCCCTAGACTGTCGCAAACCCTTTTAACTTGGAAATATTTACCCTCTGAAAACAAATTTATAATCTCGACCCCTAATTTACTTCTTATTTTTACCATAATATGTAGCTTAATACCGCTCGGATTATAAACATAACCTCAGTTCGATATTATTTAGTCCAGAAAGCCACTGCGCATCCGCTAGGAAAAATATTCTAATTCGGATTTTTTGCACAATCTTACTCAGAAAGGACTCCTTTTAACAAATTTGCATGTTGCCAGGACCAAAAGGTGGTCAAAAATTTTTTAAACGTTTTTTTTTTTGTTTTTTTTATAAAATTATTTTTCTTGCATGGAAAAAAGTTTTTTAGGTTTTTTGGATCATTCCAAACAGAAAAGGTCTTTAGTGACTTTTCTCTAAAAATGATAGTTTTTGACATATAAGTGATTAAAAATTGAAAAATTGCGAAATCGGCCATTTTTAACCCTAAATAACTATGTGAAAAACTGAAAATTTGAATGTTGCCAAGGTAGGTAGATATTCTTTAAACATCGATTGATGAAATCCCGAGAGTTTTTTGCAATACAATATTAAAAACTCCTTTGTTTTTTAATTGCTAATCAACCGTGCGCGACACTATTTTCCACCGACAGTATGGTGCAAATGAAAGGAATAAATTCGTTATTTCGTAAACCGGCGGCTTTAAGGAAAAAACCCGAAACAGGTCGATTTTTATTTTTAAGTTATGATATTGTGGCATATATGGTATATTAGTGACATCATCCGTCTGGGCGTGATGACGTAATCGAAGATTTTTTAAATGAGAATAGGGGTCGTGTGGTAGCTCATTTGAAAGGTTCTTCAATTCTCTATTCTAGTAATGTAAACATTTACATAATTATTTATACAGGGTGTCCTTCTACTTCTTTTTTTGTCAAATAATTTAATTTAATAAAAATTTTTTGGACACCCTGTATAAATAATTATGTAAATGTTTATATTACTGAATAGAGAATTGAATAACCTTTCAAATGAGCTAGCACACGACCCCTATTCTCATTTAAAAAAATCATCGATTACGTCATCACGTCCAGATGGATGACGTCACTAGTATACCATATATGCCACAATATCATAACTTAAAAATAAAAATCGACCTGTTTCAGGATTTTTCCGTAAACTGGCCGGTTTACGAAATAACGAATGTATTCCTTTCATTTGCACCATACTGTCGGTGGAAAATAGTGTCGCGCATGCTTGATTAGCAATTCAAAAACAAAGGAGTTTTGGATATTGTATTGCAAAAAACTCTTCGGTATTTCATCAATCAATGCTTAAAGAATATCTACCTACCTTGGCAACTTTCAAATTTTCAGTTTTTCACATAGTTTTTGAGGGTTAAAAATAGCCGATTCCGCAATTTTTCAATTTTTAATCGCTTATATGTCAAAAACTATGATTTTTAGAGAAAAGTCACTAAAGATCTTTTCTGCTTGGAATGATCCAAAAAACCTAAAAAAACTTTTTTCCATGTAAAAAAATAATTTTAGGATAAAAACAAAAAAAAAACGTTTAAAAAATTTTTGACCACCTTTTGGTCCTGGCAACATGCAAATTTGTTAAAAGGAGTCCTTTTTGAGTAAGATTGTGCAAAAAATCCGAATCAGAATATTTTTCCTAGTGGATGCGCAGTGGCTTTCTGGACTAATTGGAGTTTATATTTTCCGAAACTCTAAAAGCCGACCGAACTAAAAGGTTTATTTGCTTATAATTTAAATTAGACACGCAAAAAAGTTGATTGATTTTCCCCTTCGTTGTAAAGGTCTAAAGAAGCCGATTTCTTATGTTTCTCAGTTAGTTTAGTCAGTTACCAACGAGTCACAGAGTTAGTTGGTCGCGTTTAATACAACTCAGTGTATTTTAGTCTCAGTGTACATACTAATGTAGTCTTCTCAATTTACAATTCTCTCGCTACTCTTATTTAGTCCATAGTTTGAAAAATGTCACGTTTATTACGCATATTTCTCATTCTCATTATATCATTATTACGTACAATGGTCCAAGAGCTGTGAGACATTTTTGAGTAGGTATTTTAGGCAACCTGAAAATTTTTCAGGTGACTCTTCCATGATAGCCTAATACAAAAATGCCGGTCTGGCTGGAGGGTAGCGGTTATTTTCCCCAAACATCCCCCCCAAAGTTAAAAAAAAGGGTAAAAATTGTTATTACAAAAAATATCATTGACGTGACTTTAAAGTAAATTTAAATATTCGAATATAAAGAAAATAAACAGGCCAGGCGATTTGAGGGCGATTTTAACTCTGCAAGATACTTGCATGGGCGCCCCAGGATTATTTTCAGGGGATGCATCTGAACTTCAGAAGATTTCATCTGAATCTGTACATACTATTAACGAGTATAAAATATACAACTATACATGCAACGCTATGCACATTCCTTCCGGACAGGGAAGTACAATTATTATTTTGACAGGGTATTTTTTTAATATCAAAAATAAATATTCTAAAAAAGACAGAATTTTTTTTGGTGAAATTTTCCAACTGCCATGTGATCAAACAAATTACGCGTACATATAAATGAAAAGCGCTATAGGTAAGCAGCAGTGTGAGAAAGAGCGTATACCGATAGCTGTTTGCGTTCTCTGTTGTACCTGAGCGAGTCCGTTCGCTCTAGAAAAATCACGTGACCTGGCGATCCCATGTTGTTGTGTCTCGAAACGTTAGAGTAATTATTATATATTATAGTTTTTTAAGTAACTTTTTCTTAATTAAAGGAAAATAATACGTACTATACAATAGATTTTGCAAATATGATAGAAAAAGACAGATTTATTATTATAAATATATAGGTAGAAAAGTATAAAAGTATAAACTAAATTAATTCTGTGTCCGAATCTTGTACTTGTTCTTCAAATTCCTCATCTGTGCTTAAATATTCACTGTCTTCTTCTTCGTCAGACTCCCCTCGAGACTCAGATTCCTCTTCTACATGATCTGTAAATAGTTGTAATATGTATTTAGAATTAATTAAAAATTAATTAGCGATAATTTAATTGAATTACTACGTATTCTCTGTCCTTTCATACGGAGTCGAAGCCTGGACAATCACGGGCGGATCTGAAGAAAGACTTGCCATTGTTGAGATGTGCTGTTATTGAATAATGTAAAAAATATCATGAACACAGCACGTAACAAACACGGAAACATTAAGAAAGATGAAAAAGGCAAAAGAAATACTCAACACTATAAAGGAAAGAAAGATGAGCCAAAATAAATATTCATTCTCTTCTTCTTCGTCAGACTCCCCTCGAGACTCAGATTCCTCTTCTACCTGATCTGTAAATAGTTGTAAATATGTATTTAGAATTAATTAAAAATTAATGTATAACTAATACTTAATACTTTTCCTTATATTATAAATTACATCATGTTTTTTATTTCTTAGTATATGACCAAAGTAGCTCATTTTTCCTTCCTTCATAGTGGTGAGTATTTTTTTGACTTTTTATCTTTATTAATGTTTCCGTGTTTGTTACGTGTTGCGTCCATGATATTTTTTACATTATTCGATAACACCACATCTCAACAATGGCAAGTCTATCTTCAGATGAGCCCGTGATTCTCCAGGCTTCGACTCCGTATAAAAGGACAGAGAATACGTAGCAACTCAATTAATTAATCACTAATTAATTTTTAATTAATTCTAAATACATATTACAACTATTTGCAGATCATGTAGAAGAGGAATCTGAGTCTCAAGGGGAGTCTAACGAAGAAGAAGACAGTGAATATTTAAGCTCAGACGAGGAGTTTGAAGAAGAAGTACAAGATTCGGACACAGAATCAATTTAGTTTATACTTTTATACTTTTCTACCTATATCTTTATAATAATAAATCTGTCTTTTTCTATTATATTTGCAAAATCTATTGTATAGTACGTATTATTTTCCTTTAATTAAGAAAAAGTTACTTAAAAAACTATAATATATAATAATTACTCTGACGTTTCGAGGCACAACAACATGGGATCGCCAGGTCACGTGATTTTTCTCGAGCGAACGGACTCGCTCAGGTACAACAGAGGACGCAAACAGCTATCGGTATACGCTCTTTCTCACACTCCTGTTTACCTATAGCGCTTTTCATTTATATGCACGCGTAATTTGTTCGATCACATGGCAGTTGGAAAATTTCACCAAAAAAAACTGTCTTTGTAGAATATTTATTTTTAATATTAAAAAATACCCTGTCAAAATAATAATTGTACTTCCCTGTCCTGAAGGAATGTACATAGCTTTGCATGTATAGTTGTATATTTTATACTCGTTAATAGTATGTACAGATTCAGATGAAATCTTCTGAAGTTCAGATGCATCCCCTGAAAATAATCCTGGGGCGCCCATGCAAGTATCTTGCAGAGTTAAAATCGCCCTCAAATCGCCTGGCCTGTTTATTTTCTTTATATTTGAATATTTAAATTTACTTTAAAGTCACGTCAATGATATTTTTTGTAATAACAATTTTTACCCTTTTTTTAACTTTGGGGGGGATTTTTGGGGAAAATAACCGCTACCCTCCAGCCAGACCGGCATTTTTGTATTAGGCTATCATGGAAGAGTCACCTGAAAAATTTTCAGGTTGCCTAAAATACCTACTCAAAAATGTCTCACAGCTCTTATACTACAAGTTTGACACTCAAAACGCAGTCTACATTTACTTACGATTCGCTAAGACATAGTAAAGTTGTTTATTAAAATTCGTACATTCTGCGTATCAACTTGTGATGAACAAGTTGATACGTGCACTGGAGACTAGAGTGGTCAAAATAGCAAAGATAAATCACAACTGATAGAAATATTAGCGGACCGCGCAAAAGATAGAGAAACCCTCCACATAGAGGTAACAATCAGTCAATGAACAAGCTGAAGTCACCATTTATTTTTTTCTGTTATTGTCCATATCTCACTGACCATATATAAACTATTTTAATAATTTAAAATTTGTGTTTACCGAACTGTTAATAATGAATGTAATGTAACACAAAAATTATAAAAACAACACTCTGTGTACTTATACTATTAGAATATAAAACACATTTCAGCTGTTAATACCGATGTCAAACTTCCAATGGCCATCAATCTCTTGCTCGGACAACCGTGCTAAAAATCTCATCTACCGTGACCTCCTCAATATTTTAGATCAGATTACGTGTGCACACACACATATAGAGAGGAAACAGATAAAGTTACATAACACGTAACTACTTCAACCCATATATTAACTGCTCGCTTCGTTCAAGGTTAACCACTAGCGGCATCTCGCCATCAGATCAGATATACCATTTTAACAATTCATCCAACTATATTAGGTTGATACATACTGGTTTGCCGAAAAATTAGATGCGCAAGATGTATTCGTGAGTCAGTTTTTTTGGCCTTTTTTGTGGTGTCCCGGCTCGAGAATAAATTACTGGAGATTTTGAACAGAATTTCTGGTCTATTCATGAACAATAGATACCAAAGGAAAATTCGATATGGAATTATCATATAAAGAGAAGACTGAAGAGTCATTATGTAAGAAGTAACAAGTAATGAATAATTTGATTATTATAATAGACATCACAGGAAGGCAAGTAATTAGGAAGAGTGTGTCTATAAAAGAATTTGAAATAAAAAAATAATTCTGAGCTTTGAACACTATCACAAAGAACGTATCGTTGTATCGAGTCATCAAAAAAAACCTTCAATAATATTGGCTGTGGAATATAACTTTCATAGGTTGGCAAAAAATATAAATAACTTTTATTTAAATATTTGTTCCTTGGGACCCCCATTAAAAAAAATTATTACCTCCTCATTAGGGTGGTTCGAAAAAAACTTTTTGTTTTATTTCAGATCGCTATAGTGCGCAAAAGTTGCCATTGGTATAGACTTGAAAAAAGCACTAATTATTATTTTTTTTTATTAATTTGTCTTCCGGTCGCGCAATGCCATCGAAGTTAGCAAAAATTGAGAAAAACCTTAATTTTTAATATATTTTTTTAAACAGGCCAGATGGTTTTAATTGAGTTCCTATACCATGAATTAACTAGTAAAGTATGTAAAATCAATATAAAGGCACTTATACATTTGTTTCATATCTTCCGGTCGCGCAACACAATACAAAATGAGAGTAAAATTAGTAGTTTTTGTAAAATTTCAAAGTTTGACTGTTTAGTGTAATTTAATCATAAGACTTTTAGAGATGCTATAGTTTAATTCATTTACAATAATATATTTAAAATCCAAGCATATAAGATAAATTTTGATATTCAAATGGAATTCGGTCGCGCAACTTCGTCAAAAACAGCAGACTACCGAGAAGCGAGGCGAAACTGACGAATGCCAGCAAAGCGCGCGCAGCCACAAATAAAGATACATGTGGGAATACCTCTACAATGGAGTATTTGTCTTCTCCATTATAACGAACTGCCATTCCACCACCTTTTCCAACACTTAGGTGAAAATACAACAGGCCCAATAGGATATTACGGACCAATTGGAAAGGCCCTACCTGATTGTGAAAGACTACCACTTATTGATTTTAATCCTATTGATTGTGAGATTCCAAAAGTTGACGAGCGTATTCTTAGCAAACACCAATAATTGTACTTGCTTGAGATATCAGAAGTCATCAAGTCAGGACATTGTTCAGAAGACTTTTTTAGTGGGTACGTGATCCTAGCCTAACGTCACATTCAAGATGGCTTACTACTGCTAACAGAGTTTTGCGTTTTTACGTCAGTGTGTCCAACTCTTCTGAAAATCTGAGAGAGATTGTCACATTCATTCTCAAAAGTTATAATATGCCTATGTGATTTGCCACAAAAATAAACCACAAATTCACAAATGGGCCTAGACATGATTACAAAATCATTGAATATTCAAGGTACTTAGCAGTAGAGCTTCTTCAAGTTGTTGATCACGTTTTACAACAGAATGCTTACTTTGTCGACCCAAAAATTTATTTTGGCTATGGTAACTGATGAAAGAAACCATATCCGAGAGCTGGGCTTTAGGTGTATCATGAAGGAGAAGCCAGCAATATCTGAAACTGACTCTATCAGAATCTTTAAACCATCAAACTTAAACTTTGAAGGTAAATATTATTATGAAATTATCAAATGGAACACCAGTACACTGACTCCTCTCCACTGATAGGAACATTGACTAATGAAGAGATAAAACAGTATGTGAGCAATCACTTCAAGCCTGTTATGAGTATAGATACTTTCCCATGCCATACACAGGCAGTTAAAAGATGCGTTAAGCTAGTGACCGAAGCTTCAAATAAAGTGTGTAGAGACAGTTCCAGCGGCGGCTATATTAGAACCACATTATTGCACCGCTCAGCGATGCCAACTTTGACTTTGGGCCAGGATCACGTACCACAAAGTTTTCTGAACAATGTCCTAACTTGACGACTTCTGATATCTCAAGCAAGTACAATCGGTCCTTGCTAAGAATCCGCTTTTCAACAACAACTGGTAGTCTTTCACAATCAGGTAGGGCCTTTCCAATCGGTCCGGATATCCTATTGTGCCTGTTGTATTTCCATCTAAGTGTTGGAAAAGGTGGCGGAACGGCAGTTCGTTGTAATGGAGAAGACAAATACTTCATTGTAGAGGTCTTTTCACATATATCTCTATTTGTGGCTGCGCGCGCTTCGCAAGCACTCGTCACTTTCGCCTCGCCTCTCGGTAGTCTGCTGTTTTTGACGAAGCTGCGCGACCGAACTCCACTTGAAAATATAATTTATTGAAAAATATAATTAATTAGAATGGTAATTAACGTTAATATTCAAATTAATATTGTGACAGTTCGTCATATTGACCAGTCTTTCCTGGGTTAATGCAGCAGGTAACTGACGAGTTTACCTTAAGCATTAAATATTTATCATCCGGAGCCTCCCGTAAGAACTGATCTACCTGCTCAGACGTGAGAATTCTTGACTTCTTTGGCTTAAATCCCTCATTTCTTCTCTTCAAAAAAGCTAATAATTTTGGAAATTTACTTATATCAATATCTTCTCTAATGTTAATAACCGATTTCAGCATTGAGTAATGTGCCCAGAGAGTTGAGGCACAAACCGCTTTTGATTTATCATCGAAGTAGACTAACAGCGCATTTTCAGTAGGTTGTCTCACATTTTTTAAGCGGCACCACTTTTTAAAAGCATCGTACTGCTGCTCGTATAGTTTTCTAGATTTCGGTGGTAACAATTCTTCACCTACTTCGGCTGCTCTTTTATCAATATCAGATACACCTTCTTCACTCATGATACCAATAATTATCAATAACAATGTTTCTTTACAATGACACTAGTAATGACAATGTTTCTAAATTATAACTGTCACAACGCAATGTTACTATGGTAACTTATTTTAAAGACAGTTTATTAAATGAGTTGAAGAGAGAAAAAACTGATTGAAATTATTGAAATAATTAATAAAATCATACCGGAAGTACGAAAAGTATCGTATATACCTTGCGACTGAAGTACATTTAATCCTTCAGGTAAATTATGGCCCTCCCTGCGGTCGGGCCATAAACTTTACCTTCAGGATTAAATGTACTACTTCAGTCCCGCGGTATATAATGTACTATTTATTAAGTTCACGTCTTAAATCAATTATTTATCAAATACACTATATATCAATAATATTTAATCAATTTCTCAAAATATTCCCGATGCAATGTCAAATATTTAAAATTGTCACTGATTGTCAGTGTCTGACTGACAATATATGCTGACAATATTATATTCGGTTGAGTGCGTTTTAAGACAAAGACAGATTTGGAAAATATTACCACGGCATTGTGTTCATTTTTTTCAAATCCTGAAAAAACCAATAAATATTTTTGAAAAATTTAAACGCAGAATGAAAGACTAAATTATTACCGAGGGCCGAAAGTCCCTTAGAATAAATAAAAAGTTTATTTTGAATGAGATATTTGAATTTAAAAATCACACTAAATTTTCTCTTAGTTTTTTCACCCCTGTAACTTATTAAAATAAACATTGTAGAAGTTCTCAGGGACTTTCGGCCCTCGCTAATAACGTAATCTTTCATTCTGCGTTTAAATTTTTCCAAAATACTTATTAGTTTTCTCAGGATTTGAAAAAAATGAATCCCCATTTGAATAGCATTGCAGCCGAAAATACGTTCCGATCCTCTTAAGAAAAATTCATATTTTTTACATACCTCGTATACAATTAAAAAAGTTTGATATCTGATGGATGTATCTTAGATTCTAGACCAGGGAGAGCATTTTATGAAGAATAAGTTTTTTTTCGTAAAAGTGATAATAAAATAGATATCATAATTGTAATAAAATGATGATAAGTATCCGTAATTTGAGAAAAAATTAATTTTTTTTTCAATGAGAATGATCTTTTCAAACAACTTTTCATAATATCATTTTTTGATATTCTGGAATATAAAGGTATTTTACTCTCTAACGAAATTCATATTTTTGACATAACTCGTATAAAATTGATAAAATTTGATATCTGATGGTTGAGTTTTAGATTTTTGACTATCCAGAGCATTTTATGAAGAATAACATTTTTTCGTAAAATTGATAATAAAAAAGTTTTCCATGTGGTTCCTAGCTACGCAGACATACTGTATAAGAGCTTCTGTATAAGAATTTTCAAATTGCAATGCCATATTCGGATTCAGCATAATCAAAAACAAAATAGAAACATTTTGATCAAAGTAAAATGATGAATTTAACGATATTTTTAAAATTATTTATACAAAACAATTGTTATTGTTTAAACAATTAATAAACAATTAGCGGCCAAATCTGCGATTAGAACTTTTTACTTTAACATGTATATAAACTAACAAAAAAAGTTTTAGAAAAATATAAGCTTGTGTGAATTTTTCCGAAACAATGCATATTTTCGTTCTAATTGCACTCCCCTAAAAGACATGTTAACAATAGACCAAGCTAGAGTTATATGCCACTCAATGCATCGGGGTGTATCAAGTACGGTGGTCTACTAGCTATCTTTGTCTGTCGTACCGTCGTACGAGATGTGAGTCGTACCTTTTAAAATTTAAGATTCTTTGACCGATCGCTTTGAAATTTTTGAGCGTATTTTAAGCACCATAAGACCAAACATTCCATATAATAATATGAAGGTTCTAAGTTCATTTTAAAAAAAGTTGTTCAAAAAAAGTCATCTAAACCGGAATTTTTGTTTATTTTGAAGGTTTTTATTATAGGAACTATTTTGTATTTCATATGCTAAGTGGTTTATTTTATATTAGATTTTACACCATCCTATCAGAGGCCAGTCCACTCCTGGCAAGTTTTAATGAAGCGATGTTTGTATAATAAGAATAGATAGCCGCTAGTGGCTTCTTTATGGTTTACAAATTTATTTCTATTAAACTTTCAAGTATAAATTATCATCACATAATGGTCGTAACCATAAATAAATGTTAATGCCTGCACCTGAGTTACTCTGTAAATGCTGAAACAGGTTGTCCGACGCATCGTTTCACTTATCTCATGTGATAAATGTATTCAAGGTAGAAGTGGACAAAAGCGATCTTTTTAATGATTCAACTCCTCGGTGCAGTGACACTATCTTCTCTACTGCTCTTATCTTCTCTATGGAACTGCATTTAAACTACAAATAGTCCCTTACATTTTTCAACCATGACACCCTTCTTCCTCCTCTTATCATTCCCTATATTAACAGTCCTAGCATTTCATATGGCTGTCCCCCATTACGTGTCCCAGATATTACGAATTTCTTAATTTGTATTGTGTTTATTATCTCGTGTTCTTTCCCCATTTCTTGCAATACTTCCGTGTTTTTTTTTCTTTTGTGTCCATCCGATTCTAAGCATCCTTCTTAGTCCAGAGTAATAAGGATTTTTTTGTGACACTCAAAGATCCAGGTAGCTAACTACTTTTCTAGTTATTGTTGACCTATAGGACGAAAACCTACCTGTTTCCTGCCTAGGTTTCGCGTCCGTTTTTTAATTATTAACAATTTAGTGCGAAAATCGCGATTTTTTCGATGTTTTGCACTCCATTCAAAGCTAAATAGATGACATAAAATTACAAAATTCAGTTTTTTAGAACATTGAAAAACCTTCGAAATGCCGATTTTTGAAAGTTAAAAAGTTAATTTGTTAATAACTTGTGCTAAAACTATCTTAGAACTTTATTGTTTCACCCAAAGTTGGGTATTGGCGTACTTAACAAACCTTCAAAATTTGAGACCGATCCATTAATTAATTTAAGAGTTATTATATTTGTTTATTCCAGACACCTTTATTTTGCAATAATATAAGACAGAAAATATTGAAGATAGGGCAATTCTGAGTATGCCAAATGAAAGTAGAAGAGCGATAGTATCAAAATGTATTAAAAAAAGGTAAAAAATAATAATTAATATAGTCAAAAATCCTAATGCCAAATTTTTGAAATCTTGTAGTTTATAAACATTTAGAATAACTTTAAAAATGTTGTCCGTAGAAACAATGTTTTTATTTATTCGAAAAGATAGTATTTTAACACGAATTTTCAAATAAAAAAATTTAGCCTGGGTTTATTTGGGACAAAGTTAGCCATATGTTTATTTTTTAATTCACAGCTAATTTGTTTATAATAATTAAGGAATCTCATTAATGCCATTTTAAAGAATGGGATTTGTATTTTTTCTTAAAAAATTTGAACAAACATTGTACCTTCACAGCACCCTCTACGATTTTTTTAAAATCAAACGATTACTAGGGAGAACCTAAAAATCCACCGAGTTAAAGTACTGAAAAAACAATTTCAAACGAATATAATTTTCTGTATCTCCGGATCAACTCAATGGGTTTTGATCTTTCTTTTTTTAATTTGTATGTAATTTCTACGTACATTACAAAACTTTATTTAAAAATATTTTTTTACAAAAATCTATTTTTTTAATCATAGTATCATTAATGATCATAGAAAAAGTTAAAGTACACTTTAATAAATAAATGATTTTTATTAGATAATTATTTATTGAAGATAATTTATTTATTAAAGTATACCTTAACTTTTTCTATGATTAATAACGATAGTATGATTAAAATCATGGATTTTTGGGAAAAATTATTTTTTAAAAAATTGTTTAAACAAATTAGACTGTTTATTAATTAATAAATGTCTACACAAATTGCATATTTGTAATGTACAGAAAAATTACATACACATTTAAAAAAGAACAGTCAAAGTATATTCAGTAGATCCCGAGATATAAAAAATGATAGTGGTTAAGTTGCCTTTTTTAGTTTTTGAACTCATGAATTTGTCGGCTTCCACCTCCCCCTTCACTTACCACGACTAGTCATCAACTGAACTACATTTTTAAAGTTATTCTAAATGTTTATAAACTACAAGATTTCAAAAATTTGGCATTAGGATTTTTGACTATGTTAATTATTTTTTTTTATCTTTTTTTAATACATTTTGATACTATGTATCACTCTTCTACTTCCATTTGGCATACTCAGAATTGCCCTTTCTTTATTATTTTCTGTCTTATCTTATTGCAAAATAAAGGTCTCTGGGATAAACAAATATAATAACTCTTAAACTAATTAATGGATCGATCTCAAATTTTGAAGGTTTGTTAAGTACGCCAATACCCAACTTTGGGTGAAACACTAAAGTTCTAAGATAGTTTTAGCACAAGTTATTAACAAATAATGATTTTCACTTATATTGCAGTTTGCGTAGCAACAAATTAACTTTTTAACTTTCAAAAATCGGCATTTTGAAGGTTTTTTAATGTTCTAAAAAATTAAATTTTGTAATTTTATGTCAACTATTTAGCTTTTGAATGGGGTGCAAAAAATCTAAAAAATCGCGATTTTTGCATTAAATTATTAATAATTAAAAAACGGACGCGAACTCTAGGCAGGAAACAGGTAGGTTTTTTTCCTATAGGTCTACAGTAACTAAAAAAGTAGTCAGCTACCTCGATCTTTGAGTGTCCCCAACATGGTCTATTTCTAGTTTATTACCCTGGAGTATCTGTAACACCACACTTCAAAAGCTTTTTTATGTGTTCTTGCTTCAATGTATAGCTTTCAAGTCCATATTGCAGTATTGACTCGAAAACACGTATCATTTCAGAGCTCTTAGAGAGGATTGATACGATACAAGAATGCTTGGATTCCAACTTGGACCAAGTGCATTTGTATAAGTTTTTGTACTTAAATCAAGTTGGTTGCCACGGTTAAATTATTTAGATGTCAAATAACCAGATGGAAGTGATTGTGGAAGCTGTTCGAATGGTTGCTCGAAAAAAGGAATAAAAAAAGAAAAATTTCGATTCATAATTACTCAACCATAATGTTTCCTCATCATCATATATCTCCATACATCTAACGCTCTCCATTTTAGACCATTTTCTTTTTGTATTTCCTTCTCGATTTCGATTTTTCGACACTGACGCCATTTTAATTTTACAATTCGACACTACTTGGATCCAAGAAAGTTGGCCAGCATCCTACTTAACTTGGATAGAACCTGTTGACACAAGTGTACTTGGACGAATAGGTGACACTATCAAAGTAGCTTCCAAGTGCTGCGTGCGCAGCGTCCAAGCAGACTTTAAAAAAGTACACTTGGATCTGCCAACCCGCCTTAATACTCTCAGTTCTAATCTAAGGTCTTTGTTGCAGATCATCATCATGAGTGGCGTTACAGTAGGTAGGATCGAAAAAAACGTTTTTTCGAATTTGATAATGGCCCGGGTGGCAAAAATTGCCATTCATAAAAGTAAGTTTTTTGCCAAAAATTTTTTTTTAAATCAACCCCTTCAGGTGCCCCAACCCCCTAAAAAAAAGTTTTTTTTTTGGAAAAATTTTTCGATACGGCCCTACGTGTAAACTCTTCTTGAATGTTTAAAAAGTGTGTGTTCAAAAATTGGAGGCACTCGGAACATTTTTGGAGGTGCCCCAGTTGGGGATGGCCCGTTTCGGCGCCGGCGATTCGGCGCCAGCGATTCGGCGTCGGCGTTTCGGCGCCTGCCGGTTCGGCGCCCGCCGATTCGGCGCCCGCCGGTTCGGCGCCCGCCGATTCGGCGCCCGCCGATTCGGCGCCGGCTGATTCGGCGACAGATACTTTGGCAAAGTGAGAGAGAAAAAAAATAGTTGTTAATGTATGATAGTCTGAAATTTTTTTTAACAAAAAATGTAGAGTCAGGAGAACAATTTTCGACATTTTAATTTTAGAAGATGTAAAATAAAACCCGAAAGTTAGGTTTGGACCGAAGGGTTAGGTCTTCCTCCTTTGAAAATTGTACTGTATAATATATAATATATATAATATATTAATTTTTTAATTAATTATGTGCAATTAAATAGCTTACATTTACAAAAGTTGGAAAAAATAACATTTAATATATTTTTTTAGTGTGGTATAGATATAAATCAAGAGCCTCTTAAATTTCTAAAAAAGTAACGTAGGTATAATCTGGCGCCAAAACAGCCGACGCCGAATCGGCCGGCGCCGAACCGGCCGGCGCCGAACCGGCCGGCGCCGAACCGGCCGGCGCCGAATCGGCGGCGCCGAACCGGCCGCGCCGAACCGGCGGCGCCGAATAGTACTAGACCCCCCCAGTTACGTAAAGAAATATGTGTTTTTATTTATTTTGACTTTCAAATATATTTTGGTTACTTTTCACATTATTTCGTTTTATTCAAGTTAATTAAATTTCTATAGTTAAAAATATTATAATAGTTGCTTTTGTTTCAGATACCAAACAAAGTAAAATGAGCGCAAGAACACCTACAAGGAAAGCCACCCTTTGTCCTATCTTTGCAACCCTTGCCGAGATGTCCCAGCTAAGACTTCCCACGAATGCGGATATAATTCGACACTACTTGTTTGTCAGGAATGAGAAAAAAGGCATCATGGCAGGCAAAGATCCACCAGCTTCAATAATAGCAACAGAAACTGCAAACACTCTAGTGAACATCTGGAAGAAGTCATCGGTTCCAACAATTACATTTAAAAAAGTTACTGAGAAAGTAAAAAAATTGAATACTGACTATAGGACTCTACTCAAACCATATAAGGGCAGGCAGCAATCTGAAAGCTACACAAAGAAGCTTACAGATTTAAAACTTAGCTGGGAGGAAACTCTCTTTGATATTGCTAGTTGTAAATGTAAAGACCTCAACGATTGCCACTGCTCCAAAGAGAAGAAGATTCCAGCACAAGAAAGGGAATTTGTAATAGATCAGCAAACTACCAGAAACCTAGTCATAGGATCAATTGATGTAGCATCATCCAGGAAATTAGCAAAAAGAAACCAAAGAATGATGGAACGATCTCAAGAACATGAAGAACAATTTGAAAAACGCCCAAAATTAAAGTCTAGAGATACTGCATCTGAGCCAGGAGACTCTGAGAATGAGACTAGGACTGATCCTGGAAAGTTGTCTGACTCTGATCCCCAGCCCTGTTGTTCTTCCACATCTGAAAACGTTACAAATTTGCAAATGAGGGTAAATCTCACAGCTTTTGCTAGGGAGTGCGATCGTTACGGTGTTTCAGACAGAAGCGCTGCATCACTTTCTTCCGCTCTGTTACAAGATTTGGGCATCATTAATGAACAGGACACTTCCAAAATAATAGATCGAAATAAAGTTCGTCGGGAAAGGGAAAAGCACAGGAAAGAATTGCAAAATGAGAACATGGAGGTAGTAGAAGCATTATATTTTGATGGACGGAAGGATAAATCCCTGACACAAACTAAGAAGGGCGATTACTATAGTATCATCACAGAGGAACATATATCCTTGGTAAAAGAGCCAGGTTCCATTTACCTCGGCCATTTAGCCGTATCGTCTGGATCAGCTGTCGTCATCAAAGATGCAATATTGGATTTCTTTAATAGAAAAGAAGTATCGACTGAATCGTTAATAGCAGTTGGATGTGATGGCACCAATGTCAACACAGGGACAAACGCAGGAATAATAAGACTACTAGAAATTGCCCTAAATCGCCCTCTTCAGTGGTTTATTTGCATGTTACATCTAAACGAACTTCCGTTACGCCACTTTTTAATCCAACTTGATGGTGTTACTCAAGGTCCGAAAGCTTTCTCTGGTGCCATTGGAAAATCAATACAAGCTTGTGAAACCCTCCCTTTAGTCAGATTCTCGAAAATTGTGAGTAACACTATTCCTGATTTAGATAGAAAGATTTTGAGTACTGATCAGCAATATTTGTATGATATGTTGCATGCAGTATCATCTGGAGAATGCAGCGAAGACCTTGCGAGGATTAAACCAGGACCAGTCGTACATTCAAGATGGGTGACAACGGCGAGTAGAATCCTTCGGTTATATGTCGCATCGGAGCATCCCTCCGAAAATCTGGTACACTTAGCTAAATTTATCATGAAAGTATATGGTCCATTATGGTTCAGTATCAAATGTAAGCCATTGTGTACTGAAGGTCCACGACATTTGTGGAGATTGATTGCATATTCAAGATATATGCCGACTGATTTAAGGAAGATAGTAGATGGGCTAATACAAAGGAATGGCTATTTTGGCCACTCAGAGAACCTGCTTCTAGCGATGTTGGCAGATGCCAGAGAGCACATCCGCAAGTTAGCCTGCCGCAGAATAACTGCTTCTAGAAAAGAGAACAAAAATTCAACATCTGTCAGACAATTTCGCGTACCTCCTTTAAATATGCAGGCAGAGGATTATACAGATATAATTTACTGGTATGAAACAGATAGGTCAGAACCACCAATAATAAAGCACGTCTCCGACGAGGACCTGGAAAGTTTTGTATCTGGTCAAGAAACTGCAGCACCCTTTCTAGATTTGTCCAAGTTCCCCTGCCACACTCAGGCCACTGAAAGATGTATACATTTAGTTACAGAGGCATCATCTAAAGTTTGTGGAGAGGAAAAACGAGATGGTTTCATAAAATCTCGAATCGAGTCCAGGAAGCTAATGAAATCATTTAATTCTAAGTCAGAATTTAAGTTTAAATAACCTTTTGTTCCTTTTAATAATAATATACGTTATAAGTTAAATATTTGTTAATAATAACATATTTTTTGTAAATCGGTACACGTTCCTTTTAAGGTAAATACGTTTTGGCAGCTTAAGTGTTTTGTTGAATTGTTAGTTTTATTTTTCTTACCTACATTATTGTTCCTACACTCACTTTTAATATTTAATATTACCTTATAGAAATGTAACGAGTCGTATTACCGTCAATAAATGTATTATTTCGTTAATTTGTTTAGATTTCAGCTAAAATTGTATTATCTACATGAAATAGGATTTTTTTATTTTCCGTTAGGTCTTTGGGGCACCTCCAAAAATGTTCCGAGAGCCTCCAAATTTTGAACACAGACTTTTTAAACATTCAAGAAGAGTTTACATATAGGGCCGTATCAAAAATTTTTCAAAAAAAAAAAAATTTTTTTAGGAGGTTGGGGCACCTGAAGGGGTTGATGTAAAAAAAATTTTTTTGGCAAAAAACTTACTTTTATGAATGGCAACTTTTGCCACAAGGGCCATTATCAAATTCGAAAAAAAGTTTTTTTCGATTCATCCTACGTTACAGCTCTTTATGAGCCAAATCCTTCTTCAGAACAATCCCCCATTCGTCCCTGTATCTGGCAACTCTTCTCCATGCTCTAATTCCAATAGATTTTAAATCATTTTCTAGGTTGTCTTGGTACCTAAGTCTCGGTCTTCCTCTTGCTCGTTGTCCTATCGGCCCTCTTCGGTCAAAAACTTTTCTGACTATGGCATCTTCCTCTCGCCTGATTACATGACCTATCCATCTAAGGCGTGCTACCTTAATGAATTGTACAACGTCAGGTTCTCCAAAATTTCTATTCAACTCAAATTTGTTGCAGATAATTGTTTTTATTTTTACAAACGCATTTGTTGCTATTTCTATCTTGGCCCTTATTTATGTTGTTTGATCATTATTTTCTGATATCCAGGTTCACAGATATTTGTATTTGTCAACCCTTTCTATCGGTGTATTTCCCAAATGTATGCTTGTTTGTAGACGTTAAGTTCTGTGGACGGCTGTAGATCAGCGGCAAGGTACCTACTGACTCCATAAGCCAAAGCGCACGAGTTCCATTCTCGACACCAACAACGACATTTTCATTTCTAAAAATGATACGAGCTGTTCACCGTGCTTCTCCGCAGCACAAATCCCATACGATATTATTATTATAGTTAAGCATAGTGTTGAACTGCAGTTTCTTCTCTAAAACATCACTTTCATTGCATTTATTCTGTTTTCCATTTTTTAAATTGTCATCCACGTCTCAGCTATTAGCCCAATAAATGACCGTTTTGGAGTGTAATTTCCAGGGGCAACTCCGAATTGCATGAAAATTTGGATTTAGGTTCTACTTACCCTCCACTTCAAAGTTGAATTTGTGCTTTTGGTTGCTTTTACTTGGGGGGTGACATTTACCCCTTCTCGTGGGGTGAAACACGCGTGTTTAAAATAAGGTCGGAAATGGATAAACTGACTTATTTAAAGCACCTTTTGTTCTATAAAGTTTTTTACGTAAGTCAATACTTTTTGAGTTATTCGCGATTTAAAATGTTGATTTTTCGACAAAAAAACTACGTTTTCAGACCGTTTTTCCCAAATAACTCAAAAAGTAAATATTTTATCGAAAAAAATATTTTTAGCAAAAGTGTAGCCTACAAAAAAACGAATAAATGGTGTACCAGTAAAGTCTACAAATTGAGTAGAAGCAAAGATGTAGCTCATGAAAAATACATTCTTATTCTTCTAATTCCAAATCGAATAATTCAACGCGAAATCACCGAAAAAATAAGCGTTTTTCGGGAAAACCTTATTAACATTTTTAAAGTATCGAAAAAGGCTTATTATTTGTTTTTTACAAAAGTTTACAGCATCAAAAATAAACGAGTTACACTGAAAAAGAAAGTTGGCCCTTTTTTTTTGGTAAAAAAAATCGTGAAAACCTCCCTCTATTTAGCACCCTAAATGAAATTAATCGTTTGGCTTTACCATTTATTTTAACTGTATGTGTATTGTTTATATGATCTGTAAGTTTGGTTGGTTTGAAGCGCATATTTTTGGAAACAGTTGGTTTTATAGTATAATAAAATTTTCTAAAAATTTTTGAAAAATTTCATTTTTTCAAAATAACTTAAAAAGTATTAGTGATAAGAAAAATCTTAAAGAGTAAAAAAATGTAGATTTTGCTATTATAAATATGCTATTAAACTTAATATGCTATTATGCTATTAATGCTATTATTATGTTAACTTAAATAATACACAGATACCATATGCCGACACCGCAAAGTATTTGGGTATTACACTAGACGCTAGGCTACGCTGGAAGGCCCATGTTAAAAAGAAACGAGAACAGCTTAACATGAAGTATAAAAAAATGTATTGGCTATTGGGAAGACAATCCACTCTCTCAATCTACAATAAAATACTTTTGTATAAACAGATTATAAAACCTATATGGACATATGGCATCCAACTATGGGGCTGCGCTAGTAATACAAATTTAATTATCATTCAACGATTCCAAAACAAAGTGCTAAGGAGCATTGTCAACGCTCCATGGTACTATAGGAACAGTGATCTCCATAGGGACCTAGACATGGATACTGTTAACAAGACCATAGAAAAATTTGCCAAGAGTCACGAACAACGACTTCTTCAACACGTCAATGTTGAGGCCATCCAGCTCCTCGACAACACGGATCTAGCTAGAAGACTCAAGAGGAAGAAACCCTTCGAGTTAGTTAAGTGAAAAATAGTGCACGGTGCAAGTGATGGTACAAGTTAAAATTTGTGCAATATATTAACAGAACCTAGGGGGTACTATCGAGTTTGTCCTTAGTCTTAAGTTTTTTAGTAGTAATTTAGGTTAGAAATAAGTTGCTCATTGATCACATTATTTGATCAGATTGTAATGTTCTTAAGCATCTTATTGGTGTTTAATAAATAAAAAAAAAAAAAAATAATAAATATGCTAGTTTTATTTTGTTTCTCCGTAAGACAAAAATTGGTTAAGATATGGCTGTTCAAAATTTGCATACACTCGTGATTAGTGACCCATTCAAGCTTTCTCGATTTAAACCCTTTCAAAAATAAACACTTTAAACCGGTGAGACTGACAGATCATATAAAAAATATATAGGTAAGTAAATTGTTTGTAAAGCGGTAGCGATTAATTTCATTTGGGGAGCTAAACACGGCGAGATTTTCATGATGTTTTACAAAAAAAAAGAGGGCCAACTTTATTTTGAGCGTAACTCGCTTATTTTTAATGCTAAAACTTTTGTTAAAAATTAAAAAAAGCTTTTTATAAACACTTTAAAAAAGTTTAAATGGGTTTTTCCCGAAAAGTGCTTAATTTTTCGGTGATTTCACCTTGAAATATTCGATTTGGAATTAGACGAATAAGAACGTATTTTTCATGAGCTACAACTTTGTTTTTATTTGTTTGATAGACTTTACTGATACACCATTTATTGGGGTTTTTTATAAGCTACACTTTTGCTAAGGATATTTTTTTCGATAAAATATTTATTTTTTGAGTTATTTGCGAAAAACCGTCTGAAAACGTAGTTTTTTTGTCGAAAAATCAACATTTTCAATGGCACATAACTCGAAAAGTATTGACTTAAGTAAAAAACTCTATAGAACAAAAGTTCCTTAAAATCAGTCAATTTATCCATTTCCGGTCTTATCTTGAACGTATGTTTTTTCACCTCCGAGAAGGGGTGACTGTCACCCCCCACGTAAAAGCAACCAACGGCACAATTTCAACTTTGAAGTGGAGGGTAAGTAGAACCTAAATCCAAATTTTCATGCAATTCGGAGTTGCCCCTGAAAATTACACGGTATCGCCGAATTTCCCGTTCATTTACTGGGCTATATCAAGTCAGGAGCTTTCCACTATTGTTTTATTAACGATTATTAATTTGGTGTTTTGATTTGCTTGTAATGTCGTCGCTCCATATAATCTAGTGCAATTGTCACGTTAAAGTCACTTTAGAAATCAACAGTGAACCCTAACAGGGTGATGCGTTATCTCCACTACTTTTTAACCTTATATTAGAGAAAGCCATGACGTCGGCCGAAATAAAAACAGAACTGCTATCGGTGCATAAGCAGATGACATTGATCTCGTTGGAGACTCCATCCTATCCACAAAAACCATTTTCAACAAGGTGGAAGGAGGAACAAGCGAAGTACGGCTGAGGATTAATGAAGAGAAGACGAAATATATGTGTATAAATAGAACGACACGAAGAGACAGGATAGGACAAAATGTGACGGTCAACACCTTCAATTTCGAAAGAGTACAACGTTTTAAGTATCTGGGGGCCGTAATCACAGCTGACAACGATGTTACTGAAGAAATAAAAGACAGAATCCAATCAGCAAATCGCTGTCTATTCGCACTGGATAAGTGCTGGATAAGATATAAAACCAAAAAATCTTACAAGAAGTTCCAAGATCGAAATCTATAAATCCATCGTCAGACCTGTACTAACATAATATGGTTGCGAAACGTGGACCATGACCAAATCAAACGAAGAAAAGCTCAGACGTTTTGAACGAAAAATACTTAGAAAAATTTTGGACCTCACCACGACATTAACACAAACCAGTATAGGATCAGAACCAACTTCGAATTAAAAGAACTCTACAATGACACCGATATTGTCCAAGAAATTAAATCACAGCGACTAAGATGGGCAGGCCACGTGCACAGACTTCATAACGAGAGACTTGTAAGACTGGTATGGGAGGAGATTCCTACAGGCAAAAGACCACTCGGACGTCCCAGAATGCGATGGAGAGATAACATCCAAGCAGATCTCCGAAAAATGAACATCCCATTTGAGCCTAGGTTGATGGAAGACCGAACAAATTGGAAGAAAGTTGTACAGTCAGCCAGGACCCACCCAGGCTTGTAGCGCTACATGATGATGATGATGAATTGTCACGTTGCTGTTCAGAAGCTGTCCCTCCATCCTTTCCTCATGATTTTCCCATACAACTTATCCACATAAGGTGCGATTACTGTTATTCAATTAGTGGGGTCTTTTTTCGACTGAATAGATTAAATTGGTTCCCTGCTCGATACCGTCAGTTTGTTCAAGACCGATCCACCTCTAATTCAGAATGTCCATTTTTTAATATTCAATTGATACTAAAACGTAGAAGGAAGAATCTCTAATAGCAAAAAGAAAAAATGTATAGAAATTGTAAAAATTTACTACTACTTTTATATATGATTACATATTGCACGGGAAAAATTAAGAAAGTTTTACAATCTTTAACGTGAGTTGGTAACAGATGCAAGTTGACGATCGATCTTCGAGATTTGTAGTATTCTACAGTGTGTCAACTTGAAAAGGTACTCTATCATTTAGTAACTATAGAAAATCTAAAAACATACGAAAACACGTCAAATATATTTGTGAGGGAGACATTTTGTAGACCCGTTTCAACTAAATCATATCAACACTCTAGCGGGGCCGGACACAACCCCCAAAATCTTAAATGGAAAGCGGGTTGAATGATTTTAAAGGTTGTTCAACTACCTTTTCAAAAATACCTTATGTCATATACATTATATTTCTTTTCAGTACTTTTGGAGAAATCTTGGACTCAATAGTCCAAAAAATTTTTGGAGTACTGAACTCGATATTTAATAATACGGTTTTACTTGATTTTTTCGAAAAAATACTGCAAAAATATTGAAAATACTCCAATACGCTAAAAAAAATTCAATTTGACTTCTTGAATTTTTTTTAGCGTATTGAACTATTTTCAGTATGTTTTGGAGTATTTTTTGGAAAAAATCAGGTAAAACCGTAAAGATATTTTAAGCATGTATCGAGTTCAGAACTCCAAAAATTTTTTGGAGCGTTGAGTCCGAGATTTTTCCAAAAGTACTGAAAAGAAATATGATATATGGTATTTTTGAAAAGGTAGTTGAACGACCTTTAAAATCATTCAGTCCTCCCTTTCAATTAAATAGTTTGGGGGTTGTGTCCGCCACCGCTATAGGGTTGATGTAATTTAGTTGAAAAGTGGTCTACAAAATGTCCCCCTCACAGATAGATTTGACGTGTTTTTGAGTATTTTTAGATTTTCTATAGGGACCAAATTATAGAGGGTAGGTACCCTCTATTTTTGGAGTTCTGAACTCGATACCTCAAAATACTCCAATATGTACTAAAAAAAAATCAATTTAGAGTTCAATACTCTTCTGAACTCTTTACTTAATATCTGTACAGTTTTACTTGATTTTTTCAAAAGTACTGAAAAGAAATATAAGGTATGGGGTATTTTTGAAAAGGTAATTGAATGAACTTCAAAATGAGGTATCACTCAATCCCCCTTTCTATTGAAGATTTTGGGGGTTGTGTCCGCTAGAGGGTTGATGTAATTTAATTGAAAACAGGTCTATAAAATGTCCCCCTCACAAATAAATTTGACGTGTTTTTGCATATTTTTAGATTTTCTATAGGGACAAACTTATAGGGGGTGCCACCTTTTCAAATTGACACACAGCACAGTATGTAAAATATATTACACCGAATTGACAACGAAGAAAAAAATATCAGATGATTAGTTGGAGCCACATACCAACGAAAGGTAGGCCCACGAAATGCAGTTTTTTTGAGACTTCAGTGTATCAGTGAATCAGTGAATCAGTTTGAATCAGTTTGATTAGCCATACACTTTGATGAGATACTTTTACGAATTATACAAAACAGAGTATTTCTTCTATACGAAAGTAGGATAGGTAATATCCTATTAGAATGGTCTAGCTAGTAACTAGGAAGGAACTATTTTGTATGTATATTCTCTTACAAAACAGTTGTGAGTTGCGAAAGAACGTTTATATTTGATTCATCGGCTTCGAGAAGGCATTCGACCGAGTGTAACACGATACATATTTCGATTGCCTGCAAGCAGCAGGACTTACAAGATCTTCAGACATTAGTAAATCTAGTCAGTCTGCAGTGAAGCAACTTGTCGGAGAGGTCTTAAAATTAACATATTACAAAGACAAAGTGGATGGCAGTAGGAAAGATTAATAGAGATCAAGCTCTGCGTTCCTGAAATGCTATGACATTTCAGGAAACATGACTTAACCATCATTTACCTAGCCGTGATCAATAGCTCCGACACATGATGGTGGCTCAGTTAAATCAGAAATTAAAAAAAATATATTTACGGCCGCCACATTAACAGTATCAAAAGGGATAATCGAAAATATCTAGCACAGTTTCGACAAAACACTTACAACCTCAACCACAACAACTAGAGGACATTATAAGAAAAATACACGACAAAAGAAATTGTAAAACGGATTTTTTAAAATTGAGAGGAAAAATGACAAAAATGCGGCCCAGGGAAAAGACAATGGTTGTGGTTAAAGCCTATAAGGGACTGTGGAGACATTCACGTCTATTTAGTATGAAGAGTAGCACAAAATAGAGAGCACTGTGCTGAAACTATCACCAACTTTTAGTAATGGAGAAGGCACCTTAAAAAGAAGAACTAATATGAAATAAATAACCGCATATCCGCAACACCATGTAATGACTGTGCAGAATCGAACCGTTCAATTATTATTAGTCTGGCGAATGTGCGAACCGCAGTAATTTCAGTTAGTTCATCAAAATGTTAAAATATACAAAACGTCAGATACACATCCAGCATCCAGTTTGAGAGAGATCAATTAATTATTTGAGTATACTATCGTCATCAGAATTTAGATAGATTAATTAAACTCGGACCAAACTCAAATACAAAGAACAAATGCAATTTATAATGGCCGGAGAGACAGTCTTAACGTTTACCCTACCCTTCGCCTTTACGCATCTACACTGGAAAATGGAAACTGTGCCTTATAGGGCAGTCAATGAGGGTGTTTGGCTCCGAATTCCATCCCATCCTACTGCATCGATTTACTTAATATTTTCACAGTAAGTAGGGAATAGCCCAAGAAACAAAATCTACCCTATTTACTATGGCGCTTTTATCTTGGGGGCGGTTCCCACCCCATCAAGGGGGTGGAAAATTTTTTGGTCACAATAACCACGGAATTGGCTAGAGAGCCTAATTCTAAGCATAAACGGTTCTATAATTTTTTTTTTGAAAACTCAATACTTTTTGTATTGAGGAATAGATATGGGGATTTGTATTGTAAGATCGGGAAGGCAGCGCAAGAGGATGTGGTATAACCATGTAAGACGAATGGATGAGAATAGACTCCCAAAAATTCCCTACAAAACAACCCGCCCGGTTCAAGACCACCTAAAAGTTGGAGGGATAGTTAGCAATCTACCTCCCAGGCAATTAACCAGAGGCAGCTTCAGAATTAAACAGATCGAAAGATGTCCAAGAAGTAAAAGAAGAAGAAGAAGAAGAATACTTTTTGAGTTATTCGTGGTTGAAAATTGGCCATTTTCATTGAACAATGACACCTTTTCGGACGGTTTTTTGCGAGTACGCGAATACCTTAAAAATTATGCATCTGACCAAAAAACCTATATAACGGATTTTTATAGCTTATAAACAATCAACGAGATTCGTTCCTTCATACATCTTCTAGATATAATACAAAAAGAGATATGGTAGGTGAAAACAGTTTGTTTTTTGGTGCATGCTCAAATCGGTGTAATCAACTTAAAATAAAGAAATGGGCGATTTTAGGTGTATAACGCTACTAATATATTTTTAATGCTTAAAAAGACCTTTAAAGTGAGCAATATGAAATGCCGATTACATTCAAACTAAGCGAGATGTCCTGCAAAAAAAAATTGATGAGTAATGTATTTTAAGAAAAAATGAGGAGTATATTTAACCACTCATCCACCAGAATTTAAATGCGTTTCCGTTTTCGTTTTCCGTCTACAATACCTTTTACTATAGTGTTATTTCTATGGTCAAAAATATTCAAACGGTTTTTGAAAAAAATAAGATCAAATTATAGACCAAATTTTTAAGTTTTCTTAAAAATCCTCCTTTTTCTCCATGTAACTTGAAAATGATAATAGATATTATGGTAATGAAAAATTAAAAACAAAAATTTTATCTAAAAAAACCCTACATTTTGTATGGTACCTTTTTTTAGTATCTCTTATCATTTTCGAGTTACACGGAGAAAAAGAAGAGTTTTAAGAAAATTTAAAAATGCGCTCTATATTTTTTTTCAAAAACTGTTCATTTTTAATCCGTCCAACTTTTTGAACATAGAAATAACACTATAATTAAAAGTATTGTAGAAGGAAAACGATCCAGTTAAATTCTGGTGGATAAGGGGTTAAGTATACTTCTCATTTTTTCTTAAAATACAATAGTTATCAATTTTTTGCAGCATATCTCGCTTAGCTTAAATGTAATCGACATTTAACATTGCTTATTTTAAAAGGTCTTTTCAAGCACTGCAAAAGGTATTGGTATACACCTAAAATCGAACGTTTCTGTTATTTCAAGTTGAATACACCGATTTGAGAATGCACAAAAAACAAACTTTATGAGCTACAAAAATGGTTTGATAGTTTTTCTAGTTAGATGCATAGTTTTTAAGATATTTTCAAAAAACCGTCCGAAAAGGTGTCATTTTTCAATGAAAAGGCCAATTTGCAACCACGAATTCCGTGGTTAATTTGACCAAAAAATTTGGTGGAACTGCCACAAAGATAAAAAGCGCCATAATATATAGGGTAGACTTTGAATTAGGTGATAAGTAGAGGCTAAGCCCCCCACTCCTCCTACTCCCAAAAACGTCATTTTTTCGTTTTTATTTTTTTCCTTTCAGTTGAAATCAATTACAAAATTTCAAAAAAGTCACACGCATTGTTGAATGTACGTAACCTAAAAATTCATTTTCGAAAAAAAAATACATTTTTTTTGAGATGGCTGCAGGTCTATTTTTTTTACTTTTGTGTATTTTATCAAAAAATATGTTTTTGACAAATTTTCAGAAATTTCCGCAAGTAAGCTGTGCCACCTTAAAAAACCCGAAAAACTGGTTTTATGGGCTTTGGGGGATTTTCTCCATTTTAGTCTTGAAAATAGATCAAATCAAGGATTTTTATAGGTTATATTATTTGAGGCAAATGATTTTTTAAAATCGATACAACCTGAATAAATGTCATCCTTTTTTTACGTATTGTGTTTAAAAAAATAATACAGCGCAATTTTAGCCCCCATCCCCACTCCTCTTCCTCCACCCTAAAACATAATTTTGTCGTTTTTATTTTTTTTTTCGATGAGTTGCAATCAATTACCTACAAAACGCAATTTTTTATAGACCCCTAGGTTGAGTGTACATAACCTAAAAATGCATTTTTTTTTTCGAAAAAAGCGTGTAATTTTTTTGGAGATGGTTGCAGGTCTAATTTTTTTTAGTTTTTCAGATTTTTCCGTAAGGTGCGTCACCTACAAAAACTCGAAGAACTGCTTTTTTAGGGGTTTATGGTGTTTTCCAATTTTATAGCCTTTAAATTAGATCAGAAATTAGAAATCAATGTTTTTGTACGTGATATATAATTGATGACATTCAAAAATTGGGCGAAACATCTTTAAACCCTCAAAAAATATGCTTTATCAAGGCTTTTAAGAGGTTTTGCAGGTTTTTGCGAGTTTTGAAAAAACAGGTTTATCGAGGTTTAAAGTTGTTTCACAAAATTTTTGGACCAAAAATCAAGGTCCTATATTTAATCTGTTTTGAAGTCTATAAAATAATAAAATAGGAAATCCCTAAAATCACTTAGAAAACCAGTTTTTTTGGGGTTTTTGAAGGTGGTGTATCTTACGGAAAAAATCTGGAAAAAATCAGAAATATATTTTTTGATGAACACAAAATAAAAAAAATAGACCAGCAGTAAAAGTTATACGATTTTTCGAAAAAGAATGCATTTTTAGATATACACTCAGCTATAGGTGCTATAAAAAATAGACAAGTTTTGTAAAAGCCTCAACATGCATGCGAACTTTTTGAGATTTTTAATTGATTGCAACCCATCGAAAAAAAAATAAATAAATAAAAACGAAAAAAATATGTTTTAGGGGTAGGGAAGAGGGTAGCGGGCTAAAATTATTGAGTGTTATTATTTAATAAGAGAACGTAAAAAAATTAAAACAATTTAGTTGTGAGAGTGAGGACATTTTGCCCATCCTAACTAGCGCCAAATAGTGCAGCCGATATGTGAAACAATTGTGCATTTAATGATAGAAGTATATAATTTGGACCACATATACTGCACATATAAAGGCTCAAATTTAGATACGAGGCGATCTCAGATTTTGCCTTTTACAAAAATGGCGGGGATTCAAAATGGCCACTATACATTGTGACTAATAGCACGATAACTTTTGAACGAGACTTCAGATTTTAACCAAATTTGGTATATAGGTTCTTTTTTTTGATGTATAAGATCGAGGTCTTGAACCGGAAGAATCGGTTTACCAGAAGTTGTGTTTTTCCTGGTTTTTATGTAAAAATATGCTGTTTTTTTTTTCAATTCTTTCACCCTTTATGTATTAATTTTTCAAAAAGTTAATACAGCCATAAAAGAGCGTAAAAATATTTTTTAGGAAATATTTTTAACTTTTTAGTTATGTTAATTACCATTTAATAAATGCAAAACGTATCTTTACATGTACGTATATGCGGCAGATTCGTGCAAATATTATAAGAGCTATTGTGCATTTAATAGTAGAAGCATATAATTTGGACCACATATACTACACATATAGAGGTTCAAATTTAGATACGAGGCCATCTCAGTTTTTGTTCCTTTTACAAAAATGGCGGGCATTCAAAATGGCGACTATACATATGTGACTAATAGCACGATAACTTTTGAACGAAACGTCAGATTTCAACCTTTGGTATATAGGTTCTTTTTTTGATGAATAATATCGAGGTCTTCAACCGGAAGAATTGGTTTACCAGAATTTGTGTTTTTACTGTTTTTTTTTTATGTAATAATATGTTGTTTCTTTTTCAATTCTTTCACCCTGTATATATAAATTTTTCAAAAGGTAATAACGCCATTGAAAAGAGTGTAAATATATTCTTTAGGAAATATTTTGAACTTTTCAGTTGTGTTAATTACCATTTAATAAATGCGTAACGTATGTTCACATGTACCTATGGGCGGCAGATTCATTTTGAATGCCCGCCATTTTTGTAAAAGACTAAATCTGAGATGGCCTTATATCTAAATTTGAATCTTTGTATGTGTAGTATGTGTGGTCTAAATTATATGCTTCTACCATTAAATGCACAATAATTCTTATATTATTATTTGCACGAATCTGCCGCACATAGGTACCTACATGTGAAGATACGTTATGCATGTATTAAATGGTAATTAATACAACTAAAGAGTTCAAAATATTTCCTAAAAAATATTTTTACGCTCTTTTCAACGTTAGTATCACCTTTTTGAAAAATTAATATATACAGGGTGAAATAATTGAAAAAGAAACAACATATTTTTACATAAAAAAAAAACAGTAAAAACAAAAATTCTGGTAAACCGATTCTTCCGGTTCAAGACCTCGATATTATTCATCAAAAAAAGAACCTATATACCAAATTTGGTTGAAATCTGACATCTCTCGTATCTAAATTTGAACCTCTATATGTGTAGTATATGTGGTCCAAATTATATGCTTCTACCATTAAATGCACAATAATTCTTATAATATTTACACGAATCTGCCGCACTAAAATTCAGATAGGCTTAAATTAACTTAAATTTTTGAGCTCAACTATTTTTAAAAGAAAAATAGTACAACAAAACACAAAGTTAATAAATAAATAAAATCAAGAGAAATGTGAATAAAATAATTATTTAAATAAAAATATATTACATGTGACGTTTATAACGTTACAAAATCAATAAAACCAAAAAATAATTCTCTATATTCAAGGCGACACCAGGAACAGTACAGATGTTATAGGTCCTTAAAATGTAATATACAGGGTGTCCCCGAAAATAGTGCGTTCCTTAAAGTCTTAAAGGTATAGGCAGAAGGCACCATGTAGAGCAAAAAAATCTTATAATATTTTTTTCTAAACTCAACCGTTTGGCCAAAAAACGAAAATACATTTTGGTATGCAAATTGAAATGTGACAACTATGTATACAAAATCTAAAGATAGACACAGTCACAATTCAAAAAAAGTTGCCCCATGGGCCTTTAGTATTAAATTTACATTAAACCCTGTCTTCCTCCTCAACAAACAAACAAATTCTTGTTTTGTTTGATTTTCACGCATAGGGCGGTATTACTATTTTGCAGGTGTCTACTGTATGACCTACATTGCTGGTGTCAATAACCCAAGTCATAAACAGTTCTTGTACAGTGATATCAGATTAGTTAATTTTATGAAAATAAAAGTTCGCTTATATGGAGAACAATGTAATTTTTTTTTTGGAAATGGTTAACTTTAGAAAAAAATCTTATGGGACTTTTTTGTTCTACATTGTGTATTATATCCATACCTTAAAGGAATGCACTATTTTCGGGGACATCCTGTATAATCAAACAAATAATTCCTTAAACCCATTTTTTCCAAACCACACGTATATTTTCACCGTAAATCGAAAGAAAACCGTACGATGAACTTTGAGACCTTACAGTAATTGCGTTACCAGACCTCTCAGAGCAAACAACATCCACTTTAGGCAGCAGGCGGTTCCACTTTCAGGCTTCATTTTTATGCGTGTATTAGAAATCAATAAGCTCTATGTACGTCATTAAAGATTTCCCATTTCGGAAATGAGACGAGCTTGTAATTTCCCGGTTGACGAAGCGCGGTTGTGCCTCCACAAAGAGCACTGTTTGTCGGAGTCTGTGGCGAGGACCAAATCGGCCATGGCAGGCTTTTTATGTTCGAATTGTGGTACTTACATTTATTAGGGGCAAAGTACTACTCTGGTGGTGTGGTTGTACTTACCTGAAACAGAAAAATATACATGAACAGATTTTTTCATGGATTTTATTTTCTAAATTGGAAAAAAGACAATTTTTAAATATTTTTAAAGAAAAAACTACTATATTTATGGTTATCATTTTTTTTACATTGTAAGGTTTGCAGGTATAGAAACATATTTTTTTGATACTTTTAGTATTGTTTTTCACCACTGTAGAGGGTGTCTTCCAAAATATGTAATTTTAGGCCAGGAACCGAAGCATTTCACCTCGCAATTTTTCCAGAATGGATCGATCTGCTTGAAAATTTGAGAATAAGTAGTGGATAGTCCAAGGATCAAAATATATATGATGCCGAAATGCGCTTTTACCATGGCGGTGGTTGCCACCCCATCTCGGGGGTGGAAATTTTTTATTAAATTTTGACCGCAAAAGTTATAAAAACATTCATTCTAAGCAAAACATGTTCTATACATTTTTTTGATAAAATTAATAGTTTTCGATTTACTCGCTATCGAAAGTGTCAGTTTTTCGATATACTCATTTACGATTCACTCAATTTTTGCCGTATAAAATTTTTTTTCAAACCAAGTTCTTGGGAATGAAATAACCTACAATTTTATATTGAAACATTTTTTCGTCTCTCTGATGCTATCTGAAGATCTTTCTATTCTGAAGAAAATGACATTTTTTACCAAACTACAAAAAATTGTTATTCGCTTTTGACTCCAGTTTTTTTAAAAATCTAATCATTCTAAGCCAGTCTAGAATGTATTAATAATACATAAATAAATAAGAATTAATAAGGCCAATGACTAAAAACACCGCTAACTTACATTATTATGCTTCAAATTGGATTTCTCCTTTTTTTTTTTCAAAAAAATATATTGATTTTTTAACCGTAACTTTTTATTTTTTATCTTAGAAAGTTTGTTGAAAAATAATTTTGTATGTTTTTACTAGATCTATAAGCCTATTAATATTAAATCTTTTTAAAATCCTCAGTCGCAAAAAGAGATGACTTTGAAAAGGTCGGTAAAGGTGGTTTTTGCATGTTATTACAAGTTTTAATTGTCAATAGTTCACTCACTTTTCGCCGTAAAAAATTTTTTTTGCAAGCCATGTTCTTGGGAATTAAATAAGCTGCAATTTCATATTTAAACATTTTTTCGTATCTCTGATGCTAATCTTGCTATTCTAAAGAAAAGGCCATTTTTTTCCAAACTACAAAAATTCGTTATTCGCTTTTAACTCCATTTTTTTTAAACTAATCAGTCTAAGCTGGTCAAACTTCTAGAACCTATTAATAATACATAAATAAAAAAGACTAAATAAGGTTAATGACTAATTTTAATTAGGGTGGTGATTGGGGGTTGCTTGCGATCACTTTTTCGCTGAAAAAAATAGGGACTGACATTCCTTTCATTATAAGTCACTTAATTTTTGAGCTAGAGATTTTTTTTTTATTTCTGGAGATATATATTTGTAAGTACATACTTTAAATTAGTTTGAACAAGTTGTTCTCGAAAAATGCATAGTTTTCCCATCTTTTGACTTTGAAACTACAATATTTAGCATTTGACGAAAAAGAGCCAACATATAATAAAGTATAGCTCGATTACTATTATTGGTCTTAAAGAAAATAAAAAAAAAACGGTTTTGTTTATTTTTTCAAAAGGTACATTTTTGTTACCTACGTAAAGTTGTTTTGATAAAACGAAAACTTTTTGAGTTATTAGCAGAAAACTGATTAAAAACATTTTTTTCGATATAAAACTAACACTTTCGATATCGAATAAATCTAAAACTACTAATTTTATCAAAAAAATGTATTGAACGTTTTTTGCTTATAATGAATGTTTTTACCAACTCTTGCGGTCAAAATATAAAAAAAATTTCCACCCCCCGAGATGGGGTGGCAACCACCCCCATGGTAAAAGCGCCTTTTGGCATGATATAGATTTTGATCCTTGGACTATCCACTACTTATTCTCAAATTTTCAAGCAAATCGATAACTGATAACGATTCTGTAACAATTGCGAGGTTTTGTCCTATTTTAAGCTTCGTTACTTGGACTAAATGTCGCATAAATTTCTGTGTTCATAAATTTTTATTCACTAAAAAAAATACTCCGAAATCTCTGCAGAAAACGTATAGGTATTCTTAATATTGGCTTATAATAACTAAAAAAAATCAGATAAGTCAGAAAAAATCTGGATTTGTCACTGAAAGATATCTTATTCTTATTTCTCAGAGCCAATAGCCGTGAAAGGGCAGAGAATATCAAACTAGTGATCAAGAGAGAACAAGAGAGGAGTGGGCAGACATCATAAATATCAAAAGAGCAGACATAAACATATCGTGAGCAAGCAAGGATGAGACTTGCTAAAAGCAGACATCAATGGAAACCAATGGAAATGACCAGCAGTGTTCTATAAACCCGTAAAAGTTCTACGAATACTCGTAATGCGGAGAAGGTTTAGGAATAGCACCAAATGATGCCAAGATGGGACACTATAGATAACATGGTTGCGATATGTTCAATGTCAAGATAATAATCACCTAATACAGTGGTCGGCAAAGTGCGGCTCCGGAGCCGAGTGTGGCTCTTTGGCTCCTTAGGTGCGGCTCTGGCACAAATATCCACGGAACGAGCAATATTTTCTTGGAAAAAAACTTTAGAAGGAAAAACATTACCTATATCTTATTCTGATAAATTAGCTTTTATCAAACTTACAAACTTTAGCATTTGTCAAAAATCCTCTTAATGCTACGATAACCGAGTGGAAATTTTCTCCTTTTGAAATTGGCAGTAATAGCTTTGAAATACAATTTCTGGATTTAAGAACAAGGAGGTGTGGCTTGGAATGGCTTCAATGCTTGGAATAGTATTCCTGATTCTTAAGATGTGCTGAAAAAGCTCACGTTTGCTGTTCTTTCCCTTCGGTTCTACATATCAACATTAAAATAAAAAAAATTGAAAAAATCTAACACATCCGTCAAAGAAAATCGAATAAACGGTTTTCGCCCCACGCTTTTCTTTAACGAATGTGTTAGATTTTTTCAATTTTTTTTATTTTTTGCTTTTTAGTTGATTTTTTTATATTTTTAATTTTAGTCACTCGTAACTAAAGAAAAGCGTTTCTTAAAAAAAAATTTTTTCATATTTTTTTATTTTTTACTTTTTAGGCTTACACTTTTCAAACATTAAAATATATCGTCATGTTTATTAAAATATGTATAACACATATAGAAACTTTATTGTTTATTAATGAAACATAACGTAAACAATTAACATAAAAAGTGAAATTATGTATGGTTCATATCATTAGCTATACAATCCGTAAAAGTTTCAAGTCTTTACATTGTAAAAAACAAGAGAATTTAAGCGTTTTCCATTAACATCGTTTTTTTTATTTAAACAATTAATAAACATGAATTTTTTTTTTATTGACTATTCGTGTATTGTTCCCGCGAATGCATATGTCTGCAAATTTTCATTCATTTGCATTGAAGAAAAGATTTGATCTAAAGATTTGACGCAAACTATTGAACTAAATAAAAGCGTTTAAAAAATGGATTTTGCACCAAAAATTTTGTAAAAAATGCAGTGTTGTAGTAAATAAAGGCTTACAAAACGGAAGAAAATATAAGTTTTTACGATGATTAGAAACGAATATGTCACAAAAAAAAAGAAAAAACATGTTTTAATTTTTTGGTGGGTTATGGATGGGGTTTAAATTTTTTTTTGTAGAATACTTTTTGATGTACCTAGAGTCTAGAGCATGTGTTTTTTGGAATTTCGCTGGGAGCATTTTCCCCCAACTTAACCGACTAGGCCCTTTAGAGGTTTATTTAGTGTAATAAAAGTTTGCTAAAAAAGCAGATTTGGCTACCAATTTTTTTAATTGTTGCAATGTTCATATTTGGCTCTTTGGCTAAAAAGTTTGCCGGCCACTGACCTAATACACATAATTACTGAGTTGCAAGTTTCTGGAAGAAGTAGGACAGAAAGACCACAGAAGACCTGGTTATTCAAAATAACACACACACACACACACACACACAACCGTCAAATTTCCGAACAATATTCCACAAAACCGAAGAATTTCGTCAAATAAAGTGGAGATGATTCTACAGGCAATTTATTTTTTCCACGTGCCGCTTAACATTGGCGATTAACTTGGAAAAACTATGTCTTGACCTATTTTAAAAAGTTGTTTGACTCTCCATATTCCGGTCCATTCTATGACGTTCTTGAACCACGGGGCTTGTTTTCTACCAATTCCCCTGCGTCCTTCGAATTTGTCTAGCATAATTAACAGGAAATAACAGGTAACTACAAACTAGTTATTTAGTACAGTTACAGTTTAGTAATTACAAAAAATCCAATTATTTGGATTTTACGTATATCATTCATGAAGTCTAAAATTACCTTCATCATGTGAAGGTAATTGGGTTCGTCTTGGGTTTTAGAAGCTATTGGTTTCTCCTTTATAATATTCAAGAAGCGGTAATAAAATATAAATCCTAATTAGCCTTATTATAGTTATATATTATGAAACAAACAACACAAAAGAAGCCGAGTAAGAAATTCTTAAAACTCGGGAGAAATTCACTAATTTGACGTCATTTCCCGGAAAAGCTTTCCGTATGAAATTCAAAACGGCGCTCTCTCTATCTCTCTCTTTTCTTTTTGGTGTAAACGCCAGCATCGCATCTGTTCTCCGAAACTATGAAAAACGATTATTGAACAAGCGGCGAAAAGTTAATTTAGTTCCTTGGCACTTGGCAAACTTTATTATCTGCGTAATATGCAGATTTTAATAACGTGGGGTCTTCCATCATACCACTGAGACTCACATGAACTGATCGGAAGGTTAAATATACTTTTCCCAGAACGACGCCTCGGGCTTATCTTTGCCGGAAGCGAGGGAGGCTACAATGTGCTACAGTTTATAAGGGAAACACTTTCGATCTAAGGTGGATTATCAAGTTTAATTTAGAAATACCTCAAATACCATCATTTGCTGATAATTAAAGTTGTTGAGAAAGTATAATATGAACAAAAAAAAAAAGAATGTGTGTGTACTTTGTACGCACGTAAGAAGTTATACTTCTATTATATGATTTAAACGAAATTAATATACTTTTTATTTATATTTTGTTTAAATATTAAACTAATTTATACTTACTACTTCTCAAACATTTTTATTAGAACAGTGCCAAAAATTAAAATAATAAAAGAATAAAACACACACAAACACATTAAACAAGCCACAAATGATGTCTGAACATTAATTGTCGAAATTTTTTTTAACTAAATACGTATTTTCTGAAAATACAATTATATAATAAATATACTTACAATCATAAAATGTATTAAAAAAAAACAAAAAAGAAAGTTTCTATTGGGACTCGAACCAGCGCTGATAAGAGCGGTTGGTATTGGAATTCATTCGCCTTCTCCGCTTAGCCACGGACACTATGTGTCATTATTTACGAAGATCGACTAACTAAACGGATTAAACTTGTGATATTTTGATATTTTGAAAATTGATCAAATTATTTTAATTTTGAATTGAAATGGTTTAGAATTGAAAAAATACAACAAAACATAGAGTAAAAAAACAATATATTAGGTGAATATTGATAGAAATTTTGATGGTAATCAAATTATATAAATAAAAGTACTACATACTATGTATTTTGGCAGATCAAATAGGTAGGTTTATACCCATGATACATTAACAATTATTACGTACCTGTTGCTTTTAAAAACTATTTAAAAGTCACTACAATATTATAAACTTTTTTGTTTCTGTCCTCATAACAATAAAAGTAATATATTATACATTTGTTTACCTTTACCTTTACCTCCAAACCACAGCTGCCATATCGGATAATTTTTGACATGTCATTTGAACATCCAATCAGAACAAAGTTATAATGCGCATGCGCCGGGCTGATAGGTTTTAACATATAAAAAAATCACCCTCTATCGCCGGTAAAGAAGTATAACTTTAAAAACAAATTTTGTTTTTAATACTTCTACAAAATTTATTATAAGTAAATGTCACTAGAGTTGTTAAATTAGCAGCGTATGCATCTTACATAGATTGACAGAAATGCCCGTGGCAAAAAATAACTTCGAGATAGAATTGAACATAATTAACCAAACAGCAGTAAACAATGGATACAACGAACAAAAAATAACAAAATTTTAAACCAAAAACTGCTTAAAAAAGCACTGAAAATAGTCTTCCCCCACCACAGAAAAAACCCAGACCCAAAAACTAGTCACAAAAAAGAAAGGAGTAACACCAGCTTTCAGAACAAACAACAACTTAAGAAAATACATTAAAACAATAAGAGCCATAAGAGAAAGGAATTACCAGAGTGGTGTTCACAAACTCACATGCGGTGACCAAAAACTTACATCGGCCAAACTGACAGAACCTTTGACAAACGAATGGCAGAACACAAAAGGGCTTTCAATAATTGAAAAACACATTCTACGTACGCAGTTCACCTTCTGGATCATAATTATTTTTTTAATGAACAGTTTCAAATTCTTCATATTCAAAATAAAAAGTCCTAAAGTATCTTTATCAGAATCTATGGAAATTCTATAATTTTGAATGACCAGCTTGAGACAAACAGCTCCATACTCCTCAACTATTCAGTTATATACTCTAAAGTGCACAGACATACACTTCTCCAAAAAAATTAACGCGCCATCTTAAAATTGGGACTTTGATGTCTCGAATTTCCTAAACCTGTCGTCCGATTTGAATGATATTTTAATATGTTGGCCGTATGCTTTAAGAGGAGACAGTAGCGATCAACAGGTAGCGAAAACGCGTTCCAAGATTGCGGCTGTAATTTTGAATATTTTTTCGAGATATTTGGCACACGTATTCGTAATATAATAAAGAATGGCGGTACAGAGCCCAATTTGAAAAATATATTAATATGTGGAAATTACTCTGTAATTAAATACAATATTAAAAAAACGAGCCTGTACCGCCATTAAGAAGAACAAAAAAATACACTTTCTTCAAATAAACTTTTTTATCTGATGTCTAGGTTTTGTGTCATTTTGGAACTACTAATGAAATAAAAAATTTTAGTAGTTCCAAAATGACACAAAATCTAGGCATCGGATAAAAAAGTTTATTTGAAGAAAGTGTATTTTTTGTTCTTCTTAATGGCGGTGCAGGCTCGTTTTTTAATATTGTATTTAATTACAGAGTAATTTCCACATATTAATATATTTTTCAAATTGGCCTCTGTACCGCCATTCTTTATTATATTACGAATACGTGTGCCAAATATCTCGAAAAAATATTCAAAATTACAGTGTTTTTTTCTCAGTTAGTAACATCCTGTGGAACATTCTATCATTTATTATAAAATATTGAAATTAAAACTCAATTGTAGCCTTGGCTTACTTATATTTTGTTTTTGATTCATTCGCTTATGTTCGATAATAAAAGAGATAATATGTACTTTTATATGCCAAATGAGGTACCTATCTATGCTATTTTTTGGTCTTGATCAATATCATTACAAATGTCGAGAGCTTCTGTTTCTACCTCTTGTAAGGTTCTAGGAGGTGGCAAACGCTGTCGTAGTCTTGTGCCAATTATGCCCCACCAATTTTCGTTCGGATTAAGATCTGGACTAAGCGGTGGCCTATTCAAGTCCAAAGATTTACCTGTTGTAAATATTCGATTATAGTTCGTGCAGCTTGAGTTTACTCCAAAATATGCAAAATACACTTTCATCACAAAATCTCTTATACTGAGTTGTTTCTTTAGTACTGTACATTCGCTACAGATAAAACAAAAGAGTCTGGTGATGGTTAGGAACAAAACTGAGTAGTCAGCCAGCGTACACATTTATATATGCCGCGCTTGGCGATCTGTGCTGAACTGTGCTGTATGTAAAATGCAGATAGGTTAAGGACGTCTTACAACTCAGGTCCATTCCCATATTCCCTTCATAATATAACAGTATAAGTAAAACAAAGACAATGATCCATAATTTGCATTCCTAAATTTTCCAATTTTTTGAGAAACTAAGGGATAAGGATTTGGTCTCATCTAATCTTCAATCTCTACCGTGAAAGAATATGTATCGAAGACTTGCACGAAACTGAAAAAGGCATTGTACTAAACGGGTACCGGCTAAATAACATCAGGTACAGTTGAGTCCCTGAATCTTTACCCGTGCGTCATGATTTAAAGCATATATACGAAATAAGTCGATGGTAAGTCGGAAATTGAAATATACTAAACGCAACAGCAAGTCACTTACTGTCACTTGCTGTTGCGTTTAGTAAATTTCAATTTCCGACTTATCATCAACTTATTTCGTATGTTTTAAATGATGACGCACGGGTAAAGATTCAGGGACTCAACTGTATGCAGATTACACCATAGTATTTGCGGACAACCTAGAAGTCCTCATGAACAAAATCACGTATAACAGTCAACAATATGGACTCACTATAAACGTAAAGAAGACAAAGCCTATGGTCATTACTAATACTCCAGGCTGTGGGTGAAAAATGGGTCGATTTCAGGATATAATTTAGGAATTTTTGAAACCTATCAGGTGTTGTAAAGGACGATGCCAGGAATAACTTATACTAAAATGTGACCAAAAATATTGTGAGCTTTTTTTTATTGCGATTTTCATTTGTTAAATTTGCAATTTTTAAAGATTTTTAATTTTGCAGCTTAGGATATTGATTCTAGAGAAAAACTTTTTAATAAAAAGTTGTAGTAAATTAAAAAACCTACAATTTGAGCTATGGTAAGTTTAATTTCGTTTACTGGTTATTTCAAAACAGCCTGCGAAAGGTCCAAAATGGCCGTTTTTTACAAATGCGTTATTTATTGTACAAATAATTTTTTATTTTTTAAAGCTTCAAAATGAAGATCTTTCAATTCCAAACATAAAAAAAATTGTAAGGCCGGATTAACGAATTTGTTGCTTAGATATTATAAATTATTTATCCCAAAAGGTCAAATGTCGAAGGCTATAACTTTTTGAAAAAAAAATCGTAGAGAGTTGGTGAAACATCCAATCTCATTCTAATAAACATTTAGAGCTAAGCGGCCCTGTACATCCTATGACTTTTTAACTTACCGATTATTGTTGCTGAAGACGAAACGAAGATTTATAAAAAAATAAAAAATTTCTACAACCAACTGAAGCCGAGATAATTGTTTCTTTTTTCTTAAATCGTAGTGCCTTTATTTATAACAATTAAGAAATTATTTTACAGTCATTAACTAAAGAAAGACTTATATTATCTTAAAATAAAAATTATTATAAAATATAGTTACATTTAATTATTAAAAATTATTTTTAAAATCGGTGCTTTTGCGAACGGCCGAATTTTGCAAATCGCCCGGCTCGCTTCAAATCCGCGAGCTTGGAAAATTTTTACGTAACTTGTATTAAATTTTGACTGAAAACAATTTAATAATATTACCATTATAATATACAGTCTATTTACCACTGTATTTGTTTTTCTTGATAAACTTTTATATGTGAAATCTCATTTCTGAAGAAATAATATTACAAAAATGATATATACCTATATGAAATATAAGTATAACTATATTTTTAATTTTTTCATTGTTATATAAATATAATAATAATAATGTTACTTCTTATTATACAATATAAAACTTTTTCTTCTTGTAGTGACTATCCGTTTTGGATGTTGGCGACCATCATGGCAATCTGTACTTGCACACTAAATCGGTACTGCTGCTCTAAAAAGATTTGTAGTTGTTGTGTTGAACGACGTACATAAATTTTCTAGCAAGGTAATCCTTCGCCTTCCTGGTTCTCAGTTTCCAAATGGGGTTTGCCAAATTGCCATGATGGTCGTCAACATCCAAAACGGATAGTCACTACAAGAAGAAAAAGTTTTATATTGTATAATAAGAAAAATTTTATATAAACATTATATTATTATTATATTTATATAACAATGAAAAAATTAAAAATATGGTTATATATTTCATATAATATATGTATCATTTTTGTAATATTATTTCTTCAGAAATGAGATTTCACATATAAAAGTTTATCAAAAAAAAAACAAATACAGTGGTAAATATACTGTATATTATAATAGTAATATTATTAAATTGTTTTCGGTCAAAATTTAATACAAGTTACGTAAAAATTTTCCGAGCGCGCGGATTTGAAGCGAGCTGGGCGATTTGCAAAATTCGGCCGTTCGCAAAAGCACCGATTTTAAAAATAATTTTTAATAATTAAATGTAACTATATTTTATAATAATTTTTATTTTAAGATAATATAAATCTTTCTTTAGTCAATGACTGTAAAATAATGTCTTAATTGTTATAAATAAAGGCACTACGATTTAAGAAAAAAGAAACAATTATCTCGGCTTCAATTGGTTGTAGAAAATTTTTATTTTTTTATAAATCTTCGTTTAGTCTTCAGCAACAATAATCTGTAAGTTAGAAACTCATAGGATGTACAGTTCCGCTTCAGCTCTAAATGTTTATAACGAAATTTGCCCCCTTATTGTCAAACCCAAAAATTAGAGGTTTAAAAATGTTTAGATAAACAAATAACTCTTTAGAAGGAGATTGGATGTTTCACCAACTCTACGTTTTTATTTCAAAAAGTTATAGCCTTCGACATTTGACCTCTTGGGATAAATAATTTATAATATCTAAGCAACAAATTCGTTAATCCGGCCTTACAATTTTTCTTATGTTTGAAATTGAAAGATCTTCATTTTAAAGCTTTAAAAAATAAAAAAGAATTATTTGTACAATAAATACCGCAATTGTAAAAAACGGCCATTTTGGACCTTTCGCAGGCTGTTTTGCAATAACCAATTAACGAAATTAAACTTACCATAGCTCAAATTGTAGGTTTTCTAATTTACTACAACTTTCTATTAAAAAGTTTTTCTCTAGAATCAATATCCTTAGCTGCAAAATTAAAAATCTTTAAAAATTGCAAATTTAACAAATGAAAATCGCAATAAAAAAAGCTCACAATATTTTTGGTCACATTTTGGTAGAAGTTATTCCTGGCATCGTTCTTTACAACACCTGATAGGTTTCAAAAATTCCTGAATTATATCACGTTTTTTCACCCACAGCCTGGGGTATAAGAAAAAAATAACGGTCAACTAAACCCCTGTAGAAAGAGTGAGGCCGTGCAATTACCTCGGCACCATAATAAATGAAGAATGGACCAACAACCAAGAGATTAGAGCGCGCATCGGAAAAGCTAAATCCACCTTCAACAGAATAGGACCTTCTTCAAGAGACAAAACCTCTCTCTTGGTATAAAAGTAAGAATGCTGCTTATCTGTCCTTTTTTATGGTGTTGGATCGCGGACCTTGAACGATGATAAATATCCTCAGAACTTGATTCCACACAACACCTGTGCAGCTTTTCCGCTCTGCTGCAGATACGATAAAGATTGCCTTGATGATCGCCAACATTCGACACCGTAGGCACAACAAGAGAAAGAAAAAGAAGAAGAAGAAGAAGAAGAAGAAGAAGAAGAAGAAGGGATGTGGGGACAGCCAGAAAATAGTATATTATCCAACGAGCATGTAATGATGGCTATTACTCACGATGATGAAGTTTGCGACACGAGCCGTAGGCGAGTGTCGTAATTCATCAGAGTGAGTAATAGCCATTACATGCGAGTAGAATACTATACTTTTTCTACGACCTTTCTTTATTTTAATTAGTAAAAAATTTAATTATCAACTACTCGAGATTTAAATTATAATAATTTACAAAAATACCTAAATGCTATTTACCCCTAGTACGAGGCTGAATAATTGGTTGCCTACTATTACCAAATTCTTATTTATTGTAAAAATACAACTAGAAATAGTCAATAAAGTTCTATCAGTTCTATTCCTTTCCGAAAAATTATAAGCTTAAATTTGTACCTACTGTCAGTGAATTTAATAAATAGGAAACGGCTGTTGTCGGTGGACGTATTTCATATAATAGTTATAATGTATATTTACATTTAACTATATATCATATAATAATATAACTATACATAATATGTTATAACATATTTAACACAATATAACTTGAAAAATAAACACAATATTAGTTATAAATTCCAATTAACATAAACAAAATGCGCTAATGTCACTGTCACCAAAATAAATCATAAACGTCAAAATTTTTAGTAAACAAGATATAAACGTAAAAAATATACTGACATTATTACAGTTAAAATTCCTTTAAAATTTTTTCGAAGTTAATTATTGATATAAATTATAATAATTATTTTATTAAATAAACAAGTTTAAGTAATTTTATTTGCAGTTTATATACGATTAATATTAAAAGTGGCATGCGCCACTTGAATCTAACTTCAGCCCGTGAGTAATGACCCGTGAGTATAACTTCAGCCCGTGAGTAATGAATTATTACTCACGGGTACAGTAATGGGTGCTATTATCTATGAAAAAATAGCGAATAATGAGCATGTTATTAAACGGTCGTAGAAAAAACACATTAATTCGTTAAACTGCCGAGGTTTTTACGGGTTTTAAAGGCTTTTTCAGTGTTTAAAGCGCGTAAACAATTAAAGGAATTAATACATTTTTCTTTTGACTGAGCCCGCTCAAAAGTTTCTCTAAAAACTATCATCAATAAATATCACGATAAATTTAGTTTAAAATTTTAAACAAAGAATTTTCTGTAATATTTTTCATAAAACTCTTTTTTAATAAAACTCTTTTTTCATAAAACTAAAAATCACTCAAAAGAACTGCCTTTGTATATTCTTTTTTGTGGCTGACAATATGGCCACGGAGACAATCATCATAAAAAACATAGAACCGTAATAATAAAGAAAACCCACCTCTTCCTTACCCAACGTTAAGATTTGTCTTTTCACTATTTACATTTTTATAGATCTTCCTGCAAAACAAACGAAATTTACCCGTCCTGCCATTTCCGGAGGTGTGTATCTACCTACCCAGTTTAAACACTACAAAGTCGATGTGTAAGAAGTATTCAAACAAATCGATAAACGACGAAAATATTGTTAAACAAACGTTTCTCGACTATATTGTGGTGCCATGTCGTGTGTGATGTAATCGACGTGCACTGTTTACCACGAGAAACAAAGAACGATACATAACGTAAGAGGAAATGGGGATGCATCTCGCTGGCGGGTTTGATAGTTGATCAAAGGGGGCAACGTTAAAAATCAAGTTTACCTCAATATTTTTTTATAAAAATCAAGTAAAGCATAATTTTGGTGGCACTAAGACACAATGGCCTCAACGTCTGACAAAAATTATTAATATATTTATGCGGAGTAAGGCTACGGAAAGACAAGCGACAATTTACAGCGCTGTAAGAGCAGTAAAATGAAGTGCGATAAATGGGTCCCACGGTGAATGTAGTGGATGGCCAGACTGAGCTGTAAAATATCGCGCAGCAACATAACATAGGATAGGACCCTTTTTCGCGCTTTATTTTACTGCTCTTACAGCGCCGTAAATTCTCGCTTGTCTGGCCATAGCCTTACAGTGCTGTAAATTGTCGCTTGTCTGACCCTAGCCTAATACCAAGAACATTGAACATGGCTTTTCCAATGAAAAGTATGAAAACAAAATCAGCCTCAGCTTATCAGCCATATTTAAAGGTTACTTCTAAAAATCATACGTCGAAGGCTTATAGACTAAGGGCGAGGAAAAAACCAGTCATACACAGTTTGGTTTTCGGAATGCAGTGGGTTCTCTTTGGCATACAACCATACAAGTGATATTTCAACGATGTAGAGACGTGAACTGTGATATCTATGCAGGCTTCATTAATTACCATAAAGCGTGCGATAGAGTGAAGCACCAAAAGCTGATGCAGATATTGACAAATATTGGAATAAACACCTAAGAATCCATAGTAATGTAAGAATTATTAGCAATCTTTACTGGGATCAAACATCGTCTAGCTGTACAGAGGCAGGAGAATCCGATGATATCAAAATCAAACGTGGGGCCCGACAGGAACGTATAGGTACTACTATCTCTGCTGTTCAACATATACTCTGAGGAAATCTTCTAAGTAGTAGAGGATGTTGAAGCCGGAATTTTAATTAACGGAGAATGTATCAATAACATCAGATACGCGAACGACATGGTGGTATTCGCTGACAGTTATGAAGATCTGCAGGAGTTAGTGAAAAAGATCAGAAGTAAGTCAGAGATATAGACTTCCTCTAAACATTAAGAACACAAAATGTATGCTGATCTCTAAGAACAAACAGCAATTTAAACGAATCAGTCCAATCATAGTGTGACGAAACAGTCAACGAATAGAAAAAGTAAACACATACACCTACCTTGGTACAAAGGTCAAAGAAAATTGGGATGATTTCCTAGAAATCAAATGTAAGATAAAGAAAGCAAATTCTGCATTTCAAAAAATGCAAAAATGTTATGATTTATCAATACCCATAAAAATCAGGTTACTACGATGTTATACTTTCCCTATATTGTTGTACGAAGTTGAGTCTAATTTTAGTTTAGTTGAGTATTTTAATTTTACAAATTAATACATTGTCACATCAATTTACTATTTTAGTTGGGAATAAGCTAATTTTCTCGCTTATTATCAACTAAAATAGTAAATTTATATGACAAAGTATTAATTTGTAAAATTAAAGTAATAATTCTTCTGATTTATGTGTCTTATACATTTTCTAAAGATTTTTATTACTGTGTGCAAACCCTTCTGAGAAAAGATTATCATGTTGTTAAGGCCATACAGTGCCCACAAAAAAATCTTTACAAAGTAAATAAAACGCATACATTAGATGAATTATTATTTTAATTTTACAAATTAATACTTTGTCATATCAACTTACTATTTTAGTTAACAATAACCTCACAATATTTTCTTTAATTGTAATAATTAGAAATAAAAATCTGTTTTTAATTTTTGGCACTTTTATTTTTTGTTACGTCATAGTCATTGATTATGCCACCGGGCTTTTACAAGGAGACCTTTTTTGAAAAAAGTAGTATATTCTCAAAATGTATCCCAAACTTTACTTTTGTAACCATTAGGAAGCCTAAAAATTTAATATTTTAAAAATTCAGGAAAAAAATAAAAAAATATGCACATATGCTGCTGTCTCTGACCCAACTAGGACAAACCACGACGTGCAGTCACGAATTACAACGAACGAAATGGCAGGGATGCCCTAGCGGCAACTGCTAGGAAAAAACTAAGTTTTCAATCTAATAGCACATAAAACAACATCAAAAATGTTACTCTACATCCTACCAGATTGAATGCTGTCGGGGTTTGCCCTAGTTGGGTCAGACAGAGCAGATGAGCCACCTGATGAGAGACTAATAAGTTTCGAAACGGGTAGAGGTGCTTGTTGCACTCTCTGATTGAACTAGAATAATGATGCGGCTGTAGTTTCGTGTTGCAACGAAATTGAAAATGGTTATTCATTTTTTATTTACATGTTTATTCTGATTGGAGTACGAAGGGAACCATTCTCGTTGGAACTTTACCGCGCTGAACAGATGGGACGTGAATTATAAATTGTAAAATTCCCCCATCTTCCTTAGTCTCAGCATCCGTTATGGCTTGCAAATTGTAGAACCCTCGGAGGTGTTCCCATTGTTTTCAATCTGGTAGGATGTAGAGTAACATTTTTGATGTTGTTTTATGTGCTATTAGATTGAAAACTTAGTTTTTTGCTAGCAGTTACCGCTAGGGCATCCCTGCCATTTCGTTCGTTGCAATCCGTGACTGCACGTCGGGATTTGTCCTAGTTGGGTCAGAGAGAGCAGCATATTATGTGCCTCCTGAGAAGAGACTAATAAGTTTCGAAACGGGTAGAGGTGCTTGTTGCACTCTCTGATTGAACTAGAATAATGATGCGGCTGTAGTTTCGTGTTGCAACGAAATTGAAAATGGTTATTCAGTTTTGAACAAGAAAAAACGTTTCGACTGTATGTGGGTTAAAAAATCCTAAAATGATACTAAAATAATAATTGTACTAATTTAATATCTGGTGAAAGAATACAAGTTTTTGATTCTCCAAAAGTTAAAATAATCTAAATACATACATCGATAGTAAATGGTCAAGTAGTTAATCTTCGCAGCGTCCGCCACTGATAGTTTGGCAATCATCATCAGCTCAGCTGTGAGCTGAAGCCATAAACCAGGGCCAAGGGCGATTCCGGCTACCAGAGTTAATGTTGATGCGAGAGGGAGAAAGCCATTAGAGGGAGAGGATCAACGTCCGCTGTTGCTAGGTGAACTGCTGCAATAATTATTATTACGCCGAGTGTCGAGTGTCGAGTCGGTGAAAACGACGGACGGCGGCAGGACTAATATCGCAACGGTGTCGTAATTAGCAATAACAAAATGCAATTAGTCGAAAAATTGCAAGAAGACGATAAACTCAGCCATTGATCACACAGGCGCTGAAAACGGGATGTGCCGGATATACAGGGTGTGAAACCGGTACCGTAGAAAAATGTTTCTGATTTGGTTTCTTTGCGGATTCCTGCTAAACAATGTCCCCTTACAAATCTGAAGGGTGACGGGCGAAGTATTTGGGCAGAAATTGTCTAAACTATTTTTTTAGACAAATTGAAACGATTGCCTTTTTTGTTGCGGAAAATTGCTTTTTTTTTGGGGGTTTTCTGGGTCATCTTGCAAGTATCTTGTCATTTTTCTCAAAAATTGATGGTTTTCGAGATACAAGCGATTTAAAATCTGAAAAATTCGAAAATACGCATTTTCGAGGCTTGAAAACTCATGTAAATTAATTATTTATGAAGATCCCAAGTGCCTAAATTAAAGTTTAAACATTCAATTCCAAGATTTTGAAGAGTAATCGGGGCTTATTTCAATTTCCACAGTTGTTTTTTAATTGTAATTATGCGCGTACACTCGACTTTTAAACCGATGTGGACATGGACTAAGAGTGTAAATAAGTGCGACAAACTGAAGATTTTTGGATAAAAAATAAAGACAGTTTGCTATATAAACATATATATCCGCAAAAGCTTCGTTTCCGAGATACGGAGTGTTGAAATTTTTCTTACAAACTGACGATTCATTTATTGCTCTAAAATCGGTCGAGATATGCAGATGGAATTTGGTGGATTGCACATCACAGTATTTGCACATTTTTTACATACAATTAATAATTTTATATTCATCAGTGGCGCGCATATGTGTAAATTTTCGTCCCCCACAGTACTATTCTTCCAGTCACCATCTCTGAGGTATTCATTAGGGTGGTGCGAAAAAAGTCAAGTTGATAATTCTTGAAATTACAAGAAAAACAAAAAAAAAAGAATTATTCAAATCGGACTTTATCTTCCGATCCCGCAAGATGCCTAAAATTTATGAAAAAAATGAAATTGTACCTTTTTTCCAAAAATTTTTATTTATCCTTCGTGTACGTTTTATTTATCGCTATAGTAAAATTTATTTACAGTTTGCATGGTAAAGTAATAAAAAAAATTAGATGTACGCATTTTAGTCCTGTCGCCAGGGGGGGTACAACGGCCTCCTGTATTCAGATGGACTTACCCAAGTTTTTTTTATGTATTTTGACCCCTAGAACACGAATTTTTTGGGTAACAGTTGATCCGGATGTCGATAAGATTGTTATAAACAAAGAAGTTGAGGAATTACATAACAGCGATTTCTCGCAAAACAAAACATGTTTTTGTATTTTTTGGGGCATTCTAACCAAAAAGTGTTCCTACAAATTTTTTCGTAGGATGCATAGTTTTCGAGATAAACGCGGTGGAACTTTCAAAAAATCGAAAAATTGCAATTTTCGTACCCGAATAACTTTTGATTAAAAAATAAAATAGCAATTCTGCTTACCGCATTTTAAAGTTTAAGTCAAAGTATATCGGTTTTAGTTATTTGCATTGCTAAAAATTTATTATTTTATTGTTAAACAAAAGTATAAACACCTAGTGCTGGAGTGATGTTTTCAATGATTTCTCATTTAAAATCGAACGAGTAGATAGAGTAGGTACAAGTGCAAGCGAGGCTATTTCTACGTAGCATGCATGTAAACGCATGTATTAGGCACGGGAAACACTATGTGTTTATAGCTTTTTTTAGCAATAAACACATAAATTTTTAGCAATATATATATTCGAAACCGATAGAATTTGACTTGAACTTTCAAATGCGGTAAGCAGAATTGCTATTTTATTTTTTAATCAAAAGTTATTCGGGTTCAAAAATTGCAATTTTTCGATTTTTTGAAAGTTCAACCGCGTTTATCTCGAAAACTATCCATCCTACGAAAAAACTTGTAGGAACATTTTTTGGTTAGAATGGCCCAAAAAATACAAAAACATGTTTTGTTTTGCGAGAAATCGCTGTTATGTAATTCCTCAACTTCTTTGTTTATAACAATCTTATCGACATCCGGATCAACTGTTACCCAAAAAATTCGTGTTCTACGGGCCAAAATACATAATAAAAACTTGGGTAAGTCCATCTGAATACAGGAGGCCGTTGTACCCCCCCCTGGCGACAGGACTATTTAACGAATATCTTCCGCAAAGTCAATAAAAATTTATAAAAATTTGAAATTTTTGATGATTTTGATAAATTAAAAAACATTTAGTTATCTCATTTTTCTGTTAAATTGTGAAGCTCTTGGCTTGTTTAGATATTGCGACAATATTTAAACAACCCAGAACTCAAAAGGAGGGTATGGTTGAAGTTCTAGCTCGACACGCACCCCTCTCTCCAACCAACCAATGAGTGTATGTTCTTTACATTATTTACATATATGTAGATTTATTTTTCATCTGTTTGTGTCCAGCACTTCAACATCAACTTTGTATTGTAATTTCTTGGTAAAATCTGGCAGCGTGGACCTTGATTTAAATGTTTTCCTGATGAATCCATCTGTTAATTAGGGACCACATACATTAGCATTAGACGATGCTTCCGTGGGCAACTTTAGACACCGCTCGTCAGCTTGCATGTGGCAGGAATAGTTTTGTACATTCCAGTCTGGCATGTCTCCCGATGTAATGCAAGAAGTTATATCTTCATTTGAAACTCTTCCAAGAACTGGTGGAGAAGATAGTTTTGTAACATTCCAGTTTAATATTTCAGTGTAGTCCTGTGCTTGAAAATTTAAAGTAGGAGGGATGAACTTTCTAATACTTTTGCCCTTGGCTTTAGTCTGTCCGGCTTTTAACCCTCTCATTGGCCCTTGCTCTCTAATGTGTTTCTTTTCTCCCTACTACTTGAAATTTTGAAGCACAGGACTAAACTAAAATAATAGACTGGAATGTTGCAAAACTATCTTCTCCACCACTTCCTCGAAGAGTTTCAAATGAAACCTTGTATTACTTCGGGCGACATGTCAGACTGGAATGTACAAAACTATCCCTGCCACAAGCCAGATGATGAGCGGTGTCTAAATTTGGCCACGGAAGCATCGTCTAATGTTAATGTATGTGGGACTCAATCAAGAGATGGATGCATGAGGACAACACTTTAATCAAGGTCCATGCTGCCAGATTTTACCAAGAAATCACAATGCAAAGTTGGTGTTTGAGAGCTGGACACAAAAAGATGAAAAAGAAATGTACATATTATGTAAATAATGTAAAAAACACACACTCATTGGTTGGTTGGAGAGAGGGGTGTGTATGGAGCTAGAAGTGCAACCACCCCCTCGTTTTGAGATCTGGGTTGTTTAAATATTGTCATACAACATCTAAAGAAGCGAAGAGCTTCACAATGCAACAAAAAAATGAGATAACTAAATGTTTCTTAATTTTTCAAAATCATCGAAAATTTCAAATTTTTGTAGATTTTGATTGACCTTGCGGGATCGGAAAATATCCGTTAAATGCGTAAAACATTTTTTTTAGTAAACCATGCAAAGTTTAAATAAATTTTACTATAGCGATAAATAAAACGTACTCGAAAGATAAATAAAAATTTTTGAAAAAAGGTAAAATTTCATTTTTTTTTTTCATAATCTTTAGGTCCGTTGCGGGATCCGAAGATAAAGTGTGATTTGAATAATTCTTTTTTTGTTTTTCTTTTATTACCAATCGCAGCTTTTCCGCACTATAGCGATACGGAATTATCAACTTGACTTTTTTCGCACCACCCTAGTATTCATCGATCATAGCATTTCCTATGCAAGTTTTCCATCTCATAGCACGTCGTCCTCTCTATCTTCTTCCCGGCGAGTCCCAGTCCAGTATTTTTTTCGGCCACCTGTGCTCTGGCATTTTTTGTACATGCCCGTACCATTGCAGGGCATACTCTGTTGTCCAACTTTTTTGTAATTGAGCATTCTACTTCCATTCTGTTCCATATTTCCTCTATTCTTAATCTATCCTCTCTGGTGATTTGTAGACACCTTCTCATAAACTACAATAATTCAACTGTTTGTATTTTATTTCGTATTGTTGTTGTCATTGGCCATACTTCAGCTCCATATTATATGGTAATATTCAGCACTATGCTCTGAAATATCCTTTTTTGTTCTCTTTGGTTAGAATGTTGATGCCTATCACTCCATGGAGCGCTTCCGTGGCTTGTTTTCCTCGTGCTATTTTCAATTCTATATCTTTCATCCAAGTACCATCTCTGCTTATTATTGACCCTAAATACATAAAAGTCACAACTCTTAATATGTAGTATCTTCTAAACTTAAGTTCAAATCTAAAACATCGGATCCAATACATATGTATGTAAGTACAGTAAAACCTCCATTAACCGAAATAATTGGGGGGTAGGCCGTTTCGGATAACAAAAATTTCGGTTAAAAATAACATTGTTTTTTTGTATTCTTCTTGTATCAAATTACATAGTATTCTTGGTCATAGTTGGTATTAAAAAATACTATGAGGTGATTTAATAATGTGTTGTATACATTTAATTGCGTTCTTTAGTTTTATAAAGGCAATGTTGACAAATTAACATCGAATTGTTTCCGTTTTACGATAAAATTTTTCTTTTTATTGACGAAATTATAGAAACTGTCAGCCGTTTCGGTTAAACGATGTTTCGGTTAAAAAGGTTTCGGTTAGCGGAGGTTTTACTGTATTCTTATACATATTTATGTTGTCTCTTATTTTCCTTATCATATTTTATACACCAGGCATGTTTGTTCATAAGGAATTTTTTTAAAGAAAAAAAAACGGTGCATGTTTGAGATATTCAAAAAAATTCAATTCCTTGTTAAATTTGTGAAAAAATAGCTAACTAACTAAATAATATTAAACCAAAACAATAACAGAACATTAGAAAAAATTTTAAAATAGGCGCACAAATGCAACAAATATTCAAAATGACCTGCATTAGACGTGGCACAACATTGAAGTCTTCGCCTCATTGTCGTATTTACGCAAATATTACTCGCGTATTTCTCATTGAGAAGAAGAAAAACTATTGATCCCAAATTCAATACAGCTTCTTCCTTGCATCATAATAAACAAGTTTGGGATTTTGGTAGACCTCAAAGATTAACAAAAAAGTTTAATTTTTTAATACATTTAATATTTCGTTCATTTTTCAAGAAATAACTAAATAACATTAAACCAGAACAATAACAGAACATTAGAAAATTTTTTAAAATAGGCGCACAGATGCAACAAATATTCAAAATGACCTGCATTAGACGTGGCACAACATTGAAGTCTTTGCCTTAAGTTGCGTTTACATGATGGCAATTGGCGAGACAATTGTCATTGAACAATTGTCATCACGTGGTTGCGGATTGTCGGAGGCCAATCCAGTTGAAAGAGAAGATGTTTACACGGGGCCAACTATTGCCATGGCAGTAGACAGCTAAAACATGGCCGACTGCTCGTCATCTAGAGGGAACTGGCAAAAAACAAGACAGCACTACTGGCCTACACCGTTCACACGGCGCCAATTGTCGCGACACGGCGCCAATTGAGATTTCGAGTGGTGGGGGGCTCACTGGGCGCAGCTCATTGTCCACAGTCTACTCCCGGAGACAACTGAATTTTGGGCCAATTGTGAGGGCAGTTGGCAAGGCAATTGGCCTGAAGTGTTTACACGAAGACAATAATTTCATGCCAGTCAGTTGTCTTCTGACAATTGTCTCGCCAATTGCCATCGTGTAAACGCGACTTTATTGTCGTATTTACGCAAATAATACTCGTGTATTTCTCATTGAGAAGAAGAAAAACTATTGATCCCAAATTCAACACAGCTTCTTCCTTGCATCATAATAAACAAGTCTGGGATTTTTGGGACCTCAAATATTAACAAAAAACAAATTGAAGAGTCTCAAATGCAGAATTCACCATTAAAATGGTAAATAATTATTTAAATCTGAGACTCTTCGTGTTGAAAGTTCTTTCTGGTACATCCTTAATCTGCAACTTTAACAATTTATAAGACCGCAGACGACGAATATAGAAAACAAAAAGGACTCCTTGCAATCACATTCCGTTTTCATTCGTCTAGGAAAAGGACAGAAGAGGAACTTTCTATTACTCAAATCTGAGTAAAGATAGAAAAGTAAATAGATGTTTTAACAAATCTGAGTAAAGTTTTGCTTGTTTTCGATTTAGAGGGTTGCATAATCGCTGGACAGCTGTTTCCACCATTTCAGGCTTCCTCAACAGCGCTAGCATGCACTCTTCTGAATCGAAAAATAACTCAACCATCAATTTAAGGGGAACTTCAAAAATCATTGAATTTCATGAAATATTTACTTAATTAACAAAAAAGTTTTAGAGTTGCGAACAAATTTTGAAGCCATGGGAGGAACCGAGGAATGTAATAATGACATCCAATTTAAAAAAAAAATGGAAGAAAAATAAAAAACGCATTTAAGGAAAAAGCTGAAACAGGCTTCCTTAAAGTGTGTTTCAGAAAAATGAGATTGAAAATCATTGTAAAAAATTTCAAATTATAGTTTCAGTACCAAGCTTATTTCAATGAAATTTCAAATAAAGCATATTTCAATCTTCTCCTTCCACTCCTGTTATAATTCAGGCCTAATGAAATAAATATTTCAAGCATAAGTAACTCTAAGATTTATACAAAGAAAACACCAGTTCTAACATAGTAACCCTTTTCATTACATTAAACTCCTTACATTAAATATCTGATTCGGAATGGGAGCTATTGTACTAAGCCCAATGTTATATATCAACGGTAGATTGAGTGGCCACATACTGCGACACATCGAACGGATGAATGAAATCCCTCTGAACCCCATCGCAACCCCTCATATTCCGAACCCTTCCAATCCAAATTCGTGTGCAATTCATTTTATCGTGATGTGCAATCTATCGATATTTTCGCTACACTCCAAAAAGTTTTCAGCGTACTCTTAACCAAATTCCAACAAGATTATTTCAATATTAAACGTAAATACATACCTATATAATATTATCTACAACAATAAAAAACCGCTAAACGCGGAAAAAATTAGCAAAAATGCGCACACAACATTCCAGTTACAAAAGAGGTGATATGGATATTACGTGGCCCAAATATGTATTTTCATTTTGATGGAAAATAAAATTATACTTTGTAACACCAGCGTGGATAACAAAGGCAAAAAAATAATATGTAACTCGACAAATCAAACACACATAAAAATATACTTGGTGCTGCGTAACTTTACTGAGTACCTTGGTAGCTCTAAGGCTTCAGAGATCTAAGGGTGTGGATTCTTAATAGATTTTAAATATAATAGAAACTCAATTGCTCGGGGAGAGCCATAATTAAAAGAAAATGAAAGACGAAGCTTACATAAAACTTCAAAAAAAAAATAACTAAAGTAAAAAGTTAATAAAAATATATACAGTAGAACCTCACAAATCCTAACCCCGCTAATCCGAACGTTCGGCCAATCCAAACCAACGAAAAGTGAAAAAAATTTAAACATTCACGACAAAAACTTAAAAACGTGTTTATTATACAGAGTAAAACCAGAAAATTGAACGATGTAGGATTAATAGCACTTTCAGCATTTAAAATTTCTTAAAAATGAATACGTACTTTATACATTGTGCTTATAAAGGTTAAATAAACTTACTTCGGTTCTCTTGCAGTTAAGTTAAGTCCAAAAATATTGTCCACACTCTTGCGAGAACGTTTTGCGACTTAAAATCAACGACAACGAAAGGTTTGAATTATTAGTTAGGCTAACTTTCGGAATCCGAACAGGCTGTCCCCCCAATTAGTTCGGATTTGCGGGGTTCTACTGTAGTTATCATCAGATACAAACACGTTTACGTAAATATAAAAATATCATGACCTACCTTAGTGTTACTATGTTGATTTCTCACTTATGAACAAGAGAAAAGGGATCAGATAATAATACATATTATCAATCAAAAAAAAAAAATTATAAAATGAATCAACTTTTTATTAAAATTAAAATAAAAAAAAATGAAATGATGAATCTCTTGTAGACAACATAAGAGATTCTGTTTACAAAAACAATAAAAAGGTTTACAAACAATACCTCGTCATATAGTCCTGTCCTTACTCTTCACGTTGTAAATGTCCAAAGCACGCACTTTTCACTGAATTCAGATAAAGAGTACAAAAAAGGTCGTTTCTATGAAAAGTTTCAGCAAAACTAAATAAATAAACTCCAAATCTGTTCATATCGACTTTTTAAACTATTTAAATAACTTCTAATTAACTTCTTGAAGTACTTATTATTAATATTGACACCTAATGCATGACTTTATCCATGACTGCTTCAAAAAAAACTTAGGTAGTGTAGTATACACTAAAATAAACTGGCTCTTTGCCTAACAGCGGCATTTGGCTTGTGACTAAGAAGTCACGAAAGGAGAACAGTTTCTAACACTACATTTTCAGGAACTTAAAAACTTGATTAAGAACTATGTCGGAACTTAATCTTCGAACTTAACTTTCTCAGAAAACCGCCAAAGCGGCTTCTGCCGAGGCTCAACAAACCTCTCTCTTTGAAAGCCCAAACTTGAATTCCAATCTCACAACTTGAATGAATGTTCTCAAACCAAAACGCTTCCTTCCAAAAACCCACTCCATTTCTCTCATTCCAACCTACTCATCCAATCAACCAATAAGAGAAAAGTTCAATCCTTCCTTCCCTCATCATTGACTAAAAAAAAAATAACTAAACTTCCTACACTTACTATCGACCAATAGGGAAAAACAAAACATATTTGAAGCCCAACCTACTCAGTAGGGAACCATGAAAAATCAGTTCGCAAATTCAGCAAAACTCTCCTAGTTCCACAGTTCTCAAGAAAGATATTGCTGAGTCCACAATTAACACCTGTGCTTCTCTGATACCAAAGTAGCACGTATTGTGTATCTAAACTCCACAAACCGCGGCGCCAAAGGCCATTATAATATACAATGTAACTCTTTTTTACATCACAAACTGAACGTTAAAAGTTCAATTTTCGAGCGATAATATAAACACAGAAAGCCGAAATTAGACATGACTCCAAAATAATATAACGTCTTTCTTTAACAAAACTGATAAACTACAATCCCCACTCCTCACTTTTTTTTTTCGGAACTGAAATGAATTCCTTACATTTGCTTGGCATATGAAGCGATATTTTTATGTCTACAGGATGGGACAAAAATGTGTTACAATACATTTACGATTTTTGGTTTTTGGGTGAGGCAAAAACTTATACCGCAATCCGAGTTCATATCCTAGCCATCCCAATATTTATTTTTCTATCTAATTCTTTGTGTCCATCAAATGTACACTATATTATTTTTTTATTCGGAATAGATTGAAAAAACAATATTGGGATTTCTGGCAAATAAACTCGGATCGCCTGAATAAGTCGTAAATAGCGTTGTAAATACTAGACTTTTCGGCGATAATTGTTAAATATTTTTGGGGCTCGATAACTTCTTCTAAACGATGTAACTGATTTTGATCACTAAACATGAGATTGAAACGTATTAAAGGTAGTATAGTAACAAGGAAAAACCGATATCTGAAGGTACGGTATTATAGGATTTAGTAAGATTGAAAAACAGTTTTTTCCCATAGGAAATGGATTTGATTATACTTAAGGCCTATAACTTAAAAATTCGAATTTTCCCAGATATGAGGTATTCCGATATAACCGTTTAGTTATTGGCGCAGTTCGTAGGTGGAAATTTTGAGTACCTAATTGTCGAGAAACCAAAATTTTTAAAGTTCAATTTTTCAGTTTTTCGGCTATACTGAGTCAAGTGTATGTCCGATCCTGACTACTTAGGCACCATTTGAAAGCTAAACTCAAGCGCTAGTGATTTGGTGTATTTGCCGTTTTCCCGTCTCTCTTTGAACCTGATTTACCCAAAAAATATGCTCTGTTTTACTAGTCCTACAGCTGGCTTATGGGTGGTCAAAAGCAAAACATTGCTGAAGTCGACAGAAGATATCAACAGGTCGCCAAAAACCGAACAGAATGGTGAAAAACAATTGATGATGATGATGATGATCAATATTGGTAGTTTACTAGCGTTGAAAGTTAAATATTAGTTTAAATTTTTTTATGTGATCTATTACATACTGCAGTGAGAACTAGGTGGGAAGAAGGTAATTGGACAAAAAATGACCGAGAAACAAAACTGGGTGAAACTTGATGTGAGAAATTTTTCTAGTTGAACCCACAGAACTTTTTATTTCTGTCAATATCCATTAAAGAAAAAAAAAACAATGAAAATAAAAAAGTGTTTCCTAAAATTTCCTAAAAGTTTTTTTTATCTTTCTTTGTGCCTTTTACGCTATTTATCTCAGTGTACATCCGAATTAAACATCAACTGCAGCTACTAACAAACGCTGCCTGGTAGGTTGACATTTTTTAAATTCTGCATCGCTGATGGTTGAATGGCAAAGAAAAAAGAAGTTTGCAAATAAATGACGTAATAATCTATTATCTGGGGTTGGATTTCACCCGGTTCCTGGTGAAGGGATATCATTTTTATTTTGTAAAACTGGATGCGGGCTTCGTAAGCTTGAATACCAGGAGTAACATCATTCCGCCATGTTTTTTAAACGAAGGGTATAAAATTACCCAGAGATATTGCAATAATAGCAAAGTAACTGAACAAAAGGTTATACGTCATAGATTCAACAATAATTATAAGACAATTATTGCTACGAAAAGTGCTAAGTTCTACATAAAACACAATATATTTCTCCATTTTTGATTGTACTGTGAATCAATCGTTTGTAGATTAATTTTTTTTATTTATTTCTTTCAAACATAGTATAATAATAATAATAATATCGTATGGCATTTTTGCCGGGGAGATCCTTTCGGATAGTTCCGGCGCCATTTACATCTTTAACCCTGTTTTAAGTAACTAGTGTCGATGTACACTAGCCCATGGGGACCGACGGCTTTACGTGCTCTCCGAGGCACGGTGAGACGGCTCGTGTCATTATTGGAAATGAAAATGGTTTGTCTTTGGCAGGGCTCGAACCCACGTCTACTGGCGTATGAGGCCAGCGTTTATGCCGTTATTCCACGGCCGCTCGGGCCGCTCTTCAAACATAGTATATAATGGTAACAATATGAATAATCTTAGTTCAGAGAAATAAGGAAAAAAAAATATCCCGTTGGTGACACAACCCCCTCCAGGCCAAAACTAAATTTTTTGAGGAGTATGGACATCTATAATAATAACCTATATGTTTCCTGCAGCCGATTTCGATGATATACATAGTTATAAACAAATGAAGATAAAAAACGGTAAATTTTCGCTTTTTTTTTGCCTATTACCAAAGAGTTAAACATTTTAAACAAATTTGAGAGTAAGAAACTCATAAATCGTATAAAAAACTTCAATATGGCGTTCGCTGAATATGTCTATCGTTATTGGTTGCTTAGAAAATTGCAAAATAAATCATACATTTTGTGTTTTTATAAATATTCATAACTTATGTAAAAATGAGCTTAGAACCTTCTTATTACACGCAATGCCGAGACTTCTGGTGCTAAAATCATACCCTAAATTTCAAAGCAATTTTTCACATAGTTTAAAAGTTATTTAAGTTGTTTATCCCAAATTAATTTTTTTTGCAACACTATAAGTCAGAAAATGATGAAGTTACAGTAATACTTTGGATAGTTTATGAAAGAAGAAGATTTACACTAATAATTTAATGAAAAAAAATGATAAAAAATAATTCTAAATATTGCAAAATTATTTTGCAAGAACATAAAAAAGGGGGGGGGGCTAACTTCGTCCCTAATTGTCCTAGGACAATTGTTTTTCTGTCTAAATGTGTCTAAATTCAGTCTTCTAATTGTTTATAATTGTTTATAAAAGTTTTCTAATTGTTTATAAGTAAGCAAAAAATCCACATGTTTTTGCAAAATAATTTTACACTGTTTAAAATTACTTTTTGTCATTTTTTTTAAATTAATTTAATAGTATAAATGTTCTTATTTCATAAACTGTCCGAATTATTACTGTGACCTCATAATTTTCTGACTTATAGTGTTGCAAAAAAAATGAATTTGGGATAAACAAATTAAATAACTTTTAAACTATTTGACCAATTGCTTTAAAATTTAAAATATAATTTAAGCACAAGAAGTCTCAGCATTCCGTGTAATAAGAAGGTTCTAACTAAATTTTTACACAAATTATGAACATTTATGAAATCTCAAAATGTATGACTTATTTTGCAATTTTCTAAGCAACAAATAAGGATAGACATATTCAGCGAACGCCATATTGAAGTTTTTATATGATTTATGAGTTTATTATTCTTAAATTTGTTTAGAATGCTTCACTTTTTAGTAATAGACGAAAAAAGCGAAAATTTACCGTTTTTTGATCTTCATTTGTAGTAACAAAAGTATTATAGGCACTGTCCAAATATAGGCAAAGAAAGAGGTTTTGGAAATAAAAAACTTGATACATATGAGTAAAGAAACTGCATTAAATATGAGTCAAAAATACCTTATATTTATAACGTTTTGAGACACCTACGAAGAGATACAAACATTATTCCGCCTATAAGAGAGTACCTACCAAAGTGAATATACAGGAATTTAAAAATTTGCATTTCCAGTACGACCCTGAAAATTATATATGTATAATAATATACAGTGTAGGTGAGACACCATGTGTTGTCCAAATAATAGAAATGAATGCAATAATATAAGGCAAAAAATTCGTTACTTTGTGAAAGGGAGTAGTAGTTAGAACCAGAAAAAGACCTGTGACAAAAGAGCACGCAGAGTGTTTCCCTTACAAAGAGCAATTATTCATATTTTAAATTATACAGTTGAAAATATAATGATAACTTGTTTTATGACAAACACGTAATATGAAGATTTTCTTAGAATTTCCCAATTTTATAAAAATCTTTGATTAAATGTAATTTTAAATTTTGGCGAAGGAGCGGGTTATAGGAAGGAAGTTATGTTTCGTTTTTATGGATAATAGGTCTGGATCCCGCGTATGAAAAAAAAGTTGATTAATAGCAAGCTGAAAATTTGTTAATAGCTTAAGGGTGTCTAGTCGAATAAACTTTGATATATGGGAACACTGGAACAGGGGCAGTTTTAATTGTGGAATAGGTTAAAAATTTGGAACGGTCACAGCACGAAAACGGCACATTTATTTTGTCCGACAGAACAGACTTAAACTCTCCGAACAGAGATTAAACTCTCATGAAAAAATCAGACTGCTATTTATTACCTGTCATAATTCCTGTCATTTGACATATTCTACATGTTCCACTCATTAAAACGCCCATTTGGTGATAAATAGCAGTCTGATTTTTGCATGAGAGTTTAATCTCTGTCCGAAGAGTTTAAGTCTGTTCTGTCGGACAAAATAAATGTGCCGTTTTCGTGCTGTGACCGTTCCAAATTTTTAACCTGTTCCACAATTAAAACTACCCCTGTTCCAGTGTTCACACATATCAAAGTTTATTCGACTAGACACCCTTAAGCTATTAACAAATTTTCAGCTTGCTATTAATCAACTTTTTTTTCATACGCGGGATCCAGACCTATAAAGCATTTATTATAAATAACTACGTTGTAGGGAGGCTATATACACGGTTAAAATTTTTTAATATTACCAAATACATTAATAGGCCTGGATCCCGCGTACCAAAAAAAAGTTGATTAATAGCAAGCTGAAAATTTGTTAATAGCTTAACGGTGTCTAGTCGGACCAACTTTGATGTAGGGGAACACTGGAACAGGGGAAGTTTTAATTGTGGAAAAGGTTAAAAATTTGGAACGTAAGACTACGAAAACGTCCCATGTATTTTGTCGGACAGAACTTCCAATTGATTTGTTACCTTTCATTAAACGCTCATGCAAAAATCATTTATCACCTTTTTGTGAGATTCTGAGACAATATCATCTCTACTCGGTTTCGGATATGCAACAATTCATAAGGGGCATTTTAATCTTAACTGGTCTACTCTATTAATTACTCTCTTCAATGTGTTCATGGCTTAATCAACCAACCAACTAGTTTGATGGTTCTAGTATATGGGCATTACTATTATCATCTATCTCCCTTGTTTCTGTAAACTGGTACTAATATAGAGTTAGCTCCTTTCGTTTGGTACTTGTACCACTTTTATAATAATTCTATTACACAAACTTGTTAGCCAACTTTTTCCTGTCTCGCTTAAAGCTGTCGGTGTGTCACACTTCCCTAAGAATATCATCTGGTACAAGTGCTTCCTTCACCTGTCTGTAGTTTTTGAAGTGCTTGAATTACTTACTCGTTTGTTGTTTTCTTTGCCCAACCTGACCACTACGTGAATGTGGTCCTATTTAAAAAAAATGATGACATTGGATATATCAACACATCTTAGCTTACAACCCATTTGCAACTGATATATTATTATAGTATTTGTTTACAAATACCCCCCTTAAAAACAAACCCCCTTTTCTGGCCTGAGAATCGGACAGATCTTGTAAGTCCCGAGACTGGTAGCCACTTTCTTCTTCTTATATTAGGCCTCTTGGCCTGTTCTTAACCGATTTTGAGCTTGTATTCGTAGCGGTGATGTTGACTGCCAGCTATCTCGCCACCTTTTACATCTTTTTACATCGCCACTTTAACATCAAAATAAAAATAAAAAGATTGTGAGTACTGACCATTTTTCTTGATTGAATTAATACACTATTAATCTCAAACGATTGCAATATGTATAAGTTTATTAAATAGTTTATGTAGTTTCTAAAGTTATGATATGGTCATAAACATTTCTATATATACATTTATTATGTTAATAATTCACATTTCAATAATTCCTGACCTATTTAACCATGAAGTAATGAACTCATACAGATAATTACGTGCGTTTTAAAAGGTTGTACGACCTCTCACTTGTCGTATAATCCCACAATTTATAGCTCTGTTATTGGATCTGTAAGGTTACTGTTGTCTCACTTCCTTGGCGCCGCCTAGGCATCTTAAAAATAAATCATAAAGGTACGCGATTGAAAACGGAGGAAATGATAATGAATTCAAAACGAACGTGGAACGTGGATTTTCTCGGTAAAAGGGACGCTTAGATTCAACTGTCAGTTGGACCGATTTCCCTGAAAATATGGATAGGGGTCCGAAATACATCTTTCGGTTTTAGGCAAAAAAGTTTTTTATTGTTCGGTGGCCTCAGTCATAAATTTCGATAACGTATAGATGTGTTCGAAATGTACCGAATTTCTACTTAATATAATGAAATTTTACCGCAAAAGGTAAAATATTATACTTACTTATTTTATGTATTCAAGTCATTATTCTATGACATATGACATCTACCGGAACAATACAATAAAAGTAAAAGTAGAAGATGAATTAACTGAACTGGCCTTATTGAAGCTGGCAATTGGATAAGACCTTGGTAAGGGGGATTCCTTGAGTCCTTTATTATTCAATCTGATCATGGATAAAATAATAAAAAAGCAAGAACTTAAAAAGGATACCAAATGGGAAAAATACAACTTAAAATAATCTGCAATGCAGACGATGCAATTGGCAACACTAATCTCTCAAAATGCTCAAAGCAAATCCAATAAGATGTAGATTTGTGATAAACGAAAACTGAAAACGAAAACGGCACCAGAATGGAGCCATACTAGATAAAACAGGACCTGGGCTCAAAACAATATTCAAAATCAAACAGATTTGCAGAACATTTTACAGGCGACTTTCCAGACGAATGATGGAGAAGATACTGAAGACTGGAATGAAACAGAATCAGAAAATGTTGACAGACATTGAAACACTGAAACAGACACCAAAATTAGTGTCTGCCGAAATTAAAACAAACACATATCCAATGAAAGCACCTGGCTTTGACATTATCACTGGAGAAGTACTAAAACAACTACTAAACGAGGTTATATAAAAACTTACTAATTTTATAAATGTATCATTTCGGTTGAAGTATGTACCTAATATGTATGTGGAAAGTAGCAGAGGTAATTATGATCCCTAAACCAGGAACATGATTGTTGTTTAATTCAGTTGCCATCCAACGTTCCTAATGTAAGGAAAGATCCATCTGATCAACAACACACGTGGTGTGAAGGAGTCATGCATTTTCATAACATTCAACCTTCGAGTGGTAACGTACGGTCCCTGACACCGACGTAATGGATTTTTCGCGGTAAAACTCAAATGCGCAAATTTTTTTGTCCGCGCGGCCAGGTAGCTTTCAAATTCAAATCCTCATCACACTATTCAGTCTTGAAAAATCTGTGGCCAAGTGTGGATAGTTCATATGTTATTTGACCTGACGGTGTGAGAGACCGAGGTTACCATTTGTGTTATACTTAACGGTAAGTTTTTGTCGTTTTTGGTCCATAGTCAGTTTAAATAATAGATATTAATTTTAGGAGTTGTATGTGAATATTGATTACGAAAGAAAACAAGTCAGGTTGCAACAACTTTTTGACGAAATTGTTGCTAATTCCGAACCAGAAGCGTACAGTGCGGTGCAGTGGAGTGTATAAGAAAATGAGGAAACAAACGGACAATAATTTCAGTTTGTGTTGGACATTAATTTGTTGAATAATTTAATTTTTTTTGTGACATTTCAACCCTTGTCGATATGTTTGTTGATATTTTGTACTACAAAACTTGACATGTTTTTGTAAATTGTTTATCAATTATGTTAGTATCTAATTTTTTAATGTGCATTTTTTTCCCGAATATAAATAAATATTGATTATAAATCATTTCTTACTATATTGTTATTTAAATATAGTTTATTAAACATTTAGTCACATCAAAATATTAACATAAAATCACAACCTAAGATATTCATTATTAAAAAAGTCGGTGTCGTAGACCGACGTTACCAACTATGTTACAAGAATTCACGTTACCGGCGGATCTATACTTAAGTATTTTTGATGGCTCAGCATGTGAATAACCTGTACTAGCACTAATGATGACATTTATATATCTAAAACGTTCTGTTATTTGATGTAGCCCTTTTGAAGCGATTTTAATAAACCCTTGAAGCGATTATATGTATACCTTTTATAAAGAATTTTCAATAAAACTTTTTGCGATTAAAGTATACAGTCAGTTACAGGGGAAATACTTTCCTTGTGGATTTTCATCTTTTAACACTAATTATATTTCATGTCTCTTATGACTATATTATTATATTTATTATTACGTACCATTTTATGCTGATTTAACTGAATTGTATTCATTTACCATTAATTGAATGTATAGTTTAATTCTAATTTTCATTTGAATTATTGCATTATTTATTATAACGTATGTTTAATCAGGGACGCGCCGTTCATATGGGCAAGGTCGTGCGGCGCACGACGGCGCCAAGGCGTTAAAGGCGCCCTTTGAGTCGGCAAAGTTAAATAAATATCCAATTCAAAACTAAATATTTTTTTAAGCTTAAAAAACAAAAAATAAACATAAAAAAACAAAAAAATTTCTACTAATACCAATGGTGAAATTTTATTACCCACCAATACTGACCGGCACCGGTGGTGAAATAATGCTGTTTTAACTACCTACTTACTTGTCTTCTCTATTGCTTACTATATTCTATCGAGAAAAACTGCCTTGGACGTAGATGCGAAATTCAAAAATGCAGAAACCTTACGGCCACGAAGAATAAAAAACAATTTTCCTATGAAAGTGAAGATCAGCCAATTGAAAACCAATAATTAAAATTCAAAGTCAACTGTTTTTTGAAATGCTATATTACTCTTCTATCTGTAAATGAGAGGTTTGAGCTGTTATCCTCCCATGCCAATGTTTTCAAATTATTGTGGAATACTGAGGATTTCGGCAACTATTCTGATGAAGATCAATTTAATTTTTGTAAAAAACTTGAAGAAGCGAAGAAACTGACAAAAATCGAAACGAGAGAGACACAGACGGAACGAAACTTTTCACCGAACTACAATTGCTACAAATTTGCAACGGAAAGGTAACATCTGTAGTAAAAACACTTAATTACATTACAAAAAATAACTTAGCCCACTCATTCTCACTATTAGTCCTGTCGCCAGTGGGGGTACAACGGCCTCCTTAATTCAGATGGACTTACCCAAGTTTTTTATGTATTTTGACCCGTAGAACACGAATTTTTTGGGTAACAGTCGATCCGGATGTCGATAAGATTGTTATAAACAAAGAACTTGAGGAATCACATAACAGCGATTTTTCGTAAAACAAAACATTGTTTTTTATTTTTTGGGTCATTCTAAGCAAAAATCGTTTGAACAAGTTTTTTCGTAGGATGCATAGTTTTCGACATAAACGCGGTTGAACTTTCAAAAAATCGAAAAATTGCAATTTTTGAACCCGAATAACTTTTGATTGAAAAATAAAATAGCAATTCTGCTTACCTCATTTGAAAGTTCAAGTCAAATTCTATCGGTTTTGATTACTTTCACTGCTAAAAATTAATTTTTTTATTGTTAAACAAAGCTATAAACACATAGTGATTGAATGATGTTTTCAATGCATTTCCCATTTGAAATCGAATGAGTAGGTGCGCATACACACAATTTCTACGTATATTACGTACATTAAAACGCATGCATTGGGCACGGGAAACACTATGTGTTTATGGCTTTGTTAAGTAAATAAAAACTTAATTTTTAGCAATGCAAATAATCAAAACCGATAGAATTTGACTTGATCTTTCAAATGCAGTAAGCAGAATTGCTATTTTATTTTTTAATCAAAAGTTATTCGGGTTCAAAAATTGCACTTTTTCAATTTTGTGAAAGTTCAACCGCGTTTATCTCTAAAACTATGCATCCTACGAAAAAACTTGTAAGAGCATTTTTTGCTGAGAATCACCCAAATAATACAAAAAAATGTTTTGTTTTGCGAAAAATCGCTGTTATGTAATTCCTCAAGTTCTTTGTTTATAACAAACTTATCGACATCCGGATCAACTGTTACCCAAAAAATTCGTGTTCTACGGGTCAAAATACATAAAAAAAACTGGGGTAAGTCCATCTGAATTAAGGAGGCCGTTGTACCCCCCCTGGCGACAGGACTATATTGCGTTACGTATATTATTAACTATACCGATTTCTGTAGCTTCAGCAGGGAGATCATTTTCTAAACTAAAACTAATTAAGAATTACCTACTTAAGGGCATAGGCGCAAAATGTCGCCTGTCAAAATGTTCAATGTGTTTTAAATGTATTAATTTTTTTCGAATCTTGAGAAAGCTAATAAATATTTTTGAAAAATTTAAACGCAGAATGAAAGATTACATTATTACTGAGGGCTGAAAGTCCCTGAAAATTTCAATTACATTACAAAAAATAACTTAGCCCACTCATTCTCACTATTGCGTTACGTATATTATTAACTATACCGATTTCTGTAGCTTTAGCAGGGAGATCATTTTCTAAATTAAAACTAATTAAGAATTACCTACTTAAAGGCATAGGCGAAAAATGTCGCCTGTCAAAATGTTCAATGTGTTTTAAATGTATTAATTTTTTTCGAATCCTGAGAAAGCTAATAAATATTTTTGAAAAATTTAAACGCAGAATGAAAGATTACATTATTACTGAGGGCTGAAAGTCCCTGAAAATTTCTGTAATGTTTATTTTAATAAATTACAGGGGTAAAAATATAAGAGAAAATTTAGTGTGATTTTTAATTGCAAATATTTTATTCAAAAGAAACTTTTTTTTCTTCTAATGGACTTTCGGCCCTCATAATACTTATTATGAGGGTTCGAAAAACATGAATACATCTAAAACTCATTGAAAATTTTGACAGGCTACATTTTGCACCTTTCCCCTTAATAAGATCTATTATGGGGATCTATTATAAGATCTAGAATGGGTCAGGAGCGGATAGAAAATCTTGCTATTATTTCTATAGAATCGGAGTTTTTAAAGGACTCGAATATTCAAAATCTAATTAATGAATTTGCCAAAGGTTAAGCAAGATAAGTTCAATTTCTACAAGAAATTTCCGTTGGTTTTCATCATAATAAGTGTATTTGTTTAAAAAAATCTTATATGATCTTCAGTTTTTTAATAAGTTTAAGTAATGTTTTATAATTTTAACATAGTTTTTATTCTGTTCTGTTTTATTGTGCAATATAGTGTTTACTATACTTATTGTTTTTTATAAGTGTAGGTACTGTGTACTTATTGTTTCCATAAAAAAATCTAGGTAGATGTAGAAGAAATTTCATAGTTTTCCACGTTGAAATGTGAAGGAGTGATTGATTATAGTATTTCTACCCCGATAATTTTGATCAAGGCGCTCATCAATATTTCGCACGACGCGCGACGGCGCCGAAGTTACTTCGCGCGTCCCTGTGTTTAATATAAATTCATTCTTTTGTATTCTTATAATACGTAATTTTTGCCTAATTCTCAAATTTTTTGTATATGAATGCTTTATTTACACCGATCCTAGGCGCAGGTACTTAATTGAACTGTTTGCACTGTACATTTTCTTGTATACTTGAGGATCATAACGGGTTATTTAGTGAGATTCTAATCTTTTAGTAAGATTGTCACCTGTTGTAAACTCATTCTAGGCTATAGCTAACTGTTGGATTTTATATCTATGCCACGTCGCAATTAATTTATAGATATTAATGATTTAGACCATTAAATGTATGTATTGAGGTGCTCAAGGCTAAGAGCAGAAACCAGTGGGTTCTAGATTGAACGTACATATCCAATATCTATACTCCCCTTCTTATGACGACATATCAAGGGCGGATCCAGAGAGGGGGCCATGGGGGCCATGGCCCCCTCCGAGAATTTAAAAAAATATAAATTTAAATATTTACCTACAGTTCAAATATTTTTATTAGTTTCAAACACATATACATTATACATATATGTACAAAACAAGGGATAAATATGTCTTCTGGACTAAAATTGAACAAAAGCAGTAACGGAAGCTTCATTGAAGAATGAGAGAATGTTTTGTAAATCAAAATGTTGGTAATTTTATAAAGTGCCAATTGTTAGATCGACCTTGGCAGCCATCAAAATGATATCAACTTCCATATTCTGTACACACAAAGAATAAAAAGAAGAAGAATAAGAAAGAAGAATGAAAAATGTGGTCACAATAAAGGGATGATAGTCCAAGGCCTTGTCACGAAACCTTAAACATCTTTCATCTTTCGCCAAACTCATGGGCACAGACGGAGCCATACAAACCCATAACAAGGAGTGCGTTCAGGTTGATCTGGATTTTAGAATAGAATAGAAAAATATGCTTTATTGTCACTGAAATTTTTTACAATTTTATGGACAAAGCTTACATACAGTCAAAAGAAAAAATTATCAACAACAAATAACATAAATAACAACTACAATTTACTAAAATTAGATAAATCGTCAATATACAGTAAATATGATATAAAACCAAAGACAAAAACAATTAATTGCAAAATTGATATAAATTGCAAATTGAACATACTTACAACAAATAAAATACAACATTAAGAATTGACAGTTTAAGCTACTGCGTATGAAACCCAATTTTCTTAGTTATCCCATTAAGAAATTCTTCTATTGAATAATATGGTATTTTAGATAAGATAGGCTTTTGTCATTTTACGGAACTTTGGGCAAGATGTTGCAGATTTAAGTTGTAAAGGGAGATGGTTGTAAAGTTTTTTTGCGGAATATAATATAGATTTCTTTACTAACTCAGTGGATGGGATCGGTAAATAAATATCAAAGATTGAATTTCTGGTGGAGTAAATATGATTGGACCTTGCTGGAAAGACATGAAAGTGTTTACGAATTAAACAAACCGTTTCTAGAATATATAAAGATGGAAATGTTAAAATTCCGTGATTTCTGAAGTAACTTCTGCAACGTGTAGATGTTCTGAGGCCAAACAGATATCTTATTGCTCTTTATTTTTCTACAAAGTTATCGCAATCCGCAAAAGTCAGTCATTAACCAGATATACTCTCACGAGGTCTAAATAGATACAAAAAAATAGAGAAAGACTACGACCAATATAGAGTTCTAGAGAGTCTATAGAGTTCTTAGGTCAATAAAATATTCCTCCAAGGGGCCATCGTGATGATGGCCTTCTGCTTCTGGACGAATATGCTCGGCATATCAATGAAGGAAATTTCAGGGAATTGTTAAGGATTAAAATCGCATCCGGAGTTGAGACTTTTAAGCAACACCTATCCACACTCCACAGCATCTTCCCGAGCAACATACATATATTGTGGTGAAGAAATATTTGAACAAATAATGAATCAGGTTCAAAGTTCAAATTATTATCTGTCATATTTGACAGATAATAATTCCCACGTGGAACAGCTTTCTCTAAATTTGAGATACATACACAATAACAACATTCATGAAGACTTAGTCAAGTTCATTGACGCTTACGAGAACGTAAAAATACTTAGTGAAAATCAAGAAAGAGGGGAAGAACAACGCCTGACAGGAGAAGCTTGGGAAAAATAGTATTAAACTTGTTGAAAGAACTGCACTTGGATTCGAAGAAATGTGTAGGAATCGGTACTGACTTTAATGGTAGTTTAATAACGGTAAGGTTTGAATGTCTTTATGCCACTCAAAAAAGTGTGAAAAATGCCTTAAAACTCACCATTTTAGCCATAATTAAAAAAAAATTATCCCAGTCCCCCGTTACCCCCCTAAAAAAAAAACCCATGCCCCCCACCGAAAATCGTCCCTGGATCCGCCCTTGCGACACATGTTATATAGAGGTCATTGTATGTGCAGAAAGTACATACTCCAAGATCCGTTCGATTTCCAAAGCTGAATCGTAGGATTGCAAGCTTTTATTTTTTCAGATGCCGTTGGATCTATGCTTGGTCAGGTAACTTTTGTTTAAGATGTCCTTATTGAAACACTTGTTTCAAAGGTCTATTCAGGGCAAAAATTGTAGACAAATGAGCCAAGGAATATGCCCCAGATTGTTAGAGATAAAGGAAGGAAAAATTACCTTTGAATAGATGGTCTATCCATACTGTGTCTAACATACGAAATTATAATTTCTTTAATAACTCTACACTACTATTGTTTATACTCTTTTTGCAATTGGCTTTACGTATTGAAATCAAAATATCCTAATTCTCAGCTAGTCCTAGTACTATCCTGTACCAATTTGAATAATTATTTTTTTTATTAGCCTTTAGACCTGCTATAACGACCAATAATAATTAACCTCAGATCATTAGAATAATCTAGACATAAAAATTGTGCTCAATATATCACTGTTGAACACTAAAAAATATCTTTATGCTTTTTCGTTGTTAATAAATTTACTACTGGTTGTTGGGAGGGGCCGAAGAATAGAACTGTTCAATCCGAGCTAATTAGTAGGTCTCCTTTGTACCGCGACGGTGAATGTATTAAAATTATTTGAATAAGGAAATGGCAATGAAATAGCCACTTCAGAATACAAAAACGACTATATAGGACAAAACGTAAATTATAATACCTTCAAGAATTGTTTGTTAAGAGTCCAAAAATTTAATAAAGTATACAGGGTAAGTTTGCCTGCGGCTTTATCAGAAAATTTTAATTTTTTGTACAACGTTCTGGTATTACAGTTATCACCATACACAGTGAACCAAACTATAAGGAAGTAAGCTCTGGACCTGGACACTGATATACTTTGTGACTCGAGAACACCGTTGCTCAGTCGTTGTAGATGTCGGAGGGCTGATACCAAATCACTTATTTTGAGAAGGATTTCCGAAATGAAAATTGAAACGACAAGACAAACTTCCTTTAAAGTAAAATTGTAGCTTATTCCCAATTAAAACAGTAAAAATTTTAACCAAGTTAATTAATGAGAGAATATCACATGAGGATGAACAAAAAAGCTTTCATAGATAGGTGAAGATCGTGAACAGGCGCAGTATTTGTTTTGACAAATCTGTGAAAAGGCATTAGAAGTAGATATATTATAGAAATGGAATACAATCGACCCGCGTTTCTTTGCTTATTTTACTTAAAAAACCTTTGACAGAATAAGGCTAAAGGACATTATCATTCACCTTTTATACAATACATACAGTAGGAAAAATGAAAGAATACCCATGAACGAACATATAAAACACGCTGTATTTTCCTGTCACCGTGTCACACAAAAAATTGGCCAGCGCAAGTACATGTAACAATAGTTGTTACATGTATTTCCACTGGACAATTTTCTTTGTGACATGGTGACAGGAAAATACAGCGTGTTTTATATGTTCGTTCATGGGTATTCTTTCATTTTTCCGACTGTACATTTAGTGCAGTCACTGAAGGTGGATATGAGCTATTACCTCCGATTTCGTTGAACCTCCATCGATCTGAATGAAAATTGGTGAGCGGTTAGAGGATATCTCAAGGAACAAAGGTGACATGGTGCCAACTTGCGCAATTATTTTATTAAAAATAACCCCACAATTCGATAGAGGCACAAATTATGAGCAAAATTTGTAAGATACAGTTATTAAAATAAATCAAAACTTTTTGAGTTATTAAAGATCAAAGATTTTAATTTTTCGTGAGAAAAATGCATGTTTTTAACCTATTTTTCATAAATAACTCAAAAACTATAAGTTTTTACAAAAAAGTTAATATTATCAAAATTGAGCTAATAAAAAAGCAAATAAACTCCTTACTAGAAAAACCTTCCTATTTTAACTAAAAGTAAGTTATAGCTAATTGAATGTATATTTCTTTCGTCGAGTACCCAAATCTAAGTACATATTCAAGCTTGAATACCGGCAAAATGATGCATTTTATAACATAAACTTATTTAACATTTGTCAAAGTTCATAGAAATATCTATCAAATAAGCCCTCGAACAAGTTGATAGCATTAAAATTTATGCACCAAAAATGTTTAAAAATGTATCTTTTAAAAATTTTTCAAAAAATGTTATTTTTTTTTGTAAATAACTCCGTTAATTTTTAAGATATCAGCTTCACCTAAAAACTAATTAAAAGTCGATTCCAAGAGATTTTAAAAAGTGTCGAAATTAGTCTTTTAAACTTCTCACTTTTTTAACAATAAAAGGTTAAATGGCCCCGGTTACATGGTTCTCGCAGCAAAATTGAAATTTTAAACGTTTCTATCTCGGTTATTTTTTACTCTGCGGAAATAGTAAAATGGGTAAAGAATTTGGAATAAAAAAAACTAAAATTTAAACTTAAAACTTTTTTTCAAAAATATGCATTCTAAACCGGTGAAAACTGTTGAAATCATTAACTATGTTAACCTAAAGAAATATTTGTGAAGATTACTACAAATTTTAATTTTTGTGGAAATGGCGTATGTTTTATTTTTCACTTTTTCCTAAAAAAATCGAAACGGTTCTCTTATTTTCATCATAACTTGCTTAATTTTGATGCTATTAACTTCTACTGGAGCTCATTTGATAGGTACTCCGAAGTACTTTGACAAGTGCTTAACAAGTTTATTATATAAAATGCATCGTTTTCCCGTTATGTAAGCTTGAATACTTAGATTTGAGTACTCGTCGAAAAAAATATACATTCAATTACCCATAACTCACTTTGAAATAACTTTCGTTTAGTTCTTTAAGTGGGGAGTGTATTAAATTTTTTATTATCTTTAATTTTGGTAATAATAGTATTTATAAAAAAGCTTATAATTTTTGAGTAATACGTGAAAAACAGCTTTAAAACATGCATTTTTTTAAGAAAAAATAAATTTTTTGATATTTAATAACTCAAAAAGTATTGATTTATAATAATAACGTTATATAACAAATTTTGCTTAGAAGTTGCCCCTCTATCGATTTCTGGTATTTTTTTTATTAAAAAAAATTTCACCCCCGAGAAGGGGTGGCATCCACCCCCAGGATAAAAGCGCAAGTTGGCATCATGTCACCTTTGTTCGTTGAAGTATCTTCTAACAACTCACCAATTTCCATGGAAATCGATGAAGGTTCAACGAAATCGGAGGTGAAAACCTTCAGTGACTCCACTAATTCTATTAGATATCATTAAAACAATCGACGATATAGAATATCGGAAAGGGCTTGCGATTTTTATAGGTTTTGGTGGGTAGGAGTTTTCTAATGCGGCCGATATTATAGTGCTAATTACATTGTTGTCCAATTTTCCGCTTTTCTGGAAATCTAATTAACTTTCTTATTTCAAATGGACCCTGTATATTTTTTGCGTTAGTCCTTAAGAAGTCCTTAAGAAATACTGATTATTTTTTATGTTATATTCCTTATACCTAAAAGCCATAATTTCGGAGTTATTGCTACATTTATTTAAAAAAAAAATTTAAACAAATTATAAAAAAAAAATTTCGGCCCTGGTAAATTATTTTAGGTTGTTTGGATCATTGCTAACAAAAAAGGTCTTTTGTAGTTTTTCTCTAAAATTAATCGTTTCCGAGTTATAAACAATTTAAAAGTGAAAAAAATCGAATAATGACGATTTTCAAGGTTCAAAAACACAAATAAAAAATATTATTTTTGAAACTGCGAACTACCCAAATTCAAGTTTAAGCCTTATTTTATCAGTTACCGATAGGCGATAAGTAATATCAGCTTGTTTCATTTTAAAACATTGTTTTTAGTTGTTAATGCAGCCCGATCGCCCGTCCTCTCATATGCACTACATTAACAATTAACAAGCAATGTTTTAGAATAAAACGAGCCAAAAAATCTTATGGCAAGCTATTAGAAGAAGAGTTGAGCTTGAATTTAGGTACTTCGTAATTTCAAAAATTGTATTTTTTTACTTGTGTTGTTGAACTTTGAAAATCGTCATTATTCGATTTTTTTCAGTTTTAAATTGTTTATTACTCGAAAACGAATAACTTTGGAGAAAAATTACAAAAGATCTTTTTTGTTCCAAATGATCCAAAAAACGTAAAGTAATGTCTAGCCGAGCCGAAAAAAATGATTTTTATAATTTGTTTAAAATTTTGTTTTTAATAAATGCAGCAATAACTCCGAAATTATGGCACTTAGGTATAGGGAATATAACATGAAAAATAATCAGCGTTTCTTAAGGACTTCAAAACGCAAAAAATATACAGGGTATTCTATTTGAAATAAGAAACTTCGTTAGATTTACAGAAAAAGGGAAGATCTGGTAACAATGTAATTAGCACTATAACATCGGCCGCATTAGGAAACCCCTACCTGCCAAAACCTATAAACATCGTGCAAGCCGTTTTCGAGATAATTGTGTGTCCATACATAAAACTCACTCTGTATTAGTGATGTTGATTATAGTTACTTTCAAGTATTTAAAGTATTCGTTACTTTGATTACTATGATTACTTTTGTTACTTTTGTATTTGAGTACCGGTAATCATATCGAGAATCGTATTTCTCTCTAAGTAGGTAAATATTTTGTATAAAGTAATCATTTACAGTATTCGTTACTTTGATTACTATTATTACTTTTGTTACTTTTGTATTTGAGTACCGGTAATCATATCGTATCGAGAATCGTATTTCTCAGTAGGTAGGTATTTTGTATACGCTGTGAGCTCGTACGTAGAAGGGATATTTATAAATTCGCGAGCGCCAGTAGTGACAAATCTGTAAACGATTACTGGAAATTTGACATAAATGTCAAAGTGATTAATTTAAAATTAAAATTAAAAACATGAATTATAAAAAGTATTAGTTTGTCAAAGCTGTGTTATATATTTTTAAATTAAATATACAATACGTTTTAAATACTGAATTTAAGTTTTTTTAATGTTCCGTAATATCTAATTATAAATTAATATATTAATCTTACCGCCATCTACACGATAATTGTGAAAGTATCCGAAGTAAGAAATTCATATTTTATCAATAGAACGTCAAAATGATTAGCAAAATCTTTAAAAAATCGATTATAATTTAATTACTTTTTTGCGTTGTAAATATTAAGCGATAACAATTAAATAAGAAATTTAAAAATTACCAGTGAAAGTTGATTAGAAATCCGCCAGGAGCGACACCAGCGAAGCTCACAGCGTATAGGTATTCCGATATAACAACGACCTTCACCAATCTGTTTAAGGGATAAAAATGATTTGATTACTATGGTTACTTTTGTTACTTTTGTATTTAAGCACCGGTAATCATATATAGAATCGTATTTCTCAGTAGATAGGTATTTTCTATAGGTATTCCGATATAATAACGACCTTCACGAAGTACGAAGTAATCAGAGTAATCAAAGTAGATACAATAGTTGTTACTCGCTCTGTTACGATTGGTACGAAGTAATCAGAGTAATCAAAGTAATCATGAAATGATCCCTTGTTTATATAATTTCACAGATCGAACAATAGCATCCCACCAACTGAATATTAATGAATCTATTACTTCTCTTGTTTAGGAAAACGTGGCTGAAATAAAATCTGATACATTCAAAACAAAAAGGATAAGAGACAACATCAATGCGAATACTAAGAAGAAACACGGGAAACCAACTGAGGGATCGATGAAGAAGTGAAGAAATGGGATCAGCAAGTAAAGTGGAATAAATCGGGGACTGGATACTGAATAGGAATAGATAATTTAACAATCATATATATATATATATATATATATATATATATATATATATATATATATATATATATATACGTCTTAATATCAAGGCGAGATCCGACTAAATCGAGGACAACCCGAGATCCACCAATAGGAAATTAATTATTGGAGTATATTGTTCATAAGTATCTTTATAATTAACATATTAATCATGGCACATTTAGAGGGGAAAATATTTTTGTACTTAAATTTTTCTGATAAATTTACAGCGAAACGAGATCCGTCGCTGAAAAGTAAGGGGGAGGACTTATATACGAAATTTTAGATATTTACCGTTCAACGCGAGATCACACACTGATGCCAGCTCTAAAGAATATTAGTCGAGCGGTTGGAGCTCGTGTTGTATTGTATATTTCCCACGATATAAAGATATATAATGGGCGTAACTTTTAAGTATCGCTTCTTTTGTGTCTTTAAAGTCTACGATTGACCTTTCAGAAAGTCCCTTAATTTTATTACATACATAAGGGTGTGAAAAAAGAAAAAGAATACTTGACAAATAATAACCATTTAATAATGATAATTATTTGCAATACAATATTTTAAAACTATACATTAATATTCTTAAAAAACACTTACTACGAAACCAAAATGTAATTATTATATTCTTAAATAATACAAATTGTTACAAAATAATTATTTAAATGATTGCTTGTTTTAAAAATACATTACAAGAAAGTAAAATTTTTTATAAATATTATTAAAGTTTAAAAAATAAAATAACTCAATATGTAATTATTATTTGATAGTTAAAAAATGATTTTAAGTAAAATGATTTAAAAGATAAAAAGAAACACACATAATTTTCAGAGTCAACTCCTAATTGCATGAAAATTTGGATTTAGATTCTACCCATCCCCCACTTCAAAGTTGAATTTGTGCCGTTGATTGCTTTTACTTGGAGGGTGAAAAAATATACGTTTAAAATAAGTCCGGAAACAGATCTGACTAAGTTTAAGCAACTTTTGTTCTATAGAGTTTTTTTAACTTAGGTACTAGGTTAATTTAGTAGTAGGTCTAATTCTTGGAAAAAATGTAGCATATAAAAAAAAACGAAAAAATGGTATATTCTTAGTCTATAGAACCAGTAAAAGTAAATTTGTAGCTCATAAAAAAGACGATCTTATCCTTCAAATTCCAAATCAAATATTTTAACGTGATAAAAACGTTTGGTACATAGTACCAAAAAATGAAGCTCTTTTCGGGGAAAACCCATTAAATTTTTTTTAAAGTGTTAACAAAAAGCTTTATTTTATTTTATAAAAGTTATATACGGGTAGGAGAGACAACGGAACGAATTTTCGAACGTTTAAACAGACGACATCCCAGATTTACCAATTTCTGGACAATTGATCCAAAGGCTGGATTCTAACAACGAAACAGTTGTTGATTTTCAAGTTTTCAATGAGAGTTAGAATGAAAAAACATTAGTGACCTCAAGTATGATGGTTTGGAGAATTTGGCTGGTTATATCTGCCATAAATTGAAGGACTCCAGTATTCAATCCGAAGATGTTTCAACGTACACGTGGGTTGATCATTTGAGTAAGTGTGGTTTATGTAAACCATCAGACACTCTCTTGTCATATATTAAGTAACTGGAGACAATTTTTCCTTCCACATGAATGGTGATTCCATTTTGGTAACTAAAAATTATTTAGAAAACCTTATGTCCAAAAGTGTAACTGTAGACTGTTCTAACAAAGCGAACAAGTTATTTTTTAGGTCTCGGATGTACTTCCGAATTAAAGAATTAAACAAGTCTCTTAACAACCTGACATTGCGTAAAAGAAAAATTATGAAAACTGCTACATAGTTGCTGTATGTACGTCTATTTCACATGCACAAAATTTAAATAAAGTGCATGGCATGAAAACTGTAAAACTTATTTTTGTCTTTTCCAAGCCTCTTACTTAAATCTGATGAAATACATTATTTAAAAAGTAAAAAATTTTGTTTTTTTATCAATCCATTAAATTTATGGTTTTATTTTGGGGCTTTTCTTCCCCTTGGTAAAAATTATATTTACTAATGTGTAGGCCACTAATCAATTTTTGCCAACTAACGAAATATAATAATTTTAGTAGAAATATAATATAATCAAGAAACTGGGAACTTTACAAATAACTGAAAATCAATTTAAATAAAAGTAAATAGTTTAATAATTTTCCTCTAAACTATAAAAATCACTTAGTTTCTTTTAGTCATAATTCATTAATTTGTACTATTCTCAAATTTCATTCGCGTTCGTATTACGAACGCATAGACGGGACTATGCTTTACTCTGTTGTTAACGTCATGCGCCAATCGGACGAGCTTACGCAACTAGAATATCAGGGTGTGCATATTTCCGGGTCCCGGTGAATTCGTATCTATTTTAATCCCCATCCTAATTACAGACCAACTGGCAACTCTGGTGCGCAGGTAATTTTTAAATAACGCATTAACTACCGGTGAATTGGTAACTTTCATTTTTTAAGTATTGTTGATAATCTAATATCGGTATTCCAGGTATTTAGCGCTACACTCCTAGAAAATGGAAAAAATGTCACAGGAAGTGAAACCGATGATGAAACGAAACGCAAAAGAGAAAACTTGGATGATTGTTTTAATAGAAGTAAAATTAAAAAACGGTCACCAAGCAAAGCAGGCAACGAAAACAAGGAAGACATTGAAAATGTTATGATTACAATAATGAAAGAGCTAATGAATAAAAACGATGAAATGCTTCAGGAAATAAAACCAATAAGGAAAGAATAACAACAAACCAATAAAGAGTTAATGGGTGTAAAAGCAGAGAAACAAAAACTAAAAAAAGAAGTAAAACAGCTACATGAATGAATGGAGCAGCTGGAGAAATTTAGCAAAAAGAAAAGCTTGATCGTAACTGGGTTAAAAGTAGAAACAAATGATTATAAGAAATTAAAAGAAGAAATGGAAAATGTCAGAGCCCAAGGGTTGCAAATACAAATAAAACTAAGAAGTGCAAAAAAAAATAGGAGAAACAGTATGCGCAATAGAAACAGAAGCCCTAACGGATAAAATGGAAATCCTAAACAAGAAACGTAAACTAAAACAGCATAAAGATCGTATCTATATAAACAACGATTGGACATCGAAAGAAAAAGAAATACAAAAGGAAATAACTAAAATAGCAAAGGACGAAAGAAGCAAAGGTAAGCAAACGAAAATCGGCTACAAGAAATTAATAGTGAATGGCAAAATCTAGATATGGGACGAAGAGAGAGAACAGCTGATAGAAAATTCAAAAAACTAATAAACGAAGAACAGCGGCTGAAATATGATATTGACATGGCAAAAAAGACTCGGAAATGCAAACGGTTAACGAAAACAAAATAACGCACACAAAATAAAGAAAGAATCTCAATAAGAAGAAAAGAACAAAACCCATTAGAATGGGCTCTTGGAATATTAGAACCATGCTGGCAGCAGGTAAGATGCAATAAATAGCTCTTGAAATGAAAAAATACCAACTAGAAATCCTAGCCGTACAGGAAATACGATGGAAGAAAGAATGAAAAATTGAGAAGAAAAACTTTAGCATGTATTATTCGGGAGAAAACAAACAGGGAACGAATGGTACGGCATTTATGGTGAACAAAAAAATGAGGAAAAAACTGATACAATTCAAAGCAGTTAATGAAAGGATATCTTCATAAGAAAATAAACAAGCCCACATCTCGATAGTCAATTGCTATGCACCCACCGAAGAAGCAAACCAAGAAGATAAAACAGAATTCTAAGACATCCTGGAAGAAACCTGTGAAAATATTCCGAGGAATGACATATTAATAATATTGGGTGATTTCAATGCAAAGATCGGAAATGAGGACTATAATCGTAATGTAGCTGGCAAAGAAACCATTCATGAAACTACGAATGATAATGGAGGAGAAATCTGCAACCTAGCAGCAGCAACAAATACATATATAGTTAGTACTGGGCATAAACATAAAAAAGAAAACAAAATAACATGGATGATACCAGGAAGAATGGATGGAAACCAAATAAATCATACTATAATTTCGAAAAAGTGGACACAAATACTACAAGACGTAAGGTCATATAGAGGGGCAAATGGAGGCACTGACCACATATTGTTTATAGCAAAACTTAAGATGAAAATAATCAAAGCAAATAATCATAAGGAAGGAAAAAGGAGGAAATGGAATATAGCCAATCTGAAAACGCAAGAAACAAAGCAACAATATACAGAACAACTGGAACAGAAATTGGGTCAGTACGAGCACATAGAAATAGAAGGAGAATGGAAAAACATAAAGAACAGCATAATAGAGACAGCAGAACAAATAATAGGATTCCAAAAAAAACAAAGAATCGAAAGAATGGTTTGATGAGGAATGTCACCAAAAAAGTCAACTGAAGCATCTCGCAAGAAACAAATGGCTACAAAGTGCCGAACAGGAACAACTGGACCAATATAGAAAAGAAAAACAAGAAGCATTGAAACTCTATAGAAGAAAGAAGAACACATGGATCTCTGAACAAATGCAAGAATTAGAAACGAATAATAAAGACAACAAGAAATTGTTCGAATAGATAAAACAACAACACAGTACCAAAAAATCTGTCACAAAAATAAACAAAAAAAATTGGGAAAAACATTTCACGGACCTATACAAAAACGACAATAAGGCATATTCAGAGGATGAGGATATAAGAGATAACAGAGATGAAGAGGAAGTCGCACCTACTTATTAGGAATTCATGGAGGTATTAAAACAACTAAAAGTAAACAAAACGCCAGGGCCAGATGAAATCAACAACGAACTGATCATCAACGGCGGAGAGGAGCTCACGAAGCGAATGCACAAGTTAATGGTTACAATTTGGAAGGACGAAAGCATGCCCATAGAATGGAAAAACGGACACATCGCACCAATCTTTAAGAAAGGAGATCCAACTAAGTGCTGCAACTACAGACCAATTATGCTACTAAATACAACGTATAAGATATTGACCACAATTATAAGAAACCGACTAAATCAATACACAGAAAAAATTATAGGACAATATCAACAGGGTTTTAGAACAATAGATCAAAGGAAGATCAACAATAGATGCAATACACGTACTGACACAAACAATTGAAAAAAGCTATGAAAATGACATAGAATTACACATACTATTCATCGACTTCCAACAGGCCTTCAACAGCATATACAGACAACAATTATTAAAAGAAATGAAAAAAATGGAGATACCGGCAAAATTAATAAGACTAACTAGAATGACAATAAAAGACTCAACAGCAAAAGTTAAAACAAATGAGGGCGATACAAATGACATCAAAATAGAACTTGAAGTAACACAAGGAGACAGTCTGTCAACGACAAACGACACTATTTAATATCGCTCTAGAAGGAGTAATTGGGGACACAGGGCTGAAAAAGGCAATTATTCAAAGCTCAACACAGATCATAGGATATGCAGATGAACTGGGACTGGTAGCACGAGATAAAAAAAGACTAGAAGAGGCACTTTTAACCCTGGTAAGAGAAGCAAAGACGAGAGGACTAATAATCAATCAGAATAAAACAAAATATCTTATAAGCACACGAGACAATGTAAACAGAATAGCAGAAATAAAGATAGGTGAAAATACATTTCAGAGAGTAGATTGCTTCAAATACCTGGGGGTGATGGTGGACGGCAAAAACGGAAGGAGTATAGAGATAAACGACAGAATTAAAGCAGGTAATAGAGTATATTGGAAATATCACCAACTACTCAAGGACAAAAACCTGAGCAAAAAAAACAAAATCAAAAATATACACAACAGCAATCAGATCAGTGATAGCCTATGGAGCAGAAGTAATGTGCCTTACGAAAAAAGACGAAGAAAAGTTAAAAATAATTGAGAGAAAAATTATAAGGATACATGGCCCAGTAAAGACAGAAACAGGGGAATATTGAAAGCTGATGAACCATGAAATAATAAATATAAATAAAGGAGAAGATATAGTAAAATTCATTAAAGCACAAAGCCTCAGATGGTTTGGGCACACACAAAGAAGAGGGGTAGAAGAACTGATCAGGAAGATAATGAACTGGAAACCAGTAAAAAATAGACCAAGAGGAAGACCAAAAATTAGATGGGAAGATCAACTGCTAGACGACATATCAAAGATGGAAATTGCAAACTGGAGAGAAAAGATTCAGGACCGGAGAGAGTGGAAGAAGATAGTAGAGAGGGCAAAAAAACATCACAACCTATGAACTAAGACCTAAAGCAAAAGCGGACTAATTTACCGCGTGAAATGGATTAAAAGAGCTCATATTTGAGCGAACTATAATCTAACAAGAGTGAACGGTCCATATAATAATTCTAGGTATGTACCTGTATAAATTACCCTCCTTGAAGTTGGTGTAAAAGGTATTCACCATTTATGTATTGTCTTTTGGAAGGATTACTAGAGAAAATCCAAATAAATTTTGAAAAAATGGCTGAAATCGCTGAAATTCTTGTAACAGATTCCGTAATGAGTGTACATGGGTGGTAAATGATTTTAAATTTCACTTAAAGAAAGTGCTAAAAAGTCTAAAACATTTATGGTACTGTTCTGCATCTGGTTTCCAGGCAAACTGTTATACCGACGGTTAGTTTTTTTAATATTTTGAGTAGTAACTATGTTGGTTATCAACAATTTGATGTCAAAAATGCACATTTTGCCATTTTTTGTCTACCAGTAAGAAGAAAAACATTCAAAACAAAATTTAAGATAACCGCATTATAGAGCATGTAAAACAATTTAAACAAGGTTTTATAAATTTCGCTATACTTAATTGTTGCTTATAAAACTATAAATTAAGTCAGTTTAACGTTAATATAACTTGTGTAAAAAATACAACTTATATCTCGATATTACGTGAAATAGCTCAAAGAAATGAGTAAAAATACACGGTTTTTGTGACACTCAGTGTAACCACGTAACAATTGTTTTAGTTTCTATATGGACGGAATAACAAAATTTATGTAAATCTGATCAATTTTTTCTCAATTTAATTATTTATTGACAATTTAAATGAAAAATAGCCGAATTTAAGAATTTTCGTCTATAAGTTACAATGTTTTACCAAAAAACTGAAAAAAGAACCGATTAGTTTATTGAAATAGCGTTAAAATGAGTTGAAGTAAAATAGAATTGGAGCTTTGTTTATCAATAAACATTAACTATTCAAATTTATTTCTTACGTTTTAAGCTAACTACCTGAGGTACCCCTAAACCCTAAAAATGTCATCAAAACGACGATTTTGAAGCTTTCCGACTGGATTAAAGAAGCTATTATCGATTCAAACAAAAGTTGTGTATTTTTAATTCTAAATTTCAACTATTTAATTAAAAATAAAGTGTTTCAGTTGAAATTTCAAAGTTGCTACACCCACCGCTTTCGCAGGCAGAATAAGAACCCTGCTATTGCATAAGTATATAGATTTTGAAAAACCATTCAAAAAGCATTCCAAAGTTTTTTCGATATGCCGTCTAGATCTCGAGATATTTGAGAATCGCCTTTCTGGACAGAGCCCTTAAATAATGTAAACATTCTTATTCAAGCTAGACATAAGCCGAGTGAGAGAGCTGACCGTGAAATTCATTTGCGATGTTTCCAAATTTACCGGATCTCGGGTTGTCTGCAAAATATATATTTACCATATACACAACGGATCGCGCGCGCTGCCCTCTACAGCGGATTTAGTGGAACCACTGCAATATAAAATTCACCAAAAGGGGTGCAAAATGAGGTCCAGGCAAAAATCGATTTCCTTGTACCCTAACCATTGTTACATCGAGATGTCACTATATACACGTGAATACAAGGTGAGATCCAAAATCGGATCTCGCCTTGCAAAACGGATCTCATCTTGTATAGCTTATGATACAAACGGATCTCGCCTTGATATGAAGACATATATATATATATATATATATATATATATATATATATATATATATATACGAATTTCACTATTTTTGGGTATAGAAGTCAAACTGGGGCCTTAAAGTACACTATTATCCAATATTCAAGCTTTCGTAAATGTTTATTTCCTTTCTCAAGAATTTCTACAATTCAGTAAGATAAAATTTAGAACATATGTATGAAAGAATAAAAAATATTAATGAGTAACTTAAAAAAAAAACTTAAAAACTCCTTTCTTTTGAAAAATAATCATAGTTATATCAAATCATTATTTTTTTTTTCTAATCTACACTTTATAATTTGGCATTAAATGTTAACAAAATTAATTAATATCACCAATATTTAAAATTAATTTTTTTTTGCCTTTAAACATTTCCTTATTTTTATTATCAAAAAATGTTTTCAATTCCTTGTAGATGTAGACACCGATATGCTATGACCATAGTTACATTTAATCTTTGTCAGCCATGTATTTAGAATTTATAAATAAATTTTAAAAAGTCAATCAAAATTAGATCAAAACTTCAAAATTAATCAATTTTTTAATCTTTTCTAAAATGTTTTCTGAAGAATTTTTATTGTTTCTATGTTTTTTTTTTAATGTTTAACAGCCGTTTTAGTAATAGTATTTTTAATTATGTATTGTAATCAACATTCTTTTATAATCTAAATTCTGGTAAGTTACTCATTAATATTTTTTATTCTTTCATACATATGTTCTAAATTTTATCTTATTGCATTGTAGAAATTCTTGAGAAAGGAAATAAACATTTCCGAAAGCTTGAATATTGGATAATAGTGTACTTTAAGGCCCCAGTTTGACTTCTATACCCAAAAATAGTGAAATTCGTATTTCCTAATAAGTCAATTAAGATACTATTTATATATATATATATATATATATATATATATATATATATATATATATATATATATATATATATATATATATATCAAGGTAAAGTAGTCAAGATAGCAAAAGACATCGTCGTCAGGTAGAAGAAGCGTGGGCCGACCGCGGAAAAGATGAAGTGACAATATAATATGAAGACAAAATGCGATGAAACAAAAACAGGAAGAATTGCCTAATAAAAAGTTAGAAGCGAAAAGAATTCAAGTAGCAGAATTTAAATGGAACTTTGCTGAAAATATCCTGAGATAGAAAGATGACAGATGGATAATAATTATATATCGGAGCTCAGCAAATTACAAATAACAAAGAAAAAGACCACAGTTGTGACCACAGATGAGATGGCACTAAACCACGTACTGGACTAATATAGATGCAAATAGTGCAGTATAGACACCAATGGAGAAACGAGGAGAGGTCTATGTCCAAAAATTGGTATTCTTGTCTGATTTCGAACAGAGAATTTGTTGGGTAATTTTAGAACGAAGAATTTGTTGGTTAATTATTTCGAATTTCGGAATGATATAGGGCAGGGCTTTATCCAAAACTATAAAAGATGGTTCATGTAAACTTGGAAGCAGTTTTACTTTTCAACTATTTCATAAACATCTCCGCCTTCATTTTATCATGATTTGGAAAAATATAAGACGCATTTCATCAATAAAACCATGTTTTCCACCCACATCCAATATAATATGTTTTTTCCCTAAGTAGGTATCGGTGCGCTTTATCGATTTTATACTCTCGTCTTGCCAAATCCGTTTTATTCCATTTTTAACAAAAATCAACGTTTCGTCTAAATAAACAAATAAAGCGTGTTCTTTTTTAAATATAGTTTCATATAAATTCGATTATTTTGTTAACGACACCCTTTCACACAAGGCTTTTCTATTTTCTTCCATTTTGAACCTGAACTCAATCTGTTTGAAAACTCTCCAGAGACTACCTTACCCTGGAAATTTCGAATGATACAGTAGAGTAGAGCACTGGCTGTTGAGTGTCTAGCAATAATCCAAAACATTCGCGAATTCGTGAAACATACCGTGGGCATACTGGGAAAATCCACTAACTCCATTTTTTTTTCAATTTTGGCATTTTAATGCCCTTAAATCCACAAACATCGATATGTTAACAGGAAAAACCGTATATCTCCAAATTCGTCATCCACCGTGCTTAAATCGGTACATTCAATGACAAAAAAAATCAACTAACTCCTTTTTTCTAAGTTTTCCTGAATAAAATAATATTTTTCCAAATATTTTTATGTACATGTATGTGCACACACCTTTGGTTAACATTTTCCTTCAAAATCATATCCAGGTACCAAAATTTGAACAGCCAGTGTACTCGATTTTTAAGAGGTAAGCCATTAGTATAATAATGTTTAAATGCGTTTTTCTCAAAACTTTACTTATGTGAGTTAGTGGATTTTCCCAGTACGCCCACGATACTTTGAAAAATAATCGAAATAAGCAAAGTTATGAAAACGGAATAGAAAAATAAACATCCAAAGCAAAATGCATAAACATCATTCTATTGACATATTCATGTCAATTACTAAAACTATTTTATTTCAAAGTTATTGTCCGTTTTCCGTAATTATAAATGCTGATCATAACGGTTAGTTTCCATTAATTGCAATTAAACCAATCAACTAAATTGCTACTATTCATCAGCTTTCTTCATTTCATTTAATAATTGACGTTTGTCAATGTGAAGTAGTTAATAGGCAATTACAAACTAGACTAGATCACATCAGCTTAATGTCCAATCAAAGTTTTGTTTTATTTTAGAAGAACTACAAGAAATTAATAAACATTGAAATTAAACCTAACTATATAATATAATTAATGTTCTAAGAAATATGCGATGTGAACGGAATGTACCTACATAATCACTGGACGACTTATTTGCCTTGTTGCATTATTACCCCAGTCTATCTGTAAAAAATCATCGATTTAACGTCTTATACAGGTTTTTAAAAGTTCTAAAAGGTATATGAGAGACAACTGATGACAAATTCTTCTGAAGACGTCCAAGGAGACGATCAATAATCACAATATGAGCCAGTCGTAAAGCTTTTACTTAATCTTTTTTTAACAAAATCAGAAAAAAACAGATACATTTCTTTTTGCGTCAATAATTTTGTCTATACCTCGAGAGATATTGGTGGGTCACTAAAAGTTTTGTTTTCCAATTTTTGCGCAATATTTGACTAGCTAGAAATTGAAAATTTTATAAAAAAAACTAAGTTTTCAATCTAATAGCACATAAAACAACATCCAAAAATGATCTACATCCTACCAGACTGAAAACAATGGGAACCTTCTCTGGTAACACCTCCGAGGCTTCTACAATTTGCAAGCCATAACGGATGCTGAGACTAAGGAAGATGAGGGAATTTTACAATTTATAATTCACGTCCCATCTGCTCAGCGCGGTAAAGTTCCAACGAGAATGGTTCCCTTCGTACTCCAATCGGAGTAAATATGTAAATCAAAAAAGAATAACCATTTTCAATTTCGTTGCAACACGAAACTACAGCCGCATCATTATTCCAGTTCAATCAGAGAGTGCAGCAAGCACCTCTACCGGTTTCGAAACTTATTAGTCTCTCATCAGGAGGCACATATGCAGCTCTCTCTGACCCAACTAGGACAAACCCCGGCGTGCAGTCACGGATTGCAACGCGGCAACTGCTATCAAAAAAACTAAGTTTTCAATCTAATAGCACATAAAATAACATCCAAAAGAGAGCTGTATATGTGCCTCCTGATGAGACTAATAAGTTTCGAAACCGGTAGAGGTGCTTGCTGCAGTTTCGTGTTGCAACGAAATTGAAAATGGTTATTCTTTTTTGATTTACATATTTACTCCGATTGGAGTACGAAGGGAACCATTCTCGTTGGAACTCTACCGCGCTGAGCAGATGGGACGTGAATTATAAATTGTAAAATTCCCTCATCTTCCTTAGTCTCAGCATTCGTTATGGCTTGCAAATTGTAGAAGCCTCGGAGGTGTTACCAGAGAAGGTTGCCATTGTTTTCAGTCTGGTAGGATGTAGAATAACATTTTTGGATGTTATCTTATGTGCTATTAGATTGAAAACTTAGTTTTTTTGATAGCAGTTGCCGCTAGAGCATCCATGCCATTTCGTTCGTTACAATCCGTGACTGCACGCCGGGGTTTGTCCTAGTTGGGTCAGAGAGAGCTGCATATGTGCCTCTTGATGAGAGACTAATAAGTTTCGAAACCGGTAAAGGTGCTTGCTGCACTCTCTGATTGAACTGGAATAATGATGCGGCTGTAGTTTCGTGTTGCAACGAAATTGAAAATGGTTATTCTTTTTTATGAAAATTTTATGTTTGTTTATTTAAAAAATAGCAAAAATTACAAAAAATGCAAAAAATTGAGTTTTTCCTTTATTTTTTCCTAATTTTGTTTGACCCCTTAAGCATAACTTACCGACTTCATACTATAATGATTCCCTTCCCTCCCCTTCATATTATGCTTACGGGGTCGAAAAAATTTAAAAGAAAAATTTATATTTTTTTGACAAAAACATTTTTTGCATTTTTTCCCTAATTATTGCTAATTTTTAAACAATAAACATTAAATTTTCAATTTCTAGCTGGTTAAATATTATGTTAAATTGAAAAACGAAACAATTATTGTGTTTAATTTATTGTATCTCTCGCGTTATAGGCGAAAATATGAGTACAAAAATCAAAAACTTCAGCTTTTTTTTTCAGATTTTGTTAAATAAAAAATTAAGCACAAGGTTTTCGAATGGCGCATAATGGTGATATTGAAGCCATCATAAAATAATTCCAGCAAAAAAAAAACTAATGAACAATGTCCACTATGGTCTTATTTTTGACCGATGATTTTTTTAAGTGAGAAACAGGTGGATAGAGAAAATAAAAACTGGTCTGCTTTCACGGAAAAATAAATTAATTATTTTTTATATTAATTTTATATTATATTTTTATATTTTTTTACTTGTTTATATTTGTATTTTATATTTTTTTACTTGTTTATATTTGTATTTTATATTTATTTTTATATTTTATTTTTTTTTATATTAAAAGCCCATCGATGTTTTCAAAAAATCAAATATTTTGACGTGAGAATTTTTGATTGAAATTAGTTCTTTTTCAATACTTTTCGATAAATAAAATACGAGGAAAAATATTTTAAATTGAAAAAAAATTATAGTGAATTTGGAACAAACTAGGTATGTTTTGGTGAAAACTAGTAAGTTTTCACCAAATCTCGGGAAACAATTTTTCTTGTAACAGATAATAAAAAAAAAGTTGTATATCTTTTTATTACCTACTCTTTGATATTTAACGTTTTTACCTAGCACTTGTAGTATTACCTTAAATCGTAGTAGTATTACCCCCCTTTCACTTTCCGGCATCAGATCGCTCGTAAATTATTTTCCTTTAATTTTTATTATATTTTATTACTATTATAACGGCTGCTATCCTGCTACGATTTTTTTTCACTTTTTATCATTTTCTAAGGCTTATGTTCTGGTCTAATATGCAGATTTTATGAATCATCCAGTCCTGGAAAAAGCCATTGCCGATACATAATACATCATATTTATAGACAATTCTGTAAACAGCTTTTATAACTTGAGACGAAGTATGTATGCTTATACGACCATTACTGGTGTAATGTTAAAATAAATGGGAAATAAAATATCTCCACAGCATTTAAATGAGCAGATCATAAGGTTTCGGCGTAGATTTGATATTTATCTACTAGAATTTTAATAGCATGCACGACCTCTAAATGTACACTCACTATTGTTGAATACTTAATTTATATCTATATCACACTTCCAAGTTATTTTATACAAAAATATCTATAAGGAGTTTATTCAATTTTATAATTTGTGCAAAATCTAGGAAGAAAAGTATACCAACTAGTTGACAGATCTTTTCACCTATACCTATAGTGCAATCGCTGAAATTGGATATGAGCTATTACCTCCGGTTTCGTTGAACCTCCATCGATTTTTATGAAAATTGGTGGGTGGTTAGAGGATACCTCAAGTAACTTGACAACTTCGGCTTTTATCTTGGGGGTAGATGCCACTTTTTCTCGGGGGTGAAAGTTAATCATATAGATAGATAGATAGATAGATAGAGGGTCAAATTCTAAGCATTTGTTATATAAAGTTATTGAAGTAAATCAATACTTTTTGAGTTATAAAAGTTCAAAGATTTTAATTTTTCGTGAAAAAAAGCATGTTTTAAAACGGTTGTTTTAAAATAAAACATACATAAATACATACGTACCTTAAAAATTATTAAGTTTTTACAGAAAGTTACTAGCTCCAAAATTCAAGATAGTAAAAAATCGAATACATTTCTTACTTAAAAAACCTTTTAATAATAAGGGCGTAGGCTTAAAATTTCGCGCCAAGGTGTTTTAAATGCATTTATTTTTTTCGAATCCTGAGAAAACAAATAAATGTTTTTGAAAAATTTAAACGCAGAATGAAAGATTACATTATTATCGAGAGCTAAAAGTCTCTTAGAATAAGCAAAATGTTTGTTTTGAATGAGATATTTGAAATTAAAAATCACATTAAATTTTCTCTTTTTCTCACTACTGTAACTTATTAAAATAAACATTGTAGAAGTTAATATCCGATATGTCCTGTATATTATTTGACAAATAATGACATGATTTCGAAGTCAGTTAAGTATGATATAATGTCCTAGGACGTTATTTTGAAAGATAACGCCCTAGGGCATTAAACTAGTTAAATACTGTCAAGTTGACAAATACCAAAAGCTATGGTTACCACAGTTACATTACGACTATTGCTGGTAAATGTACTCATTTGAAAACTAATTAATTCAAGATTCATTCAAATTTTTTGCATATAAAGAATAATTTAGTCGGACATTAAACGTTGAGGGCACCACGAGTATTATAGGTAATAACGCTTTCAGTCAACTTATATCCCTCGGGCCAAAGGCTTTCGGTATATACACCATTGGCCTCAAGCGTCATTATCCTTATAATACCCTTGGTACCTTAATAATAACTATTTCAGAGACTTTCGGTAGTCGGTAATAACGCAATATTTCATTCTCCGTTTAAATTTTTCAAAAATACTTATTAATTTTCTCAGGATTCGAAAAAAAAAGGAATGCATTTAAAACACATTGGCACGAAATGTAGCGCCTACGCCCTTAATTCAAAATGAGTTATAGCTAATAATAATTGGATGTATATTTTACTCAAATCTAAGTATTCCAGCTTAAATAACGGGAAAACTATGCATTTTATAAAAATATATTTACTAAACATTTGTCAAAGTACTCAGAAATATCTATTAAATGAACCCTGCAAGAAGTTGATATTATTAAAATTTATGCCCCAGAAATTTTTCAAAATTTATGCTCCAAAAATTAAAAAAAAGTTACGTTTTTTAGAATAACTCTATTAATTTTTATGATTTCAGGTTTATTTAAAAACCATTTGAAAGGCAATTTCAAGAGCTATAAAATCGTATTAAATTTAATTTTCTAAATCCCCTTTTTTTAAGATAAAAGGATAAAGGACTCCGGTTACATGGTTCTCGCAGTAAAATTCGGGCTTTAAACGTTTCTATCTCGGTAATTTTTTATCCTACAAAAATAATAAAAAAGTAAAATATTTGCTACAGGAAAAAATAAAATTTGGTACTGTATCATTTTTTACGTATATCGAGTATTTTTGGGGTTATTATCAAACAAAAATGATATTACGAAAATCTGAAAAATTATTATTTTTTAAATCACCATCGATCTAAACCGGACAAAATTTTTGAGGTCATTACTGATGCTAAAATGAAGAAAGTCTTATAAGGATTACTATAAATTTTAATTTTTGTGGAAATGGCGTAACTATGTTTTATTTTTCACTTTTTCTTAAAAAATTCGAAATGGTTCTCTTATTTTCATCATAACTTGCTTAACTTTGATGCTATCAACTTCTACTGGAGCTCATTTAATAGGTATTCCTGCGTACTTTGACAAGAAAGTGTTAGGAAGCATATTTTATAAAATGCAACGTTTTCCCGTTATTTAAGTTTGAATACATAGATTTCAGTACTCGCGGAAAAAAAACATACATTCAATTACATATAACTCGCTTTGAATTAATATTAATTGGTTTTTTAACTTATTCGGTTTTTTATTATCTTTAATTTTGGTAATAAGAACTTCTTTGCAAAAACATAGTTTTTAAGTTATTCATGAAAACCGCTTTAAAACATGCATTTTTTACGGAAAATTAAAATTTTTGATCTTTAATAACTCAAAAAGTATTGATTTATTTTAATAACTTTATATAACAAATTTTGCTTAGAACTTGTCCCTGTATCGATTTCGGGGATTATTTTTAAATAATTTTCACCCCCGAGAAGGGGTGACATCCACCCCAAGATAAAACCGCAAGTTGGCACCATATTACCTTTGCTTCTTTGGGTATCTTCTAACTACTCACCAATTTTCATAAAAATCGATAGAGGTTCAACGAACTTGGAGGTAAAAAAATTCAGTGACTGCACTATAAGTACGGTGACCATATCTTTTTAAAGAAAAAAAAGTACAAAAAACAAAAATGTATTAAAAACGCAAAAAGTATCTTGTTATTGGACAAATATAACTTTTTGGAATTAAAAATAAATAAACTACATAATATGTAGCTAAACATAAAAAATTATATCAATTAAACTAAATATAACACATTACATTAACTTTGAAAAAGTTACAAGCCTGTAATTAAGAGTTTTTAGATGAGAGACCTGGAATAGCCTCATCTTCTTCCGGTTTTTTGCATCATTCATATTCTTCTGAACTTAAAATTAATTTAAGAAGGTCCGACTTCGACTGAAGTAAATGAAGCATTTCATACAAGTCTCATCAAAATTTGCGTACACCAGAATCGCTGCCTTGAGAGTGGATATATGGACATTTGTGATTTCTCCGAGGTCCAATAATAATTATTTATTACAGAAAATAAACACTCGATAGCCGCACTAGTATCCGGAAGACAAAAAATAAATTCGCATAATATTTGTAAGTTTTTCAGTTTTAATTGATCTACACACTTAAAAACTTTAAGCCATCGATCCTGACTATTTTTTTCTTTTCTGTTCCACTCAGAAACTTTTTCACTTGTAGCCACGTCTTTCAAAATTCCCAGTTCGTCAAAGAGTTGATCTTCGTTTAACATGGTTGCCTTGATATACAATTTAAAAGCTTCGAGAGAATAACAAACATTGTTCCATGTTATTTCACTTCTTATGCGAGCTCCACACTCTCGCCGAAGTCGATCGAGGTTCAACAAGTACGAAAGTGTAGACGGCCACCTTGTGTAACTTTGCCTCACTTCGTTCTACTTCCATTTTCTGTCGGTCTGGTCAAAGGGATCTTTGTCGGTATCGCACCGCTCTTTGTCGGTATCGCACTTCCTCGCGAAGTAGAACGAGTGTGTAGAGAGGGTACTTCGGACTTCGGTCAACTTTGGCAAAGTAACTTCGCCGAGAGTGTGGAGCCCACTTTAGATCTATGCTTTTGAATAGTTTAAATTCATGAAAATTTGTACTCCAGTTTTCTAGGTAGATTACTCATTTTGTGTAAAAATGTTTCACTTGTGCAGTGAAGTTTTGTGTACGATCACCGCACCATAAGCCTGATGTCTCACACACTTAAAATGTTTTTAAATATCATTCATAAACGCATTTACCAAACACTTGATATGAATATTGAAGAAACCCACTTTGGATTTACACTACTAATCCAGAGATGCTTGGATGTGAACCAGGATATGTACGTCTGTTTCATAGATTACAACAAGGCTTTCGATAAAGTCCGCCACAAAGAGCTAATGGACGTCCTCAAAGCAAAACAATTACAATACAATGACCTTTGAATTATAACAAATCTATATTATAAACAGCAGGCACACATACGCATTAACGAACACACATCAGAAGAGTTCAAAATTAAAAGAGGAGTGCGACAGGGATGTTTATTGTCACTACTACTATTAAATGCATACTCTGAAGAAATTATGAAAAAAGTTCTTGAGGGAGAAACAGCAGGAATAAAGGTACCTAAATGGAACGCCAATTAACAACATTAGATATGCGGACTACACTATCATAATAGCGGACAACCTCCAAGACCTCCAAAAGCTAATGAACAAGATAGTTGAGTATGGTGAACAATATGGATTATCAGTAAACATCAAGAAAACTAAATTTATGAGGATATCAAAAACCCAAAATAATGATAAAAGCCTGACTGTAGAACAAGTTGAAAACTACAAATATCTTGGCACAATAATTAATCCCACAAACGATTACTCCAAAGAAATTAAAGTTCGAATAGAGAAGGCAAGAACCAACTTCAATAAAATGAGAAAGGTAGTTTGTGCAAGAGAACTGAAATAATTAAGACTTGAGAGTTAGGCTGGCAAGGTGTTATATTTTCTCGACTCTGCTTTACGGGATAGAAGCATGGTCAATTAACGCGTCGACTACTAAAAAGTTGGAAGCATTTGAACTGTGGGTGAAGGTACCTGAAGATAGCATGGACCGAGCCTGTAACAAACAACGAAGTCATGAGAAGAGTCAACAAAAGAATGGAAATATTGAATGGATCAAGACACAAAAGCTGCAATACCTGGAACAGTATACAAAGAAATTTGTTTAAAAGTAGTAAAAGATAAAAATATTCATTTTTTAGAAAAAATAAGTACATTCGCGTGTCCTTAGAAAGGTTTTAAAGTACATTAGGACAATATTTAAAAATAAGTACTGTCCTACTTAAATAAGTACATATGGTCACCGTAACTATAAGGAGTTTATTATATTTTATAATTTGTACAAAATCCAGGAAGAACAGTATAATATTATGATCTAGTTGACAGATCTTTCACCTAGAAATATCTCTCTTGTTGTGCAGCAGTTATTTACCACACGTAGAGAACTGACCTATGTATAATAATAATTCATTACCCAAGTAATAAGTAGCCATAATTTTCTGCTTCGTCTACTGTACATTTCGTTATTTTTATTGCCGTCTTATATTATCTAGTGGAGCAAACCAGGTCAATGCTAATTGTTTATGAGTTTGTTATTACAATTCCTTGATGTCCTCTAACTTTTATTGTTTTATGGCTATTACAAGGTATTCGTTGAAGTAGGCAATTGTTATTTTTTTTAATGTCTCTTCGTTGACTTTGATTAAAAAAAATATAGATAAATTGCTTGCGTTTAAGAGACGAAGTGAAAGGAAAGAAAGTGTGAGAACTAGTATAGGGGAACTAGAGCTTCACGATACGATAAAATGTCGATACTTTTTAAGTATTGAGTATTGTATTGGTTATGTCAATGAAGTATAGTATCGTGTATCGACATCGGCAATACTTTCTTATAAAAATATCCTATTGCTGTTGATTTCGATACGACATTGATACAATACTCGATAAAATTAATAAAGGATTAAATTAATACACAAAAACAAATACACGCTCGATACAAAAAGGATTAAATTAATAAAAAAAAGATTCTTTATTCATTTATCACTATCTATATTAAAAAAATCTCTTAAAATATATAAGAAATAGGATAAATTACATTGTAACTAGAGCTTCACGATACGATACAATATCGATACTTTTTAAGTATTGTGTATTGTATTGGTTATGCCAATGAAGTATCGTATCGAGTATCGATATCGGCAATACTTTCTTATAACAATATCGTATTGATATTGTTTTCGATACGATATCGATACAATACTCGATAACATATTATCGACATAAAAATAATTATTAAATATAATAATTAAACATTAAATTAATAAAACAAAAACTATTCTTTATTCGTTTATCACTATAGCTCTTAAAATATACATACTGCAGTCACTGAAGGTGGATTTGAGCTTCGTTGAACCTCCATAGATTCTTTTGAAAATTGGTGGGTGATTAGAGGATACCTTAAGGAACAAAGGCGACATAGTGCCAATTTGCGATTTTTGCATTTTAGGGGTGAAATCCACTCCTGTTTTAAAATTATTTTTTATATTTCTGAAAGTGCAATCACCGAAGATTTTCACCTCCGATTTCGTCGAACCTTCGTTGATTCCCATGAAAATTGGTGAGTAGTTAGAGAATACCTCAATAAATTTAAGTGATATCGTGTCAACTTCCGCTATTTGCATTTTAAGGGTGAAATCCACCCTTTTTAAAGAAAAAAAAATGCAGATTCAAACATTCTGGTGTAAGCAATCTACTTTAATCAAATAAAATAAATGTTTTTTTAACAGTTCTATGCATAATTTATCGGAATAAATCGCAATTCAGTATTTGTTGAAAACTATTTTTGCGTCATCCTTACTCACTTCCATAATATTACCACAATGCCACATGATATAAACAATGTAATCAAAGATGATGTGATTTACTCACTCTCAAGAGTTTCAAGTTTAGGCACTCAAGTGTATAATATTATAACAGCTCATGCTTGGGTTGCAGATCACTTACACTTTTATGTAAATAATTATGATCTAAATACCTATTCCACAAAATATAACCAAACAACTGTAGAGTTTTATTTTTTTCTCGATATCGATATTTTCATAATATCGAGGCAAGAGTATCGACAATACAAGAGTATTGTATTGATTTCAGATAATGAGTATCGTATCGACATTAATATTGCTTAGGTATGTATTGTATTGGTTTTCGATACGATATCAATACAATATCGATATTTTTATCGAATATCGTGAAGCTCTAATTGTAACCTCACAAATAGTATCCTTTAAAGAGCTCTTCATCTATCTGTTCACATGAACGAGTTCTTTTGGGGTACTCATTAACTGATTGCGGAGGTAGGGTGGGGAGTAGTATTTGGTGTCATTCGATAGATTTTTGAAAAATATAGAACACGTATTTTTCAGTTTTTTGATCCGATGTTCATTTAGCGAGATATTCGATCGTACCGCTACTTTTGGTACACCCTATATTAGTTCAGAGAAATAACGAAAAAAAATATCCTGTTGGTGACGTGACACAACCCCCTCTAGGCCGAAACCTAATTTTTTGATTAGTATGGACATCTATATTAATTGGAAAAGACTGTAAGACTTGTACACACTTCTAATTAGGTCAAAACGGCAAACAGGTGTATGTTCTCAAAAAACTTTTGATAGTGTGTAAAAAATAATGTGTCTATATTAATAACTTATATGTTTCCTGCAGCCGATTTTGATGATATACATAGTTATAAACAAATGAAATTCAAAAAACGGTAAATTTTCGCTTTTTCGTCTATAACCAAAAAGTTAAGTATTTTAAACAAATTTGAGAGTGAAAAACTCATAAATCGTATAAAAAACTTTAATATGGCGTTCGCTGAATATGTCTATCCTTATTGGTTGCTTATAAAATTGCAAAATAAATCATAAATTTTAAGTGTTTATAAATATTCATAACCTATGTAAAAATTAACTTAGGAACGTTCTTATTACACGGAATGCTGAGACTTCTGGTGCTTAAATCATACCCTAAATTTCAAAGCAATTGGTCAAATAGTTTAAAAGGTATTTAATTTGTTTATCCCAAATTAGTTTTTTTTGCAACGCTATAAGTCAGAAAATGATGAAGTTACACTAATACTTTGGATAGTTTATGAAAGAAGAAAATTTATACTATTAATTTAATTAAAAAAAAATGACAAAACATAATTCTAAATACTGCAAAATTATTTTGCAAAAACATGTGAATTAAAAAAAGGGGGGCTAACTTCGTCCCTAATTGTCCTAGGACAATTGTTTTTCTTTATAAATGTGTATAAAAATTCAGTATTTCCAAATATGAAAAAATAATTTTTCTACGGGTAACGGTTAAAAAGTTATTCTAATTGTTTATAAGTAAGCAAAAAATCGACGTGTTTTTGCAAAATAATTTTACATCATTTAAAATTACTTTTTGTCATTTTTTTAAATGAAGTCAATAGTATAAATGCTCTTCTTCCATAAACTGTCAGAAGTCTTACTGTAACCTCATAATTTTCTGACTTATAGTGTTGCAAAAAAATGAATTTGGGATAAACAAATTAAATAACTTTTAAACTATTTGACCAATTGCTTCTAGAATATATCTAAATGTGCAGTACAAAATCAGCGTTAATATTTAGAAGGTACAACTCGACTTTTACTGTATGAATGAGGCGCCAGAATTAAAAAAAAAACGAAATTCCAAATACAAATAACAGTCAAAGGTGAATTTAAAAACGGAACGGATCAAAAATGAAATATGGCTTCATAAATAACAGTTACATTGTAATCATGTATTATAACTCAACTTTCCTGACGCCACGGTTTATTTATGGCGTACAGGATGATGCCAAAAAGCGTCCATTTTACATACAAACACAATCAGTGGATATATTCTGATGTAAAAGTACATATTTGTCCCGAAATTATTCAAACTTTCATAGAAATATAGTTCTGCAGCTATTTTCTTGTGGCATATTATGCAATGTACTATTTTATTTGGGAATAAGTCACAATCTAAGAAAAAAGAAAAATAAACAGATGGTAAAAAAAGAAAAATAAACAGATGGTAAAAAGAGAAAAATCAAAGAAGTCGCTTTAATTATACTAAATGAAACCAATTGTGTCGTAAATTCCTCGGAAAAATGCAGTAGAATGTGGTTATTCATGTTCAAAGACAAAATCAATAGATAGAAAATACGATTAATTAAAGTCAATAATATATCAAGGATACATCATTTAAATTTTAAAATAAGATACATAATATTATAAAATAAGATTTTTTTATTAACTTTTACCCAGAAGTTTTTACCCCTTTTCTTCTTCTTTCCCATAATCCTTAGTGCCCTTCGAAAACTATTTGAACCATTTATTGAAAATTTTTTGAAGGTAATACATTGTCGTATCTACAATTAAGTGGCTCACAGTTTGGTTTCCGTAATGGATTTGGAACGAGAGAGACATTGTTTGGGATAAATGTGCTTGCTCAAAGATGTCGTGATATATCTGTAGACACATACTGTTGTTTTACGGCCTTCCAAAAGGCATTTGATCTTGTTTACTTAGCACTTGTGGCGACAAGCTTCAATTACTATTTTGCTAATTTTAATTTTTAATAACTTTTTCAAAATGAAATAATCCGTCCCATTTTAAAATTCACAAACCATATGCATAAAGGGCCTATTAAATTTTAAGAAACGAAATATATCAGTATTCAGATAAAATGCCTTCTCAGGTTTTAAAACACCAGATGTTGATGGCCTGATCAGTTTATGTAATGGAAAACTCAAATTCCATAATAGATAACGATAGGATACAGGGCCAGCCTCCTTATGTCAATAAATCAGTCTCTAACTTCTTTAAAAACCACAGAAATGTAAAACTAATGTTTTTAAAAATGTATAAACATTTTCAATTTCTTTGCAACACGAAAATGCAGCAGCTGCATAATACTCTGGTTAAATCGGAGAGTGCAGGAAGAGTCTATACCGGTTTCGGAGGTCTCTTCCCCCTCATCAGTAGTCTGATATCATCTTCTCTCCGATTTCTCCAGGTATCACACTTTGGGCCTTTCCGAATTGCAAAGAAAGAAATGTCACAAATGAACTAGACCCATCTACCCAAAAATAAAGTAAGTTATTAATCGAAGTAGCACAGAAAACGACAATAAATATCGTTCCCATACCACCAGATTGACAACAGGTGGAATACTTTCTTTGGTTACACCCCTAAGATTTTCAAAATTTATAAATCAAACAGGATGCCAAGGAAATTAAGATGAGAGAATTTGAAATAATTCATTACTCATCTGCTCAGCGTGGTAAAAGTTCCAACAAGAAAGATTCCTTAATACTCCTACAAAAGAGTAAATGAATTAAAAATGTATAAACATTTTCAATTTCTTTGCAACACGAAAATGCAGCAGCTGCATAATACTCTGGTTAAAATCTAATGTTTTTAGTTCATCCACAGGCAGTCTGACACAAACCCACGTCCCGCAAAGAATAACAAACCCTCTTACGAGACATAAGCACGCCTTTTTAACCAAAAATAAATAAATATGTTAGTGTTCGTTGTCTTACACTTATTTTAATTTCATTTAATTGTTTCAGTAAACCACCAACGGAACACACTCAATATTAATCGAAGTTCTAAAAGACATTAGCTTGGACGGCAGATAGCAAAGAATTGCAAATTTGTATTGGAATCAAACATTATCAGTTTTAGTAGACGGTTTGGAATCACAAGCTCTTAATATTAAAAGAGGAATACGGCAGGGATGCCTCTGTCGCCCCTGCTTTTCAACGTTTACTCCGAAAGAATTTTCAGAAATGCACTTTCTGAAAAACAAGAAGGAATAATTGTAAACGGTGAAGTCATCAATAATTTGCGGTATGCGAATGACACAGTACTCCTAGCTTCTATTCAAGAAGATCTGCAAACATTACTTAATAGGGTCGTTGAGAGTTGTAAAGAAACAGGTCTGACAAAGTTGATCAAATTGTTTACCTTGGATATCAATTAAATTGTAACGCAGATACTAACGGCGAAATTAAATCTATAAATTTATAGGATAGCGCAGGGCAGAGCCGCTTTTAGAAGGATGTCCAAGGTATTATGTAACAGAGACAAAATCGGCATTGAAGATCCGCCTGCTTCGCTGCTACGTGTTCTTGATCTTACTTTATGGTGTCGAGTCCTGGACTACGAATAAAATCGATCTAAATCGCCTTGAGGCTTTCGAAATGTGGTACTATAGAAGAATTTTAAAAGTTTCTTGGGTGGAGAAGATTCGAAACTCCACAATACTAGAACGTCTCAGTAAGACTACTGAGATAATAAAAAGCATCAAGAAGAGAAAGCTGTAGTATTTCAGACATGTAATGAGAGGTCCCAAATATAGGTTGCTACAAAATAATAAGCTCGGGAAAATACACAGCACGCAAACGCAGTCCAGGACGAAAAAGAACCTTATGGTTGAATAACTTGCGAGATCGGTATGGGGTTGATACAAAAGTGCTATTTAGGGTGGCAGTGAATAAAATTATTATAGCTATGATGGTAACCAACGTTCTCAAAGGACGTGGTACATGAAGAAGAACCTTAGTCAACATTTAAAACTTTTCCATTCATTTCAAGGGTTATATGTACTTATTTTAGGTTCAGCCCTTTTATTGCGATTCCTTAAGGGACTTTTAATTAGTAAATTATATACCTTTTATAAAGAAGTCTACTAAATACATTTTTTTTGTGATAAATGGTATACAGCCAGCTACAGCAAATCATTTTCCTTATTGATTTTTGATGGCAGCTTGACCGTACTATTTGGCACGAGGAAATAACATTGTCTATTGGCAACCGCAAGTCGTTGAGTTTCCCCAACATTAATTATTACATAGAAAACACAGATGTTCCATTATTTTTATAAATATAATTAGACAAATCAAATCGGTGATTTGAGTTAAAAACATTGTTGCACAGTGACAGCAGCTAATTCAATGAATGTCTAGTTACATATTTCCAAATAGACACCATTTGCAGTTTCCTTTGTTGTTACATTAATTGATCAGGTTCGTGGTTTATTTTTCCAAATACGGTATAGCCGAAAATAAACAGTACTGAACTTGTAACTATTTTGTTGTTTTAAGAAATACATTGTCATATTATTGACACATTATTTATTACATGTTCTAAATGACTCGCTCAAGACTGATTTCATACCGATTCGCGATGTTTCAAGTTTCTCGTCATGTTATTATGGAATAAGGGTTGTCTTATAGTGCAGGCCCTGGAAGTATTTGAGTATGCAAAACCTGAGGACCGGAAACTATGTTCGGATTCTTTTACCTGAGACCTTGAACAATGAAAAACTGAATCTTGCCGGAAGGTGCGATGGTGCGAATTTTCGCAAAAAAACATTTTTTTTTTGTATTTTTTGGGTCATTCTAAGCAAATAATGTTCTAACAAGTTTTTTTGTAAAAAATTTTTGAAACCGAATAACTTTGGTTAAACAATAAAATAGCAATTCTGCTTGCAGCATTTGAAAGTTCAAGTCAAATTATACCTGTTTTGATTATTTGCATTGCTAAAAAATAATTTTTTTATTGTCAAACAAAGCTATAAACAAACAGTGTTTGGGCGTTTTGTCGCATGTCCGCACCGCGCCAAGGAAGTCCTATCTGGTCGGTTCCGTTCGGTTTTAATCCTTGGCGCGGTGCGGACATGCGACAAAACGCTCAAACACTGTTTATTTATAGCTTTGTTTACCAATAAAAAAATTAATTTTTAGCAATGTAAATAATCAGAACCGGTATAATTTTACTTGAAATTTCAAATGCTGCAAGCAGAATTGCTATTTTATTTTTTAATCAAAAATTATTCGGGTTCAAAAATTGCAATTTTTCGATTTTTTTAAAGTTTAACCGCGTTTATCTCGAAAACTATGCATTTTACGAAAAAACTTGTAAGAACATTTTTTGCTTAGAATGACCCAAACAATACAAAATAAAATGTTTTTTTGCGAAAAATCGCTTTTTATCTGCCCATAACATGGGGTTCCGGCACGATTCAGTTTTTCATTGTTCAAGGTCTTAGGTAAAAGAATCCGAACATAGTTGCCGGTACTCAGGTTTTGCATACTCATTACTTCCAGGGCCCGGTCTTTTAGGTCCATGAAGAATGCTCTAACGGCATTTAATCGGTGAAAAATTGGTTCCGAAATGCCAAATTACGACAGAATTGACGGAGATCCGGGATAAAGCGTGTTAAAATTTGTATGTATGTACTTCTACGTGGCCCGACAAATGAAAACGTGCTTCGTCTGAAAATCATACATTTTTAAAAAATTCAGGGTTTTCTTAACGAAAGAATTCTGTCGCAATATTTCACTCTACTGCGATAATGCCGAGGATGTAATTGTTGATGTACCTGAATCACATACGAAAATGCACCGAGCTCTTTTAGGATTCTTTGCAAGGAAGATCTTTTTAAGCCAAGATGCAACGCTGTCCTTGTCTGGCTGGCTTTCAGATCATCCAAGATTCCTTAAAAACACGTTCATGGTTATTGTTGTTGTTAACTGAACTGTGACGCTCCGAGTTTCCTTTTCTTAAAATTACTGCATTACTTGGAGAACGATTATAAACCGTCCGTCGCGTTGTGTGAATTGATCACACACGTATCGCAGACTTGCATCATTACGTCGGCCGATTCCGTATAAGCGAAAATATTGCTCCACCAGAAACACTTTCTCCTCTGTACTTACCATCATTTTTAACAATTCTTCTTCTTTAAGGTCCATCTTCTATCGAAGGTTGGAAATCATCATGGCAATGCGGACCCTATTGACTGCCGCTCTAAATAGCTCTGCACTACTGCATTCGAACCATTCCCGTAAGTTCTTAAACCAGGATGTTCTTCATCTTCCCACATTTCGCTTTCCTCGGATTTTGCCTTGCATAATAAGTTATAATAATGGGTATTTTTGCCCTCTCATCACATGTAACAAGTACTCAAGTTTTCGTCTTTTGATAGTTAGTATTATTTCTGGTTGATTTCCTATCCTTCTAGTTACTTCCACGTTTGACATTCTTTGAATCCATGATATTCGTAGGATTCTTCTGTCACACCAAAATTCAAAGGCGGCGAACTTATTCAAATGGACTTGTTTCAATGTCCACGCTTCCAAGCCGTAAAGAAGAGTAGAGAACACGTAACATCGAAGCATCCTTAGACGTAGTTCTAACCTTATATCCCGACAACAAATAAACTTTTTTGTCAGTTTAATGAATTATGCACGTGCTAACAATTATAGTCTGTTTTTAAACCAAGAGGAGTAATTCAAAGTTCCAGCGTCGTAAAGCTTGTTTGTAATTGGTCCAACCTCAGGCAAGTTTACACCCATTTTGATACTAATGACATTTATGAAATTTTGACACCTCTGTCATTATATAGGTTAATTAAGTTATATCGGCGATTTTTAGCAAGTTTAATTTTTTTTAAATATAGAAGAAAACGGTACCTTTCATTTGCAAATCGCAAAATTAAAATCGGGTAACTACTACGGCGTCAAGATATTTTTTAAATAAACATTAATTTTTGGTGCTACGCGCAGGACAGCGGATACGTTGTAAATAAACAGAGGCAAAAGTAAGTTGATACTTGTAGCAACTTGTAGTGACATTTTAATGGTTTTTAAAAGCAACAGCGCAGCGTTTAAAAATAGAATAGCGAGAAATAAAAAGCGTTAAGTGTAAATATTTTAGCATTGTAATGAAAAATTATATATTCTATTTGGAAAATGTAAAATGTTCGATTCACACAAGTTAATTTCCACCAAAATTTTTATCAAATCTTTATCTAATATATTATTTTCTTACTCTACATTTTGTTTTATTTTAATATTTTAATTCCACAAAAATCAAACTAATTTGATTACTGTTTGTGAAATATTGTTTAAACAATTACATATGGTTAAAAATAATAAACTTTTATTTTCTAAGTTAAAATATATGAACAAAGAAAGTTTTTGCTAAAAAAAGTATTATTTCAAAGGACACAGTATGTGTTTTTATTTTGCAATAAACAAATTTATTCATTTATATCGAAATGTACTAAAAATTAAAATTTATCAATCATTATCAAAGGTCATTGGAATGCCCAATCAGAGCAAACGTATCCGCTGTACTGCGCGTAGCACCAAAAATTATTGTTTATTTAAAAAAATTCCTGACGCCGTGGTGGTTAACCGATTTTAATTTTGCAAATTGCAAATGAAAGGTACAGTATTCTTCTATATTTAAATAAAATTTCAACTTGCTGTCTGCTTTATTTTCAATACTGGAAAATTTTGAAAAAATGAATTTTTTTGCGAAAGCTGTATTGCAAAATTTATTTTGCAAAATCTATTGAACCCATTTTAATGAAATTTACAGTATTGTTTTATCATAAAATTTTTTTTTGTTGAAATAAAAAGGTCCTAAATCTAGCATAAATGGTTGAAAAACGTAAAATGCAAATACTTGCTTTTATGTTTTTTTTTTGCAATTATTGCTATTTAGCAACATGGGTGACAATTTTAAAAACTTTTAACCAATCCTATATTATAGGGAACTTAGTTAAGCAACTTTTATGTCAGTACAACTTTTCTCGGAAATGAATACTTTTAAAGTTATAATCAAAAAACGAAGAAAAAAATCGAATTTTTCCTTTATTTTTTGACATTTTGATTATTTAAACAATGTTCCGGACCTTTTTGAGTGGGAGGATAACTCAGTTATTATTATATGAGTTAATTCCAAGCAATTTCTGCAAAAAAATATGAGTCACCTCTCAACGTCCATCTCAAAACAGATGCGCCCTGGACTAATAGAACAATCCCTGACTATTATAATGGTATACTGTGGAAGGTTCTGGGATTTTAAGTAAGATAATATGGTTCTTCAAAGTTTTCTACTGTAACGATTTTTGCTTAATTTTCGGGGCTATTTTTTAAATTTCTCATTTTTGAGAAAATGGCCCCTATGGCCATTCGAAAAATAAACACTAGTCTGTATCCAACACATCTAATCGTCTGATTCACACATATGTACATTACATATTAAATGATACATTTATAATACCGAGTTCCAAAATTACCGTCCGAACAAACACCTTGTACACAATTAAATGTCTTGCAAAACTAAGTTACTAAAGATACTAGTTGGGTTACATATCCCACAATAGAACTTCAGAGCCCCAGAACTTCTCAGTTTTCGCAGTGGGTGAACCTCTAATAGCGTCACCATACCATCCGCGCCGGTGGTAAAAACCGCATGCAAATCGTTGCCCTACTAAGAACAGCAAGGGCTCAACTCCAATTATCGTTTTTCACCGAAATGACTGGAAGTTCAGACATGTCTCCATCCCCTAGGTAATGCCCGTAGAGGTTTGAGGACTGTTTTTGTGAGGATATGTTGTATAAGTAGATAGGTATCTAAATTGCTTGAAGAGATTTTTAGAAATTCAAGTACTGGAGTGATGCCTGCCAGCTACCTTATGTATGTAAGATGTATCAATTTTTAAATGAGCAAAAGTTGGAGGATTGTTGAGGAAAATACGTTTTGTAAATGAATTGAAATGGACACCTTTTTATATGATACGTAATCTGTATAATTTTATATATAAGAGCAGAGGGGCAAAATTTCGGGCAAATGCTTTTTAAATGCATTCATTTTTTCGAATCCTGAGAAAAATAATAAATATTTTTGAAAAAACTAAACGCAGAATGAAAGATTACATTATTACCGAGAGTCGAAAGTCCCTGAAAACTTCTATAATGTTTACCTTAATGAGTAAGAGGGATGAAAAAAAAGAGGAAATTTAGTGTGTTTTTTAATTTTAAATATCTCATTCAAAAGAAACTTTTTGTTTATTCTAAGGAACTTTCGGCCCTCATTAATAATGTAATCTTTCATTCTCAGTTTAAATTTTTTAAAAGTTTAAATTCATTTAAAAAGCATTGGTCCGAAATTTTGCGCTTACGCTCTTAAGACTAGTGATTTTACCCATCGCCATGCGATGGATTCAATCAATTGCCATCTACAGTAACTCTACTCAATTTTCTAAAAATTTTAGGATTAACAAACTTTTAGAAGAATCATAAATTTAATTTTTAAAATAATAAACGTTTTGTATGTAAACCAAGTAAATATAAAGTTACATAAAGCTTTAAATTATTTTTCTTAATAAAATAACAAAAAATTTTAACGTTAACAAAATATAACCTTTTTAACGTTAGTTGTTAATAACTCCTTCCAAACTATACCTACAGTCGGAAAAATGAAAGATTATCCATGAACGATCACATCAATCACTTATTTTGTATTTGCTGTGTTTTTCTATACGCTCTGAGCTTCGTACTAATGCAACTTTCACCGGTAATTTTTAAATTTATTATTTAATGGTTATCGCTTAATATTTACAACGCAAAAAAGTAATTAAATTGTAATCGATTTTTTAAAGATTTTGCTAATCATTTTAACGTTCTATTAATGAAATATTAATTTCTTACTTCGGATACTTTCACAATTATCGTGTAGATGGCGCTTAGATTAATTTATAATTACATATTACGAAATATTAAAAAAACTTAAATTCAGTATTTAAAAGGTAAGTATATTTATTTAAGGTAAAAATATACAGCACAGCTTTGACCAACTAATATTATTTCGTATTAGTCCAGAAAGCCACTGCGCATCCGCTAGGAAAAATATTCTAATTCGGATTTTTTGCACAATCTTACTCAAAAAGGACTCCTTTTAACAAATTTGCATGTTGCCAGGACCAAAAGGTGGTCAAAAATTTTTTAAACGTTTTTTTTTGTTTTTTTCCTAAAATTATTTTTTTTGCACGGAAAAAAGTTTTTTTAGGTTTTTTGAATCATTCCAAATAGAAAAGGTCTTTAGTGACTTTTCTCTAAAAATGATAGTTTTTGACATATAAGCGATTAAAAATTGAAAAATTGCGAAATCGGTCATTTTTAACCCTCAAAAACTATGTGAAAACTGAAAATTTAAATGTTGCCAAAGTAGGTAGATAGTCTTTAAACATCGATTGATGAAATCCCGAAGAGTTTTTTGCAATACAATATTCAAAACTCCTTTGTTTTTTAATTGCTAATCAAGCGTGCGCGACACTATTTTCCACCGACAGTATAGTGCAAATGAAAGGAATAAATTCGTTATTTCGTTAACCGGCGACTTTAAGGAAAAATCCCGAAACAGGTCGATTTTTATTTTTAAGTTATGATATTGTGGCATATATGGTATACTAGTGACGTCATCCATCTGGACGTGATGACGTAATCTAAGATTTTTTTAAATGAGAATAGGGGTCGTGTGCTAGCTCATTTGAAAGGGTCTTCGATTTTCTATTCAGTAATATAAACATTTATATAATTATTTATACAGGGTGTCCTTCTACTTCTTTTTTTGTCAAATAATTTAATTTAATAAAAATTTTTTGGACACCCTGTATAACTAATTATGTAAATGTTTACATTACTGAATAGAGAATTGAATACCCTTTCAAATGAGCTAGCACACGACCCCTATTCTCATTTAAAAAAATCTTCGATTACGTCATCACGCCCAGACGGATGACGTCACCAGTATACCATATATGCCACAATATCATAACTTAAAAATAAAAATCGACCTGTTTCGGGTTTTTCCTTGAAGTTGCCGGTTTGCGAAATAACGAATTTATTCCTTTCATTTGCACCATACTGTATACACATGCAACGGTGTCGCGCACGCGTGATTAGAAATTAAAAAGCAAATGAGTTTTGAATACTGTATTGCAAAAATCTTTTCTAGATTTTATCAATCGATGTTTAAAGAATATCTAAGTACCTTGGCAACATTCAAATTTTAAGTTTTTCACATAGTTTTTGAAGGTTAAAAATGGCCGATTTCGCAATTTTTCAATTTTTAATCGCTTATATGTCAAAAACTATCAACTTTAGAGAAAAGTCACTAAAGACCTTTTCTGTTTGGAATGATCCAAAAAACCTAAAAAAACTTTGTTCCGTGCAAAAAAAATAATTTTAGGAAAAAAACAAAAAAAAAACGTTTAAAAAATTTTTGACCACCTTTTGGTCCTGGCAACATGCAAATTTGTTAAAAGGAGTCCTTTTTGAGTAAGATTGTGCAAAAAATCCGAATTAGAATATTTTTCCTAGCGGATGCGCAGTGGCTTTCTGGACTATATTAATGTTTTTAATTTCAATGTTTTAAATTAATCACTTTAACATTTATGTCAAATTTCCAGTAAAAGCTTACAGACTTTGTCACAGTCACTACTGGTACTCGCGAATTTTTAATTATCGGCTCTACCTACGAGCTCATAGCGTGGTATAAAAAACGTTTAAAACTTATAAAAAAATTTTTACTTATTTTTGTTTATATATTGTTTGTTGGTCACTTGACAATAAAAAGTAATACAAACAAAATTGTAGAAAATTTAATTTGCTACATTTTATTTTTAGTCAGATTTTCCGTAGGGTTAGTAGTTTAGCGCGAAACCCCTTTGCCCTCCTTTTCCAAGATGGTGGCCGGGGGACAAGGGTGGCGACCCCAAAAACTTGAACTTAAGCTTTTACTGATCCCCCCTACACATTAAAAAAATAAAATTGATTCCTCTAACAAATGCAAGCTATGGCCTACGGCCTAAAAAATATAACATTTCAATGGACTACAAGAAATGTACCTAAAATAATTTTGAACACAAATGTGTTAAAATGGTTATTAGCTTTTGTGTTAGAATGAACTGTTCTCTCAGAAACAATGCTTGAAACGAACGGCGAATATGAATGTCAGTTACGCTCGCGAAATTTTGTTTTTAAATAAAATTTTTATTAACTCGACGCCGACGGTAAAAATTTTCTAAAAAAAGCTTTTAAATAAGCGTTGTGCGATTTTTGTCATTTTTATTATTCTCATGGGATCAATACAATTTATCACTTCCATTGACCGGTCGCTGTGGAGTTTCAATGGTTAGAGTCTAGTCTTCCAAACCAATAACATGAAATTTCGATTTTGAGTTTGGCAACAAATATGAGGCATTTTAAATATGCCTAAAAGACGCTGAATTTAAACTTTCACATTACAAACGATCTACAACGTTTAAAACTGTTTTTTCCATTGCGCAAGTACGTTTTTCGAAACCATACAACTTCCAAGTAAAATTGTTTATAACATGCGGCGCTTAAAATTTTCGTTAATTGTCCTCCAGTTAATTAGAAGAGATGTAACAAAAATTATAGCGACCATCTACAAAAATGTTGTCATGAAGTCGGGGCAAAAAACCAATACATTAAATATTTTTGTAAACAATAAAACTTTTTGATAACGGATTAGATATATTTTTCTGAGAAAATCTAAATTGTACTTACATTAGGTACGGAGTAGCTATTATAGTCTTTTGAGTTGATAGTGTCACCCTGCTTATTCCGAAAAGCCCTATAGTTTTCCCTGAGCTGCTTCCCATACTGAAACAAAAGACAAATGATCAGAAATCGATGGCATCTTACATCAGAATAGAAACGGATACAACTTAAAATAATTACAGGAGTAAAACAAATAATAGGTCTTGGACCCACAAAAAATTATGATTACCTCCCTCATGAGACTTCGTTTATTCAGTTATTCATGTCGAGTCGTACAACTTTTCTATTACCAAAAATTTTCGGAAGTGGGTCGTTTCGTAAATATAGAGGTCTCTAAATAGGGGAGTGCAATTTAAACGAAAACATGCATTGTTTCGGAAAAATTCAAACCAGCTTATATTTTTCTAAAACTTTTTTTGTTAGTTTATATACTTGTTAAAGTAAAAAGTGCAACTCGCCGATTTGGCCACTAATTGTTTATTAATTGTTTAAACAATAACAATTGTTTTGTATAAATAATTTTAAAAATATCGTTAAATTCATCATTTTACTTTGATCAAATATGTTTCTATTTTGTTTTTGATTATGCTGAATCCGAATATGGCATTGCAATTTGAAAATTCTTATAAAGAAGCTCTTATACAGTATGTCTGGTCTTAACCACATGGAAAACTGTTTTATTATCAAATTTACGAAAAAAAGTTATTCTTCATAAAATTCTCTGGTCTTAACCACATGGAAAACTGTTTTATTATCAAATTTACGAAAAAAAGTTATTCTTCATAATATTCTCTGGATAGTGAAAAATCTAAAACTCAACCATCAGATATCAAATTTTATCAATTTTATACGAGTTATGTCAAAAATATGAGTTTCGTTAAAGAGTAAAGTACCTTTATATTCCAGAATTCCAGTACCTTTTAATTGTTAAACAATTTACTTATTGTAATCATTATTACAGATTGTACATAAATGGGATGTTAAAAAAAATATTCCAGAATATCAAAAAATGATATTATGAAAAGTTTCTTGAAACTAAAAACTACGTTTAAATATACAATTACATCAGTCTAACCGAAAAATTTTTTTTTCAATTTTTTCTCAAATTACGGATACTTATCATCATTTTATTACAATTATGATAACTATTTTATTATCACTTTTACGAAAAAACGTTATTCTTCATAAAATGCTCTCCCTGGTCTAAAATCTAAGAGACATCCATCAGATATCAAACTTTTTTAATTTTATACGAGGTATGTAAAAAATATGAATCTTTAAATGTATTTTAGGTAAGTTTTACAGAAAAAAGTTTTGATCACTTTGTATAAACATTTTTTTAGCTGGTAATTTTCGGTTTTTGTATTACATTTTTGTTATCTTTCTTAATTTTCTCAAAAAGAAATAGTTTATTGTATCTCTAAAGTAAAATAAGTTAGTGCACTTTAAAGATTGCGTCCTAAGCTTAAAAAAAGCACTTATAAAACTGTAATAGATCTGTTCAGACTTGAGTAATACCGTTTTAAAGTGGTGGTAATTCTATAAAACTACGAAGATTTCAAAAATTACATTTTTTGAGACGTCATATCATTTCCATTAAATTTTTGAGATGTTTTTTTAATGAAACATCATTTAGTAAGATGCTTGAAAGGTAAGTTGTGCAAAATTGAGAGTTTTATAAGAAAAATTGTATTAATTACATATTTTTTTACAACCGTGTTAAAAATGCAATTTTTAGCACTCCATACGAGCGTTAAAAATGCTACTTTAAGGCACTAGTGCTTTAAAATTTTTTTAAGGCACTGCAGTTCCTATTGACCGTATATGCAATTTTGATGTAATGTCAAAAAAATATAAAATTGGAATGTTAGTTCAAGTAAAAGTTTTTGTAGATATTGTCCTGTAATTACGTTTGTAGAAAAAATATTGTATGATATGCGTGTTAAAAAGTACATTTTTAAGACACTCATGTAAATTGCAGAACTCGCTTTCGCTCATTCAAATGCGAACTTTCACATGCGTGCCTTAAACGTGTACTTTTAACACTTATATCATAAATAACTATTAAATCATTTTTAAACAAAATTCATGTAAGGCTCACTTTTCACCCACACCGTACTTATGCCCATACATTTTATTTCTATTGATTATATCCATAAGATAGCTTCTATTTATTATATCCATTAGTTAAAAAATTACATTAAAATAACTCAACCGTGCACTTCGCCGTACGCTAGTTTACAGTGCGCCAATGTTTGTGAGAAGGGTGATTTTAGCGTTATAAATAAAAAATTATAGAAGATACAGATTTAATTTTAGAAAATTCTTTATATAAGGTTTTTTTTTGTAAAATTTTCTGAATTTTTCAATGGTCAAGGCAGTTTTTTCTAAAATTTATATTTTCGGAGTTATTTAAAAAACATCTAATTTCGTAGTTCATTTGTTTAATAAAAAATGAAGCACCCACTTCTCGAGTAGAACTTTTTGATATGTTGTTTATTCAACATTTGTTTAGGAAATTACAAAAAGTTCTATTTGATTTGATTTTTTTCCGAATTTTTTTAAAATTTTTTTTATTGTTTGATTTTTTTCCGAAGTGAAAATCTATATGCACTCCCGACAACACTGGAATCCTTAAAATTTTATCGGACAATAGTACCAGTTAATTTGTAAGTATTTTGATCAAACAATCCTGTAAAAATCAGCTGCGAGGGTATAAACTTTATGACTATTTACGATACGTGCGCCCCCCAAACACAGCAAAGTTATGGAGTCATAAGATTTATACCCTCACAGCTGATTTTGCAGGATTGTTTGATAATAATATTTACAATTTCCTGGTAATATTGTCCGACAAATTTTTAAAGTTGCTCCAGTTGTCGGATCGACCAAGTTTAAAAACCTCGATATTTGCTAAGCGCACCCATCCGAAAATTTTCCGTATTAGAAAAGTTGTCCGACTCGATTTGAATAACTGAATAAACGAAGTCTCATGAGGGAGATAATCATGATTTTTTTAAAGTATGGGCCCAAGGTCTATAACAATTAGGTATACTATTATTTGTCATCAGCTATCCCTCAAACACCTTTTAGAACTCTCAAAAATTTGTATAAGCTTTTTACGTGAAATCGATGATTTTTTCACAGATAGACTGGGGTACTGTTGGTATTTTGTATGTTGGTATTTTGGTTTTTAAATTAGTAACGTATTTAAATAAATGTCAATTTCATAATAAAAAGAAAAATCATTCAATAAGCAATGCAGTGCATGTAAACAACGATTTTGGTTATTAAAGATGTTCAAAATTTTTCTACTCCTTCCATAGTAACAGTATATTATTAAAATCACTTTATCAATTTTTCTCTTTTCTCGAGTACATATTAGTTTTTATTGTATAGTATATAAAATATTGTACCTAATCACTGAATACATAGTGAATAAATAATGATATTAATTAACTGAATTTATAATTTACGCTATTATACAAGTGTGTAACTGTTATCCAAAAATATTGAAAAACTGAACGAAATAGTTGTTTCGTTTAAATCAAAAAATGTTCGTTGCTGATGACGACATAGCTGTCAACTAATGTTAGGGGAACAAAGTATGCTAAATTTGGTGTCACTCGAGCGTTGTGGGGACCTATTGGGTTGTGATTATTAGGTCCTAAAACCAAAAAAAGATAAGTAAAATTTTCCATTTTAGTGGGGACTTTCCATTTTTTAATTTAATTTTCCATTTCCAACAATCGTTTTTCCGATTATAGCGCCATCTATCCATAATTCGAAAAAATGTCTCGAATAAAAGTTGCTTGTTTTTACGTTAATAATCCAAATCTGCAATAAAAATTTGGGGGTCCCATTTAAAATTTTAAAGTAACCTACCACTCCACCTCCGTGGGGAGTCGTGTTTGGTACCATTCGATAGATTTTTCAAAAACATTTTGAAAGTGTATTTTGCAGTTGTTCGATCTGATGTTCATTTTGCGAAATATCGCGGGGTTTGTATTTAAAATTTACCCTCTCCGTGGTGGGTCATGTTTAGTACCATTCGATAGATTTTTGAAAAATATTGAAGACGTATTTTTTAGTTTTTCGATCTGACGTTCATTTCGCGAAATATTCGCTTTTTTATTGCGAAACTTTTTGACACCCATTTTCTTGCCTCGCTCAAATCGTCAGATTTTTGAAATATACACTCTTTTGCATGTACATACTTAACTTACCTTATCTTAATCTGACAATTTCGAGTATTTTTAAGGATAGATTTTTTTTCGGGCCCTCCTTAACGAGCTTCCCTGTGTTAAGAGCCAATATATGGTAGAGGTACATCTGCAGGGTACCAGGTTTCTCCTCATATGATAATCTGACGCGCTCGAGTAACTGCAAAAATCCCTGCTTGGGCTCCCCTACCATAATGTTTACATCTCCTGCATAGCTTATGCGAATAAACTTTATTATTTTTCTAATTGTTGATGAAAAATGTATTGTTACCATCAAATGCTTCATGTTTTTGCTGCCAGCAAACGCATTCTTAGCACTAATACGGAGAAAATATTAACTTTGTAACCTCGTTTTTGTTTTCGGTTCATGGATTGGAGATTACTGTACAACATGCCGGTTTAAATTCAAATTGCCTGACGAATGAACAAAACTAAATTTGCGTGGCTAACAAGTAACTCTTTTTTTTTCTTTCACTTAAACTTGAACAAAACGTCCGTCATGTTCAGAGAAATGACTCAGCTCGTTGTATGTTCTTATGAAAGAGTTTTTTGTTGTCGATTGTTAGCACAAGGCAATGATGCAGTTGATCAATGGCGTAACAGGTACACATTGTTCAAAAAGTTAATTTATTCGTAATTAAAACTTTAGTTTCAAAATAATACAGACCAATAGGTCTGGATCCCGCGTACCAAAAAAGTTTATTAATAGCAAGCTGAAAATTTGTTAATAGCTTAACGGTGTCTAGTTGGGCAAACTTTGATGTACAGGAACGTTGGAACAGGGGAAGTTTTAATTGTGGCACATATTACAGGTTTCGGACGTCAGACTACAAATACCTCCCATGTATTTTGTCGGACAGAACTTCCAATTGATTTGTTACCCTTTCATTAAACTCTCATGCAAAAATCAGACTACTATTTACGACCAATATAATTCCTGTCATTTGACATAATCTATGTGTCGGACTTATTAAAATGCACAACATATTTGTCGGACAAACATTTTTGGAGAGAATGGACGATTTTGGAAAAAAATCCTGAAATAGGTCAATTTTTATTTTAAAATTACAACTTTTTGGCATATATATTATACTAGTGACGTCATACATCTGGGCGTGATGACGTCATCGATGATTTTTTTAAATGAAAATAGGGATAGCTCGTTTGAAAGGTAATTCAATTCTCTATTCAGTAATATAAACATTAACATAATTATTTATACATGGTGTCCAAAAAAAAATTGTTTTGAATTAAATTTATTGACATAAAAAGAAGAATGTGTGTAATTTATTTAATTCAAAATACATTTTACTGCTATCAGAAAACAGGAAAAAATGTTTATTTTGGCAAATAAATATTTTTTTGATTAAATTCAATATTAAAGCAGCCTCGTGACAGTTTGAACATTTAATTTAAGCGTCAAGCCATGATTATTTTTCAAATAAACATTTTTTTCTGTTTTCTGAGAGCACTAAAATGTATTTTGAATTAATAAATTACATACATTCCCCTATTAGATGAGCAAAAAAATCCCGCAAACGGGTATTATTACCAGTATACACGCCAATGGTGAATATAAAATTCTTAATTGTATGCCAAAAAATGTGCAATAACTACGTCTTAAAACCACCAAATTTGATTTGCATATCTCAACTGATTTTAAAGCAATAAATAAATCGTCAGTTTGTAAAAAAAATTCAACATCCCGTATCTCGGAAACGAAGCGTTTGCGGACACATGATTATAAAGCAAACTGTCATTATTTTCATGTGTAACCTCTTAAAGTTTGCCGCACTTATTTCGAAACACCCTGTACTGATGACGAACATGGCCAGTTGTTAAAGTACCTAAATTTTTTTATTATCCAACATAAGCGAATGAATCTAAAAACAGAATGTTAAGAAAACCTGAGGCTATATGTAGCTGGGTTTTAATTTCAGTATTTTATAAATGCTAGAATAGTGCACAGGGTGATGCGAACTTTGAGAAAAGAACACAGTTTGATTCGTACACTCGGTATACTATGACAGTTTACCTTTCTAGCAACAATATTATTACAGCGATATTATTAATGAATAAAGCTATAACATGGTAAAAAATCACTTAAATCGGACAAGTTTAGGAAATTCGAGACCTCAAAAATGACCAAATTTTCAGTGGATCGATTTTTTTACATCTAAGTGTAACTAGTTCGCTACTACAAATAAGGTTAAAATTGCTATATTGTCTGCGACGTCCGAAGAGAAGATGGTACCTGAAGATAAAGACTACTCCTAAGCTTCCGTTCCGTCATAATCTCTCATATATCCAGTTTTTTCCAGTTAAGTTCTCAAACTATACTTATAGCTCAATAGTTTATGATGCATAATGCTTAACATAGATCTAGTGGAAAAGCGTGTTGAAGGAAAAATAAGTAGCCAAATCAAGAAAGCTAAAAGCAATTTCTTGATTATATACACCAAAATCCAAAATTCTATTTCAAATAAATCCGAAAATATTCTATTCCAGACAGATGCCAAACGCAGATGAGGTTATGTAAGGAGTAATTTTGAGACATTGATACTGTTACCAGATTTTATGTAGAATGCTGCGTGTGACAACTTCATTAACGCAATCAATTCTCAAAGGCCGATGCCGCAGTGCAGGAAGTTTGCTAGGATGGTGGATGGTAGATACCCGCCTGACGACTATCCAGCTACTTATACCACGAATAATACAACGACGGTAGCCGCAGTGGCGTCCCACTACCATCTACCCACCCGGTGGTCCGCCAGGCGTCTATCCACAGTATCCACCCATATCAGTCGTGTTTGATAATCCATCCGGGTAGCCTCGCTATGGATGAAAGCGTAATAAGTGCTGTGTATAAAAGAAGGGCAATTTGGGACCCAGCAGACCCACTATGTGACTAAACATGGCTTAAAATATCTGTTTGATTTATTCTTTGCAGTTGCATTAAAAAAATCCAATATTCAAGTCAGGTGAATTTAAAAAACAATTTTTGCCTTTAAGTCGATTTTTCTCCACTTTCTGAAAAGTTTAGTGAGTGAGTTTTACCCTAATATGACGATATGCTAAAAAAACAAACCAAATGTAACGTAACAAATGAAACAAACGATTCCTCAGCAGTCAGTTGGATACTGACTTCTGACTTCATTTCACTCTTTCACTGCGTCCAGGATGCAGCGACCCTCCACCATCCACCTTTAAAATCCACCCTCCAAGCCACCATCTAGCATCCTGCAGTGCGGCATCGGCTTTAGAGATGCAGATCCTTGAATATTATCTTTGAAATACATGAAATGTAGTCTTCTAAGCCCGGCCGCACATCAAAGAAACATGAAACGTAAATTACGTTTCATGGAAATAAACCACTGCTAAACAAATATATATCCGGCCATTTATGAGACTCTCCGAAAATAAAAATGTGTCATGAGCATGAATCACACTCGTTTCATTAGTAGGCGGACTTTGAGATTTTTTTAGCAGTGTTTTCTTTTCATGAAACATGTTTTTCGTTTCATGTTTCATGTTTTTCGTTTCATGTTTCTTTGGTGTGCGGCTTGGCTTAGGAATCGTAAAATTTAAAAAGAAATAAAACATTTCTGCTACATATAACTAGAAAAGTAAAGCATACTCGTATTAGATCTCAGAAGTTATACTCATTATAATTTATCACCCGCATAAAGTCATCTCGTACGTCAATGGCCGAACTCTTTCATCCGAGACCACATAGCAACAACAAAAATTATGCAAGTGAAACTGAAAGTTTAGTACCCGAATAATTAGGGGTTTATGGTTTCCATTCAGAGCCGTTCAGGAATGAAAAGAAAGACGTAAAAGACCCTTTTGATTTGTTATGAAGTTAGCTATAAAAAGGTCGTAACGTCGAAAGTAAAGAAAAGGTTGACGATAAACGTCTAACTACCGGAAATTAAGAGATACCCTTGTTTTATCTGAGAAATTGGCAGTGTTGTTAAATGATGGCAAACAGTAATAGAAGTAAGCTTTGAAATTACATAAATGATTTATTTTCTTTTTATGAAATGTTAATTTTTTGAGAAACGATATCGAGCATTCTACGATATGAGCACATCTCGAAGGCTTCTAATTTGTTCATTATGATCCAGGTTTTACTTCCACATAGTAATACAGGATACATATACCATTTCAGGAAATTGATTCTTAGTTGTAAGTTCAGCTAATAATTGCGCAGATTAGATCTACATAAGTTTCATAAATGCTCCTCTGGCAATTTCTACACGAGCTTTAATTTCCTTATCAGGATTTACTGTCTCGTACGTAGTCTGTCTGGAAACCTTCCTCTAAAACGGCAACTTATTATTAAAGTATACAAAACAATTTCAATTGTATTTCAATTTAAAAATATTTATTTTCTTATTTAATTGAAAGCATTGTTTTTTATTTTTACTCGTGGCAATGTTTTAAAATTTTTATACTTGATTGTGGATTAGACTGTCCTATTTTTGTATAAATCTTCTCGAGTCTACATCAGATTTATGATGAATTTTAAAGGGTATAATCCAACGCAAACAATTTTATATTTTTCAGGATCCATTTATAATTTTTTCTCATTACACAATACAAAATCTCGCTTTCAAGTAATACTTTTTTCGCGCACTTAAATAAACAAAAGCCCAACAACCCCTCATACTTTCAACCCCGACATACCACTCGAAAAATGACACAAAAAGGAAAAGGAAGCTTCATCCAAAAAAAGCTGAATACTCTTAAGCTTTCGGTTTTTCAGATGACTGGTTGGGGATGTCATGTCATTGCCAGAATTTATTAGATTTAGATGCCACCCTATCTTTCACGGTTATATCTCCCCGAAAGTTTATTTGCCAAGTAAAATGACAATAGGATTCGGTGGAGAATAGATTTGTTGTGAATCTATCTGGCAGTAAAATCTGCATGACGACTCAGGAAGTTTTTCTCATGATTTCCGCTTTAAAAAATCAACGGACCAACCCTAAGGGCATTATACCTACCACAAAAACATCCTGATTTTACTTATGTAAAAAGTTGCTGGCGTTTTATGTCCAAAGTTTTAATAATATCGGGCGCTATACTGGGATTAATGACATGCTTGAATTAAAACCCAATTTTATCAGCGTTTTATGATACGCAATATAAAACCACTAACTATTTTTTATTTGTGCAGAGATAAGAATTGCAACTAGGTCAAAGAAGATAGGGTTTGATAGTTATTTACCAGTTATGGCTTTATCGGTTTATACAGTTTTTATCAATCACACTAAATTTAGAACTTGATTACATAACTAATTTTAAATATAACTTCAAAATAATATTTACGTTCAATAATTTACGAAAAGTTCAATAAACAAATAATATTTACAAACTTAACAAATACTTTTCTAACTAAGATGCTATGTATTTTTTTTATTTAACCTCCTAATATATTTGCAATCTTTAAAACAAGTTACAATGAGTAAATGTGACCACTAGTGGAGGTGACTTGGAGAAAATGATTCTATAATCATTTTCTTTACAAGTATTTTACATAGCTAAATTGTTTGTCTCTGGCAAACGCCAAGACAATCGCGATGGTAAATCACTAGGTGTATTTCGTCTAAGTCTTCGTCTGGCTGGTTGTCTTATCTGGCTAAGTACATTTGGATGTTGTGTCAGTCTGTCTTCGTATTTCTGTGCGAAGTTAGTAATTTCTTCTTTTACTGTTGCAATTTCTAGGCCGCGTCTAATAATATTATTTGCAACATACCATGGGGCATTTGTGATTCAGTTCCAGTCGAAGAACCTTCGACTGGAACCTCTCCAAGATTTCCATATGAGAATTTGATGCAGTACCCCAAAAGTTGGATCCCGTAACTCCATATTGCCTTGAAAATGGCTTTGTAGACAATGGCTTTATTGTTCATTGAAAGTGATGATTTGTGACCAATCAGTCAGTATAGATTGTGTAATTTGAGACTAAGTTGTTTACGCTTCATAAAAATCCAGTTTAATTTTTGGTCTAGGTGCATTCCAAGGTATTTGACTGTTGCTTGCTGTTTTAGTTGGTGATTGTTGATATATACAGGTGGGCAGTGACCCTTACGGTTTGTACAATAAATATATTATACACGGCTCACTAAAATAATTAGTTACGCCCCTGTACTACTGATTACTTAAAATTCAAGTAGTATTTATGTAACCTTTCTGGAAACTCCAGGTTATTGTTGAGACTCGCATTTGAACCCCTCGCCGGGGCAGATCGTCAAAAGCTTCCTAACGAGAATCATCTCTAATCTATCGACGCTCCCGCTATTCGTAAAAAGGCCGCATTTTACCGGCTTTTTTTTGCTATCGTTTTATACCGCTCAGATAATTCAATCTGCTCAGTATTATCGACGATGATTTATTTAGCGTATTAGTGAGTGCCTTACAAATGAACCAAATGGATTATGGAATTCAATCAGAGCTCTGATGTGACACGTCATCAAGGAATAAAACTGTAAGTACTCTACATGTATGTGAACATAACTTATTAGTCGTGATACTGTATGCATTTTGAACCATATACCTCTCGTAGCAAATATTCTTTGTGCCATTTATGCAGATAATACTTTAAATTACATATGAAAAATCGTTATCTACTCTTAACCAGCTTACCTATGGGAATATACTCTATAACCGTACAATAAGTATAGGTTACTATTGTTAAGGATACTTTACGTATTGCCTAAACATTTCTGTTCCATCGAGCCGTATCATATTAATTATTTATTAATTAAATCCTCAAGGTCCTTCGTATTTGCATATTTTGATAATCTCTATTCTGAGAATAACGGTTTTTCATTTATAGTGTCTTTCTGTTGCATTTGGAAATTTCCAAGCCACGCCGCCCCGGCACAAAAATAAAATATTCCTCTCTTTCTGCACTCAAATTCTCAGTATTTAACCCAGCACGTCTCTACAATAGCTGGTAGGTTGTTAAGCCCGGTCTACACGTGCAATTTCAGAAACTACTTGCTTTGTTCAAATAAAGGAGTCGTTTTGTTTGTATGAAAAAATATTTGCATATATTACATTATTTTATTTTCGTAAATATATTTTTCTGTTTATAGTATACAAAAAGTGTACTCATTTCTTGGCTGATACTACGGGTGTTATAATTTTAACATTGTTTGTTCAACCTTTTGATTTAAATTAAATTTATAATTTTGAATCCGATTAAGCCTGGTTCACAGGTTACAAAAATTATTAAAAATAATTTTGTTTTCTTGCATAAATTGTAAGTTTTTGCTACATTTAGCTTCGCTTAAGCTCATTTTACACTTCTAGAAAACTATAGAAAATAAATAATTGTTTTTTCCTTCAATTTAATTAATTTAAATACTTGTTAAGGGTGTCTCACACTTGCTGAAAAATACCCATTTTGGAAAATTGCATATATTTTGAAATTTTATAGTTTTGCATTTCATATACTAATCTGCGCTCATACAGGGTGATACTATTAAGCCAATCTCACACTATTAAACGTGTAATATATAATATATTGTACATATTCTCTCATTTTCGCATCGATTTATAGGTTTAGACATTTGCAAATAATCTATCTAATCTCACATTCTCGCAACATGGCTGACCGATCAAAATATAACCGACAGAGGCTCACCGCAAAACTTGATATAACCAAGTTGGCTGATTCGGTTCCCACAACTCTTAATTCTCTAAACAAATATAAAATTCGTGAAATAATTTCACAACTCAAACATTCTTACGGACTTTTCCGCGATGCTCAAAATGTGCTGGAGACGATCCCCGAGGAACCTACCCCCTCTACTGATTCCTCTGTGGTTTTTGATAAATATTTGGATACAATTTCTCTATTGGAAGAAAGGTTAGAGGTCATTGAAAGTTCTAATGTGACTGCTACCCCCTCCCTCCAATTTGACCCTAATTCTTCTCTAACCTCACAGTCTATGGCTAGGCAACGAACAGTAAACCTCCCTCGTATTCAGTTAAAACCATTTAGTGGCTTAGTTACTGAATACAATTCATTCATTGAGACCTTTGATACAATAATAGGATCTGATACTACATTAAGTGATCTGGAAAAACTCATTTACCTCAAAAGTTTTCTAACTTCCGAGCCTTTGACGCTTCTCGAGCATATCCCACTCACAGGTGACAATTACAAAATAGCCCGGGATAACCTGACACAAAGGTACGCCAACTCTAAATCGCTTATCAAAACTCTCATCTCTCAAATTCTTGATGCGCCTCCTATTTCTGGAAACGCAAATCACTCACAATTAAGAAATTTTCATACGGTCATGTCAAATAATTTCAAGGCCCTATTGAACTTGAATAGGCCCCCTTCAGATCTCTTGCATTTACTTCTCATACATATCGCTACTCAGAAACTCGACGCACCTACCATTAGGGCTCTTGAGTTCCAATCCGGTGGTAGCCAAGCTACCCCTGATTTTGTCCATTTTCTAGGGGAAATCGAGACACGCGTTGTTCATCTTGAGAATATTCAATCTCAATCAAAACCAAAATCGACTACTACTTCCAGACACTCTTTACACCTAGCCTCAGACACTTCTACCAGTAACCTTTCGCCTCGCTTAGGTCCTAAGAAATGTTCCTATTGCAACGACTCTCACTCGATCTACTCTTGTCCTCAGTTCAAGCAGTTGAATTCTAAAGAACGTTTTAGTTTTGTCAAACAAAATAAATTTTGTATTAATTGTCTTGGGTCTCACATGCTCGATCAGTGTAAATCCAAATTCTCTTGCATAGTTTGTAAATCTCGTCATCACACGTTGCTCCATTTCGACAAAACGGGTCATAGTAACCCTTCCGCGGCTGTTGGCCAACACAACTCAAATAATCATAATAAAACCGCTATCTCAAATAACTCCCATACACAGGGTAATTCACAACAGGGGCCCTCACATGTTAGAGCTCCTGAAACGGAAGTTAATCTTCAAAATTCGACTCCACATTCAATGGCTCTATCTGCAGCCTCGCTTGATAATCATTTGGTGTTATTAAGCACACTCCAGGTCTATCTTGTCGCTCCTAGCGGCAAGAGGGTCTTCGCAAAGGCACTTTTAGACTCGGCCTCACAGGTTTCATTTATTAGTGCTGACCTCGTAAAGGAACTGTCACTCACCACTAGAGATGGAAAATTACGGATCAATGGAATTAACTCCACCTCATCCTCGTCTCAATCTATTGTAGATACAACAATTTTCGCTGTCGCTAACGACGTTCCTTTTGACATCTCGTGCTCTGTACTCCCAAAGATAACAAATCCGCTTCCTCAAATTTCTATTTCGGCGAGCAAACTAAACATACCCTCAGAGATACCATTAGGTGATCCGATGTTCCATGTAACATCCCCAATTGGTATCCTGCTCGGTGCAGACCTGTATAACGATATCATTCAACCTGAAATAATTCGTTTGGGAAAAGGTCTTCCCGTTCTTCAACGCACTCTACTCGGGTACACGATATCAGGGTCAGTTCCAGACTTTGCTCTTAAGTCGAAAAATACTAAAAAGGCTTTGGAATTTTATTCAAACTCTCTCGTTACTTGTTGTTCTCATAACACTCCTTCCGCCGTAAATGAGCCGGTAGTGTCCAACGAGGAACTATCCGATCATTTACAAAAATTCTGGGAGCTGGAAGAAGCCGCTCCTCAGAACACCGATCTCATTAATGATCACCCCGCTGAAATTAATTTTGTAAAACATGTTAATGTTCTCCCCAATGGACGATATGAGTCCACACTCAATCTCAAACTCCCTATCGAAGATATAGACATGGGAAATTCGTTTCTCTCGGCAAAAAGACGTTTTCTCAGTCTCGAGAAACGTTTTCAACTCAACCCTGATTTATTGGAAAAATATCAGGACATTATATCGGAATATCTCAATAACGGACAAATAATTCAAGTGCCGTTAAAAATGCTAAATGACTCAGGTAAACCTAATTACTTTCTCCCTCACTTTCCCGTTTTCAAATCCAACTCTACTACTTCCACTCGTATAGTTTTCGATCCAAACAATAAATCGTCTACGGGAATCTCCCTCAGTGACGTCATAGACAAAGGTTATGTCGTCCAACATGAACTTTTTGACATTCTCGCTAAGTTTCGTCAGTTTAAATTCGCACTAGTAGGCGACATCAAGGCTATGTTCCTACAAATCGCCATTTGTCCCACTGAAACATTTCTGTTAAATTTTCTCTTTAGGGACAATATTCAGCAGCCTTTACGGTGCTATCAATTTCAAAGATTACCCTTCGGGCTCCCAAGTAGCCCATTTATCGCTCAAAGAGTTATCAAGCACATCGCTGACAACAACAAACATACCCACGAACTTGCTACTAGTGTTCTGCAAGAATCTATCTATATGGATGACCTGATCAGCGGTGCTGACAGTCTTCATGAATTAAGTTGTCTTTTCGAACAATTAACTTCTTTGCTAGAAACCCATGGTTTCCTCCTCCACAAGTGGAACTGCAGTTCTTCAGAATTTCTGTCTCAACACAATTTAAATCCCGTCTCTGAAGTCAGTCTTAACTTCACGGGATCTGATAAAGTCTTAGGCATATTCTGGGATTCAGAACGCGACCACTTTTCGTTTAAAACTCCTATCTTCAAATTGGCTAATGTTGTTACTAAACGTACTATTCTCTCCTACATTGCTACTTTGTATGACCCGCTAGGATGGTTATCCCCTGTCCTTGTGAACGCTAAGCTCTTGATACAGGAAATATGGTCCCAGAAATTGGACTGGGATCAACCCATTGACTCACCCATCATTATGAAAAATTGGCAAAACCTCTTATCGACATTCAAAACTATAGAAGAGGTCAAGGTACCTCGATGCTTACTTTTACAAAAGAAAGTTGTTGATGTTCAATTAATTATTTTCACCGACGCATCGGAAAAAATATACAGCACTTGTGTGTATCTCAAAGCGACATACTCAGACTTTTCTGTATCGTCGCGGCTTATCGCTTCTAAAAACAAAATTTCTCCGCTAAAAAATAAACTCACCATCCCCAAATTGGAACTTTGTGGAATAGTGTTGGGAGTCACTCTGGCTCATAGACTTTTTCACATCTTCAAGAAAAATTTGAGTATATCTTCATCTCATCTCTTTGCTGACTCTACAATTGCCTTGTCTTGGATACTTTCTAAAAAACACATTTGGAACATTTTTGTACAAAACAGAATTCAAAAGGTCAATTCCTTGTTGGAAACTTTTCCTTGTGATTTCCATTTCGTCAGAAGTCACGAAAACATCGCTGACCCCGCTTCCAGAGGGATAAATGTCTTTGATAATCCCCAGACCACCGAAGACTGGTTATGCGGACCTAGCTTTATTAGAGACAATCCCATCGATTTTTCTCTTCATCAAATTCCTCATTTTCAGGATGATCTTCCTGAATTAAGGAAGTTAGTTGTCTCAAACATAGCAACAAATCACGAACTCAACGACACCTTTGAAAATCTATTCGCTAAATCTTCTTCTTTTCGTAAAATTCAAAGAATTGTCGCTTATCTTTTTAGATTCATCAGTAATATTAAAAAGAAAATAAATAACTCTCCACGAGATACGGATATATTGACGCCACCCGAAATGGAGATCGCTGATCACGCGATCATCAGGTATATCCAAAGTATCTACTTTAAAAAAGAGATTCTTGAATTGAAAAATGCTAAACTCGTGACCAATAAAGCCATTCGTAAACTCAACCCCTTCCTACAACATAATGATGGGCTGATTCGTGTGGGAGGACGTCTCCGACACGCCCCCATATCGTATAATCAAAAACACCCCATTCTACTTCCTTCTAAATGTCGAGTTGTAGAACTAATCTTGACTCAAGCTCATCATAAGTTATTACATTCAGGCGCGCAAACAGTACTTTCGTATGTCAAAATGAAGTACTGGCCAATTGACGGATTAAGACAGATTAAACGCTTAATTCGTAAGTGTGTAAACTGTTTCCGATTCATGACACCCAATTCTGTTCAACAGATGGCAGATATGCATCCCGATCGTGTACTCCCCACTAGACCCTTCCAAGTCGTCTCAGTGGACTATGGGGGGTTCTTCTTAATTAAGTCCTCACATTTGAGGAAGGCACCGCTTTACAAAGCATACGTAGCCTATTTCATTTGCATGAGCACTAAATGTGTTCATATCGAACTCGTCACAGGATTAAGCGCAGAAGCCTATATTCTTACTCTGAAAAGGTTTATTGCCAGAAGATCCACGCCCAGTATTATTTGGAGCGACAATGCCACAAATTTCCATGGGGCAAAAAATGAAATGCGCGAATTCTATGATTTTTTCTTAAATCAAAATAATTCGGAACAGATTAAGGAATTCTGTACTCAAAACTCCATAACTTTCAAGATGGGTGTTCCCCGCAACCCCCATCAATTCGGCCTCCATGAGGTAGGAATAAAGAGTGTGAAGTATCACCTCTATCGAATTATAGGAAATTCCCACTTCACCTTTGAAGTGTTTAACACAGTATTATGCCAAATCGAGGCTATTCTAAATTCGAGACCCATCACTAGGATGTCGTCTGACGCCAATGACTTCGCTTTCCTATCTCCAGCTCACTTCTTAGTTCAAAGAAGTTTAACCGCGCCCCCTGAACCAAGTGTTTCAGAGATACCTGAAAATAGGTTGAATCTTTTTCAGCGTATTAGTAAAATTCAACAGCAATTTTGGAAATTGTGGAAAAAAGACTATCTTTGCCTCCTGCAGCAAAGAAATAAATGGACCGACCCTACTGACCCTGTCAAGATCGGGGATTTGGTTCTGTTGAAGGAGGATGGTACTCCTCCACTCTTATGGCCAACTGCCAGGGTAATAGATGTATTGCCTGGTAAGGATGGTCTAGTTCGTACTGTCAAGATTCACACTACTCACGGTGATTTTCTTCGTGGTATTACGAAAATCGCTGTGATTCCCCTGGAAGATTAAAATCTATCCCTAGGGGGAAAACTTATCGTTTTCCTCCATTTTATCGTTGTTACCCCTTGTGTATATAAACTCTAATTTCTTCAAACATTTCTTATCGTTGTGCACATCTTTGCCAATCCCCTCTCTTCGAGGTGATATAGGCCATCTCTCTCGCCTGTCGCCCCCGGCAATATGTACAATAAATATATTATACACGGCTCACTAAAATAATTAGTTACGCCCCTGTACTACTGATTACTTAAAATTCAAGTAGTATTTATGTAACCTTTCTGGAAACTCCAGGTTATTGTTGAGACTCGCATTTGAACCCCTCGCCGGGGCAGATCGTCAAAAGCTTCCTAACGAGAATCATCTCTAATCTATCGACGCTCCCGCTATTCGTAAAAAGGCCGCATTTTACCGGCTTTTTTTTGCTATCGTTTTATACCGCTCAGATAATTCAATCTGCTCAGTATTATCGACGATGATTTATTTAGCGTATTAGTGAGTGCCTTACAAATGAACCAAATGGATTATGGAATTCAATCAGAGCTCTGATGTGACACGTCATCAAGGAATAAAACTGTAAGTACTCTACATGTATGTGAACATAACTTATTAGTCGTGATACTGTATGCATTTTGAACCATATACCTCTCGTAGCAAATATTCTTTGTGCCATTTATGCAGATAATACTTTAAATTACATATGAAAAATCGTTATCTACTCTTAACCAGCTTACCTATGGGAATATACTCTATAACCGTACAATAAGTATAGGTTACTATTGTTAAGGATACTTTACGTATTGCCTAAACACGGTTTGTGAAGGTAATATGAACCAATTTTGTTTCATTTGTTTGAAAACGCCACCGTTTTAGTTAAGTTTGCATTTTGTTGAGGCTAGTTTGCAGAAGTTGAGAAGCTGTCCGTGGGTCATGATGTACTGACATCACTGCTGTGTCATCTGCATATATAGCTATCGTGGTTTGAAAGTTTGTTGGTAAGTCCGCTGTGTACAATAGGTATAACACTGGCCCCAGGACACTGCCCTGTCGGACTCCGGATGTTCTCACTATGTTGTACAAAAAAGTAACAGTTATGGAGGTAGGATTTTAAAATTAGGAAGTGAGTGAGAGGAAGCATTTTTTAAATTTGTATAGAAGAATTTACTACAATATAGGATTGGTTAAAAATTTTAAAAATTGTCACCCTTGTTGCAAAATAGCAATAATTGCGAAAAAACCATAAAAACAAGTATGTATTCGCATTTTACGTTTTTCAACCATTTCTTCTACAACTAAGACCTTCATATTTTACCCAGAAATACTTTATGATATAATAAAACAACACCGTAAATTTCATTAAGATCGGTTCAACATATTTTGCTAAATAAATTTTGCAATCCAGCTTTCGCAAAAAAATTAATTTTTTCAAAATTTTGCAGAACTGAAAATAAGGCAGATAGCAAGTTGATTTTTTTTACATATAGAAGAATACTGTACCTTTCATTTGCAATTTTCAAAATTAAAATCGGTTAACCACCACGGCGTTAGGAATTTTTTTAAATAAACATTAACTTTTGGTGCTTCGCGCAGGACAGCGATGTTCGATTCACACAAGTTGATTTCCATCAATCTTTATCTAATAGATTATTTTCTTACTCTATATTTTGTTGTATTTTAATATTTTAATTCCACAAAAATCAAACTAATTTGATTATTGATTGTGAAATATTGTTTAAACAATTACATATGTTTACAAATAATAGACTTTTATTCTCTAAGTTAAAATATTGAACAAGGAAAGTGTTTGCTAAAAAAAGTATTACAGAGTATGTGTTTTTATTTTGCAACAAACAAATTTATTTATTTATATCGAAATGTACTAAAACTTAAAATTTATCAATCATTATCAAAGGTCATTGGAATGCCCAATCAGAGCAAACGTATCCGCTGTCCTGTGCGTAGCACCAAAAATTATTGTTTATTTAAAAAAATTCCTGACGCAGTGGTAGTTAACCGATTTTAATTTTGCAAATTGCAAATGAATGATATAGTATTCTTCTATAGGCAAAAAAATTCAACTTGATGTCTGCTTTATTTTTAGTCCTGCAGCATTTTTAAAAAATGTTTTTTTTTTTGCGAAAGCCGGATTGCAAAATTTATTTTGCAAAATCTGTTAAACCGATATTAATCAAATTGACAGTATTCTTTTATTATATCATACAATTTTTCTTGGTGAAATATGAATGTCCCTAAGAGTAGCATAGATGGTTGAAAAACGTAAAATGTGAATACTTGTTTTTATATATATATATATATATATATATATATATATATATATATATATATATATATATATATATATATACACCGGCATTTTAGGCGTTAACGCCCTTCCGGTAGATATCTATGGGGGAGTATCACCGAGCCGCAAGCCCTTATCCCTTAACGTACTGCTCCCTCATAGGCCGATCAGACGCCCCATATTCCAGTCTAAGCACCAGATTCATATTTAGAATTTTATACTGACGCGTTAGCCTTTTTTGTTTTCCGATGACCTGGCTGGGCTCGAACTCACATACCTCACGGCGAAGTGAAGTGGCGGTCAGCCGTTAGTCCCACTGAGCTGTCCGATCGCGGATTTTATGTTTTTTTAACCAACTCTATATTGTAGAAAATTTAATTACGCAACTTTTATGTCCGTGCAACTTTTCTCGGAAATGAATAATTTTAAAGTTATAATCAAAAAACGAAGAGAAAAGCGAATTTTTCCTTAATTTTTTGACATTTTGATTATTTTAAACATTGTTCCGGACCTTTTTGAGTGTAAGGATAACTCAAACGTTATTATATGAGTTATTTTTAAGCAATTTCTGCAAAAAATATGAGTCACCTCTCAACATCCAAATGTACTAATATTTTTACAGATGCGCCCTGGTCTATAAGTTGGAAAAACAAAATAAAAACGATTCATTGCTTCGATACAAAAACAATACCCTGTAAAATTAAAACGGAAACTATAACCCGGCCCTTGTTGATACCCTGTGTCTGGAATATAGAGAAGCACTATGACATACTAATCAAGCCGCTAAAAATTCTTCCAACGCACATTCCACTACTTTTTCCCTCTTGGCCACTCCCATAGCGTTTTTCGGCCGAAACTTCGCACAAGGTCAGCACTAATTAAGCATTAAGAATGTTGCAAAAACGAAACCGGGAGCGGGAGGAGCAGACGGGAGCGAGTCCCCCGCGGAAACTTCGTAATAACTAGGGGAACATTTATTCTAAATCAACACGCCCCGGGCGTGTATGCTGAAAATTAAACGGGGAGCAATATCCATGCCGAGAAAATGAGATTTTTGTGTAAGCTTTTTAGTATAATTGCTGTATAAAAAGGTTTAATACATATTTAATGCAAATATTAACATGAGATGCTATGTTCGCTGTGTGCTTATCTTTCATTTCTCTTCTTTTTTGTATTTTGCAGGTTTGCAGAAGACATACCCGTGAGGAAAAGAAATTAACGACCATCATACTAAAAGATTTAAAAACAAAGTTGAATTTAGAGCTAATCAAGCAGCCTTTAGACCAGAATCCTCCTGCATAGACCACATCGTCATAAGGTACCAGTACATTAGAAGACCAAAAATAATAATTTTTTTCAAGAATTTTTTTCTCAGAACCTTTATTAAAAATGAACATAAAACTTTTTACATATTAATATCTAACTCTTATTAGAGCACAAAAAATATATCTTTTTTCATTTATGCACGTACACTAATATTGCAGAGGGCGCAAAAGTCGAGGCTTCAAAAAATGATGGCGGACAGTTAATCTCAGGATTAAGATATCTGAAACAAGAAAATCGTACAGCATTTGAAAAGGGAAGGTTTCTTACGTTACAATTTACCACAATTTGACCAAAAAAATAAAAAATAAATATTTTTTAACCATGAAAAATAAAAAAAAACGGGCGATTTTTCCACAAATTTTTTTTAAATTTCTGTAAAATGTTTGTTTTGCGGAATTTTTCACTAACGGTGGTAAATTGTCGAATATAGTATCACAAGAGAGAAAATTTTGCCAGCAATATTTAAATCACGAGACGTCAGTCGAGTGATTTTGTCAAAATTTCATAAGCGAAAATTACCAAAAGGCAACGAACTTGAATGAAAGCAGGAGAAAATTTTGCCGGAAATAATTTTCTCTCGAATGATATTCGACAAGACTATTTCACGAGACAATTAATGCACCATATCAACGAAATATAATCTGTATTTATTTGTTATTACCAGACACTTTCGTGACGGATCTGTCATCATTTTGTCGCTGAGAAATCACGTCACTAAGGAGTTTTATCAGTAGGAAACCATGCGTTGCTATGACGTTTTATCAGTTAAAAACAGTCTAGTGAAATAGTCACGTAAAAAACCTTCCTTTTTCAAATGCCGTACGATTTTTTTGTTTCAGAGATCCCAATCCTGAGATTAACCGTCCGCCATCGGAATTACTTTTTTTCGAGGCCTCGACTTTGGCGCACTCTACAATATTAGTGTAAGTGCGCATACATGAAAAAAGATTAAATTTTTAATTCTCTAGGAGTTAGATATTAATATGTATAAAATTTTATGTTCATTTGTAATAAAAGCTCACCGACAGATCATCCGAAGTAAACACCCCCAGAAAATTTAAAAATGGTTTGCCACAAGGCTCGGTACTCGCACCATTGCTTTTTAGTCTCCAAATTGTGAAACTTTGACAAATTGAAAAGTCAGTATATGGCGTAGCAATACAATTCGTCTTCCTTCGAGTGTTATGACCTTATTTCGGCATCCCTGCCTCATCAGACACTCAGGTTGAATACAAATTGCTTTTTTCAACTCGTTTTTCAGTGCAAAGTGTATGGTAAAAGAGTACTAGGGAGAAGAAGAATTTAATTGCTCCAGAACCTGAGAACTAGAATCCGACTATTCCAAATAGAACAGCGAATAACAAAATAAGGTTAGCCATATTAATCGCCAACACCCGGAATGAATAGGCACCGTCAGAAGAGTGAAGAGAGTAACTAAATATTTTTAAATAATGTTTTGTCTTTGTCCAATACCTATTTTCTTTACTATTGGGTCGTTCCATCGGAATTTTCTTTACGCTGTTCTCTTTTTCTAGATTTTGGTTAGAGTTTGGAGAATTGAGAAAATGGAAAAACACCACTTTTTCCGTACGATTTATACAATGCGTACCTTTTTTCGCAAGATTTCTGTACGAAAATATTTCTCGAGCGAAATAGGAAGAAACTTGTAAAGTTAGATTTGCTAGTTTATAATATATGCATCAGAGCGTTTACTTTGTAATTTCGTATAGGGCCAAGGGCGGATCCAGATAGGGGGCCATGGCAGCCATGGCCCCCTCCGAGAATTTAGAATAATATAAATTTAAATATTTGCAGTTCAAATGTTTTTAATTTCAAACACATATACAGGGTGTCCAGAAACTCTACCGACAAACGAAGACAGGAGATTCCTCATATAATTTTAAGACAATTTAACCCAATTCACCTAATCCGAAAATGCTTCTTAGGGGAGCTAGAGCTCTTTGAAGATGGCGCCATGTAGTTAGTTTTTCTTAAATACCTCCAGAACGCTTAAAAACAAAAATTTGTATACATATTTACTTTCCAGAAATGAATCGATTCCATCCATTGCGAACTTCTAGTACCGGTCATAGGCGTCCGTTTTGGGTAGGGCAACGGTTATTTTATCGCATAACTTTTTTGTCTTCAACTTTTAAGCATTTTTGATACTGGATTATTAAATTGTGAGGTATTCTAGTACTAAAAGATACTCTTACTTTAGGTCGGTAGGACACGCCGTTTTCTAGAAAAATCGACTTGAAAGTTTTTAGTTTTGGGAATTTAAAAAAAAATGAAAAAAAATAAAAAAAAACGATGTATTTTACCAACTTAAAGCAAGAGTAACTTTTAGTACTTGAATATCTCATAATTGAATAATCTCGTGTCAAAAATACTTAAAAATGGGTCTAGGACGTTTCATCGCCGCCAGTTCATCGCCGCCGTTTCGATGCCGCCAGTTCATCGCCGGCCGATTCATCGTCGGCCGTTTCGATGCCGCCGGTTCATCGCCAGTCAGTTAATCGCTAACTGATATATTTCCGAATTTTCGACAGTTACATTTATTATTTATTTTTAGTATTAATTAGGAATTCTAGGAAATGCGAGATATGACCATTCCCGTTGCCATACTTAATCTTTTAATAGACTTTTAAACTTTTATAATATAAAATATAATTTAACACTACAAATTTAATACTGTTTAGTATCAAATTTAGGGGAAGTAGAAATAGAACAGTAAATTAATACAATAATATTTTTATCTATTTATTTGTCATAAGTTTTAAACTGAATTTAACGCCGTGTCGTGTCATCTCCCATAATACAAGATCAACTGACTAACTGGCGATGAAACGGCCGGCGATGAAATGGACTGGCGATGAACCGGCGGCATCGAAACGGCGGCGATGAACCGGCGGCGATGAAACGTCCCATTTCGTTAAAAATTAAAGACAATAAAGCTATGCTATAAAATAACTGTTGACCTACCCAAAACGGACGCCTATGACCGGTACTAGAAATTCGCCATTAATGAAATCGATTAATCTCTAGAATATAAATAAATGTACCAGTTTTCATCTTTCTAAATAGTTTTTTTTTAATCTTTTTTTTAATTCAAAGAACGAAAAATTTTCAAATCGATTTTTCTAGAAAACGGTGTATCCTATGGACTTAAAGTAAGAGTGCCTTTTAGTACTAGAACACCTCACAATTTAATAAGTCAGAGTCAAAAATGCTTAAAAATTAAAGACAAAAAAGTTAGGCGATAAAATAACCGTTGCCCTACCCAAAACGGACGCCTATGACCGGTACTAGAAAGTCGCAATAGATGGAATCGATTCATTTCTGGAAAGTAAATACGCATACCAATTTTCGTTTTTCTAAATAGAAGCGTTCTGGAGGTATTTAAGAAAAACTAATTACATGACTCCATCTTCAAAGAGCTCTAGCTCCCTTAGGAAGCATTTTCGGACTAGGTGAATTGGGTTAAATTGTCTTAAAATTATCTGAGGAGTCTCCTGTCTTCGTTTGTCGGTAGAATTTCTGGACACCCTGTATATGTACAAAACAGGGGATAAATACGTTTTCTGGACTAGAATTGAAAAAAAGAAGTAACGGAGAAGCTTCAAGAATGACTTTTGGGTTTTTTATAAATCAAAATGTTGATAATTTTACAGAGTGACAATTGTTAGAAAATCTTGACAGCCATCAAAATTGTATAAATTTCCATATTCTATACACACAAAGAATAAAAAAGAAGTAAAGCGTTATTTGGGTCACTAGCACTTAGAACAAAGGAGTTGGTTGGTATTTTCACACAGTCAAAAGGAATTGTTTTACAAATATTGCGTTTCATTTTTCTAATGAAAAATATGGTCACAAAAACGCGATGACAGCCCAAAGCCTTGTCATGAAACCTTAAACATCTTTCGCCAAACTCATGAGCAAAGACGGAGTCATATAAACCCATGAAAAAACATCATACCACAAGGAGTGCGTTCAGGTTGAGCTGGATTTTATAAAAAGTTATCGCAACCCTCAAAAGTCAGTCATTAACCAGATAGGCTCTCAGAGGTCTAAACATAAACAAAAAATAAAGAAAGACTACGACCAATAGTAGGGTCTATAAGTGTTCTTAGGTCGACAAAATATTCCTCTAAGAGACCATCGTGATGAAGGCCTTATGCTTCTGGACGAAGATGCTGGACCTAGGAATGAGGGGAATTGCTGTGGTACTAAGGCAAAACCCGATATGTCAAAAATTATCGATTTTTCGTTTTTAATGCCAATATGAACATTGACCGATGAAGAATGTGATGGCTAAACGCATCCATGTAACCAGTATATAATAAAATTGTTTCCGATATGTCCACTATTACAACAACACCGCGAACTTTTAAACTCATCTGCTGCAAAATCACGTTTTATGACATATCGGGTTTTGCCTTAGCACCACAGTGTTAAGGTTTAAAACCGCATCAGGAGATAAGACTCTTAAATAACACCTATCCACAGCATCTTCCTAAGCAACATGCATTAGTAGCAGCAGCAGCAGTCAAAATCAATTAATAACATGTTGTGGTGAAGAAATAATTGGACGTATCCCACGTGGAACAGCTTTCTCTAAATTTGGGATACATACACAATAACAACATTCGTGAAGACTTTGTCAAATTTATTGACGCTAATGAGAACCTAAAAATAATTAGTGAACATCAAGAAAGAGGGAAAGAACAAGGCCTGGCAGGAACGCATTGGAAAAAATAGTATTAAACTTGTTGAAAGGACTGCACTTGGATCCGAAGAAATGTGTAGGAATCGGTACTATGGCAGGAATGGTGAGTTTTAAGGCACTTCTCAAAGTGTGTGAAAACTTAAAACTCACCATTGTAACCCTAATTTTTAAAAATTACCCCCCGTACTTCTGGTACTCCTCCCCAAAAAAAGTTTATGGCCCCTCCCGAAAATCGGTCCTGGATCCGCCCTTGTATAGGGCATTGAAGGAAGCGCTAAAATCAGCAACATTGCTTACTATTCCACTATAGTATCGATGTTTAATCGTCCATCGGCAGATTCAAACAAATAATTTAAGTTTGGAAATTACTCATTTACAAGGAGTAGGTAACCTAATACGATTGTTAAATTAATACCCGCAGTGGTTATCTACATTTTCGTTTATTGCTTACTATTCCTTTCAGCCTTCCCCTCTCTTTAACTTTGGAACCTTGCCGCTCAACAAGAGTAAGCAAGTAGTAAGGTATGGCATTTCATTTAATAAAGAGATGGAAATTACCGCTATTTAACGGTAACGTTCCCTTCGTTACGAGATATCGCGGTAATAGGTGACAGTCACCTATTATTTTGTCACCATATTACCAGATGCATGTTAGATAATTCCCGTTGTTCCGTCCCGTTCTCGTACATGCGTTCTTGACTTGCCGGGCCGGGCCGAAACGACGAGTTATTTCATTACTGTAACTTCTAATCAAAGCGACACTTTGCTACTTTTTTGTAACGATTTGCTGGTGTGGTGCGAACACACACAAGATAAAACAAAAATATATATTTATTTTTCAAAGAGTAATTACCCAATGTACAACATTACAAAATAGTAAGGTATAAAATTAATAATTTAAATAGTTAAGTCTTCTTCTTCTTAACGTGCCCTATCAAGTCCCCTTGACGTTGGCGATTAACATGGCGAAACTGTCTCTGTCTCGAGCTATTCTAAATAGGTGTTCTGCTTTCTTTATTCCTGTCCACTCCCGGATATTCTTCAACCAAGAGGCCTGCTTTCTACCAATTCCTCTGCGTCCTTCGATTTTACCCATCATAATAAGTTGAAGAATATTATACCGGTCTCCCCTTACTACGTGTCCAAAATAGGCCATCTTTCTATATTTGATGTTATCAAGCAGCTCACGGGTAGCATTTGCTCTCTTAAGGACTGCCACATTTGTCAGCATAGCCGTCCATGGTATTTTTAGAATACGTCTGTGCAGCCACATTTCAAAGGCCTCCAAACGGTTAATGGTGGATATTTTTAATGTCCATGCTTCGACACCATACAAGAGGACTGACCAAATGTAGCATTTAATCATGCGCTTTCGAAGTTGAAGTTGCAAGGTATCATTACAGAAGAATGACCTCATTTTTAAAAATGTCGTGCGGGCTATCTCGATTCTACATTTTATCTCTTTATCTGGATCTAGTTGTTCAGTAATATGGCAACCAAGATATTTAAAACTGGGTACTCTTTGAATCATATGACCATCAACATATAACCGTGAATCTTGATGGGCCAAACGGCTAAATACCATGTACTTTGTTTTTGAACAGTTTATATTTAGGCCAAACTCTCTTCCCACTCTGTCAATGGCATTTAAAAGGTGTTGTAATCCATTCATATCATCACTTAAAATAACTGTATCGTCTGCATATCTGATTGTATTTATCAGAATTCCATTAACCTTCACACCCCATTCCAAATTATGCAGCGCTTCCTTAAATATTCTATCTGAATACACATTGAACAACAGTGGGGACAGTATACAACCCTGTCTGACGCCTCTTTGTATTTTGCATATTTCTGTTGATTTTCCATTTATGCAAGCTGTCGCTGTTTGACGCCAGTATAATTTTTCTATGATTCGTACATCTTGACTATCAACTCCTTTATCCTTTAGTATTTTAATTAATTTGTGATGTTGTACTCGATCAAAGGCCTTCTCATAGTCAATAAATACAGCAAAGACGTCTTTCCTTTGATCTCGGCATTTCTGCAATAACACATTTAGTGCAAAGAGTGCGTCCCGGGTTCCCAGTCCATTTCTGAAGCCAAATTGTGTTTCATCCTGGTCTTCTTCACATTTATCTCTGATTCTACTGTGGATGATACGTAGAAAGATTTTCAAGGTGTGGCTCATAAGGCTTATCATTCTATAGTCGCTACAGTTTTTCGGACGTTGTTTTTTTGGTAGGGTTATGAATTCGGACTTTAACCAATCTTCAGGGATATCACCAGTCGAATAAACATCATTGAAAAGTTTGACTAGTATTCCAATGTTTTCCTCATTTATGAGCTTTAACATTTCTGTAGGTATGTTGTCGGGACCAACGGCTTTATTGTTTTTTGCCAATTTTATAGCATGTTGTATTTCTGATTTTAGTATTTCTGGTCCTTCACCTTCATCTAAAGTGTCCAGTTCTTCGGGTCTATCATCATTATACAGTTCATTTATATAATTATACCAGGTAGTTCGGATTTCGTGTTCGTCTATTATCATTTTTCCCGACGAATCGGTTATAGTATGTGGAGTTTTCTTATAATAAAGACCAGCTACTTCTCTAACTTTTTTAAACATATTAAACGTATCATGTTTTTCATTCAACTTTTCTAATTCCTTGCATTTATCCTCCATCCATTTTTCTTTAGCTACCTTTATTTTTTGTTTAATTAGTTTTTGTTTTTCTTTGTATTCTGTTTTGTTATCTTTCAGTTTTCTTCTCTGCTCCATCAATTCCAGGATTTCATCAGTCATCCATTGTTGTTTTTTGTGCCTCTGCATCGTTGTCGTATATTTTTCCATTACTTTCCAGGTAAGATCTTTAAACGTGTTCCATATTTCTGTATTGTTTTCATTTGTTGAATTCTTTAGCTGCTTATTCAGGTCATTTTCTATTAGCGTTTTGTTGGATGCTGATATATGTAATTTTGGTGTTTTGGGGTTTTCTTCGACTTTTTTGAGCTTCACTTGGATGTCAGCTATTAGAGGGTTATGGTCAAATAGTTAAGTACATGTCATAAAGTTAAAACTAACATTGACAAAATAAACAGTGAACGAAATGACAAAATAATTCCTAATAAAATGTAAAATATTTCTTTATGCCCTACAGTATTCAGAAATGGTTCAAATATACCACCGTTTGCGTATGAACAATATCCCAATCTGTCATAAAAACTCCTGCGGACAGATGACAGAGTTTCTGCTGTAACAGAATTGGAGGCTTCTCTTATTCGAGTTTTTAATTCATTCAAGTTTTGGGCTTTAGCCTCAGGATGATCGTAGATGGTGTTTTTTTAAATATCCCCAAAAAAAAGTCCAGGGGTGTAAGATCTGGAGATCGCGCAGGCCACTTAATATCACCTGTTTCACTGATAACTCGATTCGGGAAAGTATTGTTTAAATACTCCTGACTTATTCGTGCGTTGTGAACTGAACATCCATCTTGATGGAACCAAACATTCTCCAGATTTATATCAGGAAAATTGATAATAGCGGGAAGAACATGATTCTGCAACAAATCGAGGTATATTCTGCTGTTCAAGTTGTCCTTAATAAAAATTGGACCTATTATGTGGTCTCCTAAAATACCAGTCCAGACGTTAACTTTTTGGGGACGTTGAGTTCGGCAAACAACACTTTTATGCCTGGTTTTCCCGAGCCCAATACCTCGTAATGGAAGGATCATGTCTCCCTTCTAACTAAACAGAAGATTCATCAGTGAACAATACGTTTTTAATAAAATTTGGATCATCATTAGCCTTCGTCATTAGATCTTCACAAAACTCCATTCTTCGAAAGTAATCGTCTGGATAAAGCTGCTGCGTTTTTACATATTCAAAAGTCTTGTAACCGTGCTTTTTCCATACTTTAGTTACAGTAAGCAGTAGTTGAGCAACGCTTTTACTTGAATGTGTTGAATCTACGTCGATTGTAGCACAAATTTGTGTATCCCGGTATTCTCTTTCCTCAACTTTTTCTGGTGACACTTCTAGGGGGTGGCAATTTCTGCATTGTTTGAGGCAGTAACAATTTTCAAAATTTTTAACAATATTATGAATTGTTTGTACGCACGGAATTGGTCTCCCCTCACAAAACACAGAAAATAAATATACACACTGTTGTCCGGTATTACCACTGTAAAACCATTTTCTTGTTTTAGCCTTTTCTGCTGGAGTATAAACTGACATGGTAACAGAACAAAACAGATCAAACAGAAACAGAAATTAAAAACATACACTGTATCGTCCTAAACAACCACGTAGAATAATTTGAATAAATGAAAGAATTGCCGCATTGGCACAAAATGAATTGGTGCGAAATGGGGTGCAATAAGTTAACTTTCAAGAAGATATCGTTGTTTAGAATTATATTTTAACTGTTAAAGATGTAACTGGAAAAATGTATCTACTCGTTCGGATAATAACAGTATGTTATTAAAATCACTTTGTCAATTTTTCTCTTACCTCGATTATTAGTCTCTTTATTTCATAGTAATATTTCTCTTGTCTCTTGTCTCTATGTCTCTTTATTTCATAGTATGTACATAGTTGGTGAAAAAATAATGCTATTAATTAATAATGAATAAGCTTATTGCATGTAACTTATTGCATGTGGGAAGCTGGCAGTATTGCCATTTTAAGACCCTATCTCTAATCGCCAAGTTAACACAGGTATTTATCTGCACAGCGTTAAGAAATATTTCGTTTTTCCTATTAAATATCTATTCTAGTATTCGCACACAATTCAAGTCAAAGAACACAAAAACTTTACTTCTTGGACTCCAAAAACTTCACGCTACATAATTAAAAAAAGATGACAGCTTACTATAATAATACATTCTGGTCCAAGGTCTACCAATGTCACAAATTTTTGGCAGAAAAAAGCTCAAATATTAATCAATAAAAGAAAAAATGTCGACTGCTTGCCAAACGCCCTTAACTGATTTGGCGCGGCTCAATACTTATTCTAACTTGTATGTTTTTACAACTAAAATAGCCGCCTCCAAATTATATTTTAAAAGTAATAAAAAAAAGTTTGATGAATCCATGCAGATCAACCCAAATATCATACAAGATGTACAGGATCGTACTGTACGAAGACTCGAGTATTAGGCGAGGCAATGAAGCATTAAACCTAGGAATTTTGTGCAGTAAGATGAATGGTCATGCAACTTTTGGCATTCGATTCGAGAGAGTGTCAGGCAATTTTGTGAACTAAATTGATCTCCGATAAAAAATTTTGTGCATCAAAAAATGCATTTTTAAAGTGCATCTCGAAAAGATGGAAAATGAAAAATTTAGAACTCAGGAAATATTGACAGAAATGAGTTCAATTTTTATACTTGGGGGTCTTGGAGGTCAACGAACACGAATTTCATGACGACGATGGTCTCCGAATTACCTGGTGCCCAGGGTGGAACTCGTCGCATGGAACGATCGAATAATTCGCGGGACGATCGTATAATTCGCGAAATGAAGATTGGATCGAAAAACTGAAAAATACGTGTTCAATATTTTTCAAAAAGCTATCGAATGACACTAAACACGATCCCCCCACTCCACCCCGTGGAGGTGAGTGAGGCTAACTTTAAAATCTTAAATGGAAACCCCCATGTGTTATTGCAGATTCGGATTGCTTACGTAAAAATAAGCACCTTTTATTCGAAACATTTTTTCGAATTGTGGATAGATGTCGCTATAATCGGAAAAAACGATTTATCGCGATACCACAGGTAAATTATAGAAACGGTCTGATATTTCCAGAAATACACTTCCAAAATAGAAAAACAAAAAATACGTTTTTAATATTTTTCAAGATCCTATCGAATAACATTAAACACGACCCCTTCACGCTACCACCTGGAGGTGGGGTGGGGGGTAACTTTAAAATCAAATAGGAATTCTTGTTTTATTACAGATGGATTCCTCATGAAAAATAAGTAACGTTTATTTTTTCATGTTCAGAGACATTTTTTCGAATTATGGATAGAAGGCGCTATAATCGGAAAAAACTATTTATTAGCGCCATCTATCAACAATTCTAAAAAATGTTTCGAATAAATTGATTTGAAACATTGATTGAACCGAACATTGATCATTGATTGAACATTGATTTTTTTGATATAAACCCACACTTGCGATAGCGAATAAACCGAAAAATATTTATTTTATTAAAAAAATGTATAGAACGTTTTTTGCTTAGAATGAATGTTTTTACCAACTTTTGCGGTCAAAATATAATAAAAAATTTCCACCCCCGAGATGGGGTGGCAACCACCCCCATGGTAATAGCGCCTTTCGGCATCATATAGATTTTGATCCTTGGATTATCCGCTACTTACTCTCAAATTTTCAAGCAAATCGATCCGTTCTGTAAAAATTGCGAGGTTTTATCCTATTTTAAGCTTCATTACTTGGACTATACAGTAAATTTTTTTTTGGGTTTTTTCAATGGTCTATTGATTCTTAGTAAATATAATTTGACTAAAATGACAAAGTATTTGTTTAACATCAAACTACTTACGTTAAACTATAGTGTCTTGGACGTGACAGCAATTTGGCACAGGTGCCGCCAACTTTTTTGTGTATAAATATTCGTACGTGTGGGTCAGCGATTTGTGCGTGGTTTCAGCAGGAAATCACTGGTTGTAGTTGTTACGTTACGGCATAAAGAGCAAATCGATGTCTATGAATGTTTGTATGTTCGCGGCTTGTTTCCTTGTTTTTTTTTCATTAATTATTTATGATTCTCTTTTTAAACAACCGCTTTTGAAACTTATACTTCAATTTTATTTGTAGAACGATATTGTTTGATTTGAGGGCATGGCAGAGTGAGCACGTATCATCATTCTTTATACTTTTGTCCCTATGAGGGATCTCTTCAGGATCTTAGAGGTAGTTTTAATCTTTGATTTTTTTTAGTTTCTGACTTTCATAATATATAATATTGTATGGTATTTTTGCCTTTCGGACAGTTCCGGCGCCAATTACATCTTTAACCCTGTTTCAAGTAACTAGTGTCGATATACACTAGCCCAGGGGGACTGACCGCTTAACGTGCTCTCCGAGGCACGGTGAGACGGCTCGTGTCATTATTGAAAATGAGAATGGTTTGTCTTTAGTAGGGCTCGAACCCACGTGCACTGGCGTATGAGGCCAGCGATTATGTCGTTACTCCACGGCCGCTCGCTCGACTTTCACAATAATTATCTTTAACCGAGTTATTAAACCTTGAAAATGGTTATTTTGGCGTTTTTCAAATTTCAAGTCGCTAATAACTCGATAACAGTCAATTTTAGAAAAAAAAGGCCCAACGGATAAAAAAAAAATTTGTACGAAGTGAAAAAATTATGTATTTTTGCGAATTTGTTTAAAATCATTGTTTATCGCCAAACTTCACTAAAATCATTCATTATTGTACTCATTTGCCCTCATTTTCGGCAGTAAAGTAACACTTTGTTGTATTGAAAGAAGAATGTTACTTTACCTGCCGCGATAATTAAACAAATTAACCGAGATTGAATGTAAGTGGTCAATGGCAGCAATCGATTATTTATTTGAGTGAAATTAAAATTTATTTACTTTAAATATTAAAAATATTGTACAAAATTTATCTTATTATTAATGGGGCTTATGGAACAAATGAGCACCATGCTAAACTTATTAACAACACTTGTCTCAAAAATGAACTAATGGCTAATACACTAAAATTTGCCATATGGAATGCTAATGGCTTGACACAACACAAACATGAGTTGTATGCATTTATAGCTAATCACCAATTAGACATAATACTGATTTCAGAAACACACTTCACGAAAAAAAGTTTCATAAAATTTCACAACTATAAAATATATCACACAACACATCCAGATGGAACTGCACATGGTGGGACAGCAATCATTATAAGAAACAACATCAAACATTACCAGACAACTCACTATCAAAAAGCACATATTCAGGCCACAAATGTAGTTGTAGAAGACTGGACAGGACCTATAACTTTTTCAGCTATATATTGTCCACCAAAACATTCAATTAAACAACCAGAATTTAAAACCTTTTTTGATACACTTGGACTTAGGTTTATTTGTGGCGGAGACTACAATTCAAAACATCTAATGTGGGGATCTAGACTTATTAATACCAAAGGCCGTGAACTACAAAAAGAAATACTAATAGATAATCTGAACATAGTAACCACAAGGGGGCCAACATACTGGCCTACAGACCCTGCGAAAATTCCAGATCTCCTCGATTTTGTTATAGTGAGAGGAATAAATGAAAAATACTTTAAACCAAAGTCTTGTTACGATTTATCCTCTGACCATTCACCTGTTATCATAACTGTAAGCAAAAACATAACAAAAATAGAAAGGAGCTGTATATTACACAACAACAAAACAAATTGGAGTTATTTTAGATATCAAGTAAATAATCAAATCAATTTAGACATCCCACTAAAGACCGATAAACAAATCGAACAAGCAGTAGAACATTTTAACACAGTTTTACAGGAAGCAGCATGGAACTCAACACCATTACCTACAAATCGACATATGAACAAACACTGTTCCAATACAATACATGAAAAAATAATTGAGAAAAGAAGACTCAGAAAACAATGGCAATTATCAAGATCACCTCAAAGTAAAACAAACCTCAATAAAGCACAAAAAGACCTAAAAAAATTGATAATAGCAGAAAAAAATGCAAGCTTTCAGGAATACCTACAAAAACTAGATGCAACTCAAGCTACTGACTACTCGTTATGGAAGGCTACAAGGACTCTACGAAGGCAGAACTATACAGTCCCACCACTAAGAACACAAACAGGACAATGGGCGAGAAGTCCTCTAGAAAAGGCCGAAACATTTGCGACACACCTTAAAAAAGTCTTTACATCAAATGAGGGAAGTTACTCACTACAAACTGAAGAAGAAATTATTTCGATACTCACAAAACCTTATCAACTAGAACTTCCTGAAAAAAGATTCACAAAAAATGAGGTAAAAAATATTATACAACACAACATCGATCCAAAAAAGGCTCCAGGATACGACCTGATTACAGGAAAAACTCTTCAGCAACTCCCAGAGAAAGGCTTCCAATTTCTGACACAGTTATTTAACTCTATAATGAGACTAGGTCATTTCCCATCACAGTGGAAACTAGCACAAATAACAATGATACCAAAGCCAGGAAAAGAACCAGAAAATGTACAGTCCTACCGTCCTATTAGTCTTCTTCCCGTGGTATCCAAAGTTTTTGAAAAGCTGACACTTACTAAGCTAATGCCTATACTAGAAAACAAAAAACTAATACCACCACACCAATTTGGGTTTATAAAACAACATTCAACAATACAACAGGTACATAGAATTGTAGAGAGAATCAACGAGGACTTTGAAAATAATAGGTACTGCTCGGCGGTATTTCTGGACGTAAGTCAGGCATTTGATAAAGTCTGGCATAAAGGCCTATTATGTAAACTAAAACAGAATTTACCTACAAATTACTATATACTCTTAAAGTCATATATCACCAACAGAAACTTCCAGGTAAAGTATGAGAATGAATACACAAACATACAACAAATTCTCGCTGGGGTGCCCCAAGGAAGTGTACTAGGACCTATATTATACCTTATATTCACTGCTGACTTACCGACAGATACACATATCACTACAGCCATATTTGCGGATGATACGGCAATACTATCATCGAACAAAAATCCCAAAATAGCCTCAGAAATCTTACAAAATAATCTAAATAAAATTCAACAATGGATGACAAAATGGAGAGTCAAAATTAATGAAAACAAATCGCTACACCTAACATTTACCACGCGTAGGGAAACATGTCCGGCTGTATACTTAAACGATAAAAGAATCCCACAAGGGGATGAAGTCAAATATCTAGGTATGTACTTGGACAGAAGATTAAACTGGAGGAAGCATATATTTACTAAGCGAAAACAACTGGGTCATAAGTTAAGAACCATATATTGGCTGTTGGGCAAAAAATCAAAACTATCAACTGAAAATAAAATATTAATCTACAAATCCATCCTAAAACCAGTGTGGACTTATGGGATAGAATTATGGGGAACCGCCGCACATTCCAACATTGAAATCATACAAAGATTTCAGTCCAAAATATTGAGATCAATACTAGGAGTTCCATGGTTCATAACCAATGAAGCCATCCATCGGGACGCCGGACTACCATACGTCAAAGATGACATCAAAAAGTGCGCGAAAAAACATACAGAAAAACTTAAAGTGCATCCAAACGTGTTAGCAAAAAATTTAGTGAATAAACCGCGTACTGTTCGTAGGTTAAAACGAAAAGTTCCGTTAGAGTTAAGTGAACAATAGGTACTAAATTAATGTGTATAAGTTTATGTCAGAAATAGTCAGTGTTGTAGGCTAAGTTTTAAAAAAGGGGTGCATCACTGGATGCCTCCCTACATGTCATTCCTAATTATTGTCAGTCCTATTACTTATTGTCTGTTATCTACCTAAACATTTAGGTTTAGATTGTATAGATAGATTGTAATAAATGTGGGGTTAAAAAAAAAAAAAAAATTATTAATAAAATGTATGTCAAAAAGTAAAATTCTGTAGTGTTTCGCAATTATATTCATACAAAATAAATCAAAACTTTACAGATATAATATTGATATAACTATCGATTAAACATCAAAACCGGCCATCATGCAAAAGTCATCTGTCATTACTGTCATTACTGTCATACGATATTTTTATTTTGTCTAAAATTAAAAAAAATTCCTCAAAGTTGTAAGTAAGTGTTAATGTTTTTTATGATTGACGATACAATTTTGTACGCACCACCTCAATACTCTTTATCGAACGCGTCTGTTTCTCTGCTCGTAATATCAGACTCGTTCGATAAAGAGTCACTTTACTGACTGACTTTACTGAAATTGGTTAAACAATTTTTCGACCGCGGAACCGCGTGACACCCTGTGTATTTGTTATAAGGATTGTTATACGGATGTATTTCTTTGAGTAAGTTTGTGGAAAAAATCGAATCAGAATAATTTACCTAACGGGGGCGACGTTACAGACTATACTAATAAGTAGTTGAAACGGTCAAAACAAAGAAACGCACACTCATCAAAAATGCACTTGAGATTCTCGTATAATCAACATTTACTGAATCGATCCAGGAAGAGTCAACTCCAACTAGTAAAAGTTGATTTAAATTTTTAAAATCAACTTTTACTGCTCGTTTCAGTTGGAGTTGACTCCAACTAGTTGGAGTCAACTCTAACTGAGAATCAACTTAAACTGTAACATATGTATTAATAATATAGATATGCAAAGTCCGCAGATAGTGTGCTACTTTTTTTATAAACAAAATGGCGCCCGAAAATCGTGTTTTTTTCAATTTTTGCTCTCAAAGATTTTAACATTAGACCAAAAACACTCAAATAAAAATTCACCGCAATTAAATTCTGCATTGAGACGTGTTTTTTCCGATTTACTTCGACGAAAACTTTCCCCGGAAAAAGCGGGTTTTTCCAACAAAATCTTTAATTTTCAACTAAACTTTTAGATAAGTAGTTGTTAATCAATAATTAAATAACTTGGTAACGTAAAAGCCCTTTCCCTATTTATTATAATTCCAGAAGTCTATGGAAATTGAATGAACAGTTTAGCAACAATTAAAATGTTAATTAAAAATTTACGGTCGCTATAATAACGACAATAATTATGATGCATAAGAATAACTAAGATATAAACAACAGGATCATAATTTTCAAACCATCACCTTTTTATTTTTGTCCTCTTTCTCCACACCAATTTTCATATCTTTCAAATCCTCATAACATATATTATTATAATAAAAACTATCGATAATACGTGTGAAAATTGCCAAAAATAGCAAAATTCCAATCAAAAATTAGGTTGGAGACCCTCATAGTTCAAAATCGGTATACGTTAACAAAATGCATTTTCTCGGCTTCACATGGAGCAATTTCCTTCATTCTTTTTTGTTCCCTAATAACTCGAGTAGAGCCATCGAACTAACGCATTATTAAAGGTCAAACTTGCTTTTGTTTTGTTATAATAGATTAATTTATTTATAAGAACAGAAAATTACATATTTTTTCCAGTTGTAGGCTTTTTTTAGATAAACTTACTACAAGTGTACCATTTACAGTTAAAAACATAAATATTCTCATTTGAAAGCTGTATAATTATTTAAACAATTTTTATTTAAACAAATTAAAATATTGTGTTATAATAAATAAATTAATTTATTATAACAAAACAAAAGCAAGTTTGACATTTAATAATGCGTTAGTTCGATGGCTCTACTCTAGTTACTTGGGAACAAAAAAAGAATGAAGGAAATTTCTCCATGGGAAGCCGAGAAAATGCATTTTTTTAACGTATACCGATTTTGAACTTTGAGGGTTACATTTTCTCCAACCTAATTTTTGATTGGAATTTTGCTATTTTTGGCAATTTTCACACGTATTATCGATAGTTTTTATTATAATAATATATGTTATGAGGATTTTAAATATATGAAAATTGGTGTGGAGAAAGAGGACAAAAATAAAAAGGTGATGGTTTGAAAATTATGATCCTATTGTTTATATCTTTGCCGTAAATTTCGGTCAACTTTGACCGGTTGTATCTCAGGAACCACTCGTCATAATTAAACGTTTTTTCTTTTAAAAGAAGCGCCCTGCCGCTGTCTTTCGAATACCGTTTTCACAATTTAATTTAGTTTAATATTTCCCGAGATATTCTATTTGTTTATTAGCCAAAAAATTGTTTATAATTTTAAAATATTCCTGAGGCCGCTTAAATAGTCCAATTTCAATTCTGTAAAGTACTTTAGATAGGTATAGCGTCTTTTTATGAAAAAATCATATTCTTATGCATCATAATTATTGTCGTTATTATAGCGACCGTAAATTTTTAATTAACATTTCAATTGTTGCTAAACTATTCATTCAATTTCCATCGGCTTCTGGAATTATAATATATACGGAAAGGGCTTTTACGTTACCAAGTTATTTAATTATTGATTAACAACTACTTATCTAAAAGTTTAGTTGAAAATTAAAGATTTTGTTGGAAAAACCCGCTTTTTCCGGGGAAACTTTTCGTCGAAGTAAATCAGAAAAAACACGTCTCTATGCAGAATTTAATTGCGGTGAATTTTTATTTGGGTGTTTTTGGTCTAAAGTTAAAATCTTTAGAGTTATAGAGCAAAAATTGAAAAAAAACACGATTTTCGGGCGCCATTTTGTTTATAAAAAAAGTAGCACACTATCTGCGGACTTTGCATACCTATATTATTAATATATACAATCATAAGATTCGATTCCAGCAATAAAATTGCTGGTAAATAACTTTTCCCAAAAATGGCCTATTCTGCGATAATCAGCCCAGACTATAAATTTTTTAGTCAATGTCCTAGTCTACTATAAACATTATATTTTTACATAAATATTTAGTTTACTTTGTTTGCGATATTTGGTCGTCGACGTTATTTCATTTATTTTTTGGCAAAGAATGAAAAAGGGCCGAAAAGAACTTGTTAAACACTATTTTTATAAAACTGCAAATATTCTCGTAACTGAACAAACATTTTAGTCGGTTTCCGCTGCCAGTGCCATTTTTTCGCCTTAATAATACATTTTAAAATGTGGCGTGCTCTAATGTACCAGTTAATCCGATACTGTAAAGGACTAGTAATCGTGATAAACATCGTGAACCCCATCGTAACAATGCTACTTAGGAAAACATGCTACGAAATAACTTTTGAGTGTGTAATTTGCGGCAAATAACCAAACATTTTCTCATTATTTGAGTTAGTGAATCGCAGTTTCCCGTTTCAAGGTAAATTTATTTTGAAGAACTCGGTGTTCATGCTCGGAGAGGTTAATACGACTTTATGGGCTGTTCGTATTCTAAACGTTTGTTTATTTTCAAAGTTTCGAGCTAATTTAGTTTTCACCTTTTGTTCTTAATGCTCAATTTCGATTTATAATTCATTTGGCGATATTCGGTAATTAAAAGGTATGTGTAATTGGTTTTTTTCTGATGTATATGTTGATGTGATAAATCCGGTCTGTATTAATAATTACCGGTAAATATTAATAATAACCGTAGTAACTGGTCAATGTGATAAATAATGCCTTTATAATAAAATTTACCGGTTTTTATTAATACTTTCCTAACAATTCTAGTTAATGTAATAAAAACGCATTTTGGGCTTCACTACTGTTTATTTATAAAATTTGATAACACTTAAACAAAATATATCAAGTAAAAACAAACTCATACACACGCATTAGGCTTTAAATTACTAGACTATAATTACTTCTTTTTATAGCAAAGGCTGTTGTGGCACTTAGAATTATTACAAAAAACGCTTAATTTTTTGCGTTTGCAACATTTTTAATTGCATTGGCCACTACAATTGCAGTGGCGGAATCCTTGACTGCCTAAATTCGAATCTTTACGAACGCATTCACTGAGACTTATCTCAGTATCAGGCGCTTCATTGACTGAAATAAGTGTTTCCTTGCAGGCGGTAAATTCGTTTCTTGCATGAAGTTGGTTTAAAATAAAATGCTTATTGCCTAGCTTGTATAGCTTTTCATCTATAACAGAAATAATAATGGCAATAATGTTTCGGCTATCGGCTTTAGCTCTATCAACTTCTGGAATTCGCACTCTAACACTTTGGCCTACTTTTTCAACAGAGAATCTATTATTAGAATGCTTTAACATTCTGTCAGATTCTTTTACAAGTGACTGTTTAGCAAGATGCCGAGTCTTTTGAATTTTCTTTTAAAGTTTTGTCAATTGCAGTGCCATATTCTTCGCCTCCCTCATTCTTTTTAACGCCAATAGTGACATTGTCTTCCTCATTGACAGTAATTGTCGCACACGCATTAAGTTCGATTGGACTGTTAGTGTTATCTGTATCTTCAACATTCGCTAACTGGGAATCCTCGGTCGAACTGTTGAGTTCCATATCACCAGGGTGCTTTGCTCCATCATCAGCGTCATCAGAATGATCTGCTATTGTCGCTTCTAAATCTTCTTCTGATTTCGGATAAAGTACCAGGAGGTAAAGGTGTTTTTAATCCTACTTTAGCCTTATGTATTTAATACATTAAATAGTGTATTACACAGTGACCGCTTCCGACTACAGATTGACTAATACTATGGTATGGGCTATGCGCCGTATTTAGCTCTGGTATGTCACAGTGACTAATAAACCTTTCTACACTCCGCAAGCTTCTACGCACTTAACTGTATTGCAATTATTTATCATCACATTTACCGTTTTAATCCGGGATTTATTAATAATTACCGGTCGATGTGATTAATTCTGGCATATTTATTACTTTTACCTAGCTATTCGGTTTGTATTAATAGTAACCGGTAATTATTAATAATTTCCAATTAATCATACTAACCGTAACATATATACATCTTTGGGTATATAACAATCGCCATATCTAGTGCTGTTGCTAATTCAAGCATATGATCTCCAGCTTCATTTGTAGTTCCAAAGCCTAATCCCCCATGTATTGCTTCGTATCCTGCCTTGGATTGCCCCACATGTGCATTGAAATCACCTCCTATTATAACTTTCTCCTCTGACGAAATATCACTTAGGACGTCTCCTTTCTATGACCAATTAGGAGACGTCCTGAGTGATATTCCGTCAGAGGAGAAAGTTATAATAGGAGGTGATTTCAATGCACATGAGGGCCAATCCAAGGCAGGATACGAAGCAATACATGGGGGATTAGGCTTTGGAACTACAAATGAAGCTGGAGATGATATGCTTGAATTAGCAACGGCACTAGATATGTCGATTGTTAACACATTATTTAAAAAGAGAGAAACTCATCTTATTACGTACAAAAGTGGACAACATTAATCCCAAATAGACTATTTCATGATAAGGAAAGAAGACATACGTGAATGCAAGGACTGCAAGGTAATAGTTAGTGAGACAGTAAGCCAACAACATAAGCTGCTTGTTCTGGACATTGAAGTAAAAAGTGAAGCTAAACCAAAATATCGGAGAGGATCACAAAAAATCAAGTGGTGGATGCTAAAAGATGTGAAGGAATAGCCCGATCAGGGAACGCAAAATTTTTCGAAAACCTCCAAAAAAATAAAGGAAAGATGAAAATTTGGGAATAGGTAAAATTAGGGAAATTGTCTATTATTATATAAGAATAAGTTTACAATTCTACATTCCCTCCATTTTACAAAAATTGGAAAATACGGGGTGAAAAATTTTTTCTCTGGGGTGAAAAAATATACGTTCACAATAAGTCGGGAATTGGATAAAATGGCTAATTCTAAGTAACTTTTGTTCTATGGAGTTTTTTTACTAAGTCAATACTTTTCGAGTTATTTGCGAGTGAATGTGTTCATTTTTAACAAAAAAAAAAAAAAAATGTTTTTGGACGGTTTTTCGGAGATAACTCAAAAAGTTAGTATTTTAGCGAAAAAAATATTCTTAGTAAAAATATAACTTATAAAAAATTGAAAAAAATGGTGTATGCAAACCCAGTAGAAGCAGAGTTGCAGCTAATGAAATGTAGTTTCTTCTTCGTCAAATTCCAAATCGAATATTTCAATGTGAAATAACAAAAAAACGGAGCACTTTTCGGGGAAAATTAATTACAACTTTTTTAAAGTGTTTAAAAAAAGGTTTATTTTTGTTTTTTAAAAAAACTTATTGCTGCCAGAAAACAGTAAAAAATGTTTATTTGAAAAATAAATATTGTTTTTTGCTTAAATTCAATGTTAAAACTGCCACCCACCTGCCTCTTGGCTGTTTAAACATTTAATTTAAGCGAGAAGCAATGTTTAGTTATGAAATAAACATTTTTCTGTTTTCCGACAGCAGTAAAATGCATTTTGAATTAAATAAATTACATACATTCTTCTCTTTGTCTCAATTAATTTAATTAAACAAAGGAAACCCTGTATAAATAATTATGTTAATAATAATAATAATATCGTATGGCATTTTTGCCGGGGAGATCCCGTGCTCTCCGAGGCACGGTGAGACGGCTCGTGTCATTATTGGAAATGAAAATGGTTTGTCTTTGTAAATAAAACCAAATTAGAGGAATTTTTACAATTCTTAAAAATCAAAAAGAAATAAGATGTAGTAGTACACAGTTTGCTTTCCTCATCAAAAAATTCCCAAACTCCCGTTGTGTCCACGTCCTTTGTGTGCGTTCGAGAATCTGTTATGTGTTATTTTTATCGACTTTAAAACAAAAAATATTTCAAAAACTTTTTTTGACTTTTCAAAGAAACCATATAATTCAGCTCAACCAGGTAACTTTTTCAAAGATTTTTTGAGATTAATTTTTCAATCTACTCAACTATTTATTACATTCAACAGATATTAACATAAATGAATCATTTTTTTCATCTATTTTTTCATATTTGCCTTTTTTCTAACTTTTTAGTAATATCTCATAAAATCTCATTCATTGCTGCACAAATCATCATAACTTTATATTACTATAAATTTAATTTCATGTACAGTTAGTTACCTTCACATTTGAATTTAATTCTGAATTATTTATTAATGATTTTATTGTTTGACACTTTTAAATTTTAGCAAATTTTACCTATTTACTATTGTTCAGTTTAATTTCAATGTCTCCAACAAATCAAAATTAAAACATTTTCACAATCACACCACAACTAATACACAACTGACAAATTCTGGTTTAAGAAAATTGCACAACCAATCTTACATCCATCAGTTCTTGAACATCCAGAACAACATCTAATAATCCCGATTAAAATTAAAAATATACACTTTAAAAAATTTAAAAATAACATCACTTTATATATAACTAACAATTTTTGGTTTCACGGTTTAATGTCGTGTTCCCTTACTAATCCCCTCAAGATCCTGCCAATTATTTTGTTTTGTTTGTACATTACAATCAAATCTGTCCCTCTACCATCTCTCCCTTTAGCATAATTTGGAGAACAAGTATGATATTGAATACTACTATATTCTTCCCTTATACCGAAAACATTTAATTTTACTTTTACCGTGACCTGAAGATGCTGTGAATATTGTAGACAGCGAAACCGGTCGTCAGTTGTAAAATAAATTGTTTGTGAGAACGTCTCTTTTTTCTTTACTACAATAGTATGGACTCACATATGCAACCCATTCATTATTTAAAATGGTTTGTCTTTGGCAGGACTCGAACCCACGTGCACTGGCGTATGAGGCCAGCGATTATGCCGTTACTAAACGGCCGCTCACATTATGTTAATAAATACTATATAGAGAACTGATTAACCTTTCAAATGAGCTAGCGCACGACCCCTAATCCCATTTAAAAAAATCATCGATTACGTCATCACACCCAGATGTATGACGTCACTAGTATGATATATGCTAAAAAATCTTATGTAATTTAAAAATAAAAATGGACCTGTTTCGGTATTTATTTCCAATTCATGAAAAAATTAATGTATTCCAAAAATAAAATAAAAATTCCATTTTTATTCAGTTGCAATGCGAAGGCAAAACAATCTTATTTTTCACTTAGACAGGGAGCGCAGTCCAGCACTCTGAATCGACGATTTTCAACTCTTGTTGGAGTCTCATCGGAGAGAACGTAGGCCTGCTACTCCATACTCCAAGTGACCAACATCGAGAGTTTATCCCCCACACCGCAACTGACGTGAATGGACTAGGTGACTAGCGTCATCTGGCAATTGAAAGATGAAGTAATTTTCAATCCTAATAGAAATATTAATAATATTTAAAAATATTCAAATATTACTAAAAGATTTTTAAATTGAAAACTTATTGGTCCATTTCCTTGGTGACACCTCCATGGCTTCTAAAATTTGCAAGCCAGATGGATGCTGAAGCGAAGAAGACAAGAGGAAATGGACCAATAAGTTTTCAATTTAAAAATCTTTTAGTAATATTTTTAATAAACTAGGTACACCAGAACATATAGTGTTACATTGTGAAAATACTATAGAAAATGAACAACATAGAGAAATGAGAAGAAGATTAGAAAGAATTGAAATAAGAGATATATTACAAAATGAAGAATATTTTGGAATATTAAACAATCTACCATAAATAATATCTAAAAACAACAAGAAATTTATAATAATAGAAGAAGACAACAAATAATCCAACCCTGATGAAGTTGAGTAAGATAAAGTTAAAATAAATAAAATAAAATATAAATTCAAAAATAGATATTCACAATTATAATAATAATAATTCAATATAAAATAAATAAATAAAAATAATAATTCAATAAATAATTCATTAAATTAAAAAAAAAATACCAACTCTCTTCTTAAAATAGAGGGACTGTCTTTATAACTTAGAAGGGAGTTGATAGTACCAAAAATATTTTAACAAATATATATTGTTTCTTTAAATTTGTTAAATGTAATTAATAGATTATGGCAAATTATTAATTGTAAAAATAGATTTAGTAGTTTAGTAAAAAATGCAAAAATATAAAAAAAAATATCTGTAATCCCATCAGGAAAAAAAAACGACCTGGATTAGTCACTAGAGGCCAGGTCATATGTATGAACAATAAATAAATAAAAAAAAGTAATATTTTAATATTTTTAAATATTATTAATATTGCTATTAGGATTGAAAACTACTTCATCTTTCAATTGCCAGATGACGCTAGTCACCTAGTCCATTCACGTCAGTTGCGGTGTGGGGGATAAACTCTCGGTGTTGGTCACTTGGAGTATGGAGTAGCAGGCCTACGTGCTCTCCGATGAGACTCCAACAAGAGTCGAAAATCGTCGATTCAGAGTGCTGGACTACGCTCCGTATTCTAAGTGAAAAATAAGATTGTTTTGCCTTCGCATTGCAACTGAATAAAAATGGAATTTTTATTTTATTTTTATATTGGTCGTTACTTCTTTGAGTAACTAGGTCCATTTTCTGTTGGAATTTACCAGCTGAACAGACGGGTCCATCCGGACTTATTGGTCCGGATAGACCAATAAGTTTTCAATTTAAAAATCTTTTAGTAATATTTTAATATTTTTAAATATTAATAATATTGTTATTAGGATTGAAAACTACTTCATCTTAATTTATTCCAAATTATACGTGCTTACTGTATGTATTGTGCACTAATGGTAGGGGAGCCCAAGCGGGGATTTTTGCATTTACTCGAGCACGTCAGATTATCATATGGGGAGAAACCTGGTACCCTGCAGATGTACCTCTACCATACACATATTGGCTCTTAACATAGGGATGTTCATTAAGGGGGACCCGAAAAAAAATCTATCCTTAAAAATACTCGAAAATGTCAGATTAAGATAAGGTAAGTTAAGTACATGCAAAAGAGTGTATATTTAAAAAATCTGACAATTTGAGCGGGCCCTGACGAAATGGGTGAGTCAAAGATTCACAAAAAAGCGAATATTTCGAGAAATGAACATCAGATCGAAAAACTAAAAAATTCATCTTCAATATTTTTCAAAAATCTATCGAATGGTATTAAACATGACCCCCACGGAGAGGGGTGTGTGGTAAATTTAAAATTTTAAATACAAAACCCGCGATATTTCGCAAAATGAACATCAGATTTAGTCCTGTCGCCAGGGGGGGTACAACGGCCTCGTTAATTCAGATGGACTTACCCAAGTTTTTTTTATGTATTTTGACCCGTAGAACACGAATTTTTTGGGTAACAGTTGATCCGGATGTCGATAAGATTGTTATAGACCAAGAACTTGAGGAATCAAATAACAGCGATTTTTGGCAAAACAAAACAATATTTTGTATTTTTTGGGTCATTTTAAGCAAAAAATATTTCTACAAGTTTTTTAGTAGGATGCACAGTTTTCGAGATAAACGCGGTTGAACTTTCAAAAAATCGAAAAACTGCAATTTTTAAACCCGAATAACTTTTGATTAAAAAATAAAATAGCAATTCTGCTTAGCGCCTTTGAAAGTTCAAGTCAAATTATGTCGGTTTTGATTATTTGCATTGCTAAAAATTTATTGTGTTATTGTTAAACAAAGCTACAAACAACTAGTGCGTGAGTGATGTTTCTATGATTTCTCATTTAAAATCGAACGAGTAGGTAGAATAGGTACTAGTGCAATCAAGACTATTTCTATGTTACATGCGTTAAAACGCATGTAAAAGCACGGGAAACCCTACGTGTTTATAGCTTTGTTAAACAATAAAAAAATAAATTTTTACCAATGCAAATAATCAAAACCGATATAATTTGACTTAAACTTTCAAATGCGGTAAGCAGACTTGCTATTTTATTTTTTAATCAAAAGTTATTCGGGTTCAAAAATTGCAATTTTTCGATTTTTTTAAAGTTCAACCGCGTTTATCTCGAAAACTGTGCATCCTACGAAAAAACTTGTAGAAATATTTTTTACTTAAAATGGCCCAAAAAATACAAAATATTGTTTTGTTTTGCCAAAAATCGCTGTTATTTGATTCCTCAAGTTCTTGGTCTATAACAATCTTATCGACATCCGGATCAACTGTTACCCAAAAAATTCGTGTTCTTCGGGTCAAAATACATAAAAAAAACTTGAGTAAGTCCATCTGAATTAACGAGGCCGTTGTACCCCCCCTGGCGACAGGACTAATTGGAAAACTGCAAAATAAACTTTCAAAATGTTTTTGAAAAATCTATCGAATGGTACCAATCACGACCCCCTAAGGAGGTGGGGTGAGGGGTTACTTTAAAATCTTAAATTAGACCGCCAAATTTTTATTCGAGACATTTTTTCGAGTTATGGATAGATGGCGTTATAATCGGAAAAAACGATTGTTGGAAATGGAAAATTAAATTAAAAAATGGAATGCCCCCACTAAAATGGAAAATTTTACTTAACTTTTTTTGGTTTTAGGACCTAATAATCTCAACCCAATAGGTCCCCATAACGCTCGAGTGACTGCAAATTTAGCATACTTTGCTCCCCTACCATAAAAACAGATATTTTTGCTACAGTTAAAAATATAACAATTATTCTTTCAATTTTGATTTGTACCCTCCTGTTTTTCATCATCTGGTTTCCAAACAGCCAAAATTTTCTGAATATTTATATTATAATACCCCTAACGGTCCTAATAGACGAGTGCAAATAGCAAAAAAACAATAAAAAATTAATAGCAGGATGAGACCAATTCCAAATGAAAGTACACATATTAGATAACATGTGGAACATCTTTCACCAAATCTGGATGAGGGGAACATGGGTTGGGGGAGCGCTTTTAGGGATGAAAACGGTTAATTACGATTTGCGGCCAAACGGCACATCCTATCGAAAAAAGTTAAATCGCAAAGTTGTAGGCTATAAGAAGATCTACAACTTTTGTAAATAAGCATTTTTCACATAACCTCAAAATATCCGAGAAAATTGGAAAAGTCGATGTTTTTGATTTTATTTTTTTTTCTAACTGAAAAAAGAATTTTTTTTTACCAAATATGGTGGAAACTTACCTCTTTATGTCCCAAACACGCTGTAATTTTTTTGTATAAAAATATTTTTTAAAACTCTTGTTTTTTAAGTTTAAGGGAAGATATAAGCATTTTTTCAATTGAAAAATCTCCCGAAATTTTTTTAGCTTTTTTAAAGAAGTTGGCATTTTTTTTGTTTATTGAAACCTCTATTTTCTGATGGTGTAAAAAAATATATACGTTACTGTGGAAAATTTTGTCACAAAAGGCAAAAATCGGAAATTTATTTTCAACCTCTCACCATTTTCAGATTCTCAGACGTAATATAAGTTGCATAGCGAGCAGGAACCAACGAACCTCTGTTAAAAATTTACTACACTAATGCCGTTGCCTGTGATTTTTAATTTTGTGAATAAATTATAGTTAAACGAAAATAAAAAACACGCTTTTAAAGCACTAAAAATTTAAAAATAACTTTTAAAATTAAAGCTAGTAATATTTTATTTTTTAATTTTTAGTGCTTTAAAAGCGTGTTTTTTATTTTTTTTTAACCATAATTTATTCACAAAATTAAAAATCACAGACAACGGCACTAGTGTAGTAAATTTTTAACAGAGGTTCGTTGGTTCCTGCTTGCTATGCAACTTATATTACGTCTGAGAATCTGAAAATGGTGAGAGGTTGAAAATAAATTTCCGATTTTTGCCTTTTGTGACAAAATTTTCCACAGTAACGTATATATTTTTTTACACCACCAGAAAATAGAGGTTTCAATAAACAAAAAAAATGCCAACTTCTTTAAAAAAGCTAAAAAAATTTCGGGAGATTTTTCAATTGAAAAAATGCTTACATTTTCCCTTAAACATAAAAAACAAGAGTTTTAAAAAATATTTTTATACAGAAAAATTACAGCGTATTTGGGATAGAAAGAGGAAAGTTTCCACCATATTTGGTAAAAAAAAATTTTTTTTTCAGTGAGAAAAAAAAATAAAATCAAAAACATCGAATTTTCCAATTTTCTCGGATATTTTGAGGTTATGTGAGAAATGTTTATTTACAAAAGTTGTAGATCTTTTTATTGCCTACAACTTTGCGATTTAACTTTTTTCGATAGGATGTGCCGTTTTGCCGCAAATCGTAATTAACCGTTTTAACCCCTAAAAACGCTCCCCCAACCCATGTTCCCCTCATCCAGATTTGGTGAAAAATGTTCCACATGTTATCTAATATGTGTACTTTTATTTGGAATTGGTCTTATCCTGCTATTAATTTTTTATTTTTTTGGTCCATTTTAGAGCTATCTGCACTGGTCTATACCGCTCAATTGGAACAGAAAAAACGCCGAGAAGCGAGTATTCCATCTTCTCACTATTTCTATTAAAACCCAGGAAAATAAATACGGCTTTTCAATTTAGTGCTCCCCGTTCGAGCGGAAAATCTCATATTTCGAATATTTTAAGGAAACTGCTTAAATAAAGATCTTCCGAAGTTGACCTTGTGAAGGTCGCGTCGAGGGTTTTAACAGGAGGGTAGAACAAGATAATATTTCATAAGTTTCTTGTTCTTTTCGTACACAACCCTGTTCGTATCTAGTGTAGCGGCCATATTTTCAAGTCTAGTTTTAAAGTAAAATTGATTTTGGTCCAACTTTACTGCTTGCCGGGTCTTCTTTTGTAGGCCAGTTACTTTTGCGCAGCAGGACGATAAGAATCATCGTTTCCGTGGTGTTTTTAATTAATACGAACCGCAGAAACCGCAGACGATTATTTGTGGTTATACTGACACAAAAGTTGCAATTTTTAAGGTTATTTCAAGTATATTAACAATAATTATTAAATATCTTTAAAGCCGGGATCCAATGGAGTGTGGCGTGGCACTTTTCACCAGTTTACGGTCGCAAAGAGAAGTAGAAAAAATATATAATATAATAGTTAAAAGAGAAGAAAGCACGGTTGGCACCCACGTTATTGTCTTCTTCTTCTTCTTCTTTTTTTTTTGTATAGACATGACTCTGTCTGTTTTTTCAATGTGCCTCTAATAAGTTGTCGTTCCATCGTTTTCGTGGTCTTCCCATTGATCGTCTTCCTATTGGGGAACCGTCTCTCGCTGTCCTGACTACCCTATTTGTTGTCATTCGCCTTATGTGGTCATTCCATTCTATTCTTCTGTTTCTTACCCAGTTATTAATGTTATCCACCTTGCATCTCCGTCGTATATCTGTACTTCTAGCTCTGTCCCATAGAGTCTTACCATCGATTTTTCGAAGGGTTTTCATCTCCGCTGTTTCGAGCAATCTTTTTGTCCTCTCTGTGCCGGGTCGTGTTTCTGCCGCTTATGTCATTATTGGTCTGATGACTGTTTTGTAAATTCTGCCTTTCATTTCTTTTCCGATATTTTTATTTCTGTATATTGCTTCATTCATGCAACCTACGGCTCTGTTTGCTCTATTCACTTGATCTTCCACTTCTGTTTCGAACCTTCCGTAGCTAGATAGTGTGATGCCTAGGTATTTAAACTCCATCACTTGTTCTATTATCTGACCTTCCAGCTCCAATTTACATCTTATTGGATCTGCTGTTATAACATGTTAAATTTTCTGGCGATTATGTTGAATTGGTGCAGCATACATTGTAAATCATCTTCACTTTGAGAGATTAGTATTGCATCGTCCGCATAGCAGATTATTTGAAGTTGTTTTTCTCCCATTTGGTATCCTTTTTTAGTTATTACTTTTTTTATTATTTCGTCCACGATCAGGTTGAACAATAAAGGACTCAAGGAATCCCCCTGTCTTATCCCATTGCCGGCTTCAATTGGATCAGTTAGTTCATCTTCCACTTTTACTTTTATTGTGTTGTTCTGGTAGATGTTTTCTATCGTTTTAATTATTCCCAGAGGTACCTCTCTGGAGTGTAACAAGTGGATAACGTCCTTTAATGTGACCCTGTCAAATGCTTTCTTAAGGTCCACGAAACATAAATATGCCGGTTTGTTGTATTCCAACGATTTCTCTTGAACTTGCCTCATTAGAAATATAGGGTCAGTGCATGACCTTCCCGACCTAAAACCTTGTTGTTCTTCTGCTAATGTTATAATTTCATTCAATTTGTTTGTTATCACTTTTGTTGTTAATTTTAATGTTGTGTTTAATAAGTTAATCCCTCTGTAATTCTCCGGGTCTGATTTGTCTCCTTTTTTGAAGAGAGGTATTAGGATGCTTGATCTCCATTCTTGTGGTATTCTGTTTTGTTCTATTATTTTTTGTATTAGTTTTAATAGTTGTTTAGTTAGATCTTGTCCTCCGTACTTTAGGAGTTCGTTCGACATTTTGTCCTCTCCTGAGATTTTCTATTTTTTAATTTTCTTAATGCTTCCTTTACCTCTCCCTCCTCGATGTTTATTTCTTTATTTGTCATAACTTCAGGTGTTGGTGGTTCATTATAGTCGAATTTAGTAAATAGAGATCGGAAGTAGTCTGCCCATGTTTCCTTCTGAATGTGTTTCACTTTTATTAATTCGTTCATCTCCTTTCTTTGCCCTCTGATCATTCTCCATACTTCTTTTTGTGTTCCGTAGAAGTCGTGTTCCATCTGTTTTGAGAAACTCTGCCAGTGCTCCCTTTTTATTTGCCTCACTAAAGTATTCGTTTCGTTTCTGATTCGTTTGTAGTGGTTGTATGCCTGTTGTGTTTGTTTTGTTCTGTATTGTAAAAAGGCTTTCTTCTTTTCTTGGCATTTTATCTTAACTTCCTCTCTAAACCACGGAGTTTTCTTCTTTAATATGTGAGTATTCGTTACTTTTCTCTCTCCAAGTGATTCTGTTGCAGCGTCGATTACGTTATCTTTGAGTTTTTGCCAGCTTTCGTCGATGTTATCGTTTTCTAATATTCCATTCTCAGCAATCTTCTCTAATATTCTTTTCCTGTATAAGTATTCCGGGGATTCCGTATGTAGTCATTCGACTTTGATTTTTGTTTGTGTTGGTGCTGCCCTCTTAGGTGTAAAATATTTCATAATGATTCCTATTTTACATAATACTAGGCTATGGTTGCTACCTACATCTGCTGAGTTGATGCATCTTACGTCGATTATTTTTGATGGATGTATATCTCTGTTGGTTATAACATAATCTATCATAGATCTTTATCCACGGGTGTTATTGAATGTATATTTGTGTTGGTCTTTGTGGTCAAAGACGTTATTGTGAATCTAATAAATATTTTTAAAAAACTTACAAAGAAGTAAAAATCTTCGGTTTGTATACTGGTATAAAATTTATTAGAAACTTTAAAAAAGTCATTTAAGTGGATTTATACCGGGCCCTGGAAGTATCTGAGTATGCAAAACCTGAGGACCAGCAACTATGTTCGGATTCTTTTACCTGAGACCTTGAACAATGAAAAACTGAATCTTACCGGAAGGTGCGACAGTGCCATGTTATCCCCTCCCTGCTCTATATTAGGGGCAGATAAAAAGCAATTTTTCGTAAAACAAAACATGTTTTGTGTATTTTTTGGACCATTCTAAGCAAAAAATGCTCTTACAAGTTTTTTCGTAGGATGCATAGTTTTCGAAATAAACGGTTGAACTTAAAAAAAAATCAAATGCAATATTTTAACACGAATACCTTTTGATTAAAAAATAAAATAGCAATTCTGCTTGCAGCATTTGAAAGTTAAAGTAAAATTATACCGGTTTTACTTATTTACATTGCTAAAAATTAATTTTTTTTATTGTTAAACAAAGCTATAAACAAATAGTGTTTGAGCGTTTTGTCGCATGCCCGCTATGCTACGCAGAAATTGCCTGTTTGCAGGCGCTTGCACTTGTACCTCTACCTACTCGTTCGATTTTAAATGAGAGATGCACTGAAACATCACTCAAGCACTATCGTGAATTTACATTATTTCCGAACATGTTGAACAGGGGACAATTCGATGTAAATATTATGTTCGAATTGTTTTCTAATGACCTGTGTTCGTTTCTTCTCGATCGACGATGAAAAATAAATGTTTGAAGTTGTGGAGTAAAAAATATGGTTTTTTGACAGCTACTGATAATTACACTATAGTTGTCTGTTAGGTAACTTCCTATAAAAAACTGCACTCAAAAGAGCTCAAATCTCCAATTTATAATGTCACAAATAATGTATACTTACATAGCACAGAGGCCAATGCCTCTATCATAATATCAACCTTTGAACTATGAGCTTACAATTACCAGAGAACGGCAGTTCTCGTCAGTGGCGCAGAACCCCAACAACAATACCACTACAAGCGACACTATATATACACGAAATTTTCGATTTTCTAAATCTGACTGAATTGAAAATTGGACCAAATCCCATCTTAAAGTTTAGGAAAAGACTCACCCATCCATATGTCAACTCTCCATTTTGGTCCAAGGGTGTGGATTTTACGGCCCATTTAGGGTCTGTTTTTCGTTCTCGTCCCCAAAACTCCCAAAAATTTCAAAAATTTAAGTCCGAGCTTTACGGCTTCTGATAATACTGATCATTACCTTTCCAACGGATGTCTAATTTTGAAAATCGGTTATACCATTCAAAAGTTACGGAGCTCAGAAGTATGACTCAATTTTTATTTAAAAAGGGGAAAATGTTTGTGGATATTGATGGATTCGACCGTTACTTGATGGAAGTTCATTTTATCTCACAATAAAACACTGAAAACTTTTGTTTTCTATATTTCCACAAAATTTATTATTTACAACTATGTGACTACAGCTGTTTCGGCAGAGTGCCTTTCTCAAGTGATCATCACTTGATTACGTGAAAAAAAATTTAATACACTCCCTACTTAAAGAACTAAACTAATGTTATTTTAAAGTGAGTTATGGGTAATTGAATGTATATTTTTTTCGACGAGTACTCAAATCTAAGTATTCAAGCTTACATAACGGGAAAACGATGCATTTTATAGAATATACTTGTTAAGCACTTGTCAAAGTACTTCGGAATACCTATCAAATGAGCTTCAGTAGAAGTTAATAGCATCAAAATTAAGCAAGTTATGATGAAAATAAGAGAACCCTTTCGATTTTTTTAGGAAAAAGTTAAAAACTAAACATACGCCATTTCCGCAAAAATTAAAATTTGTAGTAATCCTCACAAGAATTTCTTTATGTTATCATAGTTAATTATTTCAACAAATTTGACCGGTTTAGAATGCATATTTTTGAGAAAAAGGTATAATTTAAAAAAATCAGAATTTTTAGAATTATCGTACTTTTCATTTTCTTTTGATAATAACTCCAAAAATACTCAATATACGTAAAAAATGATAAATAACTAAATTTTAGTTTTTTCTGTAACAAATACTTTACCCATTTTACTATTTTCGTAGAGTAAAAAATAACCGAGATAGAAACGTTTAAAATTTCAATTTTGTTGCGAGAACCATGTAACCGGGGCCATTTAACCTTTTATTTTTAAAAAAGTAAGCGGTATAAATGACTATTTTGACGTTTTTTAATAGCTCTTGGAATAACATTTTAACCAGTTATTAGATGAACTTGCTACTTTAAAATTTAACGGAGTTATTTACAAAAATACAATAACATTTTTTAGAAAATTTTTTAAAAGATACATTTTGAAACATTTTTGGTGCATAAACTTTAATGCTATCAACTTGTTCGAGCACTTATTTGATAGATATTTCAATGAGCTTTGACAAATGTTTAATAAGTTTATGTTATAAAATGCATCATTTTCCCGGTATTTAAGCTTAAATACTTAGATTTGGGTACTCGGCGAAAGAAATATACATTCAATTACCTATAACTCACTTTCAGTTAACATTGAAAGGTTTTTCTAGTAAGGAATTTATTTGATTTTTTATTAGCCTCAATTTTGACAATAATAACTTTTTTGTAAAAACTTATAGTTTTTGAGTTATTTATGAAAAATCGGTTAAAAACATGCATTTTTCTCACGAAAAATTAAAATCTTTGATCTTTAATAACTCAAAAAGTTTTGATTTATTTTAATAACTTTATATAACAAATTTTGCTTATAATTTGTCGCTCTATCGAATTTTGGGGTTATTTTTTATAAAATAATTTTCACCCCCGAGGAGGGGTGGCATCCACCCCCAGGGTAAAAGCGCAAGTTGGCACCATGTCACCTTTGTTCCTTGAGATATCCTCTAACCACTCACCAATTTTCGTGCAAATCGATGGAGGTTCAACGAAATCGGAGGTAATAGCTCATATTCACCTTCAGTGACTGCACTAATCCTTTTGTGGCGCGTTTTACTTCAAATTTAGCAAATATTATAGAAAAATCTTTTAAAATAAAACTAGAATTTTATTTTCCATCAAAACGAAAATACATTATCGCGCCACGTAATATTCATATCAGCTCTTTTGTAGCTGGAATATTGTATGCGCCACTCATTTTTACGGAGTATAGCGATTTTTTACTCTTGTTCAATTTAATCGAGGACGTTATTGCAACACTTACGAAGTTCAACTAGAAAATAATATATTATTTGGCAATTTATTAAGTTTGCAGGTTTGCAGGTTGAATAGACTCTAATTATTAAAATATTACTCGATATGTTTCACAATGTTTCAATTATTATACAAGGTAAAACTATAAAAGTTTAGGATGTTGAGAATAATGTGAGATTACAAATTAAGATATGCACCTTTACCCACAAACTTCGATTAACTGACGATGAATGTCAATAGGTGATAGTGATATCCATTTTGCATTTAAAAAACGTTTCATAGCATGAATTTCACATTGGCGGTAAAGCGACCGGAACCTCCATCTTCGAAGGCTGCCAGGCCGACACTGAGCAGTGCGTCGAGGTGAAAGTGGAGGGGTAAGAGAGAGGGAGTGTTAATGTGTAAGGCAGTGTTGCCAGATTTTTCCAAGCACGTCGGATTCTTTTTCAGCGGAAATCTTATTTTACGCATGACTCTCGTAACTAACGTTTTCTTGCTGAAATTACATTTTTAGTTTAGATTTTATTACCCACAGCGAACAACTTTAAAATAGTTGACAGTAAAACCTATTTTGACCGAATTTTAATGGCTTTACAATCACCAACTAACCGTCCTACGGTGTTTGCCATCTCGCCCCTTTTTCTTTCTTCATTGAAAAGATATTTTTACATTAAGTCGGTAAACAGTGATCTAGATTAACGGCCGACAACTTCGGAACTTGCCAACTTTTGGAAGAAAAGTTGAAAAGGACCAAGTGACAACTTCACTAATGACACTTTTTAACTTCCACAATTCCATGTTGAAGATGTAATTTGGGTTCAAACTTATCGTCTCTCAATATTGTCATTATGGACCATGTTTGTGGAGTTTTTATTTGGGGACAGGCAGTAAATTGTTGGCTCGAAGTGATATCGATAAGTCGTTTGGAATATAGCTACGAACAGTTCATTACGCTTTATGTTAGATACAGTTTATCATAGATAAAGTATATTTCACCAATTTGCGATTGTTTTGAATTATTGCTAGACACTCGAAGGCAAATGGTCCACTTTACTGCATAGTATAAGAAGTACGAAAGTAAATTTCTTTAATACTGAAAATATAAGTAATTTCTAATTGAATTAAAAAAATCCTTTCATTATGTTTTTTTACACATTTTGCACATTTTACCCGAAAATGTTTGTTTGTCTAACAGTTTTACCTTTTTTGTTCAACATTACAGACAGTTCCATGCAAGGGTTATGAAAAGCAGAAATGAATAACCATTTTCAATTTCGTTGCAAAACGAAAATACAGCCGCACCATATTCTAGTCCAATCAGAGAGTGCAGCAAGCACCTCTACCGGTTTCGAAACTTATTAGTCTCACATCAGGAGGCACATATTCTGCTCTCTCTGATCCAACCAAAACAAACCCCGGCGTGCAGTCCCGGATTGCAACGAACGAAATGGCATAGATGCCCTAGCGGCAACTGCTAGCAAAAGACTGTTTTCACTCTAATGGCATATAAAACAACATGTTACTCTACATCCCACCATACTGAAAACAATGGCAACCTTCTCTGGTTACACCTCCGAGGCTTCTACAATTTGCAAGCCATACGGATGCTGAGACTAAGGAAGATGCGGGAAAGCCGGGGTTTGTTTTGGTTGGATCAGAGAGAGCAGCATATGTGCCTCCTGGTGAGAGACGAAAGACCTAGAGAGTCCTAGAGACCTGAAGTTTCGAAACCGGTGGAGGTGCTTGCTGCACTCTCTGATTGGACTAGAATATGGTGCGGCTGTATTTTCGTTTTGCAACAAAATTGAAAATGGTTATTCATTTTTGATTTACATGTTTACTCTGATTGGAGTACGAAGGGAACCATTCTCGTTGGAACTTTACCGCGCTGAGCAGATGGGACGTGAATTATAAATTGTAAATTCCCTCATCTTCCTTAGTCTCAGCATCCGTATGGCTTTCAAATTGTATAAGCCTCGGAGGTGTAACCAGAGAAGGTTCCCATTGTTTTCAGTCAGGTGGGATGTAGAGTAACATGTTGTTTTATATGCCATTAGAGTGAAAACTTAGTCTTTTGGTTATGAAAAGATTTAGAGGTTTGAAACATATTTTTATTTTATATTTACCCTGCAAAATATTTGTTATAACCAGATTAGTTATTACCTAGAATTTAATTTGGTTCTAATCAGTGACTTCTGGGAGATTAACATAAGCATAGATATTTATTGAATACCTCACAGCCTGTAATTGGGATTTTGGCCATTTGGAGAAACTGGTATCTGACTTTAGCTATGCTCCTACACCGGTTGCAAATTAATGGTAGCCTAATAAGTTTTCCATAGTAGTACATGTGATTGGAAAGATTTTGTTTGTGTACTGACAGCGAAAATGGTGTGTTTTAATATAAATCAAGTAATATTTAATTTGCGCGCTTATTTTACTGTTGAACATGCCAGTGGAGGCCCTTTGCGACCAATTCCACCCGTACATCAACGTGTGTATGATGCATTGTGTATTAGTGAGACAAAACTCAAGTCAGTTTTGAAAAACAGAAAAAGTGTTCACATTTAAGAGCACAAAAGTGCTCAGTGTTCACATTTAAGATGAAAACATCCCTGTATTTCGGCTATCAAAATAAATACAGGTTTGAAGTTTTGCACAGTCATACAAATATTATTCTAACTTCTTCTTCTTTAAGTGCCATCTACGCGACGAAGGTTGGCAATCATCATTGCTATTCTAACTTTTGACACTACAGTCCGAAAGAGTTCAGTTGAGCTGCATCCAAACCATTCTCTGAGATTTCTTAGCCAGGATATTTTTCTTCTACCTACGCTGCGCCTTCCTTGAATCTTTCCCTGCATTATTAATTTTAGGAGCTCATATCTGTCACCACGTGTTATATGACCCAAGTATTAACCCAAATATTATTCTAACCCACATACCAAATTTCATGATTATTAGTTTCTTCATTACGTGACCATCTTGGGACTTGCATTTCGGGACACCCATTTACAGTCCATTCTTTCACGGTTTTTGCTCTAAATTTTAAAGAACCGCTTGGATTGACATGAAATTTGGCATACGTATAGCTTACATGTCAAAGAAAAAAAGTGATATTGTGCTAATGTGTGCTTTTGCCCTGGGGGTGACTTTCACCCCTTTTGGGGGTGAAAAAATATATGTCCAAAATAAGTCCGGAAATGGATAAACTGACTAATTTTAAGTAACTTTTGTTTTATAGAGCTTTTTCGCCAAGTCAACACTTTTCGCGTTATTTGCGAGTGAATATGTTCATTTTTCAACAAAATAACCACATTTTTAGACGGTTTTTCGCAAATAACTCAAAAAGTAAGTATTTTGTCGAAAAAAAGTTCTTAACAAAAATATAGCCTATAAAAAAGTAAACAAAACGGTGTACACGTTAGGTCTGTGGATCTCGTAGAACCAGAGTTATAGCCAATGAAATATAGATTAATATTCACCAAATTTCAAATAGAATATTTCGACGTGAAATATCCAAAAAATTTAGCACTTTTTGGGAAAAACCCATTATAACTTTTTTAAAGTGTTTAAAAAAAGCTTTATTTCTGTTTTTACAAAAAGTTTCTAGCATTAAATTTAAGCAAGTTACGCTCAAAATAAAGTTGGTCCCTTTTGCTTTTGCAAAAAAAAATCGAGAAGACCACCCCCTAATTAGCAACTTAAATGAAATTAATCATTAGCGCTCCAAAAATTATTTTACTTATGTTGTGTTTATATGATCTGTAAGTTTTATCGATTTAAAGTGCTTATTTCTGAAAAAATTTGTTTCAAAGTAAAATTTTTAAAAATTAAAATTTTGAAAAATATGCTTTTTTTCAAAATAACTTAAAAATTGTTAGAGATACCAAAAATCTCGAAAAACAAAAAAAGTCAAATTTGCTTTTCTGAATATCATGTATTTTTTTGTTTTTCTGTTAGACAAAAATTGATTGAGATTTGGTGTTTCTAAATTTGCATACATTCGTGATCAGTGACTCTTTCAACCCCTTTTAACTACAGCCCTTTCAATAATCAGGACTTTGAACCGATCAAACTTACAGATCATATAAACAATATATACAGGAGTCAAGAAACTTGTGAAGTCGTAATGATTAAGTTCATTTAAGAGACTAATTAGGGGGTGATTTTCTCGATTCTTTTACCAAAACCAAAAGGGACTAACTTTATTTTGAGCGTAACTTGTTTAATTTTGATGCTAGAATTTTTTTTTATAAAACAAAAATGAAGCTTTTTTTAAACACTTTAAATAAGTTGTAATGAGTTTTCCCCGAAATGTGCTTCATTTTTTGTTATTTCACGTTTGGAAGTATCCCATTTGGAATTTGACGAATATGAACCTAATTTTGATTAGCTATAACTCTGCTTCTGCTAAGTGTAGAGACGTGATATATACACCATTTTTTTAAATATTTTATAGGCTATATTTTTTCTAAGAATGTTTTTTCGACAAAATACTTACTATTTGAGTTATTTTCAAAAAACGGTCTAAAAGAGTGGTTATTTTGTTGAAAAAATGAACATATTCACTGCCAAATAACTCGAAAAGTATTGACTTAGTGAAAAAACTCTATGGAACAAAAGTTACTTAAAATTAGCCAGTTTATCCATTTCCTGACTTTCTTTGGACGAATCTTTTTTCACCCCCAAGAGTGGGTGAAAACCACCACCAGGGCAAAAGCACATATCGGCACAATATCACTTTTTTTCTTTGACTTGTTAGCTATGTGTATGCCAAATTACATGTCAATCCAAGCGGTTCTTTAAAATTTAGAGGTTTTGCAATATTTTACCGTTAAAGAACGGACTATTAGAGTCCTGACTACAAATAATGAAGAAACTAAAAGTGCGAATTTTGTCATGAAATTTGGTATGTGTTATTAGAATAATATTTGGAAAAACTTTTTTAAATAACTTTTTCCGATATATCTAACTCGAAACAAAATATCTAAAATTGACAGTGTTTGTGGATGCGTAGTAGGCTGCGTTTAAAATTTAAGTTTCAGTTGAATATCTTAGAAAATGTGAACCTTCAACCTGTATGACTGTGTAAATCTTCCAACCTGTATTTATTTCGATAGCCGAAATAGAGCTGTCTTTTAAATGTGACACACTGTATAAAAAGCGTAAAAAACACGCTTCTCTAGATGGAGCGTTTTCAAACAGATTGGGTTTATGTTCAAAATGGAAGAAATAGCTGGAAAAATGGAAAAGCCTTGTGTGAAAGAGCTCACAAAAGAATCCAGTTTTTAGGAAACTACAATATTTTGAAAAAGGACCACGCTTCATTTGTTTATTTAGACCAAACGTGGATTTCTGTTAAAGGTAGAATAAAGCGGATTTAACAGGATGAGAGTATTTATGGTTTTATTGATGAAGAGGATCATCTTGTGTGTTCGTTAAAATCAAAATCGGCCGATTATCACGATAACATTAATACGAAGATTTTGTGAAATGGTTGAAAGAAATACTGCTTACAAGTTTACACGAACTATCTGTTATAGTTTTGGATAATGCCCCATACCATTCGAAATTTTTAAATAAGCAACGAAGAAAATTCCTGGACGGACAGTAACGAATGAAAATATTTAATTTACGAGAGATTATACATAGTTTTGGACATAATGTGTTAACACTGCTCCCTTACCACTGTGAATTCAATCCCATTGAACATATGTGGGAAATATGCAAAATCTACTACGATAACTATATTGGATGTAACGGTTACAGTGACACAGCAGTTTTGGACATATTCAAGAAACATTGAATACTGCTACTCCTGCAATTTGGGAAAAAAGTGTGTGGCAGTGTGAAAACATAATAGAAGAATGTTGGATGCGTGAAAATTGCATCAAAGCAATTAAACCAGTCAACAGAATTTGTAATTTCGTGTTTTTGTTTAATTTCAGTGCTTCGGATATTGGCAGAATTTGCTATTAGATGTATCAGCCCAGCGGACGGTTTCAAAGCTTTCATCTCTAATCCAAAATAGTCACAAATTCGTGAAATATACTATAACTTCTAATATAGTCGGTTCGCTAAACTCAGACACAAATGGGCTAGTGATTATAGTAAGTAATTTTGCCAATTTAGTAAAATTGGCAAAAAAATAATTACTAAATAGTTAATAATTACTAAATAGTTAATAATTTTGCCAATTTTTTGCAAAATTGGCCTAAAACAAAAAAATTACCGACTAAAATCACTAGCCAGTTGTGTCCGAGTTTAGCGAACCGACTATACTACAAATCGTGCCACACTATAACAATGATGGAATGTACCTAAGGCATCTCCCCTGACAAATCTACGTTAAATTTTGTGTATTTAATCATCTGCAATTACGCGAAAATCGTCATATTTCCCTCGTAGTAATTTACCACAGAAGATATATTTCTGGCAGGGCGATAAATTAGGCAGGCCATATGTATGTGATGTGGCAGGCTTGCACATCTCACACGAGTTCGTGACTCATGGGATATCCTGCAGAACTTGCATTAAACCCAGTAGCGGCTTGGAGGGATCTGTGTGAGTGGCGTGTACAATTTAATACGGGGAGTATAGGCAGTATTCTGGCTCACAATTTATCCGCAAGCTACAGTCGACTCTCGTTAATTCGAAACTCGAGGTACTCTAATTTTATAATAATTTTTTTAAGAGAAAAAAGTGCCTGCTTTTTCATCACTTTCGTTTTGTAGACAGAAGGTTTGTAAGGTATCGAATGAGGACTTTGCTTCCTTAACTGACACCTCTGCCAAAGGTTCTTATGTATCGTACTCATCTTCATCGTTACTTTTTTCATTCGTATCTGTCGCAGATAAAATTTCGCCATCGGTTAGTGAACCTAAGACAGCAACATCTTCATCTACTTGAACAAAGTCAGAAAAACTCACTGCTGATGTCAACTAATGCTGGTTCTTCATCATCCATAAGTATTGGAAGATTTTCCTGATCTTCTTTTAAGAAACCGGATTTTTTGAAGCACGTACAGAAAAAGAAAGTACAGAAGAAAAAGTACAGAAAACTTACTACAATATTTCCGCATCTTTCTCTCTGCAACTTTGAATTGTCGAGTGCTGGACGCCGATGAGTTCGAATTAACGCGTCGTTTTGTTATATAGCAATGATTTTTTTCGTTCGAATTACCAAGTGCATAAAAATGTATTGATTTAGTTCGAAATATAAAGAGATTTTGTAGGGAACTCGTGATAACTTTGAATTATAGAGAGGTTCGAATTATCACAGGTTTGAATTAACGCCAGTCGACTGTATATAATACTGAATACAGAAAAGTACAAATGAATCGCTATATTATGCAGAAACAACACATGTTCATTTTTCCGGATACCCGATTTTTGTCAGAATATGAGAATATACATGTAATTACATCGCACTACGGCAAAATAACACATTATGTCCATATTTAACTTACATAATAGCCAACGAGATATTTATTTCATAATCAGCAAAAACCACACAAGTCCTGGACATGTGCGGTTTCTGCTGTGAAAGAAATTAGACATATTTTTTTGACATGTGTTGTTTCTGCATATAGCGATTCCGATGTTAATTGCATTGTTAGATCAAAAATGTGTTAAAACCATTGCTAATTCATCACAACAACGTCCTGAGCCAATTATACCTTCTGATCTATGGGTCGTAAAATTCTTGCCTGGTAAATAGAAAATTTAGAGTTGAACCAAATTGTGATTTTCTAAAAATCTAAGTTTCCTTATTTTCCACAAATTTTCCCAGTTTTTCGTTTTTACGACCTGTCGCTATGCCTTTTTTTGGCAGGTTCCTAATCGTGTAGTCTAACAAACTTTGACGTGGCATGAAGGAGAAAAGCACGAACACTGACCTATTAACATTACATGTTTAGATCACTATTAGGGCACCAGCAGCCCTATGCCAAAATTTTTAAAAATATAATTAATATAATATAATATACTCCTCTATCTATTCATAAAATGGCATATGGGAGAAAATCGTCTCAGTATTCAATCATTTATTATGCAGATGATGAGGTGGTTACCAATGAAAATGCACAGTTTAAAAGGTGAAGTTGAACTGTTAGGCTTTTGGATAGCCCCATTAAATGGAGCCTAGCCTGTCTCATACCTGCACCACTAACTCAGGAGTCTTGAAATTTCCACAAAACAAGCTACTTGAGACTACCAAGACCAGTACTGAAGGGAACTCCAATTAGGCTGGGGCCTCACAGGCAGAGTGGATGAGTGCCGTCTTGATAGGGCGTCAGCCCCTTCGTTCTCGTCCACACCTGTGTGTCTCGGTCCCATATTAAGTTGACACTATTGGTTAGTGCAACATCAGCTAGTGCTCTCTTGCACCCAAGAACTAGCTTAAGCTGACTTTGGGTGCTTCCTGAGCCGTTAGCGCTACTTGACCGTCACAGCAGAGAGTCCTGCTATTATCTCCTGAACAGATACTAGGATCGCAAAGATCTCGGACTAAAAGGTTGAGATCCGTGATCCGAAATATTCCGGTTTCGCTGAAATGGAATATTTTTGGATGTCGTGTGTACTTCATTTTGTTTAACGGTAATTTTTGCTTATTTTCTTTGCTATGTTCTATGGAACTGAATGGTTGCAGTTAAAGAAAAAGTGGAACAATGGTATTTGGTAGCATCTGGTAGAAATGGGAATGCTAAGATCGATGAGTTGAGTCACAAAAAAGGACAACATTAAGAATGAGTAGGTATATTAGGGGAAATTTAGGGGTAGTACCAACTAATACCAAAATAAGAGAGCTTAGTTTAAGATGGCCCGGGCATTTTCAACGTCAAGACTTTTTCGCCCAATACAAAGAATTACTGATTGGCAAGTTTCTGGAGGGAGTACGAGAGGAAGACCAAAGAAGACCTGGGGAGATGCTTAAGCAGGACATGTCAGCAAAAGGAATTTCTATTGATATGAGCTAAATATGAAGCCGATAGGAAAGGGAAAAAAAGAAGGCCCAGACGAGATGGTTGGATGATTTGGAAGACGACCTGAAAATCATAAAAATAAGACAATGAAGAAGAAGGGCACAAGAGAGATCTGAATGGAAGGACATAGCTAGACAGGCAAAGACCCATCCAGCGTTATGATGCCAAAAGAAGAAAAAGATGCGCTAAGATATATATTTATGGAGAAATGTAATTAGAAAACCCGAGGATGAAGGCAAATGGAATGATGATTATTAATTGTAAATCAATTTACCGTTAGTGGTATAGTAACGTCCAATATTAAGTGTAGAATAAAGTGTGTTTTGGCAACGAACCCTTAGTCCTTAAAACCACATCCTGTAGGTACGCCACAGTCTAATCCCTATTTTATCGTCATCTGATGAAATGTACCGTAAAGTTTCATAGTGAAACGTTAATTGCCCAGATGTAATTAATTTATTCTTATTGTCATTTTAGTATCACAATTACTGCACTGCACACAATGAGATTTTGCATAATAACGGGAATAATAGCAGACGTAATATGTATACGGCCCCCAGAGTTTGTAATTCCCAACATTCGTTATGCGCAATAAGAGAACACTTTTTAATGGCACTGTAAATGTCATTTGGATATATTGTGGACTATTTTCATAAAAAAAAAACGTTACTAATGTTTGCAATTTAAACTTTTATGCAGTATAAAGTTATGGAGGTGATAAAGTTTCTATAGTATAGCGTAATTCTGGCAGGCAGAGAATAGAATCATTAATCAAGAACTTTTTTCTTAAAGTATCGTCAGGAGTAAACCACAAATCATAAAAGCACGACTAGTTTGTTTAATTAAAACAATATAAAGTTGTCAATTGAAAATTCATTCCAATTTTGAAGTTAAAAAAATTAAAGAACACAACTTTTCGTTGTTCTCCAAAGATATTTGAGAAGAACTGAGATGTCACAAAAAGGCACTTTCAGAACAATATTTGGAAGGAATATTGAAAACATATAATGTAGAGAGCTATCGCTTATTTCCAAGGGTCGGTAGTAGTCTAGTCACTACGCGAAATGACGTAACAATTTAGTTTTGACATTATCAGTCTAAAGTGTGGTTAGGTCTATATTTTTAAATCCGTCAAATGGAATCCACAAGAACCCGAAGTTCTACGGGATAATGAGACAGTTGAAATTTTAAAAGAATATACAAGTAGCACTAACAAGGACAGAGGAATACAACAAGATTCTGCTTGGACAATTACAAAATTAACTCATAAACATAAATAATCATGGCTAGAAAGGCTAAAAAGACAAAATCCCTCGCACAATAACAGTGAAAAATATAAACAGACAAGAACGGAGACAAGAAAACTAATGAAAAGGAAAAACAAGGAGTACCAGGAACAAATAATCAGAGATATAGAAGAAATTCGGAAGAACAACCAAGTAAGACACAACTAATTCCTTTAAAATAACAACGGGTAGCTTATTACTGATTATAAGGAAATCCTAAAAACCTGGAACGAATTCTTCTATCAACTTAGACGAAAAATCAATCAGAAATACATCAAACATAGAAGTGCATACCTACAGATGAAATAGAAGACCAATACCCAATATAAGAAGAAGTAACCCAGGCAATTAAAAAACTTAAAACTTTAAGGCTCAAGGCAACGATGGCGTACCCGCAGAGTGATTAAAACACGAAGGAGAACAGTTGTACAGATCTATATACAAGCTAATTCAAGACATTTTGGGAGAACAAACATTAATAGAAAAATCAGAAAAATTGTCAGAAAAATTAATAGAAGTGGTTATTGTACCAATCTACAAAAAAAAAGACAAAAGCAATAGGAAAGAAAGGCCAAAGGAAACACAAGAAGTGGTTATTGCACCAATCCACAAAAAAAAACAATGTATTAACTCTTGGGGGATAATGCTCCTAAATATTACCTTCAAATTCTTTGCAAACATCCTGCTACAAAGAACCAAAGCGTACACAGAAGAAGTCGTTGGGGATTATCAATGCGGTTTTAGACCGGGCTCCTCTACTATTGACCAGATATTCACAACAAAATATATAATGGAAAAATGCTGGGAGTTTGATCGTGAGCTTCATCAGATGTTCATAGATTCTAAGCAGGTATTTGATATAATATGCAGGGTTAGACTGGGAACAACGATGCAAGAACATGGCTTCACAAAAAACCTAGTCAATTTGATACGAATGTGTATGGAAGGGCTAGATACTATATGCTAGCCTATATGCAGGGTTAAACTGTGCACAGCGATGCAAGAACACGGCTTCCCAGAAAAACGTGATCAAGTTGTTAAACCCCTTTTAACAAATTTGCATGTTGCCAGGTCCAAAAGTGAGTCAAAAATTTTTTAAACGTTTTTTTGTTTTTCTCCTAAAATTATTGTTTTTGCATCGAACAAAGTTTTTTTAGGATTCTTGGATCATTTCAAAGAGAAAAGGTCTTAGTGACTTTTCTCTAAAGTTAATAGTTTTTGACATATTAGCATTTAAAAATTGCGAAATCGGCCCTTTTTAACCTTCAAAAACTATGTGAAAAATTGAAAATTTCAGTGTTGACAAGGTAGGTACAGTCGGAAAAATGAAAGAATACCCATGAACGAACATATAAAACACGCTGTATTTTCCTGGCACCGTGTCACAAAGAAAATTGTCCAGTGCAAGTACATGTAACAATAATTATTACATGTACTTGCGCTCGCCAATTTTTTTTGTGACACGCTGACAGGAAAATACAGCGTATTTTATATGTTCGTTCATGGGTATTCTTTCATTTTTCCTACTGTAGATATTCTTTAAACATCGGTTGATGAAATCCCGAAGAGTTTTTTGCAATACAATATCGAAAACCCCTTTTTTTAATTGCTAATCAAGCGGGCGCGACACTATTTTCAACCGTTGCATGTATGTATGTAATATACGTAAATATATATATACATATTTGTGCGGAAAAATATTCCCATTCCATTTTTTCCCGTCTTGCTTGAAAATGTATGCTGTTAACAAATATTCATGTTTCCAGGATCAAAAGGCAGTAAAAAATTTTTTTAAACGATTTTTTTTGTTTTTTTTTCGAAAACTATTTTTTTTGCATTGGACAAATATTTTTTTTTGTTTTTTGGATCAAGCCAAATAGAAAAGATCTCAAGTGACTTTTCTCTAAATGTGATAGATTTCGAGATACATATAAGCAATTGAAAATTTAAAAATTGCAAAATCGGCCATTTTTAATCATCAAAAACTATGTAAAAAACCGAAAATTCCAATGTTACCAAGGTACGTAGATATTCTATGAGCATCGATTGATGAAATCCCGAAGAGCTTTTTGCAATAAAATATCGAAAACCCCTTTGTTTTTTTAATAGCAAATCAAGCGGGCGCGACACTATTTTCAACCGTTGCATGTAAATGTAATCGGAAAACATTTAAAGTTAAAAAAAATTGTTTAAAAAAAATTTTTGACCCATTTTTGACTCTGGCAACATACAAAATTTTTAATAGCGAACCTTTTCAAGCAAGATGGTGAAAGAAAATTGAATCAGAATATTTTTCCGCACATATATTTACGCATATTACATATAGGTACATGCAACGGTTAAAAATAGTGTCTCGCCCGCTTGATTAGCGATTAACAAACAAAGGGTTATTGGATAATGCAAAAAACTCTTCGGGATTTCATGAATCGATGTTAAAGAAATGTTTCAGTTTTTCACATAGTTTATGAGGGATAAAAATGGCCGATTTCGCAATTTTTAAATTTTTAATTGCTTATATGTCAAAAACTATCAACTTTAGAGAAAAGTCATTAAAGACCTTTTCTGTTTGGAATGATTCAAAAAACATAAAAAAAATTTGTTCGATGTAAAAAAATAATTTTAGGAAAAAACAAAAAAAAAAACGACCCACTTTTGGACCTGGCAACATGCAAATTTGTTAAAAGGGGTAAGATTGTGTAAAAAATCCGAATCAGGATACTTTTCCTAGCGGATGCGCAGTGGCTTTCTGGACTAATGGGGAGATATAAGTATGCCTGAAACTCTAATATTTTCAAGGTTGCCGCCTCGGAAAGCAGAAGTAAATATTGATTGTTTTTAAAGAAACCGAACGCATTAGAGAGTTTATAGTCTAAAATCCCAATTTATGGGCCTTTTTAATGTTCGTTCAGGGAGCACTTGCCTAAACGACCTCGCAACCCCGAAACAATCAACCCGGAATAGAGTTTAATCGTCGAACAATAAAATAAACGACCACCATCAATATTATCTTAGTCATTTTCGCGATTTTAAACCGAGCAAATCCTTTTCCGGTATGAAGGTCTATTTAATTACTTCGGTCCACGGCGACAGCTCGAGAGTTTAATGTCCGTTCGAAATGTTTTTGTATCAATTTCCAGTTGGAAAATCCCGAGGTAAATCCAATCATAAAGCAGCATTTGGGACAATTCGAAACTGCAATTAATATCTCTTTTCAATCGATGCGATAGCTGCTCACCCTTTTAGAAGATGCGGCAGTTCAATTTGGACAATATTCTCTGTTTTAATTGCAATGTTGCGTGACCACGTCAGTTTTATGAAGAGGAAAGTAAATAGAGACATATTTGTGAACGATTGTAACTATACTTTGTGAACTATAAACATACCTATACAGTATAAAAATCTAAAATTATAGATTTTCCAAATGCCAAACAATCTAATAAGACTTATTCTTGATATTCCACAAAAATACACACACCCAAACTTATGGAATCACCTGATATTTCTTATTATTTCGTGCGAATTTAAAAAAAACGAACACACGAAGTCAAACATAATTTATTTTAAAGCAATTTAATAACAAATACGTAACAATTAAATAAAACAATAAAGTATTTAACAAACAAATTGAAATTAGTTGTTTTAAAGTCAATAGCATAAAAAATTTCAATATAAAACGAATAATGTTTAAATTGTTTTTATTTATTTTTTTTTGTTTTTTTTTTTGGTAGTCAGTGTTATCACCTCTAGTCCTTATGCAAGCTTCAGTTTGCGTGGGCACGCTCCTAATCAAATTATCAACATTTTGTTGTGGTAGCTTGCTCCAGCCTTCAAGAGCAGCTTGTACTAGCCGTGAGGTGTTTTGTGGATTATCCTGGCGAACTCTAATTTTTCTTTTAAGCATATCCCACAAATTCTCTATAGGGTTAAGCTCGGGTGAGCAAGCCGGCCACTCCAAACAAGGGATGCCTTCTGCTTCAATGATGTCTCTAGTCACTCTAATGGTATGTGGAGGTCCATTATCATGCAAGAAAATTAAATTTTCTCCTGTTGCACCTCTCCACAGCCTAACTACAGGTTATCAACATATCTGTGAGCAGTTAAAGTTGATTGGATAAAAATTAAAGGAGTTTTTTACGGATCACAATTCCTCTCCAGAACATTACACTTTCTCTTGTATATTTGTGAACAGATCTGACATTTTTCGTTCTTGCTTGTCTTCCTCGACCTCTACGTACACGATTTCATGGGTCATCTGATTTTACACAAATCCTGACTTTTTCTGAAAATAGCACATTTTATCAATTCCCAATGTTCCAGTTTTGGTGGTATAACTCGGGAACCCATAACTGTCTTCTGCTGTATACTTCTTGGCACGAACTCTTCTTCTTATCGTTTCAACTGAAAGAGTTACACCTGTAGCTTCCAAAAGCTGCCTTTGGAGCTGCAGGTGAGAAATGGTTGGGTGTCTTCCAGCTGAATGGACAATTAAACGATCGTGGCGAGCCGTTATTTCTTTTTGGCGACTTTCCCTTGCTTTATTTTTGAGCTTTCCTATGTTACCTAGCATAGGTTTTGGACAGAACGCCCTGTTACGGCTAGCTCTACAGCTATGTCCCTCTGAGAACATTACTTGCTACACAAGACCAATAATCTTTCCCCGTTGTAAGTTCTATAACCCCATATGACGCATATTTTCGTTTTTGGACGCAAAAGTTAGTTTATTTATTTTCGTTCAATTTGCAACTCAAGCAAATAACCTATGCCGTACCGAGCTGTACTATCTGATTGTCTTATAGATTTGTTTATTTCCAATAAAAACCTTTATTCTTCGCAACAATAACAAGTTTTTTCAAAAGAAATAAATATTACTTTGAAATACATGGTGATTCCATATAAGTTTGGGTGTGTGTATATCAGATCGACCCTATGCACCTTCTAAAAAATGTCTATCTACTGTCAGTATTGTTATCTACCAGAACAACACAATAACAGTAAAAGTAGAGGAACAACTAACTGACCAATTGAATCTAGCAACGGAATAAGACAGGGGGATTCCCTGAGTCCTCTATTGTTTAACCTGATTATGAATGAAATAATAAAAAAAGTAAGAACTAAAAAAGCATACAAGTGGGAGGAAAACAAATTAAAATAATCTGCTATGCAGACGACGCAATAATAACCTCTCAAAGTGAAGACGATTTACAACGTTTGCTGCAACAATTTAATACGACCGCCAAAAAATTTAACATGTTAAGATCCCAACAAAAAACAAAATACATGGTTATAACAGCAAATTTACTAAGATGTAAATTATAGCTAGAGAATCAGATGAGAGAACAAGTGATGGAGAGTTTAAATATCTAGGCATCACACTGTCTAGCTGCGGAAAGCTCGAAACAGAAACGTAGCCTACAAAAACATGAGCCAATGACTACTAGACCCGTACAAAACCACAACATAAAAAAGGGTAGAGTCAGATAAATCAGCCAGAAAATAAAAGAACTCAGTAGGCAGAAGAATATGGCAAAACAAAGAGCAGAAACTAAGAGGATAAAAATAGAGCAACTCTGTTAAATCGACAAGCAAGAACTACAAAACCACAGAACCCTAGCGTGGGGAAATCGTATCAATATTAAAAATAAATAAATAAAAAAATATGATAAAAAAATTTTTAAGAAACGCTTTTCTTTAGTTACGGGTGACTAAAATTAAAAATATTATAAAAAAAATAAACTAAAAAGCAAAAAATAAAAAAAATTGAAAAAATCTAACACATTCGTCAAAGAAAAGCGTGGTGCGTCTTCATCGAATAAACGGTTTTGGCCCCACGCTTTTCTTTAACGAATGTGTTAGATTTTTTCAATTTTTTTTTATTTTTGCTTTTTAGTTGATTTTTTTATAATATTTTTAATTTTAGTCAGCCGTAACTAAAGAAAAGCGTTTCTTAAAAAAATTTTTTTCATATTTTTTTATTTTTTACTTTTTAGTCTTACACTTTTCAAACATTAAAATATATCGTCATGTTTCTTAAAATATGTATAATATATATGATGTACTAACATGAAAAGTAGTCGGAATCGGCAAAAAATTTGAAACTTTATTGTTTATTTATGAAGCATAACGTAAACAATTAACGTAAAAAGTGAAATTATGTATAGTTCATATCATTAGCTACAACACGTAATAGTTTCAAGTTTTTACATTCTAAAAAAACAAGAGAATTTAAGCATTTTCCATTAAAATCGTTTTTTATCTAAACAATTAATAAACATAAAAAATTTTATTGATTATTCGTGTATTGTTCCCGCGAATGCATATGTCTGCAAATTTTCATTCATTTGCATTGGAGAAAAGGCACTCAAATTAACGTCTAAAGATTTGACGCAAACTATTGAACTAAATAAATATAAATATAAAAGCGTTTAAAAAATATGAAGCTTTGTCCTAATCTGCCTTGTATAAATTTTGACTAGAATTTTATGCAGAATCTAAAAATGCAATAATATATTGTGTTCCATTTAAAATAACAAAGTTGTAATTCCCCTCCGGTATAACCGAAAATTGCATGTTTACAGCGGAAATCCATAAACCAATTTTCATAAATATCGTGAAACACCTTGTATAGAGCTCTAAGTATTTTGTTTATTCCTATTTTGTTTATTTTATTTATTTTTGATAAAACTTTTACATATCGCTTATCATATAAACATGTCAAACAACTTTTAAAAACAAAATCTGCAACTAAGTATTATCACCATAACGTCAGAATGAAATATTACAATAAAATAGCCAATCCTTATTAGTCTACAGTTGTTATAATTGAAACAATCACCGCTATGTATATCTATAATTATATTGATATATGAACCATCTGGCTTATGTTATAAATCAAAATGCTTTGCATATCATGTCAAAAGTGAAGTTATGTCTGGCGCGAAACAAAGAACGTTCTCTTCTAAAACCTTGAGCATTGAGATACTATAAAATTCTCTATGTTTATTATATTGGCTTCGACAGTAATTAACACATCAATTAATAGCTATTTGTATAACAAGGGAGGAAAGTGCTACTTTTCCTCCCGAGAATGAAGTTTACTGCCCGACGCGTAGCGGAGGGCAGTAATCATTCAAGGGAGGAAAAGGCACTTTACTCCCATGTTATACATATGGTTTTTCCACCTTCCTCAAATAACAAATCATTTTTTCATTTTTACTTAATTTATTTATATAACTAACCAACAAAATTTATTAGAACTAAAACTAACAAGTACGTACAATATAACTGTCAACTGTCAAATATAAGTCAAATTAATAATGTAAACATTGTCAAATCAAAATAACAATTTACTGTTTTTTACCATTCTGGAAAATACAGAGTGTTTTATAAATAAACGTTAAAATGTATAGAAATTTACGTAATAGAAAATAGATATTGTACAGGGCGTCAATAAGTTACATTTCATGAATGAATTACCATGACGTCACTTTTACTTTTCCTCCCTAGGGAGGAAAAATATTTTCCTCCCTAGGGAGGAAAAGTACAACTTTGCTCCCTACAATTAGGTTCGGAAAAGTATACTTTCGGTAGAGGTAGGTGGAAAAATATATTCCGTTATATGCAAGGAGTGCCGTATCCACCAAATACGTTTTTTTTAATGAATTACACCAAACTTCATCAATTCTTAATTGCTGTGGCTAAATAATGAAATTGTCCTTAAATTACTTCCTTGTGACATCTCAGTATTTAATAAATATCTCTGAAATACGGGTAGTAAGTAGAAGTATCATACGTGTTTTTTCCATAAAAACATGCACTACATGTAGTCTGTGCAGATTATCGAAGAATATGCCATTTTTGGGAAAAGTTATTTACCAGCAATTTTATTGCTGGAATCGAATCTTATGATTGTATATACATACATGCGTATGAATCCGCGGAAAATGCGGGTTTTTCCAACAGAATCTTTAATTTTCAACTAAAATTTTAAATAAATAATTGTTTATCAATAATTAAATAACTTGGTAATATAAAAGCTCTTTAATAGATAATAATTCCATAAGCCCATGGAAATTTAATGAACAGTTTAGCAACAATTGAATTGTTAATTAAAAATTTACGGTCGCTATAATAACCAAAATAATTATGATACATAAGAATAGCTATGATTTTTGTATAAAAAGACACTGTACCTATCTAATGTACTTTACAGAATTGAAATTGGACTATTTAAGCGGCCTCAGGACTATTTTAAAATTATAAACAATTTTTTGGCTTATAAACAATTAGAATATCTCGGGAAATATTCAATTAAATTAAATCATGAAAACGGTATTGGAAAAAAAGCGACAGGACGCTTCTTTAAAAAAAAACGTTTAATTGTGATAAGTGGTTCCTGAGATACAACCGATCAAAGTTGACCGGCATTTACGGCAAAGATATAAACAATAGGATCATAATGTTTAAACCCTCGCCTTTTTAGTTTTGTCCTCATTCTTCACACCAATTTTCATATCTTTAAAATACTCATAACATATATTATTATAATAAAAACTATCGTTATTAACGAGTGAAAATTGCCAAAAATAGCAAAATTTCAATCAAAAATTAGGTTGGAGAAAATGTAATCTCAAAGTTCCAAATCAGTATACGTTAAAAAAATGCATGGAGCAATTTTCTTCATTCTTTTTTTGTTCCCAAGCAACTCGAGTAGAGCCATCTAACTAACGCATTATTAAATGTCAAGCTTGCTTTTGTTTTGTTATAATAAATTATTTTATTGATTATAACAAAAATTTTTAATTTGTTTAAATAAAGATTGTTTAAATAATTATACAGCTTTCAAATGAGAATATTTGTGTTTTTAACGGTAAAAGGTACACTTGTAGAAAGTTTACCTGAAAAAAGTCTACAACTGGAAAAAATATGTAGTTTTCTTTCCTTATAAATAAATTAATATATTATAACAAAACAAAAGCAGGTTTGACATTTAATAATGCGTTAGTTAGATGGCTCTACTCCAGTTACTTGGGAACAAAAAATTGCACAGTAAAATGGGGTGCTAACGGTGCTCTCTGTCCTTTTCACCATTATATATATTCTATCTACCTTTGCCGACGTTTAAATTGGTAAACTGATCAAGCGAGCCTCAACAAGCGCCGTTGGTCTGGGGCTTGAGACATGTTATTGTTTTTCTATGTTTTTACTCAATAAAATAGAACTACATATGAAAAGGTCATCTTTAAACCACTCCCACTATTTTCACTAATGTCTCTTCCGCTCCATTGGTATTAAACATTTTGACAAAAATCACTTAAGAAAACTCCCAACGATACCGAAAATATCTCAAACTCAAAGTTACATACTTTTCCGTGTTGAGTTTCATAAAATGTAATGTCTGATTAAACAAAGCTGTTAAATCATTTGCAGTGATGTTGCAATCCAAAAGCAAACACTAGTAGGTACATAAATACTCAAACCAAATATTTGGTTTGAAGTGTTCAAGCATCGGGTGCAAGTAATTGGTTTATAGGGGAAATGTTGTAATGGTGTTAAACTGGTGGACGAAATTAAACAATTTACAACAGTACCTACGTTAAGTAGAGACAGAAGTTTTTTGTTACGTAACATATACAGTGATGAGCGCACTAATAACCGCCAAAATAACGCAAAGATGAAAAACATATTAAGTTGTGAGATAAAAAGAGATGAACTTAGTGGAGGTGTTAAATTTAGCGATAGTAACTCATAGATTGACATTATATTGATTGTTTTCCATTTCCCACCTTTAGATATATCCGACGAATTTGAGAAATGCCACTGTCACAGTAGTTTTAGTTGGCATACTCCTCTGATACGTCTAAACGTGGGAAACAATCAATATAATGACATTTATATGTTACTATCGCTAAATTTAACAACTATACTAGTTTTATTCCTATTTATCTCACGAAGATACTTCTACTTCTAAATACACAGCTTTATGACATATTCAGAAGGGTTATCCTGTAGGTATTCTCTGTCTGGTCAATTTTAAGTATTTTTCAAAGGTCTCCTTAAAATGTTTGGCCATACTTTATTAAATCATTTATATTGAATTTCAAAATAATCGTAGAAAAGGTAAAGTTTTCAATTCTAATAGCAACATTTATAATATTGAAAAATATTAAAAATATTACTAAAAGATTTTTAAATTGAAAACTTATTGGTCCATTTCCCTGGTGACACATCCAAGGCTTCTACAATATGCAAGCCAGATGGATGCTGCAGTGACGATAAAGGGGAAGGAATTCTACACTATGCAATTCATAACCCCCGTCTGCAGCTTGGTAAAGTTCCAACGGAAAATGGACCTAGTTACTCTATAATAGGAGTAATACTAATATAAAATAAAAATAAAAATGTAGGTATACCATTTTTATTCAGTTGCAAAAGGCAAAACAATCTTGTTTTTCACTTAGAATACGGAGCGCAGTCCAGCACTATGAATCGATGATTTTTGACTCTTATTGGAGTCTCATCGGAGAGACGTAGGCCTACTTAATATTTTTCAATATTATAAATGTTGCTATTAGGATTGAAAACTTTACCTTTCAATTGCCAGATGACGCTAGTCACCTAATCCATACACGTCAGTTGCAATGTGGGGGTAAGCTTTCATCGTTGGTCACTTCGAGTATGGAGCAGCAGGCCTACGTCTCTCCGATGAGACTCCAATAAGAGTCGAAAATCGTCGATTCAGAGTGCTGGAGTGCGCTCCGTATTCGAAGTGAAAAATAAGATTGTTTTGCCGTCGCATTGCAACTGAATAAAAATGGTATACATTTTAATTTTTATAATCATAGAAACATTAGCCATGGAGCACCAAAAGCAAATATTAAGGCACTTATCTACTATGTTCGCGAACCTCTTGGGTTCCGCGCTCCCTGCAACTACTCCAATGGATACAGCATACGCTCCTCTACATATAAACCGCCACCGATTGGAGCGCTAAGGCGGAGCGCGCACTGTTGCGCGGTCCGGGAGCGCCAACGTATCCACCATGTATAAAAGTTGCAGGAGCGCGGAACGCAAGAGGAGCGCTAACATAGTGTATACTGGCCTTTACCGAGATTTTAGTACATGTTCTAACTCAAACAATTTTTGAAAGAATAGCGTGTCCATATGCACACTATACTAACATTATTTAGAATTGCCCGGTCTTTCGTTGCATGTCACCGCTGTGTAAAGTAGCCTTTAAGAAATACATAGGTACAAATTAAGGGAACCATATCCGTCATGAACAAAAAAACTGTAGCCACTTCTTGAAGTGATTAACAACCGCAAAGTGTAGTAACCTCAATTACATTTAACTTAATAAAAGAAGAAACGTCATGATAAGTCCTAGGTGTCTTACCGGAAAATAGTAAACCAATACCATTGACTAAAATGCCAAAATTATTTTTAATACTTTTTGATCACTGTTTTCATTTATATCCTTTTTGTGTACCATTTCAATTCTTTGTGTCATTTCTATAAATTTCAGTACCTACCTTTGTTTATGGTAGGGGAGCCCAAGCGGGGATTTTTGCAGTTACTCGAATGAGTCAGAAAATCACACGCAACACCTTGTACCCTGCAAATGTACCCCTACCATATAATAGCTCTTAATACAGGGGAGTTCGTTAAGCGTGGTCCGGAAAAAATGTATCCTTAGAAAATCTCGAAATCGTCAGATTAAGGCAAGTTAAGTACATGCAGAACAGTGTATATTTAAAGAATCTGATGATTTGAGATGAGAGTGACGTAAGGAAATGGGCGAGTCACAAAGTTTCACAAAAAAGTGAATATTTAGCAGAATGAACGTCAGATCGGAATATTAAAAAAATACCTGTTCAATATTTTTCAAAAATCTATCGAATGATACTAAACATGGACCCCGCGGAGAAGGGGGGGGGGTTAGTTTAAAATATTAAATAGGAAGCCCGCGATATTTCGCGACATGAACATTAGACCGAAAAACTGAGAAATACACGTATAGACCGGTCTAGTTAGACTCAAAAATAGGAGTGAGGCTGCAATAATTACCATCAAGCTGAAAATTGGCAGGATTGTTCAAAATACTATCATAAATGAAATCTAAAAAGTCCTCATAAATCCGACCCCTGCTAAAAAATTTACGCGGGGTCAAGGGTCACCAAATATGGTTTTTAGCGATTTTCAGCGAAACGGTAAGTTTTATCGTAAAATTATTTTTAACAAAAAATGTAGATTAGATAATTATCTATAAAAAATATCTTAATAATTTTTTTCCTAAGAGGCACTGTTTTTGAGATACAACGATTCAAAGAGTTGAAAGACTTCTAATTGTCATAATATATGTATTAGTACACCAGGTATATACATCACTGAAGCTGTAATACAAGTAAACATAATATTCTACGGTCAACTTAACTTATATTACACATAATAATATAAGATTATAAATATGATAATGTTTCTACTACACAGCTTGCGGTCTACCGAGGGATGCAATGTATAAGCTGTATTATATTACAGTGCCAACAAAAAAATCTTTACAAAGTGAATGTAACGCGAAAATAATAAGAATTATTTGAATTTTACGGCTTAATCCCAACAAAAATACAGTAAAACCTCGATAGAACGGACCTCTATTTAACGGACTTCGGATATAACGGACAAAAAATCCTATCAAATGTAAAAAATAATTGAATGCAAAAAAAAATGAAAAATCGAATTCTGTATGCAAAAACAGCAAGGATAGGATCTCACTGCTTTGTGCTAACGCCGATGGATTGCATGGATTGACTGTTATAATTCTTGGCAAATCTCGTAAACCTAGAGGTGTCATTGTCAAAGATAAATTGCATTATCTGCCCGTTTCATATTGCTATAACTCTAATAAGCATGGTTCACCAAAGATATTTTCAAAAATTAATTTTTTTTAGAAAATGTATCTGCATGTGCAGTGAGAAAATTTCAAGAGAAGAAACTGGAAATATCGCCGAAAGAGGTGAAATGTTTATCGATTTTAGACAAAGCTCCTGCTAATCCCCCTGAAAATATTCGACTTTCAGAAGATGGCAACTTTAATTGTATCTTTTTGCCAAAAAATTCATCGCTTATTCAACCCATGGATCAATGAATATTGGCAACCAAACGAGTATATTACTTGATCCTTTTTCTAACTTACATATGTGTACACTGTATCTAAATACAGTACATATTAAAAAAAATTGATTTATTTTAAATATATTTTTATATAACGGACTTTCGGCTTTCACGGACATCCGGTCCCCCCGATTAGTCCGTTATATCGAGGTTTTACTGTACACAACAAAATACAACAAATGACGAAGTATTAACTTATAATAATTCTTTTTATTTATGCGCCTTAGTTCAATTTGCAAAGATGGGTTTTTTTCGGAATAAACACGTTCGTCAGCTAATCTAATCACCCGACCTATTCTCTTCTCCGAAGGGTTTGAACATAATAATGAAAATGAAAGACAACTTTCTAGGAAAAATGTTTATTGCTAAGTACTAATAAATACTTATGCAAATTACACCGTAATTTTCCTGGGTGGCGAAATCCTTCAGGTAGATGACACCCTCAAGGTATTAATTAGTCTTGAGTACTACTCCGGAGTGAAAATACGTGTTAAACCTATATTTTTTTTATCGTGTATTTCGTGTTATTTTCATTGTTATAACAAAAATGTCAGAATATTGTTTTATTTGCGCTAAAATTTTAACTGAAGGTGAAATTGTTACCGTTGAACTTGGTATAAAAACATTAATCAATGCAAGTACTGAAAGAGCTGATGGATTTTTAGAATTTCTTAAACAGCAGAAATCTGTGACCATACATGTGGAGTGTCGTAAAAGTTATACTCGAAAGTGTTCTATTGCTGCAGCTATTAAAAGACAATATATGAAAAACAAGAAGCCAGTACATCGACCAAAAGTCCTCCTCTTACTAGAGCACGTGTAAGTGAACCAGCTTTTTGTTTTAAAAAACAATGCTTATTTTGCGGCCAGGAATGTAATGAAGAGCGTGAAAAAAACCCAGGATGAACAAGAAGAAGAACAAGAAGAAGAAGAAGAAGAAGAACTAGAAGATGAAGAAGAGGAAGAAGAACAATGAGAAGAAGAACAAGGGAAGCAGAAGTATTAGAAAATTATGAACCAGTTTGATAAATTTCCCTTTTTTTTAATTTATACCGCTTTATATAAAGTTTTATCATTTTTAACCCTTGCCAATATCCATTATTAAATAGCTTTAAATTAAACAGAATCATAACAGATCCGTGGAATAGGCCTGCTGGGGAAACCACGTTAAAAAAACGCGCTAAGTACACTACCTCAAAGGTGGTGTGCAAACGTGTGCGCATATTATGATGATTACCACTTTTTGAATCGTTATATCTCAAAAACGGTGGCTCTCAGGAAAAAAAGTAATGAGACATTTTTTATAGATAATTATCTAATCTACATTTTTTGTTAGAGCTACCGTTTACCGTTTACCGATAAAACTTACCGTTTCGCTGAAAATCGCTAAAAACCATATTTGGTGACCTTTGACCCCGCGTAAAATTTTTAGCAGGGGTCGGATTTATGAGGACTTTTTAGATTTCATTTATGATGGTATTTTTAACAATCCTGGCAATTTTCAGCTTGATGGTAATTTTTGTAGCCTCGGATGTGTAAGTTGACCGGAGTAGTATTCAATATTTTTGAAAATTGACACCAAACACGACACCCACGGAGGCGGAGGTGGTTACTTTAAAATATTAAATAGGGCCCCCACTTTTTATTGCAGATTTCGTTTCCTTGCGTAACAATAAGTAACTTTTATTCGGAAGATTTTTTAGAATTATGGATAGATGGCGCTATAATCGGAAAAAACGATTGTTGGAAATGGAAAATTAAATTAAAAATGGAAAGTCCCCACTAAAATGGAAAACTTAACTTTTTTGGTTTTTGGACCTAATCTTCACAACCAAATAGGTCCCCATAACGCTCGACTAACTGCAAATTTAGCGTCTTTGCCTGCTCTACTATTTATTAATGTGAACATGTCTCACATTGGTATAATAATACTGAAACGCAAAAACGAGTGGTTTTCAAACAAATTTCAAACTAAAAATAAATCTGACCTTATTTTCGGCAACGACCTTTGCACACATTTCAAACCTTAATTTTTCTTCTTAATCTCCTACAATCAATCAACTGGGATATTTAATTAGGTTATGCCATAACCATTACGGAAGCAATTAAAAGTTTAGCGAATTCTTATCATTATCTTTTGTTTTATCGCAACATTTTAACTTGCAATTGGTTTGTTCATTCCATATAAAATGATCAAATTTAAAACACGATTATTTCTAATACTCGATAACGATATGTTTAATCTCATATTGTGATGCGTTAGGATACTTCCAACAAAATGATAATAATTATTATTCAACTTAGTGATTGTACCCAATTGCCCCCTACAGTCACTGCACTCAATTTTTTATAGATTATAGTCCTGTCTATATATTTTATAGACAGGACTATATTTTATAGACTATAAGAATTATAGTCCTGTCGCCAGGGGGGTACAACGGCCTCCTTAATTCAGATGGACTTACCCTAAAAATTTTTAATTTGTTTAAATAAAGATTGTTTAAATAATTATACAGCTTTCAAATGACAATATTGTGTTTTTAACGTTAAAAGGTTCACTTGTAGTAAGTTTATCTAAAAAAGGTCTACAACTGGAAAAACCATGCAGTTTTCTTTTCTTATAAATAAATTAATCTACTATAACAAAACAAAAGCAAGTTTGACATTTAATAATGCGTTAGTTAGATGGCTCTACTCGAGTTACTTGGGAACAAAAAAAGAAAGAAGAAAATTGCTCAATGGGAAGCCGAGTAAATGCATTTTTTTAACATATAGGTACCAATTTTGAACTTTGAGATTACATTTTCTCCAACCTAATTTTTTATTGGAATTTTGCTATTTTTGGCAATTTTCACTCGTAATATCGATAGTTTTTATTATAATAATATATGTTATGAGTATTTTAAAGATATAAAAATTGGCGTGGAGAAAGAGGACAAAATTAAAAAGGAGATGGTTCGAAAATTATGATCTTATTGTTTATATATTTGCCACAAATGCCGGTCAACTTTGACCGGTAGTATCTTAAGAACCATTCATCACAATTAAACGTTTTTTCTTTTAAAAGAAGCGTCCTGCCGCTTTTTTTACAATACCGTTTTCATGATTTAATGTAATTTAATATTTCCCGAGATATTTTATTTGTTTATAAGCCAAAAAATTGTTTATAATTTTAAAATATTCCTGAAGCCGCCTAAATAGTCCAATTTCAATTCTGCAAAGTACATTAGATAGGTACTGTGTCTTTTTATTCAAAAATCATAGTTATTCTTATTTATCATAATTATTGTGGTTATTGTAGCGACCGTAAATTTTTAGTTAACAATTCAATTGTTGCTAAACTGTTCATTCAATTTCCATCGGCTTCTGGAATTACAATCTATACGAAAAGGGCTTTTATATTACCAATTTATTTAATTATTGATAAACAATTACTTATCTAAAATTTTAGTTGAAAATTAAAGATTTTGTTGGAAAAACCCTCATTTTCCGGGGAAAATTTTCGTAGAAGTAAATCGGGAAAAACACGTCTCTATGCAGAATTTGATTGCGGTGAATTTTTATTTGGGTGTTTTTAGTGTAAAATTAAAATCTTTGAAGTTATAGAGCAAAAATTGAAAAAAACACGATTTTCGGGCGCCATTTTTTTTATAAAAAAAGTAGCACATTATCTGCGGACTTTGCATACCTATATTATTAATATACACAGTCATAAGATTCGATTCCAGCAATAAAATTGCTGGTAAATAACTTTTCCCAAAAATGGCCTATTCTCGGATAACCTGCCCAGACTATGAGTATTGTAAAGTAAACTTACCTTGGCCAGGCGCATGGCTATGACCCAACAGGAGCGGACTCGCTCAGAATCGCAGGCGAGACAGCGCAATTGGTCAGAGGAAGAAGTAAAAGAGGATGAGGATGGCGTCGAGGCGATGGCGGCTGCGACGTCCTCGTCGTTGTTGTCCGCCGTTTTGCCGGTAGATATAGAAGCAGGTCTCAGTACGATGCCCCACTCGGTAGGAGCGCGGAATTGGTTTTTGGCGTTAAGCGTCGTGTAAGCGTGAAACCTGCGAATGTCGGCGTATATCTCTATATCGCTGCCGACCCTCTTATCCTCCGAGATCTGAAACAAAAACACACCTGTAATACGAATATCACACTTCTCCATAGAAATAATAAACCACGTCTATTAATATAGTCTTCTAAAAGTCCTTACAAGACGTCGTTCTTTTATACTAATGTATATCAATAGAAATATTTTTATTCAACCAGTATACTACAACTTTGGTCTTTCGAGCCGGATTGCTTGTAGTAATAAACTATTTTCGTACTTCTTTAACTTTATTTATCTTTTAAAAAAACTTAAAACATAGCTAAATATTTTAAGAGATTAATTTCACTACAAAGTTGAAAGGATTTGGAGAATTAGTGTTCTTCAGCACTCTACACGCTTTCAATTTTTGGCCATGGGTTTAATGGTGGCATTTTTTGTTGAAGTGATCAAAATATGCGTATATAATTAATACTAAATTCTCTTTAATCACTTTGCTCCTGATGAAGTAAGTAAAATTTTAATTTTCATATTAACTTTATTGTTAATTTTACAGTATAAACATTAAATTCTGTTCAGTGAAACATAATTTTTAAACGTTTCGCGCACGTCTCGACGCGGTCTCGTCGCTTCACTATAAATTACTTACCGTTTAGTTACAAGTTCAGCACCTCTATCTAAGCGCCTCTTACGATATCCTCGACGCTCACCGTTTCGTTATAAACCGGGACAGACTGTCAGATAAAAAGAGGAACGACTGGGTAAAATCAAAAACAAAAGTTAAGAGCAAAAAGTAGCGATCAACAGGTATCAAAAAACGCGTTCCAAGATTGCGGCTCTAATTTTGAATATTTTGTCGAGATATTTGGGACACATATTCGTAATATAATAAAGAATGGCGGTACAGAGCCCACTTTCAGAAATATGTTAATATGTGGAAATTACTCTATAACTAAATTAAATATTGAAAAAGGGAGACTCTACCGCCCTTAAGAAATACAAAAAAATACACTTTCTTCAAATAAACTTTTTTATCCCGTGCCTACATTTTGTGTCACATTGGAACTACTAATAACCGATTTTTTTATAACAAGAAATCGAACGTCATTGACTTGGCAACATTTCGCGCCTATGTGTATAAAAATTATTGTTTTTGATAGTATAAACGTCACTGTCAGTGTCGAATTACCGACGCACTGTTGCCTCACTTTTGAAAGTTCGCAGAACTTTCGCTATCTTGGACCGCGTTTGTTGCTACCTGTTGATCGCTACTGTGTGCTCTTAAGGATATCACAAGAAAAATTGTCAAACTCAAATGTATAAACAGAGGAAGTATGATGGTTACGCTCAATTCGCGTAACCATTGGAGGGGGGTCGGGATTCGTCGATTTCGCTCAGCTCGCCAAATCGATGGGGTTCGGAAGGTTTTAGAATATGGTTGGTTATCCCCCATTTAACTGACAGATAATGTTCTAATGGATTTCTGTTCGGTCTTTTATACTTTCAAAGACGGTATAAGAATACGTTTTGTTTAATACATAAGCGTACTCTAGGCGTACATGTATTGTTGTAGAATTGTTTTTTTAAAAGAAATTCAAAAAAATTATAGTTCATTTCAAAAAAAATTAAATTTATATCAAAGACCATGAGATCATAGATTCTCATCCCAATCTAATTTAGCTATTAAACAGTTCGGGAAAGTGAAAACGATTAGTGATAATGATTCGACGAAATGAATTGGTACACTAACAAACAATTCGGGATTAGAAAGTGAACATATCGTTTGGCGAGAACAATAATGTTTTTAAAATGTTTCCGGGAAGGTTTAATGATGGTAAACACATTGTTTTAGTTTTTAGAAGTAAAAGTAGCATGTAGGAAAAAACTAATTAGGATATTTCTTAAAATTTGAAAAATTAGAAAGTTATATAGAAAAATATTTGGTTCTTAAGAAATGGGTATGAAAGATGAGAGAGGCTTGTTTTTGATTGGGTGGAAAAGATCGGTAGAAGAGATAAGACAGTTGGAGTCTGAATTTGCGAGAGAAAAGAGGGTCACTGTATATTGGATATCTGAGGAGAGCAGTCGAGTTTTTAAAAAGTGAGAGATCAGTGTAAAGTGGTGTGATCGGCCTTTGCGAGCAGAATCAAGTTGAAACCGAATTGTCGACCGGTTGAAAAGTTAATTTTCCTGGTCCGAGGGAGATTCCTTTGTTTTGTCTAGAACGAGTAGCTGATTGATATCTATTTGCACAAGATATCGAACAAGGAGAAAATTGAGTAAGAGAATTCGAAGTTCTGTGTGTTGTTTTGGAAGCAGTTTGGACGAGAGGGACCTTTCGCAACATCCAGAGAGTACGTTGGGAGAATCAAGGACCACGTAATCCGGAAAAAGAGGAAGTGAAGAAACAAAAAGGTTAGTCAAATCATTTGTCGGAATGGAGAGAATTTGTTTATATCAGAACCATATTTGCTTATTTGTTTATTGAACATTACTATAACGCAGTTAGTCATTTAAAATTTAAGAATTCAATTCAAATGAATAAAAGTAAATTTTAATAAATTTAGTATGAGAAAATAATAATTTATTTAAATAATTTTTTTTTGTTAAAACAAAGAGATATCAGAATTAAAGTTTGATTTATTAAGTAAGAAATTGTTGCAACAAAGTTAAATTTAGTATTTTTTAAATCATATGTACACGGCTTATTTGGTAAATGAATAATATATTACATTTATATGATATTGAATGTTTTTAATTTCCCTGTTCCATCCTGAAAGAAGTAAGCAACTAGAAATACTAGAAGCCACAAATCATAGGTATTGTATCAAATACAAAATTAGCCCTGAGAATAAAATTTATTGGACTATTTAATTTGAATTTAGTTTTGTTTTACATAGGCATTGATTAAAGTAAATTAAATTAAGAATTTGCTAATCAATTTAAATAAAGAGATAAAGTAGAGCATAACAGTTCTATACAAGCGGCCTATGTTCAAAATGACGCTAGGAACAAGAAGATTACCTTTTACACTAAATAAGTTCAGTCATCATTGCGCACAGAAGCGTTAATTTATCCGTTGGCAAATCTTTTTATTGGAAATTAATTTAACTCATTAGAAATATGTTAACGATTTGGCTACCGTTCCATCTTTTCGTTGCAGTGTTGCAAATATCTTTTTAATGGATTTTCGTTTACGTCAAACGACTATATATAATTTTATTACTTCGAAGTACACTCGTTAAAGGTGTATTTATAAATTTAGTTATTTTGTGATGTCTCTTTTACGATAATGCCATCAATACGACTAATTAACGAGAATTTATTGGTTGTAATATTTAAATTCAAATTACCGGATACACTGTGAAAGGTTAAAAGAATCTTAGTCCAGTCACTGTGGAGGAAAACAGGTCAATATCTCTAAATTTTTTTATAACTGAATCGATTTTGCTAAAAATTTGCCCCTTCCAAAGTTTTATTTGCGCTAGGTGAGCTTTTTATTTTGAAGGGGTGAAAATCACCACTTATCTTTAACAACTACTCCTATGCCAAAAATATATAAAAAATAGTTTTCAACAACTTCAAAAGTTTTAATACATAGGTAATGTGTATGTGTGACTGTTTGTCTGTCAACGGTATTTCGAATAATGTATTGTACTTCATAAATCCTTCATAATATGTACCTACAGAAAATAAGTTGATATTCCAAAATACAAGTTTTTACGCCCTCAAAAAATTTTTTCCAATAAGTGTAATTGGTTTTTTAGGACAGCTACGTTAATTTTTAAGCTAGTGTCCACCTGAAAACATTTTAAAGGTAATTTCAAAAGATACAAAACTAATAGGTACGTATAATGAAATAGTTTAGAGCTCTTTCTTTTTAAATAGTAAAGGGCCAAAGTGCTTATTGGACCTTTGAGAAATGAGAGGTGTGTCAGGCGCTTTATCTCAAACTTCAAATTAGCTATGTAGAAGAAAAGCTTATGTTACTTACTTACTTTCCGTGTCCGGAACACCAACAACTTTAAATTCTGTATTTCCAATGGTTGGCCACATAGATGGCCCTGTCATTTGCTATAATTAAGTCTTGTTCTGTGCAGGTCTCTCTCATCTCTGTGCATGATAGTAGATGCCGGCTGGTCTGAACCGCGCCACAGTCGCAGGTATCGTCCTCCTGGTATCCCCATTTTTTCAGGTTACTAGCACAACGTGAAACGCCGGTTCTTAGTCTGTTTAGCGCTTTCCAAGTCGGATACGGTAAATTGTGTCCAGCAGCCATTTCCTCCGAGGGAGGAAAATGTGTCGCAGTAGTTGACGCTTGCCATAGGTGTATTCGGCGCGTCTCTGGCGCTTCGGGGATGGATCTTGATGTTTTCAGGAAGCTTTTCCGAGATCTTAGTCTGCTTGGCTGAGTTTGGTGGTCATATAAGGGGTGTCTTCGGTCCGTCTCCTGCTTTTTCCGTTCTACCTCTGACGTGACCTTTCTCCTGATTGGTGGTGGAGCAATTCCAGCAATGGGGTATACCTCTTCGATAGGTGTCGGTTTCAGGCAACCCGATATTATACGGACCGTTTCATTTAGAGCCACGTCGACGTTCTTTGCGTGAGCAGAGTTTGCCCATACTGGTGCTCCAAACTCCGCGGCCGAAAAACATAATGCCAAGGCAGAAGTGCGGAGAGTGTGTGGTTGTGCTCCCCATTTTGTATTAGTTAGCTTGCGGATGATATTATTTCTGGCACTTACTTTCTTCTTAACATCTTGACAGTGGTATCGGTAAGACAGAGTTCTATCCAGACGGACGCCAAGGTATTTTGGCGTCTTGTTGTGTTCCAGCATCTGACCACGCCATTCCACCTCCAGCGACCTTCGGGCATGCTTGTTTCTCAGGTGGAAAGCACATACCTGGGTTTTTGTGGGATTGGGTTTCAGATGGTTTTTATCATAGTATAGAGCTAAGTCTCCCAGGGCATCTGTCAGCTTCACTTCGACTTCATTGAAGGTTCTTCCCTGAGCTGCCACCGCTGTATCATCAGCGTAAATAAATTGCCTTGTTTGTTGGTGTATGGGTTGGTCGTTGGTGTATATGTTGTATAGAAACGGCGCGAGGACACTTCCCTGTGGTAGCCCATTTTTTTGGTCCCTCCACCGACTGTTCTTGGACTGGAGCGTTACGTAGAAGCGTCTATTCTGGAGGAGACATTTCACTAACCTTGTTAGTCGGAAGTCCTTTGTAGTTTCGTAGAGTTTTGCGAGTAGCCGTTGATGGTTAACTGTATCATAGGCGGCAGTTAGGCTTATGTTAAATCTTAATGACATTAAATACTGAAAATGACTGAATGAAGTGTTTCCTTACAGGTGGTAAATTCGTTTCTTGCATGAAACTGGTTTAAAATGCCATGCTTATTGCCTAGGTTGTATAGCTTTTCATCCATAACAGAAATAATAATTGGAAAAGACTGTAAGACTTGTACACACTTCTAAGTAGGTCAAAACGGAAAACAGGTGTATGTTCTCAAAAAAAATTTTGATAGTGTGTAAAAAAAATTTTATTATCAGCTAAGTACTTTCAACACATAACGTGCCATCATCAGAGCTTCGTCGTCTTATAAAACCTTCATAGAAGAGCAATTGCTAAACGACACAATAAAATACATGGATACTGGGCAAAAGCCACAGATATCGGGTATGGGTATAACAACCCCGATTTTTTTAAGGGGTTACAGTATCCATGTATTTCATTGTTTAGCAATTGCTCTTCTATGAAGGTTTTATAAGAGGACGAAGCTCTGATGATGGCATGTTATGTGTTGAAAGTACTTAGCTGATAATAAAACTTTTTTTACACACTATCAAATTTTTTTTGAGAACATACACCTGTTTGCCGTTTTGACCAGAAATAATAATGGCAATAATGTTTCGGCTATCGGCCGTAGCTCTATCAACTTCTGGAATTCGCACTCTAACACTTTGACCTACTATTACAACAGGGAATCTATCATTAGAATGCTTTAACATTCTGTCAGATTCTTTTACAAGTGACTGTTTAGCAAGATCCTGAGTCTCCTGAATTTTCTTTTAAAGTTTTGTCAATTGCAGTGCCCAGTGGCGTAGCGTGAGTGTCGGCTGACCGGGGCGGAAGACAATTTTGCCGCCCTCTTATTTAGGTATTTTAATTTAATGTAGGTATACTATACATTACATACATTAATTATATAGATTAATAATAGAGAACTTTTCGGCGAGAACAGTCATCATTATTTTGCATTGTACAGGTTAGATTTTAAATAAAAAAGTTTATCTAAGTTTTCCAATTACGTTTATTAATACAAAAATTCTTTTACTTTATAATCAATTAGATACATTGATATAACTTAGGTACCTCTATCACTTAGGATTAGGTACACCTAGGACGATCGACAAGATTAAATAAAATCAATTTTTAATTACAACTAGAACGATACTATAATGTTATACAGGGTGTCCAGAAACTCTCCCGACAAACGAAGACAGGAAGTTCCTCAGATAATTTTATCAATAATTTAACCCAATTTACAAGACAATTTAACCCAATTCACCTAGTCCAAAAATTCACCTACGGGATCTAGAGCTATTTGAAGATAGCGTTTGGTAATTAGTTTTTCTTAAATACCTCCAGAACGCTACTATTTAGAAAAACGAAAACTGGTACACTTATTTATCTTCCAGAGAAAAATCGATTCCATTAATTACGAATTTCTAGTACCGGTCATAGGCGCCAGTTTTGGGTAGGGCAACTGGTATTTTATCACATAACTTTTTTTCTTTAACTTTTAAGCATTTTTTACACTGGATTATTAAATTGTGAGGTATTCTAGTACTAACTGGTACTCTTACTTTAAGGCGGTAGAATGAACCGTTTTCTAGAAAAATTGATTTGAAAATTTTTCGTTTATTGAATTTAAAAAAATTTTGAAAATTTTTTCAAAAAAGACGGTGTGTTTTATTGACTTATCGCAAGAGTAACTTTTAGTACTAGAATACCTCATAATTTAATCATCAAGTGTCAAAAATGCTTAAAAATTAAAGACAAAAAAGTTATGCAATAAAATATCCATTGACCTACCCAAAACGGACGCATATGACCGGCACTAGAATTTCGCAACTAAGGAAATCGATTTATTTTTGGAAGGTAAATAAACGTACCAGTTTTCATTTTTCTAAATGGTTTTTTTTTATTTTTTTTTTTCAAAATCAACCGACAAAAAATTTTCAAATCGATTTTTCTAGAAAACGGTGCATCCTACCGGCTTAAAGCAAGAGTACCTTTTAGTACTAGAATACCTTGCAATTTAATAATCGAATATAAAAAATGCTTAGAAGTTAAAGATAAAAAAGTTATACGATAAAATAACCGTTGCCCTACCCAGAACGGGCGCCTATGACCGGTACTAGAAATTCGTAATTAATGTAATTGATTTATCTCTAGAAGATAAATAAATGTACCAGGTTTCGTTTTTCTAAATAGAAGCGTTCTGGAGATATTTAAGAAAAACTAATTCCAAGACGCAATCTTCAAAGAGCTCTATGTCACTTTAATTATCTCAAGAACCTCCATTCTTCGTTTGTCGGGAGACTTTCTGGACACCCTGTATTTTTATTTTTATTGAAAAATAATATGAGTATTTGTTGGAATTAAAAACAAAACTTCCGTCTTTAATTAAAAATTTAAACGTCTACTTTTTTTCAGAACAAAGTATTTTATTGCACCGTTGCCGCTTTTCATTCACAATCATTTGTTTCGAGTTTCTGTCATATGTCGTATAATCCGTGTATATCAACAATATACATAAATTATACAACATATGACAGAAGCTCGAAACAAATGACAATCGATGAAAAGCCCTATTAATACAAGTCATTCTCGCTGATTGTTAGTCATAAACGGGTAATTCCCACAAGTCAGTATAGACGTTGTTGCCAGTCGCTACTAAATATTTAAAGAAAATGAATTCCCCGAATTCGTCACAAAATAAGTAATGAAAAATTCCGTGCTCCTTTCAATCGGTCCGAATTTTGTAGGTGCGATGAAAATATAAAATGGTTCAAATATTTACAAAATTTTTTTGTTATTTATAGTTAAATTTTGCCGCTCCCTAAAAAGTGCCGCCCGGGGCGGACCGCCCCTGCCGCCCCCACTACGCTACGACACTGGAACTGCCATCTTCTTCGTCTTCCTCATTTTCTTTAACGCCAATACTGGCATTACCTTCCTCATTGGCAGCAATTATCGCACACGCATTATGCCCGATTGGGCTATTTGTGTTACCTGTATCTTCAATATTCGCTAACTGTGAATCCCAAAGATCTTATACACATAGATTTGGGCAACTCCGAAAAATAGCGTAACGCGGAGCAGTTCGGGTCGGTGGTCTATCTTATCTATCTCTCTCTACTGACGCTTAGCTTTCTCTCTCTAGCATATGATGGCTGCCGCCTCTGTGTAACTGTCATTCCATTACTCCCACCTCTTGGTAGATACGCTCACACTCGCACGACAGACAAATATAGCCAGACCACCGTACTTGATATCGACGTTACACCCCGATGCATTGTTTAGCATATCCCTAGCCAGATCTATTCTTGACATATCTCTGGTGAATCCTCGGTTGTACTGTTGAGTGCCATATCAACACGGTGCTTTGCTCCATCATCAGCGTCATCAGAATGATCTGCTATTATCGCTTCTAAATCTTCTTTTGATTTCGGATAAAGTACCAGGAGGTAAGGATGTTTTTAATCCTATTTAATACATTAAATAGTGTATTACACAGTGGCCGCTTCTGACCTCAGATTGACTAAGGGTGCGAAAATGCCGAAGATACATGGATGAGCCCGGTGTAGGTTGCGATTGCGGTCGAGATTTGCATCGGTAACGGGCAGAACATACCGAAGATACCTTTCTTTCAGTGTTCTTTGTGGTTTCCATATAACCAAAACTTGTCGCAACCTGTTTACAACAAGAAATGAATAAGGACACCAGCCTTATCTCCGGCGAATGTCACGTGGTTTAAAGAGCACCAAAAAACTATAATTCGTCATGCGATCAGCAGTTCGATCGCGATCTAAAACAAACTGACATCGACATTGCTGTAAACCGCGATGATAGGTCGCGAGGGTGACGGGTGTCACATCCTTGGTATGTGCGATCTCATAAGAAAATGAAGGTTTGTTTTGACATCGATATAGCGACCGCGATCGCGATCTACACCGCGTATCTTTGCAATGTTCGTACCCCTAACACTGTGGTAGGCGCCATGCGCCATATGCATCTAAACATTCCGTATATGTATTTGGACCGTAGGAGTTTTCTATTGGTTCGTTGCAGCACGCGGTAATATTTTAACCAATAGGCGGCGAGGTTCCAGATGCATATACGGAATGTTAGTCGGTCCCAAATTCATATACGGAATGTTAAATATCGTACACCGAAAAAGATAAGTTTTTTTAGAGTCTTTTAAAAGGAGATTGATTTTAAAATACTTGTTGCTGTATTATTAAATAAAAATAAAACAATTATAGTATTTCGAATGTTATTTGGTGCGAAATTCATATGCGGAATGTTAATTATTCGTAGACCAAAATAAATATATAAACCAGAATAAATAATATTTAAAACACAACCGCAAACGTTATAACCAAGTTAACATTTATTTTCGTCTGATAGCACACAGCCCTAAACTTCAACAGAATTGAATTGAATAGCTGAAACAGATCTAAACTACTTAACAACACGTGCAAGTCATTAAAAATTCTGAGAAAGCAAAATCTTAGTCAAATAAAGAAATATGTCTCTCAAATCTATACAATCCCATTTATGAATTTCGCAACCAAATAGGTACCTAATCATTGTTTTATTTTTCTTTAATAATACATAATAAAATAGGTATTCTAAAATCAGTCTCCTTTAACTGAGTAATAAAAATTCCCATTTTTGGTCTACGAATAATTAACATTCCGCATATGAATTTCGCACCAAATAACATTCGAAATACTATAATTGTTTTATTTTTATTTAATAATACAGTAACAAGTATTTTAAAATCAATCTCCTTTTAAAAGACTCTAAAAAACTTATCTTTTTCGGTGTACGATATTTATAACATTCCGTATATGAATTTGGGACCGACTAACATTCCGTATATGCATCTGGAACCTCGCCGCCTATTGGTTAAAATATTACCGCGTGCTGCAACGAACCAATAGAAAACTACTATGGTCCAAATACATATACGGAATGTTTAGATGCGCGCCGTATTTAGCTCTGGTACGTTGCAGTGACTAATAAATCTCCCTGCACTCCGCAAGCTTTTACGCACTATTTATTTATCACATTTACCGTTCTAATCCGGGATTTATTAATAATTACCGGTCGATGTGATTAATTCTGGCATATTTATTACTTTTACCTAGCTATTCGGTTTGTATTAATAGTAACCGGTAATTATTAATAATTTCCAATTAATCATGCTTACCGTAACATACACTGCGATGCAAAAAATCGATCCACTAAAAATTTGGTCATTTTTGAAGTTTCGAAATTCCTAAACCCGTTGTTCGATTTAAGTGATTTTTTTACCATATTCATTGACAATATCGCTGTAATAATATTGTTGCTAGATAGTCAAACTGTCATTGTATTGTATACTGAGTGTACGAATCAAACTGTGTTTTTTTCTCAAAGTTCGCATCACCTTGTGGACTATTCTAGCACTTATAAAATACTGAAATTAAAACCTAACTATAGCCTCAGGTTTTCTTAACATTTTGTCTTTCGATTCATTCGCTTATGTTGGATAATAAAAAAGTTAGGTACTTTAACAACTGGCCATGTTCGTCATCAGTACAGGGTTTTTTTGAAATAAGTGCGGCAAACTTTAAGGGGTAATTTTACACATGAAAATAATAACAGGTTGACAGTTTGTAATAACAGTTTGACAGTAATAACAGTTTGTGGGATGTTCAATAGTTTTTTACAAACTAACAATTTATTTATTGCTTTAAAACCAGTTAAGATATGCAAATCAAATTAGGTGGGTTTTAAGACGTAGTTATTGCACATTTTTTGACATACAATTAAGAATTTTATATTCACCATTGGCGTGCGTACGGGTAATATTATGGGTCATAATACCCGTTTGCGCGCCAATGGTGAATATAAAATTCTTAATTGTATGCCAAAAAATGTGCAATAACTACTTCTTACAACCCACCAAATTTGATTTGCATTTCTCAACTGGTTTTAAAGCAATAAATAAATCGTCAGTTTGTAAAAAAATATTGAACATCCCGTATCTCGGAATCGAAGCTCTTGCGGACATTATGATTATAAAGCAAATTGTGATTATTTTCTCATGTAAAATTACCCCCTAAAGTTTGTCACACTTATTTAGAAACACACTGTACTGATGACGAACATGGCCAGTTGTTAAAGTACCTAACTTTTTCATTATCCAATATAAGCGAATGAATCGAAAGACAGAATGTTAAGAAAACCTGGGGCTATAGTTAGGTTTTAATTTCAGTATTTTATAAATGCTAGAATAGTCCACAGGGTGTTGCGAACTTTGAGAAAAAGGCACAGTTTGATTCGTACACCCGGTATACAATGACAGTTTGACTGTCTAGCAACAATATTTTTACAGCGATATTGCCAATGAATAAGGCTATAACGTGGTAAAAAAATCACTTAAATCCAATAACAGGTTTAGGAAATTCGAAACTTTAAAAATGACCAAATTTTTAGTGGATCGATTTTTTGCACCGTAGTGTATATATTAATATAGTCCTGCCCAGGAATGACAGACCCGTGTATAGTTTATATTGTTCAATTTGTATATCATTTAAAATGAAATCATGTTAACAACATAAATATCTATCCATCATATCCATTTTGATAAATTACAATAAAAAAGGCTGCTTTATTAACCTATTTACATATATAGCGTGAGGCAGATAACTGGCCTATTAGAAATATCTCGAGAACTAAAGGCAACAGAATCATGAAAATTGAAATGTAGGGGTTTTGAAGGATGATCTATTAAATGAAAATATTTTCATCTCATCGGTGATACCGGAAGTTGCTTATAACTTCGTTTTTCTAAATGGGACACCCTGTATATTTTTACATTTTTGGATTCTCCTCAATATCTTCTTCCATAAAATATGAGGTTTTGTAATATTATACAGGGTATTTTAAAAGATATATACGTTTTTTTATTAATGTTGTAGCAACATTCACACCCTGTAGAATTGTAACAGTTTGACATTAAAAACTTTGCTTACGTTCAAGTGATTTTTAATATAGTCTACTATTGTTAAGAATCATTAGTATAGCTAATTTTGAAATTTTAGTATACAGGGTTGGTCGAAACTCGGAATGAATATTTTCTGAGTTTTCTTAAATGGAACACCCTGTATTTTAGTACTGTAATGAAATGATATTTCATGGTACTTTTTTATTTTATAAGTATGTATTCCCTATACCTAATTGCTTTAATTTGTGAGCTATTGGTGATTCAAGCTAAACATTAATTGCAACAAAAAATACGTAAAATTTTATTAGGTTGGCCTGAAAAAATTCAATCACAAATAATTTTTCAGAAATAAATACATATTAATCCAGACTAATCCTTAAAATTACCAATAATGGTTTAGCTATCAAAATACCTACGTAGTTAAGATTGTTGGTGCGATTAACAATTAAGCACACATTAAAGCAGTTAGGTATAGGGAATCCTTAAGAAATAAAAAAGTACCATAAAATATCATTTCATTACAATACTAAAATACAGGGTGTTCCATTTAAGAAAACTCAGAAAATACTCATTCCGAGTTTCGACCAACCCTGTATACTAAAAATAAAAATTTAGCTATAGTCCAGAGAAATAAGGTTTTTCTCGTGACACATCCCCCTCCAGGCCAAAACCAAATTTTTTGAGTAGTATGGACATCTATATTATTAACCTATATGTTTCCTGCAGCCGATTTTGATGATATACATAGTGTTATAAACAAATGAAGATCGAAAAACGGTAAATTATCGCTTTTTTCGTCTATTACCAAAAAGTTAAGCACTTTAAACAAATTTGAGAGTAAGAAACTCATAAATCGTATAAAAAACTTCAATATGGCATTCGCTGAATATGTCCAACCTTATTGGTTGCTTAGAAAATTGCAAAATAAATCATAAATATTGAGTTTTTATAAATATTCGTAACTTAGGTAAAAATTAACTTAGAATCTTCTTATTACGCGGAATGCCGAGACTTCTTGTACTTAAATTATATTTTAAATTTCAAAGCAATTGGTCAAATAGTTTAAAAGTTATTTAATTTATTTTTCCCAACATTTTTTTTGCAACACTATAAGTCAGAAAATTATGAGGTTACAATAATACTTCGGACAGTTTATGAAAGAAGAACATTTATACTATTACCTTAATTAAAAATAAATGACAAAAAATAATTTTAAACAGTGTAAAATTATTTTGCAAAAACATGTCCATTTTTTGCTTACTTATAAACAATTAGAATAACTTTTTAACCGTTACCCGTAGAAAAATTATTTTTTTATATTTAGAAAGACTGAATTTTTATACACATTTAGAAAGAAAAACAACTGTTCTAGGACATTTAGGGACAAAGTTAGCCCCCCCCCCCATTTTTTTAATTCACATGGTTTTGCAAAATTATTTTGCAATATCTATAATTATTTTTTGTCATTTTTTTTTAAATTAAATTAATACTGTAAATTTTTTTCTTTCATAAACTATCCAAAATATTACTGTAACTTCATCATTTTCTGACTTACAGTGTTGCAAAAAAAATTAATTTTGGATAAACAAATTAAATAACTTTTAAACTATTTGACCAATTGCTTTGGAATTTAGGGTGTAATTTAAGCACCATAAGTCTCAGCATTCCATGTAATAAGAAGGTTCTAAGTTAATTTTTACATAAGTTATGAATATTTATAAAAACTCAAAATTTATTATTTATTTGGCAATTTTCTAAGTAACCAATAAGGATAGACATATTCAGCGAACGCCATATTGAAGTTTTTTAACCGGTTTATGAGTTTATTACTCTCAAATTTGTTTAAAATGCCCAATTTTTTAGTAAGAGACGAAAAAAGCGAAAATTTACCGTTTTTTGATCTTCATTTGTTTATAACTATGTATATCATCAAAATCGGCTGCAGGAAACATATAGGTTATTATTATAGATGACCATATTACTCGAAAAATTTGGTTTCAGCCTGGAGGGGGATGTGTCACCAACACGATATTTTTTTTCCTTATTTCTCTGAACTACTATACTAATGATTCTTAACAATAGTAGACTATATATTAAAAATCATTTGAACGTAAGTAGAGTTTTATATGTCAAACTACTACATTTCTACAGGGTGTGAATGTTGCTACGAAATTAATACAAAAACGTAATTATCTTTTAAAATACCCTGTATAACATTACAAAACCTCATATTTTAAAAAAGAAAACATCGAAGAGAATCCAAAAATGGAAAAATATACAGGGTGTCCCATTTTAAAAAAAACGAAGTTATAAGCAACTTCCGGTATAACCGGAAGTAGCAAATAGATGAAAATATTTTCATTAAATAGATGACTCTTCAAAACCCCTTAATTCAAATTTTCATGATTCTGTTGCCTTTAGTTCTCGAGATATTTCTAATAGGCCCTTTATTTGCCTCACCCTGTATGTTACATGCTACTTTATAACAAATTTATTTTCAATTTTAAAAACGAGCCTTCATAAAAAATTCTATACATCGAAACATAATCTACCGGCAGCCAATTTGAATTGAAAAATACGAACGTTGCATCTTTGATATAAAACCCGAGGAAGAAAAAGGGAGTATATTACGTAGCTTCGAATCGAAACAAATGATCATCGGCTCAGGTGCGGAAAAAACAGATTTGGAAAACACCCAGGGAAATAAGTTCCAATAAAAACTAGATTAGTATTAGGGCTAAGCTACCGAATATATCGAATAGAAATAAATCTCTCAAATAGAAACACGGAGAATACGATTGAAAAACAAAAACGGATGGAAAAAGTTTGTTTTTCGAGTATATACGGTGAATAATTGCTTTGTTTCGTAATGGGAACTTTTCAGTTATTTAACGTTCCCTCTATAAACAGTTTTGTGAAAGTTTTGCAATTTGTAAAAATTGGACGATAAAAAGTCTATTAAAAATACACAATATTCGGAACTACACCGCCTCGTCAAATTAAACAGACATGCAAAATATTTAGCAAAATATAAGTTAGCTTCATCCATTATCCATTCGTTTTTTTATTTTGTCATTTTTTTTGTGGCTGAAAAGGTTGTCTTCTTCTTCTTTAGATGCAAATCCACTAATAGATGTTAGCGATCACATTTTCCATTAACTCTCTGTTTCTTGCAATATGTATCAGAGATTGTATGTCGCTAATACCTGTCCAGTCCACTGCCTTATGTTTCGGAACCAGGACATTTTCTTGCGTCCCATTCCTCTCTTGCCTTCAATTTTACGCTTGGTTAAAGCTGAAGGAACTGGGAGTCTTCATTTCGCATGATGTGACCCAGATATGCCGTTTTCCTTTTCTTGATTGTTTCGTAAAGTTCCTTTTCTTGATTGTTTCGAAATGTTGGCCTTCTTAGTTGATTCTTTTAAGGACATCTATACTTGTGACTTTCGCTGTCCATGGTATCTTTAGGATACGGTGATAAAGCCACATTTCGAAAGATTATAATCTGCTTATATCCCTCGTTTTGAGTGTCCAACCCTCTACGCCATATAGCAGCACCGACCATACGTAGCACTTAGTAAACCTTAGTCTCAGTTGAAGATCGAACTTTGAACAGGTCAGTACCTTCCTGAATTTTACTAAAGCTTGCTCAATGCGACATTTTACTTCTCTGATATAAAATACAAGTTGTAGTCTAGAGAAATAAGATTTTTCTCGTAACACATCCCTCTCCAGGCCGAAACCAAATTTTTTGAGTAGTATGGACATCTATATTAATAACCTTTATGTTTCCTGCAGCCGATTTTGATGATATACATAGTTATAAACAAATGAAGATCAAAAACGGAAAATTTTCGCTTTTTTCGTCTATAACCAAAAAATTAAGCATTTTTACCAAATTTAAGAGTAAGAAACTCACAAATCGTCTAAAAAATTTCAATATGGCGTTCGCTGAATATGTCTATCCTTATTGGTTGCTTAGAAAATTGCAAAATAAATCATAAATTTTGAGTTTTTATAAATATTCATAACTGATGTAAAAATTAACTAAGCAACCAACTAAATTTTCTAAGCAACCAATAAGGATAGACATATTCAGCGAACGCCATATTGAAGTTTTTTATACGATATATATGAGCTTCTCATTTTCTTTGTTTAATATATTTAACTTTTTGGTTATAGACGAAAAAAGCGATAATTTACGGTTTTTTGATCTTCATTTGTTTATAACTATGTATATCATCAAAATCGGCTGCAGGAAACATAAAGGTTATTAATATAGATGTCCATACTACTCAAAAAATTTGGTTTCGGCCTGGAGGGGGATGTGTCACCAACATGATATTTTTTTTCCTTATTTCTCTGAACTATTGATCAAAAAACATCAGAACGTTCTTAGTCATATCAGAACGTCTAAGTACATTAGATTGGAACCAGCCACAGAAGAAGTCAAAATTCTTCTTCTTCTAGTGGTACTGTCTCGTTTAGTCGAGGTTAGCGACTACACTGGCAATCTGTCTCTGTCCAAGAGACTCTGTCTAGTCCAGAAAATAATAACCGAATACGACAGTAGGCCGATAATTTTCAGGCATCTTGTTAACTTTGCCAGGCTTCTGAATTGTCATAATTTATGTTCTTTTGAATTCTGGAGGTAGTAAAGCTGTAATCACAATGTCACTAAAAATAAATTTCTTGAACCACTGCGGTGTATTTGTGCCGGTGTGGACTTTAAATTCAGGATACACTCCATCGAAGCCAACTTCTTTTCCTGTTGTGGTTTGATTAAGTGCTTCGTTTATTTTATGCAATGAGAAGACACGTGAGTACTATGATGTTGCTGGAGTATTTGCTTTAAGTTGTTTAAGAGCTCTGCTGTGGCAATTTATTTTGTGGCTCTATTATTTTGTTGGCTACCTTTTTTGGCTCAAATGTTGATTTGTTCGATTGTTGTGCTCTACTTGCTTCGCCCAGTTTACGGATCAGTCCACATGCATTCCGACTGGAACAATATTGTTCGTCCGCTATAACTTTTCCCATGCGTCACGATTCATTTTCAAACAAATTAAGTCAAAACATAATAGGTCTGGATCCCGCGTATAAAAAAAGTTGATTAATAGCAACCTGAAAACTTGTTAATAGCTTAAGGGTGTCTTGTCGGACAAACTTTGATATATAGGAACACTGGAACAGGGGAAGTTTTAATTGTGGAACAGGTTAAAAATTTGGAACGGTCATACCACGAAAACGTCACATGTATTTTGTCCGACAGAACTTCCAATTGATTTGTTACCCTTTCATTAAACTCTAATGCAAAAATTAGACTGCTATTTTATCACCAAATGGGCATTTTAATGAGTGGAACACGTAGAACATGGCAAATGACGACAGGAATTATGACAGGTGATAATAGCAGGCTGATTTTTGCATGAGAGTTTAATTAAAGGGTAACAAATCAATTGGAAGTTCTGTCGGACAAAATACATGTGACGTTTTCGTGGTCTGACCGTTCCAAATTTTTAACCTGTTCCACAATTAAAACTTCCCCTGTTTCAGTGTTCCCATATATCAAAGTTTGTCCGACTAGACATCCTTAAACTATTAACAAATTTTTAGCTTGCTATTAATCAACTTTTTCTTCATAAGCGGGATCCAGACCTATAAAGTGAAACGTACGCCGATGTGTGTAGTATATAGTATACAGTACACAATATGTATAGATATACACATCGAAGTTCGTTTCAGTTTATGTTTTGACTTAATTTTTTTGAAAATGAATCGTGACGCATGGGAAAAGTTATAGCGGACGAACAATATCAATATATTGCACTGTAGACTTCCATTTATTAATGTAGTTGAGTCCAGTGAAGTCAGTAAGTTGTCTCCAATTTTGTGATTTTCCGATTTCAAAAATTCGTCATATACTTTCCTCCGTCAAGCTTGGGATGTACTCCTTTCGGAACCTCAGGGGATATGTTTTTTGGCGATAGAGATAACCATTCCTAAAAAAAAACGGTGATAATTATTGCTTTTTAGGCAAATGAAGCGAATACAGGTGTCCAGCCCTTTGGTTTCTTTTGGCCACATGGCTTTGTTAAGTTCCAACGGGGTCTTGGCGTGGATTCAGCGAAAGAAATTTGTTGCCCATTTCGATTATGGCAGTTCGATGTTGGCTGTGGCGGAAACTAGGGAGTACGCTTTAGGAGCTTGAGAGTGGTTGCATCTGTGAGTTACTCGAAACCCAGCAAATATCGGGCAAATGATGTAGTCTTTGGGCCATTTTCTGGAAAGGAAGGTGGTTTTATCTTTTAGACTAGGTATAACTTTGACATACTACACGAGTTTTCCCCATTTTCATTGTTTTCTTCTTCATCATCACGTAGCGCTACAACCATGGGTGGGTCCTGGCTGACTGTACAACTTTCTTCCAATTTGTTCGGTCTTCCATCAACCTAGGGTCAAATGGGATGTTCATTTTTCGGAGATCTGCTTAGATGTTATCTCTCCATCGCATTCTGGGACGTCCGAGTGGTCTTTTGCCTGTAGGAATCTCCTCCCATACCAGTCTTACAAGTCTCTCGTTATGAAGTCTGTGCACGTGGCCTGCCCATCTTAGTCTCTGTGATTTAATTTCTTGGGCAATATCGGTGTCATTGTAGAGTTTTTTTAATTCGAAGTTGGTTCTGATCCTATACTGGTTTGTGTTAATGTCGTGGTGAGGTCCGAAAATTGTTCTAAGTATTTTTCGTTCAAAACGTCTGATCTTTCCTTCGTTTGATTTGGTCATGGTCCACGTTTCGCAACCATATGTTAGTACAGGCACAGTGTACAGGTCTGACGATGGATTTATAGATTTTGACCTTGGAACTTGGAAGGATTATGAGAAAGAAGAAGATCTTGGAACTTCTTGTAAGATTTTTTGATTTTATAAGCTTATCCAGTGCGAATAGACAGCGATTTACTGATTGGATTCTGTCTTTTATTTCTTCAATAACATCGTTGTCAGCTGTGATTACGGCCCCCAAATATTTAAGGACACCCGAAGTTTCATTTAACGACAATGTTAACATTATGTCACATAGCTCTGTAACCAAAGCACTTCGAGACCTAATGTTTATTTTGAAACTAGATGCACTGTTTAGTTCCGCGTAGATTTCTGTAAAGTTACAGTGAAAGAAACACTTATTTTAAATTGTTTTAAAATACTCTTACAAAAAAATCCCAAAAAGTTTAGATTGTATTGTTTATTTTACTTGTTTTTGTACATTTTTCAATAAAACTTTAGGCGGAACGTGATATTATCTATCTACAACTACTGCAAAAATTTGGACCTTATATTATCTAAGGATCCAGAGATATTTGACATCAAAAGTTAGCTAGGCTACAAAGCTATAGTCCGTCCGCTATAACTTTTCCCATGCGGTACGATCCATTATCAATCAAATAGTCAAAACATAAATTGAAACGAACGTCGATGTGTATATACATTTTGTATACTGTATACTATATACTACACACATCGGTGTACGTTTCACTTTCTGTTTTGACTTAATTTGATTGAAAATGAATCGTACCGCATGGGAAAAGTTATAGCGGACGGACTATACCGGTACACGGTAAGTTGAGTGCAGACGTTCAAAAAAATAATAATTTTGTAACCATGGATATTTTCTACTATAATGTGTTATATATCGTTGGAAAGAGAAGATTTTAGGGAATAATTTTGAATCATAACCCAAAAACGTTAAAAAATTCAATTTTCGGACTTTGGCTGCCCTTAAAACGTTGTACTCTTTCGAAATTGAAGGTGTTGACCGTCACATTTTGTCCTATCCTGTGTCTTCGTGTCGTTCTATTTATACACATATATTTCGTCTTCTCTTCATTAATCCTCATCCTTCGCTTGTTGCTCCTTCCACCTTGTTGAAAATGGCTTTTGTGGACAGGATGGAGTCTCCAACGAGATCAATGTCATCTGCGTATGCTAGTAATAGCTTGGGACCTTGAACCGATAGCAGTTCTGTTTTTATTTCGGCCGACCTCATGGCTTTCTCTAATACAAGGTTAAAAAAGTAGTGGAGATAACCAGATAACGCATCACCCATTGTTTTCTTAGTATCATTTATTATGCTAACTGTTAAAAGTCCCCACTGTAAACTGTAGGGTGATTGTCCAGATATTTGATTACATTTAGTTACTGGTTGTTTGTAGGTATTCTTGATGGTTATGCCATTCCCTTTTTTAGAGATTATGAACACACTATTTTCACAGCTCCAGTCCGTTATCTTTGGTACTGTTATATGCAAGTAGTAGTGCCGTCAGTACCTTCTTCTTCTTCTTCTTCTTCTTGTAGTGCATATCCGTTTCGGATGTTAGCAACCATCATAGCAATCTGTATTTTTCACAATGCTGCTCTGAAAAGATGGTGGTTGTGTTGAACCACGTACGTAGATTTTTTTGCCAGGAAATCCTTCGTCTTCCTGGTCCTCGTTTTCCTTCTACTTTTCCCTGCAAGATTAGTTGCAGCAGACCATATCTGTCGCTGTTCCTCATGATGTGACCAAGGTATTCGATTTTGGTTGTTTTTATTGTGGTTAAGTAGCTCCAATCATGCTCTATCCCGGAATTTTACTCCTCCTTAGAAGCTCGATTCCGCACATTAAAAAAGACAAGCGAAAAAAAAATAATTTTAACGTTCTCTACGTTAAAGTTAGACGTTTTTCAAGAACCAATAAAAACTGTGCAAATGCTTTTCTTTACTTTCAAACTTTCCCATTAGCAGCCTGGTAATATCTAGTTATTTAGTAAACCAAAATAGGTAAAAGCTCATGGAACGAAATCGACAATCGGTTCGTTAAATATTCATCATTCCTTTTTTTTTTCTTCTTTGTAAAAAGGTCGATATCGGTAAAAATTGCCTTCTCCCTCGGTTGATCGCACGCTAGAAAAAATATTTAAAATTTCACCGAAAAGCGATTTTCCTTTGCGAGCGCAAGAAATACTATTAATTTCCCAAAGTTTATGAAATGAGCCTGTCTCATGCGATATTTTCGTTTGAGTTGGTGTGGAAAATAAACTATCAATTTTAACTGAAAGCTAATTTCTAACTTTATTACTTTTAGACTAGTTTAAGAAGTTGAAATTTTGTCTTCTAATACAGATTATGTAAGTTATGTCGTTATAATAATTATTTATTGGGTGTGACGGGTAGCTCTTTTAGGATAAAAAAAACTCAGTAAAACACAGGTTAAAATAAAATAAATTGATTGACGATATTTATATACAGTTTAAACTTAAAATAATTAAATAAAAAATAACACTATATAAACCGGGAGATATTAACAGAACGTCAAACACGATTTTCTAAGTCCTGCCCTTTGCAATACTGGAAGGTAAGAAAAGGTACTTACAATTTATGGAAAAATCCACGGGTTTCCTGTGACATTTTCCTGTGAAAATTAGATTTTTCATGAGGAAAAAAATGGGGAGTTGCGATGAAGTCCTGCCATATCCATAGAATGACAGGATACTATCAATTTTATGAAGAAAATTTGTTGGGCAGGAGGGTTGCAAAAGGACTAAGGGAGTATATGGATATACGAACATGTAATGAAAATAATGAAATTTTCATAATTTTCTGAGTCCTGCCAACTTAATAAATTAAACATAATTATTTGAAAATAATCGAAAAAAATGTTGGCGTGACGTCTCCTAATGTTTAACTGCACTTTCACAGGAAAATTTTCACCCTGGTTCCGTGATTTTCTGAGTCATAAAATAAATTTTATTATAAAATAAATAATTTAAGTAGACATTATTCAAAATGTCAGGATGTTTAGTTACACCTTTTTTACTAAACATAGTTAAAAAATGTGTAAGGAAATTCGTGGAAAGTTACACGATTTTCTGAGTCATGCCATTTCGGACATATCTCAAGAATGTTAATATAAAGCTATTTACAAAGAGGCAGGATGGTTGTGTAGTTATTTCGTATATAAAAATAAAATTTTAGTCAGTAAAATTATTGTAGGTTGTTATACAAACATATTCATATCACCACAATTTTCTGAGTCATGCCATGTCAGGTATGCTTAAAAAACACTAATCTAAAACCGTTTACAACGTGGCACCATAACCGCAAAGATCTTTAATACATAAAAATTCATTTTTATATCGTTAAAAGAATCGTACGGTATTAATATTATTTTCCTGAGTAATGTCTCGGATTTTTACACACCTTTCAAATCTAATACCAAACTGTAACATATTTATTTTAAGCGATTAGATCATATTTGTATCTAAGTAAACGTAATAAAAGTAATAGGAAGAAAATCAATAATTTTACAATTAATTGGTTATAGTAGGAATTGTACTTATTATACAAGGTGTCCAGAAACTCTTCTAACAATCGAAGCTCGGAGATTCCTCAGATAATTTTAAGAAAATTTAACTCAATTCACCTAGTCCGAAAATGCTTCCCAAGGAAGCTAAAGCTCTTTAAAGATGGCGTATTCTAATTAGTTTTTTTTAATAGCTCCAGAACACTTCTATTTAGAAAAGCGAAAACTGGTACACCTATTTATCTTCCAGAGTTAAATCGATTCCATCATTTGTCAATTTTTAGTACCGGTCATAGGCGTCCGTTTAGGGTAGGGAATCGGATATTTTATCCCATAACTTTTCTGTGTTTAACTTTTAAGCATTTTTGTCACTGGATTATTAAACTATGGGGTATTCTTGTACTAAAAGGTACTTTTGCTTTAAGTCGGTAGGACAGGCCGTGTTCTAGAAAAATCGATTTAAAAAATTTTTCGGTTTTTGAATTTGAAAAAAAAAATAAAAATAAAACTATTTAGAAAAACTAAAACTGGTACGTTTATTTCGGTGTGGAAAATAAAGCTTTTATTTTAAATTTTAAGTGAAATCTAATTTTTAATTTTATTACTTTTAGACTGGTTTGAGAAGTTGAAATTTTGTCTTTTAATACAGATTATGTAAGTTAAACCAAAAAGGAGAAACCATGTTTGAACAAACAGATCAGCAGAATATGGGAAGAATAATTATGAAAAAATGATATTCACTACGGATGAAACACTGCGATCAAGAACTAAAGGCTCGTTTTCACGGTACACTTTGGATGGTCATCCCGGATGAATCCTCCAAATTGAAAAATAAATGAATCGTGTAAACTATTAATCATCGGAAATTATCATCCAAAATGAATATTGAACGAAGTTGAACCGAGTTCTACTTTTGTTCATTTTAGGGGATGCATCGCGGATGAATCATCCAAAGTGAACCATGTAAACATGAATTTGTTGACGTGATTCATCGGCAGTGACTAGTGAACGGCGGCAACAGGTCCACTTGGTTGTTTATTGTCGCATTTAAAGTGCGTACTTGCTGTGTTTGTACGTTGTGTTTTGTACTTCGATGGTTTTTTAACATGGCTTGATCTTTTGTAGACCATTCCTTTAACAAACACGTTGACGCCCCCATTTTGTAGCGTCGAATTATCCACGGCCTTACCCACCAACGTCGTTTTTTCTAATCTTCTGTTTTTTAAGTACATGTCTAAGTTCATTCATTTAAAATTATATTAATATTCACTTATTATGCCAATTCCAGCACGTACAACTTCAGTCGGCGCCATTTGTAAGTGAACAGACTAGTTCAGTCTTGGTGATCCATGTAAACGATAATTACTTTCATCGCCGTAATCACTTTGGATGATTCATCCGGGATGATCATCCAAAATGTACCGTGAAAACGGGCCTTAAGACCAACAGAAATTCCCACAGAAGAATAAATACAAAAAGAAATTTAAAACCTCTGAAACGGAAAAGCAGCAGTAGAAGATGAAATAGTAGTAAGATTAATAAAATACGAAGGAAGAGAATTACATAAAGAAATAAACCAGCTAACACAACAAATATGGACACAAAACTGACTACCAGACGATTAGAACAGAGGTATCTATATAAAAAAAGAGATCGAGAGGAGTGCGAGAATTACAGAGCAATAACTTTATTAAATACTGCATATAAAATTCTAGCAAACATACTGAACATAAGACTTAAATTATGCGCTAAACGAATATTAGGAGATTACCGGAACGGGTTCAGACCGGCAAGATCGACAATAATTAATTACATACATACAGTGGATCAAATAATTCAAAAATCGAGTGAATATAATAGAGAAATGCACATAATATTTATAGATTTCAAAAGCGCTCTAGACACAAAATATTGGACGAAAATGATGGAGGAGCTAGAGACTCTTGGAATCCCAAAAAATTAAGGAATTAAATCCCATAATATAATGCTAACAGTGAGCCTAAAGAACACCACAGCAAAGATCAGTTTCAACGGAGAAAGTTTTAAGGAGATCAATGTAAAATGTAAACAAAGGCGTGAAACAAGGTAACTCCATCTCACCAACACTATTTAACCTGACGTTGGACGTAATAATAAGGAAAAACTTTGCAAACAAAAATATTATAGATTAACTTCAACTAGTAGCATATTATAGTCATCACAGCGAAGACGAAGATAACACTTGCACATGATGAACATAAAAGCAGTTGAAAAATTAGATAAGGAAGCGAGGAGAATAGGGCTAGAGTTATACCAGCACAAAACAAAATACATGACGATAGGGAAGGAAGACCAACAACTCAGAAATATCTAATAACAGACAACCATAAATTTGAAACTGAATCCACTTTAAGCTGCTTGGGAATAACAACAGGGAAAACCGGAAAAGAGTGAACAGAGGAAAGAATTTTGAAAGGCAAAAAAACAAATGGAATTAATATAAATCTGCTGAGAAGCAAGGCTCTAAGTAAGAGAACGAAGATGAACCTATACAAGACCTTAATACGAGCTGTTGTTACATATAGGATGGAAACAACCACGATTGACAAGAAAGAGGATAGCCTTCTGAAATTTGAAAAAAAAATAATGAGAACAATACTGCGCCATAATGTAACAAGAGATGGAGAAATAAGAATGAAAACAAATGCCGAACTTGAAGAAGAATTAAAAAGAGAATAGTCAGATTCATAAAATCTCTTCGCTTAGAATGGATAGGTCATAAATATACAGAGACGCGCACAATCAGATATGTGGAGAAGGATAACTTACTAGACACAGACACCACTATGACCCAGGTGTAGAGGAAGATGGCTGGATGATGAAAAAGAGGACATAAGAGTAATGAATGTGAAAGACTGGAAAGTTCAGTGCAAGGGCAGGAAGAAATGGAAAATAGTCACGACAGCAGCAAAGACACACAACAAGCTATAAATGACAGAGGAGTAATCCACCTCACAAGAATAGAATTTTGAGCGTCATGGCGTTAGCTACAATCCCTAGAGACAGAGCCGGGTTTAAGGCAGTGGGGGCAAAATTGGTGTGGGGGCCCTACCTCCTACCATTAAAAAAAATGTTAATCTACTTTTATAAATATAATTTTAAATAAAAAAAAGTACAAGAGCTGTAACTTGTTACAGTAAAATATTAAAAATGATAGTAAGATGTATTGTTTTAAAATCCGGGAACTTTTCGAGATATTTTAATTGAAAATTTCTTGATTATGTGAGACATAATCTAGTTGCATTAAAACATCGTGGCCAATGCTCATTGTAGAGAGATCATTCAAACACTCTTGGCCCACATAGACAGAAGTCGATTTTTAATTAACTTAAATTTTGAGAATGATCTCTAACCACTGCAGTTAGTTAGCATCACAACTAAATATAAACAGTGTCATCTCAACATTTGGAAAAGCATCATTCATATACCTTTGTTTTAGCAGTTGGTACATTTGAAGCTCTTTGCTTATATTTGATGATCTGATTCCTTCTTTAAATGAATTGTAAGAATCTTACAAACTGTACCAGATGGACAAATAAGTTTTCATCTAAATCATTGCTATAAATGTTGGTAAGTTGATGATAATGTTGGTGAGTGAGCTTCAATTTCATTGAGGGTTAAATTTTCCAATTTTCCCAAATGATGTAAAAATCCAAAATTGGAATGAATGGATTCATATTTATGCAGAAAGCCCATGACTTAAAGAGGTAATGAAGTGACTGAAATTTTGAGTTCTAAACTTTTCTGATGTTCTCATATCTTTCGAAATTGTCATTGACTGTATAATTTATTTAAGTGATCCAAGTGCTGCCACTCCTGAATTAAGGTCAATATTTGGATCTTGAAGAATACGACTTGTGCTGTTTGTTCTCCCTAATATCCTCTGTGTTTCCAGTAAACACATTTGATTATAGGTACAAGCCATTTGCAATGCTACGAGTTTTAAATTGTTGCTCATAGTCTTCCGAAATTTTGGATAATGCTCCTTTAATCTGATTATAACCTTTAACTAGTCCTTTTGCGGCATTACCTCCATGACCATCCTAGTATTTGCTCTTTTAGAAACAATAATATTTTTGCCACGGTCTGCGTCGCTGTCGCTTACAGACGCAGCTTTTAAACATTCTGTTAAGTTGTATCTATATAAAGGAAGTGAAAAATACATGAAATTATTCTAAAAAATTGATTGTTAATTGATTGATATGAACTGAATAATATTTTGACTTTTTAATTTTTGAAACTATTTCATTTAATACGTTTTGACCCATCGGATGTACAATTTCCTCACATATAGTTGATGAAAGATAGTTAACATGTCCGCTTCCAGGATTTGAATATTTCTTAATATGGTGCTTCAAAAATTAATCATATTCAGCTAATAACATGAGTATTCCCAAATAATTTTCATTTTGTGATGAATTCGACAACTCATTTTCACTGCGAAATGCTAAATCTTGTTCACAAATAAACTTGGTAACACTAAAATTAGTCTTTGAGTTACCATTTTCCAATAATTCTTTATTTCTTCGGCCTGTTTTGCTATTTCAGAGTCAATACGCCCAATTCCTTCGTGTGCTTTAGATATTTCGTGATCTATAATCCTACTATCTGCATGTTTCCAATCACAAAATCCTCTTAGAACACTCGATAAGAATTTACAAACGAAGCAATACACTCACCCGGTGGAATTTGAAAAACATTACCATGAACAATGTATTATATTATCACTCCTTCATTTTATACTTGTCACACATTGTCGAGTTCCTGTATCTCCTGCCAATATCTCTTATGTTTGGCACTTTGTGGGAGCCTCGAAATGTGGGGGCCCCGGGCAGCTGCCCAGCCTGCTACCCCTTAAATCCGGCCCTGCTTAGAGACTGTACTGCTTAATGAAAGAATGAATGTATAAATGTAAATTGGATAAAATATATGATATAAGCCATACGGTAGATAAGAAAATAAATTCAATACATTTTCTATATCATTCTTTAGAAGACAACCAACCTGCTTTCAATAGCGTATTAAACCTGAATAAAATGAGAGAGTTTCTAAAAAAATGTTACATATTTTATAAACAATCTAAATTTAGCCGATAACTTTAGTTACGTTAAATCTTTTATTGGATGGTCTTGATTGACTAGTCTATTATCTATCAAGTTTTTGAACAAAATTTAACTTCCGAAATCGATGTTTATGGACAGGTATCACGCTATGTGCGTTAGAACTGAACAGCTATCAACTAACTTGGAGAAAATGCGATGAAAAGGTTAAGGTTGTGGCTTGTGGCGGTATTTTCGACAGTAGAAAAACGCTAGGTTTGTTAATAATTCATGGGAGTCAGATACAGTCAGTTCTCTGATAAAACCGATTAATGTTAATGGGCATGTTAGAGATATTGCAGGATAGGGGAAATATTTATGTATTATAATAGAAAATTCTGAGCCCAGCGAATACGATTTTACTAGTCTAAAGTGGCGTTTAGACGCCGCGATAAATGTGAGAAATTTATTGTGAGGATAAATTGCTACGAGTTATTGATTTTTTTAAAGCTGTTTAGAAGCTGCGATGTATTGTCGAGAATTATTAAAAACTGAAACAACTCGGTTGTTACAATAAATTGATGCAATCTGATACCAACTCCAATCCCATTCCGATAAGTCGCTGTGATGTACCGTTTACACACAACTCGATCGATATCGATAAATTGCTCGGATTTATCGCGGTGTCTAAACGCTGTCTTATATAAATTGAGTACAAGATAACGATCAAGTAGAAATTCCCACAGAAGAAGTGCAGAAAGAAATTAAAAACCTTCGAAACGGAACAGCAGCAAGAAGGTGCAATAGACGATTGGAACAGAAGTTAGTGTTGCCCAAATGCAAGACCAAGACGAGACTTAGATAGTCTTGGTCTTGCGCCAGTACACCTGGTCTTGGTCTTGATATTGCGCTCTTGGTCTTGCAGCAAGAGTCTTGCAAGTTTCGCAGTTGCCCATTAGCCTATTGCATATCTTAGAACAACGTAATGAGAGGTATATTTTAAGCTTGAATATCATAGCCATAGTAAAGACTAGCTAAATTAATAAATATCTAAACAACTGACACCGGGTGGGGTTTGAACCCACGATCTAAGTGATCCCTGCCTATGTTCTAACTAACTAAAGTTCAAACTACCTCTTAAAACCCCCAAAATTTCATTTGCATATCTCAACCGGTTTTAGAGCAATATCTAAAAGTGATCTCTAATTAGTGAGTGAGTTAATCTAAGTGATCCCTGCCTATGTTCTAACTAACTAAAGTTCAAACTACCTCTTAAAACCCCCAAAATTTCATTTGCATATCCCTAAACATCCCCCATTTGGGAAACGAAGAATTTATAAAATAAACGTTTATGAAGCAAACTGTCATTACTTCTTCGTGCAGAACTACCCAATAAAGTTTGCCATACTTATTTAAAAACATCCTGTATTGATGAAAGACATGGCTAGTTAAAAAAGTACCTAACTTTTTTATCATCCAATATAAGTGAATTAATAAAAATACATAATGCTTAGAAAATATGAGGCTATAGTTGGGTTTTAATTTCAGTATGCTATTGAATGCTTGAATAATAAGTTAGCCTAATGCTAGAATATTCCACAGAGTGAGAAAAAACACAGTTTGATTGGTACACACAGTACACAATGACAATAATTGACCTGTCTAGCAACAATATTATTACAGCAATATTTATAAAGAATAAGACAACTTATGAGAGAGAGAGAGAGAGAGATAAGACACATTGAGAGAGCTAGGCGTTCAGGACGTAGTGAGATGGACAAGAGCGCGACGACGCATGTGGAGGACCACGTAGATCGGATGGACCCTGAACGTATGGCGCATTGGGCGAAAACACAGAAGCCCAACACCAAGCGACCCATAGGAAGACCCAAAAAACGATGGTACGAGAGTTGGAGCTCCGGATCGCAGCAAAGACTGTAACAGAAGAAACAGGACATAGTCCTATTACAAGATGAAGAAGAAGAAGAAGAAGAAGACAACTTATTAAAATAAATCACTTAAATCAGACAACAGGTTTAGGAAATTTAAGACATTAAAAATGCCCCGTTTTTAAGGTGGTGCGTTAATTTCTTGGAGAAGTGTATATCGTTAAAATATTATTTCGGTTAATATTTCGGTATTTTGTTTACACGATATCCGGCATTATCTGTATTTTGTCTCTTATTATGATACTGAAATAATAGCCGTGCTGTTTAGGCAAATTTTGTTTGGCCGAGTGACCTCATAGCACAGTCAGCATAAACAATAATAATAGTCTTACTATAATAATTATGTATACCGATAAGATTTCTGGTGTTTGGATTCCTAGAAAACTAATAATGAAAAAAATTAATTATTACTTATATACTTATTAGGCATATTTTCTATTAAAGGTGACACATTTTTAAAAAGTTTGTATACGATATTCGATATTACTGTAGGCGCCGCAACGCAGGAATGTTATGTTATGATTAGAAGACGACTATTTTCTCAAAGCCTGGACAATTAATTACAGAGAAAAGAAGTCGGCTGCTGGGAAAGGATGTACAAAATATTTTATTTTTACATTATAATAATGACCTCTGAGTACATGTCAGATGTGTCAAGTGTTTTTTTAATGGATATTTTGATTTGCTTTGTATGTTTATGGTATTGTTCGTAATGCGCATAAATCCAATTTTCAAATTTTTTTTCATTTTTTTTTGTTTCTCATAGAGTATCTAAGAATATAGCCGAACTTATAAATACTCCTTAAAACGACCCTCAGTTCTAACTGCAAAACGCAAGAGTCTGGCAGGCTTAATCTTGTTCTTGCTCAAGTCTTGCACGGTAAGTCTTAGTCTTGCTAAAATTAGGCGGTCTTGGTCTTGCGAAATCGCAAGAACAAGACCAAGACTGCAAGACCAAGACCGATTTTGGGCAACACTAACAGAGGTATTATAGTAGCTATCTATAAAAAAGGAAATCGGGAGGAGTGCGAAAATTACAGAGCAATGATCTTATTAAACACCACATATAGAAATTCTAGCAAACATCCTAAACATCAAACTTAAATCATGCACTGAACGAATATTAGGAGAATACCAGAACGCATTTCAGGAACTCTCGGCCCTCACACTCAAAAAAATTTAGTTCGTAATATTGATTAACAGTGATTACTGAATAGTATTTCGTTGGCACAACAATTTAATTTGTTGTTTCAACGAACTTTTAGACATTAACGAATGTATTTGATTATTGTCACAATGATTGAATAATAATTGTGAGAATAACTAGAGTACATTAACCAATAACACTAAATTTATTCAGCCAATAACTTAGTTTCGTATATTTAATAAATACTGTTAATTCTGGCAGCAACTCACGTTCTTGATTTCGTAGATGACAAGCAATTACCTTGGTTTATCGTGACAACGTACAGATTTCATTAAAACAATGTACAAATGTTGTTAATATAGAGTAATATATGATTATTGAATAGATGTAAATTGATTATTGTGACAACGAATGCATTAATCAATCTACTACTGCATTTAATAACCACAATCAATGCGTTCATTGTGACAATAATCGTAGTTGTTGAGACAATAAATGTTTTGCTTGACCATTTGAAAGCTAACGGCTTTTCCTTATCGTGATACCCCTAGCTTCTCTGTGTTACCGAAGTGCCGAATAATAATTGCATTTCGTTTTCAAGTGTAGTCCGTAGTAGAAGGAAGTTTTTGTGTGTCTATTATCGTGAAATTTCGGTCGAATTCTTTTTAGATGTATTCATTTTTTTCGAATCCTGAGAAAACTAATTATTATTTTTGAAAATTTAAATGCAAAATAAAATATTACAGTATTATCTTAGGTCTGAAGTCCCTGAGAACCTCTATAATGATTATTTTAATAAGTCACAGGGGTGAAAAAGAGAAAATTTAGTATGATTTTTAATTTCAAATTGGCATACCATTCAACAGAAACTTTTTGTTTATTCTAAGGGACTTTCTGCCCTCGGTAATAATGTAATATTTTATTCTGCGTTTAAATTTTTCAAAAATACTTATTAGTTTTCTCAGAATTCCAAAAAAAATGAATGCGTTTAAAAAGAATTCGATCGAAATTTTTCACCTGCGCTCTCAAAAAGGATTAAAGTGTTATACATTTTTGGAATCACTATTTCAAACGCTTTTAAATAAGCTGTCACATGACGTACTTTCCCATTAAAAAAATCAAAGTTACGCCGCGCCTGTCACCTGAAGAGGGATCGTGTAAAGTTCGAAACATTGATGTTATTATATACATTGATTATTTAAAAAATCGACCTGTCCGAGCGTTTTGCTTATGTGCTAAAAATAAATAAGTTAATAAGGGGGTGGGGGGAGTGTAACACTTATTCCAGTACACTGTATAAGTGAAATCAAATGAAAAATCACACAGTGTACAGTCCTTTAGGTTAAGGACAAAAAAGGGGGATTTAAAAAATTATTATTAATCAATTAATATCATACATTGGGCTATTGCATTCAGTAATTATTAATATAAAATACGTTCATAGTAGGAATGAACGAAACTGATTGTAAGAATGAATAGAATTGCTTGTAAGAAAAACCGTATTTATTGTTGGAATGAACGGAATTAATTGTAACAATAAACGGAAATAATTGTAGAAATAAACGAAATACGTTAGGAGAAATAACACTGATATTGACATAACGAATAGTCTTCGTCGGTCAATTAACGACGTTGTTGTTGCAATAAATAGTGTTCGTTGACTCAGCGAACACAGTTAGTAATATCAATAAATAGTGTTCGTTGACTCAGTGAACAGAGTTCGTAATACCAATAAAGTGATATTATGGTATACATAATGAATGTTCATCCATTCAATAAACGTAATACATTGGCTCAACGAACGAAAATAATGAATTGATGAACATCGTTTTGTTGTCCCAATAAAACCAAGAATTGGACAAATTTTAAGTATTGCGTTTGTTGTCTGAATTAATATTTTTATTGATATTACGTACCTTTTTCGTTGAGTGCAGTAAAAATGTAATCTTTCATTTTGCGTTTAAATTTTTCAAAAATATTTATTAGGATTCTAAAAAAAATGAATACAATTAAAACCCATTGAAAATTTTGACAGGCGACATTTTGCAACTTTTCCCTTAATGAAAAAAGGGTAAAAACAAATCAGTAAATAGTTAGCTTCAACTTTTAATGAATGCATCATACATTTTGAGTCGTCTTTAACCCATAAGGCATCTTAGTGGTAAAACTTAGTATGTAGTCACTTTGGTAAAACACACGTGTGAATGATTTATATTCAACGTTTTACGGCTTAGAGGTCAAATGACAAAATAACTGTTTTCCCGACGTTAACGTCCATCTTTGAGATTTTGAGAGCCCTCTGTCGGAACTACCGTCCTTCTTCATATTTATGTCTTTGTTCTATATATATTAATATTATTGTAGATGAAGGGTCCAGCGGAAAAACCTGATAAGCGTCATTTTGCTAATTTTACAGGAGAGCAAAAATACGTTTCAAAACCTAGTAATATGAAACCTGCTATACTAATATGTATGTAATTAATATGGTTTCTAGGTTTATTAATGATAACAGGATATGAAATAAATACTAAACATTGGAAACCAGAAATATTTATAATGAAAATTATTGATATAAATAATGATGATGAAAATGATATTCATATATTTATTTAAAGTGAGACAGGGGTAGATTTTATATTTATTTAAAGTGGGAGAGACAGGAACAAGGTGGCTAGCAGGTTTATTTAATAGAATTATGGAAGTTGGACAAATGCCAGATGAATGGAGAGGCAGTATACTAGTACCTGTCTACAAAAACAAGGGAGATATACAACAATGTACAAACTACAGGGCTATAAAACTGCTTAGCCACACCATGAAAATATGGGAAAGAGTAATTGATAGACGGATACGTGAAGAAACCGAAATATCCGAGAATCAATTTGGCTTTATGCATGGCAGATCAACAACAGATGCAATTTTCATTATAAGGCAGTTAATGGAAAAATACAGGAGTAAAGAAACAAACGCTCATATGATATTCATTGATCTTGAGAAAGCATATGATAGAGTTTCTCGAGAGATTCTGTGGTGGGCACTCAACAAGAAAGGAGTCCCTGGTGAATATGTAAAGAGTGTGAGGGATATGTATGAGGGAGTAACGACTAGTGTTAGGACAGGTGTTAGAGAGACTGATAAATTTCATGTGAAAGTAGGATTGCACCAAGACTATGTGCTTAGTCCGTATTTATTCTCATTACTTTTGCACCAGATAACAGCGAAACTACAGGGTAACATTCCATGATGCTTATTGTATGCTGATGATGTCGTGTTAGTAGGAAATAGTGAAAGAGCCTTAGAACAAAAGCTGGAACAGTGGAGACAAGCTTTAGAGGAAAAAGGTTTAAAACTTAGTAGGACAAAGACTTTGAAAGAATCACAAATCTTGAAGTAATACGAAGGATAGGAAGAGACCCAGAAATTTTGTTAACGATAAAACGAAGAAAACTCGAGTATTTGGGTCACCTGATGAGAGGTCATAAATACGCAGTACTTTAAAATATAATGCAAGGAAAAATAGAAGGAAAACGGAATCCAGGCCGTAGAAGAATGTTATGGTTGCGGAATTTGAGACAGTGGTTTGGCTGCACCACTAATGAACTTTTTAGGTCAGCTGTAAACAAAGTCAGGGTAGCCTTGATGATTTCCAATCTCCGATAGGAGTGGCACAAGAAGAAGAAGAAGGACAAAGACAGAGTATTTGCAATGTTCATTTAAAGATGGAGTTACTACAAATAAAATGGTATCTTTGGATGGTGAACTGATTGTAAAAAGCAATAGTTTTAAGTACCTGGGATCGGTATTACAGAGTAATGGAGACATACATGGAGATGCATGCAGTAGAATTAGGGCTGGATGGATGAAGTGGAAGGAAGCGAGTGGTGTGCTGTGTGACAGGAAAATTCCAATGAAGTTGAAGGGAAAATTCTATAAAACAGCCATAAGACCGGCTATGATGTACGGAACTGAACGTGGGCAGTGAAAAAGAAAGAGGAACAACGAATGCATGTGGCGGAAATGAGAATTCTTAGATGGATGAGTGGAGTGACAAAAAAGGATAAAATTAAAAATGAGTATATTAGGGGAAGTCTAGGTGTGGCACCAATTGATGCCAAAATGAGAGAGCATAGGTTGAGATGGTTTGGTCATGTTCAACGTCGAGACGCTAATCACCCAATACGAAGAATTGCTGAAGTGCAGATTCCTGGAAGGAGTAGGAGAGGAAGACCAAAGAAGACGTTGGGGGAGACGATTAGGCAGGACGTTGGTAAAGGGGATTAATATTGATATGACCCAAGATAGAATTGTATGGAGAAATGCAATAAGGGGAAGCCGACCCCGCATAGGGATAAGGCAAAGATAATGATGATGATATTTATTTAAAGTGAATATGTAACAAACTAAAAACATTATTTTCAAAATACACTCGAAAATAAAATCATTATTTGTGGGGAGTTGTGAAGAATATTCTGAGGATGAAGACAAGTATAAAACATGAACGTTAGAGCGAGAAGTTGAAATGCGAATAATGGCAGGAAACTTATTATTTGCAATACAACATCTAATGAGGTCAAAACTTCTTCCACGAGGTGCAAAAATCTAGACATATAAGACCATAATACAACCAGCAGTCGCGTATGGAAGCGAAACATGGACGCTAACAAAAAGAGAAGTAAACAAATTGCTGGTGTGGGGACGTAAAATCCTTCGAATGATATATGACCCTTGCAGAAACAGCGTGACTCTCTATTCGGAAAGGAAAATCTAGTCAGATATATAAAGGCCAATAGACTCAGATGGACAGGGCATGTGATACGCAGTAACCACAATCACCTTATAAACAATGTGGTCTGGGAAATGCCAGATGGAAGAATGTCTGTAGGACGGCCTAGAAAAAGTAGTCCAGTCGGATTAGATGAATAACAGGCCTAACCTTGCATTAGGAGCTGCCCCAAATTTTATTTTTCTAATCTTTAGGGAGGGTCACTAATAGTGTAAATTTAAAATCTCGACTGAATTGCGCCGTTGCGTTAGCCGCCATCTTGATTTTAAAGTAGAACCGTTTTTGCTCAATATCTACGCCATTATCAACTTTTCGACAAATAGTAGACGAACCAAAATTAGTAAAAATGTGATTTTCTATAATTTATATTATTACAATTTTTTCGTGCGGTCGATATTTTCCGAGTTAGGGCGGAAAATATTGACAGTTAGAGCATATTTATTGAATTATTTCGTTGATTATTAGTTTTACGACAAAAATGTTCCTATACAAAAATAGAGAGAATTAAATTCTACACAATTTTGATCTCTTTCATTTTTTTGCTAAAAGTAATATTTAAGGTAGTACGTATCCGGTAATGGCGCGAGCGTAAGACCTGATTGATTTTATAGCAATTGTTTTGTTCAATATCTACACCATTTTCAACTAAAATTGTTCAAAATATAATTTCCTACAATTTCTTTTTAGCAATTTTTTTCATGCGGTTGATATTTTCCGAGTTACATGGGAAAATAGTAAAAAGTAGTGGGGGGAGCATAATTATTGAATTGAATCTTGTTTCCGAGCTGTCCCAAATTTTATAATTCTATCCTTTAGGAGAGATCAATAGTAGTGTAAATTTAAAATCTCGTCTGAATTCCGTGGTTGCATTAGCCGCCATATTAATTTTAAATGAGAACTGCTGTTGCTTAATATCTCCGCCATTTTCAACTTTTCGACAAAAATGGTGAGAGAGAAAATTATTGGAAATGCAATTTCCTACAATTTCTTTTCCACAATTTTTTTATGCGATCAAGATTCTCCGAGTTAAGGAGGAAAATAGTGGAAGCGGAGGGGAAGCATAATTATTGAATTGCCTCATCTATTATTAACTTTACGACATAAATATACATAAACAAAAATAAAGAGAATTATATTTTATAGAATTTTTGAAACTTCCAATGAAACATCAACCAAACTAAGTATATAAAAGACATAAATAATAACTTATATGCATTAAATTCAGTTAATTTTATTAACTAGCGGGTTTTATTGGTTGAATTCTTCTGTCGATATTTTAAGTTTCATGTTAGCTAATATATATTAACATTTCAACAATATTTTTTTTTAATTTTGGACCCTGTTGGGGGGAATTTTCCCATCCCCCCTTGTAGACCCGCCACTGGTTCTCTGGAAAAATTATAGTAAATCGTAATTGCAACAATTTCAGTTTTTACACTTTTTGTCGAAAAGTTGAAAATGGCAGAGATATTGAACAAAAACAATTGCTATAAAATCAATTAGGTCTTACGCTCGCACCTTTACCGCGAACTTACTACTTTAAATATTGATTTTATCAAAAAAATTAATGACATCAACATTGTACAAAATTTAATTCTCTTTATTTTTGTGTAGGTACATATTTGTTGTAAAACTAATAATAAACGAGATAATTCAATAATTCAATAATTATGCTCCAACTGTAACTATTTTCCCCTCATACCACGGAAAATAACGACCGCACGAAAAAAATTATAATAAATGAAATTATAGAAAATCGCATTTTCAACAATTTCAGTTTCTGCACTTTTTGTTGAAAAATTGAAAATGGTGGAGATATTAAGCAAAAACGGTTCTCGTTTAAAGTCAAGATGGTGGCTAACGAAACGGTGGAATTCAGTCGAGATTTTAAATTTATACTAATATTGACCCTCCCTAAAGATTAGAAAAATAAAATTTGGGGCAGCTCGTAATGCAAGGTCAAATGCTATCCCGACTGGGCTAAAGGTTTAAATGTGCAGTCAAAGAAGATCTGGAAAAAATGGGAATTACACAATGTGAATTAGTGGCACAGGACCGACAAACATGGAAGGCAATAGTAAACGCGGCAAAGGCTCACGAATAGTTGTAACGCCATTAATGATGATGATGATGATGATGATGATGCTGCTAACGTTGACGCAATCAAATGGACTTGTTAAGTTATTCCCCTGGACGGCTGGTGAATATCAAGTTCTCCCTCTGTATGCATATTTTTAATAGGCAATATCGTGGTATTTAACACCTTATTTTCCAGCAGAGTTTATACATTTTGTAGGGACCAGGTAGAGGTGTTATAATTTTGTAAAACCTCAAAATTAATAAATTGGCGCTTATCATGTTTTTCCACTGGACCCTTCATATGGAAAAGCAACTTAATTTTTCATTTCTCTGGTTCTGTAAGTAGAAAGAGAGATAATATAAAAGTAATTTGTGAATAATGTCCTCATGTGAAAAGAACCAGTGGAGAGACTGTACATACCTACATATTTATTTTTATAATTGAATATATATGTAATAATACATATCAGCGTGGTGTGGAGTTATTGTCATTAATCTAGAACGAGGTCGACTTGCGGATTTATCAAAAACGAAACAAGTCTAGTTGTGGCCGTATTAAAGATATCAAATGGTTATATTCCGACCTCAGTTTCCTTTTGCTCTTATCGGCGCTGCAAATAAAATGCACTTGTTCAACGATACCGCGTTTTATATCCTTTGCAGTTTGGTTCTTATCGTCGCAGTGTATTGGGAATAGGAGCGCAATTTTAGATAACGTCTAATGTTCTATTTTTAGTGATGATGATTTATAGGTTTCATTATTTTCTGGCACGGAATGGAAAATAAAAAGCTACAATGTATCGTACTTCTAGTGTGTTGTTAACAACCAAAGTAATTTCAGAGGAATCTAAGACAATAACAAACATCAATCTTAGAAAACACCACATGAACGACAAATAACGGGAATTTAGAGCAAATCGATGGCTTAAAGCACACTTATTGTATGTCCACTTTTTTCTGTATGTACTAGAAGTTATAAAGTGTTGCAGTTAGAAAGAACAGAAGTTAGACTGCAGATAGAAAACTCCGAAAGACATAAAAAATATTCAAAGTGTTATTACTTACTAGACGAAAATAACGAAAATAAAAAAGTATCTCTGTAAGTTTTTCTGTAAGACTTTGAGCATTAAGTTAAAGATCAGGAGATAAAATTCAGGAGCCTATGTAGGGACAGATAAAAGAAAAGGCCGTAAGGCTCCTAATATTATAGATGCAAATATAATTGTCAAAGCTTAGGAACACATCGATTCCTTTCCTCGTATGGAAAGTCACTATTGTAGAAAAGACTTAAAGAAGCTTTACTGGTCTTGCGATTGTTTGACTATGAACAATTTGGCCATGAGAATAATATACCCAAGTGTACTATAATTGTATACAGATCTCTTTTCAATAGCTAAGAATCTCCATTAAGATTTTTTAAAGCAAAAAAAAAGATCATTGTGCTCTCTGCAATAGTTATAAAAAGGCTTCAGACAAGTCCGCCTTAGAAAATGGCCTTCAAGATCATAAAAAAAGAGAGAGAAACTGACTCTCTTAAAATGAAGGGTGATGATATAAGAAACGGTCAATAGATGGCAAAGGTGTAACATTTCGATATGTTTCATTGGACTTGCACGCAGTTTTATCTATGCCCTATGGTGGTGATGCTCAAATCTACTACAGACCCAAACTTTCTGTCTATAACTTTACAATATTTGATTATTGTAATATAGCGACTGACATTGTTAATATCCGGGACGAAATAAATGGACGAAAAGAATCGTCTGAAATTGCATCCTGTTCCTAGTAGGTACTGTCAAACATGTAAGCACATTTTACGATACTTGCAGGGGTCAGAATCGCAACAAAAATATGACAATTGAATATTACATGTGGTAAATACAATACAGCATCCAGATATGATTTATTTAAAATTCATGGAAACTGGCTACTCGTATTTAGAAGCAGATTCGATTCATTATCGACAGGGTGGCATAGAAAAACACAAATCAGTTTATTTATACTACAAGATTTCTACTACATATTTGAATGTGTCAGCCACACGAAGAAAATCACCCACCTGGGAAGAAACCTCTTCCTACCTGGGAAGATTGAAAAAAATATACTCTGCAGCAACTGCAACTGCCAATATATTGCCAATTGAGTTATACCCAAAGACTACAAAGGCGCAATAGATTCTCTACCGACCAAAGGCAATTTGCAAGACATAATAGTTCCAATAGAACATGCTTCTGAAAGTGAAATAGACTGTTGACGTTCTTTATTTTGTTAACATGAATAAATACATTTATGTTCTATTTTTTACACAAAACGTCCAATAATTAAATCAAAATCATGATGTACACTTTTTGTATGTCCATACTTTTATTGCCAACCATTGTATGTCCATACTTTTTTTTTAAAAAGTCTTCTTAAATTTTTTTTTGTGAGGAAAGGTATTTATTTTTATTAGATACTCATTTCAATGTTTATTTAATTCGTATCATAAAAAAATTACGTAAAGTTCAATATTTAATGTAACGCTGTTCTACAAGAACCCAAACATTCAAAATCGATTTTCTCAAAAAGTACATTCACGGACATACAATAAGTGTGCTTTAAGCCATCGAAATATGGAAGAGAAAAACAAAAGAAGTAATGAGTGACTAAAGAAATATTACAGATGGTGGACAAGCGATAATTTCCGAACAGATGCTTAGCTATAATATACAGAGTGGGCCAAATAAAAGGAGCCACCCCGATATTTGGCAGTATTTATTGGATTTTAAGAAAATAAAAAAACAGGTCAATTTTTGATCTAAGGGGGACACATTTTTACGATACAAACATCTGTCATTTGTCAACTCCTTCCCTTCCACTTCCCCCACCCCTTATTTTTAAATAGGGAATAGGGGTTGTGTGCTAGCTCATTTGAAAGGTTATTCCATTCTCTATTCAGTAATATCAACATCGACTTAAAAATGTATACAGGGTGTCCAAGAAAAATTATTTTGAATTAAATTAATTTACACAAAAAGAAGACTGTATGTAATTTATTTAACTCAGAACACATTCTACTGCTGACAGAAAACAGAAAAAAATGTTTTTTGATAAATAGACACTGCTGTTTGCTTAATTTTAATGTTCAAGCTTCCACCCATCTGCCTCTTGGTAGGTTGAATATTGAATTTAAGCAACAAACAGTGTTTATTTATCAAATAAACATTGTTTTCTCTTTTTTATCATCAGTAGAATGTATTCTGAGTTAAATAAATTACATACATTCTTCTTTTTGTGTCAATTAATTTAATATAAAATAATTTTTCTTGGACACCCTGTATAAATTTTTATGTCAATGTTGATATTACTGAATAGAGAATTGAATATCCTTTCAAATGAGCTAGCACACGACCCCTATTCCCTATTCAAAAATAAGGGGTGGGGGAAGTGGAAGGGAGGGAGTTTACAAGTGACAGATGTTTGTACCGTAAAAATGTGTCCCCCTTAGATCAAAAATTGACCTGTTTTTTTATTTTCTTAAAATCTAATAAATACTGCCAAATATCGGGGTGGCTCCTTTTATTTGGCTCACTCTGTATACTGAGTACATAATATGTAATTTAATCACTGTGATAAAAAACGGTTTATCATCATATTCATTCTCTTTGCTAATTATATTTGTCCGTAAGCTTCCATCTTCAGTCATACTATACCAATATCACTTCAATTTATGGTTCTGTCTAAGCGTCTCCCCGATGTCTTTTTGGTCTTTCTCTGCCCCTCCTTCCAGGAACTATATCAGATCAACAATTCTTCGTTTTGGGTGATTAACGATCAATTATTGGAGCTACGTGTAGACGTCTTCTAATATGACAAAAACCGCAATTTTTCTTTTTATCCCATAAAATTTTTCTAAGGTGGTATACAGGGTGTCCCAGACTAATTTATCCAGGCTATATCTCTTAAACGAATAGAGATTTTCGAATGGGACAAAAACAGGTATATTTCATTTGAAATACACTTTAATATGGAGTAGAAAAAATCATCCCCTAAATATTCATCCCTTAGTTACAACCCCTAACTTTAATGTTTTTAATAGCACCCTGTACATTTTTTTATAGTTTTGGATGTGGTCTTCTATCGTATATTCAACAGATTTTTTAAAATCGGTTTGTAAATAATCACTAGTAATACCACTAGAGGTCAAATTATTTCCGGAAATTTTGCAGCTTTGGATTTTCAAATGCAAATTTGGTGTGGAATTTTCTTACCGAATACCACGCGAAGTCAAATTAATATCCGGAAATTTTTTTTTTGATCATGAATATTTTTAGAAAATTTTCCTCGTCTGCGAGTCGGGAAATTTTCAAAATATTCATGATCTCAAAAAAATTTCCGGAAATAATTTGACCTCTAGTGGTATTACTAGTGAAAATTCCACACCTGTAATTTTGAACCAATCAAAATACGTTATTTTGACAGATCACCATGGCAACGGAGGTATTTTATCGGAAATTTTTTGCTCGTGGGGTACCCAACAGCGAATTATAGTGGAAATTTTTTGACGTTTACAATAACAGAACATTTAAGACAGACTGGTTTTTATTTGTTTACATAATTTAGTTTTGATTCATTTTAGTTACAAAGCTAAGATGTTTTCTATATTCTTCGGACACATCCTCTCTTCTTAATGGCGAAAATGCAGGACTTTGAATGTTTTCAATTAAGTTTCTATGTCTAATAAAATATATATAATATTTAGACACTAATTTATTTACCTTTTTCCCATTCAGTACTTTCAATTTTGCGTAGTTTAGTTTTAAAAACGCCAAAAAATAATTTTCTATCACTTGTAGTTACTCAAAACTTATGTAAAATTGAAGAATTATAGTATTTTCTTTCTTGAAATGGTATTCCCATGCAACTACAATGAGTAGAAATTACGAATTTGAAAGCCTAAATAATTGCTGACAAAGCTATGGCGCGCTATTAATCTGTTCATGCAGCTTTGGATTTTCAAATGCAAATTTGGTGTGGAATTTTCTTACCGAATACCACGCGAAGTCAAATTAATATCCGGAAATTTTTTTTTGATCATGAATATTTTTAGAAAATTTCCCTCGTGATCTGTCCAAATAACGTATTTTGATTGGTTCAAAATTACAGGTGTGGAATTTTCAACAAAATATCAGTTTATTTTTTATTTTTGTTAAGTATGGTATAGTTTTTTATGCAATTTTTCTTTTTATCCCATAAAATTTTTCCAAGGCGCTATATGTATATACAGGGTGTAACAAAAATACAGGTCATAAATTAAATCACATATTCTGGGACCAAAAATAGTTCGAATGAACCTAACCTACCTTAGTACAAATATGCACATAAAAAAGTTACAGCCCTTTGAAGTTACAAAATGAAAATCGATTTTTTCGAATATATCGAAAACTATTGGAGATTTTTTATTGAAAATGGACATGTGGCATTCTTATGGCAGGAACTCTTATTGTGCATCCCATAAAAATTGTATGGGGATTTTGTTCCTTTAAACCCCCCAAACTTTTGTGTACGTCTCAATTAAATTATTATTGTGGTACCATTAGCTAAATTCAATATTATTAAAACTTTTTTGCCTCTTAGTATTTTCTTGATAAGGCAGTTTTTATCGAGTTGAGGCTTATTTTTCAATATGTTTACATAAAAATTTTATGGGGGTTTTGTTCTTTTAAACCCCCCAAATGTTTGTGTACGTTTGTGACTTATTTTTTAATATGGTTCAAAATATCCCTAAAAATGTAAATCATAAATAAATGTTCATATTATTACAAAGTCTCCATAATCGTACTTAAACCATATTATACAAATATGTGGTGGATTTGACAAATATTAGAAATATCTCGATAAAAACTGACTTTTCGAAAAAGTACTAAGAGGCAAAAAAGTTTTAAAAACATTGTGTTTAACTAATGGTACTCCAATAATAATTTAATTGGAACGTACACAAAAGTTTTGGGGGGGGGTTTAAAGGAACAAAACCCCCATAAAATTTTTATGGGGTGTCCAAATTTCACTATAAGTTTTTCTTAAGATGATATTGCCATAAGAATGCCACATATCCATTTTCAATAAAAAATCTCCTAGTTTTCGATTCATTCGAAAAAATCGATTTTCATTTTGTAACTTAAAAGGACTGTAACTTTTTTATGTGCACATTTGTACTAAGGTAAGTTAGGTTCAATCGAAATATTTTTGGTCCCATAATATGTGACTAAATTTATGACCTGTATTTTTGTTACACCCTGTATAGGCATGGCTTCACAGAAAACAAAACTTCTATCATTTCTATTTAAAATGACCTTTGGTAAAAGTCTTTAGGATTTATAGTATCCGAGATACGATTTTTCAAAGTTAGCCACTCACATCATGTTTGGGCCATTTTTCCTATTTTTTCGCAAACAAATGGATGGAAAGAATCCCATGTGACACCTAATGGTTAACAAACACGGGAAAGAACAACATGTTCCCGCAAAATTACAGGCCGATTAACTTTCTTCCAACAGTCAGAAAAATAGTAGAAAGAATAATACAAATCAGACTCCAAACAGAGACAGGACCAACTTGGGATAATTCCTGAAGCACAATTTAGCTTTAGACCACAGCACTCCAGTGAACATTATAAATCCACTGAATGTACACTAAGTTTTCTAATATCCAATACATTTTATTTAATAAATTTATTATACATTGTATTATTTACATTAAAAAAACGTTTATGGGATATTCGACATTTCAATTCGTATAAATTGAACTATGGTGTGCAACGAACTGACGGGCCATGGTGCCATGGATATTGCCAACTGATAATACTGTTATGATGACTATAAAGAAGCCAATAAACGATGCTATATTTATATCAATTTCATGTTTATTTTTAAATATTTTAATACGGAATTTGCTATTATAATCACTGATTATTTTATAAAATAAACACTAACAGTGATAATCTCAATATTTACAAATTATAAATGAAACTATAAATAAAATTAATAATTACTAAAAGTTACCAAATAACTCCAAAAGCAGGGAGTAACGACGAAATACATTCCACGATTGGCCAAGCAAGATCAGCTACACGGACTATTGTGGAATAATAAACTAACAAAAGAAAATAAAAGAAGAATGTATAAAACAATAATAGAAATTGGTTTGTACGGCGCCGAACTTCTGGGAAATAAACCAAAGAAACAAATCAAAAATTAAGGCCATGGAAATGAACTATTAGAGACGTTGTTGCCGGCTCACTAGACTTGATAGGGTGAGAAACGAAGATATTAGGAGAGAAATGGAAATTGATCTAGATATAATAGATACAATCGAAGCCAAAAGACTTAACTGGTATGGACACCCTCAGAGAATGCCTGGCATATAAAATCTCCAAGTATTAATATTGTATTTAGGGGCGGTTTCTCCATTGGTTCACTTGTGCAGTGAACACCCAATCAAATTTCATTAAAATACAGATTTTTAAAAATCTCCTAAATATTATAGTATCATTAAAATATTTGTTCTTAAATCTCATAAATATCATAGTATCATTAAAATATAACTGTTTTTATTAATCCTAATATAATTTATTTTGAACTACACCGCTACGCTAGAGGCACGTTGGCAAGTGCAGAATTCAAATTGAACCCAGCCACCAGCCACTATACAGTAAACCTATAGAAGAACGAGAGATCTTAAATCCGTGAACCAGCGATTCTTCTATCTTAAAACATTGAGGATTTGTGCACTGCACACATAGACCGGGGCGAAGCGTTTCGATTTTTCGATTCACAGTTTGACGTTTTCTGTTGTGGGAATTTATTAAATACAATATTGGTAGTTTTTTTTAGGATGGAGCCTTATTCAGTGAAGTTTATAAAAGAAAATGCAAATATTTTTGAAAATCGACTTCTTATAAAAAGAATGGACTAACTTGGCCGGAGATAAACTTTGTACAAGAATGTGCAATAAGACATAAAAAGTTTAAACATTGTTTTAAAGTTGAACAATTAAATATAGAAAAACTTCGAGTGTGCAAGAACTTAAGAGAACAAAAAACGGAAAATATTTTTTTTTGAAAATTTTTTTTGTTACGCTACGTAGATATAGAACAAGTTTCGTGAATTTTTATTTAGCTTAGCTTGACAACTAAGGCCATTGGCATGGCATAGTTGATTTTGCAAATCATATTATAGTGTAATCTGTAGTATGTGTTGAGTCAATGTCTTGTTACTTAGTAAAGTCGACTTCATTGTCTTTACAAAGAGACGCTAATTGTATTCGAACGTCTGCAATCAATTTTCGTAAAATAAAAGATTGTTAAGACAAATATAGAAATAATATTTTTATTAACTTAATCCAAAACATTCTAAAATCTCTCTTTTGTCACAGGGCCCGTCCTTTATTCAACAGCTTTGTGTTCCGGAAGAGTAATTCATTTCAAAAAAGGGTTTTTATATATTTCACGATTCTACACCCCAGAGGAAACTTTTTGCTGCTTATAAAAAGAAAAACTAACAATGTCATGACCCTCTAAATTCTATAAAAAAGAAATTTTGCTAAATAATGAAGTGAAACGAATAGAACCGCTACAGCGCCGCTGAATAATTCAAAATATAAATGGAAGAGCAGAAGCGAGAAAAAATTTCCAGAAAAAATCACCGCTGCAGGATCCAGCGAGACGTGTTCAGAAAGAATCTCTGTGTCGAGAGCATAAAAAATTTAAGAAATTGGACTCCGAAAGACTTACTTTCTTGTGTATGTTCGTGTATGCAGATGAGAAGGCAAGGATTTTTCACAATTGGTGTTTTATAGGTTAATATTATACGATTTATTTTCCTTTCGAAATATTTGCTTTGACAAGAAGGTATAAAACAATGATAAATAAATTAAATTACTTAATACATGGTTTGGGGGGAGCATAGTTTGAAAATTTTGAAACTTTGGATTTTTTAATTGTTTTTATTTTAAATTTATTCAAAAATACTCTCTGAAAATTTACTTTCAACTCATTTTGCAGCAACTTCGTGCCAGCGCGCTTGAGCATAGTGAGAAACGTTATACAACTGTTCCCTTCTCTTTTGTAAATTATTCACCGATTCAGAAACATATTCCGGTGTGCATCATTTTACGATTTGACACAGGAAAAAGAAATTGAAAATAAAAGTTTTCAAAACTTTAGACGCGTTTTTCTTAAAACTGCTTTTTTCAAAGGCGATGGACATTGTAACTCAAAAACTACCTGACCGAGCCACCTGAAATTGCATAGATTTTCTTTATGCTTATTTTTTGTTTAACAAGAATAAATATATTGATTTTTACCCCTTTTTTACAGAAAATTTTACTTCTGAGCAATACCAAAGACTCAAAAATTGTTAAAACTAAAAAACTTGACAGCGTTACCTCGAGAAACTCATAAACTAATAAAAAAATCTTTTTGAATTTTTTGTTTCACATCATCCAAGCATGAGTTCTGATGTCCATCGTAAAATCCATTTTTTTGAGGTGCCTGTAAAAATGTACATCGCGTTGGCTTATTTTTTAATATTGTATCTTAAATTTTTTTTAATATTCTTTGAACTGTACTGAATATGCTAATTTAATTTAAAAATAAAATAATTCTACCATAGTTTTAAAAAAATCACAAAAATGTGATTGAAATGTCTAATAATGCACTAAACTGGTCTAAAGTCGATAAATTTTGAGACCATAACATATTGAAATTACAAGAAAATTCTTACGCAACTAACGATGCCTATCAAAGAAATTTTGTTCTGTACAAATTTTCAAATCATACAGGTAGGTATCTTTGGTAAAGAGATTGCTTGAGAAAGTGGTAAAAGTCTTGCTAAAGAAAGCGCTAAAAGGTGAAAAAAGAACTTAATGCAGCCTACTGGAAATATTCTGGACCAAATGCAAGCAATTACTGTATTCTTCTCTCAACGTAAGACACTCTTCGAGCATCGGAAAACTGAATTTAAATAATTACAGGTGTTCTCACTAGACAATTCTTATTCAGATACTATCTTTGTAAAACGGGCAAAGTGGACAGACCAAAAAAAACAGAAAATAATTTTAACATATTGTCGACAAATGCAAATGGATGGAACCTATTTGGATAACGTAGCATCTAATAATTGAATATTAAACTTTTGAGAAATTAAAGAGCCTGCATATCATGCCTATCCATATACAGAGAGAGTCGGTAAAGTGGAATAAATTCAATATCTCAAATACTAATTGTTTTTTTGGAAAATGCTCAGACCCGTCGATTAGTATTTCAAATTGTCCTTTTTGACATTCAACAAAAATGTATACAGGGTGTCCCAATTTAGAGATATGACGTCATCGTCGATTTTCTTAAATGGCAACACTGTCATTTTGATAGCTAATTTGATAGGGTTTGTAAAGTTATACATAACTGCAAAATATCAAATTTTTATTCTCTACCATTTACAAGATAATAGAAAATAACAAAGTAATATCTGTAATTTGGAATATATTCAATAATTAAAATACTAACTGTTTTTTTGAAAAATGCTCAGACCCGTCGATTAGTGTATCAAATTGTCATTTTTGACATATAATAATAATGTATACAGGGTGTCCCAATTTAGAGATATGACGTCATCGTTGATTTTCTTAAATGGCAATACTATCATTTTGATAGCTATTTTGATAGCGTGTGTAAAGTTATACACATCTGAAAAATTTCAAAATTTTATTCCCTACCATTTACAAGATAATAAAAAATAACAAAGTTATGAAGAACAAGAAGTAATCAAATAATAATTGAATTTATTTATTTCAATTAAGCAAATGCTCATAACGTGGCCCATTGACAATTTGACAATAATTGAGGGCAACATTATGAGTTTTTGCTTAATTTATTGAAATAATTAAATTCAATTATTAGTTGATTACTTCTTTTTCATAACTTTGTTATTTTTTATTATCATCTAAATGGTAGAGAATACAAATTTGAAATTTTGCAGTTGTGTATAACTTTACACACCCTATCAAAATAGCTATCAAAATGACAGTGTTGCCATTTAAGAAAATCAACGATGACGTCATATCTCTAAATTGGGACACCCTGTATACATTATTATTATATGTCAAAAAGGACAATTTGATATACTAATCGACGGGTCTGAGCATTTTTCAAAAAAACAGTTAGTATTTTAATTATTGAATATATTCCAAATTACAGATATAACTTTGTTATTTTCTATTATCTTGTAAATGGTAGAGAATAAAAATTTGATATTTTGCAGTTATGTATAACTTTACAAACCCTATCAAATTAGCTATCAAAATGACAGTGTTGCCATTTAAGAAAACCGACGATGACGTCATATCTCTAAATTGGGACACCCTGTATACATTTTTGTTGAATGTCAAAAAGGACAATTTGAAATACTAATCGACGGGTCTGAGCATTTTCCAAAAAAACAATTAGTATTTGAGATATTGAATTTATTCCACTTTACAGACTCTCTCTGTATACATTATACAGGGTGTCCAGAAACTCTACCGACAAACGAAGACAGGAGATTCCTCAGATAATTTTAAGACAATTTAACTCAATTCACCTAGTCCGAAAATGCTTCTTAAGGGAGCTAGAGCTCTTTGAAGATGGCGTCATGAAATTAGTTCTTCTTAAATACCTCCAGAACGCTTCTATTTAGAAAAACGAAAATTGGTATGCATATTTACTTTTCAGAGATGAATCGATTCCATCCATTGCAAATTTCTAGTACCGGTCATAGGCGTGCGTTTAGGGTAGAGCAACGGGTATTTTATCGCATAACTTTTTTGTCCTTAACTTTTATGCATTTTTGACACCGGATTATTAAATTGTGAGGAATTCTAGTACTAAAAGGTACTCTTGATTTAAGTCGGTAGGACACACCGTTTTCTAGAAAAATCGATTTGAAAGTTTTTCGTTTTTGGAATTTGAAAAAAAATTTAAAGAACTTTTCAACAAAAAACGAAGTATTTTACCAACATAAAGTAAGAGTAACTTTTAGTACTCGAATACCTCATCATTTAATAATCTAGTGTCAAAAATACTCAAAAATTCAAGACAAAAAAGTTATGCTATAAAATAACTGTTGACCTACCCAAAACGGACGCCTATGACCAGTACTAGAAATTCGCAATTAATGAAATCGATTTATCTATGGAATATAAATAAATGTACCAGTTTTCGCCTTTCTAAACAGTTTTTTTTTTAATTTTTTTTTAATTTTAAAAGCGAAAAGTTTTCAAATCGATTTTTCTAGAAAACGGTGTGTCCTATCGATTTAAAACAAGAGTACCTTTTAGTGCTAAAATACTTCTTAATTTAATAATCCAGTATCAGAAATGCATAAAAGTTAAAGATAAAAAAGTTATGCGATAAAATAACCATTGTCCTACCCAAAACGGACGCCTATGATCAGTACTAGAAATTTGCAATGGATGGATTAGATTTATATCTTGAAGATAAATACGCGTACCAATTTTTGTTTTTCTAAATAGAAGCGTTCTGGAGGTATTTAAGAAAAACTAATTACAAGACGCCATCTTCAAAGAGCTCTAGCTCCCTTAGGAAGCATTTTCGGACTAAGTGAATTGGGTTAAATTATCTTAAAATTATCTGAAGAATCTCCTGTCTTCGTTTGTCGGTAGAGTTTCTGGACACCCTGTATACATAGTAGTGATATGTTGCTAAATAGCAGACTGCTTTTTAACTGCTATCTGGTTCTTAGTAACTGCTATTGCTATCGGCTTCGAAATAAGCTGCTATTTTTGTAGCAGTAGATTCAGCGCTGACACGAACCAAGGCTGATTTTCAAGTTGAGTGCGTTTAGGTGATTTCGACTATTTCAAGCTCTGCGAACTGCTATTTTGATTGACTATTGACTATGATATTGCGAACAGTGTGAGTAAACGGTAATTCATGTTCGAGCCAACTGAAAGTTTAATAATATTAAACTCAAAACTTTCGAAAACTGTATGTCCTACACTGAGCAACTGTATGTCCTACACTGAGCAACTGTATGTCCTACCAAGAGCAATGCTTGGCATATCACTTAAGGACAGGAAAACAAACACATGCATAAGACAGAAAACCAAAGTCACCGATGTGGTACAGTAATCATTAAAATTGAAATGGGAATAATCTGGACATGTAGCTAGGAGCGATCTAAACAAATGGCACGGAACAATTCTAACCTGGAGACCATACCAACACAAAAGACCCAGAGGCAGACCTCCTATGAGATGGACAGATGATCTGAAACGAACTGCCGGGAAAAATTGGCTACAATTAGCGTACAACAAAAAACAATGGAAAGGAAGACTTGAAGAGGCTTATGTTCAGATTTGGACGTAAATGGCTAGACGAAGAAGAAGAAGAAGAATGTCCTACACTACTCACGTAATTTCCAGTACTATTTTAGTGGCTGCCTATGCAATAATGCTAAAAAAGCAACTGCTATTAAAGTGGCAGCTATTTTAACTGCTATTTTCATTTAGCAGTAGCAGAAGCAACTGATATTATCAAAATAGCGAATCGGACACATCTGTAATCCATAGCCTACAAAATGAATGGAACTTGGTTGTGTAAAAAAGGAGGAATTATTTAAAGTTGATGATGATTATCGTTTCCGTCGAAAAAACAATACTAAAACAATTGTTTTATTTTTCACTCATTCTGTACCCACTTTAATACTGTTTGGATGCAATGCATATAATAAGGATGCGATAAAGATTGAAGTTGACGAACCATATCGCTTAAGTAAATAAAATGTAACGCTTTTTAGCCAACCTATCAGCAAATAATTGGTTATATTCACAGCTGACGGACATGCAGTAACTGGTAATGGTAAGTACAGGGTCGGCAGGTTATTTGCGGTTTACGCCCGATTGAGATTATTTATTGGCGATTATGTTGTTCTTTTGCAAATATTTAACCGACGGTAATGAGCCTCGACGTATCCAGTGTGCTGTAATAAGAGATAATAAACTTTGTGTTCGTCGAGTAAAGATGTTTCATTCTCCCTTAGTTACTTAACACTTTGGCTCCCATATGAATCACCGGTGATACATCAGCTTCAGTCGCTGTTATACCGGTATACATTTGCATAGACTCCTGTCTGGTACCAAGCTGCAGCAGACTACGGTTATAAATTTATTCTCCGATTCATAGGAGTCGCTCTGGACGACTTAAATATCATACCGGAATAACTTTTATGGTTCATTCCACCAACATACGCCTGTTTTGGATTATCGCGACAACGAATATTTCAGTGTGCAACATAAGAAGTACGAAAGTAAATGGCTCTAATAATTATTCCAGTAAACAGCAATGTAATTTGCAATTTATTTTCGTTCTTCCTATTTTGCACAATAAAATATTCGTTGTCGAAATAATCCAACACAGGCGTATATTCCTGGAATAAACTATAGGCGGGTTTGCTTGTGATCACCAGTGATTCACATGGTATATGAATGAACCACAAGAGTATAGTTTTCGCCTCGCACCCTTCTAATTTGTTTAAAGGGGACATTTTTGAACAGGAATCCGCAAAGAAACCGAATCAGAAAATTTTTCATACCGGGGCGGCCTCACAGTATGGACTCAGACTAAATAGTGGCCCAAATGCTCCGGCGCTATGTTTGGAATGTTTTCATGTTATTTTGTATTTGTTAAAACAGAGGTTCTCGATCTGTGGTACATGTAGCACTGGTGGTACATATCATTATTGGCTGTGGTACACAAAACACAGAAAAAATTAAAATAGTAGTACTTAGTAAGTATTGATAATACAATTTAAAAATATAGGTGGTACCAAAAATAATAAGAATAACTGTTTTTTCTGTTACTTTTTATAATATAATATTAGATAGATAGATAGACCTTTAATTAAATAGAAAAAACCTAATATACATACAATATAAAGAAAAGAAAGTACACTATAAATTTTTGATATGTTGTTTAAGCAATATTTTGAAATTATTGAGACTAGTACATTTTTTTTACAGCTGCAGGTAACTGATTAAACTTAAGGAAGCTTTTAAAAAAGAGCGAATTCATCGTACCTACTTTTATACATAGTTCTTGGTATATATATGTCATCTAAACCTCTGGTATTTTAAGAATGAATATTTTTGTTAAAAGAAATGAATTCTGAAATTGGTCTTTTTATTTATTTTTTGAAATTTGTTTGAAAATGAGGTAACATGTCATTAATCCGATACGTTACACCTTGTCAAAATTTTCGTTATTTTATTAAATTCTATTTCACCGTGTACATCCAGCCTGCTTTCTGTAATATATTCTTATGAAATGCCCTAAGTTAGCTGTTTACCTAAACGCTGTTAAATCTACTGAGTCCGGACACTTTCTGTCTGCAAATATAGAATATAATCCCTCAAAGAAAGCGTCGAAAGATGTCCCGTTAGATGAAGATCATTTTAGGCCACACACCAACTAAACGGTATTTTTCTATTTGAATATTTTCCTTTAAATAGGCCTACTCTGGCTATTATATTCATTTCCCGTTAGACATTGAGTTTTACGATCCGTTTTCGCCCTCTAAGTTGGATCATTTGTGCCACCACCTCTGTTAATTAAACTACCCAATCTTAATTTGGTAAATGACATGCATTTATTTCTTAACATTTCCTCTTTATTTTTCTCATTTTTACTTTTTACACTCTTACTTTATGCTTCGTCCCTCCGTCAATGCGAATCTGATTGTTACTATATTATAGGATTCAAGATTTGACTGGTGTGACAAACTTATCAAATTAAGACCCATTCTATTTGCTACCCCAGCAAATTGCTTGAACTCAAATCTTCAGCATAAGGAATTTGACAGTACAGAAAGAAGTTCAACAAGTTAACAAAAAGTTAACGTGTTAAAGACACAAAAATAATGCGATAAAATAACTGTTGATCTACCCAAAACGGACGCATTTGACCGGTACTAGAAATTCGCAACTGATAAAATCGATTCATCTCTGAAAGATAAATAAGCGTACCAGATTCCGTTTTTCTAAATATTTTTCTTTTAAATATGTTTTAAATTCAAAACACATAAAATTTTCAAATCGATTTTGCTAGAAAACGGTGTATCCTACCGACTTAAACCAAGAGTAGCTTTTAGTACTCGAATAACTAACAACTTAGTGAGGTATACAACAATAATCCAGTGTCAAAAATACTTAAAAGTTAAAGCCAAAAAAAATATGCGATAAAATAACCGTTGCCCTGCCCAAAACGGACGCCTATGACCGGTACTAGAAATTCGCAATTTATGGAATCGATTTATCTCTGGAAGATAAATAGGCGTACCAGTTTTCGTTTGTCTAAATAAAAACTTAAGGTAGTTAAAAAACAACTAATTACAAGACGCTATCTTCAAAGAGCTGTAGCTCCCTTAAGAAGCATTTTCGGACTAGGTGATTTGGGTTAAACCCTAATATTTTGAGCCCAGGAATCTAGAGTTAAAATATTTGTAATTATTGATGAAACACCCTTTATTTACCTTATTTGAATATTTTACCTGAACATTAATTTATTTGAAATGAGTGAAAAATAATTTCTACCACGAATCAAGTAATTTGTTAACCGAGGTACACAGTACCAAGCGGCGCCGCTAGGAGAACACTCCAATAATGCATCGCAGATTACTTATGAAACGTGGTCATTTTGTACTCTAAAACCGAGTAAGGTATGACAAAAAGAAAATAATCTTTTCGTTTTGATTCAATTCAAGTCTCTTGCCATCCTCTGACACCTGATGTTTCGGAATCTTGTCAAAGAGGCTTTGCAAGTAGACTGAATTGGACCATAACGAAACGAAGAAGTGCAAATATTAAAATATTTGCACCGGAGCGGAGTATGGTTAGACTGTCCTCTAACGGGGAATGATGAAATGATGAATTTGCCGATTATATTTGCCGATAATAAATTAATTTATTTGCCGATTTTGTGATATTTGCTTGATATAGTGAATTTTACCTTTTTTAATGATATTTGCATTCTTTCTCTTTGATTTGTGAATATATCATTTCTGTTTTTTTTTTGTAACCAAACATTTAAAAAGAGTGTTAACCTTTCTTTTTTGAGGAGTTGTTCTCTTCCTTATTTCCTTTTTTGTTGTTACGTATCTATTCTTTCATCTGTTTTTCACTTCTGTGAACGACCACACCCATAATCTACCCGGACTGAGCCAAACAGTGCCTTCGAGTTTATTGTATACCTGTGTTCTAAAATGAATGCTTCAACATCTAAATCACTATAAAGCGTTTCACGTTAAGAAAGGAACGATGCGTAGATATGGCTACGTATTTCTTATGAACGATAGAAGCGCGCCGATGCCGCTTCTATATGAATCGTATATCGACAGCCTAGTAGCAACACGTGCCTGAGAGTTTTGGCAACACTGATCTGCATAAGCCCAACGTTCCGTCCTTAACGTGAAATAATGTATAGGTATTGTACAAAGCAGTGGCGGCCCGTGAGGTAGTGCCATAGAGCCATGGCACTACCTTGCTAACTATGCAGAAACATATTTTTTATCTTAAAAACATCTTAATGCCTGTTAATTTTTTTTGTGATTATTTCTCTTTATTTTCATAAATTATATAAAATCTGGCGACTGTGTAGCGTAATGCAAATCTAACCACCGACTCTGGCCTTCCACAGCTGACCGGATAAGAGATGAAGATCCCGGTGCCGAAAGTCATAGTGGCTCTCCAGAAAAGAGGAAGATTTTATAAGCATCCTATGTAAGTGACAGAGATAGAGCGGTATTGCACTTTTAATATACGTTTAAATGGGACTCTTCGTGCCAGGCTCGAAATCTCGAAAAGGAAGTTAGTAGATCTTAAGATACAATTAGGGGAGTGCATTTAGATTTTCACTTCGGAAAAAATCAAACAAGATAAAACTTTTTGTAATTTCATTAAGAAATGTTTAATAAACAACATATCAAAAAGTTCTACTCGAGAAGTGGGTGCTTCATTTTTTATTAAACAAATGAACAGCGAAGTTAGATGTTTTTTTAAATAACTCCGAAACTATAATTTTTAGAAAAAAACTGACTTGACCTTTGAAAAATTCAGAAAATTTTACAAAAAAAACCTTATATAAAGATTTTTCTAAAATTAAATCTCTAGCTTCTGTAATTTTTTATTTATAACGCTAAAGTCACCCTTCTCACACACATTGGCGCAATGTAAACTAGCGTTGGAAGAAGTGTACGGTTGAGTTTTTTTAATGTAATTCTTTAACTAATGGATCAAAAGAAATTTTACAAATTGGACATGAAAGAAGATAAAATAAGCTATCTTATGGTTGTAACAAAAAGAAATAAAATGTATGGACATAAGTACGGTGTGGGCGGAAAGTGAGACTTACATGAATTTTGTTTAAAAATGATTTAAAAATGTGTAACTAATACAATTTTACTTACAAAGCTCTCAAATTTGCACAACTTACCTCTCAATCATCTTACTAAACGATGCTTCATTCAAAAAAAATCTCAAAAATTTAATTCAAATAATACGCTGTCTCAAAAAATGTAATTTTTGAAAACTTCGTAGTTCTACAGAATTCCCACCACTTTAAGACGGTATTACTCAAGTTTGAATAAATCTAGTACAATTTTTTTTAATATTTTTTCAAAGCCTAGGATGTAATCTTTAAAAAACACTGAATTATTTTTGATTAAAGATGAAATAAACAATTTCTTTTTGAGAAAACTAAGAAAGATAACAAAAATGTAATACAAAAACCGAAAATTACCAGCTGAAAAAATGTATATACAGAGTGATCAAAACTTTTTTCTGTAAAACTTACCTAAAATTAATTTAATAATAAGCTTCAAAAATAATAAATGTTCAACAAAATTTTTTTTTAGCTCTTATACAGTATGTTTGCGTAACTTGGAACCTATTGATAACTTTTTTAATATCAGTTTTACGAAAAAAAGTTATTCTTTATAAAATACTCTGCATCGTATATAACATAAGATGCAACCATCAAATATCAAATTTTGTTAATTTTGTACGAGGTATGTCAAAAAATATGAATTTCACTCAAGAGTAAAGTACCTTTATATTTCACAATATCGAAAATTTTTATAAAGAAAGTTGTTTGGAATTAAAAACTATGTTCCAATATGTAATTATATCCTTTTAATCGAAAATTTGTTTTTTTTAATATTGTTTCAAATTAATTATACCAAACCTCATTAAATTTTCACTTATTATTTATGATAACTGATTTATTATTAATTTTATGAAGAAAGTTATTCGTCTTAAATAGCTGTGCATGGACTAACACTTAATATGCAAATATAAAATATTATATTTTATCAATACTATACGAGGTATTATGTAAAAAAATTGCATAAAAGTGTAATTGCATATTGACAGATCGTTTTTAATTCTGAACAACTTTCCATAATAACAATTTTCAGTATTATGAAAAATATAGGTATTTTACACCTAACTGAAATTTTTATTTATTGACATATCTTGTACCAAATTGATAAAAATTGATATTTTATGATTGCATTTAAACTTTTAGAATATGCAGAGCTTTTTACTAAGAATAACTTTTTATTTATGATTCCATTGCAACAATTTTTTGAATATTGAAGAGACAGATTTTGAATAATTGGTTCTTTCTTTCTAATACATTTTAATTTTAATATTTTTGTGAAAATTATTTGTTTATCTTTTTTTTTAAGAATGAAATTCCATATTTGTTTGATTGGATTCTACTTGTTTTTTATTTAAATATCCGCCATTTTGGATCCGCCATTTTGAAATTTAAATTTTTAATCTTTAATTCAGATTCAACAACCTGTTAAAAATAAAGACAATAAATGTTTTAGAAAAATGTTCTTTTTTATGTTCTTTTTAGAAAATCCGCATTTTGGATCCGCCATTTTATAGTTTATAATGTTAACATTTAAGTTAGGTTTATCAAAGCTCTCAAAAATAAATATCTGTAGAAATAAATACATTTTGTAAAGAAATTATGATTTTACAACTATTTTTTAAGTTATCCGCCATTTTGGATCTGCCATTTTATAATTTAAATTATCAAAATTTGATTCAGGTTCAGCAACCTCTCAAAAATATCCACATATATGTAAACAAACACGTTTTATAAAAAAAATTCGGATTTTACAACTGCTTTTTAAGGAATTTTAGGAAAAAATCCGCCATTTTGAATCCGCCATTTTGAATTTGCAAATTGTAATGTCAGATTCGGATTCAGCATAATCAAAACTAAAATAAAAACATTTTTTATCAAAATAAAATGTTGAATTCACCCATATTCTTAACATTATTTATACAAAACAATTGTTATTGTTCAAACAATTAATAACCAATTAGCGGCGAAATTTGTGAGTAGAACTTTTTACTTTAATATATTTATAAACTAACAAAAAAAGTTTTAGAAAAATATAACCTTGTTTGATTTTTTCCGAAACATTGTATCTTCTCGTTCTAATTGCACTCCCCTATTAGATCTATTTCTAGTTTCTTTACGCGTTCGCTTGCCGCTACTGTGTTTATTATCTACTACTGTATTGTACATTGTGTTTATACTCTACTATATTTTTGAATTTTTAATTATTAGTGCGTCGTGGTCGTGGGTGTCGTAGGTATATAATTAATATTTTGATTATTTTCTACGTTTAATTTATTTATTGACAATGAATCAAATTAGTATATTAAAAAACTCTTTTGGTGGTTTTTCGTTAGAAAAAAAACTACAAATTAAAGAACTCGGTCGGCCTTTACCCGATTTAAAAATTGAAAAACAAAGTGGAAATGGACAAAAACTACGCTGTCGTAAGTTTAATAAAACTATTTATGATAAAAATAGCTGGTTGTGTGGTTGCGAATTTGCGAACAAACTAATAAACTGTTCTGTTTTGTATGCGTTTTGTTTGGAGGTGACGAGACTTGGTCAAACAAAGGCACCGATGATCTTGTACATATATGGGAGAAGTTGAAATCCCATGAAAAATCTACCCTTGTTGAGCTGCCGCCCCTCACTTGCAAAAATTAAAAAACAAATAGCGCTGATTTATGAGCTATTTATGAGCTTTCATATTTCGCACATTAAAAATTTTGAGCTCGTTACACTGAGCAGGAAAAACATAGGGATATTGAATCGATCTTTGCGACAGAATTACGAGCTATTTATGAGCTCTTGAAATTATATAGTTTCGATTTTTGAGCTCATCCGCTTCACCCCCAAACAACCCTTTAATTGATTTAACTTAAGAGAAACATGCTGAAAAAAAATTAAAATATATCGTATCGCGGATATAATTCCTATAGCTTATATATTCTAAGAATAAACTCTTAAATCACGCGCATTTCGATTATTGAGCTACAACCCCTTCGCAAGAAAACCACCCCATCTTCCCGGCTTAGAGAGAGTTGTACTTAAATTGCATTAATAGTACATTATATACCGCGGGACTGAAGTAGTACATTTAATCCTGAAGGTAAAGTTTATGGCCCGACCGCAGGGAGGGCCATAATTTACCTGAAGGATTAAATGTACTTCAGTCGCAAGGTATATACGATACTTTTCGTACTTCCGGTATGATTTTATTAATTATTTCAATAATTTCAATCAGTTTTTTCTCTCTTCAACTCATTTAATAAACTGTCTTTAAAATAAGTTACCATAGTAACATTGCGTTGTGACAGTTATAATTTAGAAACATTGTCATTACTAGTGTCATTGTAAAGAAACATTGTTATTGATAATTATTGGTATCATGAGTGAAGAAGGTGTATCTGATATTGATAAAAGAGCAGCCGAAGTAGGTGAAGAATTGTTACCACCGAAATCTAGAAAACTATACGAGCAGCAGTACGATGCTTTTAAAAAGTGGTGCCGCTTAAAAAATGTGAGACAACCTACTGAAAATGCGCTGTTAGTCTACTTCGATGATAAATCAAAAGCGGTTTGTGCCTCAACTCTCTGGGCACATTACTCAATGCTGAAATCGGTTATTAACATTAGAGAAGATATTGATATAAGTAAATTACTGTCACAATATTAATTTGAATATTAACGTTAATTACCATTCTAATTAATTATATTTTTCAATAAAATATCCCTTAAATTCGTTTGTTTGTGATTTAATCGTTCCGGGAGTTTCGTCAATATTTAATCCCGGAGGGATTAAATGTGACACTTTAGTACCTGTCACAAGGGAGTGAAGTTGTCACTTTAGGCCCGGAAGTACGAAAAATAATTATTTGGCGACTACATATCATTTCATAATCTATGAGCTACCAAAATACGCGCATTTAAATCATTAAATTGCAATTCCTTTTGTATAGTGCAGTCACTGAAGGTAAAAATCAACTATTACCTTCAATTTCGGTGAACCTTCATCGATTTTCACGAAAGTTGGTACGAAACTCACGAAAAGTACATCAGCAGTAAATACTGCTGGTAAGTTGAGTTTTTTTTTATTGTTAATTACTTAATTTAAGGAACTGTTTTGATAAATTTTGGTCAATTTCTTGGCATCCCAAAAATAGTAGATACATTGATACATATATACATATAAGATAAAAATATCTGCGCCTATTTTTTTTAATTTCTATTTTATATCCTTCTTGACAATACCGTGAAACCGTCACTAAAAATTTAGGCAGCTGCCCGGATTCTGGCATTACCTTCCTAAAGATATACAAGCCGCCACTGGTACAAAGACAATATAAAATGAGCATGTATCTGAACATATTCTCACAGAAGAAAATAAGGAAATCACCAAGCACTTTCTATATAGCAAAGACTTCCTCTAAGAAAATCCAATAGTAGATGGTATCAGAAAAAGAGCACAAGATTGCTTAGTTTAATTCTGTGGTTCGTTGACTTCCGTAAAAGCCTAGATCCGACCCTGCATAAATGATATTCTCGCATGTACAAGATAAAATCTTTTGTAGGCAACAAATGTATATAAACTACTTCAGTTATTTGTGTATGCATAAAGATGTTTCGTACGATTTGCATATCGTATAATTACGACAAAAAGAAATCAATTTGTATGCACCTTGATAAAGCAACGCGTGCACTCAGGTCATATTTTCACGATGTATTCGCCAATTAAAATTATTCTATTTCTTGAGAAGATAAACGATGCATTTAAAAGACAATGTTTTATCTTGTTCTTTTCTTCGTTTTGTTGACATTAAGACATTACTCCATGTTTTTTTTTTTTCGATGTGCCTCCAGTAAGTTTCGTAAGTTAGTTTTCGTGGTGTTCCCGAAGATCGTCTTTTTATTGGGGAACCGTCTCTCACCGTCCTTACTACTCCATATTTGTTGTCATTCGGCTTATGTGGTCATTCCATTCTATTCTTCTGTTTCTTACGCAGTTATTAATGTTCTCCACCTTGCATCTCCGTCTCCGTATATCTGTACTTCTAGTTTTGTCTCATAGTCTCATAGTGTCTTACCATCGATTTTTCGATGGGTTTTCATCTCCACTGTTTCGAGCAATCTTTTTGTCCTTTCTGTGTTTCTGCCGCGTATGTCATTATTGGTCTGATGACTGTTGTAAATTCCGCCTTTCATCACTTTTCCGATATTTTTATTTCTCCATATTATATCATTCAAGTAACCTGCGTCTCTGTTTGCTCTATTCACTTGATCTTCCACTTCTGTTTCGAGCTTTCCGTAGCTACATATTGTTATGACTGATGCCTAGATCACGGTGAGCTTGAAACACGTTATTATCTAATTTAAAATAGCTTTTTTTATTGGAATATCTTCTACAACTGAAAAGTAGACAATACAAGACAAAATTCAAATCCGCTAAGTGTCCCTTTTGAAAAAAACGATTTTTTCTAAAAAATATATAAATTTGTGAAATGTTCGAAGAATTTCTTTAACCCCCCCGCATATCCTCCACCCGTTGCATTTTTTGTAATTTGCAAACTAGTGGATAAAAGAAAAAAATTAAGTATGTATTTGTTTATACAGGGCGGGCCAAAGAAAAGCGTCGACTTCGATATTTGGCAGTAGTTATTAGATTTTAAGGAAATGCCGAAACAGGTGCATTTTTATTTTTAAATTACAATTTTTGATACATATTTCATACTAGTGACGTCATCCATCTGGGCGTGATGACGAAATCGATGATTTTTTAAATGGGAATAGGGGTCGCGTGGTAGCTCATTTGAAAGGGTGTTCAATTCTCTATTCAGTTATATAAACAATAATATCATTATTTATACATGGTGGCCAAAAAATTTTTTTTAAATTAAATTAATTAACGCAAAAAGAAGAATATATGTAATTTATTTAACTCCAAATAGATTTTATTGCTGTAGGAAAATAAAAAAAAGATGTTTATTGGGCAAATAAACATTGCTGTTCGCTTAAACTAAATGTTAAAACTGTCAAAAGAGGTAGGTGGGAGGCTGTTTGTGATTTAATTTAAGCGAAAAAAAATGTTTATTTGTGAAATAAACATTTGTTTTCTATTTTCTGACAGGAGTACAATTTACTGCTGGTAAATAAATTAAAAGTACATTCTTCTTTTTGTACATTTACACCCTGTATAAATAATGATATCACTCTTTATATTACTGAATATAGAATTGTACATCCTTTCAAATAAGCTGCCACACGACCCCTATTTCCATTTAAAAAATCATCGATTACGCCATCACGCTCTGGAGGATGACGTCACTAGTATGAAATATATGCGAAAAAATTGCAATATAAAAATAAAAGTCGACCTGTTTCGGCATTTTTTTTAATCGAATAACTACTGCCAAATATCGAGGTGGACTTTTTTCTTTGGCCCACCCTGTATTTATATATTGCTGTATTCATGTACTATTAATATAGAAGTTTGAATAAACGTTTCTTTCATATTTCAAACGATTACAACGATAGTTATTGCAAAATATTTATGTAAAATGTTACTTTTCAGAAATTTATATTTTTTAGAAAATATAGATTTTTTCAAAAAGGGACTCTTAGCGGATTTAAATTTTTGTCTTGTATTGTCTATTTTTGAGTTGTAGAAGATATTCCAACAAAAAAAGTTGAAGCTATATTAAATTAGATAATAACGTTAGCTTTGGTATGATGCTGTGTGGTTTCTCTTACACTTTTGTAAATTTTTTTACTTTCGTGCCTGTTGTTATGTGCAAACATTTCCTCTGTTTGCTTTTTCTTTCTTCAACACGTCCTATTATTCTCTTCACTGTCGCAATTTTCTATCGTAGAATTCGCTATGGCTATAAGATACGTTGTGATATTAGTTACGTCGTTCGCCCATCTCTTTGAGACGAGAACGTGGTCACGTTTGTTAGTTACATTTGATTTTGGTATTGTATTATCCAAGTTCCTTTTTGGACCGGGCTGTATCGTCGCCCCCGCTAGCGAAATTATTCCGATTCGATTTTATTGCACAGACTTACTCAAAAAGAGGTCCTTTATAACATATCCACAGGGTGCCGGGCGGTGCCGTGGTCGAAAAATTGTTTAAACAATTTTTTTTAAACAAATTCACAAAAATTATTTTTTCATTTCGAACAATATTTTTTTAGATATTTTGGGTCATTCTGAGCAAAAACGGTCTTTTGTCATTTTTCCCTAAAATTGATTGTTGTCGAGTTATTGCGATTAAAAATTTGAAAAATGCGAAAATAGCCATTTTCAAGGCTTAATAACTCGATTAAAAATTATTATTATTAAATTCAAAAAGTGACCAAGTCAAGTTTCAAATCCCTTCTTCAAGCACCTGAAGAGATTTTTGTCATTATTTTATTACAAAGCTACTATTTTTAATTATTAACAATTAGCGCTATAGACCAACTGTATCGTCGCCCCCGTTAGTGAAACTATTTCGATTACATTTTTTTGCACAAACTTACTCAAAAAGAGGTCCTAAAACACATTCACAGGATTCAGAACAAATTCAAAAAAATAATTTTTTCATTGCGAACGTTTTTTTTAAGATAATTTGGGTTATTCTGAGCAAAAAATGTCTCTTGTGATTTTTCTATAAAATTGATTGTTGTCGAGTTATATGGCCATTTTCGCATTTTTCAAATTTTAAATCGCGTGTAGCTCGACCACAATTAATTTTAGAGAAAAATCACAAGAGACTTTTTGCTCAGAATATCCTAGATTATCTAAAAAAAATTGTTCGAAGTTAAAACATTATTTTTGTGAATTTGTTTTAAAAAATTGTTTAAACAATTTTTCGACCACTGCAGCGCCCGGCACCCTGTGGATATGTTATAAGGACCTCTTTTTGAGTAAGTTTGTACAAAAAAAAAATCGAATGGGAATAATTTCACTAACGGGGGCGACGATACATCCTGGACTGTAGCGCTAATTGTCAATAATTATAAATAACAGATTTGTAATAAAATAATGACAAAAATCTCTTCAGGACCTTGAAGGAGCGATTTGAAACTTTGAAACTTTTTAATTTCATAATAATAATTTTTAATCGATTTATTAAGCCTTGAAAATAGCCCTTTTAGCATTTTTCAAATTTTTAATCGCGTATAACTCGACAACAATCAATTTTAGAAAAAAATGACAGGAGACCTTTTTTGCTCAGAAATGCCCAAATTATCTAAAAAAATTATTTAAGGGGCTTTCCTAGTGTAAAAGTACGAAATATAATATGTACTTTTTTGGGAATTTAAAAAAAAAGTACTATACCAATTGTGTTGAAAATTTGCATGAGCATTTATTATAAAAAGAAGTACATAAAAACAATTTTCATAAGAAATATTGAAAATTAAACGATTTATGCGCCATCTGCTGGCACCGTGAAAATAAAAACATAGCTCCACTGCTGCAGTGATTGGGACTAATAGAGATTCTGAAACATAAAATTTTAAAGTTATTATTGAAGTATATGTCATTTTCTATACCATCAACTAGGGGTTTTTTGATCGGATAAAAAATGTCAATTTGGTGGTTTTTGAAACTAAAAATGTTTTAGCTAGTTTAAAAAAAATCAACACTTCGTCGTTTTATTTTAGAAATTCCCAAAAAAGTATATGCATTTCGTACTTTTACACTAGGATAGCCCCTTAAACAATTTTTCGACCACGGCACCCTGTGGATATGTTATAATTTATAAGAACCTCGTTTTGAGTAAGTTTGTGCAAAATAATCGTATCGGAATAATTTCTGGAATATAGTACTGGTAATGACATAATTATTTGCTATTGCAAATAAGAAGTGTTTTTAATAAAAAAAATAGGTGGTAATATATTGAAGTTGATACTACGTAGTCAATTATATTAGTTACCAAGGATGTACAACGCTACGTAGTAATTGTAATAGCATACTGATAAGGAGGTTATCAATTTGAAGTTACTTTCCTAGATTTTAATAAATAAATAATGTACCAATTGCTGACGTGACTGATTTTTTTCATTTTTTTTTCTAGCAATGTGACTAATTTGAAAATATGAACAATGATTTCAATGAATATTTTGGATCTGATTTCAATTTAAACTTATTTTGTTCTGAAATTAGTCCATTGAAATGTTACATTTTTTAGGCCATACCTTGCATTTGTTAGAGGAGTCAATTTTATTTTTATAATATGTAGGGAGGTCAGTAAAAGCTTATGTTCAAGCTTTTTGGGGTCACCACCCTTGTCCCCCGGCTGCCATCTTGGAAAAGGGGTGCAAAGGGGTTTCGCGCTGTATTTCGTAAACTAGCAACCCTACAGAAATTTTAATTTCACATAAAATGAAGCAAATTAAATTTTGCCAGACTCTATGGGACAGAGCTAGAAGTACAGATATACGACGGAGATGCAAGGTGGATAACATTAATAACTGGGTAAGAAACAGAAGAATAGAATGGAATGACCACATAAGCCGAATGACAACAAGTAGGGTAGTCAGGACAGCGAGAGACGGTTCCCCAATAGGAAGACGATCAGTGGGAAGACCACGAAAACGATGGAACGACAACTTACTAGAGGCACATTGAAAAAAACAGAGTCATGTCTATACAAAAAGAAGAAGAGAAGAAGAAGAAAACCACCATCCATAACAAAGTGGCTTCTATGACTGTTATTACAGTCGTTCTATTGGTGTAAAGGCATTAAACAAAGATGATTTGGTACCTTTTCTCATTCCATCCTCTGTGAATAATGTCAATGGAAAAGGTGAAAAATAGTTTAATAATAGCATAGGAATATTAAGATCATAATAAATTGTACGAATAAAAATATATAGATAGAAAAGTAAGCCTAACGTTTTGTTTTTATCGTATCCCTATGAGCATTCGAGAATCTGGTTAAGTTTGGAGAGCTGTGAAACCTTGATATATTGGTTATTTATGATATAAGTGTTAAAAGTACACGTTTAAGGCACACATGGGAAAGTTTGCAGAATGAGCGATAGCGAGTTCTGCAATTCACATGAGTGCCTTAAAAATGTACTTTTTAACACGCATATCATACAATATTTTTTCTACAAACGTAATTACAGGACAATATCTACAAAAACTTTTACTTGAACGTGACTGACATTCCATTTTTATTTATATTTTTTTGACATTACATCAAAATTGTCTATACGGTCAATACGAACTGCAGTGCCTTAAAAATATTTTTTCTACAACCACTATTCAAAGTGCACTTTTCTGCACGGTTTTATGTTAGCAAACTTGATATTTTCTCACAGTATAAGATATTTGACATTAGTGTGCAGAAAAGTGACGTTTCTGTGCCGTAAAGTGACGTTTCTGTGCCGCAAAGTTCTTTTCTGCACAATTGACTACCTCATTCTGAGTAACGTTACATTCTGTTTACATCCGTGGACTACCGCATTCTGAGTAACGTTATATTCTGTTTACATCCGTGGTTAAACTTTAGACAAAAATATAACCTATAAGACAATTATTATATTTAACTATAGCATAGAAACTAAATTATGGATGTTACAACTGTTTTATTTTACAATTTTATTCTTATTAAACATTTTATAATTATCACATAACCAATAAGGATTTAGCAACCTGTGCAAGAGACGTCGAATGAAGTAGGTTTTGTGTAAATCCGTGACTGCATAAGTATAATGTCAATAATGTGTAATAATTGTTTAAATTTAAACAAATTAAGGCAGTGCATTAATTTTTTAACTGATTTCTGTGCAATTTATTTAGGTATAAGGAATTTAAATTGATTAGTTGGTATTAATTAAATACAGTTTAAAATTTATCACATAGGTACCTATTATAATTAATCGTCGTTTGGAAATTGTGATTTTTATTTTTAGGAAAAACTGTGCTTGTAGAAAAAGTATAGTGTGAAACACGTGCAGAAAGGTAATTTCTCACTCGTTTGAATTGCGGCACTCGCTTGCGCTCGTACCGCAACTTTTCAAACTCGTGAGAAATTAGTACCTTTCTGCACTTGTTGCACAATATACTATTAAAGCACTAGTGCCTTAAAGTAGCATTTTTAACGCTCGTATGGAGTGCTAAAAATTGCATTTTTTAACACGGTTGTAGAAAAATAATATTAAACAACTTTTTACTGGAAATTGTTCGTTAAAAAACTCTCTACAAAATTGCTGTCATTTTATTGTAAAATGAACGGAGAAAAAGTTATAACCTCCAAAAGGAAAATTTTCTCTTATTTTTGTTTATAACTTTTTTGTTGGTCACTTAACGATAAAAAGTAATAGATATAAAATTGTAGAAAATTTAATTTGCTTCATTTTATGTGAAATTAAATTTTCTGTAGGGTTGCTAGTTTACGAGATACAGCGTGAAAGCCCTTTGCACCCCTCTTTTAAGGTGGCGGCCGGGGGACAAGGGTGGCGACCCCAAAAACTTGAACTCTCTACTGACCTCCCCTACACATAAAAAAAATAAAATTGACTCCTCTAAAAAATTCAACCCTAAATGTAACATTTCAATGGACTAAATACAAATAATACAAATACAGTAAGAACCAATAACGAGAAATCCAGATAATTTACTACAAGTCAAGCGAGTCAAACAGAGTTGCGTGTTTAGTCCACTGCTATTCTCAGTGGTGCTGGATGAACCAATAAAGAAAGCCAAGAGAAGAATGAGAAAACTAACATTAGGCTACTGGCAAATGAAACAGACTCAACTATCGGAGCTACTATTTGCAGATGACATGGTATTAATAGCAGAAAACAGAGAAGACTTACAGAACAACTTTGAAATCCTAGAAGAACTTTTAAACATAAATATAAAAATTAATACAGAGAAAACAAAAACAATGATAATTTCAAATATGAGGAAGACACACGCAATAGAATTAGATGAGAAACAACTAGAGCAAGTGGAATATTTTAAATACCTAGGAGTAATAATTGAATCAAATGGTAAATAAGACATGGAAATAATCGAGAGAATGGGACGAACAACTTATTCAACAGTATAAAAATAACATTTTTAGGAAAAAAAGAGATACCGGAGAAGGTAAAAACGGCAGTTGCTAGATTAGTAGTTAGACCAACAATCATATATAGCAGCAAGACATGGACATTGACGGGAAGGCAAAAATCCAGAGTCAATGCTATGGAAATGAGGTTCCTTAGGAAACTAGCAAACAGAAAGAGGACAGACAAACTAAACAATCAGACAAAAGCTAAAACTATAACCAATCAATGAAAAAATAGTAGAAGGACAACTTAGATGCTTCGTGAACGTGTGTAGAATGTCGAACGAGAGGCTAACAAAACTAGTGTTCGAAACGAGAGTGCAGGAAAAAAACAAAAGAAGAAGACCAAGTAGTGTGGGTAGATGAAATCAGAAAAGAAGTCGAGAAGAAAGGATTGACATTGGAAAGTGCAAGAAACCTAACACAAGATAGGAAAGCATGGAGACTACAATGCCAAACTCAACTCCACCAGCCATACACCTAAAGGCTTAGGACTAAGTAAGTAAAGTAAGGTGTGAAATTACTTCAACAATCATATTACACAGCCTTACAAAAAATTCAGCGGCTACCAATCGTTACATTTTATAATCTTTTAGTTTTTCGTTTAGCAAAAAAACGATCCTATTCATTTAAAAACTTCACGAGCAGACGACTTGTTAAAAAGTATATTATTCTCTGTCGTCCGGCGTCCTGAAGTTGCCATTGTTACTCCGACGAAACGTAAATAAGGAATTTAAAATTCTATTAAAAGTTTGAGCCCTAGGTGATAACAGTAAATATTTTACTATTAAAAAAAAAAACGAACGGTGACAAGTAGCAGGAAGCGCGCGTGAAATGTGAAAAGTACGAAAAATAGCAGGAAATTTAGCTATAGTAGATCTAGAAAAAATGTGGAAAGTTCTAGAAAATTAACTCATTTAATTAAATCTTTGTCTTCTATTCCCATTTGCGCCAATACAGGGTGGTGGGTGGTCCTTAAGAAATTGTACAAAAAGAAACAGTAGATTTTAAACTATCCAAAACTATAAAAAATACTGATATAAATCAAAAACTATCCAAAATGACCAAAAATTACAAATAAACTACAATTAAATACGCAGAAATAAACTAGTTTGAAAAAAACTCATGTTTTTGAGAAAAAAAAAAGGAAAAAACTTCAGTTAAAGAAAAGATAGCAAGGTAAAAAGTATCACATATTTATATATTTTTAGATAATACTTACGAAGAAATACATTTGATCCAAATAAATAATCGGATACAACAATAATCGGATCAGTATATAAAAACGCAAAAGGGCGAAAATAGCAGGAAACGTAGCTCTAGTTACTCTAGTAAATCTAGAAAAAATATGGAAACTTCTAAAAAATGAACTCTTTTAATTTAATCCCTGTCTTGTATTTCCATTGGCGCTATTTAATGCGAATATATCATCTGTTTATTTCATCTCTCATTTTGTCGCATGGAATAAATGTATTCTTTTTTTTTATTATAAAGTTTTATATGAGATATTTAGCTTTTCATTGACCTCTTGTTCTTTTAAATTATATTAATACATAATTCACCTGTCTTTTATATAAGTTTATGAAGATTCTAAAATATACAGTATGGTGCAAATGAAAGGAATAAATTCGTTATTTTTAGTAGGGGAGGAAAGTGTGCTAAATGTGCAGTCACTAGAACGCATTGGGGACCTATTGGCTTGTGAAGAGTAGGTTCTAAAACAAAAAAAAGTTAAGTAAAGTTTTCCATTTTAGTGGGGACTTTCGATTTTAGGGGGGACTTTCCATTATTAATTTAATTTTCCATTTCCAACAATCGTTTTTTCCGATTATAGCGCCATTTATCCATAACTCGAAAAAATACTCCATACTCTCCAAAATCCATACTCTCCAAAAAAAATCCAAAAAAATTGTTGTATGTGAGTTCTAACTGACCTGACCTGTTTGATTTTTAATCGACTGCAAAAAATTGCTGAAATTATTTTTTGTACTAACCTAAGCTTTCGAATATTGACCTAACCCAATTTCCAAATTGTTTTGTAATCAATAAACAATTTTCTACAATATTCAACAAACAAGATTTCAACGTAGTCATGAGTATGTCCCACATGGCAATAACCCCCTGTATTTTTATAAGTCACTAATTTTAGCCGGTTCAATCATCCGTAAGCATATTACTAAAAGAAGCTATTGCAGCAAAATGTTTCAAAAATTATAAAACAAACAGTTATAATAATATCGATTCTGCGATTTTGTTTTAAATTTCAAAAGCATGTGCTAATTTGCGTTTGCGTTGCCATCTGCAGTAGGTAATACAACTGATTGAGATTGAAGTCCATGACTTTGATATTTTTGCCAGTTTTGCAATCTGTGTATTAGGGTCATTTTCATTTATTTTCATAAGATGCCTTATCCTCTTCTTCCTTTATATAAGCAATTTTGCTTGTTCGTTGTCGGGGTATTGCATCATTACCGGATTTACACTCAGTCCTGTTGGACAGGGAAGTGGGCAGCGTGAATGTGTAAATAGCTCACTCGCGCTGCCGCTGCTCATGCTACTGCCATTGCACGGCGCTCCCTCAAAAGTCGGTTTTCGAGATGGAAGTCAAAGGACGGGCAGCGCGAGCGCGAGTAAGCATTCACATTCAGCTACTCTCTCTCTCTCTCTCTCTCTCTCTCTCTCTCACTTGCCGCCGGCAAAGCGGTAAGTGAGTAAAAGAGCAAGACGATGCTGTCGTCACATTCCATTCTTGAGAGTCGTTCACTAAATGAGTTGTGAGGACATTGGCGAGGAACTGATGTGAACACCTCAGTCGCGTCGATATCGTATTTCGGGCAATATTTCCGACAGCGGCATTAGTAGTGGCAAAGGCTGAATATAAATCCGGCATATTGCCGGATATTGTCACTCCATCTCTTGCGTGGTCGGCCGATATTCTACCACTTGATGATTTGTCCTTGCTCTTTTAATTACCCTATCATTCTACTGATGTGATTGTTCCATTATTTTTTTCTATTTAGTGTGAACTCGTTTATACCCTGTAGATTACATTTTATTCTGATTTCATCATTCCTTATTCGGTTTCTCCAGCGTGATTCCTGTAATTCTATTGGGAGTTGGGAGTGCTCATTTCTGCTGTGTCCAGCATTCGCTTTGTTTTGGCTGTGTCGGGTCATGTTTCTGATGCGTATGTCATTGATTTCATCTCACAGTTAATATGTCGGTTACGCCACATAACAATATAGAGTGCTAATAACCGGCAAAACAACGCAAAAGATGGAAAACTTAATACATACAGTACGTAAATCGTTCATCTGGTTCATAGGGAATATACATTGAGACAATTATGGCAACTACGCTAACCTGTGTTAGTTGAAGCTTCTGTTCGAGTACGAGTTTCTGGTGTAATAGAACTGTTAAAACGAACAGAATGGGTGAGTGACTACATTGCTATATATTTTGACATATATTTGTGTCAGCCGAAATGAATTGTCAATTTTTAGGTTAATACCCCTTAATGCGAACAACCATATTGTCTCAATGTATATTCCCTATGTCCAGCTGAACGATTTACGTACTGTATATTGTGAAGTAAAAATGAAACTAGTAGAGGTGGAAATTATCGATATAAACGTATAAATTAACATTGCATTACATAGTTTCCCACCTTTATACGTATCGGAGGAGTATGACAACTGTCGCTGTGACAGGAGAATTTTATAAAAAACTGTCACAGACGTCTAAAGGTGGGAAACTATGTAATGTAATGTTAATTTATGCGTTTATATCGATAATTTCCACCTCTTCTAGTTTCATCTCTTTTTATATTTCACAATGTATTATGTTTTCCATCTCTTCCAGCACTAAGGTATCATCGGCATATCTAACATTGTTCACGATTACTCCATTTTAGCACAGAACCAGAGCTTTTCCCCTTGTCTAATACTAAATGCGTTAATTTAAAAAATATTTCGTGCTTACAGTTGAGTGGTTTGTAATTTTATATTCTTCTTACTTTGAATCACTTTTATGCCGTTTTTTGTAAAAAAAAGTTTGTAGAAAAGTCCATGGAAAGGTTTTCAAACGAGCTCCACAACTCTAGAGGTGGAGTGTTGTAAAAAATCTTGAATTTACAACTAAAATAATATATAATAATGGTCATTTTTGTCGGGATAAAAAAATAGCAAAAAGAATACTAAGTTTTAATAGTATACATATAACATACCTAGCGGGAAAGTACTCTATTTCAGCCGAGCGGCAAGGTAGTTTACCGAGGTGCGAAGCACCGAAGTAAACTACAGACGCGAGGCTAGAATGAGTTCCCGCGAGGTTTGTATACTATTTTACTCACAATCGGTTAGTAGTTTATGGATTTCTAATACTCACAATCTACCAATAATAATTTCGTTTCAAATATCTGTATCCATTTTCATTATGTGATAAGATGAATTATTTTAAGTAACCTGTGAGATCGTTGCTAGGTAACAAAACAAGTTTAATAATAGTTAATAGTAATCATAATTCCAATGTAACTATTAATATTTATAATTCCAAATAGTTTTCTTTTTGTTATTGTTGTTGTTGTTTCTTAATTAAATAAATGTTGAGTGGATTCTATTCTTTCTAAACAATATTTTAATCAAAAATGACATTGACATTTGCAGGTAGAAAAGTGACAGATGCTAGCCGGGAAAGTAAAGTAAGTAATAAGTCGCTTCCTGATTACTCCAAAGGTTAGAAATCCATAAATTACTAACCGATTGTGAGTAAACCATTTTCTTTGAGCCTGTCCCCACTGTTCCAGTTTTTGCTCGAAATCTCCTTCAGCATTTCCTAGTAACATTACATAATCCGTATACAGTAAACACCAGGGACTGTTACCCTGCACTTTTCCTGTTATCTCATCCAACACTAATGAGAATAAAAGGAACAAGCACTGAGCCCTGGTGCAATCATACTTTCAGATGAAATTGATCCGTCTCTCCCACACCTGTCCCCACATCAGTATCACTAGTTATTACTCCAGTGGCGGATCTGGAAATTTGCCTTGGGAGGGGAAATTTGGTTTAGGGGGAACTTTTAATGAAACACCAACCAAAAAACATAAAATAGATAAACCCAAACTAGATACATAAAAGACATAAATCGGTGGTACCTATGATTAATGTCATTCCTAATACATTTTCAGTGAAAATAATAACTCTTTGATAAGTGTTGGAGATACAATGTTTTTTATATGCGTGTCCGCGAAGATTATAACTTCTAAAATATTTATGACGAAAAGATTTAGTTCTTAATAGATGCCGACGAAAATATTTATTTCCCTTTCTGTTCTCGCGAAAAAAATAATTCTTGGAAGATTTACAGCGAAGAAATCATTTTTCAATAAGTGACTACAAAAAAGAAATAATTTTGTTGATGTACCGGCGAATATGTACTATAATTTCCAAAAGGTTGTTGGGAAAACAATTACTTCTTTACAGATATCGGCGGAAAAAATTATTGCTATTTACGTGCCCAAGAAGATTATAAATTTAAAAATATTTGTGACGAAAAGAATTCTTTTTAGACCAGGAACAACAAAAAATAATTATTGTTATCTGTACATCCACGAAGAACATAACTCCCAAAATATTTATGACGAAAACATCTAGTTCTTAAGGTACTAGTACACTTTAGAAGACCAAAAATAAGCATTTTTTCAAGATTTTTCTTCTCAGAACCTTTATTAAAAATGAACATAAAACTTTTACATATTAATATTTAACTCTTAGAGAATATAAAAAATATATCCTTTTTCATTTATGCACGTACACTAATATTGTAGAGGGGCTAAAGTCGAGGCCTCGAAAAAAAGTAGTTCCGATGGCGGACAGTTAATCTCAGGATTGGGATCTCTGAAACAAAAAAATCGTAGGGCATTGGAAAAAGGAAGGTTTCTTACGTGACAATTTACCACCGTTAGTGAAAAATTCCGCAAAAAAATTATTTTACAAAAATTTGAAAAAAATTTGTGATTTTTCTTCAGTTTTTCATGGTTTTTTCAAATACCGTATGATTTTCTGTTTCAGATATCCCAATCCTGAGATTAACTGTCCGCCATCATTTTTTGAGGTCTCGAGTTTTGCGCCCTCTACAATATTAGTGTACGTGCATAAATGAAAAATATATATTTTTTGTACTCTCTAAGAGTTACAAATTAATATGTAAAAAGTTTTATGTTCATGTTCATAAAGGTTACATTAAAAATATTAATCGGCAACACCAAAATTTTTATGCATGTACATCATTTTATCTTTGCATGTACTTTCGGGGGAACCTGTAACCCCTAGAGAGCGCGTCCCCAAGGTGGCGGATAGGGGCATGTCCTCACCAGCCTAGTGCTGGCGGATAGGTAGGAAATAAAATACTACCCGCGGACCAACAGGTAGGGCGGAGGATGCTCTAAAGCTGTAGAGAAAGCAAATCCTCTAGGAGAAGGAATACTCCAAAATCAAACCCTGGTCCTCCAGGTCGGGGGTTGAGGCATCGGGTTAACTCCCGTTACTCGGAAAAATTCAAACTGTTAAAAAACCTAGCGAAACGCCTCGGAATCGATTGATTATAAAACGACGACACATGCTACGGAAAAGGATGACGAATATTGTAACTTGGAACGTACAAGGGTTTAAACAAAAAATAAATGAAGTAATACACGAAATAAATAGACTGAACATAGACATCGCAGTGATTACCGAAACAAAACGAAAGGGTCAAGGATCAGAAAATATCGGAGAATATGATTACTCCTACAGCGGGGTACCAAAGGAGAAAAGAGCCCAACAAGGTGTAGGTATACTTATACGCAAGAAACTAAGGAGATTCATAACTGCTTGGGAAGCCATCAGCGAAAGGCTCATAAAAATGAATCTAACTATCAAAGGAAAAAAGATTACGATTATTGGAGTATATGCAGTAAACGATGATGCACTGGTGAATATTAAGGACGACTTTTTTGAAAAGCTACATTCAGAAATTGCAAATATCGGCAGATCACGAGAAATTATAATCTTGGGGGACCTAAACAGTAGAACAGGCAAGAAACAGCACAATAAAGTCATAGGCCAATATGGTGAAGAAGCTATAAATGACAATGGTACTAGGCTAATAGCCTTATGCGAACAAAATGATATGAAAATCACAAACGGATTCTTCCAACACCGAGATATCCATAAATATACATGGACACAAAATACCCGAGGGCTGAAATCAATCATAGACTATACAATCATAAGACAAAAGACTAAATTGATTGTACAGGATGTGCGGGTATATAGAGGAGCCACTTGCGGCAGTGACCACCATCTATTAAAAACAAAGCTCACAATAGGAATAGATAGAGCAAGAGATTTAAAAGAAGCTGCAGCGGAAATAGAAAAATTTACAGAAAAGAAATACAACCTAAACAGCTTAGAACAAGAAAGCGTGAGGGATTTATACAGGAGTAGATTAAATAAAAAGTTAGAAACCATGCAATTTACCAGCAATGAAGAGCATTATCATTATATAAAAACATGTCTTCAGGAAGCAGCAACAGAGGCCCTCGGACTCCAAATAAAAAACCACAGAAAAACTCCGTATTGGTGGGACGAAGAAATAGAACAAGAGATTAAAAATAAAAGAGAGAAGTATAAAAAATTTCTGAACACAAGGACCGACGCCGATAAGGTAGAATACAAGAGGGTCCAAGCTAAAGTGCGAAAAATGATATGCCAAAAGAAGAATGAGGCTTGGGAGCAAAAGTGTAACATGATTAACACACATTTAGGAGGACGGAGAAGTACAGAAAGTTGGAAAGTATTAAAATCGCTACGACAAGAAAAGAAAAGAGATATAATATCAGCAATCACACCGGATCAATGGGACGAATATTTTGAAAAACTCCTAAATGAGGACAGAGCGGAATTTTTAAATAACAGTGATACCAGCAATGTAAATATCTTAGCCTCACCATTACGGGTAACAACAAAAGAAGTAGAAGAAGTATGTAAGTTTTTAAAAAATAACAAAGCACCAGGACCAGGGAACATACCAGCTGAACTAATAAAATATGGCACAACAAAATTATATGAAAACCTGGCTAAACTCTTTCAAAGATGCATCAACGGAGCGGAAATCCCAGAAGAATGGAAGACATCATGGATATCCACCATACATAAAAAAGGCAGACGGGATCAATGTGACAACTACAGAGGCATCGCTGTAACGAACTCGATCAGCCGAATATACGGAAAAATGATTAAAAATAAAATCGAAAACGAATATAAAGATATAGAAGCTGAAGAACAGGCAGGATTCAGGGCAGGGAGATCAACGGTTGACCATCTGTTTTGTATTACACAGATTATTGAGAAGAAACTGGCCGTCAACCAGGAGGTGCATCTGTTATATGTGGACTTAAGAAAAGCGTATGATAGCATTCCACAAAACAAACTATGGGAAGCATTAGAGAAAACCAATATAAGCGCAAATTTAATAACAGCGACGAAACAATTGTATACCAAAACTGCATCAAGGGTGAAAGTTGGAAGCAGGCTATCGAGAGGATTCCAAATTAGCAAAGGCCTAAAACAAGGGTGCTGCCTTTCACCGACATTATTTAAGATCTACCTCGAACAAACTCTAAAACTTTGGAAACGCAAATGCAAAAACATGGGATTACCGATCAGCAACAATACAATATACACTTTGTCATTTGCAGACGACCAACTTGTACTAGCGCAAGACTACGATGATATAGAATATATGACAAGGAAATTAATAGAGGAGTACAAAAAAGGTGGTTTGGAAATAAACATAAAGAAGACCGAATATATGTGTATCGGTGGGACACAGCAGGACCTTACACTGAGGAATGGCGAAATTATTAAACATTGCGACGCATATAAATACCTTGGTATGACCATCACACAAGAAGGAAGCGTAGACCGGACGATAGAAGAAAGAAACAACCAGGGAAGAAAAGCAATTACCCTTCTCAATAGCATCCTCTGGGACCAGTCAATATCAAACAACAACAAACATAGAATATACAATACAATTGTTAAGAGTATTAATCACTTACAGCAGTGAAGTATGGCAAATAAAAGAAAGATACAAGAGAAAACTTGAAGCAACAGAAATGGATTTCTGGAGGCGCTCAGCAGGAAAATCAAGATTAGAAAGGGTAACCAACAACAGAATTAGGGAAATAATGAATGTGAAACACACAATAGTAGATGACATTAGTACCAAACAGCTTAGATGGTATGGACACGTACAAAGAATGTCCGAAGAACGACTCCCGAAACAAATCCTAACGTGGACCCCTCATGGTAGACGAAAAAGAGGAAGACCCCGCCTGAGTTGGAGAGAAGGCATAAATCGAGAAATGAGAGAAAGAGAATTGGATGAAGACCTTTGGATGGACCGAAGTGAATGGCGACTAGGCATCGGAAGACGTAGGAGAACGTTTTAAAACCGATATATATATATATATATATATATATATATATATATATATATATATATATATATATATATATATATATATATATATATATATATATATATATATGTATATATGTATATATATATATATATATATATATATATATATATATATATATATATATATACATCATTTTATCACTCCAAAAACCTTTAAAATAAGCTTTTGTAGATTAAACTCTGTACAGCCATTTCGGATATTATAATATATTATAATTACATACACACACATATACTACAAGCACGCACACATACACACACATACATTCACATAGAGATCTGATGATCTACTCGAAAAGTTACATCGATTGGTACTAAATAAGTTGTTTTTGATATGCGAATTGACAAAGTTACATTTCCGTACGATGCCAAAGCTTCCTTGGAAAGGAAGCAAAATAAGTGCTCGCTGTCGCTTTAGGATTATTCTTTTCGTCGCGCATTATTAGGATTCATAATCTTCGCAAACATAGAAATAGAAATGATTTTTTTTGCTGTCATTCATCGAAGAGTAATTATTTTGGCCGAGAAATTTTTAGTAGATAATATTAATTTTCGTGGAAATATAATCAGAAATAATTCTTTTTACAAGTAATTATTGTGAACTTTTTCTTTTCACCACACTGTATTAGAAGGTATGGTCTTCGAGAGTATAGAACAGAAAAAATATTTTTCCACCTACCTTTACTGAAAGTATACTTTTATGGACCTGATTGTAGGGAGCAAAGTTGTACTTGTTATTGGCGCCCTGTACAATATCTATTTTCTATTACGTAAGTATCTATACATTTTAACGTTTATTTAAAAACACTCTGTATTTTGCAGAATGGTAAAAAACAGTAAATTGTTATTCTGATTTAACAATGTTTACATTAATAATTTGACTTATTTGACAGTTGACAGTTATATTTTACTTACTTGCAGTGGCGGCTCGTGGTAATTTAAGGAGGGTGTTCAATTAAAGAATGTAATTATACAAACAGTGAATAAGCGCCGCAGGCGAAAAATTTTTGGGGCCTCGCCAAAAGATGTCCTTTAAAATGAAACCTGTCTTTGACCCGATTAGTCAGGATGTCACACACTTTTTTTGTTTTGTGCAGAATATGATACCTACTGAATGATGACGCTTCTTCGGTGGTGAAGGTGGAGGCAGAAGTTACGAATAATGATATGGCTTTGTCAAAACTGTTTAAAAATCCGTTTATTTTAACGGCATCCAAAGACCGAGATTGAAATTATAGTTTTATTCTTTGAAAATACTAAACATGGAAAACAAAATAAAGAATGTAGTTTATCACACCCACATAATCACTAAGTTTTTCTATATTGTTCAACTTTAAAACAATGTTTAAACTTTTTGTTTCTTATTGCACATTCTTGTACCAAGTTTATCTCCGGCCAAGTTAGTCCATTCTTTTTATAAGAAGTCGATTTTCAAAACTATTTGCATTTTCTTTTATAAACGTCACTGAATAAGGCTCCACCATCCTAAAAAAAGTAACCTACCAATATTGTATTTAATAAAATCCCACAACAGAAAATGCCAAACTGTGAATCGAAACGCTTCGCCCCGGTCTCTGTGTGCACTAGTGTGCAGTGCACAAATCGTCAATGTTTTAAGATAGGAGAATCCCTGGTTCACGGATTTAAGAGCTCTCGTTCTTCTATATTCTATATAGGGTTACTGTATAGTGGCTGGGTTCAATTTGAATTTTGCACTTACCACGTACATCTAGCGTAGCGGTGTTGTGCAAACAAATTATGTGATTAATAAATACAGTTATATTTTAATGATAATATGATATTTATGAGATTTAAGAAAAAATATTTTAATGATATTTATGAGATTTTTAAAAATATGTAGTTTATTGAAATTTTATTGGGTGTTCACTGCACAAGTGAACCAATGGAGAAACCGCCCCTGCTTACTTGTTAGTTTTAGTTCTAATAAATTGTGTTGGTTAGTTACATAAATAAATTAAGTAAAAATGAAAAAAAGACTTCTTATTTGAGGAAGGTGGAAAAACCATATGTATAACATGGGAGTAAAGTGCTTTTCCTCCCCTGAATGATTACTTGAATGAAGTAAACTTCATTCTCGAGAGGAAAAGTAGCACTTTCCTCCCTTGTTATACAAATAGCTATTTCGCTCTCATTCATTCAGGCTCATACTTTTCACCGCGCATAATTAGGAGTTACTTATAATCTTCATGAATACTGAATTAGAAATAATTTTTTTCAATGTTATTCACCGAAGAATAATTATTTTCAACGAGAACTTTTTAGTAATTATAACTTTCGTAGACCTACAAACAGAAATCATGTTTTTTGCTGATACTCCCCAAAAAATAATTTTTTGCGTTAACACTATATTAAGGCCCCGTCTCACCATCAAATAATTGACATTTATTTGATCAAACTTGACAGTTAGTGACACAAAGTGACAGTTAGTATGTATAGTTTGTGTCACTAGTCAAGTTTGACTGTCAAGTTTGATCAAATAACTGTCAATTATTTGATGGTGAGACGGGGCCTTTAGGGATTATAATTTTCACAATCATATAACCGAAAATAATATTTTTCGCGGCGTTCATTGAAAGTTATACTCTTCACCGCATTTTTCGGAGTTATACTTTTCGTAGGCGGCGGCGAAATAATAACTTATATGCATTAAGTTCCCTTAATTTTCCTAACTAGGGTCTTTATTGGGTTGAACTTTGAACTTATATGTATGTGGCTTAAGTTTCATGGCAGCTAATATATTTTATTATTATATGTTTCAACGATTTTTTTCTTGAATTTTACACCTCGTTGAGGGGAAATTTCGTTGTGGCGAATACATACATGACACTCCCTCATACATAAAATATATCCCTCACAACTTTCACCTACTCACCGGAAACTGGTTATTCCATTTTTATAACCTATAAAAATAATTCAAATAATTGAAATAATAAAATATAATTTACACATCGGCGAAAATGAATTTTGAGTAATTTTATGATTTTATAAAAATATCTCTGTGATTTCTAAATTATATTTTATTGTAACAAATGTTCATTCTGCTTATTTTTATAGGTTAAAAAACATAATGAAGCATGATGAAAAAAAAAACGAAATGAGTTCTGTAAATAAATTGATAAGAAATGTTTTATCAATATTTATTATTTATAGAAGGGAGAAAAGAACAAATTTTTTATCCTTTAATAAATATTTACAATTTCAATTTCGCCTAGGCTTTACAGTTCTTGTTTGTTTAGTAGGTGCGTTAAATAGCTATTTGTATAACAAGGGAGCAAAGTACTACTTTTCCTCCCGAGAATGAAGTTTACTGCGCGACGCGTATTGGACGGCAGTAATCATTCAAAGGAGGAAAAGGCACTTTATTCCCATGTTATACATATAATTTTTCCACCTTCCTCAAATAACAAGTCAATTTTTCATTTTTAATTAATTTATTTATGTAATTAACTAATAAAATTTATTAGAGAACAAAAATTAACAAGTAGGTACAGTATAACTGTCAACTGTCAAATATAAGTCAAATTATTAATGTAAACATCGTTAAATCAAAATAACAATTTACTGTTTTTTACCATTCTGCAAAACACAGAGTTATAAATAAACGTTAAAATGTAGATTCTTACGTAATAGAAAATAGAATATTCTATAGGGCGTCAATAAGTTATTTAATCAATGACATACAATGACGTCACTTTTACTCTCTAGGGAGTAAAAGTACTTTGCCTTCCTAAGGAGGAAAAGTACGACTTTTACAAAAGTACGACAATCAGGTCAGGAAATGTATACTTTCGGTAGAGGTAGGTGGAAAAATACTGTTTTATGTCCGAACATCATTCAACTTTGGACGAAATAAACAGGGCTGTAGATTTTCTTACCCTAATAGGCCGAAATCTTTTTAATCGCAGACTCAAAGTCACCTATTTTCAGACAAAAATAACATTTAATAAAACCAGAGACAGGTAATTTGTTGTTTAAAAGGGGGTACATTTTTCCGGTATTTCCGATTATTTTACTTTCACCCCAAAGCCAGGGTCAGAATCACATGAACATTTTTAATGGCAATAGGGGTCTTTGCAAGATTTTGTAATTTTCTATAATTTTTCTTTAAATTTTTAAACTCTGTCAAAAATTTTATTTCACCCTGTAGAATATTCTAGCATTTAGGTATAAAATACTGAAATTAAAACCCAACTATAGCATCAAGTTTTCTAACATTCTGCTTTTTGATTCATTCGTTTATGTTGGATAATAAAAAAGTTAGATACTTTAACAACTAGACATGTTCTTCATCAATACACGGTGTTTCTAAATAAGTGCGACAAACTTTAAGGGATAATTCTGCATGAAAAAATAATGACAGTTGGCTTTATAAACGTATGTCTGCAAATGTTTCGTTTACGAGATACGGGTTGTTGAATTTTTTCTTACAAACTGACGATTTATTTATTCCTTTAAAACCAGTTGAGATATGCAAATGAAATTTGGTAAGTTTTAAGAGATAGTTATTGCTGATTTTTTGACATAAAATTAAGAATTTTATATTCACCATTAGCGTGAATACGGGTAATATGAACGGTCATATTACACGTATGCGCGCTAATGGTGAATATTAAATTCTTAATTGTATGTCAAAAAATGTGAAATAACTACGTCTTAAAACCCACCAAATTTCATTGGAATATCTCAAAGCTATATCTACTGGTTTTAATTTTAAAGCGATAAAATAAATCGTCAGTTTGTAAGAAAAAATTCAACATCCCGTATCTCAGAAACGAAACATACGTTTATCAAGCCAACTGTCATTATTTTTTCATGCAGAATTATCGCTTAAAGTTTGTCGCACTTATTTAGAAACACCGTGTATTGATGAAGAACATAATATGTCTAGTTGTTAAAGTACCTAACTTTTTTATTATCCAACATAAACGAATGATTCAAAAAATAGAATGTTGAAAAAACCTGAGGCTATAGTTGGGTTCTAGTTTCAGTATTTTATAAATGCTAGAATATTCCACAGGGTGATGCGAACTTTGAGAAAAAAACACAGTTTGATTGGTACACCCGGTATACAATGAAAATTTAACTGTTTAGCAACAATATTATTACAGTAGTATTGTCAAATAATCAGGCTATAACCTCTTCAAAAAATCACTTAAAATCGGCCAACAGGTTTAGGAAATATGAGACATCAAAAATGACTAAATTTTTAAGAGGGCCGATTTCTATGCACGTTAGTTTATATAAAATTAACATCCTTACACTTTATTTGATAATTTTTAAATAATAATTAGGGAGCAGATTTTATGCTAAATGCATATTGATTGCATATTTCGCATATCTGGGAACTTTACCAAATTTTGCATATTTTTAAAGAAACGTGCATATTATGTGTCTATTTAAAAACATTTTTGTCCAAACGAAAAAATTCAAAAATTTTTTAATTTGACACAAAGGACTACCTGAAGTCGGCTCATTCACTACATTTTCGCTTTTTTTAGAAGACTCCCGATTTTTACCCACAATAGGATAGGTAGGATATTAAATGTCCCATTGTTAAAAGAATATTTACATCTTTAAACATCGTTCTACGATTCTCTAATGGAAATTTAAATGTGGTTTAAATGAGATCTCGTAAATCAGTAAAATTAGTCGCCTTTAGCCGGTCAATGCGATTGTTTAGTTTTTGTGTAAAAGTCCTTTTGTTTATGAATAGTGCAATGTACCGAAAGGTTCTAGCCTGTTTTATTTCCGGATCAGAATCTATCCCCAGCTTCTTTACACCAATGGAAAATTATTCTGCAAAGCATGTAGTAAAATGGTGAGTTTAAGATTGCTTTCTTCCTCATTTTTCTTTAATAAATACTATTTGACTGCTTCCTCATCATTTTAAGTTTAAAATATGTTGACGTAAGTCAAAATGCAAGAAGATGAGCGAATCGAAAGTAGTTGATCAGTGACCCATTGACAGTAGACAATCGTATCCAATGAACAATTTTTTAATTCAGATTTATGCGAGGCGATGATTTATGCAAACATGCCTTGAACTGCCTGAAAAAACTGGAAAATCCTATGTTTAAAAGCTTTTTGGCAATATATTCCAAGAAAAGTATTCCCGATGAAAGTACATTGAGCAAACATTATTTATTTGTTATATTGTAGATAGATATGTGGTTTCTCAAAATGCGCATTTTTTGAATTTATTGTGCATATCTTGTTATATTTCGTAATTTTTCACTGCATATGTATGCGGATATTTCATCAAAATTGCTCGCATCATATAAATCCGCTCCCTAATAATAATTTTATATACATAATATGATTCGAATGTATTGTAGAAGGGTTTGCGATCTGAAGGCTGTAATGTGAATATTTGTTTAAAAACGATAAGTTGTTTATTGCTCATTTTAGTAAATTATAATTGTAGAATTTTATAAACAAAACATTAAATTGAGAAGTTAACATTGTATAAATTAAAAATTTATATAATTTTTAATGTTATAAGTTATAGCTTATGAAAGATACTCAATCTAAGGGGAAAATAACCTAAAATTGATATTTACAGAAAAAGCAGGAATTAAAAAGGGTAGGTTGTACACGACCAAATTAACTATAATGTTAGTATTTAGAGACCAAAATATATCCTCCTTCATTTTCAACTAAAAATAGCTCAGAAAACCCTAACCGACAAGTTTCAGCAGGATCTCGAATATTCAGCAGGGACTACAGAACTAACCTTACCCTAGAAATGGAACAGTCTATTTTTGTAACAGCCCTCTGTATCCATTCAACGAAAGCTGCAATTAAATGACTAAAACTGCAGTTTTCTAATTAAGGATGATATTTGTTGACGAATCAATAGATTAGATTAAATAGAAACTTAAATACCGTAGTAACAAATTCTTAGACATACTCATAGACAGTAGACAATGTCTCTGGCATTGAAAAAGACTGGAATATTTGACTCCCTTGATTAGTTAATTGAATCTAAATAACTTTTGATATAATAAGAATGGAGTAGTCAAAATAAAATATTAAATGCATGTTAGGTGCTACAGCAGGTGCTGTAGCACCCAAATGATCTATTGTGTCAATTATAATATTTAAATGGTAAGGTTTTATAGTTATGTGGGTAAAAATACTAGAAACGATTAGCAGAACTACAGTAATAATTTTTTTTCCAGGTTAATTTTAATTTATAAACATCAGTGTAAATATTATCAATATAAACTTGATAGAAACAAAGAAAAACTATGACTAAAACAGGTGATTTTAAAATACGGACAAAATATGGAAAGAATCGGGTTGTTTATAGAACAGAAAGTATGTATAATAAATGATAGTTGTTTAAAAACTTACCAGTAAGAGTTTAATTAAAGAATATCAAAAACCTATCGCAGAAAAAATCACAAAGATACGTGTCAAGGCGACCGACAACAAAGAATCGCACAATATTCAAAAAAGTCTTTAAACAGTTTGTACCATGATCAAATTTATCACATAATTTTTGTTTCTAAATCTATTTATTGCAAGTGAGAAGGTGGATGGAGAATCCGTGATCGCGTGCCGTACACCCCACCTCGATTGCCGGCTTCCGACTATTTCAGTCAGAAGGTTTCGTACATCCATAGTCGCCTGTGTGTCTAAAAGCCGGTATTCCGGGAGCCGACCGGCTACGAGGTTACCCGAACATCTGACAAACAGCTGATTCTGTTGCTACCTCGATTTTAGCAGATCCCATCGCCGGTGTTTATTAGTCAGGACGATAATTTGTCCAAATAGACCGGCAGTATCGTCGCCCCCGCTAGCGAAATTATTTCGATTAGATTTATTTGCACAAACTTACTCAAAAATAGGTTCTTATAACACATCCACAGGGTGCCGGGCGGTGCCGTGGTCGAAAAATTGTTTAAACATTTTTTTAAAACAAATTCACAAAAATAATTTTTTTATTTCGAACAATTTTTTTTTTTAGATAATCTGGGTCATTCTGAGCAAAAATGGTCCCTTGTAATTTTTCTCTAAAATTGATTGTTGTCGAGTTATACGCGATTAAAAATTTGAAAAATGCGAAAATAGCCATTTTTAAGGCTTAATACCTAAGTCGATTAAAAATTATTATTGATATTCAAAAAATGACCACACCAAATTTCAAACCCCTTCTTCAAGGTCCTGAAGAGATGTTTGGAATTATTTTATTACAAAGCTGCTATTTTTAATTATTAACAATTAGCGCTATAGTCCAGGAGGTATCGGCGCCCCCGTTAGTGAAATTATTCCGATTCGATTTTTGAAGTTATACTTCTTTAGGCGCGATTGAGAGTAAAATTTCATAATACTGCGCGCATGCGCACACAGACAGTAGGTAGTTGCTAATCTTTCAAGATAGGTATGCATGTATCTGTATCAGCGCAAATAAGTCATTAAAAGAATATATTAGTGTTTTTAGTAAATGTATTATTTATTATAATTCTTGTGTCTATGGATTTGTTTTCCTCTGTAGTAAGATTCACAAATTTTTTTTAAACAAATTCACAAAAATAATTTTTTCACTTCGAACAATTTTTTTAGATAATCTAGCTAGAGCTAGGACATTCTGAGCAAAAAAGGTCTCTTGTGATTTTTCTCTAAAATTGATTGTTGTCGAGTTATACGCGATTTAAAATTTAAAAAATGCGAAAATGGCCATATAATTCGACAACAATCAATTAGCCCTGTGATGTAACAAACCCGTTATAAATAACGTGTACACGTTATGTTAACATAACGTTTGATTATAACAGCCTGTATAACGTGTTGCCAAAAATTAGATATGATTTAATTAGATGTGATTTAATTAGTGTTCTAAACGAGCACGTTATCCTGCATGTTATTTTCAAAACGTTAAAGTATCTTCTTGCAAGACAAGAACAACAGTATACAGAAATTGAATAAGTTAGAGAAAGACAGACATAAACATGCAGCGTGCAGCGAAGTACGCATCTTGTTCATCGCACTCGCACATCTGGCACTGGCACCAAAACCAAGATGTTATTTGAAATTCCCAGTCCTCGGTCCGTGAGGTGTTCTTTCTATTGTGCATTTTATTTAATTTTTGCTTGTCGTGTTGTAATGTTATAAAATGGCTCAAAAAGGATTGAAATAAACTACAAAACGGACATTCAAATGAATTTACTCAATCTGGCCAAACTGGTCTCTATAGTCTGTATGTTTTCTTCATTTAGGTATATGAATAAAATGTTTTTGTTTACAAATAACATAACCTCAAAAAATAATACACTATTTCTAAAAAAATTTAATAACCTGACGTTTACAATCTGACAAAATTCTGGACTAAATTGTCAATTCTTTATATTTACTTATTCTTTATACTACACGTTGTTTTATAACAAGAGGTTGTTAAATAGGTCCCGTTAAAATGAACCTGTTATGTTACCAGTAACTAATAATGCCAGAAATCTCTTCAGGATCTTGAAGAAGGGGTTTGAAACTTGATTTGATCATTTTTTGAATTTCATAATAATAATTTTTAATCGAGTTATTAAGCCTTGAAAATGGCCATTTTCGCATTTTTCAAATTTTTAATCGCTTATAACTCGACAACAACCAATTTTAGAGAAAAATGACACGGAACTTCTTTGCTCAGAATGACCCAAATTATCTAAAAAAATTGTTCCAAATGAAAAAATTATTTTTGTGAATTTGTTTAAAAAAAAATGTGCAAACAATTTTTCGACCACGGCACCGCCCGGCACCCTATGGATATGTTATAAGAACCTCTTTTTGAGTAAGTTTGTGCAAAAAAATCGAATCGGAATAATTTCGCTAGCGGGGGCGACGATACTACGCGGTCTAAAAGGACTCTAAAAACATAATTAAAATTAATATAAAGTTAATGTCGCACACAATGACGGTCTCTTTGGGAGAGAACTGTAGAGCGGTTGGTTGAGAGAGACATCGATAGGACAAGAAGAGTTTAGGTTTGAGATGTCAGGAAGGAGGACAACAGATGCTTTGTTCGCTTTAATGCCGGATTTACACTCATTCCAGTCGGACATGCAATTGGGCAGGGAAGTGGGCAGTATGAGTGTGTAAATAGGTCACTCGCGCTGCCACTGCTTGTGCCGCTGCTATTGCACAGCGGTCCCTCAATTGTCGGTTTTTGGAGACGGAAGTCAAAGGACAAGCAGCGCGAGTGCACATGAGTGTTTACATTTAGCAACTCTGGCTCACTTGCCGCTGGCGTCTGAGTGCGAAAGGACGTGTTGTGTTTCGTTGTTTCTAGGACAACTTGTTTCTATACAGTGATGAGTGCGCTAATAACCGGCAAATGGCGCAAAAGATTGAAAACATATTAAATTGTGAGATAAAAAGCAATAAAAGTAGTAGAGGTGTTAAAATTAGCGATAGTAACATATACATTGACATTATATTGATTGTTTCCCACCTTTAGACGTATCAGAGAAGTATGTCAACTAAAACTACCACTGTGATAGTGGCATTTCTGAATTGCATTTCATTACTATTGCTAAATTTAACACCTCTACTAGGTTCATCCCTTTTTATCTAACAACTTAATATGTTTTCCATCTTTTGCGCTATTTTGCCTATTATTAGTGAGCTCATCACTGTATTATGTTGTAATAAAACGGCCCTATTAAGCTACCCTCACTACACACACACAAGCTACGCCTACGTTTTTACTAATTAATCAGATTGCATATAAATAAATAAACTTCGAAAATCATACAAGAAAAACGATCAATATTAATTTAGGGAACAAGTACTAATAATTTTTTTCTACAACCGTGTTAAAAATGTAATTTTTAGCACTACATACGAGCGTTAAAAATGCTACTTTAAGGCACTAGTGCTTTAAAATTTTTATGGCACTGCAGTTCGTATTGACCGTATAGGTAATTTTGATGTAATGTCAAAAAATATAAAAATGGAATGTTAGTCAACTTCAAGTAAATTTTTTGTAGAAAAAATATTGTATGATATGCGTGTTAAAAAGTACATTTTTAAGGCACTCATGTGAATTGCAGAACTCGCTTCGCTCATTCTACAAACTTTCACATGCGTGCCTTAAACGTGTACTTTTAACACTTATATAATAAATAACTATTATAATTGCGATGAATTATTATCAATCATATTCTTTGACGACGGCGTCTTTGATTACTTTTTAAAAAATTCTTCTTCTTCTTTCTCGAAACTCTGTATGCCCCTCAGGGGCGTCTGAGATTTTATTCATCCTCTATCCATATCTTCCATTTCTTACGGTCCTTTGATAACTCTTTCATTTGTTGATGTGTTTTTCCTTTTTACTGTCCAATTTCTATAATCTGATCGATCCATCTTCTCCTTGGCCTCTCTTTTCTTCGTTTATCAGATATTTTTGATTCCATCACCTGCTTTGGTAGTCTTCCCTGGTCCATTCTGTTAATGTGTCCATACCATTTTAATTTTCTTTTTTTGACCTTTGTTATTATCGATTCCTGTTTCAGTCTTTCTCTAATATCTTCATTTCTTATTCTTTCCAATTTATGTCCAATTCTGTCTAGGTAAATCTAGTCAATGTTTCCATGACTGTTTAATTTTAATGGGTTTTTACCCAAATATTTTCAAATAATGAACATGTTGCTGATATGAGCACATTGTGTAAATGTTATGATATAGAAAGTGTAATGTTTACAATCTTATTGAAGGTTTTTATTTAAACAGTTTTCGGGCCACCGGTTTCGGCGTTTACAGTTTATACGCTATCATCAGGCCCTACAGAAACTGAACAAGTTAAAATGAATAAGCTATGTTAAAATACAGTTGCCGTAGGTTAAGTTTTAGGTTTAAGTCTAACAATAGGTAACAGGTTGTAGAAAGTTTCACAATGGTGTTCCAATAGACCAGTACTACTCTGATGTTAACTAAAGTATATGATATATAAAATATAAAAAATAAATAAAGTACAAATAAAAAATATATAAAGTATAAAAAATATATAAGGTTTTACAGTTGAGTCCGCGAGTCTTTACCCGTGCGTCATTAATACCTGGCGAGATAAAACACATACTTTTTATCTAGCATCATTCTCTTCCACGCATGAAACTCATGACAAACCAGCTGCCGTTTGTTATTAAGTAAAAACACTTGTTATCTTTATGAACCATCTAGACTCAGTACATTGAAAAGAGATAGGTACAAAAAAAGACGATTCGGTATGTTTTCATATTTTAAGCACAATTTGTTTGACGTTTCTGCTTTGTTTACTTTTTGGCTGTCAGTCAGTTGAATTTTTTGCGGTTATTGTCGAATTTTTGTATTTTGAAGTTTCTTTATAAAGTTGTTTTCACAACTAATTTTATATTGGGCTTTGAACTTTTAAGGTAAATTTTGGAAATTAATATTTAAAACATACAAAGCTAACGTCATTCACACAGTAAAGAAATGATTGTGTTTAGGTTTCCATCAAAGTGAATAAAATAACAAAAATAAAATATGTTATTGAATTGTTTTATAAATTGTTTATTTATTTATTACTCAATAATAATAAAAAAAATTATTAAGCTACTTCAAATGTAGCTGTAATTCTGCACAAAAGTTTTGAAGCAAAACTTACATTTGACATTTTATATATTTGATAACGTCAAATTTTATAATAAAACCCGTAATCGGAACAGTAGCCACTTTCTGTCACTTGTTGTTGCGTGAAATAGATTTCCGATTTATTTCGTATGCTTTAAATGATGACGCACGGGTAAAGACTCGCGGACTCAACTGTATATATCATATACTGACTAAAACAGTTAACATCAGAGTAGTACTGGATTTGGAACACCATTGTGCTTACTATAACTTGTTACATATTGTTAGACTTAAACCTAAAACTTAACCTAGGGCAACTGTATTCTAACATAGCTTATTCATTTTAGCTTGTTCAGTTTCTGTAGGGCCCGATGATGGCGTATAAATTGTAAACGCCGAAACTGGTCGCCCCAAAAATTGTTTAAATAAAAACCTTCAATAAGATTGTGAGCATTAGACTTTCTATATCCTAACATTTACAAATATTTTCAATTTTGGTGGGTTAGCATGTCAACATCCTATTCAGCACTGATGATGATCTATAATCAGATCGAATACTAGTTCTGCTTTTGTGATGTATCTCTTTTTAGGGAATTTTAATAAATCCCTTTTATAAAGGATATTGCTTAATTTTTTTTAAGAAAAACGGTGTAATTACGTACATACGAAAAAATTATTAGACAATACATTCAATCATAAACAATTATTTGAATAGAAGTCTAAATAATGAACAGCTGGTTCAAAGATAGTGGAGAATAATCGCCCAAACTATAGTTCGGATCGACAATATTTTTTCATGATGACGACGTCGACAAAGTTGGTGGCGGTAGCGCGGCATAGCTGCGTGCAATAACGCGGTTGAGGTAGGTAGCGACTTATTACATCAATCGCTGTATATACTCATATTCCTAGAACTGGTAATTGTTCATATCGCTATAAGTTCGAACACTAGGCACAGGCACAGCCTGGCAGTCGGGTCCATTGTCGATGTCGAGCTTTTCTTTATCAATTATTTTAGAGGTGAGTCGATTCGGAACATCGGAACTAACTTTTCAATGTTCAAAATTTTCTCTAAAAACGATCACAGTAAACATCGAAAAATAGATTTTCCCCCTTTAATAGCATCACTTTTGGGAAAGATGTTATACATTGATAGTCCAAGTCATGAAGCTTAAAATAAGACAAAACCTCGCAATTTTTACAGAATGAATAGATTTCTTTGAAAATTTGAGAATCAGTAGTGGATAGTCCAAGGTCCAAGAACCAAAATCTATAAGAATGCCGAAAGGCGCTTTTGCCATGGGGGTAGTTGCCACCCCATCTCGGGAGTGGAAGTTTTTTATTATATTTTGACCGCCAAAGTTTGTAAAAACATTCATTCTAAGCAAAAAACGTTTCATTCTAAGCAAAAAACGTTTCAATACATTTTTTTGATAAAATTAATAGTTTTCGATTTATTCGCTATCGAAAATGTTGGTTTTATATCGAAAAAATCAATGTTTTTAATCAGTTTTCTGCTCTCAAAACTCAAAAAGTTTTCGTTTTATCAAAACAACTTTGCTTAATAAAAATGTACCTTTTGAAAAAATAAATAAAATCGTTTTTTTCTAATTTTTAAGACCAATAGTAATCGAGCTATACTTTATTATATAGTAGCTCTTCTTCGTCAAATGTTAAATGTTAGAGTTTCAAAGTCAAAAGACGGGAAAACTATGCATTTTTCGAGGATAACTTGTTTAAACTAATTTAAAATATTTAAACATATCTATCTCCAGAAATAAAAAAAAAAGTCTCTAGCTCAAAAGTTAAGTGACTTATAATTTATAATGAAAATAATGTCAGCCCTATTTTTTTCAGCGAAAATGTGATCTGACACAACCCCCTAATCACCACCCCAATTTAAATTAGTCATTGACCTTATTTGGTCTTCTTTATTTATGTATTATTAATAGGTTCTAGAAGTTTGACCGGCTTAGAATGATTAGTTTAAAAAAAAATGGAGTTAAAAGCGAATAACGAATTTTTGTAGTTTGGTAAAAAATGCCCTTTTCTTCAGAATAAAGAGATTAGCATCAGAGATATGAAAAAATGTTTAAGAATGAAATTGTAGCCTATTTAATTCCCAAGAAGTTGGGTTGCAAAAATTTTTTCTACGACAAAAATTGAGTGAGCTATTGACAATTAAAACTTGTAATAACATGCAAAAACCACCTTTTTGCACGATTGATCATTTTTGACTGTTTACCGTGACAGATTTTACGTCAGTAGGTGACATTTACTAGCAACTCGACGGTAAGTAATCCAACTCGACGGTAAGTACTCCAACTCGACGGTAAGTAATTCACTTACCGTCGAGTTAAAAAATCTCTTAATTTTAATTTATTTTTGCAGAATTTCTAAATATGGAATTTTATCGTCTGGTTTATTAACGACTGTAAAAGTACGCTGGATGTTCGTTTTTGTATTGGGTACTTTTACAATCATTAAACCATCGGTTTGTTGGATGTCATTCATAGTAATATTATATAATTCTTCTCTTCTACAGGCACTAGATATTCCCAATATCATTGCGACCTACAAATTATGAAAAAATCTTCATTAGAGTATTTCTTTTATCTAAACTAGCTTATATTACCTTGTGAACTAGAAATTCTTCATCCGGTGCTTCCATCATAAATTTTTCAAATTGCTCCCGTGTAAAAATGCTAGCTTTCTTAGGCCTATAGCCAACATTTTTTCTCTTCAAATACGCGATCAAAGTTGAAAACTTGGAAATATCAATGCCATCATAAAGAAAAACGGTGGATTTAATCATTGAATATTCTGCCCAGAGGCTTCCAGAAGCTTTCAACTGCATATGTCTTTGAACGAAATATGCCAATAGAGTCTTTTCTTCGATTCTTAAATTCTTGCCTTCGCACCATTTTTTAAAACTTTGGTAGATATTTTTATAACGGATTTTAGATTTTTCGGGAATAATTGCCGAACACCCCTCTTCCCAAGCCCGTTCAATTTCTTCAAATTCACTTTCGCTCATATTTTAATTTATAATAATCAAAATTGTACTTAAAATTATTGACGAAAATACTGAAAATTAAAACTAAATAAAAACTCAATTCTCCATTGTTGTTATGCACCCTAGTTACTATCTAACAACCAAAGTATCTATCTTGATAAAATGAATGAAACTAGTCAATATGACGAAAATGTTTAATTTTATAATTTATAATGGTATCAATCGTGCAAAAAACGTTATAAGCATGTCGAACGTTAAGGGTAACCGATCTCAGACAATAATTGGAGTCGTCGCCCCGCTCCTCCTCCAAACAATTGTCTTCGATCGGTATAAAACCCTTACCGTTCTCCATACTTAATATACTATTACAAAAATTTAGTGAATCGTAGATGAGTATAATATCGAAAACATTGATTTTTTCGATATAAAACTAACACTTTCGATAGCGAATAAATCGAAAACTGTTAATTTTATCAAAAAAATGTATAGAACATTTTTTGCTTAGAATGAATGTTTTTATCAACTTTTGCGGTCAAAATATAATAAAAAAATTTCCACCACCGAGATGGGGTGGCAACCACCCCCATGGTAAAAGCGCCTTTCGGCATCATATAGATTTTGATCCTTGGACTATCCACTACTTATTCTCAAATTTTCAAGCAAATTGATCCATTCTGCAAAAATTGCGAGGTGAAAAGTTTCGGTTCTTGGACTATGAATAATACTAACAGTAATACCAATGAATCAAATAGATAACCAAGCAAGTACCTCCTTGCAGTTTTGTATCAAAATAATGTAATATGCAAATAATATTCTTCTTCTTCCTCTAATGGTGCCAAAATCCTTTGTGAGTCTTGGGCTGCTTAACAATGTTCTTCCATTCTGTTCTGTCGGATACTTTCCTTCGCCACTGACTATGATGTTCATGGTTTTAAGATCTTCTTATACGTCGTCTATCCATCTTTTACTGGGCCTTCCTCTTGTTCTATTTCCTTGGGGCTTCCATCTCTGGATTACTTTTACAGCTCGTTTATCTCGCATTATTTCTAAGTGATCAAGCCAGTTTAGTTTTTGTGACTTTACAAATCTAACAATATCTGCGCTCTGCATTAGTTCGTTCATCAAGTTCGTATTTCATTTTAATTCTCCACGAAATATCGTTTTCGGGTTAGTTCTATCGGGTTAGTTCAAATATATTTCTTAATATTCTGCGGTCAAATATTCTCAATTTATTTTCATCAGTGGTTGAGAGGGTTCACGTTTCACATCCGTATGTTAATTACTGTTTTGTAATTCTAAGCTTAGACTCACGATTCAGTAACTTATGATGTACCTAGCTGGGGGTAGAAAAGAAAAATGGACCATACTATTGAACGATTTCAACATGACCTAAAACAGAATAGCAGGCGGTTTATAGGTATGGAAGCTCATTAGAAAATTTAATGACGATCCTGTTGCACCATCTGCAGACCTCTCAGATGTAACTCGAAACTAAATATATAGTCAGCTATTACTAGATCGTAAGACTAAAGGCAGTAAACCAAGAGAAATTATAGTAAGAGTTTTTGATGAGGGGAAAACTCTTTTTCCATATCCTTCACTCACCATTGAAAGACTTCAAAAAGTTATCAATCACATTAAAGAAAACAAAGTTGCTGGTCCATACGACAACAGGACAAAAACTACAAAGCATTTCAGGCCAATAAAAAACCAATGGCTTGTGGAGATATTGAACAAGTGTGCTGAGAGCTGCAACTTTTCGGACACTGTAGGAAAGCTGCAAACGTCTCAAACGAATAATTGTTAAGACAAATTGGACATGACATAAAGCTTATGTACCCAATTTAAATTTTTTTATATAACCCCTAATGGATTCTGCAACCTGCCGGAAGGGCAATAAGCGTTTGCTTTGACAAATGTGAGATTGAAATGTATAGTATCACTCCAGTGAGTGATTTCCTTTAAAGAACTAGCTAAATTTAAATTTAGTGTTTTTCTGACAATGAGAGTACTTATTGGTGTCTATATGTCCTTAGAAGCTAAAACTTATCTGAGTCCTGTAGACAGGTCGGCAGGCAGCAGGCGTCCAAGTCTATGCACTTCGTTGACATCGGGCACGTTTAGGCGGTTGGCCAACATGTTAGGGTGCACTATCACTCGTTCACTGTAACGAACACTTAACTGGTAGATCACTTCCTTGATGGATTCCAACTCGACGTCGTGTAGAATGACCCTGTTGGGGATGTAGAAAGGTGCATCGACGATGGTTCGCAACACTTTGTTTTGGAATCTTTGAAGGATGTCAATGTTGGAATTACTGGCGGTTTCCCAAAGTTGTATACCATATGTCCACACAGGTTTGAGAATGGCCTTATACAACAGTATTTTGTTGTACAATGATAATTTAGATTTGCGTTCAATCAGTCAATACATTTTGCTAAATTTAAGGCCTAGCTGTTTTCTTTTGGTGAATATATGTTTCCTCCAGGTCATCCGTCGGTCCAAATGCATGCCAAGATATTTAGCATCGTCAGCTTGTGGGAGGTAGCAGTCGTTGATTTTTACTGGTGGACATGTTTCTCTGCGTAAAGTGAATGTAACTTGTTTGTGTAGATTTCATTTGATTAACTCTAATACGCCATCTTTTTAGCCACTTTTGGATTTTATCAAGGTTTGTCTGAAGGTTCTTTGAGGCTGAGGTGTGGGATGCCAAGACCGCCGTGTCATCAGCAAATGTTGCTACACTGGTTGTTCTTGTTCTTGGCAGATCAGCTGTATAAAGGAGAAACAATATAGGTCCCAAGACGCTACGCTACCTTGAGGAACGCCAGAATATATTGGATGTAATGCAGTAAGTTCACTCCCTTGTTTCACGAAGAAATTTCTGTCTGATAGGTAGGATTTTAGTAGTAGATAGTGAGGATAGGGTAAGAGTTAATTAAAATAAGAAGAAAAACACCTTATCTGGGCCGCATACTTCGAAAGGATAAATACTGACCTACACGTCATCATGCAAGGAAGAGTAGAGGGAAGAAAAGGCTTGGGAAGAAATAAGTCTTGTCTAAGGAATATTACAGATTGGATTAACCTCAGTGTTGAACAGATATTTCACATTACAAAAGATAGGGAAGCGGTTAAAGAAGTGATCGTCAACCTTCGTTAGAAGACGGCACAATTAGAAGACGGAGGAAAGCCTAAGCCACTCCAGAAGACGGGAAAATCCACATCTGCAAAGTGTTTGAAATAATGGTTCTAGGGAGAATTTCCCAGATCATGGACGAAAAGATTATCCCGAAATAATGTCATTCAAACATGGATATGGAATATGGATATACATACAATCTCCCTGTATTATCTCAATAAAAACTTTTAGGAGCATAATCAAAAGTATGTTTAAGAACCGATCATTCTAAGTACCACTGCAGTGGAAAGAAAAAAGAGTGGATGGAGGAATCAAAAGAATCGTTTTCTTAAAACAGTGTTTTTATCTCCTTTACTATATTTAGAATAATATATACATCATTGGCCATCCCTTGGTACCAACCACCAGAAGATATATTATGGTTGTTTGCAGAGCAGAGAGAACATATGGTGAGGTAGAAAAGAGCCTAGGAAGAGTTGTTTAGTATTATTCATTGTATTATAACCCTAACTATTTAAGGCGAAGCCTGGCAAGAACAGACTTGTGAGTTTTACCTGCGTATCACAGACACTAGGAAACTGCTGAATGTAACGTAACGTGAGATTAGACTGGAGCACTGTAACTATCCCAGATACCTGCATGTTGTATTAGATAGGACACTTTCATTCAAACATATGGAATAAAGTTAGGAAAACACAGCAATATCACCTATATTATTTAGGCACCAACGTTAACCATAACTGGGATATGGACAAATAAATAAGACTATGCATTAAAAAAGCCAGAGCCAAGTTCTATAATCTAAAAAAAATTCTCATTAATAGATATTATAATAAACCTTATCAGATTGATACTTCTCTTCATCTTTAGGTGTCGTCTTCTTAGCGAAGGTTGGCGATGACTTCTGCAAAGTATTCTCTATTTTGGGCTTTTCTTATTAGACTTTGAAAGTCATCCTGTCAATTCTTTGATATTGCGCAGCCAGGTCATTTGTCGTCTACCCGGGCCACGTCTGCCTTTATTTTCCCTTCTGCTGGAAAATCCAGATCTATATTGATCCTATCAATCCAGATTGATGTGTGACTGACCGGATCACAAATGAGGAGGTCCTCAGAAGAATGAAGAACCAGTGGCGCACCTAGAATTTTCCTCTGGGAGGGGTTGACTAGGCAGCGAATTTTTTTTGTATTGTTTGTGAAAGACAAGTTACATTTTCCTATAGGCGAGGAAATAAAGCAATAAGTTATGAAACCTTTTGCATTCGATTCGGGAGACCTTTAGGAAAATTCTTGAATAATCGGCATGATGGACAAATGAAAATTGCATTGTTATAAACGGAAAATGCATTTTCCAAAATGCTTCTTAAAGTGTTCAAAAAAAATTCACAGCTCGGAAAAAATTATGTAAATGAGTTCAATTTTCATACTTAAGGTCGCTTAACAGGAATATGGGGTCGTCGAAGCTAAAAGAGGTACCTGGTGCCCGGTATCCCGGTGGGCACGCCGTCTCCTGGAGTTTTATGGAAATTCATTATGAAAATCGTTGAAATTTTATGTTACCTGTTAATCCGAGGTTTTTCCGAACTATTATTGCGAAAATTCGTTATGAAAATAGTTGAAATTTATTATCTCAGAGTTTTTGATGTCTCTGAACAAAAATATTACATGGAAGATGCTGTATGAGGTAGCTGGTGCCCAGTCTCTACGTCGTCCCCTGAAGTTTTATAGAAATTCGTTATAAAATTCAACAGTAAGTAACAATAACAGTAAGTTATTTTAGTTCAGAGCGTAAATTAAGAAAAAAAAAATAATTCGAATTTCTTTTCAGTAAATAATATTTTTTTTAGATATAAAGATGCCAGAACCTTGAGTATATGATTAAAATTCTCAGTTATCTTAAAAACCCCGGAATAACAAGTTTTATCAAATTTTATTACGAATTTCCATAAAGTTCCCGGAGACGACGAAGATACAGGGCACCAATATTCGTGTTCAGCGATCTCAAAACCCCGAGATAATAAATTTCAACTATTTTCATAACGAATTTCCATAAAACTCCAGGAGAAGACGTAGATTCCTGGCACCAGGTACCGACCCTATATTCGAGTTCACCAACCTCAAAACCCCCCCGAATATGAAACTTGATCTCATTCTCATGATTATTTTCCGAGTGAATTTTTATTTTATGTGAACAGTTTGAGATGTACTTTGGAAACGCAAGAACGCAATTTTCATTTGTTCCTCATGCCAAAATTTTCATGAAGCTCTCCCGAATCGAATGGGAAAGGATTCATCACGATCCGTCTTACTTTAAAAAAGTTTAAAGGTTTAGGCGGCGTTAGTGCTTTATTTCCTCGCCTACTACTATTCTTTACATATTTTTTATATGCCCTGGGAGGGGTTTTAACCCCCAAAACCTCCCTGAGTGCGGCACTGAGAAGAACCGAGAGGTACTGACCACCATTAAATCTCGAAAGTTTTTCATTATTCATTTTTAAGATTTCAAATCGAATATAAAATATAGTGTACTTATACATATAGCCATAAATAATGTAGGTAGGTACACAAAAAATGCAACTACAGCCCATAGAAAACTTGAAATAATAAAAAAGTACACCCTTTTAAATAATAGACCTGACTGCATTCCCGTAATCGACAAGTATGTTTTACGAGCAAACTTTGTAGTGCTTGTTTCCGGAAATGATTGTTATACTTATATTAGATATGCCTATTGTCGTGATAAAGCACACTGGGCAGTATACTATAATTTAAATTTTATCACAAAACAATATCCTATAATTTCATTTTTATGGGTAGAGCTCGGCTGTTATCCCATGGATAACAACACCTAAGTTTTATATAACTACAGCGGTGTACAAGAATACATCTATGATTTTGTTGTTACAAGTTTTATTTAGAAGTTTATATTCAGCGTGAAAATAACTTTTGAAATGTAAAGAATACGTGTGAAAATCAGTTCAATTGTTGGCCATAAGGTTTAGTTAGACTGATTTCGGGACATTTAAACTTTACTCCTCATCATCAAGGCTTTTCAATCCGGATGGAATATTTGTCACTCTTACAAGAGCTATCCGATTCTCTTATTGCGGTGAATAACTCCGTATTCTTCTTGTATATTGCCAAAGCTTGTTGTATGACTTGGCTTTCGTTACCATTTTCTTCCACTCATATATGCATAGTAGGCATAGTTTCCTCCAGTTTCTCACTTTCAGGATTTTGATGTTCCTCATGACCTGGTCCTCCTATGTTTCTCTGGATCTCGGGATCTTCCCCTTAGTCTTTCAGTTTCTAGTGAGCTCCATCTGGTGAGCTGTGTTGCTGCTACATTTTTAACTCAACTGCTACTTATGACGCTATAAACCATGTACAACTAAATTTGAATATACCTAGTAATTAAAAGTGTACTACATTGCTAAATTAACGTCTACGTAATCAAGTTTTCAAAATGTTCTCAGTTGCTAATTTGACAGTATCTAAACGATGGTAGAATGAATCGATTCATCGATTATTATTCCTTGTCACACAGCTCTGCAATATTTGCTGGTTTAGTTTTATAAATTCAATTTTTTAAGGATCCCAATAAAAATTATCTTTAGGATACAAATAGGGTTAATGAGGAGGCCATTTAATACTATCTAATCTACCATTCCATCGTCCAGGAAACGTCTGATCTAAATAACTCCGAACATTTACACCAAATGAGCCGGAGCTCCGTCTTGCTGAAACCACATCTTATTAAAATTGGCTTCAAATTTGTATTTCAGGGCAAGTAGGTACAATTTCATTTCTAAGCAGCATTTAACTAAGTACCCACTATACCAGACCACATTTTTAGTTTTGTGATCTTTGAGTTTGCTTTTCACGTATCCAGTATGGATTTACCTTACTCCAATACTTTAAATTTTTGCGATTTACATTTCCACACAATGTAAATATTGCTTCGTCGGAAAAACATATTTTGTTAACGAAATTCTAGTCAGTTGCAATTATTTTATTCATCATTACCTTACTATGTAAGCTACGATCATAGTAATCTTAATTTAATTCTTGCGATAACTGGATTTTGTATGGTTTAAGTGAATTCTTATCTAATACACGCAAGACCGACTGACAACTGACCAGAAAAATATATTGCATTGATAAGAGAGCTGGCTTCTATTACCACTCTATCCTTCGTATATAGCTTCGTTCGCGGTAACGATCCTGGACTAGTCCAGGATTAGTTACGAATTCTCTTAGTACTCGAGTTGTACGCAAGCGCGGTTCAGAATCAATTCAGGACTGATTTACACCGCGAACGAATTTAGAACTAGTCCATAACACTATTATAACCTAGTTTTTATGTGTCCATCTTATTTTGATGAATTTGTTATTTTAATTCAGATTTGCATGAACATTTTACTATGTAGATCAGATCAACCAGATATATGTCTATTCTATAGTATGAATAGGCATGGTTTAATGAAATCTTTTATTGTTATAAGTTTTAGTGACTTTAAAGCTACAAGACCATATTAAAACATTCTCCAAATATTTTTTCTAAGGAAAAAAAATTGTTTTCTTATACTGGTTACTGGTATTGTATAATTTTTATTAATTACATGACGTATTTTTAATATTTCTAATACCTACATATTTAATATTAACGTCCATATTATGTATTGTCTATCAATAAAATATTAGGGTATCCTCGTCTAATAAAGATTTCATAGATATATGCTATTTTATTTATTTTTTCAGGTAGTAAATTTTACATTACTTTGGTTACTTTTGTATTACAAATATAATAAATATTTAACTTTAAAGAGACACACAGTATTTAGTAGCTTCATAATAAAAAAATGTTTTATTTGTTTATGCTCATATTACTGTAAAAATTATACATCAAAGCATGTAAAAATGATTTTATTGAAAATTAATAAATTTCTAAACTTTTGAGTCAAACTACAGTATTAAACACAGAACGAAAAGCAAACACCACTACAAATAATAAGCTGTTTAAAGCACAAAACATTATAGAAATGTTTGTAAGTAAATTTCGTAAGTAAATTTTGAAATTCCTACTGCGCATATTCGGACTCCGAGTTCGCTTCAGATCCCAAGGATCGGTTGGACTGGTTCCGAACTCGCAGTTCGGTTACCGCGAACAACAAATCTGACAAAATCCCGGACTAGCAGTTCAGAACTCGATTACCGCGAACGCTCTTTTTTAAAGTGCGCATGCGAAGTGAACGATACTTATATTTATCACACTCACACTTCACCCTACGGCTGTTGTTGCCCAATTCCTTTTGCACTACGCAATCGGCAACGAGTATGATTAACCGATAGGAAGGAGTCACTCCCATTCAATCGAATCATTAGAGGTAACGGTTTAGGCCAGCTCTAACGTCGGTATTTATTTTCTTTATCCGATATCACCGAGTGTGTCGTCGACGGGTGCGTTCTCACAAAGAATTAATCAATCTCGTGACCGGGCACGTGTGACTTCCATAGAATTAATGTCGTTAATAAAAGACACTACTAATTACCAATTACGAACGCTCATTGAATTTTTTGAATCATTTTAATCAGTCTAATAAATTTCGACGAAGCCACAAGGATGCTATTTCACAAATCGATTAGTAAAGTCTGTAGTAAAGGGGAACAGTTATATGTATACATAAGTATTTTAACTTAATATTTATATTTTTTTAAGAAGAGTATTTTTAACTACACAAGGCGTAATGAAAAAGGCTCCAAAAAGGGCAAAGCTCCGTCAGAAAATCAAGACTGGAAAAAATAGCCACCAAAACTACACATAGGAGACACAACGTGTTTTCTATTGAAACGGAAGTGTTATCATAGGACACACGCCAACTTGCAACTTTTAATGACAAACATTTTCAAATTAAAATGTACACGGGCCAATTCGTAACTTTTCTACTATCTGAACCTACCAACTCGAAACCTTCTACAGGTGAATTCGAAACCATGGATTAAATCTAATACCTCAGGTAGTTAGGTTAAAACGTAAGAAATAAACTTGAACAGTAACGGATTAAGCCAACACGGGGCCTATCGCAAATGTATACCTTTCATTAATGTTTATGATATACAAAGCTCCAATTCTATTTTACTTCAACTCATTTTAAAGCTATTGCAATAAACTAATCGGTTTTTTTTTTCAGTTTTTTGGTAAACTGTTGTAACTTATAGACGAAAATTCTTAAAATCGACTATTTTTCCTTTAAATTGTCAATAAATACATAAATTGAGAAAAAATTGGTCAGATTTACATAAATTTTGTTATTCTATCCATATAGAAATTAAAACAATTGTTATATAAATATAGTAGTTACACAGAGTGTCATAAAAACCGTGTATTTTTACTCATTTCTTTGGGCTATTTCACGTAATATCGAGATAGAAGTTTTATTTTTACGTAAGTTATTAGCGTTTAACTGACTTAATTTATAGTTTTATAAGCAACAATTAAGTATAGCAAGATTTATAAAACCTTGTTTAAATTGTTTTACATGCACTATAATGGGGTTATCTAAATTTTGTTTTAAATGCTTTTCGTCTTACTGGTAGGGAAAAAATAGCAAAAATGACATCAAATTATTGATAACCAACGTAAGTGTTTGTTACTACTCAAAATATTAAAAAACATTTTTCCGTCGGTATAACAGGTTGTCTTGCGACCAGATGCAGAACAGTACCATAAATGTTTTACACTTTTTAGCACTTTTTTTAAGTGAAATTTAAAATCATTTACCACCAATAGCTTACACCCACGTTACTCATTACGAAATCTGTTACAAGAATTTCAGCCATTTTCAGAAAATTTATTTGGATTTTCTCTAGTAACTCTTCCAAGAGACAATACATAAATGATGAATACCTTTTACACCACCTTCAAAGAGGGTAACTTATACAGGTACATACCTGGAATACCGGTATTAGATTATCAACATTACTTAAAAAATGAAAATTACAAATTCACCGGTAGTTAGTGGGTTATCGAAAAATTAACTGAGCGCCTGAGTTGCCAGTTGGCCTGTAATTAGGATGGAGGAATAAATAGTTACGAATTCACCGGGACCCTTATCATACTACTACTTGTTGGTTTATAACGTTCTCCGCCGTTCCGACTTCCAACCACCACTTCGTCCGGTTATTCCATAGATCCTCTTCTATGGCCCTTTCTCTCAGCTCTTTATTTATTCCTTCGCTCCAACTTTTTCTCGGTCTACCTCGTTTTCTCTTTCCTTCTGGTTGCCATTTTAATATTTCTTTTGGTATTCGTTGTTCATCCATTCTTTGTATATGTCCGAACCAGATAAGTTGTTTTATTGTTAGGTCATCTGTGATTGTTCGTTTGATTCCCATTATTTCTCTAATGCGTTCGTTGGTAATGCTTTCTCTTCTAGATCTTGCTGCGGCTCTTCTCCAAAAATCCATTTCCGTTGCTCTCAGCGTTGCCAGTGTTCGTTCTTTCAGTGGCCATACCTCACAGCTGTATAAAGTGATACTTTTTACTATAGTCTCATATATCCTCTTCTTATTTTCTTTGCTGATGGATTCGTCCCATAAAATGCTGTTTAACATTGTTATGGCATTTCTCCCTGACGTATTTCTCTCTCTTATGGCTTTGTCTAATGTTCCATCGTGCGAGATAGTGATACCTAGATACTTGTAGTCACAGCAGTGCTTTATCGTGGTGTTATCGTCTAATATAAGATCTTTTTGTTCTCCTCCAATGCACAAGTATTCGGTTTTCTTTTTATTTACTTCTAGACCCCATATATCATACTCTTCAATTAATTTTCGTGCCTTATAGTTTAAATCGTCATAATCTTGAGCATTTATTACTTGATCGTCTGCAGGGTTATCATAGTTGTAATAAATAAAAATTATGTTTGGTATTGGAAATTTGAGAAAAAAAATTTCAAAATTTGATAAAAATAACAACGTGGTAAAGCAAACATATAATTTTTTAATTAGGTCACCCTGTATATTACAGTATGTTTTCTTATGTCTATATACCCCTCATAATCCCTGCCATTACAATATGAAAATTCACACTACCATTGATTAAAAACTACTACACAGTGTATACTGTGTGCATGAAAGGTCATAAAGGACTCAGTTACTTCAAAATCATGAATATAGTTTTTGATAAAATACACAAAATAAAAAACAAATTAGACCTGCAGCGATCTTCAAAGAAAGTTACATGCTTTTTACAAATAAAAAATTGGATTTGGATTTTTGGGTTATGTACACCTACGGTCTATAAAAATAGACTTTAAGTACGTATAAAAAAATAAAAGTTTTGTAAAGTACTGGGTATAAATATGTAATTCTTAACAGAAGTGTAACCAGGATGATCCTAAAGGGGGGGGGGTTACAACTACTTGATGGTCTCTGCGAGGTATGGAATAGTAATGGTGCTAAGCGTATAAATCTCAAAGTACACCCAAATGGGGGGTTAAGACCCCCTTGGTTACGCCTATGGTTCTTAAAGTTTTAAAAAAATAAAGAATAAGTTATTTAAAAAAAAAATAATACTTTAAAACCATCTGACATATTCGTATCATACTTGGCAGAAACTGTAGGTACTGTAAACGGTACACAGTGTACACCCTACTAAATTATGTTACATAATCGTTTCTAGCTACTACCAGAGGTGTCCGACAGGGGAAGTGAATGGTTGACCCTTCCCAAATTCTACGCCAGTGAGGAACTACTATTTTAGCATAATTTTAGATTCTCTAATATGTACTTTATATGTAAATAATACACTTTTCATTCGTAACGATAAAATCATTAGTTTTAGATATATTTAAAGTTAAAAACGAAGGGGGCATAATACATTAATCAAAATAACTTGTGCCATTTCATATTTTAACTTCAAGTATCTCAAAAACTAATAACTTACTAATGAAGAGTGTACTATTTACATAGAAAGTAATAGAGAACAGAAAAATTGCACTAAAATAGCAATTCCAGTAGTGTAGAATTTTGCAATTTTTACACCTCTGGTAGTAGCAAGAAACGTTTGTTTAACGTAATTCAGTAGGGTGTACAGTACCTACACTTGCTGCCAAGTATGACAAGGATATGTCAAATGGTTATAAAGTACTGGATACAAATAGTTTTTAAATTCTTAAATAAAATATCCTGTAACTCAGTAAGGAGCCACATTTAAAATACACACAGGAGCTCACAGGAGCCTACAGTCAAAATATTTCCAATTATTAATGAAACACCCTGAATATTTATATTATAATCTACAGTATGGTGCAAATTTATGGAATAAATTCGTTATTTCGTAATCCGACGACTTACGAAAATTCTGAAAGAGGTCGAATTATTTTTAAATTATGAGCTTTTGGCATGTTATCATGTACATATATCATAATAGGGGTCGTGGGCTAGCTCATTTGAAAGGTTATTCAATTATCTATTCAGTAATATAAACATTAACATAATTATTTATAAAGGGTGTCCAAAGTATTTTTTAAATTAAATTAATTAACACAAAACGGAGAATGTATGCAATGTATTTAATTCAAAATACATTTTATTGCTGTCGGAAAACATTTTATCTAAGAAATAAACATTGCTTTTCGCTTAAATTCAATGTTTAAGCTGTCGAACACCTACCTCTTGGAAGTTTGACATTTAGTTTAAGCGAAAATCATTGTTTATTTGTCAAATAATTTGTTTTCTCTTTTCTGAGAGCAGTAAAATGTATTTTGAAAATTCTTGTTTTTGTGTCAATTTTTTGACACGCTGTATAAATAATAATTATATTATTGTTTATATTAATATATAGAGAATTGAATAACCTATCAAATGAGCTAGCACACGACCCCTATTCTCATTAAAAAATCATCGATTACGTCATCACGCCCAGATGGATGACGTCACTAGTATGATATAAATGCCAAAAAAGTATAATTTAAAATTATAAATCGACTTGTTTCGGTGGGTTTCCTTAAAGTCGTCGGCTTATGAAATAATGAATTTATTCCATACATTTGCACCATACTGTATAATAATTATTAGACTTTTACAGAGGAGACGAACTATAAACTGTGTATATCTAATCAGCTAAGTTCTATCTAAAATATACAAGTCCACTACAACAAAACTTTAGCACACATTAAAATTTCATAAAACATTAATATATTCATGTTAGATTTGAGTTGGCAAAAAAACCAGAAGCAAATGATCAAAGTGACCTTAACATTAACCTACCTACTTTAGTGGCTAACAAAAGAGTGAACACCTGTTTCGCAGGATGTAATTAAGTTTTTGTTACTTTCTTTCTATTTTTTGCTCAAAGATAGGGGCACGGGAGAGGTTTTTGTGATTTTTGAAAGAAATAAACTGCATATGAGTGCATCTGAAATATATTGGAAGGTTTTAAAACAGGAAATAAATCGATAAAATGGATGGAAGAGAAAGACCAGGAATCCTTGAAAGTAATATACACAATATTATCTAATGTTACGTATCATTAAGTATATTTTAATAATGCTTCTTCTTCTTATTGTGCCTATCCGTGACGTACGATGGCGATCATCATGGCAACCTTTATCTTATTCGAAGCAGCGCGAAAAAGCTGCAAATATATTGTGTTAAACCAGGCTCGGAGACTCTTAAACTATGATGTGTTCTTCTTCTTCTTGGATCTCGTCATATCTGGACTCATTTCGCATAATGTGTCAGAAGTATTCTAACTTTCGAAATTTGATGGTGGTCAGTACCTCTCGGTTTTTCTTCATTCTTCTGACGACCTCCCCATTAGTGATGTTGAAAAAGTAACTATTCGTTACAAACTACTCGTTACTTACGAATACCGAAAATATAAAGATTACTATGCATAGAGGTAAATTTTTACTTTGATTACTTTGATTACTCTGATTACTTCGTACCAATCGTATAAGAGCGAGTACCTATTTTGAGTATTGTATCATTTGTATCTACAATCGGTTGATATCGGAGTCGGACCGGTATTCCACGAGTGTTCGGAATCAGTACAGTTAACTAAAATTCTATCTATGAAGGGCGAAGGTTATGAAGAGTTTTATAGGATTACAGGGCGCTGAGAAGTAGCTGAAACAGAGGGAGGTATATTATTTAACAAAGCATGCACCCAGAAACAGATGTCTATACGATTTGTCGAGGTAGATAATTCACAGAATTTTACAGATGTTAGTTCCTTTGAAAATAAAAATGCAACACATTAGATTTTAATAATAAATACACACTATTCTTATCAGGCCGAGAAAAAAAAATATTATGTAGAAATGATAATATTTCTAGACTATGATCATCAACTTTAATTTTACATGTAGGTATGGCACTGTTTTTATTAGACCAGGGCATTTAACACTAAAAACACAGGAATAAATCTATTTTTAAATATAGTAGGTACATAGAGACTTTCAACGTTTTGCATTGTATTTAGGATTAGGATGACGTCTGGAAAAAAGTTTACGATAGAAAAATAGGTGGAAATACATTATTACATTTTAAAGTGTATGAAACGCATTAAAAACATGTTAAAATCAACATATTGAGGAACGGCTTTTCTTATTTCGGGGTATTTGGGGTCACTGAACACGAATATACAGTCAGAACCGACCTCCGAAGCACCTGGGTGTCCAGGGTTATTGCTAAGGTACGTCATCTAGAATTTCGAGGGTATTTTTTGGCATTTAACTGATGCAAACAGATTACTCGAGATTACTGATATTGTGGAGCAGCAATGACAAAATTATTACATATCATTTAATTTCTATCCATTAAATAGATCAGTGAAGGTCGTTGTTTTATCGGATCTTATACTTACACGAAATACTGAGAAATGCGATTCTCGATATGATTCTTTTTCTTAAAGTTCCGCTCCTATCGGAGATTGGAAATCATTCTGGCAATTATAATTTTGTTGGTTACGCGCCGGAATAGTTCAATTGAGCTGCATCCAAACCATTCACAGAGATTGCGTAGCCACGAGATTTTACGTCTTCCTACGCTTCTTCTGCCTTTGATTTTGCCCTGCATTATATTCCTTAATAGTTCGTCTTTTTCACCTCTCATGATGTGCCCCAAGTACTCCAACTTCCTGATTTTTATGGAATTTAAAACTTCGCATTGTTTTCCTAGTTGTTCGAGCACTTGTGCGTTTGTTTTACGATTTGTCCATGACATTTTCAGAATACGTCTATAACACCACATTTCGAATGCTTCCAGGTTTTTAATGTGGGATTGTTTTAGTGTCCATGCCTCAACCCCATACAAAAGGGTGGAGAAAATATAACAACGAAGCATTCTTATCCGGAGCGTCATATTGATATTGCGATTACAGAAAAGTTTCCTCATTCTGTTAAAAATGGATCGTGCAATTTCAATGCGGCATCTTATTTCTTTTGTCTGATCAGTATCTTCTGTGATCCATGCTCCAAGGTATTTGTACGAAGATATTTGCTAAATTTCTGTATTATCCAGTACTAGTCTAACTCTGATGTTTTGTGCTTTTGTAAATACCATGAACTTGGTTTTCTTCAAATTTATTTTTAGTCCATAATCGTTGCAATGTATATTTAGTTGTTGAGCAAGGTGTTGCAATTCTTCCAGTGTTCCCGCTAGAAGTACGGTATCGTCAGCATATCTTATATTATTAAGTGGCTCACCGTTTATTATTAGGCCTTCATTTACTTCGGCCAACGCTAATTCTGAGATGGCTTCACTATATAAATTAAATAACAATGGTGATAAAATACACCCTTGGCGCACCCCACGACGAATCTGGATATCCTCATATCCTGTCAGTTCATTTTTAACTTTCACTTTTGCTGTCTGATTCCAATAGAGGTTACATATAATTCTAATGTCTCTACTGTATGTTTTTATTTAACAAAATTGAACAAAAAGACGATTATGCTGCACTTTGTCAAATGCCTTCTCAAAATCAATGAAACAGGCATATACTTCCTGATTCATATCTAGGCATCTCTGCGAAAGAACACTTACTGCAAACAGTGCGTCCCGTGTTCCCAGACCTTTCCTAAATCCAATTTGTGTATCACTTAGGCCTTCGTCTAACTTCTTATGTATTCTATTGTGAATCACTTTTAAAAATAATTTCAAGACATGACTCATTAAGGCTATGGTGCGATGTTCATTGCACTCCTTTGCATTGGTTTTTTTGGGTAGCAGTATAAATGTCGATTGGAGCCATTCTTTAGGTATTATACCTGTTATACAGTGCTAGTCAAAAGTCCGTACCCCCCTCGTATCTTTTGAACGGTTACACCTATAATAGTGAAATTTGGAGGGAGGAAATAAACGGACGTAAGCTTCTTAACTAGTTATGACAGGTGACGTAATAGTGACAGATGACGTTACAGATCCGCTGTGACCGATAATTTTAAATGGGACCTTATGTCAAGTGATACCTCATTTGAAAGGTAATTAAAATACCTATTCAGTCACACTAATTTTTTTGGGTTTAAGTTAATTTTGATTTTGGTGAATAAATTAAATAAATATAATATTGTAGTTTTGAATTTAATTAATAAAAATTCAAATGTCCGCTTATGGTTTTTTTGTCAAAAAAGTTGACGTTTTTTAATTCTCTAGCAGTTTTTACGTCAACGTCAACCTGTTTGACAAGTAATCATAGGCGGAGTTTTGAATTTTTATTAATTAAATGCGAAACTACAATTTTATATTTATTTCATTTATTCATCAAAATTAGCTTAAACTCAAAAAAATTAGTATGACTGAATAGGTATTTTCAATACCTTTCAAACGAGGTATCACTTGCCATAAGGTCCCATTTAAAATTATCGGTCACAGTGGCTCTGTAACGTCATCTGTCACTATTACGTCACCTGTCATGACTAGTTAAGAAGCTTACGTCCGTTTATTTCCTCCCTCAAAATTTCACTATTATAGGTTTAACCGTTCAAAAGATACGAGGGGGGGTACGGACTTTTGACTAGCACTGTATATATGGTGTTAAATAAATCCAAAAGAAGGTCAATAGATTCAGTATCCACAATTTTGAGTAATTCGATAGGAACTTCATCAGGCCAGGGAGATTTACCACTTTTAGCTTGTTTCATTGCATATTCCACTTCTTCTCGTATAATGTCAGGTCCAGTATCATCTTTAAATTCTTTTGGTGCTTCTGTTCTCTCTTTGTCTTCAAAAAGCTGTGCTATATATTGTGTCCATCTCTGCATTTTCTGGTTTATATCTGTAATAAGTGCACCACTTTCATCTCTTAGTTGCCTAGTTTGAAGTATTTTTTTTCATTCCGGTTAGTTCTCTAATTCTTTTATGCATGTTAAAAAAGTCATATTTTTTCTCAAATTCTTTCAGTTCTTGGCACTGCTCATGTAACATTCTCTCTTTAGCTTCTTTTATTTTCTTTTTAATTAATCTATCGGTTACATTATATTTAATTGGATTTTTTGTTTTGAATGATTTTCTTTCATTCATTAATAATAATATCTCTTCAGTCATCCAGTCTTTATGTTTTCTTTTCTTTGGTTTTAAGTTTTCACTCGCTGTTTTAATTACTTCTTGTTTTATATTTTCCCATTTATGATCAATGTCATAGCTACTTTTATTCAGTTCTTGGGCAATATCGCTACTTTTATTCTCGATATGATTACCGGTACTCAAATACAAGCTTAACCATAGTAATCAAAGTATCCTACTAATACTAATACAAAATATGTACTGAGAAATGCGATTCTCGATATGATTACAGGTCCTCAAATACAAAAGTAACAAAAGTAATCAAAGTAATCAAAGAAACGAATACTGTAAATGATTACTTTATCGATTACTTTATACAAAAGTAACAATTCGTAACGAATACTCGAAAGTAACGATAATCAACATCACTACTCCCCATGCATGTGTGACCCGATCATATCCACAGGATTATAAGTCCGATATAGATATAGCCATATCTCAAATGCTTCCAACTTTCTGTCCGACTTCGACCATTCCTGTCCATCGTGTCTTCATTTAAACTTTCCCTTTTAATATCTGTGCTACACAGTCCTTCGATTTTCTCCTCGGTTTTCCTGTTTCCCGCAACTTTGAGCAATCCTGCAAGGAAAAATATTTGGAAAGCTACCCGAGAACATGGTTCAACATAACATCTTTTTTATAAAGTTATAAATTATTTATTCTTTAAAGAAGAAAATAATTATCAGGGAACAAAGCTATCCAGTTAATATCGTGAAAAGACCAAAAGTATACTAAATTTAATGTAAGTATGTTCATTTTTTAAATAAAAGTGGTTACTCACGTTTGAGTGGTAAAATATTAAATTTTCAGTACATACCTAAAACAAAAATAAATTTATTAGTAATGATGATGTTAAAAACATTAGTTTAAAGTAAGATATACAGGGTGTCCCGAAAAGATTGGTCATAAATTATACCACAGATTCTGGGGTCAAAAATAGGTTGATTGAACCTCACTTACCTATATACAATAGTGCACACAAAAAAAGTTACAGCCCTTTGAAGTTACAAAATGAAAATCGATTTTTTTTCATATATCGAAAACTCTCAGAGATTTTTTATTGAAAATTGACATGTGGCATTTTTACGACAGCAATATCTTAAAAAAAATTAAGTAAAATTTGTGCACCCCATACAAATTTTATGGGGGTTTTGTTCCCTTAAACCCCCCCAAACTTTTGTGTACGTTCCAATTAAATTATTATTGTGGCACTATTAGTTAAACACATTATTTTTAAAACTTTTTTGCATCTTAGTACTTTTTCGATAAGCCAGTGTTTATCGAGATATTTTGAATATTTGTCGAATCCACCACATATTTGTATATGGTTAAGTACGGTTATAGAGGCCTGTTAATAATCTGAAAATTTATTTATAATTTACATTTTTAGGTATATTTTGAAAAAGAAGCTACATCTCGATAAAAGGTGACTTATGAACAAAAGACTAAGAGACAAAAGTTTTAAAAACACTGTGTTTAACTAATGGTATTACCACAATAATAGTTTAATTGGAACGTACACAAACATTAGGGGGCTTAAAGGAACAAAACCCCCATAAAATTTTTACGTAAATATATTGAAAAAGAAGCCGCATCTCAATAAAAACTGGCTTTTCGAAAAAATACTAAGAGCCAAAAAAGTTTTAAAAACGTTGTGTTTAACTAATGGTACCACAATAATGAATTAATTGGAATGTACACAAAAGTTTGGGGAGGTTTAAGGGAACAAAATCCCCATAAATTTTTTATGGGGTGGACAAATTTCACTATAATTTTGTTTTAAGATGTTCCTGACATAAGAATTATACATGTCCATTTTCAATAAAAAATCTCTAATAGTTTTCGATATATTGAAAAAAATCGATTTTCATTTTGTAACTTCAAAGGGCTGTAACTTTTTTTGTGAGCACATTTGTACTAAGGTAAGTTAGGTTCAATCGAACTATTTTTGACCCCAGAATGTGTGGTATAATTTATGACCATTCTTTTCGGGACACCCTGTATAATATTATAATAATATTCAAATAAAATTTAACGTGAAATAAAACACTCCCTGGTGTAGTTGGTATATTTTAAACACTTAAATAAAATATTCCTCCTTATCGAGATACAGAGTGTTTTATTACAAATATTCTAAAATGATTTTAGCCCATTGTTCAAGCACCTTTTAATATTTTTTGTTCAAACTTGCCACACAGTTTACACATGCTAGGGTACTTTAACTAGTCTTAAAAGAGGCGTGTTGTAGAGATATATACTTCATTTTCGCCCCTTTTCCCACCTCACAATCTACGCCACTGTCGTAATAATAATTTCAGCATGTTTTTTGATTCCTTGCTACTTTTTACATAAATATCATCCGTTTGTCTCATTGCGATAAAGTAAGTAGTTTTCAAGTTATTTGCGTTTAAATATAATGGATTCCTTGTATATGGAATTGGATAAGACTATGTATGTATTAAACTACATTCAATCATATTATGTGTTTAAAATACATAATCTTATTAAATCCATTACATTAAAACGCAAATAACTTAAAAACTACTTACTCTATCGCATTGAGACAACGGATGATATTTACGTAAAAAGTAACGAAGAATAAAAAAAAACATGCTGAAATTATTATTACGACAGCGGCCTAGATTGTAAGGGGAAAAGGGTGAAAAGGAAGTATATATCCCTACAGCACGCCTCTGGTAACAGCGGAAAACTATCTTTTAAGACTAGTTAAAGTACCCTAGCTTGTGTAAACTGTGTGTAAAGTTTGAACAAAAAATATTAAAAGGTGCTTTAACCATGGGCTAAAATCATTTTAGAACATTTGCAATAAAACACTCTGTATCTCGGTAAGGAAGAATATTTTATTTAAGTGTTTTGGGTTAAATCTTCGTATTTTGTGCTAAGGTTTCTCCATTTACGACATGGACAATTGTTAATGAAACACCCTGTATATTTGTGTTTTTTACAGATTTTTCTGTAAGGTACGCCACCTTAAAAAAATACGAAAAATTGTTTTTAGGGGTTTTGGGAGATTTTCTCCAGTTTATATAAGTAGACTTCAAAATAGATGAAATCAAGGATTTTTATAGGTTATATACTTTGTAGTATCTGAGTCCTTTACGATATTCAAAAATTGCGCGAAATACCTTTAAACTCCCAAAAACTATGATTTTTCAAAAGCTGCAAAAACTCTTATGGTTTTTAGTAGGTTTAAAGGTGTTTCGCCTAATATTTAAATGTGTTAAATGACCCTATTACTTCAAATTATATTACCTATAAAAACCCTAATTTGATCTATTTTGAAGGGACAAAATACCCCAAAACTCCAAAACAAAAAGGTTTTATGGGTTTCAAAGTTGCGTGTCTTACGAAAACAATCTGAAAAAAATCAGAAACATATTTTTGGATTACGTAACGCAGGTTGGGGGGTGGTCAAAAATTGCGTTACGCAATAGTTAAACTTCTATAAGAGTGCGTTACGTAGGGGGGGGGGGGTTAAAAATCTTCAAAAATCGCGTTACGTAATACTTGAACGCTCCCTATGTTCAACCTACTGGTCTAGAAAAAAATAGACAAGTTTTGTAGTTTTGTAAAAGCCTCAACTATGTGTGTGAATTTTTTGAAATTTTTAAATTGATTGCAACCCACCTAAAAAAATAATAAAAACGAAAAAATTACGTTTTTGGATGTATTGTGAGAGAGGGGGCGGGCTAAAATTGCGCCAGACTTTACTTTTTAATCACATAGAAACAAAACGTAATAAAAAAATATGAAAAAAAAATTTTTAGGAAACGCTTTTCTTTAGTTCCGAGTGACTAAAATTAAAAATATTAAAAAATCAACTAAAAAGCAAAAAATAAAAAAAAATTGAAAAATCCAACACCTTCGTCAAAGAAAAGCGTGGTGCGTCTTCATCGAATAGACGGTTTTCGCCCCACGCTTTTCTTTGACGAATGTGTTGGATTTTTTCAATTTTTTTTTTATTTTTTGCTTTTTAGTTGATTTTTTAATATTTTTAATTTTAGTCACTCGGAACTAAAGAAAAGCGTTTCCTAAAAATTTTTTTTCATATTTTTTTATTTTTTACTTTTTAGTCTTACACTTTTCAAACATTAAAATATATCGTCATGTTTATTAAAATATGTATAAAACATATGATGAACAAACATGAAAAGTAGTCGGAATCGGCAAAAAAATTTGGAACTCTATTGTTTATTTATGAAACATAACGTAAACAATTAACGTAAAAAGTGAAATTATGTATAGTTCATACAATTAGCTACAATCTGTATTGTTTATTTATAAAACAACGTAAACAACTAACGTAAAAAGTGAAATTATGTATAGTTCATATAATTAGCTACAATCTGTAAAAGTTTCAAGTTTCTTCATTGTAAAAAACAAGAGAATTTAAGCATTTTCTGGTAAAATCGTTTTTATATTTAAACAATTAACAAACATAAAAAAATTATTGACTATTCGTGTATTGTTCCCGCGAATGCATATGTCTGCAAATTTTTAGTCATTTGCATTGAAGAAAAGGCAGTAAAATTAACGACCAAAAATTTGACCCAAACGATTGAACTAAAGAAAAGCGTTTAATTAATACGCCAAAACGAATTCTAATGTTAATTGTAGCACAAAACGTCTCCACCGGTGGTTTTTCTAAGACTACAATAAAAACACGAATTTTTTGAATTCGAGTTTTGGGTGAGGTTCTGTTTCGTATTGTATTGAAATTTGACACGAATAAGTGCCGATTTTTATAGAAACAAATATATTTTCGTTCAATATTTCGTTATAAGCGTTCAAAATTTGAAACTTTATTGTTTATTTATGAAGCACAACGTAAACAATTAACTTAAAAAGTGAAATTATGTATAGTTCATATCATTAGCTACAATCCGTAAAAGTTTTAAGTTTCTACATTGTAAAAAACAAGAGAATTTAAGCATTTTCCATTAAAATCGTTTATTTTTATTTAAACAATTAATAAACATAAAAAAATAATTTTTATTGACTATTCGTGTATTGTTCCCGCGAATGCATATGTCTGCAAATTTTCATTCATTTGCATTGAAGAAAAGGCAGTCAAATTAACGTCTAAAGATTTGACGCAAACTATTGAACTAAAGAAAAGCGTTTAAAAAAAAGAAGAATGTGTGTAACTTATTAAATTTAAATTAAAATACATTTTACTGCTGTCAGAAACCAGACAAAAATGTTTATATCACAAATAATCATTGATTTTCGCTTAAATTGAATGTTAAAACTTCCAAGAGGCAGGTTTCTGGCGGGAGCTGGCTTGAATATTTTTTAATTTAATCGAAAAGCAATGTTTATTTCTGAAATACACATTTTTTTCTGTTTACGGGCAACTGTAAAATGTATTCTGGGTTAAATAAATTACATACATTCTTCTTTTTTGTCAAATAATTTAATTAAAAAATTATTTTTGGACACCTGTACAAATAATTATATACATTTTTATATTACTGAATAAAGAATTGAATGAGCTTTCAAATGAGCTATCGCATGTCCCCTATTCTCATTTAAAAAAATCATCCATTACGTCATCGCGCCCAGATGGATGACGTCACTAGTATGAAATATATGCCAAAATATCGTAATTGAAAATAAAAATCGACCTCTTTCGGGATTTTTCCTTAAAGTCGCCTTTTTACGAAATAACGAATTTATTCTTTTCATTTGCATCGTACTGTATAAACAAATATATGAGTGTTCAAAATTTAAACTTTATTGTTTATTTATGACGCATAACGTAAACAATTAACGTAAAAAGTGAAATTATGTATAGGTTATATCATTACCTACAATCCGTAAAAGTTTCAAGTTTCTACATTGTAAAAAACAAGAGAATTTAAGCCTTTTTCCATTAAAATCGTTTTTTTTATTTAAACAATTAATAAACATAAACAAAAATTTTTTGTTATCTATTCGTGTATTGTTCCCGCGAATGCATATGTCTGCAAATTTTCATTCATTTGCATGGAAGAAAAGGTAGTCAAATTAACATCCAAAGATTTGACGCAATCTATTGAACTAAATAAAAGCGTTTAAAAAATAAACTGAATTCTGGGAGTGAGGGAATCTTGTCTATCTTAATCCCTTTCATTACAAAATTGTGGCTTAATACCATATAAACAATAATATTTGGCGCAAAATATTGGTCAGTGCATTCATTTTTTTCGAATCCAGAGAAAACTAATAAGTATTTTTAAAAAATTTAAACGCAGAATGAAAGATTACATTATTACCGAGGGCCAAAAGTTCCTGAAAGGTTCTATCATGTTTGTTTTAATGAGTTACAGGGGTGAAAAAAAGAGAAAATTTAGTGTGACTTTAGTTTCAAATATTTTATTCAAAAGAAACTTTTTGTTTATTCTAAGGGACTTTCGACCCTCGGTAATAATGTAATCTTTAAATCTGCATTTAAATTTTTCAAAAATATTTATTAGGATTCTCAGGATTTCTCAGGATTCGAAAAAAATAAATACATTTAAATAGCATTGGACCAAGATTTTGTGCCTAGCCCCTTAACTAAATAATAAAGTCGTAAGTCTCACATATTAAAAGCTCACCTATTTCACCAATAATTGTATATTAATTAAGTAAAGTAATACATTGCAAATCAGCAAGTCACTAATAAAATAATAGACCTGGATCCCGCGAACAAAAAAAAGTTGATTAATAGCAAGCTAAAAATTTGTTAATAGCTTAATGGTGTCTAGTCGGACAAACTTTGATGTATGGGAACACTGGAACAGGGGAAGTTTTAATTATGGAAGAGGTTAAAAATTTTAAACGTCAGACTACGAAAACGTTCCATGTATTTTGTCGGACAGAACTTCTAATTGTTACCATTTCATTAAACTCTCATGCAAAAATCAGACTGGTGTTTATCACCAACTGGGCATTTTAATGAGTGGAACACGAAGAACATGTCAAATGACATTAATCATGTTGGTTAGTAATAGCAGTCTGATTTTTGCATGAGAGTTTAATGAAAGGGTAACAAATCAATTGGATGTTCTGTCCGACAAAATACGTGGATCGCCTTCGTAATCTGACGTTCAAAATTTTTAAACTGTTCCACAATTAAAACTTGCCCTGTTCCAGTGTTCCCGTACATCAAAGATTGTCCGACTAGACATCGTTAAGCTATTAACAAATTTTCAGCTTGCTATTAATCAACTTTTTTTTGGTACGCGGGATCCAGGCCTATAACCGTCAATATGAAGCGACTAAAATTTTAAATAAAAAAAATGATTTATCATAAATTGATAAAAATGTCAACATTGAATAGACATTTCAACTAACATGATTTTCTTTCCAAACTGAATTTTTGGTAGTTGCTGAACTTTTCATAATTTTCTTTTATATCTTTTGAAACTTTTAAAAATCCTGCTCTTTTATTCATGAAAATGTTCGGTGCTACTGTTTTTAAATCTATCCACTAGAGTAGAATCTAAAAATGTACCTACCGAAATGTATTCCTGCCTGACGACAAAACGTGTTTGAGAGGGTCTATGAAAGCAGGAGTTCTTCAGATTGCACTCAAGGTTTGAACCGAAGGTGGGTAAGACTATTTTGGAAAATATCATAAAATAAAACGGTAGTTATATACAATTTCGGTATACAATTTCGTTATATACGAACATAATCATTAAACATAGAAAATCATTAAACTCACTAAAAACATGGGCAAACAAATAGTTATACAGTCTTCTTCTTCTTTTTCCTTTTGTGTAGACTGACTCTGCCCCCTTTTCAATATACCTTCAGTAAGTTGTCGTTCAATCTTTTTCTATTATTCACACTGATCGTCTTCCTATTGGGGAACCGTCTCCGGCCGTCTTTGCATTTATTACTCTATTTGTTGTTATTCGGCTTAAATGATCGCCCTATTCTACCCTTCCCTTTCTTACCGAATCCTCGATGTACTCCATTTTGCATCGTTTTTATATTTGTACTTCTAGCTCTGTCCCATAGTGCGTCTTACCGTCGATTTTTCGAAGGGTTTTCATTTCTGCTGTTTCTAGGATTCTTTTAGTTCTCTCTGTCGTGTCTCGGGTCGTGTTTCTACCGCGTATGTGACTGATTTGTAAATTCTGTCTGTCATTTTTCTCCCTTTATTTTTATTTGTCCATATTGCTTCCTTCAGATATCCTGCGGCTTTTTTTGCTCTATTTATTGATCTTTCACTTCTGTTTCAAACTTTCCGCAGCCAGATAGCTATAGTAATTGCGAATATAATTTTTTTTGCAATTTTGACCTTTTTTTGTAATTATATTAACAATAAATGAGTATATCAAACTTTGTAATAAGCCATTTGAAAGCTTTTTCCATGATCTCGAAGATGTTTTCACTGTTTTCCATTGATTTGAAAAAAAAAAAAGGAAAAAAGTCCGTTTTTGACACTTAATTGTTTATAAATAAAAACGACCGCCAGATCCTAAGCAGGAAATAGTTAAAATTTGTTTTTATAGGTATTACCTGTCGAAAAAACGCTTTAGTAGTCTGGCTGTTGAAGTGTCAACCAAATAAAAATCTTGTCTTAACCCCTTGCCCATTGTACAGTGCACTCTCGTACACCATCAGCCCGTCTGCATTAGCGGTATTAATATCGCAAAGCGTGCTCCGCAAGGCAAAATGCGACACAAAGAACATGGCGCAGTGGATATAGGATACTTGACTTTAGGTGCGAGGCGATGTAGTCATCGTCACATTTACCCAGTCAGCTAATTGCACCTCGAAATATTGTTCGTGCTATTACAACTGGCAGGACTTAGCTCGCACAAGTTTTTATGTTCTTTCTAAAATCCAACACCGAACGAGGGAGAGACAGTGGAATACTCCCGTTGAAAGGGGTTCTTATATATTGTTTGCGGATTAAAAGAGACCTGTCGTACAAAGATAACGCAACTCATAAGCCGAGATCTATATACCGCACTCTATATACAAAGTACGAAAATAAATATAATATATAACAAAAACACTATATTTAAATAGGCTGTTATCAAAATGCACTCGTATTTCTATGCTTTCTTGCCTGTTGTTGAAATAAATAGTTGATACTTCAGTTTTTATAATGAAATGAATTACAGTGAAATATTACAAATATGAGAGAATTTCGAACAAGAGTGAATAAAAGTAATTCCAATAATTTTCCTATAAAATCTGGTGCCTCACAGTCTTGGACCAATATTATACCTGCTATATACAGTAGATCTACCCTACAATAATGAAACCATTGCTGGTACGTTTGCAGATGATGCTGCCATCCTTGCAGCCGACGAAAATCCAATTATAGATTCTAACATTCTACAGGTACAACTGAATGAAATCGAGACATGGTCAAACAACTGGAGAATTAAAATGAATGAAACAAAATCAGTCTAGGTGAGTTTTACCTTAAGAAGAGACCAGTGTCCCCCAGTTTCACTCAACAATATCCAACTTCCTCAATCCTCTAGCACTAAATACCTAGGAATACATCTTGACTCAAAACTCAATTGGAAAGAACTTAAGAAAATAAAATCCTTATCTACAAAGCTGCCATAAAACTTATCTGGATGTATGGAATCCAACTCTGGGGATGTGCGAGCAAGTCAAATACAGCCATGCTTCAAAGAAGCCGATCGAAAATACTGCGAACGATAACTGATGCTTCAATGTAACGCTTCATGAAGAATCCCGTTCATACAGGATGTGATCACTAAATATAACACTAAGCACCATGAAGGACTGAAATCACACAGTATATATATAAATACTTCAACCTCTAATAGAATATCATGCCAATAGGAGACTCAAAAGGATTTGACCAGCTGACCTAAAAAACGGTTAAGTCACTGGAGAAGACCTCACCAAGCCAATAGGAGCCCTTTTCTCCGCAGCCAGCAAATTAGATTATAGTGCATGATGACGTCATCTATGATTTTTTTAAATGGGAATAGTGGTCGTGTAATAGCTCATTTGAAAGGTGATTCAATTCTCTATTCAGCAATATAAACATTAACATTAATATTTATACAGGGTGGCCAAAAAATAATTTTTGAATTAAATTAACTGACGCAAAAAGAAGAATGAATGTAATTTATTTAACTCAAAATACATTTTACTGATGCTTGAAAATATATAAAAAAATGTTTATTTCATAAACATTGCTTTTTGCTTAAATTAAATGTCAAACAGTCACCCACCTGCCTTTTCGTTTAAACATTTAATTGAAGCGAAAAACAATGTTTATTTGTCAAATAAACATTTTTTTCTCTTTTCTGACAGCCGTATCTGAAAAGATGTATTTTGAGTTAAATAAATTACATATATTCTTCTTTTTGCGTCAATTAATTTAATTCAAAAATTATTTTTTTGTCACACTGTATAAATAATGATGTTAATGTTTATATTACTGAATAGAGAATTGAATCACCTTTAAAATAACCTATCACACGACCCCTATTCTCATTTAAAAAAAATCATCGATGACGTCATCACGCTCAAATCGATGACGTCGCTATTATGGGATATATGTCAAAAAATAATAATTTAAAAATAAAAATCGGGCCTCTAAACCCTTAAAACCTCTCAGGGCTTAAACTCTGAAAATAATTAAGTCATTTGATAATAGACCGTTTCCACACTTTATGAACGCACTGTATATTAATCCCTGTCTCCAAACAGTAACGTATGCTGCTGTTAGATCTATTATTGTTGCAGCTGTTTTTTGTTTCTTTGTTTTGTTTGTTTTATTCTCCTTTATTGTTCAACCTGATCACGGATGAAATAATAAAAAAAGTAAGAACTAAAAATGGATACCAAATGGGAGAAAAACACCTGAGAATAATCTGCTATGCAGACGATGCAATATTAATTTCTCAAAGTGAAGATGATTTATAACGTATGCGGCACCAATTTAATATACAGTTGAACCTCGATAAGTCGGACTAATCGGGACCGCAGCCGATCCGGGTTATCGAAAATCCGGGTTAGGCGCAGAATATGGTAAAAATTAACAAAGTACGGTATACTTACAGGTAAACGCCATCGTAATTGCAAAAGCGTGAAATACATATGGACAGTACATCTAAATTACGTACAGCTGCAGGTATACAGTATTGTTTATTTCTTGGTAAAAAACTCAATCAAAGTGAAAAAATTTTTGTTCTGTCTAATGAAAATCGGTTCGGGTTAGCCGGACTTCCGGATTATCGGGGGCCGACTTATCGGGGTTTCACTGTAACTGCCAGAAATTTTAACATGTTAATTTCCCCAAAAAAGACAAAATGCATGGTTTTAACAGCAAATCCAATAAGATGTAAATTGGACCTGGATGGTCAGATAATAGAACAAGTGATGGAGTTTTGATATCTAGGCATCACACTATCTAATTTCGGAAAGCTCGAAACAGAAGTAGAAGATAAAGAAAATAGAGCAAACAGAGTCGCAGGCTGCCTGAATGACACAATATGGAGAAATAAAATATCGGAGAAGAAATGAAAGGCAGAATTTACAAAATAGTCATCAGACCAATAATGACATACGCGGCAGAAACACGACCTGACACAGACAGGACAAAAAGAATGCTAGAAACAGCGGATATAAAAACCCTTCGAAAAATCTATAGTAAGACTCTATGGGACAGAGCTAGAGGTACAGGATACGACGGAGATGCAAGATGGACAACATTAATAACTGGGTAAGAAACAGAAGAGTACACTGGAATGACCACATAAGCCGAATGACAACAGATACAGTAGGATAAGGACAGCGAGAGACGGTTCCCCAATAGAGATTATCAACGCTTCTCATTTGTTTCGGGCTTCTGTCATATGTCGTATATTAATATTATACACCCGAAGCCCTGATTATAAGCCCGAAATAACTGAGAAGCTTTGATAAGACCTATAGAAAGATGATCAGTGGGAAGACCACGAAAACGATGGAACGACAACTTACTAGAGGCAAATTGAAAAAACAGACAGAGTCATGTCTATATAAAAGAAGACGAAGAAATTTTTTGTTTCTTTAGAAAACTAGTTTCTATAAAGCTAGGAATTTGAACCATAATCGAGGAGATTAGATCTGCTAAGGCCAGAATCCGCCTAAGCTTGGAAAGCTTAGACCAGAAAATATCTTGCCTGGAACATATAGTGAGGGGGAGTCGATATAGCATACTACAGCCGATCCTTGAAGGCAAAATAGAAGGCTGTAGAAGTGTAGAAAACAAGTGAAAACAATATTCGTAAATGAACTCATAATACGTTCTTTAACGGTAAAATAATGCAAAACCTCTTAATTTTAAAGAACTGCTTGAATTGACATGAAATTTGGCATACACATAGCTAACACGTCAGAGAAAAAAAGTGATATTGTGCCGATGTGTGCTTTTACTCTGGGAGTGAGTTTCACCCCCTCTTGGGGGTGAAAAAATACATGTCCAAAATTTGTCCCGAAATAGATAAAATGACTAATTTTAAGCAACTTTTGTTCCATAGAGTTTTTTCGCCAAGTCAATACTTTTCGAGTTATTTGCGAGTGAATATGTTCATTTTTCAACAAAATAACCACGTTTTTAGACGGTTTATCGCAAATAACTCAAAAAGTAAGCATTTTCTAGAATAAAACATGCTTAGTAAAAATATAGCATGTAATAAATGGAAAAAAAATGGTGAATATGCTAGGGCTCAATACCTAACAGAAGCAGAGTTATAGCTAATGAAAAATAGGTTCATATTCGTCAAATTCGAAATCGAATATTTCAATGAGAAATAATCAGAAAATGAAGCACTTTTAGGGAAAACTCATTTCAACTTTTTTAAAGTGTTTAAAAAAGCTTTATTTATGATTTATAAAAAAATTTCTAGCATCAAAAGTAAACAAGTTACGCTCAAAATAAAGTTGGTGCCTTTTGTTTTGATAAAAAAATCGGGAAAATCGCCCCCTAATTAGCATATCTAATGAACTTAATCATTACCACTTCACAAGTTTCTTTTCGTATATGTATTGTTTATATGATCTGTACGTCTCATCGGTTCAAAGTTTTTATTTTTGAAAGGGCTGCAGTTAAAAGGATTTGAACGAGTCACTAATCACGAGTGTATGCAAATTTAGAAACACCAAATCTTAACCAGTTTTTGTCTTAGAGAAAAACAAAAAAAAAATACAAAATATTCAGAAAATTATAGCAGATTTTTTTTTGTTGCTTAAGATTTTTGGTATCTCTGAAGTTAAACAAAGCATGTTTTCAAAATTATTTTTTTTTGAATTATACTTTAAAACCAAATTTTTTCAAAAATAAGCATTTTGAATTAATGAAACTTACAAATCATATAAATACAACATAAGTAAAGTAAGTTGTGAGGCGGTAACGATTAATTTCATTTAAGTTACTAATTAGGGGGTGATCTTCCCGATTTTTTTTGCCAAACCAAAAGGGGCCAACTTTATTTTGGGCGTAACTTATTTACTTTTGATGCTAGAAATTTTTTTATAAAATAAAAATAAAGATTTTTTTAACACTTTAAAAAAGTTGTAATGAGTTTTGCCCAAAAAGTGCTTCATTTTTTGGATATTTCACGATAATACATTCGATTTGGAATTTGACGAATATGAACCTATTTTTCATTAGCTATAACTCTGGTTCTGCTAGGTATAGAGCCCTAGCATATACATCATTTTTTTTTTTCAGTTTTTTACAGGCTATATTTTTGCTAAGAATGTTTTTTTTCTAGAAAATACTTACTTTTTGAGTTATTTGCGAAAAACCATCTAAAATTGTGGTTATTTTGTTGAATAAAGAACATATTCACTCGCAAATAACTCGAAAAGTATTGAATTAATGAAAAAACTCTATAGAATAAAATTTGCTTAGAATTAGTCACTTTATCCATTTCAGGACCTATTTTGGACATATATTTCTTCACCCCCTATAGGGGGTGACATTCACCCCCATGGCAAAAGCACACATCGGCACAATATCACTTTTTTCTTTGACATGTTAGCTATCCGTTTGCCAAATTTCATGTCAATCCAAACGGTTCTTTAAAATTTACAGCAAAAACCGTGAAAGAATGTATGTACTATCAGATATTAAATACTCGACAATTCCTATTCCACGTTGCAGAAGATCGAGAAACCTTCGCAATGGTGGTCGCCAATTTCGGATAATTATTCTGATATGGCACGTGAAGAGGAAGGTTAGGATCTCCCCTGCATATTTCATTTTTACCAGTTCCTTCTTTTAATATGAGTAAAAAAATAATAAATATATTCTAAAAATAAACTTGCAACTTATTTTGTGGTTTATTTCTGACAAATATATTAAAAATACACATAGATACCACAAGGAAAAAGCTGTAAAACAAATAAAATACTATAATTCACCTATGCTCGAAACAAAGAAAGACACAAAAGTGAAATCGCCATAAATATTTAAGACTGTAAGTTCTGGTGGAAGTGACTTTTATGGTCGAATCTGACAGAAAATGAAAATAATTTAAAGCCGAAGTTAATAGGCAACCTATTTAAATTATGCCGCGATATAAAACCAGTTAAAATTAAACGAAAAAATTAATTAACAATGTGTAACGGGAAATTAAGATGTAAATAAGCCTTCATTTATATTCATCAAAGTAGTAAAACTTGATTTACAATTTGTTAGCCTAATAAATTCCGAAATCGTAGCGATAAATTGGATGGCGTTTTTATTAGATAATTTTAGACACAAGGAATAATATTACCAAAGCGAGCGGATTCGTTTTGAGCTTGATAGTTTCTTTATCCTTTTATTACTTAACCCAATGGTTGCTAAGGGCTTGTGTATACTTCTTTCGGTTTTTCATTTCTTATGGGGAAGATCTTAAAAATGGGACATGTTAGATGTCTGGAATTTCCTAAACCTGTTGTCCGATTAGCCTTGTTATTTAAGAATATCCGTGTAATAATATTGTTGCTAGAAAGGTAAATGTCATTTTATACCGGGTGTAACAATCATACTCTGTTTTTCCTTAAAGTTCGAAGCACCCTGTGGAATATTCTAGCATATATATAATATTGAAATTAAAACTAAATTGTTGACCTAGGCTTTATTCACATTTCCTTTTTTGACTCATTTGCTTATGTTGGATAACAAAAAAGTTAGATACGTTAACAACTAGCCATGTTTTTCATCAAATAATCCTCATTTTCTGCTTAATTTAATAAATAAGCCTAAAGTAGGCTATGAGAAATTAACAATTTAATAGATGTCAACTTGATAACAGTCAAAAAGTGTCTGGTTTTTTGTGAAAATTAGTAGATTTATTATTATTTAAAGTTTCAATTAAGTCCGTATTTTTTTTGTTGTTTAGTGGAAATGTAACGTGCTACAAATAACTTGACACGCGATGAGTGTGTTCAAGTGATCAAGATGATATTAAATAGCGAAATACTTAGCTACCATGTTATAGGTTCTTATATTGGTAACAATTTTAGTTAACAAATAGCTAAATTTGAAAATTTAGCTACTGCTTTTTCATTTTACACCTGTATTTCTAACATCATTTTTTTCTGACTTATGTTATTGCAAAAAAGAGCTCTCTGGGATAAACAATTTGAGTAAAATTTAAACAATTGAATAAATCGCTTTGAAATTTTTGTCACAGATTAAGCACCAAAGAACCCTCATTTGACAAAAGTTTCAAAGCTGTTTACTAATTTTTACAATAGTTACTGCGAAATTAATTTTTTTGCAATTTGGAACTTTTTTCGCAATTATATTAACAATAAATGAGTATATTATTATCAAACTTTGGAACACGCCATTTTAAAACTTTTTCCATGCTCTCGAAGATGTGTGTACTAAAAAAACGATAAGTTTCACTGGTTTTCCATTTATTTGAAAAAAAAAAAGGAAAAAAGGCCGTTTTTTGACACTAAATTGTTTATAAATAAAAATGGCCGCCAGATCCTACGCAGAAAATAGTTACAATTTGTTCTTATAGGTATTACCTGCCGAAAAAATGCTTCAGTACCCTGGCTGTTCAACTGTCACCAAGAGGGTATATTTTTGCCTTATTACCCTAGCCTAATTCAGTTGTCTGATTAATAATAATAATAATAATAATATACGTTTATTTACTCTGGGTATTGCTACGAATACCCAGAGAGCAACCCCCATTTGCAGGGGGCCGCGCCTGATAGAAGAACTGACAAAAAACTCCCACAGGGGATACGTTGATTCAAATCAATAGTTGACTTAATCTGTCTAATATTGACAGGTTTATGTTTATTGTTTTTTTTTACAAATCATTATTTTATTTTTACAGTTTCTAATATAATTTCTATGTTTTTTTTATCTAGTATAATTTAAATTTATTAAATTGTTACACAACTCCCTTTTTTATCTTTGATTATCTGTGAATAAAGCATCTCTCGATGCCCTGTTCTTTAAAATATGTTGTTTTCTGTCCTTGGGTCTATTGAATAAAAATGAGTATTGGCTTTTACTTACAAGTATTTAAGTATTTACTTAATAGTAATTGAATAAAGTCATTTACATAAACAAAATCCTTTTTAAAGGACCGTTGCGTTTTTATTTTAATATAATTAAAGTAAACTAAAAGTCGATTAGTAATTACCTACTAAATATATATTGTTTTTGCTTTACAATTACCAGCAATAAAGATTAAGATGAAACATGACATTTTAGCAACTACATTTTATAGATACAGCAGAACATGCATGTTAATTAAATATAATGGCCTTTTTATGTTGCGTTTAATCAGAACCATCATTTGTTTCAAATATATTGTTTTAAAAATATATTTAATTACCAATTAGGGTTCAATTGCTTTATTTATATAAGTTAAATGGAATACTTAAGATTAGGGAAGTAATACGAAGCCGGACAAACGTTTTCAAGTCAGTTTAAAAACTAATAGTGTCATGATAATAGAGACAAATAATATCAAAATAGTAAAACTACAAAAAAATTAAAATTAAATTAAATGGAAGACAAATAAAGAAAGTAGATAACTTTACATATCTGGGATCGATCATAGAAAAAAGGCGGTAGTGTAGTAGATCAGATGTAGAAAACAGAATAGTAAAGGCACAACATGCATATAACTCATTAAGGGGGTAGGCGTAAAATCTTGGTCCAATGCTATTTAAACGCAGTCATTTTTTTCGAATCCTGAGAAAACTAATAAATATTTTTGAAAAATTTAAACGCAGAATAAACTATTACATTATTACCGAGAGCCGAAAGTCCCTTAGAATAAACAAAAATTCTTTTGAATGAAATATTTGAAATTAAAATCACACTAAATTTTCTCTTTTTTTCACCCCTGTAACTTTTTAAAATAAACATTATAGAAGTTTTCAAGGACTTTTTGCCCTCGGTAATATTGTAATCTTTCATTCTGCTTTTAAATGTTTCAAAAATACTTATTACTTTTCTCAGGATTCGAAAAAAATGAATACATTTAAATAGCATTGGACCAAGGGGGTAGGCGTAAAATCTTGGTCCAATGCTATTTAAACGCAGTCATTTTTTTCGAATCCTGAGAAAACTAATAAATATTTTTGAAAAATTTAAACGCAGAATAAACTATTACATTATTACCGAGAGCCGAAAGTCCCTTAGAATAAACAAAAATTCTTTTGAATGAAATATTTGAAATTAAAATCACACTAAATTTTCTCTTTTTTTCACCCCTGTAACTTTTTAAAATAAACATTATAGAAGTTTTCAAGGACTTTTTGCCCTCGGTAATATTGTAATCTTTCATTCTGCTTTTAAATGTTTCAAAAATACTTATTACTTTTCTCAGGATTCGAAAAAAATGAATACATTTAAATAGCATTGTACCAAGATTTTGCGCCTACCCCCTTAAGGAAAATCTGGAACACAAGCGATATATCAGAATTAACCAAAATAAAAATATTTAACAGTTGTATTAAGAGTATATTATTGTACGACGCAGAATCTTGGAGATAGAAAGAAACCAAAAAATTACAAACCTCTATAAATAGATCGTTGAGAAAAATACTAAAAATATACTAGCCGCATAAAATAACTTCTTCTTCTTCTTCTTTCTAGAAACTCCTTATGCCCCTCAGGGGCGTCGGAGGTTTTATTCATCCTCTATCCATATCTTCCATTTCTTGCGGTCTAACTCTTTCATTTGTTGATGTGTTTTTCCTTTTTCCTGTCCAATTTCTATAATCTGATCGATCCACCTCTTCCTTGGCCTCCCTTTCCTTCTTTTACCATATCTTTTTAATTCCATCAACTGATTTGGTAGTCTTCCTTGGTCCATTCTGTTAATGTGTCCATACCATTTTAATTTTCTTTTTTGGATTTTGGTTATTATCGATTCCTGTTTCAGTCTTTGTCTAATATTTTCATTGCTTATTCTGTCCAATTTCGTTTTCCCTGCTATTTTTCTCAGCTGCTTCATCTCCGCTGCGTTTATTGTACTGTCTATTTTTGCATTGTTTACCCATGTCTCACTTGCATATATTAATGTTAATACAGATATTGCATTGTATACCTTCAGTTTTATTTCTTTATCTATTTCTTCCTTTCCAAATATTGTTTTATTTAGTGCATAGAGTAGGTCTTATTTGCTTTTTTCGCCCTGTATGAGATTTCCTGATCTAGCTTTCCATTTTCTAATATTATTACTCCCAGGAATTCAAACGTCGAGACTGTTTCTATTATTTCGTTTTTGCACCTAAATATCGTATGGTTTATTTCTTCCCTTTTCTTTTGGGCTACTATCATGGTCTTCGTTTTCTTTACATTTACCTCCATTTTCAAATTTTCTATTTCTTTCACCCAGATATCCATTAATTTTTGCATTTTCTCTTTATTGTCTGCTATTATTACTAGGTCATCTGCATATAGTAATCCCTCCATTCTCGCTGGTACTACATTTATGTACCCTATTGTTGACTGTAATTGCCTTGACCTTCTTTTAGCGCTCTTTATTACTCTATCCATTACTAATATAAAGAAAACTGGGCTGAGACTGACCCCTTGTTTTATTCCTCTCCTTAGGTTTATTATTGGCGATCTGTTTCCGTTTATTTGTACTTTAGCAAGTACGTTTCTAATGTACTTTTTACCATGCTTACTATCTTTTGCGGGATTTGCAGGTCTTTCATTACTGACCATATTACTTCTCTATTTATAGAATCAAAAGCAGCTTTAATATCTATAAACGTAATATATAAGTCTTCTCCTATTTCGTTTTTCCTTTCAATTATATTTTTCAGTATGTATATATTATCTGTTGTTCCTTTTTCCTTCCTAAAAGCAGCTTGTTCTTCTTCTAGTTTTCCTTTCAGTTCTCTCCTGAGCTTCCTTTCTATTATCCCGGTGTAGCCTTTATATGCCACTGATGATAAGTATATAGCCCTATAGTTATCACATTCCGCTTCATCTCCTTTCTTGTGTATTGGAATCAATAAATTTTCTTCCCAATCTTTCGATATTTTTTCTGTTCTCCATGCTTCCCTCATTATTTACAGTAGCCAAAGCTTGCCTCGTTCTCCCACGTACTTCATCATCTCCGGATATATGTCATCTGCACCTCCCGCTTTTAAAATAACAAACGTAGAATTATGGATAAAAACAAAACAAGAGGAAATAACAGTCACCATTAAAAGAAGGACATGGAAATGGGTTGAACATACTCTAAGGAAATACTAAAATAACATAACGAGACAGGCACTCGAATACCAACCAGCCGGAAGAAGAAAAAGAAGAGGAAGACCCGAAAATAGCTGGAGAAGAACTGTAACAAGAGATCATGAAATAATTGGCCTGAGATAGAGAGAGGTCAAACAGAGAGCGAGAAATAGAGAGGAATGGAAAAGACATTTAGAGGAACTTTCGAAAGAATAAAACAGAAGAGGATGCACTGATCCAGCCCATTAGCCATCTGTCACTTTTGGCTAAGAATCACAAAAGCGTCCAATACTCCATAAGGAGGGAAGGCAATAGAAAGAGAATCAGAACTGAACTGAAAATTAAAAAAAAAAATAAAATAAAATAAAAATTCCATTTTTCTTCAGCTGCAATGCGAAGGCAAAACTTTTATTTTTCACTTAGAACAGGGAGCGCAAACCAGCACTATTAATCGACGATTTTCGACTCTTTTTGGAGTCATCATCGGAGAGACGCAGGCTTGCTGCTCTCTACTCGAAGTGACAAAACCACGAAAGTTTATCCCCGCATTGCAACTGACGTTAATGGAGTATGCGACTAGTGTCATCTGATAGTGAAAAATATTACTAAAAGATCGTCGATTCAGAGTGCTGGTTTGCGCTCTCTGTTCTAAGTGAAAACTAAGACGGTTTTGCCTTCGCATTGCAACTGAATAAAAATGGAATTTTTATTTTATTTTTATATTGGTCTTTACTCCTTTGAGTAACTAGGTCCATTTTCCGTTGGAATTTACCAGCTGAACAGACGGGGTCGTGAATTGTAAGTTTTTGAATTCCATCTTGTCTTCTTCGCTTCAGCATCAATCTGGCTTGCAATTTTTAGAAACCATGGAGGTGTTACCAGGGAAATGGACCAATAAGTTTTCAATTAAAAATCTTTTAGTAATATTTTTAATATTTTTCAATATTATTAATGTTTATATTAGGTTGAAAACTTTGCCTGAAAATTTTTTGTTTTCTATATTCGTCGTCTGATGTCTTATAAATTGTAAAAGTCGCAGATTAAGGATGTACCAGAAAGAATTTCAAACAAGAAAAGTTTCAGATTTAAATAAATATTTAGCATTTTAATTTTTACTATAATGGTGGATTCTGTATCTGAGACTTTTCAGTTCATTTAAGAGATGTCGCTGAATTGCGTCCCAATGTGGATTTCAAATGATCTTTGAAATTTACCTTAAATAGATAGGCTGGATCGTTTTCCCTTCAGAGGTGTGCACGCTAGCTCTGCTGAGGAAGCCTGTAAGGCAGAAAGAGCTGCCCAGGGATTGTGCATCCCTCTGAATCGAAAGCAAGCAAAGAAAAGACCGTCTTTTACAGAATTAAAACTATGATTTGTATGTGTTGTTGGGTTTTTTTTGACAATATAGAGTTGAGTTTGTTTTAAATAGCCCGATCAAAGAACAATCTGACCCCAAAAAAAAATAAAGGAAGGATGAAAATTTGGGAATAGGTAGTTGAAATTGTCTATTATTATACAAGAAAAAGTTTACAATTCTACATCCCCTCCATTTTTCAAAAATAGAGGGTAATACCCCCTCTCGAAGGTGAAAAATATACATTCAAAATAAGTCCGGAACTAAAATGACTAATTCTAAGCAACTTTTGTTCTATAGAGTTTTTTTCCCTAAGTCAATACTTTCGAGTTATTTGCAAGTGAATATGTTCATTTTTAACAGAAAAAAACATGTTTTTGGACGGCTTTTCGGAGATAACTCAAAAAGTAAGTATTTCAGCAAAAAAATATTCCTAGCAAAAATATAGCTTATAAAAAACTGAAAAAAATGGTGTAGGCTTGAGGTCTGTAGACCCAGTAGAAGCAGAGTTGTAGCTAATGAAAAGTAGGTTTTTCTTCATAAACTTCCAAATCGAATATTTCAATGTGAAATAACCCAAAAACGGAGCACTTTTCGGGTAAATTTATTTCAACTTTTTTAAAGTATTTATAAAAACGATTATTTTTGTTTTTTTAAAAAAACTTGTAACATTAAAAGTAAGTGAGTTACGCTCAAAATATTGTTGGTCCCTTTTATTTTTTGGTAAAAAAATCGCGAAAGTCACCCCCTAATTAGCGTCACAAATAAATTTTATCATTACCACTTCACAAGTTACTTTCCTTATCTATTGTTTATATGATCTGTAAGTTTCATCGGTTCAAAGTGCTTATTTTTGAAAAAGCTGTAGTTAAAATGGCTTGAACGAGTAACTAATCACGAGTTTAGGCAAATTTTGAACAGCCATAGCATAATCAATTTTAGTATAACAAGAAAACAAAAAAGGAAAAATATTCAGAAAAGCAAAACGTACATTGTATTACTCTTTAAGATTTTTGGTATTACTAATAATTTTTAAGTTAATTCCATGAACAATTCCATTTTTTTTCAAAATTAAAAAAAAATGTTTTATTTTAAACTTGCTTAATTTTAATGCTATTAACTTCTTCTGAAGCTCAATAGTACTTAGATTTGAGTACTCTTGGAAAAAAAATTACATTCAATTACCCATAACTCACTTTGACTTAACATTAGTTTAGTTCTTTAAGTGAGGAGTGTATTCAGTTTTTTATTATCTTCAATTTTGGTAATAATATCTTTTTCGAAAAAGCTTATAGTTTTTGAGTTATACGTGAAAAACAGCTTTAAAGCATGCATTTTTTTACGAAAAAATAAAATCTTTGATCTTCAATAACTCAAAAAGCATTGATTTATATTAATAACTTAATATAACAAATTTTGCTTAGAATTTGTCCTTATATCGATTTATGGTATTATTTTTGATAAAATAATTTTCACCCCCGGGAAGGGGTGGCTTCCACCCCCAAGGTAAAAGCGCAAGTTTGCATCATGTCACCTTTGTTGCTTGAGGTATCCTCTAACCACTCACCAATTTTCATGAAAATGGATGGAGGTTCAACGAAATCGGAGGTGAAAACCTTCAGTGACTCCACTATTATGTACATATTGTATGATACTTACATATTTATTATATCTGTTAGTGTGGGTTGGTTTTTTAAAAACTTTTTTTTCACAGAAAATTGTAAAAATATTTCTGGCTATGTTTTGGTGAAGTGTTTTATTTAGATTATTTTTCCTTTCGAATAAATTCTTTAATATGAATCAATTATGTTTGCATTTTGTTTAAATATCTTTCCCAACGTTACCACCTGTGTTTACGATAAAAAACTATAAAAGAGATAAATGTTATTTTTAAAAAATGCATGAAGTACAAATCAAACGAAAACATTTTAAATTTCCCAACCTACTACGATTATATTTTGTTTCATTGACTTGCTATGTGAATCAAGACATCTGCTTTAGCTTCCCATTAGGCCCACTAATATTTCCCGTTTAATCTGTCTATTCTATAATAGTATACCTATATAGAGTAGACATCTTGGTAAACGTCCCTCAATTAGATAATCTTAAAGTAATTCGTTGTAACAGCATTGCCGATTAACATTAATTAGGATAGCACTGGAAACTTTGATGGATCTGCCAATTCTGAGATATTGCATGGAGTTTAGTTTAGTCAGCCTGGAATTTGGAGACCTCAATCTGATTAGTCTCAAGGTATTCCGTTGGCTTAGAGCAAACGATTAATTAGAGCCGATGTGTCTGTGTGTACCTTAGCTTCGCTTATGCATCGATATTCGGTAAGAATTTATGTCATTACCGGGAATGTTACCTATGTAGGTACGTTTGTAACAATTTTTGTGCCAAACAAAATTTCACACAATGGCCTGTAGAGTGCGACAAATAATTTAAAGACATGCAATATTCTTTTTCTTTATACAGTGCCCTTCAGTGCTCTTTCAACGATGTAGAGACGTAAATTGCGATATTTATGTATGCTTCATTGATTACCATAAAGCGTTCGATACAGTAAAGCATGACACGCAGATGGAGATTTTAACAAATATTGGACATATGTAATCTAAGAATTATTAGCAATCTTTGCTGGAATCAAACATCGTCTATTCGTACAGAGGCAGGAGAATCCAAAGTTATCACAATAAAACGCGGGATCCGACAGGGATGTGTACTATCACCACTGCTGTTTAACATCTATTCTGAGGAAATCTTTCAAGAAGCAGTGGATGATGTTGAAGCCGGAATTCGAATTAACGGAGAATGCATCAACATCATAAGATACGCAGGCGATACGGTGGTATTCGCTGACAGTTCTAAAGCCCTGCAGGAGTTAATGAATGGGAGCACAGAAATAAGGCGGAGATATGGACTTTCACTAAACATTAAGAAAACAAAATTTATGATGATCTCTAAGAGAGAGCAGCAAGTTGGACGAATCAGTGTGAACGGTCAACAAATAGAAAGAGTAAGCGATACGGTGGTATTCGCTGACTGTTCTAAAGCCCTGCAGGAGTTAATGAATGGGATCACAGAAATAAGGCAGAGATATGGACTTTCACTAAACATTAAGAAAACAAAATTTATGATGATCTCTAAAAGAGAGCAGCAAGTTGGACGAATCAGTGTGAACGGTCAACAAATAGAAAGAGTAAAACATATACCTACCTTGGTACGAACGTCAATGAAGATTGGGACCATTCCCTAGAAATCAAATGTAGGATAGAGAAAGCAAGATCTGCATTTCAAAAAATGGCTAAGCTATTCAAATGTCATGATTTATCAATATCCATAAAAATCAGGTTACTACGATGTTACATCTTTCCTATACTGTTATACGAAGTTGAGTTGTGGACTCTCACCTGTAAGAAAATTGAGGCTTTGGAAATGTGGCTTTATCGTCGAATCTTGAAGATATCTTATACAGACCACGATACTAATATACATATATATATATATATATATATATATATATATATATATATATATATATATATATATATATATATATATATATATATAAAAAGAATAATTTTGGGGAATGCAGTCAATGTGTTTTGGGCTGATTAGAAGTGAAACACTTTGAACTTTTGTCGAGCTTTCGGACAATTTATTTCCTTTATCAAGACAATCTAAAAATACAAATGTTTAAATTTAGATGAAAACTAGAAAAATAAAAACTTACTGCTCGTGGTTTACAAAATAACTAACATAATAAACATAATTAACATAATTAACATATAAAAAACATAAAAATTCTTTCTAAAAAATATAAATTGTAAACGTAAATTAATTTTGAAATATATCAAAAAGACATTAATCAAATGTAGTTAGACTACTTTAATAACTCGATAGATTGGGAAAGAAGTTAGTTAACAGTGTATAAAATAATGATATAAAGATGTAAGTAAATTTGAAGTTATAATTATTAGTAAAAAAAAAACTGATAGTAATGTAAAACAAGTTGATTTAGAATGTTATAAATATTTTTCTTTTGATACTATTTAGTGAAATTTTAAAAATTAATAAGACCAAATTGTTTATAAAATGCATAAATTAGTAATATCAGATCTCAAAATTAAAGTCAAAGTTAGTAAAAATTACAGTCAAAGTTAGTTAGTCAAAGCCAAAATGTTATTATAAATAATGCTTAGATTATTGATATCAGATCTCTTATTAATACAATTTGATTTTTTTATCCAAACCATTTCTTTAAATTCTCTTTTACGTAAATTTACTTCTCTTTCCAAAATTGTTGCTTCTTGAAAAATGAAAACATGATCCTCATTAATAACATGCTCTGCCAATGCACAAGAAGGGATATTTCTCTTGATATCACTTTTATGAGACGTTAGTCTAAGAGATAGGTTACGTGAAGTCTGTCCGATGTAACATTTACCACAAGTACTACAAGGTATGGAGTAAATAACATTAGAACTCTCCATAATTTTTAGCGGAGTCTTAGTTCTGGTATAAAGACTGTTCAAAGTTTTGACATTTTTAGTAGCAATTTTAATGTTTTTGTTTTGTTTAAATAACTTAATTAATTTTGGTGTTAAAGATGGTAGATATATATATATATATATATATATATATATATATATATATATATATATATATATTGATGTGATCTTGATTATTGATATGAGATAATATTCTTATATGTCATTTAATTTAATCAATGCATTAATCATAATCTAATTAATTTACCAGATCACATATCAATATGTTTTCAATCTCAGGGCGAATTATAAAATTAATTACTTACTCTCGTGGCTTCTAAGTATTTCTCAATGGTTCCTAATCGGGATAGGAAAGAAAAGAGTAAAATAATACACACATATGGGTTACAATTATAATCAAAATATTGTTTATTTTATTTAAATGGCAATCACTGCTTAATATTTGCTAGATCTTATTTTTCTTAAACATAACATTTACAAATGGGAATCTTATTTCCTTTTGGTTTCCAATTGAAAGTTTTTATTAACATTTAACTATTAGGATTTATTAGCAACAATTCTATTTAAGTTTGATGAAGCTTTTCTGATATTATTTATTATGTTCTTCAATTTATAATGTGGTATTTAATACGAAAAACCCATACATTCATGTCCAAACAAATGAGACTGACCTTTTTCTGGTGAACTGAGAATGTCTTCACACAAGACCCGTTTCCTGCTATCCTTGGCTGCGATCAAAACCTCGTCCTGGCTTTCAGTAATGTTCTCCTTTGAAAACTAGCTCGTATAGCTCTCGTTCCTGCTTCTGTCGTGATGCTGTATTCTACCTTTTTCGAAACTGCAATCAGCTACCGGGACACTCTTGGCTCAAGGAGGTTCTTTTACTCTCAACCTGGCCTACCTCTCGTTCCACGATAGATACTTCACACTCACGGAACTACACCGGCTTTCTCACTCTCCGTACACTACCGTCTACTACTGGACTTCTCTTCTCGACAGCTCAAAACATTCTGATCTATCTTTTTCATTCATTCCCCTACTTTCTAAATATCCCTTCCAGATTCACAAATCAAACTTCCACCACCAACTCTCATTCGCAGTATTCCTCAAAACCAATTTTTAATCTTTCTAAATATGCTTAATGGATTTCAAAAAAAAATAGTTAATTCCCATTCTAAAATTACTTTCTACTATTTACAAAATTTAATGACCTATTATCTACTTCAACTGAGTCTTATTTAGCATAGGCTAATGATCGAACCTTCCGCGAACAACGATAATGACCTATTATCGATTTCAACTGAGTCTTATTTAGCATAGGCTAATGATCGAACCTTCCGCGAACTACGATAATGGTACGCGCCATTCACTTTGTTTATTCTAAGCGCATTGTCCCGAGTTTCGTAAGCTTTGTCTAACCACTTCTTAAAATTAAATATAACAATTTGTTGTATACAGGTTGTTCTAAATTTATATGCCCGTGGTTGAGAAAATTGAAAATATTTTATATTAAATTGAATTCTGCTTATAATTATCAAAATTTAATTTTCAGATCAAATAGAAATATAACAAATCCCCGCCTTGTATTCGATAAAATTTATCTGCCTTTTTAAATAAATTTTCTCGAGGCAAAACCAACTCCCTGTATATTTCCTTACTTTAATCTACGTCTTATACCCCTTCTTCTTGTATTACTCTAATTAGTCCCACCTGTAGAGTAATTGTTTCCTTATTTTCAGTGTCCTCATCCTGTGTTAGAGTGTCGGCTATTATGTTGTCTTTCCCTTTTTCCCATATCAATCTTCTGTCTTTTTCCTCAGATTTTTCACATACTTTTACCGTGTATTCTGCATCCTCGTTTTCATATGCCTCCTCTTCAAATGCAACTGTTTCGATCATATCTTTTTCGCTTTCATTTGTTAGCTTTATTTCTTCTTCTCCTGAGCTCATCTCTTCTTTTGAGGAATCCCAGTTTTCTTTTGCTTTTGATACTCTCAATTTTTCTTCTTCTGGGCTCAACTCTTCTTTTGAGGAGCCACAGGTTTCATTTTCTTTTGTCTTTTTCTGACTTTTTCTCCCTTTTCTTCTTTGTCCTTGCTTCGTTGCCAAATTCATTTCCACTGTTTGTTCTTTACCTGATTCGTCCGTATTTTGTTTCTCCTGTTCCTTGTCCTGTTCTTCTTCTTTTTCTTCTGTTAGATTCATCGTATTATTTTTAAAATCTATCACTACATGTTTTTCTGCCAATTCGTCAACTCCTACTATCATGTCATGTGACATGTTTGGCATTATTACACATTGTAGTGCATACATCTTCTTACCCAGTCGTACCATTACTCGTATGCCTTCATTTATAGTTGCCAATGTCCGTTTGTTTGCGCCCACTAAATTTACCCTAGGTATTTTGTAAATTAAATTTGTTAAGTTAACTTCTTCTATTAGTTTTCTGTTGACCAATGTTATTTCAGATCCAGTGTCTATCATAATTTTAATTGGTTTCTCGTTGATAAATCCATCCACAAATTTTAAATTAACTCCATTTTTCTTTTCGTTGTTTCCTGCCAATTTAATAAACTCCTTGGGGTTACAAAAGATTCCTGTTTGATTTTTGGTTTTTAGTGAGCGCCGTCGTGAAAAGACGCCGGTTGCTCATCGTTGTTTATATTTTCGTCATAATGTCTCTCTCCGTCATATTCATCTGTCTGGGTATTATTTACTTCTCTTCTATTTTCTCTTGGTCTGTCGGATCTGTTTCGGTTTTCTCGATATCCCTGTTCATTTTGTCTACCATTATTTCTGTTTTCTTGATTTGCGAGTGTGGTGTTTCTATTCTGGTATTCTCGATTTCTGTCCTCATTCCATTGCCTATTTCTTTGTTCATAATTTCCTCTTCCGTTGTCTCTATTTTCGTTTTCCCTTCTGGGATTAAAATCTCGTCTTGTATAGTCCCTCCTATTTTGATTTCTATCTCTGTAATCCTGTGTTTCTCGGGGCCTGTAATCTTCTCGCGACCTTCTTGATTTTCTTTCTCTTAAACGTGATTCTCTTATTTGTAGGAATTGGCATAAACTATCTATGTCTTTGTAGTTTTGCAATGTGATATGGTCTTCCAGCGTTTCTTCGAAATGTCTTGCAATCAGTTCGACTAATTGTTCCGATGAGTAATTATATTGTAAATGTTTTGCGTTATAGTAAATTTGTAATGCATATGTCCTTTCTGATATACCCATCCCATCATTGTATTTCCCATTTTGCAATTCCTTGTTAATTTCCAATTGTTGGACTTTTCCCCAGAAATAATTCAAAAATTTTTGTTCAAATTGTTGTCAACTGTCAAATTCTTCTTCTTTGCAATCGAACCATAGGCTTGCTTCATATTTTAGATGGTTTCTGATAGTTTCTTTTGCTGTTTCGAAATTTCCGATGTGCTGTATTTTCTTTTTCAGGCTATTTATGAACGGCACTGGGTGTAATCTTCTTACATCCCCGCCAAACCTTATCTTCACGTCATCTGTGCTATGTATAACCATTTCTCTTCTTTCTCCTACATTTTGTTGAATATTGATTTCCGCAATCTTTCTTTCCATTTCTTCTCTGATTGCTTGAATAGCGTTTTCAAACTTGTTTTCCAAATTTTCTATTTCCTTTTTCTGGCCATTCGTTAACTCCTTTATTTTATCTTGAATTTTCATTTCATACTTTTCTATGCGTTCCTCCATTTTCTTGTTGTTCTCTTCTATGGCTTGTTTTGTTTCCTTCTGATTTTCTTGCATTATTCTTTTTGTTTCATCCATTTTTTGATCCAATTTTTGTTGTGTTTCATCCATTTTTTGTTGTGTTTCATCCATTTTTTGATCCACTTTATCCTTTTTCTTTGATGTTTCTTCCTGATTTTTATCCATTGTCCTTTTTGCTTCATCCATTTTTTTTGACTGGAGTTGCATCAGTTGTAATAGTTTATCTATTCCTGATAATTCTTGCTGTTCTGATGCCATGATTGTCGTGTCTAAAATATCTTCTTGGTCTGAATGTTCTTTTTGTTTTTTGTTGTCTTTGCTTTGGCTTCTTGTCACAGACATTTGTTTTCAAGAAGTACTGTCCCCGCCAAATATGAAATTTTACTAGTATGTTACCAAGACGACTTTTTCTCACCCAAATATTATAAATTGTCAATAAATATATCAAATGTAAATATCGTAAAAATAAAATATTAAATCAGTTATGTAAAATTTGTACCTAAAGAGATCTAAAATTTTATGTTATCAAATGTAAGTATCTCACTTTTTACCACAGGCATATAAATTTTCAAATACCGGCTTTACTCTTTCTATCCTTCAAATTTGCCACTAGAAATACTTTTCAATGCTTTCCACGTTGGACGACAGTTGATGTGATCTTGATTATTGATATGAGATAATATTCTTATATGTCATTTAATTTAATCAATGCATTAATCATAATCTAATTAATTTACCAGATCACATATCAATATGTTTTCAATCTCAGGGCGAATTATAAAATTAATTACTTACTCTCGTGGCTTCTAAGTATTTCTCAATGGTTCCTAATCGGGATAGGAAAGAAAAGAGTAAAATAATACACACATATGGGTTACAATTATAATCAAAATATTGTTTATTTTATTTAAATGGCAATCACTGCTTAATATTTGCTAGATCTTATTTTTCTTAAACATAACATTTACAAATGGGAATCTTATTTCCTTTTGGTTTCCAATTGAAAGTTTTTATTAACATTTAACTATTAGGATTTATTAGCAACAATTCTATTTAAGTTTGATGAAGCTTTTCTGATATTATTTATTATGTTCTTCAATTTATAATGTGGTATTTAATACGAAAAACCCATACATTCATGTCCAAACAAATGAGACTGACCTTTTTCTGGTGAACTGAGAATGTCTTCACACAAGACCCGTTTCCTGCTATCCTTGGCTGCGATCAAAACCTCGTCCTGGCTTTCAGTAATGTTCTCCTTTGAAAACTAGCTCGTATAGCTCTCGTTCTTGCTTCTGTCGTGATGCTGTATTCTACCTTTTTCGAAACTGCAATCAGCTACCGGGACACTCTTGGCTCAAGGAGTTTCTTTTACTCTCAACCTGGCCTACCTCTCGTTCCACGATAGATACTCCACACTCACGGAACTACACCGGCTTTCTCACTCTCCGTACACTACCGTCTACTACTGGACTTCTCTTCTCGACAGCTCAAAACATTCTGATCTATCTTTTTCATTCATTCCCCTACTTTCTAAATATCCCTTCCAGATTCACAAATCAAACTTCCACCACCAACTCTCATTCGCAGTATTCCTCAAAACCAATTTTTAATCTTTCTAAATATGCTTAATGGATTTAAAAAAAAAATAGTTAATTCCCATTCTAAAATTACTTTCTACTATTTACAAAATTTAATGACCTATTATCTACTTCAACTGAGTCTTATTTAGCATAGGCTAATGATCGAACCTTCCGCGAACAACGATAATGACCTATTATCGATTTCAACTGAGTCTTATTTAGCATAGGCTAATGATCGAACCTTCCGCGAACTACGATAATGGTACGCGCCATTCACTTTGTTTATTCTAAGCGCATTGTCCCGAGTTTCGTAAGCTTCGTCTAACCACTTCTTAAAATTAAATATAACAATTTGTTGTATACAGGTTGTTCTAAATTTATATGCCCGTGGTTGAGAAAATTGAAAATATTTTATATTAAATTGAATTCTGCTTATAATTATCAAAATTTAATTTTCAGATCAAATAGAAATATAACAATATATATATATATATATATATATATATATATATATATATATATATATATATATATATATACAAGAAATACTGGATATTAGTGACTGTCAATATCAACAAACAAGTGGTTTATTAGGGTTGCAGTCAGAAGTTTGGCCAGGATATCAAAGAAACACTCTTTTGACTTTTTGTCTAGCTTTCGGGGTTGTTTGACCCCTTTATCAAGACTCTGTAATATAAAACAAAAATGTAAGTATTTTAAAATGTTACATTGTTTTAGTAAACCTACTAGTCTTTGAGATTATTAAAAAGAAGCTTGATGATGCTCAATATTTCAAATTAACACAAATATTGAAAACAGAAGACAAAGGACACAATACATTTTAAAATTTTTGAATAATTAGCAGAAATACAATAATTATTCTGTCATGTTGACCTATTGGTAATGTAAGTCAAAAACTCTGACACATAGAGAAATGAAAGAAGAAACAATCAAATTAAAAACTATCAAATTAAAAAGTAATTAAGTGTTATGATTATTGTGGTTCTTTTTTAAAACATCAGAGGCCCATACAAGGTGTGTTTAAATTCACTAACTGTACTTAATTACATTAATATTAGATCCTAAGGATCCCTTCACTATACAGGAATCTTCGAATGTTGTATATTCTATACCTTGTTTCAATTGTAACAACGTGTACATTGGCGAAACATCTCGTAATTAGTAGTTTCAGAACATTAAAAAAATCTCCCTTCTTTTTACTGTCGGAAATAAAATTTCTAAAATTTATGTTTGTGGAATGATTAGACGAGGAACAACATAACTTTTGTATTTCCCAAATTCTCGTACGTCCCTAATCTTCGTCCTAAATCATGGCCAACGGTGGCGATATTATCCCAGCCAAACCCGATAAAACATTTCGCATTAAGTAGATTGTAACAGTTTATCTGCTCCCTGGAAACAAAGAACCTCGTGATTAATCTCATTACATTTTGTTTGATGTATAGCTCTTTTATACAAATACATACACTTTGTAGATACCATCAACATGTATCATTATTTTTTAATATCAGCTAAAACAAGCCATGCCCCTTTCCATAGGCGTACGGCTTCAACAAGTTTTGTTAAGACATAAAAATAGTTATTTATGTACCAAGTCAGTAAAGTTGCTCTTTATCGAACGAGTCTGATATTGAGCAGAGCGAGCATAGCGAGCGAGGCGAATAACAGACGAGTTCGATAAAGAGTTTTTACTGACGTGGTGCATACAAAATTTTATCGCCAACAATTTGATATTGGTTAACACTTACCTACAATTTAAAATTTAAGAATTTTTTAAATTTTAGACGTAATAAAAATTTTATGACAGTGATGACAGATGGCTTTTGCATGATGGCCGCTTTCGATTTTTAATCGATAGTTATCAATATTGAATAATTACTAAATCGGTAAAGTTTTGATTTTTGTTATCTGAAGATAATTACAAAATACTACAGAATTTCACTTTTTGGCATAAATTTTCTCCACGTCTCCAATTCCAACAAAGCTCAAAAGAGATGCCATTATTTCTACTCCAATTTACACGTTCAAGTCAACAGTTTCTAACGTTTTGCTTGTTGCATTCACTCCAAATGCTTTGCTTGCTCCAAAATTCTTGCCCAAATCAGTGTCAATAGAGCTGTCTCAAAGGAATCCATTTTATTGTGCAGTGCCTTGGCTTCATTTCTAACTGCTGATTTTTCATCTCTATTATTGCTTAACTGGAAAAAATATGTTTGATGGATACGTAATTTTTAATTTTAGAGTATAATCTATTCTTTATCTATAAATTAGATTTATGTACTTATATCTATTTTTGTCTTTCGTTTAATATCAAATTATAATCCTATTTTAAAAGAACTTATTTTAAAGCTGAAAAGTGAGATCGATTATTACTTAAGCCCCACAATTCAAAATGAAATTATTAGTAGTTTACTTGGAAGGTACTGCAGTTTGGGAAACAATTGTCTCAGAAACTAAAAAAACTCCGTTTATGCGATTATTTTGGAAAAAGTTCGAGACATTCCTAATCTGGCAACTTTCTGTAGTTTTTGGAAATGGGCCCCGCCACCAACATTGACACGGGGCCCCTGTGGGGCTAGGCTACGCCACTGTGTATAGGCCTGAAGAGATGTAACAATACAACATAGGCGTTATGCAGTGTATTAGCGTATCTGCGTATGAGATTTTCGGAAAATATGTAGATTATGTAGCGACTTTATTTTTTTATAATTAAAATGAAAGGGCCCCTCCGGGCAGTGCCGGTTTATCCACTGGGCGCATGGGGCGTGCGCCCAGGGGCCCGGACCCCGGAAGGGCCCCAAAGGGCCCGTTCCTTTTAATTATAAAAAAAGTCGCTAAATAATCTACATATTTTCCGAAAATAATATTATACGCAGATACGTCAATACACTGCAAACGCCTTGGTTCTATTGTTACATCTCTTCACGCGTATACACAGTGGCAAAGCCTAGCCCCACAGGAGCCCCGTGTCAATGTTTGTGGCGAGGCCCTTTTCCAAAAACTACAAAAAGATGTCTCGAATTGTAGTGAATTTTGGATGTAAATCCAGCTTGGAAGCAACTAGGTATTTCAGAACTGTTCAAAGTATCTACACGTTTTTTTCGGCTTCTCCTCAAAGGTGGAATTTACTGAAAGAAAGCGGCAAATGTGAAAAAGATTAATTGAAACTAGGTGGTCCGCCCGACTTAACGCTGTAAATGCATTATTTAGAAACTACGGATCCATCAAATATATTTTTTCTAGTTAAGCAATAATAAAGATGAAAAATCAGCAGATAGAAGTGAAGCCAAGGCACTGTACAATAAAATGGATACCTTTGAGACAGCTCTATTGACACTTATAGGTCTGGATCCCGTGTATGAAAAAAAAGTTAAATAATAGCAAGCTGAAAATTTGTTAATAGCTTAAGGGTGTCTAGTCAAATAAACTTTGATATATGGGAACACTGGAACAAGGGCAGTTTTAATTGTGAAAGAGGTTAAAAATTTGGAACGGTCACACCACGAAAACTCCACATTTATTTTGTCCGACAGAACAGACTTAAACTCTCCGAACAGAGATTAATCTCTCATGCAAAAATCAGACTGCTATTTATCACCTGTCATAATTCCTGTCATTTGACATATTCTACATGTTCCACTCATTAAAACGCCCATTTGGTAATAAATAGCAGTCTGATTTTTGCATGAGGGTTTAATCTCTGTTCGAAGAGTTTAAGTCTGTTCTGTCGGACAAAATACAGGTGCCGTTTTCGTGGTCTTACCGTTCCAAATTTTTAACCTGTTCCACAATTAAAACTTCCCCTGTTCCAGTTTTCCCATATATCAAAGTTTGTCCGACTAGACACCCTTAAGCTATTAACAAATTTTCAGCTTGCTATTAATCAACTTTTTTTTCATACGCGGGATCCAGACCTATTATTTCGGCAAGAATTTTGTAATGAGTGAATGCAACAAGCAAAACGTTAAAAACTCTGGACTTAAACGTAGAACGTGTCAATTGGGGTAGAATTAAATGCATCTCTTTTGAGCTTTGTTGGAATCGTAAGAAATAAGTTTAGCGAAATTGAACAAGAAACGAAAATTTTCTTTTGCGAATGCAAGGATATCTCAAACATCTACTAGGCAACTGACCTTCAAAGAATAAAGGAAATAAAAACATTTTTCGAAGAAGCAGGTGAAAGTCAAATCATTTTAAAGGGGCAAGAGATATTCAGAATTGAAGTACTTAATGTTATATGCGACAATATTACTCAAGATCTTTTAAAGTAAATTGAATGCTACAATGAATGTTCTTTTACGCTAGATAAAGAAGAATTCAAGACGTTAATTAATACTTTATGCCAGAAATATAAAAAATATGTTGATGAAACCAAAGAGAACTTGCATAATGAAATTACCCATTTTGTAACGTTATGCCCAAATTTAAATAAACATAAATTTTATGAAAAATTTGATGTCATCCAGGATGCAAAGGCAAGTTTTCCCAATATTTTAACTCCAAATTTATTTGCCGATACTAATTTCTAATGCGTCAGGCGAGCGATCTTTTTCGGCTTAAAAAGAATAAGGTCCGTGAACCTGGCCCCCCGAAATGCGAATATTCGTGTGAAAATTTGCGCATCGTTTGCCCATCGTTTGACCATGTTTGCCCACTAATTACTTTTTTTTGCCCACCTTTACAATAAGAGATACATACATGACATAAAAAACATAAGACCCAAATTTGCTCCGAATTGAAAAAAAGATATGCTCTCGTTTGACCATCGTTTGACCACGTTTGCCCACCTTTTAATTTTTTTAGATATTTATTATTTCTCGAGATATGACATAATTGACATAAATGACATGAAATAAAATTTTTTCGAAAATCAAACTCGCGCGTTCGTTTGTCCATCGTTTGGCCATGTTTGCCCACTAATTACTTTTTTTGCCCACCTTTACAATAAGAGATACATACATGACATAAAAAACATAAGACCCAAATTTGCTCCGAAGTGAAAAAAAAGATATGCTCTCGTTTGACCATCGTTTGAGCACGTTTGCCCACCTTTTAATTTTTTTAGATATTTATTATTTCTCGAGATATGACATAATTGACATAAATGACATGAAATAAAATTTTTTCGAAAATCAAACTCGCGCGTTCGTTTGACCATGTTTGCCCACTAATTACTTTTTTTTGCCCACCTTTACAATAAGAGATACATACATGACATAAAAAACATAAGACCCAAATTTGCTCCGAATTGAAAAAACATATATGCTCTCGTTTGACCATCGTTTGACCACGTTTGCCCACCTTTTAATTTTTTTAGATATTTATTATTTCTCGAGATATGACATAATTGACATAAATGACATGAAATAAAATTTTTTCGAAAATCAAACTCGCGCGTTCGTTTGTCCATCGTTTGACCATGTTTGCCCACTAATTACTTTTTTTTGCCCACCTTTACAATAAGAGATACATACATGACATAAAAAACATAAGACCCAAATTTGCTCCGAATTGAAAAAAAGATATGCTCTCGTTTGACCACGTTTGCCCACCTTTTAATTTTTTTAGATATTTATTATTTCTCGAGATATGACATAATTGACATAAATGACATGAAATAAAATTTTTTCGAAAATCAAACTCGCGCGTTCGTTTGTCCATCGTTTGACCATGTTTACCCACTAATTACTTTTTTTTGCCCACCTTTACAATAAGAGATACATACATGACATAAAAAATATAAGACCCAAATTTGCTCCGAATTGAAAAAAAAAGATATGCTCTCGTTTGACCATCGTTTGACCACGTTTGCCCACCTTTTAATTTTTTTAGATATTTATTATTTCTCGAGATATGACATAATTGACATAAATGACGTGAAATAAAATTTTTTCGAAAATCAAACTCGCGCGTTCGTTTGTCCATCGTTTGACCATGTTTGCCCACTAATTACTTTTTTTTGCCCACCTTTACAATAAGAGATACATACATGACATAAAAAACATAAGACCCAAATTTGCTCCGAAGTGAAAAAAAAGATATGCTCTCGTTTGACCATCGTTTGACCACGTTTGCCCACCTTTTAATTTTTTTAGATATTTATTATTTCTCGAGATATGACATAATTGACATAAATGACATGAAATAAAATTTTTTCGAAAATCAAACTCGCGCGTTCGTTTGTCCATCGTTTGACCATGTTTGCCCACTAATTACTTTTTTTTGCCCACCTTTACAATAAGAGATACATACATGACATAAAAACATAAGACCCAAATTTGCTACGAATTGAAAAAAAAGATATGCTCTCGTTTGACCATCGTTTGACCACGTTTGCCCACCTTTTAATTTTTTTAGATATTTATTATTTCTCGAGATATGACATAATTGACATAAATGACATGAAATAAAATTTTTTCGAAAATCAAACTCGCGCGTTCGTTTGTCCATCGTTTGACCACGTTTGCCCACCTTTTAATTTTTTCAGATATTTATTGTTTCTCGAGATATGACATGATTGACATAAATGCCATAAAATATAATTTTTCGAAAATCGAACTCGCGCGTTCCTTTGTCCGTCGTTTGACCACGTTTTTCCACTTTTTCGTTTTTCGATACACCCATTATTTCCCGAGATACGACGTACACGACATAAATCACAAAAAACCTATAAAATAAATTTTTTTTCGAAAATCGAACTCGCGCGTTCGTTTGTCCGTCGTTTGACCACGTTTGCCCACCTTTTAATTTTTTCAGATATTTATTGTTTCTCGAGATATGATATGATTGACATAAATGACATAAAATATAATTTTTCGAAAATCGAACTCGCGCGTTCGTTTGTCCGTCGTTTGACCACGTTTTTCCACTTTTTCGTTTTTCGAAACACCCATTATTTCCCGAGATACGACGTACACGACATAAATCACAAAAAACCTATAAAATAAATTTTTTTTCGAAAATCGAACTCGCGCGTTTGTTTGTCCATCGTTTGACCACGTTTGCCCACCTTTTAATTTTTTTAAATATTTATTATTTCTCGAGATATGACATTGACATAAATGCCATGAAATAAAATTTTTTGTGATTTATGTCGTGTATGTCGTATCTCGGAAAATAATGAGTGTATCGAAAAACGAAAAACTGGAAAAACGTGGTCAAACGACGGACAAACGAACGCGCGAGTTCGATTTTCGAAAAATTATATTTTATGTCATTTATGTCAATCATGTCATATCTCGAGAAATAATAAATATCTGAAAAAATTAAAAGGTGGGCAAACGTGGTCAAACGATGGTCAAACAAGAGCATATCTTTTTTTTTTCAATTCGGAGCAAATTTGGGTCTTATGTTTTTTATGTCATGTATGTATCTCTTATTGTAAAGGTGAGAAATAATATCTCGAGAAATAATAAATATCTAAAAAAATTAAAAGGTGGGCAAACGTGGTCAAACGATGGTCAAACGAGAGCATATCTTTTTTTTTCAATTCGGAGCAAATTTGGGTCTTATTTTTTTTATGTCATGTATGTATCTCTTATTGTAAAGGCGGGCAAAAAAAAAGTAATTAATGGGCAAACATGGTCAAACGATTGACAAACGAACGCGCGAGTTTGATTTTCGAAAAAATTTTATTTCATGTCCTTTATGTCAATTATGTCATATCTCGAGAAATAATAAATATCTAAAAAAATTAAAAGGTGGGCAAACGTGGTTAAACGATGGTCAAACGAGAGCATATCTTTTTTTTCAATTCGGAGCAAATTTGGGTCTTATGTTTTTTATGTCATGTATGTATCTCTTATTGTAAAGGTGGGCAAAAAAAAGTAATTAGTGGGCAAACATGGTCAAACGATGGACAAACGAACGCGCGAGTTTGATTTTCGAAAAAATTTTATTTCATGTCATTTATGTCAATTATGTCATATCTCGAGAAATAATAAATATCTAAAAAAATTAAAAGGTGGCAAACGTGGTCAAACGATGGTCAAACGAGAGCATATCTTTTTTTTCAATTCGGAGCAAATTTGGGTCTTATGTTTTTTTATGTCATGTATGTATCTCTTATTGTAAAGGTGGGCAAAAAAAGTAATTAGTGGGCAAAAGTGGTCAAACGATGGTCAAACGAGAGCATATCTTTTTTTTCAATTCGGAGCAAATTTAGGTCTTATGTTTTTTATGTCATGTATGTATCTCTTATTGTAAAGGTGGGCAAAAAAAAGTAATTAGTGGGCAAACATGGTCAAACGAACGCGCGAGTTTGATTTTCGAAAAAATTTTATTTCATGTCATTTATGTCAATTATGTCATATCTCGAGAAATAATAAATATCTAAAAAAATTAAAAGGTGGGCAAACGTGGTCAAACGATGGTCAAACGAGAGCATATCTTTTTTTTTCAATTCGGAGCAAATTTGGGTCTTATGTTTTTTATGTCATGTATGTATCTCTTATTGTAAAGGTGGGCAAAAAAAAGTAATTAGTGGGCAAACATGGTCAAACGATGCGCAAATTTTCACACGAATATTCGCATTTCGGGGGGCCAGGTTCACGGACCTAAAAGAATAAAAACATATTTAAGGTCAAATTTGGGTCAATAAAACCTAGAAGCATTACCGCTATTGTATATAGAGAATGAAGAAATGGAGAAACTGAATTGTGATAATATATGGCAGTTTGCTAATGCCAAGTCAAGAAAAAAAGTATCTAATTTTTGTCTTTAGGTATGTATCTTTTAGAATATGCTTTTTGTTTGTCACGTGTTGTTTTGTGAAACTTTCTGTTTTTGATTTATATTTTTAAATGTTGATGGATTCGACCGTTACTTGATGGAAGTTCATTTTATCTAACAATAAAAAAAAAAGGCATTACTTGAGAAAGGCACTCCGCCGAAACAGCTGTAGTCACTTAGATATAATAAATTTTGTGGAAGTATAGAAAACAAACGTTTTCAGTTTTTTATTGTTAGATTTTTAAATGTATTTTTTGGATTATTTTTTATAATAATAGTCTCCCGTTTTATACCACTGACGCGGCTTTGGGATTATAGCAGGGTAATCTGCTATATCTAGGGCCTACGGTATTCAAGGAGAGTAACAGGGCCAGTGCTACGCTCCAACCGCCTATTAGGACCACTGGTTTTACCCAAGGGACTCCTTTTATTCAGGATGAGTCGACCTGGGGCCTATAGACATTTTAAAAATGTCTAGTTGTTCTTGCCGACGCTGGGATTTGAACCCCGACCTACCAGCACGCGAGTCAAGCCTACTACGGCCTGAGATACGCCGGCCCGGGATTATTTTTTACGTTTGCTATTCTTCTTGCTTGTTTAAAAAAATTATTTTATGGCTTATACCATATACCTTTATAGTTAATGCATGTGATTTCTTGTTAAAAACTGACAACGAATAGCAATGAATGGAGCCCCTAAACCTCCAGCGCCCAGGGCCCGAAGTTAGGTTAAACCGGCACTGCCTCCGGGGCCCGCCCCAAGCGTCCAGTGGATAAACCGGCACTGCCGCAGGTTGTGATATAAGGATTATTCTGTGAGGGTTGTCCTGCCCATCTTAGTCTTCCTATTTTTATAAGAGATACTACGTCTTTACCACCAAATATATGTATGTTTATATCTGTGGTATATCTCGTAGTTGTACCTCCTCCTCCTCCGTACACCATTTTCACAGATACCACCGAATATTCCTCTCAGGATCATTCGTTCAAATATAAGCAGAAGGTTTTCATCTGCCTTGGAGATGGTCCATGTCTCTGATCCATATGTCAACACTAGAGTATAAGGGTTTTATATATGGTTATTTTTGTTTTTTGGGTTCTGTTTTCTGCTTCTCATTTGTCCACTCAGTAGAGTTATCAGCCGTGAATTGGTGACCGATGTTTCTGACCTTTAGTATTTTCCTCATTTATTTGTAGGCCTAGATTTTCGAGGCATTTGAGAAGGTGGTATACATTTCTTCCAGCCTGCGTGTACTGCGGGCAACTAGGTCCACATCATCTGCATATGCCAAAATTTGGGATGATTTGATGATTTACTAATAATATTTCCTCTCTTCCCACTCTGCCCCACTGTCCCACTCTGCCCAAACAGCTGTAGTGAAAATAAATTATTTTGTGTAAGTGTAGAGAAGTTTAGTGGAAGTGTTTCTTTTAGATTGCTCATCCATTTCCAGTTCCTAACTTCTAATGTGTTTGTTCTTTAGCAACATTATTGCTGTACAATATAACACAAAGATAATGATTTCTGTCGTTGTTATACATGATTTATACACGCGGCGCTATCAGAAACACGAGCCAGGAAACAATAAACTGAAAAAGCTTAAATTTTATCGGTGTACAAATATTTTTGAATACATTGTATCAAATATTTGCATACCTTTACCCCGTCGAAATATTTATGACTACAACTTTGCTCGGAGTACCATCCTCTGGGAATCCTCGTACATAAAAAATGGTTTCTGGGATATTAGAAAGAGAAATAAGGCCAAGTAAATGGATTACCTTTACTCCCCCTACATTAATTATTCATCAGATAATTAAAAAGTATTCCCAAAGCACGGTTTTGTGTAGCCTACTTGAGATACTTCCGGAATTTTTCTTTGCTTTTGATGCACGTCCATGGGGAATGTATTTGCTTTATAACGAGATGTATTATTTTTACACAATTTAGTAAAATTGCTAAACGTAACGAAAGGAAAGACTATATCAAAGAACAATATAATTACCATACACGATTTGGGAATTTTGGACATGTACAGCTCATTACATTATTAAGAGGAAACAGTAGCGATCAACAGGTAGCAAAAACGCGTTCCAAGATTGCGGCTGTAATTTTGAATATTTTTTCGAGATATTTGGCACACGTATTCGTAATATAATAAAGAATGGCGGTACAGAGCTCAATTTGAAAAATATATTAATATGTGGAAATTACTCTGTAATTAAATACAATATTACAAAACCGAGCCTGTACCGCCATTAAGAAGAGCAAAAAATACACTTTCTTCAAATAAACATTTTTATCCGATTCCTAGATTTTGTGCCATTTTGAAACTACTAAAATTTTTTATTTCATTACTAGTTCCAAAATGACACAAAATCTAGGCATCGGATAAAAAAGTTTATTTGAAGAAAGTGTATTTTTTTGTTCTTCTTAATGGCGGTACAGGCTCGTTTTTTTAATATTGTATTTAATTACAGAGTAATTTCCACATATTAATATATTTTTCAAATTGGGCTCTGTACCGCCATTCTTTATTATATTACGAACACGTTTGCCAATTATCTCGAAAAAATATTCAAAATTACAGCCGCAATCTTGGAACGCGTTTTTGCTACCTGTTGATCGCTACTGTTGTTAAACACTTTATTGTTTTATTTAATTGTTACGTATTTGTTATTAAATTGCTTTAAAATAAATTATGTTTGACTTCGTGTGTTCGCTTTTTTAAATTCGCACGAAATAATAAGAAATATCAGATGATTCCATATAAGTTTGGGTGTGTGTATTGTGTATATGAAATATAAATCTCAACTATGGTACTTATTAGATGGGGTAGAACTTCATATGTTATTTACTTATTTCTTACGTTTATACAGTGATTGATATGTCCATTTACTTTTGGTTTTTGGTCAAATGCAGAACAGTTGCTTTAATGTTCCTATGTTCTCCCTTAAACTATCTCTCCTTTCTAGCGACCAGCATTTGATTCCTCAAGTTTGTTCAAATTGGAAATTCAAGGTTTTTCAAATTCAAATTCCTCAAATTGGAAGGTTTCGCTGTAATTACTAATATGTATCTCATATTCTGCTTCAACGATCAGCATAGTTCATTTACAGTTTCTTCACAAATTTTTTTTTTGCTGATTTACATATTATATGCCATAGGAACGTATAGTTTAATTTATCCCTGAGTAGTATTTCATAATGATTTGTTACATTACAAGAGAGCGATTTAATTTCTCAACAATTGTTGTTCATTTCCTCTTCACCGTATGACTTTAGGTACAATTGTATAATATATTCAGGTTTCGTGAAGTGATATGCCTTCATGTAATTACCTTTTTGTGTGTTAACTAGCATGTAGAAATAAAGAAAAACTCGAAGTGTATTATTTATTATGGCATATATCAAACATAACACGATTCAACATGATTTCTTTCACATCTGCAGCCACATAGTATATACTTATTATTACGCTTCGGTTTGCTTCATTTAAAATGGTTAATGATTCGAAAATTATAGTGTCTATGACCCAACTGTATTATTAGAAATTTCATCTTTTACCACACCTTTTTAATATAATGGCGTGTGTGTACAGAGCCGACTTTACTTCACTTGATTTTTTAAAGATTACATCTCCAGAGATGGAATAAAGATTCCTCTTGAACTGGTCTAGTTTTAATGAGCTGTAGTGCAATAATAACGATCAAAATTATTCAAAAATAAGCAATTATCTTTAAATAAATATACATGCTCGATAATATCTTAACGTCTGTGTTGGAATTTCTGGATTTCTGCGTAGGCGTCCACCGTACATTGTCTTGTCAGGTGAGATGATAGATAGTCAGGATTAAATAATTCTATTTTTAGCAGCATTGCCAAGCATTTGATAAATATGAATTCCTGTCCATTGCCGAATATTACACAGCCATGACATCTTTTTACGTGTCAGACCCAGAGACATGTAAAGAGGATAGACTTGGCTAGGGATATGCCACTCAATGCATCGAGGTGTAACGTCGACATATGATTGAGTGGTCTAGCCATCTTTGTCAGTCACATGTTCGAGATCGCTTGGTTAAAAGAGATAGATAGACCACCGATCGACTGTTTCCATGCTGTTTCCGCGTTACGCTTTTTTGGTGAGTATGCTGAGTCTAGGCTTTATATCAATGGTCAGACCCCTCTTACCCTCTATCTTTCCGTCGAGTATCAGTTGCTGAAAAGTGTATCTTTCTCCTCGTAATATGTGCCCCAAGTATGCAGTCTTCTTACTTTTAACATAATTAAAAAGTTTCCTATCCTGTAAGCCCGCTCTTCTTCGTACTTCCTCAATTTGTCCGTCCAGGATATTCTAAGCAGGCATCGCATTTCAAAGACTTCAAGTTTGTTAATGGAACTGGTCTTTAACGTCCATGCTTCCATTTCGTACAAGAGCACAGGCCAAACACTTTAGCATCTTGTGTCGGAGGTTGTAATCCAACTTGCGATCAGTCAAAATTTTTTAAATAGGACCCAGTTACTTCAGAATATACTGTGTGTTTCATTAATAATGTGGAAATATTTTAACTGTAGATTCTTGGGCTCAAAATATTGAGATTTAACCCAAATTACTTAAATAAAATGTGGCTCTTTACTGAGTTACGGAGTGTTTTATTTAATTAAATTATTTATCTACTCTATGTCATATTATGCATAAGTTTTTAGTTTGTGAAAACTGCCATTATAGATAGCAGTGCATGAAGGATTTAAAGTGTGCGTGAAGTAACAATGTATTTTAAATGGGATTTACTTTTTCGCACTGTTTGTAACTTTCGAGTTGTCATGGTGACAATCCTTAACTTTTGCGTTGTCATGGTGATGACAATATGAGCAATGAATTACAACAAAAGTTTTGAAAGTTTTGTGGTTTGAAAGTAGTTAGAATTTTTAAATGTCAAAGTTCTAAAAATTGTAGAATAGAAATGAATTCCAGTGACGAAGAGTTACAGCTATGTCTATTTGTTTATCGTAGATAAAATATTGTATGAAGCTGTGCGTGAAGTACTTTTTGCGAACTTACGCGATTTATAGCACACGCTCCGTTGTCGCTCGTGCTCTAAATATCGCGTGCGTTCGCAAAAAGCATACTTCACGAACTGTTTCATAAATAACTATTGTACCCACTAGTTTAAAACCGTTTGACATATCCTTGTCATATTTGACAGCAAGTGTCAGTACTGTACACCCTACTAAATTATAACAAATGTTTCTGGCTACTACCAGATGCGTACGACGGGGGAAAGTCACTGACTGACCCATCCCAAATTATACGACACTGGCGGAACTGCTATTTTAGTGCAATTTTTAGATTCTCCAACACTTTGTACGTAAATAATATACTCTTCATTCGTAACGATAAAGTCATTAGTTTTCGAGATATCTGAAGTTAAAAATGAAACGGCACAGTTATTTGATTAATGTATTGGGCCCCTTGGTTTTTAACTTCTAATATCTCTAAAACTACAACAATCGTAACGATTTATAGTTACCAATGAAGAGTATATTATTTACATGGAAAGTATTGGAGAATCTAAAAATTTCGCTGAAATAGCAGTTCCGTCGGTGGCGTAGAATTTGGGATTAGTCAGCCATTCACTTTCCCCCGTCGTACGTCTCTGGTAGCAGCCACAAACGTTTGTTTAACATAATTTAGTAGGGTGTACAGTACAGTCGGAAAAATGAAAGAATACCCATGAACGAACATATAAAACACTCTGTATTTTCGTGTCACCGTGTCACAAAGAAAACTGCCCAGCGCAAGTACATGTAATAATAATTATTATTAATAAGGCAATAGGTCTTAGGGGGAGGGGTTGGGGTTGGGCTTCAATTGCGCTGAGTGTTATAATTTAATCACAAAAAAAGTAAAAAAAAAATGAAAAAAAATCGAATTCTGGAATGAAGGCATTTTGCCTATCTTTACGGGGGTAACGAAACGTCAAACAAACTTATTTTAAAGTAATACTCGCATTGTGGTTACTCCCAATAAAAATAGTAAATTGTAATTCAAATTGTCACCCTATATAAAAATTTTCATAAAACATAATTTTTTTTTGGTTTTGTTCTTAACTTAAAGGAGGGGGGCATTTTTTACGTTGGGACGGATTAATCGTTTTTATATTACTAATTCATGGCTATATCATAAATTTGGACATCATCAATTTATTAAGGTCGCAAGACGAGGCTTGATTGTATATAAAAAATAAATTTTATAAAACCAATCTTTATTTTCCATTTGCCGAATTACCGAATTCACATAATTAATCATTTTTATTTTGCATTGTTTAAAATAAACAGCAACGACTCTGTGCGTATGCAGTGCTTTTTTTGCTGCGACCTACTTCCTTTCACCGTTTTGCTTGATGTTGCAGTACCAAACTCATCAACAGTACTTCTATCGTGGATTAGAATTATTGCAACTGGAAGCGTTCATGTCGCGTTTCATAATAAATAAAATAGTGCGGGCTGTATGCTCACTCCCGTTAGGGAGGTGCTCAAAAAGAGGTCCTTATAACAAATCCACAGAGTGCCAGGCGGTACCGTGGTCGGAAAATTGTTTTAACAATTTTTTTAAACAAATTTAAAAAATAAATTTTTTCACTTCGGACATTTTTTTTTAGATTTTTTGGGTCATTCTGAGCAAAAAAGTCTGTTGTGATTTTTTTCTAAAATTGATCGTTGTCGCGTATGCGATTGTATGCGATTTAAAATTTGAAAAACGCGAAAATGGCAATTTTCAAGGCTTAGTAAATAACTCTGTTAAAAATTATTATTATGAAAGCCATAAGGCGACCAAATCAAAGCTTAAAGCCGCCCCTACAAGATCCTGATGAAATTTTTGTCATTATTTTATTACAAAACGGGTATTTTTAATTATTAACAATGAGCGCTAATCGCGTATTGAGGCGACTATTGAATAGAGTGCGAGAGAGATGCACCATTGGACGGCCGCGGCCGCGCATCTTTCTCGCACTCTATTGAACGGCGCCTCAATACGCGTTTAGCGCTCATTGTTAATAATTAAAAATAACAGCTTTGTAATAACATAATGACAAAATTTCGTAATTTCGTCAGGATCTTGTACGAGGCGCTTTAAACTTTGATTTGGTCAACTTCTGACTTTCATAATAATAATTTATAGCGACACGCTTCATTTATTTTTTTTAATTGCTAATTTTAAATATTAACTTTCTTTTCTAAACGGAAATAATATGGGTCATTTACAATTCACAATTCTTTCTATACGAAACCAGATGGTAATGGCCTGTTCAGTCTCAGTTTAAAAATTCCCCATTAAATAGTAGGGGAGCAGGGGGCTAGTTGTAACAATTTTCATAAAATCAAATATATCTTGATAGCTATTTTCCCAATTATCACTAATTAAACACTAAACGCTAGTTTAACTCTTTCTGAATAAAATTGAACTGAAGAAAAGTTAAGAAGACTGTTATTTTTTAATCAACTAGCATTTTACCAAAAAAAGTGCATTGTTACAACTTACCCCGCGCTCGGGGCTAGTTGTAATATCTATTGGGACAGGTTGTAACATTACGAAAATTCGAATTTCGAAGAAAATACGAATGTTGGTCCTGTTGAAAGAGGTTGCTCGACTTAATAAGGTGGCTTCTAGTGTTCTTAAATATAAATGGTAATTTCTACGCATACAATTTTGGACCTAATCTGGACCCACTCTATAATTTTGATACCAAGAAGAAGGAAGTTGCTTAGCACTGAGTTTCGCAGCATGTTGGTAAGGCAATTTTCGCATCTTCATGGGAATTAGTCCAAAATATACTTCGGTGCACTTCAGAATATACGAAGCCATTTTACTTTCTTCTTCGGCTGTAAAAACTATCCCTGGTTTAGTACAGCCCACTTAATGACTCTTAATGTTTTTCTTTTTTTCTATATCGTTATAAAGATACATGACACAGTCCGTGCTGTTTTATTTGCTTGCTTTATGCTACATTCATAATCTAAAATTTCCGCTGAACCTAACTCATAGACTCCACTTCATGGCCTTGAATTGCCCTTTCTGATTTTCTTTTATGACTATTACTAAACTAAATAATACGTTTTTATATTGTAGATCATAAATTTAGTAAGATTCAGCGCAATTTGTAACATGTTACAACAAACCCCAACGTTTTTTTACAACATACCCCGTAGCACACTTTTGTATATTTATTAAAATAGCTGTAAAAATATCTAGAATCGTAAAATCGTTAAGCAACATCAAAGTATAACTAAATTTAGAAAAGAAATGAACACCGAAAGATTCATTTCCGTTTAAAACAATAGCGATAACCAAAATTTTATGAGAGTCAAATTTTAAATTACCTCATCCAAATGAAGCACGTGCACAAAACTACTATATGCAACTATCAGAGGATGGCTGACTAGACGGTGTCATTTGCAGGGCGATAAGAGAATAAGATGGAGTCAGCTAAATTAGTTAAAAACGGTCAAATAACCTATGAAAAAGCCGTGTTACTACTTACCCCTGTTACAACAAGCCCCTGTTCCCCTAAACCTTACCAGACCTTATGTCAATGAATCACTTTTTGAATGCATTCGAGGACGTTTCTTGACAGAAATGTTTTCAGCTTTTAAAACATCAGATAAAGGACCAGCCTCTTTATGTCGATAAATTAGTCTTCAACGTAAAACCACAGACATGTGTTTTTTTCAGTATAGTCACAACAGGCACCCGGCGCGGACATACCACCACACTCGCAAATAATAACAAACCCTCTTTCGAGCAATATTATAACAAGTTGTTGTTTTTACACTTATTTTAATTTAAGTTAATTGATTCCGTTAAGCACCAACGGAAAATTTTTTTAACTGAGCCTTGAAAATGGCTATTTTCAAATTTTAAATTGCGTAAAACTCGACAACAATCAATTTTAGAGAAAAATCACAAGAGACTATTTTTGCTCAAAATGACCCAAAGAATCTAAAAAATTGGTTTTCTGAATTTGGTTAAAAAAAATTGTTTGAACAATTTACCGACCGAGGTACCGCCTGGCACCCCGTGGATTTGTTATAAAGACCTCTTTCTGAGTAAGTTTGGGCAAAAAAACGAATCGGAATAATTTACCTGACGGAGGCGAGCATACAGCGTGGACTAAAATACGTTTCGAAGAAACAATTGGGAAATATAAAACAACGCTGTTGGTAAAAAGGTAGTTAAAATAAATAAATATGTGGATTTTATTTTTATCTTTCGAAATCATTTTTAAGGCACGTTATCTTTATTTTGGATTAGCATAAATTATAAAATAAACTTTCTGAGGTTTCCAAATTGGAAAGCAATCTTTTTTTTATTTGCTAAGTGCTACAATCTGGTCTTTGACCAATGAGTAACTTTTTATCTATCCTATCTTACTAACTACTTAATATCTAAGAGTCACACTTTGATGTCTTCTTAGTTGTTTTTATTATTACTGGGGCAATTTTTGCTTGCGCACTATCACACAAAGAGCTGCTTTTCACTTTATCACGCACTACACCAACACGTTGCTTGTACACTTGTCGCGCAATGCTCCGCTATTAGTTTTGTCACGCACTACACCAACTCGTGAGGTTTGGTCCTCTTCAATCTTCTTTTCTGGTTTGAATTGTCCAGGAGTTGGATGGCCTCAATATTTTCGTAGAGAAGAAGTCCTTTTTCATGACTTTCTGCGTGTTTTCGGATTTCTTTGTCGACGGGCTCCATTCGTAGATCCCTGTGGAGGTCGTCATTACGGATGTACCAGGGTGCGTTAACTATTCACCTTAATACTTTGTTTTGAAAAGTTTGTATTATTTTCAAGTTTGTCTTTTTTATACATCCCCATAGTTACTGGTTTACTGGATACCAAACGTCCATAGATACTGGTTTTATAACTTGTTTGTAGATTAGCATCTTGTTGTACGTTGACAACCCTGAGTATCTTCCCAGTAGCCAGTACAATTTTTTATATTTGATATTTAATTCTTCTTTCTTTTTATTTACATGTGCTTTCCAGCGAAGCTTCTTTTAATAAAATAATTATCTTAATTTGCTATGTAATGCTGGAAACTAAACAAACTAATTCGCTGTCCGTTAAATGTTTCTTTTATCTGTTTCGTACGTTACATATTTACAAACTAGGTATCCTCTTTGTGGCTCAGTGGTAAGAGAGCCTACCATTCGATCCAAGGGTTGTAAGTTCGAATCCCAGATGGGTAGGACATTTATTATCTTTACTAAAATATTAATATCTAAGTAAAAATTAATAAATCAAAATAATTTCTATCCTTGTGGGATCGGTACTTATCTGAGGGACCGTAGATGTTCAGATAAAATAAGAGTCTCTTTGTAAAAACAATGAAGTCTACTTGACTAAGTAAGAAGACATTTACTAATCACACCCACTGCACATTACACTATAATCTAATTGCGAAATTATTTGTACCATGCCAATGGCCTTAGTTGTCGAGGCCTTTAAGTTAACTAAATAAAAAAAAATATTTACAAACTAGCACTATAGGCCAACAACGAAAAAAAAAACAGCTGAGAAAACTTTATACAGGATTTTGGTATCTAGAAGGTATATTGGAAGATTCTATGAGGGATAACTTCTGTTAAATCCTTTAACCCGGGAGCAGTCGCGCTCTCTTCTGTCACACGGATAGTCGCGCGATTAGATTAAATCTAACAATAGGAATTTTAATACGAATTTAAAACAAATTTCTATTTCATAATATTTTTATTTACTTGTTATGTTAACAATATATATTTCTAACAATTTTAAAGCTAATTAGTTCTCACCAAAGCCATAAATTCCACACAAAAAAAAATAAAAAAAAACAAAAAATTAGATAAAAATTTCCACCGATTGCTACGATCCTCCTCGAGGCACTTACGAGTGGAAAGCAATGTTGTAAAAATTTTCATCAACTTATCACGGAAAAGAATAAAATGTGAGATTTTTGCTAACGGCGTGACTAGGGCTTACAATACCGAACTAAAATCTGAATACCAGTATTTGATATTTGAAATTTGAAATCTCGTGATACCGGTAATAAAACCGGTATTATTAATAAAAAGTTTACTAAATATACAGTCGAAAAAATGAAAGAATACCCATGAACGATCATATCAATCACTTATTTTGTGTTTGCTGTTTTTGTCTATAACAAACGTTTGTTATTTATAGAAAAAGACAGCAAATACAAAATAAGTGATTGATGTGATCGTTCATGGTAATCTTTCATTTTTCTGACTGTATTTAAGTTTAAAAATTTATTTATTAATTTATTTATGTTTAAAAAAAAATTGATCCAAATTTTTGGGCGATAAACTATTTCTTCTTCGGTTTTTTAACTGCCCAAGCTTTGAAAATATTCTTTCGGAAGGTACTGATGCGGCAGGTATTGACAAATATTTTATAGCCAAATAATAAAGCTCAGAAATTTCGCAAGAGAATTTCGCAAAAGCTCATTTCGCAAGAAAATCTGGTATTTTGCAGTAGACGTAAAACATAAACAATCGCTTTATATTGCCGACACCGCCACCGCCGCTTCTCGATGGTGCCATACTCGGCTCGGTATATGTAATAAATATGCCTGATATAGATTTTAATATGTACAACGGAATTGTTTATGTTCAAAAAAATTTCTTGTAAAATGAATTAATATTATTTTAAATTAGATTTATATTGTGTATAAATTCAATTTTTATCAACTAATGTAATACCAAAATACCGGTATTTTTACATAAATACCGGTTTTCAATAACGGACAAAAATCGTCGGGTATTCCGGTATTCGGGATCCCGGAATCCCGGTATTGTAAGCTCTAGGCGTGACTGCTTCCGGGTTAAGAGATACAGCTCATTTTGCTTTTTTTGTATACAATCATACAAAGTGAAAAAATCATTTTTTGACTATGAAACGTTTCTTATACAATTTACAAAAAAAATTGTACAAATAAAAGTAGACCTTAAAAAGTTATTTAATTTACGAGTTCCTAAATTAGCATACATAAACAATTAGCCGAGGTAATTGAAAAAACCCTTATTTTTGCAGTAATTTATAAATTTTAACAACTTTGTTTTTTGCATAATAACATGTAACTAGTATAACTACTTGAAATTATAGCCATTAGTCAGTTATTGAAGTATCAGTTAGATCGACCAAATAGGTTGTAAGTTATTCAATTTTAGTTCGGAGAAATAAGGAAAAAAAATATCCTATTGGTGACACAACCCCCTCCAGGCCGAAACTAAATTTTTTGAGTAGTATGGACACCTATAATAATAACCTATATGTTTCCTGTAGCAAATTTTGATGATAGTTATAAACAAATAAAGATCAAAAAACGGTAAATTTTCGCTTTTCTCGTCTATTACCAAAAAGTTAAACATTTTAAACAAATTTGAGAATAAGAAACTCATAAATCGTATAAAAGACTTCAATATGGCGTTCGCTGAATGTGTCTAACCTTATTGGTTGCTTAGAAAATTGCAAAATAAGTTATAAATTTTGAGTTTTTAATAATATTCATAACTTATGTAAAAATTAACTTAGAACCTTCTTATTACACGTAATGCTGAGACTTCTGGTGCTTAAATTATAAACTAAATATTAAAGTCATTGGTCAAATAGTTTAAAAATTATTTAATTTGTTTATCCCAAATTAATTTTTTTTTGCAACACTATAAGTCAGAAAATGATGAAGTTATAATAATACTTTGGATAGTTGATAAAAGAAGAAGATTTACTCTAATAATTTAATTAAAAATAAATGACAAAAAACAATTCTAAATATTGCAAAATTATTTTGCAAGAACATGTGAATTAAAAAAGGAGGGGGGGGGGGCTAACTTCGTCCCTAATTGTCCGAGGACAATTGTTTCTCTTTCTAAATGTGTATAAAAATTCATTCTTTCTACATATGAAAAAAATAATTTTTCTACAGGTAACGGTTAAAAAGTTATTTTAATTGTTTATAAGTAAGCAAAATGTCGACATGTTTTTGCAACATAATTTTACACTGTTTAAAATTAATTTTTGTCATTTTTTTTAATTAAGTTAATAGTATAAATGTTCTTTTTTCATAAACTGTCCGATGCATTACTGTAACCTCATAATTTTGTGACTTATAGTGTTGCAAATAAAATGAATTTGGTTAACTATTTGGTAAACAAATTAAATAACTTTTAAACTATTTCACCAATTGCTTTGAAATTTAAAATATAATTTAAGCACAAGAAGTCTCAGCATTCCGTTTAATAAGAAGGTTCTAACTTAATGTTTACATAAGTTATGAACATTTATAAAATCTCAAAATTTATGACTTATTTTGCAATTTTCTAGGCAACAAATAAGGATAGACATATTCAGCGAACGCCATACTGAAGTTTTTTATATGATTTATGAGTTTATATGCCAAAAAGTCCTAATTCAAAAATAAAAATCGACCTGTCTGAGGATTTCTCTTAAAATTTGCCCATTCTCGAGATAATGAATTTATGCAAACTCAAACGTCCTCACTTATACTACAGTGTCGCACACGCTTGATTAGCAATTCAAAAAACAAAGGGGTTTTCGATATTTTATTGCAAAAAACTCTTCGGGATTTCATTAATCAATGTTTAAAGAATATCTACGTATCTTGGCTACATTGAAATTTTTAGATAAATGTCCGATTTAGGGTTAAAAATGGCCGATTTCGCAATTTTCAAAATTTTCAATCGCTTATATAACAAAAACTATTAACTTAAGAAAAAAATCACTAAAGACGTTTTCTGTTTGGAATGATTCAAAAAACCTAAAAAAAATTTGTTCGATGCAAAAAGAATAATTTTAGGAAAAACCCCTAATCTTTCCCCTCGCCTGGCAAGGTCTTATGCTCTTCAGAATCGCCTGTCATTGTACACATTTCTTCTGAATGACTTACTCAAACACATACTTAAATTTAAACCTTACAGGAGAAAGTTTATTTTACCCCCTAAATTTGGACTTTTCGATTCACCTGGTAGATACACGTGCACCACTGAGGCCTGCCAGGTCACGGTTTTTAGCCTTGGTGTGCTATGAATTATCACTAGAAAAATTTCTAGCCTTACAGGACGACCGTTAGTCGGAGGGTTCACTAGCTCTTAGACTATTAAATTTAAACAATTTTTAAAGGTTGGACACAGAATATTAGATTTAATGATCAGTTAAAAGAATGGGAAAACTACATTTCTGAATTATTTGAAGATGAGAGAAAAGAACACTATTATACACCGATTATAGCTATAACAGGTCCATCTATAACAGAAAGTGCGGTTACACGTGCATATACGGCAAAAAATGGAAAAGCGCTTGGCCCGGATGAAGTGATTGCTGAAATACTACAGTTTTTGGGAGAAAATAGAATTAAAGAACTGTGTGATCTCTTTAACAGAATTTATGACACTGGGATATGATATTATCGACTGATTGGTTCAAGTCGACTTTTGTCACAATACCAAAGAAACATCGTTCAAAGACATGCAGTGATTATCGGACAATAAGTCTGATGAGTTTTGAAGATCTTCCTGCGAGTAACACACATCAGATTCTACACGATGTTAGAGGACAAAATTTGCAATACTCATTTTGGGTTTAGGAGTGGGTTGGGTACAAGAAAAGCCTTATTTAGTATTAGTCCAGAAAGCCACTGCGCATCCGCTAGGAAAAATATTCTGATTCGGATTTTTTGCACAATCTTACTCAAAAAGGACTCCTTTTAACAAATTTGCATGTTGCCAGAACCAAAAGGTGGTCAAACATTTTTTAAACGTTTTTTTTGTTTTTTTCCTAAAATTATTTTTTTTGCATGGAAAAAAGTTTTTTTAAGTTTTTTGGATCATTCCAAACAGAAAAGGTCTTTAGTAACTTTTCTCTAAAAATGATAGTTTTTGACATATAAGCGATTAAAAATTGAAAAATTGCGAAATCGGCCATTTTTAACCCTCAAAAACTATGTGAAAAACTAAAAATTTGAATGTTGCCAAGGTAGGTAAAAATTCTTTAAACATCGATTCATGAAATACCGAAGAGTTTTTTGCAATAGAATATTCAAAACTCCTTTGTTATTTAATTGCTAATCAAGCGTGCGCGACACTATTTTCCACCGACATGTGACAGTATGGTGTAAATGAAAGGAATAAATTCGTTATTTCGTAAACCGGCGACTTTAAGAAATTTGAATGTGGCCAAGGTAGGTAAAAATTCTTTAAACATCGATTCATGAAATCCCGAAGAGTTTTTTGCAATAGAATATTCAAAACTCCTTTGTTATTTAATTGCTAATCAAGCGTGCGCGACACTATTTTCCACCGACAGTATGGTGTAAATGAAAGGAATAAATTCGTTATTTCGTAAACCGGCGACTTTAAGAAAAAATACCGAAACAGGTCGATTTTTATTTTTATGTTATGATATTGTGGCATATATGGTATACTAGTGACGTCATCCGTCTGGGCGTGATGATGTAATCGATGATTTTTTCAATGAGAATAGGGGTCGTGTGGTAGCTCATTTGAAAGGTTCTTCAATTATCTATTAAGTAATGTAAACATTTACCTAATTATTTACAAAAATTAGAGGTTTAAAAATGTTTTACGCATTTATTTACATCAGAATATGAAAATATAACTCTATAGAAGAAGATTGGATGTTTTACCAACTCTCTACGATTTTTTTTTCAAAAAATTATAACCTTCGACATTTGACCTCTTGGGATAAACAATTTATAATATCTAAGCAACAAATTCGTTAATCTGGCTTTACAATTTTTTTTATGTTTGGAATTAAAAGATCTTCATTTCAAAGCTTTAAAAAATAAAAAAAATTATTTGTACAATAAATAATGCAATTGTAAAAAACGGCCATTTTGGACTTTTCACAGGCTGTTTTGCAATAACCAATAAACGAAATTAAACTTATCATAGCTCAAATTGTAGGTTTTTTAATTTACTACAACTTTCTGTTAAAAAGTTTTTCTCTAAAATCAATATCCTAAGCTGCAAAATTAAAAATCTTTAAAAATTGTAAATTTAACAAATGAAAATCGCAATAAAAAAAAGCGCACAATATTTTTGGTTACATTTTAGTAGAAGTTATTCCTGGCATCGTCCTTTATAACACCTGATAGGTTTCAAAAATTCCTGAATTATATCACGTTTTTTTACCCACAGCCTGGGGTAATTATGATTTCTTACATTTTCTTTTTATAACAGAATATTTTCTACGACAAATAAACTACACAAAAGAAAATTTCGTTTATAAACGATTCTATTACAAAATTCCAGATTTCCAAGCCCCCAATTTAATAAAATCGTTGAGCGTATTTCCTAATTGTAACCCGATCACCGCTGCCTTCCAAAATTCGATCTTGAAGCTTCTAATTTTAGCAAAAAAATACCTTTAGAACGGACTCTCCTCATTTTAGTTTTAGTTCGGTGCAATGAACTTTCACTTGTGTTGTGTTCGTTGCAACTGATCGATAGCCGTGCCGCTGCGTTTTTCACGCGAATTTTATACTTTTCTAAAGAACTGTGAAATTTCCGGCTAAGCGAAAAAGTTGTAAAGATTCTCTACGAAGCTATCTACATACGAAACGAGAGACTCGTACTTTTGGAGCGGATATTTCGTTGTTGGATGTCTCTAATTTGGCAATAACAGAAGCACTGCTCAAAACAATATATTTTTCTACTTATTGCGTTATTTTTTTTTGTTTTTTTTGTGTTACAGTTGTTATGAAAAAGATGTAGCAGCTAGAAGCATGACAGGAAATAAAGCATATTACTCCCTAGCGACGCTACTTAAATCAAATTTGTTCTTAAAGACAGCTAAAACAAAAGTATATAAAACTATAATTGGCCCCCAGCAAGGCACACCAAAATGGAAGATTATCCGGACACCTGTAAAGCTTGTAGAAATGAGATAACCGGAAAGTGGAGAGGAAGACACAACCAGGAACTCCAAGCACTCTATGGAGACAAAAACCTAGTATGATACATCAAGGCAAATCGTATAAGATGGGCAGTATATATACTCAGAGCGAATGTAATTGTGTTTACTGATCGAAACAAAAAGCCTATCAACCCTACAAACCACTCCTTTTAATCTAGAAGCAGGAAACCCACCTAACCTTAGAGTCCATAAGATTAACTGATAATTGTTTGTATTAAAAGGAAATCATGTATAGAAAGACAGTTTATTTGTCAAACCAATATACCCTTAAACCAAGAAAGCACTAGAAACTACCCGTTTTAGTCCACAAGTAGACAAATCGATCTAATCCGGAAATCCCTAATCAAGTGACAATGGTTAGCAACAACCTTTATCACAAATCACCAACTTTTGTTTGTGTGGACGGCCTTAGCTCAGCGGCATGATACTTGGTTCAAACCTTGGCAACAACAACCGTTTTCATTTCTAAAAATAATACGAGCCGTCCACCGTGCCTCGGAGTGTACGTTAAACCGTCGGTTCCCCTGGGCTAGTGTACATCGACACTAGTTATTTGAAAGAGGGTTATAAATGTAAATGGCGCCGGAACAATCCGAAAGGATCTCCCCGGCAAAAATGCCATACGATATTACTATCAACTTTTGTTATTTCGGTACGAATTTAAACGAACAGTGGAAACATTCCATGGAAATTAACATAAAAATCGAGAAGGCAACATAATATGAAAAAAAAACTTTAGCAGTCACCATATAAAATTAGAATTAAAAGTTACTAAAATTATTGATACTCTCGGCAGGCCCGGCCCTAGGGATTTTGCCGCCCTGGGCAAGATCGGCGACCACCCCCCCTTTGGTAGACCCATGACTCACCACCTTTCAAGTAATCGCCAACTTAAACCACGATTGTATTTTTATTGATGTGTGCTTTGTGCTAAATTATTTAATACGCAATTTTCCACTTTATTTGAACGATACACGCTTAAAAACACATATTTATATATTTCCAAAATTTTCATGAAATTTTACTGCATTACTATATTATATTAACACATTCATTGCTCACGACTCAGATCCAAGTAATTTTTAAAACAGATAAAATTTATAAATTTATAATTTGTAATATAACGCTCTATCGTTGGCACGGGAAAAGTCTTTTAATAATTCTCCAAGATCCAGGAACTCAGCTATTTCGTGTTCAATAGAGATTGTCGATGGAGCACTCAAACGTTCCTGGGACATAGTTGATCTTGTAAATGCAGTGGCCTCTGAACAGAGGCCACTGTCACTGGTAGGGTTAATATAATCCTCAAAGCAACACTAACGTTGTGTGCGAAATCAAAATCATACTTTCTAATCATTTTCAGGGTCTGTAGAGGTGTACGGTGTACTATTGGGCTTCACAATCGTGGAAAGTATTTTGAATTAATCTTTTAGATCAGCATAATTTAGATCTTTTGACTCATCAAAATTTAAAGCATCACATAGCTTAAAACATTTATCTGATAAATCCGTAGCAGTAATATCCTTCTAATCTAATCTGGTTTATGTCGTACAAAAACTCAAAAATTTCACCATGTCTCTTGATTTGCGCTGAAATCTATCACTTAATGCATTAACGGTTGTGTCTATAATTTTTTAATAGGTGTCAATTTTATATCGTGTCTTTGGATCTAAGTCCATACTTTCATCTTCAGCCTCATAGCCGAATTGTCTTTATATTTGTTCTCTTTCTTGCTATTACTGTGCCTCCGTTTTTCAAGTTCTCAATTTCTAACTTTGCGTCTGTCAAATAGCCCTGGAATTTTAAATCACTTCTGAGAGACTTAAAATGAATTTCCTTTTTTTTAATAAACCGACAGCTTGATACACCCCCATATCAATACTCTGCAGTGATTTGCTGACTACGTTGATGTGATGTAAAATGTCATGCCATATTACCATAGATAGAGCAAAGAAAAGTAAAATCACGGATTTGATTTACCAAACAGCTTGCCTCATGAGCAACCACTTTATCATTGTTTTTATTGACACTGATTTCTACAAGAGCATCGTAGATTTCTTCAATTTGGTATCTGATGGGAGTAATTGCATCAATTCTACTTTCCCATCTAGTTTCGGACAAAGGTTTCAATGTTAGGCTAAAAATATGTTGTAAAAAGTTGTATATTTTGTATATGTTCTACAATTTTCTGGTGTTATTGCTGTTTTTGGACGTTCTTGACGTGGATCGTCTTCAGTGCTTGTACGACCTGGTTTAAATTTGGAAACCCATATTTCCTCTGTACTAATCGAAGGCGAAAAGTTCTTATACACTTTTAACGTTTGTTCATACATTTGAACAAAGAGAATGATGATGATGATGATGATTACTGCATTTAAAATCTGGTCATAAATGGTAATTAAGTCAATGACCATTTTACCGTTTTCTGGACCGCACCGATTTGCACCAATATTTGGCTACAGGTTCTATTATGGAGACCTACACAGAGGAGAGGAATCGAGATAGGACGACCTTGAAATTTGTACACACTATTTTGCCTGTTTGCTGGTTTGTCGCTAGGGCGGCGTTGGCGTAGAGATAGATGCTAGTTTTGCATTGGAGTGAATGTGAAAATTTCGAAAATAATTAATTATTCATTGTTAATATAAGATTACCGGTTTTGGTGGTTAATATTATTTAAATCTGAGTGCCAAGAAAGCTTAGATACACTAAAAGAACTTGAAAAATGAATAACCATTTTCAATTTCGTTACGTTTACTCTGATTGGAGTATGAAGGGAACCATTCTCGTTGGAACTTTACCGCGCTGAGCAGATGGGACGTGAATTGTAAATTGTAGAATTCACTCATATTCCTTAGTCTCAGCATCCGTATGGCTTGCATATTGTAGAAGCCTCGGAGGTGTAACCAGAGAAGGTTCCCATTGTTTTCATTCTGGTGGGGTGTAGCATAGCATTATGTTGTTTTATATGCCATTAGAGTGAAAACTTAGTCTTAAAAGAACATGCTTCGTACCGGGATTTACATCGAGTAATCGTTCTGATAAAAAATTCAAAAGGGAACTTAACGAAGTTAATACAAGACTTTTTATAAAGATTTGTCTGTATGTTATTTATAACGTTCATGGATTATATTCGTTTGTATGTTATTTCCTTCGGCATAAATAAAATTTCCGTTTTACCCATTATTGGTTTTTATTTTAACCTGAAAATTATAATGATAATAGTAAGAGGATCTTGAAAGATTTTCTGTCGAAACACTGCATTTTCTTTGAGACAAAATATTTCACAAAAATTATAATTAATTTTATAAAAGTCAGTCTGTTTGCGTTTCCACTCCTTCTTACAGGTCTCCATAGGTTCTACTTACCCTCAACTTCAAATTTGGCCCTGCGCCGTAGGATCGTGTTACCCTGGGGAAATGCCCTCTTCCCGGGGGTAGTTTTTTAAATAACACCGGAAATATATTAACGAATTTTAAACAAGTTCGATACTTATTTTTCTGAAATTCAATAATTTTCGACATACTCCCAAATATGAAAATATCCATTTTTTTAACAAAAAACACTATTTCAAACAATTTTTTGTGAATCACTCAAATGTATCCAAAAAATTATTCTTATAAAATATAAGCTTATAAAACAACAAGAAGAATAGTGAATTTATTGTTTCTCCTTCACTAACACAAGTGCAAAAACAGCTTATTGAAAGTTGGTTATTCTTCATCAAACGCCAAACTTAAGAGGTTCAACGTCAAATATGAGTATGAACCTTTTCTGTAGTGCTTGAAAAATCTTATTTTTTTTATAAAAGTCTCTAGCACCTTATTTTTTCATTTTTTATAATCCTAAGAGAGTGATGACAAAAATAAGGTTAGTTCGAATTTTCTACAACGAAAAACATAAAAATCACACCCTAGCTGCCAGCTGCCACAATAATTAAAGATAAGCGTTACCACTTTACAGTTCATTTTATGAATGTACTTCTAACTCTTATACGATACTTGTATACTCTATAAGTTTAGCTGGATAAAAATGCTTTGTTTTAGAAAAAATTGTTCAGAAGCTATTTTCTTGTGGCATTTTTGCAATTAAATAGTTTTGATGGGAAATAAGCCACAATTTTACTAAAAAAATGATTTTTCTACGGCCGTGCTAAAAGAGCCACTTTCACGCACGCATTTTATTTCCGAAACTTGCACTTTCCCGCACGGCGTGCGTGAAAGTAAATTTTCCCGCACGGCGTGCGGGAAAGTAAAATATCTTGTAATATGGCATTATAATGTATTATAATACATGCAATAAACTAATATTTAGATATTATTTACGAATTTATTTCAAATTTATCTTATTGTGTTCATATTTTAATAAAATTAGCGCGATTATTTCATTCATAGGAGATTCTGACCAATAGAAAGCTACATAAATCTGAATTAAATCGATAATTTTTGATAATCTCCCGTCGTTAAGTATATTACGTCAGATGCCGTTCGTTGCTACGAAAAAATACATTCAGTGACATTAATGACAATTAATGTTTTAAAAATTATAAAAGTGATGACTTTCAATCGTCAAATATTTATAAAAACTGTGTGTTTAATGGTACTTACATAAATAAATTACAATAAAATTTTGGTTTTGAACAGTTTTATTCATGAAATAATCGCAACAAATTGCACTCGACCTCTGAAATTAATATAGAATTTTTGCTCTCGTGACACTTTGACATAATTTCACTCGCCTTCGGCTCGTGAAATTAAAACTGTCAAAGTGTCACTCGGGAAAAATTCAATAATTTCAGAGCTCTTGTGCAATTATTGTCCTTTTCATGATCATTTTTCAGTGCGTAACAAATGATAGGAAAAAGGGTAAGTCCGTGATAATACACATTTATGACATTTATTTTAACATGACATTTTAGTTAAATCTGACAGTTGTCACATTTTATTTTCAATTTGGAATAAAAACAAATCAAATGTGTTTCTTGCATTTATAAAATGGTATTTTCTTTGATTTGTATAGTCTTATAAATTATACAGATTATATTTGTAATATTATTATCTAATTAAAAAATATATTTTTTTATTATGGCGCCATCTATCGACAACTAGAATAACTAGAATAAATGTTATAAAAATGTCACCGATGAAATGTAATCACCGACGTACCTTTTCTTCTGTCACATACAATTTAATGCGTTAGAAAGAAATCGAAAAACTGTGACGCACTGAAAGATGATCATGAGAAATACTTTACTACTGATAATTCATGAAATAAAATTATTTTGACATAATATTTAAAAGTCAGATTAGTAGACAATTACAATAGTTTTGAATCGTCGTCGTCATGGAAACGAATATCGTCGTCGTGGTAACCCATTATATTGAAAGTTTAGTTTTGACAACCATGTCAAGGAATTAATTTCTGTATTTTCACTTCTAAATAAAAATTAATATAACTCTATTTTTTGTGGCTTTTTTCCAAACGTACGGCCCTCGAAAAAATATTGTTCCTAACTCATGCGGAAAGTGTCTTCCCCGTACCCGACTGCTTGCCCGAACTCCGCTATTGCGTCGTTCGGGTCAACGGCAGTCTCGTGCGTGAAAGTATCACACGTGAAAGTGTCGTTGTCAAAATACAAAAAATATTAATGAATTATATATAATGATAGTATCACGTGTTTTTTTCCTGGTTTTCCCTCGTGATTTACTATGGAATCTCTAGCGCGAGAATTTTACTGTTATCATTGCATGTGGTTGTCTTTTTAAAGACAGATCACATGTTATGATTTTTTTGGGAAGGATATTCTTGAATTGGGGTTGATTTCATCTAATCGAATGAACTTTTTTTCAGTAAAGTCTGAATTGCCGATATAAATGAGTCAGATTAAATAAATTATTAGAAGAATTTTTTTACTAAGCAACAACATTTTTGTTTAATTAATTAATATTTTTTGTATTTTGAAAACGACACCCGATTTGGACAAATAATTTTTTTAGTAAAATTGTGGCTTATTTCCCATCAAAACCAGAAAAAATTGAGTTTGATGTGAGATGAGAATTTTTGTCTTTTTACAAAAAATCCTCTTATTTTTTTCAATTAAATCGAATTTTCCTTGGAACACCGTGTATACACTTCCTGTAACATCGAAGGATAGTATAGTAAATTTTACTCTAGACAGGATATGTTATTAGTAGCAGTTAGAAGCAAATTTATTATATTATATACTTTTTACAAATACTTTTATATTTTCACCGACAACCTTAATATAAAAAAAAATACCAAATATGACTTATTTCCGTCGAGCCCGTTTATGAGAGATGCATTTGGTCGTGAGCCTATTCAGGAAATTAAGTGTTTTCTACAAGGAGAAAGTACCGTTACTGACCATATATGCCGATGGAGTCGTCTTAGAAACAAAAGAAGTCATAAATCTAATTTATTTGTAAGATCTGTCCAGTCATTGGATGACGGCCGTTTTTTCATTTAGCGGTATATGCACTGAAAATCATCCACAAAGGTACGTCGATTCCATATCTTTTTGTATTAGCACGATCAAAGAACATTATGACTCTAGTCTGGTCAGATTACCACAAGCCAACGAAAAAAAAAATTTAAAAAACTTTTCTTATAAATTTATGTGAATCTTATGTATTTTTTGGCGCTAAAAAAGAATCTGGAATTAGATTTTACGTATCACATACAGTTTTCCCACAATATGGCACTGGCTTATTCTTCAATATAATAAGTTGAAAAACACAAAATACCGGAATACATTAAAATGATACATTTAATACATTAAAGTGATACAAAATGATACCTTTTTTTTAATTTTTATCTTTTCATAGTATAGGTCTGTACAAGCATTTCAGGAGTTAATGCTTTTGTATTTTCTTTCTCTTTTTTTTTCTGTAAAACTTCTCAAGTAGCTTTTTCTCCTATGCACTTTGTTGTTCCCGATGAAGTGACCAACAGTAATCACCCATCATGTTGGTGTTCCAACATCCCTGGTATGGTTGCTCCATCACCTTGATATCCCCAAGGTGATGGAGCATCACCTCAAGGTGATGGAGATATTTTCAGGGAAATGATCAAGATGGTTACGCAAAAGGTGGATTTTGAGGCTCATTTGACATCCCAAATCTTAAATCTTATCTAAAATCTTAAAAATCTTATCTAATAAATCAGCTACTATGAGCTCGTAGTTAGGGTCTTTCACATTACCTAAAAACTTGGTCACAACTTTTTTGAATCCAATCCAAGTTTCTTTTTCCTTAGTAGTAATCTTGGTTTCAAAGGTTTTTATGGAATTTTAAATGTTAAATTGTGAAAGAATGGTGGGTGATACACAGCATTTTTAATATGATTGTCGGACTCACCACACCAAAATACATAAGATAGAGGTAATTTTATCAAAAAAGTTTTTTCATCGTTGGCCTGTTATCGAAGAATAGGTAATTTTTGGGAAAAGTTATTTACCAGCAATTTTATTGTTGGAATCGAATCTTATGATTGTATATATTAATAATATAGGTATGTAGGTATGCAAAGTACGCAGATAGTGTGCTACTTTTTTTATAAACCAAATGGCGCCCAAAAATCGTGTTTTTTTAATTTTTATATTTCCAAAGATTTTAACTTTACACCAAAAACACCCAAATAAAAATTCACCGTAATTAAATTCTGCATAGAGACGTGTTTTTCCCGATTTACTTCGACGAAAATTTTCGCCGGAAAATGCGGGTTTTTCCAACAAAAATTTTCGACTAAAATTTTCGATAAGTAATTGCTTATCAATAATTAAATAACTTGGCAATATAAAAGCTCTTTTCGTATCGATTATAATTCCAGAAGCCGATGGAAATTGAATGAACAGTTTAGCAACAATTGAATTGTTAATTAAAAATTTACGGTCGCTATAATAACTACAATAATTATGATACATAAGAACAACTATGATTTTTGAATAAAACAAGACTCTACCTATCTGATGTACTTTACAGAATTGAAATTGGGCTATTTAAGCGGCCTCAGGAATATTTTAAAATTATAAACAATTTTTTGGAAAAAAGCGACAGGACGCGTTTTTTAAAAGAAAAAAACATTTAATTGTGGCGAGCTGTTCCTGAGATACAACCGATCAAAGTTGACCGGTATTTACGGCAAAGGTATCAAAATAAGGATCATAATTTTCAAACCATCGCCTTTTTATTTCGGTCCTCTTTCTTCACACCAATTTTCATATCTTTAAAATACTCCTAACATATATTATTATAATAAAAACTATCGATATTACGAGTGAACATTGCCAAAAATAGCAAAATTCTAATAAAAATTAGGTTGGAGAAAATGTAATCTCAAAGTTCAAAATCGGTATACGTTAACAAAATGCATTTTCTCGACTTACCATGAAGCAATTTTCTTCATTCTTTTTTTTTGGTCCCAAGTAACTCGAGTAGAGCCATCTAACTAACGCATTATTAAATGTCAAACTTGCTCTTGTTTTGTTATAATAGATTAATTTATTTATAAGAAAAGAAAATTACATATTTTTTCTAGTTTAGACTTCTTTAGATAAACTTTTACGTACACTACAAGTGTACCTTTTAACGTTAAAAACACAAATATTCTCATTTGAAAGCTGTATAATTATTTAAACAATATTTATTTAAACCAATTAAAAATTTTTGTTGTAATAAATAAATTTATTTATTATAACAAAACAAAAGCAACTTTGACATTAATTTAATAATGCGTTAGTTAGATGGCTCTACTCGAGTTACTTGGGAACAAAAAAAGAATGAAAAAAATTTCTCCATGGTAAGCCGAGAAACTGCATTTTTTTAACGTATACCGATTTTGAACTTTAAGATTACATTTTCTCCAACCTAATTTTTTATTGGAATTTTGCTATTTTTGGCAATTTTCACTCGTAATATCGACAGTTTTTATTATAATAATATATGATATGAGTATTTTAAAGATATAAAAATTGGGGTGAAAAAAGGGAACCGAAACAAAAAGGTGACGGTTCGAAAACTATGATCCTATTGTTTATATCTTTGCCGTAAATGCCGGTCAATTTTGACCGTGTATCTCAGGAACCACTCATCACAATTAAACGTTTTTTCTTTTAAAAGAAGCGTCCTGCCGCTTTTTTTCCAATACCGTTTTCATGATTTAACTTAATTTAATATTTCCCGAGATATTCTATTTGTTTATAAGCAAAAAAATTGTTTGTAATTTTAAAATATTCCTGAGGCCGCTTAAATAGTCCAATTTCAATTCTGTAAAGTCCATTACATACATAGGTACAGTGTCTTTTTATACAAAAATCATGGTTATTCTTATGTTTCATAATTATTGTGGTTATTATAGCGCCAATAAATTTTTAATTAACAATTCAATTGTTGCTAAACTGTTTATTCAATTTCCTTCTGGAATTATAATCTATGCGAAATGAGCTTTTATATTACCAAGTTATTTAATTATTGATAAACAATTACATATCTAAAATTTTAGTTGAAAATTAAAGATTTTGTTGGAAAAACCCGCATTTTCCGGGGAAAATTTTCGTCGAAGTAAATCGGTAAAAATAAGTCTCTATGCAGAATTTAATTACGGTGAATTTTTATTTGGGTGTTGTTGGTGCAAAGTTAAAATCTTTGAAGTTATAGAGCAAAAATTGAAGAAAAAAAACACGATTTTCGGGCGCCATTTTGTTTATAAAAAAGTAGCACACTATCTGCGGACTTTGCATACTTATATTATTAATACATACAATCATAAGATTCGATTCCAGCAATAAAATTGCTGGTAAATAACTTTTCCTTGTATTTTGCTAATTAGCCCAGAGTAGGTACTCTAAAAAAATATAAATCAAGGATGAAAATTTGGGAATAAGTAGATGAAAATCTGTATTATTGTTATTAGATAAATATAAAAAGTTTACCTTTAACGGAGGTACCTAGCTATACCTAGGTAGTGAGCTATACTATAATATTATATCTCATATTTATATTACATCTCATATCGCTCAATATGAACATTGAACAATGAACAATGAACATTTCACTACTAAAAATGTTAACAATAATTATTCAAAATGACGGTCAAAATTTTGAATAAATTAATATTGTTAAAAGTTTTGGTAGTGAAATCTAAATCTCATTCTAAATGAAAGTTCATTCTAAATGTTTATAATAAAATTGTTAAAAAAATAATATTTTTTTAATCCAGTTTTCTTGCTGTTTTATGTATTTTTCTCATAAACTATTCACTTTAAGCATCATGTGTTATAAATTTTTTGAAATCGGTACAACAAGGAGAATCCAAATATGAAATGAAAAAATATGGAAGTAATTTTAAAGAGTTAAAGGGTGATACGGGGGGTGAGAGGGTGCCTTTCGGACAAGCTTAAATATGGCATAATGTCTCCTCCTTCAAATATTATTTGGTGTGTTTTTGCGCTTTTTCTAAAAATCAGTGGTTCAAAAGTTATTTAAGGTGGATAGTGGATAGTTTTATCTGAAAATCAAAGTACATTTTACTACATTAAGTCTGTGTTTTTTATCTCATGATTATGTAAGCATCAAACGACGTAAGACAGCCTATTCATAAATGCTATTCAATAACATTAAATGAATTTATTACACAAAATATTATTCATATAATCCGTAAAACCATCAATGTAAATATCGTCTCAGTCATCTTTATCCTCTTTACTTATGAATTTCTAATGTCGTTTTGTTAAATAACTAGAGTCCTTTGTGATTAACTTGGCGAACAAATGCGCATTATTCAGCAGAATTGACGACTAACTACATCTGTTGTCGGATTACTTTTGCTTAGACCAATTTTGCAAATCATCCTGTTAGAAAAAAGAAGTGATTAATGAATGAACTTTTGCGCTACAGTTGGTAAGTCAAAATACGTGTATTTGTAAGGATAATATATTGCTATTAACGAATTTTGTCCCCTGTATTTTATTCTGTAGCAGAATAGTAACAAGGAAAATAATCCCAAGTTAATATTGCCCTGAAATTCTTGGTTGTTTGATTTTTACATATTTGAATTCTGCTCGATATTCTCGTTGTTTAAATATTATAAGGTTTTGGAATGTTCTATAGTCTAAGTGATGAAGCTTAAAATAGGACAAAACCTCGCAATTTTTACAGAATGGATGAATTTGCTTGAAAATTTGAGAATAAGTAGTGGATATTCCAAGGATCAAAATCTATATCATGCCAAAAGGTGCTTTTACCATGGGGGTGGTTGCCACCCTATCTCGGGGGTGGACATTTTTATTATATTTTGACCGCAAGAGTTGATAAGAACATTCATTATAAGCAAAAAACCTTCTATACATTTTTTTGATAAAATTAATAGTTTTCGATTTATTCGCTATCGAAAGTGTTAGTTTTATATCGAAAGAATCAACGTTTTTAAACAGTTTTCTGCTAATAACTCAAAAAGTTTTCGTTTTATCAAAACAATTTTACTTGACAGAAATGTACCTTTTGAAAAAATAAACAAAACTGTTTTTTTATTTTCTTTAAGACCAATAGTAATCGAGCTATACTTTATTATATGTTGGCTCTTCTTCGTCAAATGCTAAATATTGTAGTTTCAAAGCCAAAGGAAGGGAAAACTATGCATTTTTCGAGGATAATTTGTTGAAACTAATATAAAGTATTTAAAAATATTTATCTCCAGAAATAAAAAAAAGTCTCTAGCTAAAAAAATTAAATGACTTATAATGAAAAGAATGTCAGTCCCTATATTTTTCAGCAAAAAAGTGATCGTAAACAATCACCACCCTAATTAAAATTTTTCATTGATCTGATTTGATTTTCTTGACTTATGTATTATTAATAGGTTCTCGAAGTTTGATCGGCTTAGAATGATTAGTTTAAAAAAAAATGGAATTAAAAGCGAATAATGAGTTTTTGTAGTTTGGTAATGCCTTTTTTTCTACAACCACTATACAAAATGCACTTTTCTGCACAGTTTTATGTTAGCAAACTTGATATTTACTCACAGTATAAGATATTTGACATTAGTGTGCAGAAAAGTGACGTTTCTGTGCCACAAAGTGACGTTTCTGTGCCGCAAAGTTCTTTTCTGCACAGTTGACTACCTCATTCTGAGTAACGTTATATTCTGTTTACATCCGTGGTTAAACTTTAGACAAATATATAACCTATAAGACAATTATTATATTTAACTATAGCATAGAAACTAAATTATGGATGTTAGAACTGTTTTATTTTACAATTTTATTCTTATTAAACATTTTATAATTATCAAATAACCAATAAGGATTTAGCAACATCTGCAAGAGACGTCGAATGAAGTAGGTTTTGTGTAAATCCGTGACTGCATAAATACAACGTCAATAATGTGTACCTAATAATTTTTTAAAATAGTTTAAATTTAAACAAATTAAGGCAGTGCATTAATTTTTTAACTGATTTCTGTGCAATTTATTTGGGTATAAGGAATTTAAATTGATTAGTATTAATTAAATACAGTTTAAAATTTATCACATAGGTACGTATTATAATTAATCTTCGTTTGGAAATTGTGATTTTTGTTTTTAGGAAAAACTGTGCTTGTAGAAAAAGTATAGTGTGTAACACGTGCAGAAAGGTAATTTCTCACTCGTTTGAATTGCGGCACTCGCTTGCGCTCGTACCGCAACTTTTCAAACTCGTGAGAAATTAGTACCTTTCTGCACTTGTTGCACAATATACTATTCTTCATAATAGAAAGATTAGCATCAGAGATACGAAAAAATATTTAAATATGAAATTGTAGCTTATTTAATTCCCAAGAATATGGTTTCCAAAAAATTGTTTTACGGCAAAAATTGAGTGAGCTATTGACAATTAGAACTTGTAATATCATGCAAAAACCACCTTTACCAATCCTTTCAACGGCATCTCTTTTTGTGACAGAATTCTAAAAGGATTTATTATTAATAGCCTTATATATCTTGTAAAAACCTACAAAATTCTTTTTTAACGAACTTTCTAAGATAAAAAATAAAAAATTGCGGTTAAAAAATCAATATATTTTTTTGAAAAAAAAAAGGAGAAATCTAATTGGAAGCATAATAATGTAAGTTAGCGGTGTTTTTAGTCATTGGTCTTATTTATTCTTCTTTATTTATGTATTATTAATAGATTCTAGAATTTTGACTGGCTTAGACTGAGTGGCTTAGAGTGACTGGCTTGGATGCGGGTCCGTTAGCCACTTGACTGGCTTAGAATGATTAGTTTTTAAAAAACTGAAGTTTAAAGCGAATAACGAATGTTTGCAATTTGGTAAAAAATGCAATTTTTTTCAGAATAGAAAGATTAGCATCAGAGATACGAAAAAATGTTTAAATATGAAATTGTAGGTAATTTAATTCCCAAGAACTTGATTTGATAAAATTTGTTTTGCGACAAAAATTGAGTGAATCGTAAATGAGTATACCATCGAAAAACATTATTTTTTAGATATACAAGTAACAATTTCGATAGCGAATAAATCAAAAACTGTTAATTTTATCAAAAAAATGTATAGAACATTTTTTGCTTAGAATGAATGTTTTTTATTAACTTTTGCGGTCAAAATATAATAAAAAATTTCCAGCCCCGAGATGGAGTGGCAACCACCCCCATGGTAAAAGCGCCTGTCGGCATCATATAGATTTTGATCCATGGACTATCCACTACTTATTCTCAAATTTACAAGTAAATTGATCCATTCTGTAATAATTGCGAGGTGAAAAGCTTTGGTTCCTGGACTAATAGGAGGTAGTTTAAAAAATAATTTCGTTTTTTTATTAATTTCGTAAAAATAACCATATTAACACCGTGTAGAATTTTGTAGAGATTTGTCATCAAAAAATCTATTCATATTGAAACAATTGGTACTATACCAACATAATCTGATATTGTCCAAAATTATTAACATATTAAAATAAACTGCTCGTCAAAAACTAGGGATATAGAAAATTATGCTCGTTTTCATAGTTGATTTTTTCGTGAACAGATTAAACGATTCAGCTAATTTTTTTTTATTATTTCAGATTTTTTTTTAGTATTTACACAGTTGTGCAAAGGTTAACTCAATTTTTTTTTGTACTCATACCGGGTGTAAGAAAATAAATGTTTTCTTATGTCAAGTTTGAGACACCCTGTAGAGAGGACGAGGTATAAATGTGGGTATACATCAGAATCGTGTTGTAGTCTTATGTTTTGTGAACATTTTGTTTTTTGAATGTCCCTGATATCTCAAGAAACAAAGAGTATAGACGGTTTTGTAGTTTAACACATTCCCTGCCTATCGAAGAGGATGGAACTTGGCTAGGAGCCATTCTGTTGAACTGCACCTGACTGAAGTAACCATATCACTCGCTAGCGCGTGAACGGCACCTGACTTAAGTAATCATATCACGCGCTGGAGCGTTATCGGCAGCGAATGGGTTAACATGTGTTTTAACCGAAACAAAAGTTTGAGACACCTTGTAGGGAGAAACAGGCACAAAGATGGGTATACATTATGTTGTAGGCTTATATTTTGCTAATATTTAAGTTTTTGAATTTCTCAGATATCTTTAATAACAATAAAACAAGACGTTTTTACTCTTTAATATGTGTTTTAACTGACTAGGTACATGCGATATACGTGAGGAAGGCATGTCTTATACCACCAAGATGAAATTATTTTCTACATGTAGTGCGAAAGGAACAGAGTGTTTAAAGAAAAAGATCTGTGTAATGTACCTCTCGCTATTTAGAGAGCCTCACGTAGACACCAAATCCGTACTTATTCTCAAGAAAATTCCACCCCAAAACGTCACAGAGCCTCCATTAAAAAATCTCGTCTCTCTTATGTTGCGCTGTGCATAGCGCTTACCTGGTCGACAAATACATAACTCTTGTAGGTGTCGATAAGAACTGTTTACCTTATGTGCCTTTCTGTTTTTAAAGTTTTGTTAGCTGTTATTTGTTATTGTTAATTTAGTTTTGTTTCAGTTAAAACGCATGTTAAAGGGTAAAACACATTCAATAAAACACATAAAAGAGTACATTCAAAAAACAAGATGTTCACAAAATATAAGACTACAATACTATTCCCATGTATACTAACATTTGTACCTCGTCCTGCCTACAGGGTGTCACAAAGTTAACATAAGAAAAACATTTGTTTTCTTCCACCCGGTATGAGTAGAAAAAAGAAGATTGAGTAAATCTTTGCATAACTGTGTAAATACTAAAGAAAAATAAAAAATAATAAAAAAAATGATCCACGTTGGGCGCCAATTGTAACAAAACGAGTTTATGTTGTGACAGAATAGATATAGCTTCAAAGGGTAGTTACTTAGTTATGGAAGTTTCCTCAAACTAGGCTAGCTGGAAATTGAAGAGACTAAACAGTAGGGCTCAGGGGAGGATCAGGCCGTATTTGCACGCCCGAAATAAGACGGTACCTAATGAAGTACTGGAGTGTTAGAAACTAAATTAAAATAAGGAAAGAAATGAAAAGGAACTACTGACCGAGAAGATATTACTTAGAATGTATAAGGGCGCCAGGGAAGAATTGAATATATTCTTCTCCACGTGACCTATATTGCTGTACCTAACTAATACTATTAAAATGGTAGGATAATAAAACATATAAGTATGTACAACCAACAAATTTAATGAAAAAAAACCTATAACCCCTATATACAATTTTATACAAACTAGCTAACCACCGGACGTACTAGGCTAGTACGCTCCTGTCTATTACACAGATATTACAGTATAAGAAGAAAATGTATTGAATTTATTATACCAAGACAGTTAATTGATCTAAATATGTATGTACAAAAACTTATTATTAAGGAGTATTACAACATTGGTTGACAATCCCGCATCTGATCGGAATGACAAACCGGACAATACTTATGCAATAAATATTATTAAAGAGGTAATGTAATAACCCTAGATAGTGTGCACATTATCTTACCAGATAGGTTATGATCTCTGGACTATTTTAAATACAAGATACAATAATGAAAATGACATAAAATTTGTTGAAAAGAAAAATATTGAATATGATAAAGTGAATTGATTTTAGAAAAATGAATTTATATGATTATTAAGGTTATTTATGTTATTAAAGAATGTTAAAGTTGAAAAGAATTATGTAAAAGAATTGAAGATGTAAATTTTAATAATAAAAACCTGTCGTTTCTACAAAAAGTAGGCCTGTGGCTTCTCCAAACTCCGGTGAAGTTGGTGCGGGAGAGCCAAGTAAGGTATCTTCCAGTTTTCCCTACCTCAGGGGGAGTACTTCTCACCAACCAGAAGGTCCGACGATGAGGTGCGACAAGGAGGTACTTCCTAGTACCGGGAAAACTATCTATCTCCACAAAACAAAAAACTAAAATCCATCCAATGCCAAAAGAACCCAAAATGATTGTCTATTCCATATCCAAAAAAATGACTTAATCTTAGTCTCCACCAGTGGCTAAAAACAAAAACTTGATCAGCTGATTGCCTTGACCACAAAAGAAACAGGGCCTCTGCAAAAAGGTGTACCACCTTATCAGAACTTGACAGAGAAAAAATCTACGAAAAAAAATGAAGTTTGATGTACTTGCTTGAAATGTCATTGACCTTGATTATCCTTGACTGGAAAGAGCCTTTTTAAAGGAATATAAGGAAGTATTTGAACAAGTAAATATGAATCTGGTAATCAAGATTACTTTAAGGAGTTATATAAAGGAGAGAATGAGAATGGTCATTGATTCCAAACTGATTTTGAACTGGAAGTATATAGTTAGAAAGAATTCTTTTCTCTGTAGAAAAATAAGTGCGATGGTATTGAAATTAAAAGATATTATATTAGACATTTAAAGATAATATATTAAGATATTGAGAATGAATAACAGGGTTATTTTTTTTATTTAAGGAAAAACATCATTTCTTTAATACATACCCATTACTCTTCAAAAAAAGGTATTGGAAAACGAAAACTCTTCTTTCCCAAAACACTTAACAACCAAGAACAAAACAACTCCTTCTCACGTAAACTTATATTCTATTCAAACATTTCAACTAAAATTTTATATTCTTTGTAATGGCCACTGGTGTGATGGTTGTGCTTTCAACAACAGCCGAGATTGAAGTGACGAATAGCCCCTTCTGCAATGACAATCACGTCAGCCGGAAGCCGTATCGACACACAAACCAACTTCTAGGTTCCGAATTCCCCAAAAGTTACCAATTTTGTCGTCGATCAACTGCAACTTTCAATACAATTGTCTGTAAAGTTGGTTGCATACCTAGTTCCTATTGGAATAAATATTTTAGTAACGATGGTAATAACTAATCGTTACAAGCGGAATCCGTTAATCGATTCACGAAAAAATCAACTATGAAAATGAGCATAATTTTCTGTATCACTAACCTTTGACGAGCAGTTTATTTAATTTTGGTATATAGAGTTGATCAAACTTTGGAATGGGTATTTTTTGAGCTTTCTTCATTGGAACACCTGTGCTCTAGTATTGTAATGCAATTCTATTTTATGGTACTTTATCATCTCTTACGCATTGCCTATACCTAATTGCTTTATTTGTGAGTTATTCATGATTCTTTCAAACATTAATTGTAACAAAAATTACGTGTATTATTAAGTGTAATCTTTAGAAAAAAAAAATACATAATAATCTAGACTGATCCGTAATTTGTTAATATTGGATGAGATATCAGGATGCCTACGTTGTTCCAAGGATCTTTGTACATGCATGAAATTATTCACGAACTACTTTTTATACTAGGTCTCTTTTTACTCACATAAATTAGTATCGCAAAATTAAGCCGCTTGTCCGGCTTGTCCATAGACACCACAATAAGTTAAACAAGGATAAGCGATACGGCATGTCTTTGATACATTATGTACTAAGAATTTTGACGTTTATCATATTCAGACAGTGGCGCATTTGTTGTGTTTTTTATTTAACTTTTAGTCTTTGTACAACTTTACTGTAATTTTTATTTTTAAACATAAATTGTTAGAAATACTAACAGTTGCTCTCTGATTTGATTACCTCCGGTAATTATTTATTTTTAAGCTAATAAGAGAAGTAATATTTTTTAACCTATAAATGTCATTACACTACATAAGTCTGGCTATAGTTCTGTCGAATGTAAACTTATTTGTTTATTTTCCAGATTACTGTTTAACTTTTTGTTGTTTTTTTTTTAATTTATTTATTACCGTTCTAATATTTATCTTGATATTCAAGCTGTTTAATGTTGAGTCCATCAATCTCCTCAGTAGTGAAAAAAGATCAAACACTTCAATAAAATATCTTTATAAAATACGTTCACCGGGATAAATGCCATTTTCTAATAATTACATTGACAGTATTAGCTATGAGCGTCGCTGGTATCGCCAACTAGCGGATAACGCGTGCAACTTTTGCCGGAAATTTAATGAGAAACTTATTGCGAATAATAGCAAACAATTGTTTCAAATCTATTATTTCATTCTTATCGTGTAATATTTACAATGTAAAGAAGTAATTAGATTATTTTTTTTTAAGATTTTGCTTATTATTTTCACAACATTTTGACGTATTGACTGGCAAATATTAGTTTCCTTCTTTCCTACTTCTGATACTTTGACAATTATCGTGTAGATGGCGCTTAGATTAATAGATTAATATTATATTTACATGTATAAAAACCAAATTTTAATATTTAAAACGTAATGGTAGGGGAGCCCAAGCGGGGATTTTTGCAGTTACTCGAGCGCGTCAGATTATTGCATGGAAAGAAACCTTGTACCATGAAAATGTACCACTACCATATATTGGCTCTTAATGCAGGGGAGTTCGTTAAGGGGGGGCCGAAAGAAAAATCTACCCTTAGAAAAACTCGAAATCGTCAGATTAAGATAAGGTAAGTTAAGGATATGCAAGACAGTGTATATTTAAAAAATCTGACGATGTAAGGAATTGGGTGAGTCCCAAAGTTTCACAAGAAAAAAGCGAATATTTCGCGAAATGAATGACAGATCGAAAAACTAAAAAATACGTACTCAATATTTTCAAAAATCTATCGAATGATACCAAATACGACTTCCCATGGAGAGGGGTGGGGGTAAATTTAATATTTTAAATACGAATCCCGCGATATTTTGCGAAATGAACATCAGATCGAAAAACTGAAAAATACACTTATTCAATGGCACCAAACACGACCACCACGGACGTAGGGTGGGGGGGGGGGAGGTTACCTTAAAAATATTAAATGGGAGCCCCCACTTTTATTGCAGATTTGGATTCCTTACGTAAAAATAAGTAACTTTTATTTGAGACATTTTTCGAATTATGGATAGACGGCGCTACAATCTAAAAAAACGATTGTTGGAAATGGAAAATTAAATTAAAAAAGTTCCCACTAAAATGGAAAACTTTTCTTAACTTTTTTTGGTTTTGGACCTACTCTTCACAACCCAATAGGTCGCCAAAGCGCTCGAGTGACTGCACATTTAGGATACTTTGCTCCCCTACCATAAGTATATTTAAGAGCAAACAGTAGCGATCAACAGGTAGCAACAAACGCGTTCCAAAATTGCGGCTCTAATTTTGAATATTTTGTCTGTTAATTCCTAATTTTACTAATTTTTAATATTTTGATTGTTAGTTACTAATTTTGAAAGTTAGTTTTTTTACCCCATGACTAGGTCTCCACCAACTTTCTAGCTGCCGCTCGCATTATATCAATTGGTGACCTTTCAAGATACATCAAAATAAAGAAAGGCTACACATTGGTATAGTATTGCTTAAAATTATTGATAACCTATTGACGCCCTGAAGGGCACTAAGGAGTATGAGAAAGAACAAAGAAGAAGATAACCAATTTCATTAAATTTTGTGTGAAAATTTTGCGCCCACTAAGTCTCTGATTTTGGACGATCTACATATGTAGATTCACCATACTCAATCCTCGCTTCATTCTCAATAAATGTTGCACCGCTCTCCTTTTGGTTTCTGCAAAGTCATCGTTTGGATTTTCAAGTATTCAAATATCAGAGTCTTCTTTTCAGATAATTTGTTAAAGGCGAATCGTAAGCTCCAAATTTGAAGAACTCTCCCCAAGTTCTCCTTTTACACCCTCGTAATTTTTGTTAGAGCCTCAAAGTCTACTTCCTTGACAACGTGATATAACCTTAAACTTCTTGATTTTATTTTATTACAGATATAACAAAAAATGTTATACGTTCGCGTCTCGATTAATGACGTATAATAAAAAGTTGTAAGGATAATCCAATACTGCAACGACCACCATTGTAGCAATTACAGTTAAGGATAAAAATTCTTCCATGCCAATCTACTGGGGATTTTCTTCATATATCACTTTTTTTGAAATCGCGTTTATTGCGTTGAGGTCTGATAAAACCAGACCGGTGGTTGTACAGCCAAAATGTAACCATTTCAAGTTAAATAAAATATATCTGTCTGAATCCGAGTTGTTATTAGTATTGCCCTCGATATTGCACATCTTTTCTCGGTATCCAGCAGATCGGCGATCGTATATCTAGTCAATTCCCTGCTTTTGATACACACGCTGCATATATGAAATTCCTATTCCGTTTCGGGATACTGCAAGTAATAATTCATGTACTGAGTGTGTAACGTTTGTACTGGGTGTTTTGCACATAAGACCATTTTAATCTATGAAATACTTTTTCTTCTTCTTCTTCGTCTAGCCACTTACGTCCACATCTGAACATAAGCCTGTTCAAGTCTTCCTTTCCATTGGTTTTTGTTGTAGAATTATTTGTAGCCAATTTTTTCCGGCAGTCCGTTTCAGATCATCTGTGCCATTTGTTTAGATCGCTCCTGGCTACATGTCCAGCGTATTCCCATTTCAATTTTAATGATTTTTGTACCACATCGGTGACTTTTGGTTTTCTGTCTTATCCATGTGTTTGTTTTCCTGTCCTTAAGTGATATGCCAAGCATTGCTCTTTCCATCGCATGTTGAGTGACTCTGAGTATGTTCATATTCTTTTTTGTGATTGTCCATGTTTGTGCCCCATATGTTAATATCGGAATAATGCATGCATCAAAAACTTTAGATATAAGATGTAGTGGAATTTGCTGATTTCTGAGTATACAGTTTAGTTTGCCGAATGTTGCCCATGCTAACTTTTTTCTTCTTTTTATTTCTTCCGTTTGAATTTCCCTATTTAGTATTATTTTTTGTCCTAAATATATATATTCTTCAACTTTCTCTATAACTTTGTCGTTTATTATTGTCACGGTTTCTTCGGAGTGCATGACTTTTGTTTTGTTTAAATTCATTTTCAGTCCTATTTTAGAAGATTCGGTGTGTAGTTCTGAAAGCATGGTTTGCAGTTCTTGTAGGTCAGTGGATATCAGGATTATGTCATCCGCAAATCGTAGATTACTGAGGTAGCGGCCATTGATGTTCATTCCCTTATATTTGCAATTAAGGCTCTTAAAAACGTCCTCTAAAACTAAGGTGAACAGTTTGGGTGATGGAGTGTCTCCCTGTTTGACTCCCCTCTCTAATGGTACAGGGTTCGTATATTCATTTTCATTTAGGTAGTATGTAGCTGCAGCTTGGTTCATAGTTTCTTTTATTAAGTTAATATATCTGCTGTCTATTCTACAATTTTGCATTGCGTTTATTACGACCGTGTGTTCTATAGTATCGAAAGCTTTTTCGTAGTCTACAAATGCTATAAAAACTGGAAACTTTTATTCGTACATTTTTCTATTATTATTTTTGTGGTTAACAGGTGATCGGAAGTTGAATAGCCTTTCCTAAAACCTGCCTGTTCATATGGTTGGTATTAATCTAATTTCCTTGTTAGTCGGGTAGTTATGACTTTGGTGAGTATTTTAAACAGGTGTGACATAAGACTGATGGGCCTATAGTTTTCCAACTTTCGATTATCACCGTTCTTGTGTATTAAGATTACTTTAGAGTTGTTTCAGCTCTTAGGGACTAAACAACTGTCTATAAGCTTAGTTACAATTTCAATTAGTTCCTTACCTCCTTCTAATACCATATCTGTGGCAATCCTATCTTCTCCAGCAGCTTTATTTCTCGTCATGCTTTCCAATGCCGTAGTTACCTCTAAAATTGTCAATTTTGGCATTATTTCCGATCCAACATTTTTTATTAATTTCCGTGCTGGTCTCATTTCATCGTCTTGTTGATGTGTTCTGTAGAGTTCCGTGTCAAATTCTTCTATTCGTTTCAGTATGCTTTCTCTAGTTGTGATTTCATTTTCGTCTTTTCCCATTAATGATATTATCTGACGTCGTCCTAGTGTCGGTCTGAGGCATTTCATACTCTTATTTTTTCAATAGTTTTTGTTATTAATTTTTTTTTCTTTTTTGTTTTCTGATTCCTTTTCTAATCTACCTATTAAGTTCTCTATATTCTTCGGTTTCCTTTTTGTTAGATTTATCTTTCTTTTTCCTATTTGTTGTAGTATTTTTTTGTCTAATTCATGTGTGTTGTTTTTGGTTTTTTCAGTTGCAGAATGCTTCTGTTCACTGTTTCGGTTATAAGGTTATTTAAATCATCAATATCATTGGAGTTTACCTGTTGCAATATCTTTTTATTAATTCACTATTTTTTATTTCTTCAGATGTCCATTTTTATCTTTTTTCGTGTATTCTTTTTCTTTCTAGTTTTTTGTTTTTTATTAGTTTTGTTCTTATTAGTACATATATGGTCGCTTCCTAGGTCAAACTGATTTAATGTCGATACGTATTTTACTAAGTTTCTATTTCTCGTTAAAATATAATCTATTTCATTCTTTGTCTTTTTATCGGGGCTCATCCATGTCCATTTTCTGCTTGGTTTTTTATTGAAAAAGGAGTTCATTTGAGTACATGCTATGTTCATTCATGAAATTGAGAAGCATTTCTCCTCTATCGTTTCTTTTCCCGTAGCCATAATTACCAATTAAATGTTCATAATCTTCTTCTTTTTTGCCCAATTTAGCATTAAAATCTCCTAATAGTATTTCGTAATTTGCTTTTTGTTTATGTTTAGGTTTAGGTTTAGATGGGGTTTAGGTACTTAAGCAGTAGTTTAGAGCTATTTAGAGCGGCAGTCAACAGGGTCCGCATAGCCATAATGATTTTCAACCTTCGATAGAAGATGGATCTTAAAGAAGAAGATCTGGTGTCATCGATATTAACTATTATTAGTGTATGATACATCATATCATTATAATAACTTTTTTATGTTAGGAATAATCAAGGTTTAGTATATATATATATATATATATATATATATATATATATATATATATATATATATATATATATATATATATATATATATATACAAGAAATACTGGATATTAGTGACTGTCGATATAAACAAACAACTAGTTTATTAGGGTTGCAGTCAGAAGGTTGGCCAGGATGTTAAAGAAACACTCTTTTGACTTTTTGTCTAGCTTTCGGAATGGTTTTATTCCTTTTTCAAGACTCTGTAATATAGATAAAAAGAAATATGTAAATTTTTATAAAATATCACAATTCGTCAGTTCAACTTACTAGTCGTTGAGATTATTTAAAAGCTTTATGACCCTCAACAATACTAACACAAACATAGAATACAGAAAATAATGGACAAAATACATTCTAAAATTTGGTAAGGATGGTAAATTTTTATATTTATTCTATGACATCTTTTGATGGTGTGTTTTAACTCTGATACATAGAGAACAGAAAGAAAAAACAGTCAGATTAAAATGTAATTAGGTGTTTTTAATATTGTATTTATTTTCAAAAAACCAATAGGCCCATACTGGGTAATTTTTATTTTTAAATCTGTCTTAATGGTATGCAACCTGTTATGCACACAGATGTATACTACTAGAGAACTCATATCCCATAGGGCTTTTAAATAAACTCATTTTCGGTTCTCCTTTTCCTTCTCAATTTTCTGGTAAACAAAATTTTCATAATAATGAGGTCCGACAATTGACATTGACAGACAGCGACAACACATCAGTAATACCACCTAAAATAACTTTTGGTTCCTTGCCCTACATTCCAGTTCTGACACCTAAGCTAATTAACATTTTCAGAAATGTTAATGGCTTAAAAATTTCAACTAGGAACGTGAAAACGGTATCTAAGTTATACTCAAAAACAAAGGATCCCTTCACAAGACAAGAGTCTTCGAATGTTGTTTATTCCATACCGTGTTCCAATTGTAACAACGTATACATCGGGGAAACATCTCGCAATTTCCACAGTAGGGTGATCTCACATCGTAGTGATATAAAAACCAATAAAATAAATGCATGTGCACTTACAGAACATGCATTAACTTTGAAACATGAGTTTAATTTCGAAGATTCATGTATTTTGGCCAAAGAAACAAACCATTCAAAACGTGTTTTCTTGGAAATGTGTTTGATAAAATCCAGTAAGTCTTGCATAAATAAAAAGTCTGACATAGATAAACTGAGCAATATTTATTGTTACTTACTGGAAAAACATCAAAAATAAAATAAATATTTCTTATACATATGCACTACACAATACATCTGTGTGCACAACAGGTTGCATACCATTAAGACAGATTTAAAAATAAAAATTACCCAGTATAGGCCTATTGGTTTTTTGAAAATAAATACAATATTAAAAACACCTAATTACATTTTAATCTGACTGTTTTTTCTTTCTGTTCTCTATGTATCAGAGTTAAAACACACCATCAAAAGATGTCATAGAATAAATATAAAAATTTACCATCCTTACCAAATTTTAGAATGTATTTTGTCCATTATTTTCTGTATTCTATGTTTGTGTTAGTATTGTTGAGGGTCATAAAGCTTTTAAATAATCTCAACGACTAGTAAGTTGAACTGACGAATTGTGATATTTTATAAAAATTTACATATTTCTTTTTATCTATATTACAGAGTCTTGAAAAAGGAATAAAACCATTCCGAAAGCTAGACAAAAAGTCAAAAGAGTGTTTCTTTAACATCCTGGCCAACCTTCTGACTGCAACCCTAATAAACTAGTTGTTTGTATATATATATATATATATATATATATATATATATATATATATATATATATATATATATATATATATATATATATATATATGTATAATCGGTTCATAACGTTCTACGATTCCCAATCGCCATTGCTCTCGATCGTAGCACATGTCTTCGTTCAAGCCTCTTTCTCTGATTTCCCTATGGATTCCTTCTATCCAGCTTTTCCTAGGTCTTCCTCTTTTCCGCCGTCCTTTTGGTGCCCATCGTAGCACTTGCTTGGGTAATCTGTCTTCTTCCATACGTTGTACGTGGCCAAACCATCTTAGTTGCTTTGTTTTTATATCGTCCATTATTGTATGCTTTACATCCATTATCTCCAATATTCTTGTATTTCTGATTTTTTGTATTCTTGATATACCAGCAGATCTTCTCCAGAAGTCCATTTCAGTTGTTCTGAGCATATTTTCGGATTTTTCTTTAAGTGGCCAAACTTCGCTGCTGTATGTTATGTTATAATGTTCTTAACAATGCTGTTATAGATGCTACGTTTATTTTCTTTGGAGATACTTTGGTCCCATAGGATTTTGTTCAATAATGCGATAGCTTTCCTTCCTTGTGTGCACCTTTCTTGGATATTCTTGTCCAACGTTCCATCTTGTGTAATTTTAAGACCCAAGTATTTATATTCCTGACAGTGATTAATAGTTATTTCATTTTCCAACGCTAGATCCTGCTGTATACCTCCAACGCACATATATTCCGTTTTCTTGGTATTCACTTCTAAACCCCAGTTCCGGTACTCTTCTATGATTTTTCGGGTCATATATTCAATATCGTGATAATCCTGGGCCATAAGAATCTGATCATCCGCAAAACATAGAGTGTATAGCATGTTATCATCAAGGTTTAGTAATGCTTTAAAAACACATAATTATTAACTGCATGTATAACTGAGACTTCAACACTATTATAACATTTACAGTTACGACCTAACCTTGCGCTTTAAAACTGGCGCTCTTCTCAAAAGAACAGACAATTAAATTCAGGGGCATATTAAGTCCGGTGAAATAAATCTATCGCGGACCTGGATTACTGAAGGATAATGCTACGGAGTTTCCGAAACTGGTCCCTCGAGATGTACGGATGGAAATATGGATCTCTAAGGAATAAACCAAAAAAGCGAAGCGAACGAAAACAATTTCTTTTAGTTCCATTTATATTTAAGAAATATTTAGGCTGTCTATAGGTGGACTTCGTTTTATTCGACTACGGTCGAAGGAGCTTAGTGTTGCTCAAGCTGCTGAATAAAAAAACAGGGAATCTTCCAATTTTTATGTTTACAGCTAACAGTATTTAAATGGAACTTTAAAATGAATACTGGCATATACTGGGTAATGAAAAATTGATTTGACATATACACTCACCGGCAAAAAATTCCGCCACCCAAAATTTTTGATTAAGTTTGACAATCTATAACTTTATTATTTGTACTCCAATATTCAAGATTCTTGCATCAGTTTGTAGGTACATGTATTGATGTCGTTTGTTATTATTCCGGTAACAATTTTTTTTTCTAAGATGGCATTACATGAGGGTGAATGGAAGCGTTGTTTTTTCTCCTAACTTTAAAAAATTCTGTGAACAATTGGAGGGCTAATTTTATTTCATACTCCTTTTGTATTATCCTGGAGGTATTACTAAGGTTTTGTTTTTTGAATTATCCGAATATTTTTTTTGGGGGTGTAAATAAAAACACTGCTTTGAAAGTGTATTTAATTAAAAATATCAAACGCACTAAAATTATTAAAACAAAACAAAATTAACAACAAAACAAAACCTCTCCTAAACCTCTCCAAACAAAACTCTGAATATATCAGTCTTTTCCTAAAGAAATTAATGTGAGAATTATATACCAAGTACACAAGAAACAAACGTGTTTGTCTGCTCTAACTTCAGAGAAATTTCTCAAACAAGTTTTTCTCCCTAAGCGTGTGCTCACTACGGAGACCAAAGGATGGTATCCTAGCCTAGATCATAGTATCCTACTCTTCATATTCGTGAATTCTGGCATTCAAAATAATGCATTTATTTTACATACCGATCGATAATATAGTTTCGATCGCCAGGTAAAATAAATACATTATTTTAAATGCGAGAATTCACGAATATGAAGAGTACGATACCATGCTCTAGGCTAGAATACCATCCTTTGGTCTCCGTAGTGAGCAAACCCTAATACTTCATGAACCACTGACACACTACGCGGATAGTACAATATCACAGATACTTCCGTAGATAATTTTTGAAAACAAATCTATTACTAATAGCCCAATAAATGACCGTTGTGGAGTGTAATTTCCATTGGCAACTCCGAATTGCATGAAAATTTGGATTTAGGTTCTACTTACCCTCCACTTCAAAGTTGAATTTGTGCCGTTGGTTGCTTTTACTTGGGGGGTGACATTTACCCCTTCTGGGGGGTGAAAAACGCGTGTTTAAAATAAGGCCAGAAATGGATAAATTGACTTATTTTAAGCACCTTTTGTTCTATAAAGTTTTTTACGTAAGTCAATACTTATCGAGTTATTCGCGATTTAAAATGTTGATTTTTCGACAAAAAAACTACGTTTTCAGACCGTTTTTCCCAAATAACTCAAAAAGTAAATATTTTATTGAAAAAAATATTTTTAGCAAAAGTGTAGCCTATAAAAAAAAACGAAAATAATGGTGTACCAGTAAAGTCTACAAATTTAGTAGAAGCAAAGTTGTAGCTCATGAAAAATACGTTCTTATTCGTCTAATTCCAAATCAAATATTTCAACGCGAAATTGCCGAAGAAATAAGCGTTTTTCGGGAAAACTTTATTAACATTTTTGAAGTATCGAAAAAAGCTTATTATTTGTTTTTTACAAAAGTTTACAGCATCAAAAATAAACGAGTTACACTGAATAAAAAGTTGGCCCCTTTTTTTTTGGTAAAAAAATCGTGAAAACCTCCCTCTATTTAGCACTCTAAATGAAATTAATCGTTTGGCTTTACCATCTATTTTAACTGTATGTGTATTGTTTATATGATCTGTAAGTTTCATTGGTTTGAAGTGCTTATTTTTGAAAACATTTGGTTTCATACTAAAAAAAATTTTCTAAAAATTTTTGAAAAATTTCATTTTTTCAAAATAACTTAAAAAGTATAAGTGATAAGAAAAATCTTAAAGAGTAACAAAATGTAGGTTTTGCTATTATAAATATGCTAGTTTCATTTTGTTTCTCCGTCAGACAAAAATTGGTTAGGATATGGCTGTTCAAAATTTGCATACACTCGTGATTAGTGACCCATTCAACCTTTCTCAATTATAACCCTTTCAAAAATAAACACTTTAAACCGGTGAGACTGACAAATCATATAAAAAATAGATAGGTAGGTAAATTGTTTGTAAAGCGGTAGCGATTAATTTCATTTGGGGAGCTAAACACGGCGAGATTTTCATGATTTTTTACAAAAAAAAAAGAGGGCCAACTTTATTTTGAGCGTAACTCGCTTATTTTTAATGCTAAAACTTTTGTTAAGAATTAAAACAAAGCTTTTTATAAACACTTTAAAAAAGTTTAAATGGGTTTTTCCCAAAAAGTGCTTAATTTTTCGGTGATTTCACCTTGAAATATTCGATTTGGAATTAGACGAATAAGAACGTATTTTTATGAGCTACAACTTTGTTTTTATTTGATTGATAGACTTTACTGATACACCATTTTTTTGGGATTTTTATAAGCTACACTGTTACTAAAGACATTTTTTTCGATAAAATATTTACTTTTTGAGTTATTTGCGAAAAACCGTCTGAAAACGTAGTTTTTTTGTCGAAAAATCAACATTTTTAATGACAAATAACTCGAAAAGTATTGACTTACGTAAAAAACTCTATAGAACAAAAGTTGCTTAAAATCAGTCAATTTATTCATTTCCGGTCTTAACTTGAACGTAGGTTTTTTCACCCCCGAGAAGGGGTGACTGTCACCCGCCAAGTAAAAGCAACCAACGGCACAATTTCAACTTTGAAGTGAAGGGTAAGTAGAACCTAAATCCAAATTTTCATGCAATTCGGAGTTGCCCCTGAAAATTACACGGTATCGGCGAATTTCCCGTTCATTTACTGGGCTATAATCATAGATGGTGCATTTTAAGGCAATATATAATACTACTTCTGTCCATCTGAGCAGCAGATAAACTTGCTTGAGAACAGACCACGGGCAAAAAAGAGAAGTCTGGGAAGACCACCAATATGATAGACCGATCACCTTAAAAGAATAATTGCAATCAATTGAATATAAGAGATGCAGAACAGACGAAAATATCTGGAGCAGAAAAATGAGGAAAGTCGAATGTAAAGTGTAAGCATAAATACATTTTTCTTTTTCTTCGGCTTTTTCCTATTATAAGTTAGTTCTTATCTTTACGAGTCCTCCTATCCACTATAAGTTCTCCATCTTCTCTAAGGTCTATATATCACAGCATTTCCTGTGTATGTTTTCCATCTTGTAGGAGGTCTTTCTCTCCGTCTTGTTCCCGGCGGCTTTCAGTCCACCCGTACCACTGCAGGGTATTATTTTCCAACTTTTTTGTAATTGATCATTCCACTTTCATTCTGTTACATATTTCCTCTGTTCTTATTCTCTGAAGATTTATAGATATCTTCTCGTAAAGTCCAGTTCAACTGTTCTTATTTTTTTTTATTAATGTTGTCAAAATACTTTGACTTCTCATATAAATGAAAAATATTATAAGATAGAGACTTACGTTACAGTAGTTGTTAGACAATTGATAGCTGTTCTCTTGATAGAATTATCTTACCTGCAAAAAATAAAAAAAATACGTTAATATTGTAATTACAAGAAAAAAAAATGTAATACGAATAATTTAAACAAAACGACAATTTTAGCTTCAAGCAGTAAGAGGTACTAAATATCTCGGTGAAAGTACTACGACATTACACTTTTATGTATTTCGTAATTTATATTTGTTTTAACCATGGAACATTAATTTTATAGGCTCATAATGAAAGCTTACCAGAGAAATAATTTCTTTCACTCTGAAATATAATTATAATTAAACCGCATGCATGAAAGTATAAGTTACTTATATTTTTTTATAAGCTTACGCCTTTAGAATGGAAAGTTCCCGCATTTGAAAGAAAATCTTTTGTTATACTTATATACATATATATGCTACTAGTTGAAGTTGATCTGTAATAATCTTTTTGTTTGCAAAGTTTGTCCTCCTTATTATTACTTCCAATATCAGGTTAAATAGTGTCGGTGAGATAGTCACCTTATTTCACGCCTTTGTTTACATTGATCTCCCTTAGAAGTTGTTCCGTTGAAACTGATCTTTGCTGTGGTGATGAAGTCATCATAGCGAAGACGGAGATGACAGTCATAAAAGCAGTTAAAAAAATTAGATAAGGAAGCGAAGAGAATCCAATAACACGGAAACATAAATTTCAAACTGTATCCACCGTCAGTTACTTGGGAGTAACAAAGTAACAATAGGGAAAACCGGAACAGAGAGAATAGAGGAAAGAATTCTGAAATGCAAAAACCATATGGAATGAATAAAAACGTTCTGAGAAGAAAGACCCTAAGTAAGAGAATATATAAAGATGAACCTATATAAGACCTTAATAAGACTTGTTTAGGAAGATAGCCTTCTGAAATTTGAAAAAAAATAATGAGAACAATACTGGGCCACAATGTTACAAGGGAGGAAGAAATAAGAATTAAAACAAATGCCGAAATTGAAGAATAACTAAAGAGAGAAAATATAGTCAGACACATAAAATCTCTTCGGTTAGAATGGATAGGACATAAAGACGTTCACAATCAGATATGTTAAGAAGAATAACTAACTGGACACCACTATGGTCCAGGTGTAGAGGAAGATCTCGAAGAAGAAGGCTGGATGATGTAGAAGAAGACATAAGAGCAATTAATGTGAAAGACTGGAAAGTTCAATGCAAAAACAGGAAGAAATGGTAAAGAGTCACGACAGCAGCAAAGATACAGAGCAAGATAAAAATGACAGAGGAGTAGTCAACCTCACCCAAGAATAGGAATATATGCATTTTAGTGCATTTACATCTTCGGCAAAAGGCTTGCCAATGCTTTGATTTTAAGCCAAATAAATGGCACAAGAGCACAATTCATTAAACCCTCTGTATATGAATCAGTATCAATCGGATGTTACATGTTTCGGTATGCCCTATCTCATGAGATATCCGAGTATAATACAAATTTATAAGCAGAAAGGTAAATAAATGTGTCTTGGAACTTCACACTTTAAGTGAAAAGCAACAAGAGTGCCATCTATTTTGATGGCTGTGTAAGAAACCGACTCAAATTGAGTCAGTATCTACATTTTTTGTATCTATCATTTTGTGCTGTATAAACTTCTCAAACTATCAATTTAGGGCAAACTCCAATTTTTGAAACGGTAAAATTTTTACTTTATTTATTAAGCTCAACAGGCCTTGTAGGCCTAGGGCTAAAACGTTTACATTTCTGATTAAATTTTATTTTAGTATTAGGTATGAATTTTATTTAATTACACTTCAGTCTTTTTATACACTCCTTGACCATCCCCTCCATCTCCTTCTGTCCAATGCTTGTTCTTTCCATCTCTCAATGTTACTTTTCTTCAGGTCTTCGTACACACTATCCTTCCATCTTTTTCTTGACCTGCTTTTCCTTCTCTTTTGTATTGATCTTCGTGAGAGTACCACTTTTGGCATTCTTTTAAATCCCATTCTTTCGATGTGTCCCAAATATCGCATTCTCTGTGCTTCGATCTTCGTCGTTATCGTTGGCTCTTTATACAGTTCTTCCCATTCTTCATTGTTTCTTCTTCTCCAATGACCTTCTATTTTCACACCACCATATGCTGCTCTTTGCATTTTTCTCTCCCTTTTTTCTAAAAGGTCTGTTTCTGACTTTTTCAGCACCCATGTTTCGCATGCGTACATATGTTACTGTAGGTCTGATAACAGTCTTATAAAATCTGATTTTTGTTTTTCTTTATACGTATTTGGATTTCATTAATGTTCGTAATGCTCCATCCTTTTTTCCTTTAGCTATTCTTGCCTTTGTCTCCCCTTCCTTATGACCATTTTCATCTATTTTGACTCCTAGGTAATTAATTTCATTGACTCTTTTGAACGAGTATGGTTTTTCTCCATTTATTTGTAATATGATGTTATTGTTTTGTCTTTTTGGTTCATTATCATATACTTTGTCTTTTATTCATTTATTTAAGTCCTAATTTTTTGGCTTATGCTATTATGTTTTCCATTAACTTAAAAAAATTTTACTACGTGACAATATCTCTAGGATATTTATGCGTGTATATACGTCGTGGTGGAAGTTAAAAAAATGTGTAGAGTAGAATGCGATGTTTTTCTTCGATAAAATTAGTCATACGTTCACATCTATAATTTTTTATCCTTAGTCCATAATTACCGATTCATTCCCCTTGTTTTCGTTTGTTAATATCTGAATTGAAAATTCATGTAATTATGTGCATGTCCTCATGTTTCAATAACCGTTGATAATAAATCGTAAAAAAATTGAATTGACGACAACATTTCTTGCTACTGTTAGGAGACTCTCTCTTCAATCCTGACCCCCCGGAGGGAGTGTAGTGGTCGACGTGATGTCGTGTATTGTCCGTCTCCAAAGATATCTGTCTCTGGTCATTTCTTTTAACTCATGCATAGGTCTTTTGCATATTCCTGTAATCTGATCGATCCATCTTGTTGGGGATCTTCCTCGTGATCTTCGGCCTTCCACCTTTCCTTGTATAATGAGTCTTTCCATGTTTTCTGTGTTGGCTCTCATAACATGTCCAAAGTATTTTAATTGTTGGAGATAGACTTTACTGGAGAGCCGTTGGCTAACTTTTAGCTCTCTTAAAATCGAATTATTTGTTCTATGGTCGGTCCAAGGAATTCGTAGCATTCGTGTCCAACAGAACATTTCAGTGGCGTCAATTTTTCTTCTTTCCGAATTTCTCAGGGTCCAAGATTCACATCCATCATCATTCTCTTTGCCTTATCCCTATGCGGGGTCGGCTTCCCTAATTGCATTTCTCCACACAATTCTATCTTGGGTCATATCAATGTTAATCCCCTTTACCAACATGTCCTGCCTTATCGTCTCCCCCCAGGTCTTCTTTGGTCTTCCTCACCTACTCCTTCCAGGAATCTGCACTTCAGCTATTCTTCGTATTGGGTGATTACCGTCTCGAAGTTGAACATGACCAAACCATCTTAACCTATGCTCTCTCATTTTGGCATCAATTGGTGCCACACCTAGACTTCCTCTAATATACTCATTTCTAATTTTATCCTTCTTTGTCACTCCACTCATCCATCTAAGCATTCTTATTTCCGCCACATGCATTCGTTGTTCCTCTTTCTTTTTCACTGCCCAACATTCAGTTCCGTGCATCATAGCCGGTCTTATGGCTGTTTTATAGAATTTTCCCTTCAGTTTCATTGGAATTTTTCTGTCACACAACACACCACTCGCTTCTTTCCACTTCATCCATCCAGCCCTAATTCTACTGCATGCATCTCTATCTATTTCTCCATTACTCTGTAATACCGATCCTAGGTACTTAAAACTATTGCTTTTCACAATCATTTCACCGTCCAAAGATACCATTTTATTTGTAGTAACTCCATCTTTAAATGAACATTCCAAATACTCTGTTTTTGTCCTACTAAGTTTTAAACCTTTTTCCTCCAGAGCTTGTCTCCACTGTTCCAGTTTTTGTTCTAAGTCTCTTTCACTATTTCGTATCAACACTACATCATCAGCATACATTAGGCACCATGGAATACTACCCTGTAGTTTAGCTGTTATCTCGTCCAAAACTAATGAGAATAAATAAGGACTAAGCACCGATCCTTGGTGCAATCCTACTTTCACCTGAAATTTATCAGTCTCTCCCACACCTGTCCTAACACTAGTCGTTACTCCCTTATACATATCTCTCACAATCTTTACATATTCGACAGGGACTCCTTTCTTATTGAGTGCCCACCACAGAATCTCTCGAGGAACTCTATCATATGCTTTCTCAAGATCAATGAATACCATATGAGCGTTTGTCTCTTTATTCCTGTATTTTTCCATCAGTTGCCTTACAATGAAAATTGCATCTGTTGTTGATCTGCCCTGCATAAAGCCAAATTGATTATCGGATATTTCGGTTTCTTCACGTATCCGTCTATCGATTACTCTCTCCCATATTTTCATGGTGTGGCTAAGTAGTTTTATAGCCCTGTAGTTTGTGCATTGCTGTATGTTTCCCTTGTTTTTGTAGACAGGTACTAATATACTGCTTCTCCATTCGTCTGGCATTTGACCAACTTCCATAATTCTATTAAATAGACCTGCTAGCCAACTTATTCCTGTCTCTCCCAATGCTCTCCATACTTCCCCAGGAATATCATCTGGTCCGACTGCTTTTCCTTTCTTTATTTTTTGGAGCGCTTGAGCCACTTCCTCGTTTGTTATTCTGGTAACCATTGCTGTTACTGTCTCCGTTAACTCCACAGGCTGTCTGTCAAATTCTTCATTTAATAGACTGTCAAAATACTTTCTCCATCTCTTTTTGACATCCTTTTCGTGAATTAGTATTTTATTATTTTCATCTCGGATACATCTAATCTGATTAAAATCTCTTGCTTTCTTTGCTCTCTGTTTGGCTATTTTATATATCTTTGCTTCGCCTTCCCTGGTATCAAGTTGATCGTATAGGTTTGAATACGCTTCTGCTTTAGCTTTTGCTACTGCTACTTTCGCTTCTTTTTTGGCGACCATATAGTTTTGAAGATATCCAAGATATAGGTCCAAGATTCACATCCATAAGTCAGTATTGGGAATATTAAGCAGTTGATCAACCTCATCTTTAACGCTCTTGAAATTTGACAGTCCTACCATATTGTGGTCATTTTTGCTGTGGCGACTTTTGCTAGATCACATCTACGTTTTATTTCCTCCTGTAGTGACCCTGTGTTTGTGATTAATGATCCCAGATATAAGTATGAGTTCACAACCTCAAACCGATCAATATGTGGATGCTTGTTATGTAGTCTATCCACTATCATGATCTTTGTCTTTGATATGTTTAATTGCAGACCAAATATTTGACTTTCGTTTTTAACCAGTCGTATAAGATCAATCAGCTCTGCTTGACTATTTGCAAGAAGTGCTGTGTCATCTGCGAAACGTAGGTTGTTTATTATATGCTCTCCATATATATTGAATAATTATGGCGATAGTATACATCCCTGTCTGACACCCCGTTCTGGATGAAATTCGTTTGCAAGTGTGTCAAGCACTTTAACAGGAGACTGCCTTACTCCAAATATGAAACTGAGAACCAAATACAAAAATTACAAATCACATGTGGTGTCAGCTCTTAAGTTGTGCTCACAACGAGGCGCCGACCCTCGCTCCCTGGTATCCCTCGTACTGCTCGTATCGTATTATCGATCGCCAGATGCATTATTTTAAATGCGAGCGTTCACCAAAATGAAGAGTAGGATTTATTTATTTAACATGCTCTACAGGCCTTGGAGGCCTAGGGCTTTACAACTTAACAATAACAATTTTACATAATACAAATGACAATATATACTTATGTCTTATATTTGTTATATAATTTGATTTAATGTCTATGTAAAAATTGCTGCACTATGTTTCTCCACTGTATCCTGTTTTTCGCTTTCTCTTTCCAGTCTGTAATTTCCATCGATCCTATATCTTCTTGAAACTTTTCGTGCCATCTTTTTCTTGGTCTACCTCGTCTCCTTGTCCCAACTGGTTTTCTTAATAGTATCTTCTTTGGCATTCTTGACCTATCCATCCTCTCGACATGACCTGCCCACCTGATTCTTTGTGCCTTTGTGTATCTTGTTACAGTTGGTTCCTTGTAAAGCATCCTTAATTCTTGATTAGTTCTTCTTTGCCAACCATCTGCCGTATTTTTTCCCCCGAAAATAGTCCTCAGTACCTTGCGTTCCCATCTCTCTATCATTTCTTCTTCTGTTTTGTTTAGTACCCATGTTTCACATCCGTAGGTGACTGTTGCTCTTATTACAGTTTGGTATATTCTAATTTTCGTCTTTCTTGATACATAATTTGACTTTAATAATTTTTTTAAACTGCCGACCTTTCGGTTACCTTTAGCTATCCTGTGCTTTAGTTCGTTTTGCTCGTGTCCTTTTTCATCTATAATGGCACCTAGATATGTAAAGTGATTTACTCGTTTAAATTTATATTCTTTTCCATCGAACGCTGTTAACTTTAGCATATCTACAGGTTCTCTTTCTGTGTTGCCTAGCACCATATACTTCGTCTTTTCTTCATTTATTTCTAGGCCGAATTTTTTTTTGCCTCTCTGACCAATCTTCTCATGATTTTCTTTAATTCGGTATTAGTTTTTGCTAGCAGTGTAAGGTCGTCGGCGTAGGCCATGCATTGATGTTCGTTACGGTAGATCGTTTCTTGTGTTTCTATTCTGCTATTCCTTACATTTGTTTCCAAAACTAGGTTAAATAACACAGTTGATAGAGGGCCACCTTGTCTAAGTCCTTTTTTGACTATAAACTCTTCCGATTTGTGACTGTTCCACACTATTTCGTTAGATGTCATATTTAAGGTAATTCTTATTAACTTGATTAGTTTTTGTGGTATTTCCATTTGCCGTAGGGCTTCATACTTTTTTTTTCTATTAATTTTGTCATAGGCCTGCTTAAAATCTATGAATAGTGCATATAAAACCATTTTATGTTCGTAGCAGCTTGTTTGGATTTCTTTTATGTTAAATATTTGCTCTGTCGTCGATCTATTGTTTCTAAAGCCTGCTTGGTATTCTCCTATTAGTTTCTCTGCGTATACCTCTAATCTTTCTCTTACAATCCTAGCAAATATCTTATAGCACACGTCCAGCAAAGCAATACCCCTGTAATTCTGCACCATCGTTGCATCCCCTTTTTTATGTAATGGGATTATCCAGGCTCTGGCCCACTCTTCAGGCATCTTTTCTTCTTTCCATGTAAGTTCTATCAGTTCATACACCTTTTCCAGTAGTTTTCTTCCCCCTGCTTTCAGCATTTCTGCACTTATTTCATTTGGACCTGGACTTTTATTGTTTTTTAATTTGCTTACAAACTCTTTGCACTTCGTCTTTGGTTGGTTCGGCTATTCTTATATCTGCACCCTCTGTTCTGTCTTCGTCCTCTCCCTGATCTTCATCATCACTGTTTAGTAACGTTTCGAAATACATTTTCCATTCTTTCATAACTTTTCCCGGCTCACTTACTAGCTCTCCTTCTATGGTCTTTATGTAGCTTGTTTTGCTTTGGTAACCTTTTTCTACTTTTTTTACCTCTTGATAAAATGATCTTATTTCATTGTTTTTAAATTTTTCTTCTATCTCCTGCAACTTTTTTTCATTGAATTCTCTCTTTTTCTTCCTGCAACTTTTCTTTAACTGTTTTCGTACGTGGTTATACTCTTCTCTGTTTTTGTCGTTAGGGTTGGTCAACATACGTATTCTTAACTTTTTCTTCTCTTCTGACAGCTCTACACACTCCCTATCAAACCACTCCTTAGTTCTTGTCTGTTTTTTAATTCTGGGTATCAATTTTCTGCTTACTTCTTTTGTAATGTGTTTTATTTGTTCCCATCTTTCTTCTACATCTGTGGCTTCATTCTTTGTTTCCAAAAACAATTTTTCTATTTCTTCTTGATACTTTTGCCTGGTTGTTTCTTTTTTCAGTTCAGCTACTTCGTATGATTTTGTTCTTTTTGCATCCTTTTTTACAACTATTTTTTCTTCTACTTTACTTTTACATTCAATTTTTACTAAAAAATGGTCTGAACTGCAGTCTGCTCCTCTCATACTTCTGACATTTGTAATAAATTCCGCGTGTCGTTTTTCTATCATTACATGATCAATTTGGTTAACGGTTTTTCCGTCCGGAGATGTCCACGTACCCTTATGTATCTCTTTCCGCTGTAGCTGTGTACTTCTTACCACCATATTTTTTTCTATTGCAAAACTTATCAGTCTCTGTCCGTTGTCATTTGACTCGTCGTGTTTGCTATGCTTTCCTACTGTATTTCTGTAGATTGCCTCTTTCCCCACTTTTGCATTTACGTCTCCCATTATAATTTTGACGTCATGTTTCGGTATCCTTTCATATTCCATCTCCATTTTTTCATAATATATGTCTTTTATCTCTTCATCTTTTTCTTCGGTAGGGGCGTGTACATTTAAAATGCTTATATTTCTTTTTTTTCCTTTTAGTCGTATATAACACATCCTCTCCGATATGGGATTAAAACTCATAATATTTTCTTTTAGACCTTTTCTTATAATAAAACCTGTTCCCAACATCCTATCTGCTCCTCCACTTTTGAAAAAAACCACATTTTCTAATTCCGATATTTCTGACCTCAATTGTTTTGTTTCTTGTACCGCTACAATATCCAATTTATATCTTCCTACTTCTTTTACTAATTCCTTCATGGCTCCTTCCTCATAGGTGCCGCGTACATTCCATGTTGCCATTCTTATTTTCTCTTTTTTCCTTTTTTCCACTCTTCTTTTTTCTTTACCCATTTCTTTACCTTTTTCATCATTCTCTACGGAGTCAGACTTTTGATCTCTTGGCTTTTCTGTCTTATGGTTTTGTTTTGCCTCGTTATCTTGTTTATACTTCGTATTATCATTTTCCAATCTCATGTACTTGTCCGTTGCTTTAGTCGTTATAATTATTGGAGTCTTTTCTGCATTCCTTTTTAGTTTTTTGGGAGTCCTCTCTGGCTGTTATGTGTGCTTTCTGTCAGTTTACCATTATCCTTATCCCATTTTATATCTTTTCCATTAATATTTAGCTTCATATACCCTATTTTTACTGTATTACCCTTATCTTTTTCCTCCTTCGCTATTTTCCTAATTATAGCCTGTATCTCTCTTTCCATTTTTGTCATGTCAGCCTCTATATATACTCCTTGCCCTGTTATGTTTCTAAGTTTACTTTTGTTCCTTAATACCGAGATTTTATCCGTCATATTTTCCATTTCTGCCAGAAATGATTTATCACCAATTTTATTTCCTTCCCTCAGTTTAACCTTTAGTTGCAGATTTGCTTCAATAAACTGTTCTAGTTTTTGTTTAGTGGACCTGTTATCATTGCTATCGAAAGTTAATCCTTTAATTATTATGTTCTTTTTTCTTTTATCCTTCTCAATTCTTTCTATTCTGTCATTTGCTTCATTGAGTCGTTTTTCTAACTCCTTATTCTTTTTCTCCAGCTGTCTGACACAATCCAATGTTTCTTGTTGCTCTCTGCGCAAGTTTTTTATTTCCATCATCATAAATATCTTCATTTCTTGACATAATTGTCTGCATCATTTGTATCATCTGTTCATTTTGGTTATCACTCTTAGTCGGTGTTCTCCTCGTTACCTTGCTTTTTCTGAATAAATCTTCCGCATCGTACCCATCCCTACTTCTCTTATTCCCGTTCTCTTCGCTGCTGCTTTCATACTCCACTCTTGCCGGTCCCGTCTTCTTAATTGCTCCACCTCCACCACTGGCCATTTTTAAGGATTATATTAATTTGTGAATTTATTTATCAATAATTATGTAGTTAAAAATCTAATTGTTTACTTTTTATTTTGTTGGGTATCGATTAGTTGTTTTTGGTGTTTTTGTGGATTATCCGTCACCCAGCGCGCAGCGCCAGGATTCCTAGTGTCTAATGTATAATATGTTGCCTATTAATTGGTGCTAAATATACTCGCAAATGAGGCCTTTGGAATGTGTAGGCAATTACTATACAGGTCTAGTGTAAAATGTGTTTCCTATCGACCAGCGCCAAAAATTACCCACAATTCAACCTTGCGGATGAGTAATTTCTACCAATAGACGTCACAACACCTTATATTCACAAAATTTCTTAACTTTTCGTCCTTATTCGATGGTTTATTTGTTCACTAACACTCTCACTAATAAGTTTTAATATTAACTTTTTACCTAAAACACTTTTGCAAATTAAAAAGCTCGTTACTATCCGAAATACGGAGAAAATAGCGGAGCAAATAATTTGCAATGTTTATCGATACAGTGGCGAAGAGTAGGATACTAAGCTCTAAAGCTCTAGGCCAGGATACCATCCTTTGGTCTCCGTAGTGAGCAAACCCTTTTAGGGTGCATTCACTACGGAGACCAAAGGATGGTATCCTAGCCTAGAACATGGTATCGTACTCTTCATATTCGTAAATTCTCGCATTTAAAATAATGTATTTATTTTACTTGGCGATCGAAACTATATTATCGATCGCTATGTAAAATAAATGCATTATTTTGAATGCCAGAATTCACGAATATGAAGAGTAGGATACTATGCTCTAGGCTAGGATACCACCCTTTGGTCTCCGTAGTGAGCACACGCTTAGAGACTGTGGCATCTGCATATCTTACAAATCAGTAGAGACGACCATTGAAATCCAAGAAGAAAACGAGGTAGGGGTTCTGAGTGTCTCAGAATGTAACAAATTTGATTAAAAAGCACATAAAAAAGAGTCCGTTTTCTACAGACATTGTTTCTCAGAATGAACATTTTTAAGCACAGAATACTATAGAAGACAAAATAAGTCTAAGAAATAATGAAGTAGTTTAAAAAAAACTACGAACAAACCATAGCTAATGTTAATTATCGAACTAACATTCGTGAAACCTAACGCACTTGGAGAATAAAAAAATTTGAATGTAATTTCCGATAAAAGCAAAAGCTTCTCATGACAGCTAAATTATTTGTTCGTAATGAATAAGTGTCTTGATAAAAGCTTTGACGGCGTTTGCTGTTCTATTATCAAATTTAAAAATGCCGTTGACAATGAAGTATGTATGCAGTTATATTTTATCGCATTCTTTAATAGCTTATTTCTCTGATAATATGCGAAATAATCTAACTACGACGATGGCTGATTTATATTTAAAAAATTGCAGCAAAAATGATAAAGTTGTCATTAGTGGTAAATATATCGTTATGTTGAAAGTTAAAGAATGAAGACTGAAAATAGTAAAATTTAATTTTTCTATAACAATAATATTTTATGTGTCATTCTTAGAGTGTATTATAGGGTACAAACAATGATTTGGACCAGTAAAAAGTGTTTAGTACTAAAACAACGCAGAATTTAATGACCATCATACATAATACCTCGTATAAAATGAATAAAATTTGACATAAGATGTTGTATTTTAGGTTTTAGACCATGCATAACTTTTTATTAAGAATCACTTTTTTTCGTAAAATTAATAATGAAAGAGTTATCTGAATTGAAATAACTGAAAATAATGTTAATTGTCCATAATTTTTCAAAAACAATTTTTTTCAATTAGAAGGATGTAATTGCATACTAGAATATAGTTTTTAATTCCAAACAACTTTTCATAATAGCAATTTTCAATACTGTTAAAAATAAAGCTACTTTACTCTTGAGTGAAATTCAAGCTTTTTGACATACCTCGTATAATATTCAAAAAATTTGATATTTGATGATTAAATCTTAGGTTTTGGACCATGCAGAGCTTTTTACGAAGAACAACTTTTTTTCGTAAAATTAATAATAAAAAAATTTTCCATATGGATACAACTTACAGGGACATACTGTATATCGAGGTATCGTACCGGACAAACTGCTTTTCCGCTTGACTTGTGGTCCTAGCCTTTTATTAATCTTTATTAACTAGCCTTTTATTTTTTATATATTGTTTATTTCTATTCATTTATAAAACCCAGAGGCAAAGCTCTCCTGGTGATTTTGAAATTAACTAAACATAAAATAAGAATGCTGCCAGCTATAAAGGAATTTCCTAACATAAACTTCAGGGAAAAAGGGTAAATAGTCCTATACTGAAAATAAAAATTAGAAAGTCTAATGCAATGTGTTTTTAGCGTCAAATTAATTGAGCAAACAGTGTTTTTAAAATGCATGCTCACTATCAGCTGTCATCCTTAACGACTACTCAACTCGATTTTACTTGCAAGCTTTGCCACTACCTTTAGAACAGGGTAGGATTACACACAGAATCTTCTAAAATAGGACTGAAAATGAATTTAAACAAAACAAAAGTCATGCACTCAGAGGAAACCGTGACAATAATAAACGATAAAGTTATAGAAAAAGTTGAAGAATATGTATAATTAGGACAAAAAATAATACTGAATAGGGAAATTTAAACGGAAGAAATAAAAAGAAGAAGAAAGTTAGCCTGGGCAGCATTTGGCAAACTGAACTATATACTCAGAAATCAGCAAATTCAACTACATCGTAGATCTAAAGTTTTTGATGCATGAATTATTCCGATATTAACATATGGGGCACAAACATGGACAATCACAAAAAAGAGTATGAACATTACATACTCAGAGTCACTCAACACGCGATGGAAAGAGCAATGCTTGGCATATCACTTAAGGACAGGAAAACAAACACATGGATAAGACAGAAAACCAAAGTCACCGATGTGCTACAAAAATCATTAAAATTGAAATGGGAATACGCTGGACATGTGGCTAGGAGCGATCTAAACAAATGGCACAGAACAATTCTAACCTGGAGACCATACCAACACAAAAGACCCAAAGGCAGACCTCCTATGAGATGGGCAGATGATCTGAAACGAACTGCCGGGAAAAATTGGCTACAAGTAGCGGACAACAAAAAACAATGGAAAGGAAAACTTGAAGAGGCTTATGTTCAGATGTGGACGTGAATAGCTAGACGAAGAAGAACAAGAGAAGGATTAAACTATAAATCCCTAAATACGAACACTTGTAATAATACAACTGCAAGACTGGTTTAATTTTGGTCTTCTTTTCTTTTGGTGCATATTCGCTTCGAATATTGGCGATCATTCTGGCTATAATTATTTTATTAACTGATGCTTTAAATAGATTAGTTGTTGTGGTAGAGAACCATTTTTTCAGGTTCATTATCCATGATATTCTCCTTCTCCCTATACCTCGCTTTCCGAATAATTTGTCTTTAAGGATTATTTCCAGTAATCTGTATTTAGTGCCGTTTTTCATTATGTGTCTGAGATATTCTGACTTTCTCTTATTAATTGTAAACATCACTTCTTTTTCTTTCCCTATTCTTCGTAGTACGGTCTTGTTGGTTATCTTGACCGTCCATGATATCCTTGATTTTGGTAATCAGACAAATAATATGATTAATTAAGTAGAAGAGCTAGAAATGACGTATGAAAAAATTTTCTACAAACTTCTTCTTCATGAGCATATCCGTGAAAAAATGTTGGCGATTATCATGGCAATAATAGTCTAATCTGCAGCAACAAGGTAAATCTACACAAATATCGTGTTGAACCAGGTTCTGAGGTTCTTTAACCAGGATATTCTTCTTCTTCGTAGACCTAGCTGTCCCAATATTTTTCCTGGCAAGATGGCTTGTACGAGGGCATATTTGAATTCATTTCGCATAATTTGTCCGAAGTATTCTGACTTTCGAGATTTGATGGTGGTCAGTCCACGGGATTTTAAGTATCATCCGATATAACCACATGTCAAACTTTTCCAATTCTCTGCATATATTTTCGTTTAAGCTTCACGAGCAAACACCATAAAAAAAGACGTTCGCATCCAGCATTCTTACTTTTATATCAAGAGAGAGGTTGATGCATCTAGCTTTTCCGGTGCGTGTTCTAATCTCTTGGTTGTTAGTCCATTCTTTATTTATAATGGTGCTGAGATAGTTGGAGTACGTCACTATTTCTATAGGGGTTTGGTTGCTGTAGAATTGACCTTCTCCTCCTCCTCCTCCTCTATATTTTCTCCTTCGTAAGGCTGTAGTGGCGTCATGTAAATCGTTTGACTATTTCTGTCCAATTCTCTCTCTCCTGCGCGTGTTGTTTTGCTTCGGAGAATGAGTAACCAGTCATGTCCTTTATTTGGTCCGACCATCGTAATGGAGATCTTCCTCTGGATGTTCTGGCCTCTACGTTGCCTTTAACTATCATTCGTTCCATGCCTTCTCTTCTTCTAGATATATGTCCAAAACATCTCGGTATATCTTGGTTGATAGTTATGGTGAGAAATACGATTTTCGATATGATTACCGGTACTCAAATACAAAAGTAATCATAGTAATCAAAGTAACGAATACTGTAAATGATTACTTTATACAAAATACCTACCTACTGAGAAATACGTATTTCGATATGATTACCGGTACTCAAATACAAAAGTAACAAAAGTAATCATAGTAATCAAAGTAACGAATACTGTAAATGATTACTTTATACAAAAGTAACAATTTGTAACGAATACTCGAAAGTAACTATAATCAACATCACTATAAAACACATGTTAAAGAATAATACCGTCTATTTTTTTGTTTCTATAGATAAGGGACATTCAAAAAACAAAATGTTCACAAAACATACGACTACAATACGATTTCGATGCATACTACTCACACTTGTACCTTGTCCTCCCTACAGAGTGTTTCAAGCTTAACATACGAAAAACATTTCTTTTCTTCCACCCGGTATAAGTACAAAAAAGAAATTTGAGTAAACCTTTGCTCAACTTTGTAAATACCAAAAATCTAAAATTATAAAAAAATAGCGGAATCCGTGAATCTGTTCATGAAAATATCAATTATGAATATGAGCATACTTTTAGGTGATGCATAACTTTTGAAACTATATTAATATTGATGCCCTACACAACTATATGGTAACAGGGTTTTTGAACAAAATATAATATTTTTTGTCGTCTTTGAGCTATTTTTAGAAATTATATCTCGTCCGTATCTGCATATGCAAAACTTATAAAAACGCCATGTGCTCAGTTAACAATCTCGTACAATTTTTCGTGTCAAGCTTTACGTAATATGCAAAGTGCATAGTGCAAATGCATGTTAAAACAATTGAAGCACTTTTTCGCTTCCAATACGAATCGAGTAATTGATGCAATTGCCAATTGCTTCAGCAACTGGGCTTTCATTAAAAAACGGCCGGATGTTTGTTTTTTTTGCTGTCTACTACATGCCGTTTTAGAAAAATGTTGTGATTACAGCAGTTTCGGGGTTCAATTTTTATTGTTTACTTCTTTATTAAACAATTGCAAAATGTTAAATGAAAGTATATATCAAAGAAGATTTTTTGGTCTAGATAAATATCGCAATATACATTTCCGACTTTTCACTAAAAAATATATTTATATTACATTATAAACATATACGGCGCACTATCTGTCTGGTGTTCCCTATTAAAATGTTTATATTAACATTTAAGTTACAATATCTTGGACACATAAAGAGGGGACAGCGATATGAAACGTTAAGACTGATAATACAGTTAAAGATAAGAGGAGGAAAGAGTATAAGAAGAATGAGAGTGTCATGGTTGAAGAATTTAAGGGACTGGTTTAAATGCAGTTCTATAAAACTTTTTAGAGCAGCGGTGATATAGTAAAGATAGTGATGATGATGTCCAACCTTTGATTGAGAGACGGCACTTAAAGAAATTTAACATTTTGTTTTAAATAATTTGGGTTCTATTCTAAATATAAATAATACGCAGATGTCAAGATTTGAGGCATATTAGATTTGGTGTCTGATGAAGACGCTTTTGTTAAGTGACCAAGGTGTCTTAAAGTATAGTGTTGATAACTCGTATTACCGGTAAGTTTTTTTTATTGATTGCGAAATTATAGAAAGAATTATCTTTCTAGATTTCTTCCATGGGGGACGCATCCAGATGCTGCTCGGCACACATTTTCAAGTCATTGATATAATTTTGCCTGGCGCAAATTGAACCCAACCGAGACGCAACCTGCGCCAGCGGGACGGGCGACCCGTGCATTTATTTTTCTAGCGGACCGCATATTGAACCCAAACGTTGGCTGTCGCCAGTGCCGCGCCAGCACGTGGTAGCGCCTGTGTGCAAAACATTTAATGGCGCCCAAGAATAGGTAATTTTTTAAAAGTCGTTTCGTCAAATAAAACAATGTGAATAAACATAAACAATTATTATTTATTGTAACCAAACAAAAAAATTAAAAATTCACACACATGCAATAGGAAAATAAAAAAGTTAAAATAATTAAATAAAAATAAAATCTTTGGCGTAACGACATAACAAAATTACAAGATATAGGTAAACATGTAGTATGTATTATGGAAATAAAAGGCAGATATCGAGCACTGAATTTATTAAATCTTGCCCAGGTATACTTTCGCTCCTAGAAGGGGCGTTTCATCAAATTGGAAGGTATCCTTGAATGTCGTAATATTTGTTTAAATTAAATAACGGCAGAAATTAATATATAGCTCACACTAGAAAAGGGACAAACAGATTAAAATCAAATGCCGGTACTTCATTAGGTATACATATATCGAAGATGGAGGTACAAAGATACCTTCCTAATTTGACAAAACGCCCCTGATGATGCTTTAGAAACGAAAGTATAGGTACTTGGGCAAGATTTAATAAATTAAGTACTCGATGAAAAGCTATTTTATAAAAAATTCACTTTTCGCGCCTTCAGTTTGGAAAATCTTTTTATAAGTACTATTTACTATGGTGAATATCAATTTCATCTAATAAACTCTATAGAAATGATAGATTTTTTCAACTGCTCTGAACTGGTGGTCGATCTTAAATAATTTTTTCTAAGTTTCAGTTTAGAACAGTATCATTCAGCAGTGCAATATATATGGGCAGAGTGAGCAGAATGCGAAGAGCTTTTGTTTAATTTGGGCAACTGCAGTTAATTCGTTTAAAAATATAAATTTAAAAATTTTACAAACATCATTATTTAATTCTTTTAACAAAGCCTTTATAATTTCTTCAAACAAATCATCTCTCTCTATAATCTAGATCTAGATGGTCAAATCTCATTTTGTTTTCAAATTACTCCAGAAAAGTTTTATTAATTTTGAGTTTTCTGTACTGTCGTTCAAATTATATACAAACTTGAAATATTTCAAATTTTCATTTCATTTACTGAAATTAATGCGTGGTCGAGAAAACAATAAAAGAAATTAGCTTTGTATGACATTTTAGGACCCAAAATTGGTTCCTCTTTATGTTCGTAATCGAACTGTCTGCTATTCCGACGCCGTAACCGTGTGGTTGCGGCGGGTTGAAAACTGGGCTCCACATCCAGTTTCTCTGCAGCTTCATTTGCTGTAGTAATAACATCATTAAATTTGCTTTCTGTCCGAAACTCGAACAAGAATTATTTTAACTCTTGTAAAGCATTTAAGGCCAGCTGCATATTCATAGTTTTTTATTGTAAAATTTTGCTAACAAAGTTAACTTTCATCAGAACTTCATACCATAATATGTGGACTGAGCGTATGAATATAAATGTTGATATATTTCATATCCTAAACATTTTTTTGACTGCATGTCTTTACAAGATTTTTCTTGATTATGTAGATTTAAATCAATACGTAATGTGCCTAACTTTAAGAGCAAACAGTAGCGATCAACAGGTAGCAACAAACGCGTTCCAAGATTGCGGCTCTAATTTTGAATATTTTGTCGAGATATTTGGCACACACATTCCTAATATAATAAGGAATGGCGGTACAGAGCCCAATTTCAGAAATAAGTTGTGGAATTTACTCTATAACTAAATAAAATATTGCAAAAAGGAGCCTGTACCGCCATTAAGAAAGACAAAAAAATACACTTTCTTCAAATAAACTTTTTTAACCCGTGCCTAGATTTTGTGTCACATTGGAACTACTAAAAATCTCAAATCGAACGTCACTGACTTGGCAACATTTCGCGCCTATGTGTATAAAAATTATTGTTTTTGATAGTATAAACGTCACTGTCAGTGTCGAATTACCGACGCACTGTTGCCTCACTTTTGAAAGTTCGCAATCTTGGACCGCGTTTGTTGCTACCTGTTGATCGCTACTGTGTGCTCTTAAGGTTGAGATATACAGGGTGACAAGGTCGGTAAATGGGAAAAACTGTATTGTTTTTACCCGCGTAAAATTTTTCTAACAGTGGCCTCTAGTGACGCCCCTTAATTGCTGGCGCCTGTGTGCGCCGCACAAATTGCACACGTGGACGGCGCGGCCCTGGCTGTCGCTGTGGAAAGTAGAGACGGCAAAATCAGTGTGGATTTGTAACGGTTACTTTTGATACCGGTTTTCAGCGGTACTGAGTACAAATCTGGACCTCGGAGGTAAACTACACTATGTCAATTCGAGAAACTGTGTTTAGCCTGTGTTTGCAACAAGGTTTAGAGAACTTAGGATGTTAATAAACATCTGATAAATCCCATAATAATTAGTTGAAAGACAATATGACCATATTTTAATGATATTATATAACCAAATTGTATAATCTAACTAATAAAATAAGTGGATTAAAGGAACATTCAAAACAACACATGTCGATATAGTGTAGTTTACCTCTGAGGTCCAGATATACTGATTACCAAATACTGATGTATCTGATCCTTGTACTGAATTGAGCAGGCAACTTTAAATCGGTATTTCCGGACTTGTAACTTGTAACGTTTTAATACCTAACACCTCCCTAGTACTCGTAGCGGCATGACTTTCGAAAACATCGAATTTGATCATAAGCGAGCGCACTGATATCTTACACTGAATATTTTATTTCTGCACATAATACATATTTAAAATAATATCAGAGGTATTTAATAATCCCTCCGCTACTGATGGGTCATAAAGTAACACTATCTAAATATTTTATTTTTAAGCATAAACAAAAATGTAATATGGCGACAAGTTGAATTTGAGGGTAATACAGATATCATTCACGGTTCTAAGTAACATGAATAATTTTTCAATGATAATCTGTGGATTTAAAAAATTATACAAAATTTTTATACCTATAGAAAGGAAATTACGCCATCATTATTTGTGAGATCCTATTTCGTTTTAAGGAACTCTATTTTTCTAATAATGTGTTCTTGAAAAGGCATAACTTTGATTAATAATTTTATTCCATCTTTTGTCTTTTTGTCTAATAGTATGACAGGCGAATTTCCATTTTAGTTTAGCTGTTTGACGAGTAGCATCCTTAACTTTTGTGATATTTCTTACCCAGGAATTCCTTATTAGTATTATTTAGTCTACTAGTAATAAAGTTATCAGAATTTAATGAAAAAGACAAAGCAGTTTTAATTCGGGGTTTTGACTATGCTAATATTTTTATTTATCACAATAAATTGTACTTAGGTACCATCCGTATTCATTTCATTTCCTAGTTTCTCCCATACTTGGTCTTTCAATTTCGTAATCATATAGTCATCGTGGTTGATATTATATACCACGGGATGATCCCGAACGAGTTCAATTAGCTTCTATATGTCCATCTCACAAGCAAAAACAAGTAAAAATAAACAACTGGCAGTGAGTCACACGTACCACGGTCCACGAAAACTGTACGCCGATGACAAACGTTCCCATGTGAGACATGCGAGTGCATGCACTGATCGTAGGTTGGGTTTCTAAGCGTGCTTCACAAAACTGTCCACGCATTTCGCCGGCGCAGGTTGTGTCTCGGTTAGGTTCAATTTGCGCCAGGGCTAAAAGCTGGAGTATTTCGGACATGTAATGAGAGGTCCCAAAATATAGGTTGCTACAAAATATTATGCAAGGGAAAATAGCAGGCAAACGCAATCCAGGACGAAGAAGAACCTCCTGGTTGAAGAACTTGCGAAATTGGTATGGGGTTGATATAAGCATGCTATTTAGGGTGGCAGTGAATAAAATTAAGATAGCTATGATGTTATCAAACGTTTTGAAAGGACATGGTACATGAAGAAGAAGAATTGCTTCAGCAACTGGGATTTTATTAAAAAGCAGCAGGAAGTTTGTTTTTTCCTGTCTACTACACGCCGTTTTAGAAAAGGTTGTGATTACAGCAGTTTTGTGGTTTAATTTTTATTGTCTAGTCCTTTGTTAAACATAGCATATTGGCAAAATGTTAAATGCAAACATATTTCAAAGACGATTCTTTGATCCATATAGATATCCCAATGCACGATTCCTGACTTCCCACTAAAAAATAATTCAAATTATTATGCAAATTCTGTGCCAGTTTTTATCCTTCGAATTATTATCAAAAATAATTTTTATTTAAAAACACTAAGTTTTCACTCTAATGGCATATAAAACAACATAGTGCTATTCTACATCCCACTAGAATGAAAACAATGGGAACCTTCTCTGGTTACACCTCCGAGGCTTCTACAATTTGCAAGCCATACGGATGCTAAGACTAAGGAAGATGAGGGAATTCTACAATTTACAATTCACGTCCCATCTGCTCAGCGCGGTAAAGTTCCAACGAGAATGGTTCCCTTCATACTCCAATCAGAGTAAATGTAAATCAAAAATGAATAACCATTTTCAATTTCGTTGCAAAACAAAAATACAGCCGAACCATATTCTAGTCCAATCAGAGAGTGCAGCAAGCGCCTCTACCCGTTTCGAAACTTATTAGTCTCTCATCAGGAGGCACATATGCTGCTCTCTCTGATCCAACCAAAACAAACCCCCAGCGTGCAGTCCCGGATTGCAACGAACGAAATGGCATAGATGCCCTAGCGGCAACTGCTAGCAAAAAGACTAAGTTTTCACTCTAATGGCATATAAAACAACATAATGCTATTCTACATCCCACCAGAATGAAAACAATGGGAACCTTCTCTGGTTACACCTCCGAGGCTTCTACAATTTGCAAGCCATACGGATGCTGAGGCTAAGGAAGATGAGGGAATTCTACAATTTACAATTCACGTCCCATCTGCTCAGCGCGGTAAAGTTGCAACGAGAATGGTTCCCTTCATACTCCAATCAGAGTAAATGTAAATCAAAAATGAATAACCATTTTCAATTTCGTTGCAAAACAAAAATACAGCCGAACCATATTCTAGTCAAATCAGAGAATGCAGCAAGCACCTCTACCGGTTTCGAAACTTATTAGTCTCTCATCAGGAGGCACATATTCAGGAGATAAGGTTTCCATTGTTTTCATTCTGGTGGGATGTAGAATAGCATTATGTTGTTTTATATGCCATTAGAGTGAAAACTTAGTCTTTCTGCTAGCAGTTGCCGCTAGGGCATCTATGCCATTTCGTTCGTTGCAATCTGGGACTGCACGCTGGGGGTTTGCTTTGGTTGGATCAGAGAGAGCAGCATATGTGCCTCCTCATGAGAGACTAATAAGTTTCGAAACCGGTAGAGGTGCTTGCTGCACTCTCTGAGTGGACTAGAATATGGGTCGGCTGTATTTTTGTTTTGCAACGAAATTGAAAATGGTTATTCATTTTTGATTTTTATTTAATTTAATGTCCGACTGGTCTATTATTTGACAAATAATGACATTATTTCGAAGTCTATTAAGTACGATATAACGCCCAAGTTTTTGCTCAATTGCATGTGTGATTGTGTTCATGAAACATGAAACATGGTTTCGTATGAAAGATTTAAACAAATTTGTTTTTTTAATAGTACTACTTCTCTATCTGTGTATTATTTATGTAAGCAAGTTTGTACTAAAAAATAACGCATTACCTATTTATATTCATTCATAAAATCCTGTTGGCACAGCTCTCCTGTGGATTTTAAAATTAACTAAACATAAAATAAGAATGCTGCAAGCAATAAAGGAAGTCTTACTTAACATAAACTTCAGGGAAAAAGTGGCTCCTAAAGGGTATAAATAGTTCGAGACTGAAAATAAAAATTAGAAAGTCTAATGAAATGCGTTTTTAGCGTCAAATTAATTGAGCAGTGTTTTTAAAATGCATGCGCTCTACCAGCTTTCGTCTCTAACGGCCACTCAACTCGTTTTTACTTGCAAGATTTGCCACTACCATCACCAACAGGGTTGTACTAAAAACATCATAAATGCGATCTTACCAGATTTTTTTATTAAAAACGATAAAGTAGTATCCACCTTAAAGTTATTAGTGACATGAATGTAATTAAAAACTAAATTTGGTATAGTATATTAATACATTTTAAATAACCAATAAGTCGGTCAGATAGCCAAGGGGGCAGCCTATCAACTCTCATTTTTCTAGTGGGAGTGAGTTCGAATCCTTTCTCGGTGTGCAACAAAATAAAAAAGCTAACGTAGTAGTTTAAAACTCTATATGAATCTGCTGCTTAGTCTAAAATACGCTGGTGTCTGACCGGCGTATGATGCATCAGTACGGCAAGTGATAAGGGCTTGCGTCTTAGTGATACTTCTCCATAGATTCCTACCGAATGAGCATGATGTAGAGACGTTAATTATTGTGACATAAATATATTTGATTTATGTATATAATAATCTGAATACCGATGACTTCATTTGGATATGTTTCTATAAGAAGTGAAAGAAGACACTGAGAAATTGCCTCCGAACTATGTTCCATACTGGACCATGTATGTATGATTTTCATCACTTGAGTGGCCCACGTTTAAGAGTAAAAATATTAAACTTCAACGGGGTTCGTTGGTATGATGTGGTATTATTTATTATGTAAGATAAGACAGTAGTAAATCTGGCTCAAATTATTGACGGCGTTTCTTTTATTTAGGGCAGATGGATGTTTGAGATTATGGTATATTTCAAGGAGGCATCTTCTTTGAAAATTTTGGTGGTTGGCAAGTATTTTGACTTTTGTGAAGTCGATCTAATGTTTAGTGGAAATGGTGTGCTTTGCAAGGACACAAGAAGGTTTGTAAATCCTAATGTCGTTTTGTGAGAGGTTAGGTGACCTAGAAGAAAGCGGCGGGTCTGGCCAATGTTGCAGGAGCTGTACCCTGCACATTGCACAGGGTATATGATTAGTATGTTATAAAGGGTTTGGAAATCTTAATGCCGTTTTTGTGAGGCGTTGGACGACCTTGAAGAGAACGGCTGATCTGACCAAGGTAGCAGAAGCTGCATCCTGCACAGGGTATATGATTAGTATGTCATAAAGGGGTCAATGGAATTTTAGACTTAAAGAATAACTTTCCGACAGTTTTGGGGTTTTTTAGAGCTATTTTGACGCCTAAATTTTTGAATAGTTTAGTAAGCTTGTTCGTAGTTTTTGGTAAATAGGGCAGATAAGCGCATTTTGTGGCTCAATCTGGGGTGAACGGAGAATTCTTCAACTGTATGCTACTAGAAATGGACACCAACATTTCACATTTAGGTGCTTCCGAAATAGAGTGACCGGAAAATCCATATTTGTTGATGATGGATATGCGATAATATATATTATTTGTTGATGATAAATATCAATATTCATCATCAACAAATATCTATTTTACTTATCTATTATTTCACTTATTCCCCGTTAGAGGGCGTTCTAACCTTACTCCGGTATAAATAGTTTTATTATATACCGAGAACTACGGAAGTTTTGATGTAAATTTGTCTTCTTGCATAGCCTCCTTGATAACAGGTAGACCTAGAAATAGCGCTATCGGGGGATGGCAGGAGGCAGATTTAAATCAAAACGAAACCGTCTATTTTTGTATTTTTACTAAAGCCATACTCTGTATGAGAGTACAAAGACTCGTTTCATATAGGTTCTCTGAACCGCATTTTTTGAATATTTTCCTAGCGGTGCCTTTTGATATTTTCATATCTGGGTCAACAGAAAACTAGAATCGAGTTGGCATTTATCTCAAATATCTATTTTCCAAAAGCTACGGTCACTCTATTTCGGAAGCAGTTAACGATGAAATATTAGCGTCCATTTCTAATAGCATACAGTTGAACAATTTCTCTTTCAATGGATAGTAGGTCCAGTATAAACTTTGTTCTGATCTTTTTGTAGTGGACTGATGAAAATTTAAACCGAAATGTATTCAATAAATCCACGAAGAAGCAGAATTCTAATTTTTTATATACACTGCCGGGCATAAGTTAAGGATATAGAAAATTTATGCTCATTTTCATAGTTGATTTTTTCGTGAACAGATTAACGAATTCGGCAAATTTTTTTATTATTTTAGATATTTCTTTAGTATTTACATAGTTGTGCAAAGATACAGCCAAACTTCTTTTTTGTACTTATACTGGGTGGAATAAAAGAAATATTTTTCTTATGTTAAGTTTGAAACACCCTGTAAGGAGGACAAAGTACATTAATAATTAAATAAAAAATAACAGTTAACAAAACTTTAAAAACAGAAAGGCACATAACGTAAACAGTTATTATCGACACCTATGTATAAGAGTTATTTGTCGACCAGGTAAGCGGTATGCACAGCGCAACATAAAAGAGACGAGATTGTTTAATGGAGGCTCTGTGATGTTTTGGGGTGGAATTTCCCTGATAGTAATACGGATTTGGTGTCTACGTAGAGGCTCGTTAAATAGCGAGAGGTTGTTCTTCTTCTTTTGCCCTTTAATTCGTCCAATTTTGAACATAGGCTTCCCCCAGTTTCCTCCATTCGCTTCTGTTTAGTGCTTTCTGTTTCCAGTGCGTTCCTCCTATCTTTTTAATGTCGTCTCCCCATCTCATCTGGGGTCGCCCTCTTGCTCTCTTTCCTGTCCATGGTCTCCATTGTTGTATCGTGCTATTCCACCTATTGTCCGTTTGTCTAGCGTTATGACCTGCGAAGCTCCATTTTAGCCTGACTATATGTTGGCCTGCGTCTTTGACTTTTGTTCTATTTCTGACCCAGTTGTTTTGCTTTTTGTCTGTCAATTTTACTCCTAGCATTGCTCTCTCCATGGCTCTTTGTGTCTTCATTATTTTATCCATGTTTGCCTTGGTCAAGGTCCATGTTTGGCATGCGTATGTGAGAATTGGGAGTATGCACTGGTCAAACACTCTTGTTTTTAAGTATTGTTGTATTTTTTTATTCTTTAGGACCCATTTTAATTTTCCAAATCCTGCCCAGGCTAATCTGACCCTTCTTTTTACCTCCGCTGTTTGGTTTTCCTTATTTATTTTTATCATCCGTCCCAAATATATATAATCATTAACCGCTTCTATTGTGGTGTCATTTAGTATTACATTTCTATTATCTTGTGTGTTTGTCATTGTTTTTGTTTTGGCAAAATTCATTTTTAGACCTATTTGTTCGGATTCATTTGCGAGAGGTACATTACACATATTTTTTTTTCTCTGAGCACTGTTTTCCTTACGCACTATATATAGGAAATAATTTTCATCTTAGTGGTATGATAAGACATGGCCTCTTCACGTATCGTAGTCGTCAGTTAAAACACATATTAAAGGGTAAAATCATCTAGTTTCTTTGTTATTAAAGATATCAGAGAAATTAAAAAAATAAAAGGTTCACAAATCACAAAATATGAGTCTAAAACATAGTATCGATGCATAACCACCTTTTTACCTTTTCCTCCCTACAAGGTGTCTCAAACTTTTGTTTCGGTTAAAACACATGTTTAATTACAAAACCGTCTATTTTCTTTGTTTCTAAAGATATCAGGTATATTAAAAAACAAAATGTTTACAAATCATAAGACTACAATACGATTCCAATGTACACTCAGATTTGTATCTCGACCTCTCTACAGGGTGTTTCAAACTTAACATAAGAAAAACATTACTTTCTTCTCTCCCTTATAAGTACAAAAAAGAAGTTTGAGTAAATCTTTGCACAACTGTGTAAATACTAAAGAAAAATCTAAAATAATAAAAAAATAGCCGAATCCGTTAATCCGTCCACGAAAAAATCAAGTATGACAATGAGCATAAATGATCTATATCCCCAACTTATGCCTCGCAGTATATACGCCGTTTATAGGCGTCAACGCCCATTCGGTAGGGATCTATTAAGGAGTATCACCAAGCCGCAAGCCCTTATCCTTTGCCGTACCGCTATCCCATAGGCCGATCAGACACCAGCTAATTCCAGACTAAGTCGTAGATTCTTAGAATTTCAGACTACTGCGTTAGCCTATTTATTTACCCGTGTTGAGCTGCCCCCCCCCCCACTTGCAAAAATCAAAAAACAAATAGCCCTGATTTATGAGCTATTTATGAGCTCTCATATTCCGCAAACTAAAAATTTTGAGCTCGTTCCACTGAGCAGGAATTTGATACTTTACGGGGGGGGCTGAGTCAGCCCCCCCCCCGCTACTTAAAAATAGGAATATTGAATCGGTTTTTGCGGCAGAATTACGAGCTATTTATGAGCTCTTGAAATTATATAGTTTCGATTTTTGAGCTCATCCCCTTCACCACCAAACAACCCTTTAATTGATTTAACATAAGAGAAAAATGCTGAGAAAACTTAAAATATATCGTATTGCGGATATAATTCCTATAACTTATATACTCTAAGAATAAACTATTAAATCACGTGCATTTCGATTATTGAGCTACAACCCCTTCGCGAGAAAACCACCCTATCTTCCCGGCTTAAACTAATTATTTGGCGACGACATATCATTGAATAATTTATAAGCTTCCAAATTACGCGAATGTAGATCAGTAAATTACAATTTATTTTGTATAGTGCAATCACTGAAGGTAAAAATCAACGATTACCTTCAATTTCGGTGAACCTTCATCGATTTTCACGAAAATTGGTCAGTGGTTAGAGGATACGTCAAGAAACAAAGGTGACATGATACCACCTTGCGCCTTTACTCTGAGGGTGAATACCGCCCCTTCTCGGGGGTGAAAATTATTTTATTAAAAATAACTTCACAAATCAATAAAAGAACAAATTAAAAGCAACATTTATTATATAAAGTTAATAAAATAAGTCAATACTTTTTAAGCTATTAAAGATCAAAGATTTTAATTATTCGTGAAAAAAATGCATGTAATGAAGCGGTTTTTCGTAAATCACTGAAAAACTGTAAGTTTTTACAAAAAAGTTAATAGTAGTTTAATTCGTAAAGCTTATATTCTAAGAATAAACTCTTAAATCACGCGCCTTTCGATTATAGAGTTACAACCCCTTCGCAAGAAAACCATCCCATATTCCCGGCTTAAGAGAGAGTTGTACTTAAAATAATTTAAATTAATTATTTGGCGACTACATATCGTTTAATAATTTATGAGCTTGCAAAATATACGCATCTCAATTATTGAATTGCCATTCTCTTTCTATAGTGCAGTCACTGAAGGTAAAAATCAACTACGACCTTCGATTTCGGTAAATCTCCATTCATTTTCACGAATTAACAATAACAACTTGGGGTTTTAACCTGGGGTATATGTCACCCCTTCTCGGGGGTGAAAATTACTTTATTAAAAATAACCCCACAAATCGAGAGAGGGACAAATTGTAAGCAAAATTTGTTATATAATGTGATTAAAATAAATTAATACTTTTTGAGTTATTAAAGATCAGATATTTTAATTTTTGTGAAAGAAAATGCATGTTTTAAAGCGATTTTTCATAAATTACTCAAAAACTGTAAGTTTTTACAAAAAAGTGTCCATCACTAAAATTGAAGCCAATAAAAAATATAATAAATTGCTTACTTGAAAAACCCTTTAATGTTAATTTAAAGTAAGTTATTGGTAATTAAATGTATATTTTTTTCTGCGACTGTTCAAATCTAAGGATTCAAGCTTAAATAACGGGAAAGAGATGCATTTTATAACACTTAGGTACTAAATACTTATCAAAGTACTTAGAAATACCTATCCAAAATGAGTTCCAGAAAAAGTTGATAGCATCAAAATCCGCTCACCAATTTTGGTGAAAATGAATGCAGATTTACCGAAATCGAAGGTCATAGTTGATTTTTACCTTCAGTGACTGCACTATAGAAAGAAAATGGCAATTCAATAATTGAGATGCGTATATTTTGCGAGCTCATAAATTATTAAACGATATCTAGTCGACAAATAATTAATTTAAATTATTTTAAGTACAACTCTCTCTCTCTCTCTCTTAAGCCGGGAATATGGGATGGTTTTCTTGCGAAGGGGTTGTATCTCAATAATCGAAAGGCGCGTGATTTAAGAGTTTATTCTTAGAATATAAGCTATACGAATAAAACTACTATTAACTTTTTTGTAAAAACTTACAGTTTTTCAGTGATTTACGAAAAACCGCTTCAAAACATGCATTTTTTTCACGAATAATTAAAATTTTTGATCTTTAATAACTTAAAAAGTATTGACTTATTTTAATCACTTTATATAATACATTTTGCTTATAATTTGTTCTTTTATAGATTTGTGCAGTTATTTTTTATAAAATAATTTTTCACCCCCGAGAAGGGGCGGTATCCACCCTCAGGGTAAAGGCGCAAGGTGGTATCATGTCACCTTTGTTTCTTGAGGTATCCTCTAACCACTGACCAATTTTCGTGAAAATCGATGAAGGTTCACCGAAATTGAAGGTAATCGCTGATTTTTACTTTCAGTGACTGCACTATATAAAATAAATTGCAATTTACCGATTTAAATGCGCGTAATTTGAAAGCTTATAAATTATTAAATGATATGTAGTCGCCAAATAATTAATTTAATGCATTTCAAGTACAACTTTCTCTTAAGCCGGGAAGATAGGGTGGTTTTCTTGCGAAGGGGTTGTAGCTCAATAATCGAAATGCACGTGATTTAATAGTTTATTCTTAGAGTATATACGCTGTAGGAATTATATCCTCAATACGATATATTTTAAGTTTTCTCAGCATTTTTCTCGTAAGTTAAATCAATTAAAGGGTTGTTTGGGGGTGAAGGGGATGAGCTCAAAAATCGAAACTATACAATTTCAAGAGCTCATAAATAGCTCGTAATTCTGCCGCAAAAACCGATTCAATATTCCTATTTTAAGTAGCTCAGCCCCCCCCCCTAAAGTATTAAATTCCTGCTCAGTAGAACGAGCTCAAAATTTTTAGTTTGCGGAATATGAGAGCTCATAAATAGCTCATAAATCAGGGCTATTCGTTTTTAAATTTTTGCAAGTGGGGGGGGGGCAGCTCAACACGGTTATTTATTTTTCTATTCACCGAACCGGAGCTCGAACTTCGATCGCATAGCTTGGCCCTCTGACCGACATCGCGACACTCTATTTTTTTTGTCAACTAAAATGGTCAAATCAACCTCTGCATTCATTAGCTGAGTACTTTTGATGTATATAAAATTAAATACATAACAGATTCGCGGAACGTAATACACATTTGATCGAATAAAGGCGATTCACTGTAGAAGTGGGTTATTACTATAATTATCCCTTATGCAACATCTTCCCAACGAGTAATTAAAATAATTATTAATTAGACTTAATTACCAAACACAATACGCCATCGTAGTGTAACGATTCACGTTATATTATTGTTCTAAGTTTATTGAACACAATAACACGTTTTGTCTATTGTGTAACTTATTAATTACAATGTTGCAATATAATCTCGCAGATGATTACTCCGACAACTAGTCATAAAATAATAAAACACTGGGAGCTGTTATCTCTGAATCTGATTAATTTTTATCAAATAGATTTTTCACTTATTTAACTTGTATTTTTTAACTTAAGAGGAAACAGTAGCAATCAACAGGTAGCAAAAACGCGTTCCAAGATTGCGGCTGTAATTTTGAATATTTTTTCGAGATATTTGGCACACGTATTCGTAATATAATAAAGAATGGCGGTATAGACCTCAATTTGAAAAATTTATTAATATGTGGAAATGACTCTGTAATTAAATACAATATTAAAAAAACGAGCCTGTACCGCCATTAAGAAGAACAAAAAAATACACTTTCTTCAAATAAACTTTTTTATCCGATGCCTAGATTTTGTGTCATTTTAGAACTACTAAAATTTTTTTATTTCATTAGTAGTTCCAAAATGAGACAAAATCTAGGCATCGGATAAAAAAGTTTATTTGAAGAAAGTGTATTTTTTTGTTCTTCTTAATGGCGGTACAGGCTCGTTTTTTTAATATTGCATTTAATTACAAAGTAATTTCCACATATTCATATATTTTTCAAATTGAGCTCTGTACCGCCATTCTTTATTATATTACGAATACGTGTGCCAAATATCTCGAAAAAATATTCAAAATTACAGCCGCAATCTTGGAACGCGTTTTCGCTACCTGTTGATCGCTACTGTTTCACCTTAAGGCCGGCCATTGGTAATGTTATAAGTATAGGCGATCCCATCACCTTTATAAAGTACACCACTCATAATCTAGAGCATATATGTATACCGAAAAATGCTTAACCTACTAACAATATATCTCGCTAATTACAGCCATATTTTTGCTATCCTACCTGTTGTGTACTGTTTATAAAAAAATGTGAAAATTTTGCTTTTTTCTCAATAAATATAAGAGCGTTTATATCTAAATTACTCAAGTATTTAAATGAATTTCATGATAAAATTTCGTCTAGCACTAATATATATGTAATGGAAGGAAGTAACGTTAAAAAAATGTAAAGTAATAAAGTACTTTTTGCGTGGTGTACTTTTAAAATAAATTTCTTCAATTAATAGAAATTGGCATGTGAAACGTAAATCTTGGACATATAATACGAAAAGAGTATAGGAATCTGTAAGAATCTAAGCTCTGTTAATGTAGCCATTATGTATAAGATGGCGCTACGAAAAAAAATATAAAAACCTAAAAAATTCAGGAGCGTAATGGCCCGTTTGAAACTTTCCTTTGGAAATTTCGGTATTTGACGAATATGAGTTTACTAGGGGTCCGGACAAAAAATCCCCACAAATTATACCGGACAAAAAATCCCCACAAATAATCTCCGGATAAATAATCCCCACAAAAAATCCCGGACACATAATCCCCACAATTTTTTTTGGAAAAATATCCCCGCAAAAAATCCCGGACAAAAAATCCCCAAGAAATATTTTTGCCGAATAAAGTTGTCAAATGAATGCTTATAATCCAAGAATGCTACGAAAGATGAGAAATTTATACCGTCTGGCCGTCGGTACGTCCGACCGCGCATATAACTACTCGTCATTATGCCAGGTAGAATGACAAATGAGGTGTCGAATGAACGGTTATAATCCAACGATGGTACTAAAGATGAGCAATTTGGTCCGTCGGTCTGCCTAACCGCGAATATAACTCCTCCGTCACTGTACCAGGTAGAATGACAAATGAGGTGTCGAATGAAAGCTTATAATCGAAGGATGGTACTAAAGATGAGAAATTAGACGAAGGCTGTCTGTCCATCGGTCCGTCCGACCGCGAATGTAACTACTTCGTCATTATGCAAGTTAGAATGACAAATGGGGTGTCGAATGAACGGTTATAATCCAACGATGGTACTAAAGATGAGCAATTTGGTCCTTCGGTCTGCCTGACCGCGAATATAACTCCTCCGTCACTGTACCAGGTAGAATAACAAATGAAGTGTCGAATGAAAGCTTATAATCCAAGGATGGTACTAACGATGAGAAATTAGACCAAAGCTGTCTGTCCATCGGTCCGTCCGACCGCGAATGTAACTACTCCGTCATTATGCCAGGCAGAATGACAGATGAGGTGACGAGTGTACAGTGCACGGTTATAATCCAATGATGGTACTAAAGATTCACGCACGCATTTCGTTTCCGAAAGTTGCACTTTCACGCACGGCGTGCGGGAAAGTAAAATACCTTGTCATATGGCATTATAATATATTATAATACATGCAATAAACTAATATTTAGATATTATTTACTAATTTATTTCAAATTAGCTTATGGTGCTCATGTTTTAATGAAATTAGCGCGATAATTCGATAAAATAAAATTATTTTGACATAATATTGCTCATCTTTAGTACCATCGTTGGATTATAACCGTTCATTCCACACCTCATTTGTCATTTTCCCTGGCATAATGACGGAGTAGTTACATTCGCGGTCGGACGGACAGATGACAGACAGCCTTGGTCAAATTTTTCATCTTTAGTACCATCCTCGGTTATAAACTTGCATTCGACACCTTATTTGCCATTCTACCTGGTACAGTGACGGAGGAGTTATATTCGCGGTCAGGCAGACCGACGGACCAAATTACTTATCTTTAGTACCATCGTTGGATTATAACCATTCATTCGACACCTCATTTATCATTCTACCTGGCATAATGACGGAGTAGTTACATTCGCGGTTGGGCGGACAGATGGACAGACAGCCTTGGTCAAATTTATCATCTTTAGTACCATCCTTGGTTATAAGCTTTCATTAAAATACATAGACATTTTCATTCTGAAATAGACAATTAGACATATTTGAGTGATATAATTGTTCTTCCCTGGTATAATTTTATAATATTGGGACATGAGAAGTAGGTAACAAACTATGATGAACCAATATGCGAAATATATTTCTCCAATACATTTGGTTTAGATTTTACCACGAGATACGAGCACAGTATTTATCCGAGTAAAATTTTCAGCGAGACCACCTAGAAAATTAAAAGTTCGCACCTGATATATAAAACGATTTCGAGTCGTCTTAGCGAGGCCGCACCTGCATACCTCTCTGTACTGATTAAGAACCAAACTAAACTATATATCGGCCGGCTATGCGGCCTCACTTAGATATCTATTGCGTTATTTCTCCGATAGAGGCAGCATCTCTCGGGAAAGAATCTTTTCTCTCTGTTGCACCGAAAGTAGGGGACCTCTCTTTCATACAACGGCCGGCCTTATACTCGTACGCCAGTCAACGAGAGCAAAAACATGATATTACCTCCGAATTCTATCCTATACTACTGCATGGATTTTATTGAAATTTTGGCAATAGCCTCTACTTGTCTCCCAATACAAAGTCTACCCTATGCCGATGTGCGCTATTATCTTGGGGGTGCTTCCCATCCCTTACCACCTTCCTACCAATATGTTAACGACGTTCTACACCTTCGTTGCGGGGTGTGCCTCTTAGAGGAAAGGGGGGAAACTTATATGCAAGCGAAAGTTGGTAACAATGCATTTATAGCAGAATACTCAAATCGTGCCTGCACGCCCGCTCGTCGGCGTAGACAGTATAGAGATAGAAACGTGCATGCATAACCTAAAAAATGGAAAAGGAAAAGAATCAGCTTCGTTCGGTGTTATGTTTCAGTATTCAATACTTTATAAAAATAAATTATAATAAATTTAATGAAAATATGAATGAGTATATATATTTTTTTATTTAAATAACTTTCATATCCGTTTTATTCTAATAATCTACATATTTTTTAACTTCCAATTAGCTTTAATTAATATTTATAATAATTATTTCAGTTTATTTATGATTCATCATATCGACTTTGAATTATACACAGTTTAAATTTCTGACGCGTATTTAGTGCGTCTGCGCATTGACGACCACGAGTGCAGCTGATCTCACTACCAACTTTGTTAAATTTCGAAATAGTATTTTTCACTTTTATTTAATAATGGTACGGTAAACAATCCTCATTTTTAATGTTATTCCTTACAAAAAAAAACCTTTAATTTAAGCACAAATAATTAAAAATCGTAAAGGGTCAAAAGTTATTAACTTTTTAAGAATTCCCATAAGAGCCCATGTTAAAACTTAACTTTGACCCTTAATAGTAATTAAACGGCACGGTAAATCAATTTTTTAAAAATCAAGTCTTAGTTTTTTCAAGTAAACTATAACATACTAAAATTTCATGCAATTCCTTAATTCTTTGCCGAAGGTGCAGAACGTCGTTAAGGGACTATCCTAGTGTAAAAGTACGAAATTCGTATAGTTTTTTTGGGAATTTCTAAAATAAAAGCACTGTACCAATTGTTTTGAAAATTTGCAGGAGCATTTATTATAAAAAGAAGTATACGTAAAACAATTTTTATAAAAAATATTGAAAATTAAACGATTTATGCGCCATCTACTGGCACCGTGAAAATAAAAGCATAGCTCCACTGCTACAGTGATTGGGACTAATACAGATCCTGAAACATAATATTTCAAAGTAATTATTAATATATAAGTTATTTCCCATACCACCAACTAGGATTTTTGAAAAATATTAAAATTTGGAAAAATGAAGTGTTGAAATTGTTTTTAAATTAGCTAAAACATTTTCAGTTTCAAAAACCGCCAAATTGACATTTTTTATCCGATCAAAAAACCCCTAGTTGATGCTATAGAAAATAACATATTTCAATAATACCTTTGAAATTTTATGTTTCAGGATCTCTATTAGTGTCAATTACTGCAGCAGTGGAGCTATGTTTTTATTTCCACGGTGCCAGTAGATGGCGCATAAATCGTTTAATTTTCAATATTTTTTTATGAAAATTGATCTACATGTACTTCTTTCTATAATAAATGCTCATGAAAATTTTCAAAACAATTGGTATAGTACTTTTTATTTTAGAAATTCCCAAAAAAAGTATATGAATTTCGTACTTTTACACTAGGATAGCCCCTTAAGAGTCAATAAAATAGTGTAAGATGAGAGCATTTTAATTGATTTAAAAATATTTTTTTTATAAAATATATTTTATGCTCTGGATGAATGTTGGAATTATAATTACTAAGTACTATGCTTACAATTTTACATTTTGTATTTGTTTTTGTTTTCTACTTTTGCAATCCTGTTTAGCGTTGTTTTACATTTTGTGACGGGTAGTCCTTTCACGATAACACAGGTTTAAAATAAAATAAATAATGTATTGAGGATTTTTTTGTATGTACCTACAGTTTAAACTTAAAATAATAAAATTAAATAGCATTCTATTTTCGCCCCGTTCACTAACGTCTGTAAAAGAAAAATAAAATTGTATTTATTACTATCGTAAAAAACATAGTAACAATATTATAATAATACAATACACAACTCAGTATTATACAATACTAATGATGCTACACGGAATCACTTTATCTACGTAATTACACACATACACACAGACTCGTAGCCCATCACACTTCAATCCAGTGTAATCACAATCAAACATCGACCCACAGCTACCCATCCACCGGCTCCGGGTCGGAGATGGCAGCTACCGCTCACTACAGCTACAGTTCCGGCAAATCATCTTTTCAGTTCAAAGTATCTTTGCCACGGCCGAGTTGCAACTCATTCCATTGCATAACTGCCGTTTGAGTTCCTTCCCAGTTCAGCACACCGGGTGGAACTCGTTGGAACTGATTTCATGATTCTCCTTTCTCTTCTTAAATACACTCTCGGTAGCCATCACTCCTTGGTTCCGTCGCAGAGGTGGCACCTAGTGGGGTTGCGCTGGTATCGAAGCGCATACGGTTCTCTTCAGACGAGCTGTTGAATGTCGAGCGGAATGATATCGTTACAATTTATATTTACTTAATTTTCTTTTATGTACCGACTAATCCTATGCCAATTCTATTTGACAAAAATAAAATAAAGTATTATTATTATTCAGAATAGAAAGGGCTAGAGCTTTTGTTTTATGGGATGGAAGGTTGGATCTTCAATGCAGCATCAATAAAAAAATTGGAATCATTCGAGCTGTGGGTATACAGAATAAGTCTGGAACTATCGTGGACAGAACACGTCATAAACAAAGAGTTTCAGAGAAAGATACATAAAGAAATGGAGATCTTAAATTAAATACTATCAAAAGAAGAAAATTAGAATATCTCGGATATATTACACCTAGAGAGAGATACAGCTTGCCCCAATTGATTACGCAGGGAAACATTCAAGAAAATAGAAGCATAGGTGGCTTCGCAACCTAGGTATCGAAAGAATGGTACGAAGGTACATCAAATGAACTTTTCAGAGGAGCCGTCTCTAAAGTCCGAATAGCTATGATGATCGCCGACCTCCGTCGCGGAGATGGCACTTGAAGAAGAATATTATTATACATATTATTATTATTATTATTACTATTATGATGGAACAAGTACAGTCTTCCTACTGAATTTGTTGTGTAAGACCCATAACCATTTTTTCTCATTTTTACCTAGCTTGCGACGTCCTGAGCAAGACTTTACGCAATCCTCTTGCCAAAAAGGCTAGAGACCAAGACGTTAAAAAACAACGCATTTGTGCAATACTGGTATTAACAAAGAGAACAAACTACGTATTGAAAGCATAAGTAAACAACTTAACGTCAGGATAATACTGGTAACACGAAAGAAGGTAGCTAAAATGGTTCGATATGACACTAATAAACACTAATAGACAAGTGATAAAATTGGACAAATTTACACAGAAAAAACGAAAGGTCTAGACGAAGAAAAGTGACAGAAAATTTAGCAATGGACAGTAACATGTGAAAAACATGTCTTTTCAATTCACAATGACTCCATACAGTAGAGTGAGGAACTGTGTATAAGTATGATAACTATTTTATTTATTTACAATGAAATAACTTAAAAAAATGAAAGAATAATACGCATCAATGTTGTAAAAAAAACATTTTCTTGGTATTTCCTGCTTCTACCTTGGAACCGACATGAGCCCTCGCGCTGCTTTTAAATATGCAGACTAGATATAAAACGAATTTATGTTGAAGCGGAAAGGGGCAGTTTCGTGAAACGAACTTGCTGGGATTGATATAATGATGATAATGGAAAAGCGGGCGTGGAAAGTGGAATCCTGATGAAAGTATCTCGTATTGTACCGTATCGTCCCAAAATAGCGACTCGTAAGTAATTTGTAAGTGGGCTACATATACAACGAAAACAAACATCTATCAACTTAATGGAGGAATCTTATTTCATGGATTAACCTTCCAAAAATTGATTTTAGGGAATAAATAAATCATAAATTTAAAAATTTCAACAAATGCTTTGCCAAATCTTTGGCTTTGATGAAATAAAAACCAAATACATGGCGCAAGAGCATAATTTATTAAACCCTCTTTATATTTCTTACAGGGCCAGGATAGCTCGGACGGTAGATGTCTGACTTAAACGCAGGTAGGCCGGAGTTCGACTCCCAGCGCCGGCGAGAACACCTAGACATTTTTAAAATGTCTATAGGCCACAGGTCGATTCAGCCTGAATAAAATGAGTACCTTGGGTAAAACCAGGGGTAATAATAGGCGGTTGAAGCGTAGAACTGGCCCTGTTACCTTCCTTGTATACCGAAGGCCCTAGAGATAGCAGACTACCCTGCTATAATCCCAAAGCCGCGTTAGCGGTACAAAACGGGAGACTAATATTATTATATATATCTTACATGTTTCAGCATAACCTCGTCAGAGATCGGAGTAGATACAAATTCATAAGGAGACAGGTCAACGAATGTCTCTTGCAATTTCCCACTTCCAGTCGATAGCTAGAAAAGTACTACATATCTACTCTGAGGCCATACACGAAACACGACTCGATAAAGTCGATTTCTATCTGTTGTGTAACTATTTACTTGAAATAGAAATTGAAAGTGACATTCGTTAACCCGTCTGGGTATTAATTTGTATCTACCTGGACCTCTGACAGGGCAGGGCCATGCCGAAACATGTACAGTATAACAGAGTTAACAAAAACCCTCAAGGTCACTTGCAACGCATAAACGAACGTCTGTCGTCTCTTCTCCTCACGGTTGCAGATCACTCGGTATTACTATAACATCCTATGGATACCCATTTATATACAGAGGGTTTAAATTAAAAGAGTCCACCCTAATATTTGGCTATTTAAGTGGATTTTGTGAAAATGCTATACCTAACAGGTCGATTTTTGTTCCAAAGGTCTTTCCAACAAATCTTTTAACGAAATAGATATATGTTATTTGTCAACCCCTCCTTTCCAGTAGGTACCTTGTAACGGTCCGAAAGTCATTATTATTTTTGCTCCACCCTGTATACTCAGTCCGTTAATCATGTTTGTGTTTCAAAGTATTACGTAATTCTTTTCCCACATTACGATATATTTTCCGTTTGCCCAGAAGTAAAGCATTTGTTTATCTTCGGTGAGTTATCAAAAGAATTTAATGTTTTTTTGAGACTGAATTCTACCAGAATGTTTACATAAATTCTCAAGTGCCTTTGAATTCTCAAGATTAGTCGTTAGAGCTGAGCTAGCTTTTTGGTGAGAACCGAAAAAACTGCTTACGGAAAATGAGTATTTTCTGATTGGTTTACAACTCTTAGTGGGATGTTCTTAGGAACATACCCAGGCTTTTTATTGGATAAACTACCTGATGAGTGCTAGAATGGGAGTGTAAATTTCTGTGTTTGAAAAAAATCTTGTCTTGAATTAGGACTAGAACAAAGTAGTCACGTTGGAACTGTAGAGGTGATCAGTTCGGAGTAGTCGAGAAGAGAGATCAGTTCTGGTATTCTAGAGTAAGAAGCTGGTACCTTTCCGTCAGCAGGCCCTTTGCCTTGCTGACGGAGAAAATTGTTGATAATAGTTCAATGGGGATAGTTGTTTGTATTTAGTACAGTTCAGTTTTTGTTCCAGAGTCGAAGTAGGCTTAAGTGGCTGCTGTGGTCGTAGAGTGTAAATTCTCGACCGGATTTTGTGTTTCTAGTGATGGATTAAACTGATCCATTGGTTTTCTTTTGCCGAAAAGTTTTTCGTTTTTTTAATAAGTTTAAATAATAGTAATAGTACCCAAGTGTTGCATACAATGAACGAACAATGGAATTTCATCTCTAATATAATTAATATCTGTACTTTATCTGTCAAAATGAGTGTCGTTATGTGCCGTCACAACAAATGTGCTGTAACATCAGGACAATGTCTAAGACCGTAACTGCCGCATGGATGGAATATGGATCACCCACGGATAAAGAACACAACAAGGTACTCGCGCTATTTTTAATTGTTGAACTCTTACGTTTTCTCGCCAATTAGTAAAATGTTTAAAGACTTTTTAACAACTTTGCTAAATTTTTATTTGTTTCAATAAAGTAAGAATTGTGTTTAATTATTAGATTTTCTTTACCAATATCTATCCTTCTTGTAAAGTAATCATGCATGAAAGTAGCCTACTGTAAGTATAGATATTCTTACTTAGTTTTATATTTTATTTTATAAGTAAACATATATTATATTTTCTTTTTTTAATTATGGCGCCCCCCGAGCAATTGAGTTTCAATTTTAATTAACATCTATTAAGAATCCACACCGCTAGGTCTCTGAAAACTTAGAGCTACCGAGGTACATCAAAAAGTTAAGTAGCACCAAGTATATTTTTTATTTTGTTTAATTTGGCATTTAACGTGTCTAGCTCTTCTTCTTTCTAATCCCTTAATGCTACAAATTTGACGCCCCTTCGTGGGACTGCTAAAACCTATATACCACAAATCTTTAATTTTGAATAGGGAATATATCACATGTTTTATTTTTAGTTCGTGTACGAACTACATTGCTCACGAATCTCTATTTTAAATTTAATACAACATAGTTCAATTTAAAACAACTTAAAATAAAAATAAAATAAACTATATTCAATTTTAATAAATACATACATTCAAATATATGTATTAATTAAAACAATATAACCGTATAGTATAAAAATAAAAACAAGGAGAATAATGACACTTTTAAAATGATAATTATGTCACTAATTAGTCTTTTTATGATCGGTTATTGCTCACAATTTATGTATCAATTACTAGATAATACATTTTTCTAAATGCGTTATCTATGTATTTAAGTAAATAGAAACAGTACTAATTAAGATAATTTCGCACTCGTACCTCATTCTAAAACTACGAGGAAAATGCTGTTAATAAAGTGCGATATTACTGTAGGTACTAAACCATAATAATGAGCACATATATTATTATAATATAAATTAGTCAATGACAATGGTTTATTTGACAACTTAAGTAAGATCTATTTGTTTAGTTTTGGCGCCTTGTAAAGTATAAATCTTAATATGAATAATTGGTGCTTAAAGAAGTAAATAGCGAAGGAGAAAAGTTTCCCTGATACAACATGTAAAGTTTATCTAGCTATGATATTTCTTGCTTAGTGCATGGGGGTATGTATTTGGTTTCGAATTTCATCCTACTATTCATTTAGGATTTCTTCCTCAATTTGCTATTCTTTTCCGGTCAACATTTGGTCATTGACAGTACACGAGATCAAATTTATCACCTTTAAAACTACATTTTGGTTATAAGCTCTCATTCGACACCTCGTTTGGCATTCTATCTTTTCTAATAACGAAGGAGTTGAGTTCACGAACAGACAGATAATTAGACAAACAGACATGAAACCGAAAGTATATGTTTTTTCTCTTCTTGCTAAGGCAAGTCGAAAAATATATCGCTTGTTTTATTTGGGCGACTTTAGAACAGTAGGTACTTCCAATTACAACTCTGAAACCGGAAGTCCGAGGTCAAATTTCTAACCTCTAATATCATCTTTGGGTTATAAGCTCTCGTTTATTATTCTATCTGTTTTAGTAACGAAGGAGTTGTATTCGCAGACAGACAGACGGACGGAAAGGCAGGCATAAAACCGGAAGTCTATATTGTCTTGCTAAAGCGCGTCGAATAATATATCGCTTGTACTATTTCGGCGACTTTTAAATAGTACCTCCAGTTGCAACTCTCAAATCGGAAGTCCGAGATTCAATTTCTTACCTTTAATACCATCCTTGGGTTATAAACTTTCATTCGACGCCTCATTTGTGAAGTTGTGTACAAAGTCTCTGGGACAGGCAGACATGGATAATTCAACGTTTTCGCGTTTTTTAAAATGGGTGAAAACAAAATACAAACGTTATGAACATATAAGCAGTGTATTTTCCATCTGACGATGTCGGTAACAAAGTAATTTTGAAAGTGTCGGCCTCATTCGAACTTTATTAATTTCCCTGGAAATGCCTTCCTCCATTACTTTCCTCATCAACTCAAAACCAACAGGATGTATACACTTTCATTAATCAAAGTCTATTCACTCCTTTCCATTTCTTTGCCTTTGTTGTGAATAAATTGATTTTGTGACATTGGTTTCGCCTAAATAGAAAACGGCACTCGCACTCGCACATTTCTATTATTCCACGTCGAACGTCGAGGTCGTAATAATTATTTGACTAGGCGTAGTGATGATATTATGAGTAATAGGACTTGGTGAGGAAGTCTTTAGTAAAATAATCCATCAAAACGTCTTATTTTTACAGAATAAATTACTAAATTAGAATAAAGAGGACTTGTTGATTGTTGCTTTACGCAGAAAACGAAAATTTTACTGAAAATTGTGACTTCATTATTCTAAACAAGATTTATTTATTTACAAAGCTCAACAAGCCTTGAAGACCTAGAGCTTCAACTAATATAATACTTATATATATTATATAATTTTATGGGAAAAATTTAGAAGATTAATTTATGTCAGAGACCACGAGATCATAGATTTTCATCGCCCTGTGTATGACCAAAAATTAGTAAACAGTGTTTCGCGGAAAGTGAAAATCGTTAGTGATTCTCTGAACGGACTTATACATTTATGCGGTAGGATTAGAAAGTACCTTTATTTCGTTTAAAAGTTAACAATAGGACGTTTACAAATGATTCTTAGAAGGAGAGACGATAAATACGATGGTTGAGTTTTAGAATATAAGATTTTTTTGTTTAGCATGTAGAAAAACAAGAGTAATTTTGGTGTCTCCTGGAATTTGATAAAACGGAAAAGTTGTATACAAAAATAATCTGTTCTTGAGAAATGAAAGTATGGATGTAATGTGTAGAGAGGATGTTTTCTGATTGACGAGAAAGACGGATGGAAGGGGAAGAGAGTGTTGAGTCTGAATTTGATGAGGAAGAAAGTTTTACTGTGTAAAGAAGATCTGAAGAGACCAGTCCAGTTTTTGAAAAGTAGTAAGTTTGTGTAAAGTGGTGAAGTTGGTGGCCGTGATACGCAGAATCGTGTTGAAACAAATCGTTGATCGAGTTGAGAAGTTCAATCTACTCGTGTCCGAAGAGATTTCAGTATTCTGTCTGGAACGAGTAGCCGGGTTATATCAGTTGGCACAAGATATCGAGCAGAGAGAAAATTGAGGAGATATTACGAGCGAGTGCTGTTGTTTATTTGTGAAACAGTTTGTACGAGAAAGACCGCCATAGCATCCAAGCAGCACGTGTGGGAGAATCCAAAGAGAAGAGGAAAAAAGGTTAGTCAGATTATTTGTAAAAAGGAGAGAGTGTTGTATACCACATACCAGATTTTTTTGTTATTGAACAGTTCTACAGCATAACATAGTCTTTAATAAATTCAAAGAATAAATAAGTAATCTATTCAAAAGGAGAAAATTAAATTTTGTTTTTTTTGTATAATACTAAGTACAGTCTACCGAATCATTTAAATAAATTTTTTGTAAAAAAAAGGAGATAGCAGAATTAAAGATAAATTTATTAGATAAGAAATAGTAACAACAAAATCGATTTTAGCATTCATTTAAATCTTATATTTATGGTATTTTGGATAAATAAATAATATTTCTAGTTTTTATGACATTGAGTGTATTTATTTTCCCTGTTTTGTCCTGGAACAAGTAAACAACCAGAGATGCTAGAAGCCACAAACTAAAGGTAATAGATTAAAATAAATTAGCCCTGAGAATAAATCTTATCTGGAGAGTTTTATTTAACTTTAGTTTTGTTTCCATAAGTAGTGATTAATATAATTGGTTAATTAATTGAAATTAGAATATGCTGATCAATCTCAGAACAGAGAGAAAAGGTACAGCATAACAATACAAACTTGTATTAATTACAAAACTTGTACTAAGTGGGATGGTAATGGTACTTTGTCCACTTATGCCCTTGTCTGCTAAATTCAAGTAATTGAAGGAAAGTAAGAAAGCCATTGAATAAAGGGAAACTGAAATATACGAACTCTTACTGAATACAATCAAAAGATAAAAAAAAGCGAAAAAATAATCTCAGAGGAGGGTCTGTCAGAGTATTTCAGATATACCTGGCAGCACTAGAATCCATAAGAAGGATGGAATATGTTCTCCTTGCACCGACCGATCAGTCTCACATAATTTCTGTTGAAGATAATAGAAAAATATCTTGATAGACACATTACGGAGGGGCCACTAAAGAATCATCCTCTCAATGGCAACCAGCATGCATTAATCATGGGGATATTACGTTATCCACCTTTCTATATATAAAACGCGCATTTATTAATGTACTACCAAATTTTCTTTATGGGGCAGCGTTCTCAAAAGGTATATCTGCTATCGTATGAAACTGGATCAAAACAATGCTGGAAATAGCCTGGAAAATAGACTGATTCTAACCGACGTCCACGAAAAGGAGATTTTAGCCAAAACAGCTGAGGGGTACCCACAGGGGGAGTGCTTTCTCCCCTCCTGTGGTTACTCCTGGTGGATAACTTGATTTTACTCCTTGGAGCACAGGGGGTAGAATGCAAGAGGGTAATATGGCAATATTTTATCCAGCAGACTCCTTTTTTTTAATTGCGCCGTAAAGCCAAGCTTTATTGGAAATGTCGAAGGATATGTGGGAAAACATTTATTTATAATCTATCGGCAATAATTTATTCCACCATAAATCAATAGTTTTAACAGAAATAAGTGTTCGAGCTTACATTTTTCTAGCTTTTCGACTCTCGGAATTTAAGAGATATCGTTGCCACCTTTGACTAAAAGATGCGGCTTTTAGATGAGAATTTTAGAAAGGATGCGACCTTAAAGATGTTCAGGTATAAACCAGCGGATGGTAGCTTCGTACCGTTATCCACTCAAGGAAGTGTGTTAACCAAATACACGAACTCTTGTACTGAGCTTTTTTTAGATATTTAAAGAGACGCAGGAAAATCTGCATACAGACAACTGTGATACAGGTATATTTGGATTCCTAATACCCTAAGGAAGTTGTGCCAAGACGAGATACCCGGGAGACCTTTGACACTTCACGTCCCGTCACCACTCTGAGACTTTCGGCGTCCAACTAAAAAACTTCCCCTCTGTCAATCCAGACATTAGGATAGAAGCTCTACCCGTTCAATGCCCATCTTGAACAAACGCCACTTGTCTGGTACCAAGTGCTTAACTATTTCATTTAGTAACGCAGCACTACAGCCGACACTCGTGCGTCGTCGGCACCTTTGATGAAACCCTCGTGATGACATACTGTCGGCGTGGGCAATGAACGAGTTAAGGCATAACATATCTTCTGATGCCCATTCATCCGGCCACAAATTCATCGAGAAAACCACACCCACAATAACCACCAAAAACTTTCAATCCACTGCCTTAGTGAGGCTGACATCTCTCTCACGTTGTCTATGTCTCATGCTCTTTTTTCAGCCTACGAGTTCCTCTTCTCTCGTTCTTTTGAAACTCCTTGATAAATTTGTGGATTCGTGTCTACCACCATTCACCTTTCATTGTTTTCGCCACCATTTCTCCTACAAAACAGAACATTCTTCAGTTATACTCTCTTTAAAACTCCTCTCTTTCATCCGCCCAATGCTGACACTCCAACATCGTACTGAGTACATTGAGCAGATATGTACATTTTTATATAATATAATAAACCTGTAGGCAACAACCACTGTCAAATTACATACTAACAGCAATCTCATAAAAATAGAACAGAGGGTTAGACAAGGAGACCCAATGTCACCTAAACTTTTTAATATGTTGCTAGAACATGCTTTTAAGAATTTGGATTGCATGACGAAGGGAATAAAAATAGATGGATAATATCTAAACAATTTAAATTTAGCCGATGATATAGTCATACTAGCTGAAGGTCTAGGTCTGGCAAGAGAGATGGTACAGGAACTCATTGTGGCTAAAGAAAATATAGGTTTAAATATAAACATCTCGGAAACAAAAAAAATGACAAATTTGGTACCGAACCAGAACATTAGTCTTGTTGGGAAAGAAATAGAACTCGTAGATGGATATAAATACCTGGGACACGAAATTATAATCGGCAGGATAATCAGATTCACGAACTGAAGAGAACAATCGGTGTTGGGTGGGCACCATATGGAAAACTGAGAGAAACTTTTAAAAGTGAGCTGCCCACATGCCTAAAGAGAAAGGTATTTGATCAGTGTGTCCTCCCAGACTTGACATACGGAATAGAAACACTTAACTTAATAAAAGGCTCGGTTACCAAACGGAGAGTCACATAGAGAAGAATAAAGCGGTCCATGTTAGAAATAACTCGGCGAGACAGAACAACAAACGAAGAGATCGAGAGAGAACAACGAGAGGGTAGAGACAGTACAATGGAGATGGGCAGGACACATAGCCAGAATGACAGATAGGCGATGGACAAAGAAGTTATTGGAATGGAGACCAAGATAAGACGAGAGAAGCGTCGGTCGACCACCTACAAGATGGAATGACGATTTAAGTAGTCTAAATAAAAACTGGATGAGAGCGGCGCAAGGTAGACGAAATTGGAAACACGAACAAAAGGCCTATGTTGAGCAGTGTACTTTTGAGGCTGGATGATGACTGAGTACATCGTACCTTTTGTATTAAGCTGGATTACTCTTACAACGGCGAGTCATCAGTAGGGTAAAACTAACCTGTTTAACTTCGGCACAGTATAAAGAGGGACAGTAGAACTACTATACTCTCCGAAAAATTGGAAGTAAAATCTTTCAACGCGCATGGCGACCGCGCAAGATTCCCAGTCGCTAGACCACCACTCTTGCATTGCTAGTCGCGTAGAAACGTACGGGTTTTAACAGGGAAAACCAGCATCCACCACTGGTGAATTACTAATTGCGTACTGCCGGTATTACTTCTTGAGATCAAGGTGCCGACATAAAAGAGGTTTTACTGTCCTCCTTTATACTGTGACTTCGGTCTACACCTAGCTCCCACTTCCTATCCATGGGTAAAAAAAAACTAACCTTTGGCAAATTCTCCATCGAATAATTAAAAAGTGGCGTCGCTATATACGCTTGGACGAATATTATTTATTACTGTGTAAACAATATCGTTTTACTATAGTTAAAACCCCGTTTGATACTGAGTTTCAAAATTTGATAGAAATTTGCATTGGAAACCATTTTGAAAATTATCCACTTTGTGTCAAATTATTATCGAATCTGTCGACTAATTTAAATACATCGCGATAAACAAAAATGCCGAAACGATTGAACAGCCGCTGCAAGCAATTAATAGCGAATATAATAATTAAATATTTTGAGGCAAACGCAACAATGGCGGTCCATTATTACTAGTACAATCAGTTGGGGGTTTTTTAATGGCATATAATATATTTAATCATTCAGCCAGTTGCAATGAGATTATAGTGTAATGTTAAGTGTGTGTGTGCTGAGTAAAGGTCTTGTTACTTAATAAAGTTGATTTATTGTCGTTACAAAAAGGCGCATATTTTATCCGAACTTCTGCAGTCCCTCAGGTGTTTACCGATCCCACAAGGATAGAAATTATTTTAATTTATTAATGTTTTAATAAAGAGAAATTTTCTACCCAGCTGGGGTTCGAACTCACAACCCTTGGATTGAAAGCTAGGCTCTCTTGCCACTGAGTCACGGAGGGGGTACCAGTTGGGGATAAATTGATACTTTTTTATATAGATTTATGAAAAAAAGGTTAATACTCACAATCTTCTTATTTATTAGATGTTAAACTACAACGAACAAACAATTATTAACAAAATTTTAAACCAAAAACTCCATAAGAAACCCATGAAATTAGTCTATCCACCACCACAGAAAAAAATCAGTACTCTCTGCTGTATCACATATATTGTTGTAGAATTGCTTTTTTTAAGAAATTCAAAAAAATTATAGTTCAGCAATTAATAAAAAAAATTAAATTTACATCAAAGACCATGAAATCATAGATTCTCATCCCAATCTAATTTAGTTATTAAACAGTGTTTCGGGAAAGTGAAAACGATTAGTGATAATGATTCGACGAAATGAATTGGTACACCAACAAACAATTCGGGATTAGAAAGTGGATATATCATTTGGCGAGAACAATAATGTTTTTAAAATGTTTCCGGGAAGGTTTAATGATAAACACATTGTTTTAGTTTTTAGAAGTAAAAGTAGTATGTAGGAAAAAACTAAGTATGATATTTCTTAAAATTTGACAAATTGGAAAGTTATATAGAAAAATATTTGGTTCTTAAGAAATGGGTATGAAAGGTTTTCAAAGAGGCTTGTTTTTGATTGGGTGGAAAAGATCGGTAGAAGGGATAAGAAAGTTGGAGTCTGAATTTGCGAGAGAAGAGAGGGTCACTGTATAATGGATGTCTGAAGAGAGCAGTCGAGTTTTCAAAAGTGAGAAATCAGTGTAAAGTGGTGTGATCGGCCTTTGCGAGCAGAATCAAGTTGAAACCAAATTGTCGACCGGTTGAAAAGTTAATTTTCCTGGTCCGAGGGAGATTCCTTTGTTTTGTCTAGAACGAGTAGCTGATTGATATCTATTTGCACAAGATATCGAGCAAGGAGAAAATTGAGTAAGAGAATTCGAGCAAGTTCCTGTGTGTTGTTTTGGAAACAGTTTGGACGAGAGGGACTTTGTCGCAACATCCAGAGAGTACGTTGGGAGAATCGAGAACCACGCAATCCAGAAAAAGAGGAAGTGAAGAAACAAAAAGGTTAGTCAAATCATTTGTCGGAATGGAGAGAATTTGTTTATATCAAAACCATATTTACTTATTTGTTTATTGAACATTACTATAACGCAGTTAGTCATTTCAAATTTAAGAATTCAATTCAAATGAATAAAAGTAAATTTTATTAAATTTAGTATGAGAAAATAATAATTTATTTAAATTTTTTTTTGTTAAAACAAAGAGATATCAGAATTAAAGTTTGATTTATTAAGTAAGAAATTGTTGCAACAAAGTTAAAATTTAGTATTTTTTAAATCATATGTACACGGCTTATTTGGTAAATGAATAATATATTACATTTATATGATATTGCATGTTTTTAATTTCCCTGTTCCATCCTGGAAGAAGTAAGCAACTAGAAATACTAGAAGCCACAAATCATAGGTATTGTATCAAATACAAAATTGTGATTAAAGTAATTGATTAATTAATTAAATTAAGAATTTGCTAGTCAATCTAAATAAAAAGATAAAGCCATCCGCCATTTTTCTAGTGTATTATGTGTAAGTATGATACCTACTATTTCTCAACGTAACGACAACGACAAAATATGACTGTTTGTTGATCCTAACAAAAAATGTAAATGTATTTGTAAAATTTTCCATAGTGTCATGCACAGATACAAGAAAAGATACGAGAATTTGTGTCAGACACAGATTCTTGTACAAGAACTGCGCCAATTTCTGCGCAAAGAGCAAAAACGTATAACCTGCTGGTAAAACATCTAAATGTCATAATGGCGGCTGAAAATGGGATCATATGATTTAATGTCTTGATGAATTTATTTGTGTTTTTGTAGGTATTATTTATACAGGGTGTCTGCGTAACTTGGAACCATATGGGAAACTTTTTTATTATCAATTTTACGAAAAAAAGTAATTCCTTATAAAGTGCTCTGCATAGTCTAAAACCCAAGATTCAATCATCAGATATCAAATTTTGTCAACAGTATACGAGGTATGTCAAAAATATGAATTTCGCTCAAGAGCAAACTACCTTTATATTTCAAAATATCAAACAATTTTATTATGAAAAGTTATTAGTAATTAAAAACCATATTCAAATATGCAATAACAGCCTTCTACTTGAAAAAAAAAATTCTGAAATTTTCCCAATGTACCGATTCCGAACATCATTTTTACTTATTAGACATGTAATAACTCTTTTATTAATAATTTTAGGAAAAAAGTTATTCTTCATAAAAATCTGTGCATAGTCTAAACCTCAAGATGCAACCATCAGTTATCCAAGTTTGTTAATTTTATACGAGATATGTCAAATAATATGAATTTAGAAAGAATTCTAAAATATTATTTGACACACCTCGTACAAAATTAACAAACTTGAATAACTGATGGTTTCACCTTGAGGTTTAGACCATGCATAGATTTTTATGAAGGATAACTTTTTTTCCTAAAATTATTAATAAAAGAGTTATTACATCTCTAATAAATAAAAATGATGTTCAGAATCGGGAATTTACGAAAATTTCAGAAATTTTTTTTTTTAAGTAGAAGGCTGTTATTGCATATTTGAATATGGTTTTTAATTACAAATAACTTTTCATAATAAAATTTTTTGATAATTTGAAATATAAAGGTAGTTTGCTCTTAAGCGAAATTCATATTTTTTGACATACCTCGTATACTGTTGACAAAATTTGATATCTGATGATTGCATCTTAGGTTTTAGACTATGCAGAGTACTTTATAAAGAATGACTTTTTTTCGTAAAATTGATATTAAAAAAGTTTCCCATATGGTTCCAAGTTACGCAGACACCCTGTAAATCTTTTATTGATATTTAATATATGGACTACTGTTCTGCTAATAACCATTTATTTAGCCTGTAGTAAAGTTCAAACTATAATTTTGGCTTTTACTGTGTTGCATCATTTTTTAATAGAGGAAAATACAATAGTTCCTAATTTGGATCAAACTGAAGATAATTCTAATGCAAATATCTTAGCATAAAAGATCAAAACAAAATAAAAACACAAATAATCAACCTCAAACAGTCAACGTAAAAATTCTGGTTAACATTAAAATGTTAAATTTATAAGTTTTTAAAAGTTTATAAATTTTATAAGATCTTTAAAATCAGCTGTAGATGCAGTACTACCATACCAATGTAACGTGACACAGGGTCGCAAACAAAATTTCGACCAATCACGTGCCGAATTACATACTATTTTCGATACAAGAACTTGCATGGTGTCATACAGGCACAAATGTACATACAAGAAACGATACAAGAAAGTGTATATAACTTTCTAATATCAGAAACGATATAAGAAATGATACAAGAAAATGCATAGTGTCATACGGCCTTTAGTCAAAATCGATATTTTTAACTTAAGACCTTTTTACTTATCAGTACAAAATTGATATAGGTATGGGTTATATTAAATTTTACAGAAAAAATACAATTCATATAAATCAGATTAACTTAAAAAACACTAATCTAAAATATAAAAATTAAATCTACAAAAAACACTATAGTTTTAATTATTACTATGTTTCTCAGTGTAACCAAAAATTGACTAATGTTTTGAGCGAATTCCTCATTACTTTTCTTAGTGTAATAATACGTGGCTAATCGATCATTCTCCAACCGATATTTCTGTCCCCTGAACATCAAAGGAGCCGACAATAGCTTTCGTCTCCTCTGGAAAAGTGTGAACAGCTTTTGAGATAGGAAAAAGTTGGTTAACAGGCTTGTCCAATAGAACTATGGGAGTGGGACAAATGCCAGAAGAATGCACAAATAGTATATTAGTACCTTTTTATAAACATAAAGGAGATTTACAAAAATGCATAAAATACAGGGCCATAAAACTACCTAGCACCTTTTTAGCACCAAATCTCTCCTATTCGGCCTCTATATGATTAACCAGTTTATTTCTGATGATTTTTCTATAAATAAAATTTAGGGAATGTGAATCCAACTGTGTTTTCTTTCGTAAAATATATCAAAAATAATTCCAAACATAATACATTTTACAATTTAAACCCCCTCACCACTGACCTACTTCTGTTTTTACTAACAAAACCAAAGAGATTGCTTCGATAAATAAACAAGAAAGCAGCTTTTAGCCTCTTCCGCTATAATAAGCAACAACAAAATAAAATACACCTCCCAGTCATCTGTTTTCCTTTCGTATTTCTTATCCTTTTCCGAGCTTTCTTAAATCCTTATAAATACCCACTGATATCATTTTAGAAAGTGGTTAAAAACGCTATATTCCGTTTGTAATCAAATAAAAAAACAACGTGATGACGCACCAGTGAAGGCTCGTGAAGGGTAGAATGTACTTGGTTAAATACCTTGATTTTCCATATCTATTCTCACGCTGAGCAACTTAAAAAAAACTTCTTTTTCTTCTTTTTGTGTAGACATGACTCTGTCTGTTTTTCAATGTGTTTCCAGTAAGTTGTCATTCCATCGTTTTCGTGGTCTTCCCACTAATCGTCTTCTTATTGGGGAACCGTCTCTCGCCGACCTTGCTACTCTATTTGTTGTCATTCGGCTTATGTGGTCGTTCCATTCTACTCTTCCGCTTTTCACCTAGTTATTAATGTTGTTTTAAGGCCAAATTTGGGTCTCGAAGGTAGCTGAAGGTGCCAGTCTTTCAGCTACGATAAAACTTCGAGAAATGCCCACAGCTTAACCAAGAAATATGGCAAATCATACTTCCACGTCCACGTCGTAATCCCTGGGCAATGCATGGCGTGCAATGGGTGTACGTCACGTAGCTGACGGAAGAGGGTGAAGGCGATCTTCCGGCGCCAAAAAACTGGAACACACTGGCTAAGGGAATAAACCCCAACAGAAAATTACTCACCAACCCGCCTGGCAGGCGTGGTGTTTTAATTGCCAATACTCCCCAAAATGTCAACTACAAAACGAAGAATAGTACCCCAGGTGAGTAGCACTAAGTGTCCAGAGTCCCACACCAACGCGTTGGTCCTCCTCAAGGATACTGGGAGAGGCAAAAAGCTGACATTTACAAAATTGAAGAAACAGAAACTTACATATTACATCGGTACCTACAATATCAGATCCATGGCAAATGACGATAAAGTAGCAGAATTAGAGGAAGAACTAGGTAAAATTAAATGGGACATAGTCGGACTATCTGAAGTAAAAAAGAAGAGGAGAAAACTGCATAAATTTAAACTCTAGTCATCGACTATATTACATAGGAAGAGACGAACAAACATACGGAGGAGTAGGTTTTATAATAAATCAGAACTTGAAGGAATCCGTAACAGCAATTAAAAGTATCTCAGATAGAGTAGCCTACCTAATTCTGGAAATAAACGAAAGATTCAAAATAAAACTTGTGCAAACATATGCGCCTACCACACAGCACGAAGACGAACAAGTAGAAGATTATTCTACGACGAAATAACAAAAGCCATAGAGGATCAAAACGTGAATTACACTATCATATTAGGTGACTTTAATGCAAAACTAGGTCAAAAAATGGATGAAATGGAAACAAAAATCGGAGACTATGGATTTGGTTTAAGAAATGAACGAGGTCGTAAACTAGCTGAATATTTAGAAGAACAAAATTTGTATGCCATAAACTCTTTTTATAAGAAGAAGGCAAACCAGAAATGGACGTGGGCATCACCAGATGGTAGGACAAAAAATGAGATAGACTACTTCCTATAAAATAAAAAACATATCTTCGAAGACATCATAGCGTTGAACTCTTTCATTACGAGAAGTGACCATCGACTCTTAAGAGCACGAATATGCATGAACCAGAAAAGAGAAAGAAATAGAAGATTTAAGAAACAACCAATAATAGACAAACAAAAATTAAAAGAAAATGGAAAGAAGCGTTCAGAGAAATCATTAAGGAAAACCTAATATTAAATGATACAACAGACATTAATGCGATTAACACTACATTAAAGAATAACCTTATATAAGCAGGAATAAAAGTTGCTAAGAAAACAAAACAAAGAGACAACAAAATAAGCAGAAAAACGAGAAAACTTATGGAAAAAGACAACAACTTCTAGCAACAAACAGTAGATACAGCACAGAATTTAAAGAATTAAACAAAACCATTAAAAGGAAGGTAACGGAAGATCTCAGAAAATATAATTAAACAGAAGTAGAGAAAGTAATAGAAAAGTATTGCGGAGTAAAATGTCTAAACCCATCACTAGGAAAAAACGTCATATTATCACTTAAAAACAAAAATGGAGAGGAGCAAAGCGACTCAAGGAAACTAACAAATATAGTAGAATCCTTCTATAGCGAATTATATGACACAAAACAGGAGCCTGATAATAACTCAAAAGAAAATCTAAAAAGAAGAATTAAAAATGTCAACTCTGAAATTCTACCCTATATAGACTTCCATGAAATCGAAACCGCCCTATCTCAAATGAAAAATAACAAAGCTGCCGGTCCAGATGGTATCCTTGCTGAAATGCTTAAGGAAGGTAACCAAGCTATTCTAGAGGAGCTAAAACTCCTATTTAATCTATGTCTACACAAGGCAGAAATACCTCACGACTGGAATGAGAGTATTACAATACTGCTATTCAAAAAAGGAGATAAAAGAGACTTAAAAAACTACAGACCTATCTCACAAATGTACAAACTCTTTATTAGAATTATAACCAATAGACTAACAAATAAAATGGACAGTTATCAGCCAGTTGAACAAGCAGGTTTCAGAAAAGGGTTTAGTACCATAGATCATCTCCTCACTATGAAAATATTGATAGAGAAGGCAAACGAATACAACCTAGATTTATGTTTAACCTTTGTAGACTATGAAAGAGCGTTCGATAGTGTCGAGATATGGGCGATAGAAAAAGCTCTAAATAACAGCAGAATAGACTCCAGGTACAGGCAACTTTAGACTCTTACATAACATCTTTAAAACAGCAACTATGACAGTCGAATGGGAAAATAAAACAAACAAAACTAATCCCATAGAAATACGTACAGGCGTAAGACAAGGAGATGTAATATCCCCAAAACTCTTCACCTTAGCTCTGGAAGACGTCTTTAAAGGACTGGAATGGGAAGACATGGGTATCAACATAAACGGGAAGAATCTCAATCACCTCAGATATTGCGATGATGTTGTCCTTATTACAACCAACCAAGAAGAACTAGCCACAATGCTGACTCAACTAGCACAAGCATCGGAGAAGATAGGATTAAAAATAAACATGAGTAAAACCAAAATCATGACAAATACAAACGACAGAATAAATGTAAATATAAATAATGCCAATATTGACGTTGTTGACGAATATACGAATATACCTGGGTCAAATAATCAAAGCTAATAAAGAGAACCAAACAATTAAAGTACAGAGAAGACTCCGATTGGAGTGGGCAGCATTTGGAAAGTTAAGATGGATACTGAAAAGCACAAAGATACAACAATACCTAAAAACCCGTGTATTTGACCAGTGCATCCTTCCTGTTCTGACGTATGGCTCAGAAACAAAATTTAAATAACTCAGAGAAAAATGGAAAGATCCATGTTGGTAATAAAACTACAAGACAGAAAATCAAACAAATGGATAAGAGAGAAAACAAAAGTAAAAAATGTAACTGAACATATAACAGAGTTAAAATGGAGAAATACTCCATTTAGACCTATTGCTAAAGTAGTACCAGATATCTAAGAGACTCATTAATATTCAGCTTAGCCGGGGTGCTGAGAACAAAATCACAGAAGTCAGTCAGAGATATGGATTTTCACTAAACATTAAGAAAACAAAATGTATGATGATCTCTAAGAAGGAACAGCAATTTGGACAAATCAATGTGAACGGTCAACAAATAGAAAAACTAAAAACATGCACCTACCTGGGTACGAACGTCAATGAAAATTGGGACCATTTCCTAGAAACCAAATGTAGGATAGAGAAAGCAAGATCTGCATTTCAAAAAATGACTAAGCTATTCAAATGTCAAGATTTATCAATACCCATAAAAATCAGGTTACCACGATGTTATAATATCTGTCTATACTGCTGTATAGACTTGAGTCGTAGACTTTCATAGACGCCAGCTGCAGGAAAATTGAGGCTTTCGAAATGTGGCTTTCTACATGTTCCAAATATGGTTCACCACAATAAAAACAGTCAAAATCGAATACCTCAGTCACATCATGACAGACAGCGGGAGATATAGACTACAGCAACTAATCTTAGAGGAAAAAGAAGAAGTAAAACGAAGGCGAAACGAAGGAGGACGCCGAAGGATTTTCTGGCTGAAAAATCTACGTACGTGGTTCAAGACAACAACCACAAATCTTTTCAGAACAGCAGTGTCCAAAGTACAGACTGCCAGGAGGGTCGCCAATATCCATAATTGAAGAATTTTCAAAAATGAATAACCATTAAAGCCTCAGAGGTGTAACCAGAGAAGGTTCCCATTGTTTTCAATCTGGTGGGATATAGAGTAACATTTTTGATGTTGTTTTATGTGCTATTAGATTGAAAACTTAGTGTTTTGTTAGCAGTTACCGCTAGGGCATCCATGCCATTTTGTTCGTTGCAATTCGTAACTGCACGCCGGGATTTGTCATGGTTGGGTCAGAGAGAGCAGCATAATAGCCTCCTGATGAGAGACTAATAAGTTTCGAAACTGGTAGAGGTGCTTGCAGCACTCTCTGATTGAACTAGAATATGATGCGGCTGTAGTTTCGTGTTGCAACGAAATTGAAAATAGTTATTTATTTTTGATTTACATGTTTACTCTTATTGGAGTACGAAGGGAACCATTCTCGTTGGAACTTTACCGCGCTGAGCAGATGGGACGTGAATTATAAATTGTAAAATTCCCTCATCTTCTTTAGTCTCAGCATCCGTTCTTGCAAATTGTAGAAGCCTCGGAGGTGTAACCAGAGAAGGTTCCCATTGTTTTCAATCTGGTAGGATGTAGAGTAACATTTTTGATGTTGTTTTATGTGTTATTAGGTTGAAAACTTAGTGTTTTGTTAGCAGTTGCTGCTAGAGCATTCATGCCATTTCGTTCGTTGCAATTCGTAACTGCACGCCGGGATTTGTCATGGTTGGGTCAGAGAGAGCAGCATATGTGCCTCCTGATGAGAGACTAATAAGTCTCGAAACCGGCAGAGGTGCTTGCAGCACTCTCTGATTGAACTAGAATATGATGCGGCTGTAGTTTCGTGTTGCAAAGAAATTGAAAATGGTTATTCATTTGTGATTTACATGTTTACTCTGATTGGAGTACGAAGGAATCGATTCTCGTTGGAACGTTAACGCGCTGAGCAGATGGGACGTAAATTATAAATTGTAAAATTCCCTTATCTTCTTTAGTCTCAGCATCCGTTATGGCTTTCAAATTGTAGAAGCCTCGGAGGTGTAACCAGAGAAGGTTTCCATTGTTTTCAATCTGGTAGGATGTAGAGTAACATTTTTGATGTTGTTTTATGTGCTATTAGATTGAAAACTTAGTCTGAAGAATTTTCCTTTTTTTGAAAGACAAAAGGTCTAATAATAGGCTTTTTGTTTTTTATTTACAATAAAATCTCACTCAATCTACATATGTGTTGAGTTTCATTGCAGTACCTAATCAGCTTCCTATAGAGTAAAATACTACTTACTATTAGAACGTTTGCAAGAAGTCGCTTAGATGGGAAATACATCAAACTACTAAAAATCTTGTACTTGAACCAGAATCGGTATGGAAGGTTCCATGTCTGTAACAGTTGAAATTAGGAGCGGAGTTAGACAAGGATGTGTTTTGTCGACCCAGCTGTTTAATCTTTACACCGAGTTTCTATTTAAAGAGGCCCTGGAAGATTCCAAGGATGGAGTCTGATACGGTGTTGATTGCGGGTTCTGTCTTGGGTCTACAACGATTCATCGACAGGACCAACTCGGTCTGTAAGATAGTTGGTACGAAAATAAACATTAAGAAAACCAAAGCGATGTCAATAAGAGAAACCAAAATATACCTCAACCTTGCGCAATAAACGGGAACATTTCAAAACAGGTCAATAGATTTAAATACCTGGGATTTTGAATCGATAACAGCCCAAATCCTGATCTAGAAATAAGATCGAGAATAGAACAGGCCAGAAAATCTGTCGAAAAAATCAAAATAATGCTATGTGATTCTCGACTAAAACTCGAAATACGATTACGTTTATCAAAATGCTAGGACTTCTTCTCTATGCAGAGACGTGGACCCGTAAAACATCAACTGTAGGTAAACTGAAGGTTTTTGAAATGTGGATCTACAAGATAATCCTCAAAATTTCATGGGCATCGCATACCTCAAACGAATAAGTGCTGCATAGAATAGGCAAGGAACGAGAACTTTTCAACACAGTGAAGGTTATAAAAACATCATACCTAGGCCACATACTGAAAAATAATAAGCAGGGCTGCTCCGTCCATAAGGGCGAAGAGGGGCGGCGCCCCTCGGCGCCGAATCAAAACGACGCCGCGCCGGTAGGTGCTGAAAAAAAATTTGACAATACCGAAATTACCAGAAATAGTAATATTTTATTATCTTGTAAAATTGAAAACTTACCAATCGCAGGTATCTAAATATTAAAATAGCAGTATTACTTTGATCCCATAAGTTCCTTATTTTGATCCTTTGTACGAACCCTGATTTCTCTCATTAAACTGAACTATTAGTCCATTTACTCCCGGTAAAATATTGCAAAACCTCCGAATTTTAGAACAGCTTAGATTTGACATGAAGGCATACACATAGCTAGCATGTCAAAGAAAAAAATTGATATTGTATCGACGTGTGCTTTTGCCCGGGGGGTGAGTGCCACACCTTCTCAGAGGTGAAAAAATATAAGTTCAAAATAAGACCGGAGGTGGACAAACTAACGAATTGTAAGTATGTAAGTACATATAACTATAAAAATAAATTGTTCTATAAAGTTTTCAGATTAAGTCGATAACTTTCGAGTGGTTTGCGAGTGAATATGTTCATTTTTCAATAAAAAAAGCACGTTTTTAAACGCGTTATTCCAAATAACTCAAAAAGTAAGTATTTTAACGAAAATTCCACACCTGTAATTTTGAACCAATCAAAATACGTTATTTTGACAGATCACCATGGCAACGGAGGTATTTTATCGGAAATTTTTTGCTCGTGGGGTACCCAACAGCGAATTATAGTGGAAATTTTTTGACGTTTACAATAACAGAACATTTTTGACAGACTGGTTTTTATTTGTTTACATAATTTAGTTTTGATTCAATTTCTATCACTTGTAGTTACTCAAAACTTATGTAAAATTGAAGAATATACTATTTTCTATCTTGAAATGGTATTCCCATGCAACTACAATGAGTAGAAATTACGAATTTGAAAGCCTAAATAATTGCTGACAAAGCTATGGCGCGCTATTAATCTGTTCATGCAGCTTTGGATTTTCAAATGCAAATTTGGTGTGGAATTTTCTTACCGAATACCACGCGAAGTCAAATTAATATCCGGAAATTTTTTTTTGATCATGAATATTTTTAGAAAATTTCCCTCGTCTGCGACTCGGGAAATTTTCAAAATATTCATGATCCCAAAAAAATTTCCGGAAATAATTTGACCTCTAGTGGTATTACTAGTGAAAACATATCCTTGGAAATTTTTTTTTTCAAAATGTCAACTTTTTTTTAATAAAACAATTTTTTTAAAATAATCACTTTGAAACTGTGAAACTTAGAGAGCATATAAAAATACATACAGTCGGAAAAATGAAAGAATACCCATGAACGAACATATAAAACACGCTGTATTTTCCTGTCACCGTGTCACAAAGAAAATGGTCCAGTGCAAGTACATGTAACAATAATTATTACATGTACTTGCGCTGGCCAATTTTTTGTCTGACACGGTGACAGGAAAATACAGCGTGTTTTATAAGTTCGTTCATGGGTATTCTTTCATTTTTCCTACTGTAAGTACATAAATACATAAATACATAGGTAAATTGTAAAGCTGTAACGATTAATTTTATTTGAGATGCTAATTAGGCGGAGATTTTTGCTATTTTTTTTATAAGAAAAGGCACCAACTTTATTTTTGGCGTAAGTGGCTTACTTTTGATGCTAGAAACATTTTTAAAAAACAAAAATAAAGCTTTTTTTTAAGAGTTTAAGAACCTATTTTCCACGAGCTACAACTCTGCCTCTACTAGGTCTACTGACTCCGTGCATACACAATTTTTTTCGTTTTTTTATAAGCCATATTTTTTATAAGAAAATTGTTTTCAATAAAATAGACACTTTTTGTGTTATTTGCACCGTGGTTTTATGTTGAAAAATGAACATATTCACTCGCAAATAACTCGAAAAGTATTGCCTTGCGGACATATATTTTTTCATCCCCGAAAAAGTGTGGCACTCATCCCCAGGGCAAAAGCACACATCGACGCAATATCAATTTCTTTCTTTGATATGTTAGTTATGATAGTGTAATCTGTTCTCTGATAGTGTAATCGTTGTTTTTTGTAAATATTTATAGTATTCATAATAACTTATCAACATATTACCTTCATGCTTCTGAAAATCTAAGAGCAGATAACTAAGAGTTACCACAAGGAGAGACAGAATACCAAATAATATCATCAAGCAAAGAAAAAATCAAAGACATAGTAGAACATGTAGCAAAAAAGAAATAGAAATGGGCAGGTCATGTGTTAAGCACACCGTCATGTGGAATAGCGACAGCGGGCGAACAAATGAAGCAGAGATCGGCCACCAACGCGCTGGGGTGACGATGTAAGAAGAACTGCCGGGAACCAAATGATGGTAGCTCAAGATAGGGAGACATGGAGAAAATTAGAGGAGGCCTATGTTCGGCAGTGGACGATAACGGCTAGATTATGACGATGATGGTACTTTCCTAACACATAACAAATAGTTTGTAGGTATACCGTATACCGATTCACTAAGTTGCAAAAAACTACTTACAAAGGAAGAAGGAAAGGGGCGCTTAAAATTACTTTCCCCGGAGAGCTTGAAAGCCTTGGCGCAGTCCTGATAATAAGTACCAATATGCTTAAGTAATAGTGAAAGGAAAGATCCAGCGAAAGAGTGGACTAGGAAGAAAAGACTATCGTGGATAAGAAACATCCGACAATGAACAGGGCTAAATTTTGAACAGCTAATAAGAACAGCTAAAGTCAGTCTGTAAATATTCTAGTAGCCAACCTCCATTAAGAAAAAGAAGATTACTTCCATTAATGTCTTTAATGGAATCTTCGAGCGGCCGTGGAGTAACGGCATATTCGCTGGCCTCATACGCAAGTGCACGTGGGTTCGAGCCCTGCCAAAGACAAACCATTTTCATTTCCAATAATGACACGAGCCGTCTCACCGTACCTCGGAGAGCACGTTAAGCCGTCGGTCCCCCTGGGCTAGTGTACATCGGCACTAGTTACTTCAAACAGGGTTAAAGATGTAAATGGCGCCGGAACTGTCCGAAAGGATCTCCCCGGCAAAAATGCCATACGATATTATTATTATTATGGAATCTTCGATATTTTTATTTTGTTTTATCCTCTGTTTCCCCCTATCTCTCTCACACTGGTAGTATTCCTGTATTTTATCTTTTATTATTTTATTTTAATACATAATAAATATTACATTTTCTTATAACATAGCAAGCCGGTACCTAAATACATAAACTACAGGATTCCTTCTTTACTATACCTGTATGTGTAGTCTGGTCTGCTTTCTGGAGCAGAGTATATTATATGGGGAACAGAACGCGGCCGGCCTCATCCATTCTCATCAATACCGGGCCTAGCAACAGAGCTAGAGCCGCGCCGTTTGTTCCCTTTGTCAAATACAGGAAGGGCAGGATTCCATGTGATGCATTCCACTTGGAATTTGACAGCAAAAACGGATATATACTGCGGCCTGCGATAATTCTTTCTGATTAAATGGAAAAAGTACGGATGCTCGATGCTCTTCCCCCCAACCCCGGCCGAGTTGTTCGCTTTATTTATGAAAGTGTACATTACTTACAGGATATATTTGTGTAAGACGAAAATTTGTAGGATTGTATACCGACAGATATTTTTTTTATTTATTTAAATTAAAGTCTCGGCAACTATTGGCCATTGACACTGGTACAAAATTATTACAGTATGTTTACATACAATAATTACAATTTGTATACAAGTTACATCTTAATACAATAATTACACTAAGTAGTAAAGGTGACAAGTCTTTTAAGCAACAAATTATGGCACTGTACATGTTTGTAGAACCGAGTAGTTCACTTAAATTGTTTTGGAAGTCGTAGTAGGCTGTTTGAGCTCTGTAGTTGACACATTCTAGTAATATGTGCTGGACTGTTAATGGGTCATCACAATGTTCACAGCGAGGACGATTTTCAGTGGACATCAGATATCCATGAGTAAGACGAGCGTGATCTATTCTGAGCCTTCTGATAATAATACTGTCTTTTCTGCTCATTTGCGGCATGGTGATGGTGGTAACAGGTGCTCTGATGAGCACCTCTGTGGAAGCAGATTGAGCTCGTATGAGATTTATTTACATAAAATCGAAATACGTATAAGCACGTAGTGGAGGCCCTGGGTTGTAATCAAGTCTGAATCATCTTTACTTTCAGTTTATTTTTACTCACTTTCGTGAGTATAAAGGAACTAGTTCGCTAAAGATTATTATCACGGTGAACGACAAGTCATGAATGCAATTTTAGATTCCCTTGTCGACTAATTCATCACTCTGTTTTGCTTTATATTTACATCTTAAAAGGCATCAGAATACACTAATCCGAATTTTAGTTTTCCGCCTCTTTTAACTTGTCTATTTTAAAACGTTTTTATTTGCTTGGCTTGGTCTTTGTAACTATGTCACTATTTTCGCAAATTTTGTAATCCATTTTAAAATAGTTATGTGCTACCTAGGCACCTGAAATTTTCAGAATAGCTCGGAAATAGCTAACAATAAAATATTTAACTGCTAGTATATGGATAAATCGATTTTTTCCAATTTCAAACTATTTTAAAAATGTGACTAATGCAATTACATTTAAATTCCATTTTAAAGTACGTTAGGTCGTGGCTCAGTAGTAGAGCATTAGACTGTAGATCGAGAGGTCCCGACTTCGAATCCGGCTGTACGTATCCTTTTTTTTTTAATTTTTATAATAAATAATTAAAAGTTAGTATACTAAAAATTCATATTGTAAATATAATACAGGGTGTTTCATTAAGAATTGTCCATATTGTAACTGGAGAAACCTTGGAGAACAAAATACAAAGATTTAACCCAAAACACCTAAATAAAATATTCTTCCTTACCGAGATACAGAGTGTTTTATTACAAATGTTCTAAAATGATTTTAGCCCATTGTTAAAGCACCTTTTAATATTTTTTGTTCATACTTGACACACAGTTTACACATGTTCGGATACTTTAACTAGTGTTACAAGATTTCCACTGTTGCCAGTGGCGTGCTGTAGGGATATACTTCAATTTCACCCCTTTCCCCCTTACAATGTACGCCACTGTCGTAATAATTATTTCAGCATGTTTTCTGATTCTTCGTTACTTTTTACGTAAATATCATCCTTTTGTCTCAATGCGATAGAGATAGTAGTTTTCACGTTATTTAGGTTTTAATGTAATGGATTCAATAAGATTATGTATTTTAAAACGTTTCTTGTACTTTCCTTGGTCTTTGTCGCTATGCCACTATGTCCGCAAATTTTTTAATCAATTTTAAATATACTTCTAGGCTACCTAGGCACCTGAAATTTTCACAGAATAGCTCAGAACTAGCTAACAGTGCAATATTTAACTGCTATTATATGGATAAATCTTTTTTTTAATTTCAAACTATTTTAAAAATGTGACTAATGCAACGCCATTTAGATTTCATTTAAAATACGTCAACAAATCGATAACTAAAAAATGATGGTGACTCAGTGGTAGAGCATTAGACTGCAGATCGAGAGGTCCCGAGTTCGAAACCCGGCTGTTGCGTATGTTTTTTTAATTTTTTTAATAATTAAAAGTAAATAATAAAAAATTAAAAATTATACTTAAAATTCATATTTTATAAGTTAATTGAGTAAAATGGTATATATAATATGAGTTTAAATCTTCTAGAGAAAATATGCCTCTAAAAAAGTCGATTACAAAATTCTTTTATGACATAGAAATTGACACAACAAAATAGTTTATAATTTTATATTGGGTCCTATAAATAGTGAAAATGTTTTATTATAAAAAAGTTCTTTTTATACAAATGTAATTATTTAACACATATTCTTATTGAATGTAGTTTAAAATACATAGTCTTATATGGAATCCATTATCTTTGAACGCAAATAACTTGAAAACTACTTTCTCTATCGCAATGAGACAAAAGAATGATGTTTATGTAAAAAGTAACAAGGAATCAAAAAAACATATTGAAATGATTATTACGGCAGTGGCGTAGATTGTGAGGGGGAAAAGGCGCGAAAATGAAGTATATATCCCTACAGCACGCCTCTGGTAACAGCGGAAAACTATCTTTTAAAACTAGTTAGAGTATCCTAACATGTGTATACTGTTTTTCAAGTTTGAAAACAAAATATTGGAAGGTGTTAAAACAATGGGCTAAAATCATTTTAGAATAATTGTAATAAAACACTCTGTATCTCGGTAAGGAAGAATATTTTATTTAAATGTTTTGGGTTAAATCCTCGTATTTTGTGCTAAGGTTTCTCCAGTTACGATATGGACAATTCTTAATGAAACACCCTGTATATACAATTTTAAATATTTTCTTAGATTTATATCAGTTTATAATTGTATATTGGGTCCTATAAATAATAATGAAAACGTTTTATTATAAAAAGTCCTTTTTTTATAAAAGTGTAATTATTTATGTTGTATGTCTATTATAATTTAATGTTTCAGCTTTTATATTTTATATTTTTTCCTGAGTGCTGAGTTTTATTTGTAAAATTTTTGGCAAGCGTTAATTTATAACATGCTATGTTAACAAATTATTTATATCTTCTTTATTTTTGAATAATTACATCTGTCCACTTCAAAAGGCGCGCAGTCTATTACACCAACAAATTTTGATAAAGTAGACTCTACAATTTATAATGAATAACATCAAAGTATAAAATACAAGTTTATGAGTTATAAAGCCGATCCAATCATTACGTATACGTTTAATTAATATCTCAACAAGCCAGATACTTATTTCTCCGGTGCACGTAACAGCATCATCTCCTTTAGATAATAATCCGGCGATGTAATGTAGGTGACAAGTGACAGCCATAGTTGGCAACGAGTGGGACATGTTTCAACAGGCTTGCGGCGTGCCTAAGAGTTCGCTGTCGTTAACAAAAGTATGTTCTTGCATTTCGTATTTGTTAATGATCACGTGTCTCACCCGGTTGCCTATTTTGTACCTAGCACACTTGTTCTGAACGTATTTCCTAGACGTTGTGTGAGGAATTGGTAATATTTGGATATATACAAGGTGATGCTGTTAAAATTACTAAATAAGTAGTAGACAGTATTCTTATTTCATAGTAACAATTATTGTTGACAATGTTATACTAATTTTCCATGTATTTGATTGTTTCATTTATAAAGCTCTCCTTTTTTGCTTCTATTATAAATTACCCTGTAACATTTCTCAACTCTTTTCTGCTTCTGGTTAGTACCACACCGGCATCTGCAAATGCAAGATATTTGTGTTTCTCCGTACACATAAATCCACTTTTATTTATCTCGCCTTCTTTTATCATTTTCAAACAAATATACTAAATTGGAGGAATGATAACGGGTATATCAATTTTATAAACCTACGTTAATATCAAATTTCTGATTCTCTGTCATATACTTACCACTGTATTTATTGTTTTTAAATCCATGACATTGGTGTGTTTAAGATTTGACTGGTGTATCAAGTAAATTTTCTTCTCAAATTAAGACCCGTACTCCTCGCTTCCTCAGCAATTTCTTTGGATTTCAGCCTTCAGCATAAGGAATTTGACAGTACCGAAGATAAATACGTTGTTGACAGTTCTCTCTAATTCATTGTGAGTACGTTACCTTCGTAATTTACAAATTTACAAAAGTTACAAATAAACAAGAGACTAAAAATATAGTTACGTCTAGAAATCAATACATACAATGTTTTATTGAAACAGTGCATAGTTGATTATTTTTTCATTTAAGTTATACTTCTTTACGATCAAGGGTGAAGTTTTATAATTCCCTGGCGCATGCGCAGACAGACAGTATGTAGTTCGTTGCTAATCTTTCAAATTATGTATGTATCAGCGCAAATAAGTCATTAAAATGATATATTAGTGTTCTTAGTAAATTTATTATTTATTATAATTTTTGTGTCTTTGGATTTGTCTTCCTCGGGCGTAGAAGATAATAAAATATCTATTTTTATACTTCACTTTGATCTATTTGCCACCGTGATGTATAATTATATCCGCCACGTCAATAGCACGGGGCTTGGTAGCTCGGTTGGTATAGCATTGGACCAGAGATCGAGAGATCGCGGGTTCAAATCCCGGACGATTCATATTCATTTTTTTTTTATTTTTTTTTATTTTTGGTATTGTTAAGTTTTGGTTAATTTTTGGTAATTATTATTAATTTTTGGTATTGTAACTGTTAAGCATATTTATTTCGTTAAAATTATATAATAGAAGTATAACTTCTTACGTGCGTACAAAGTACACACACATTCTTTTTATTAGATATTTATTGTTACTTTATAATCTTGTGCAATCTGCAGCTTGAACATAACTCAAGGTGGATTAACAAGTAAATTTTTTGTTCCTGTTGCATATTTAAATTTAATAGCATGCTTTATATTTTCTAACACAGTTAATCCATTAATGACTTGTTAGCCGATGATTAGTCAAAGACAAAGAGAGTACAATGCGAAAAGCCAGAGCTGGCGCGTGACCTTGAGCGAAAATACACAGCGACAAATGCAGAATACGGGTAGGTCAGCCGCCAGTACTCGCTTGTCGTGTTGTAAGCATGTTGTTTATCTGTTGATTACCTTTATCAATATTTGATTTGTTTCATACGGTATTTATTGTTATTATTTGAATATTTTATTTAACTATTTTGTGATATTTATGATTTTTATAATTTTGAATATACTTTGAACTAATGACTTTTAGCTTCTTTTTATTAATGTTATTTGCATTATTTCTCTTTGATTTGTTCTAGTATCTATTCTTTCTCGTGGTTCTGACCTATAAAACCGACCCCGCCCATAATCTACCCAGACTGACCAACGATGCCTTCAAGCTTATTGGGTACTAATGTTCTAAAATTAATTCCTCGTAATCTAGATCACTAGGTACCTATGGCAAAAGTGAAAATAACAACTGGCGAATTAGATCTAATAAAGAAATAGACGAACAATAAAGAAAACCAAAACTAGCACCATACACTAGGCTGCAACTAGCTTCAACCAAACCTCTTTCCAGTGGACAGATGCATGAGAGCAGAGTTCTCAGAAAATTACTAAATGTAAGAATGCAAGGAAAACAACCTCAAAGACCAAAAAGGAGATGGGAAGACGAAGTACATCCATCTATATAAGAATTTTTACAGCTGTCGCCGCCATCCTTCGTTCAGCCAACGTCTGAAGTCCTTTCTGTTCTGCCATTCTCCATCTCTAAGGTCTCGTCTTTCCATGGCCTCGTCCACTTCATTTCTCCATGATCTTCGGGGTCTACCTCTTCTTCTCTTTCACATTGGGCTCCAATCAGAAATCTTTGATATCTACCTTTTACGATCTACTCTTCTTACATGTCCGAACCAAATTAAACGTCTTTCTTCGATGTGGCTGAGTATGTCTTGTTCTACTGCCATTATTTGTTTTATCTACTCATTTCTAATGCGATCTATTCTTGTCACTCTGCAGCTTCCTCTCATGAACTCCATTTCAGTTGCTGTAATTTTCGGCCTGTTTCGTTTGTTTATTACCCAATTCTCTGCTTCATTGGTCAATACACTACGTACCAAGGTGTTACTTCTCTTCTTTGTATTGAAACGGTTCAAAAGAACCCAATTATTTTGCCTTATGCAGAAACCAAAAATTGTAAATTTATCGTAACATATTTTTGTCTCAACCTGTAGACATAAAAATATAGCTTCATATGCCAAGCGATAGTAAGGAATTTATTTAAACGTGAGAATTTGAAGTTTATCTGTCTTGTTACAGAAAGACGTTATTGTATTTTACGGTCATATATTCGATTCTCCGTGTTACGTTTGTGATGTAAAAAAAATAGTTACAATGTAGCTAATAGTCGTTTTGGCTCCATTATTCCTGGTAGTTAGATACAAATACGTGCTCATATCAATGTCAGAAATCGCGGGTGTTAATTGTGGACTCAGCAATATCTTTACTTAGAACTGTAGAACGGAGTGAGTTTTGCTGACTTTGCAAACTAATTTTGGATGGTTCCATATTAAGTAGGTTGGGCTTAGAACATGTTTTGTTTTTTTTCTATTGGTCGATAAAAAGTGGAGGAAGCTTAGTTACTTTTTTTTTATTAGTCAATGATGAAAGAGGGAAGGATTAAACTTTTTTCTTATTGGTTGATTGGATGAGTAGGGTAGAATGAGAAATGGAGTGGGTTTTTGGAAGGAAGCGTTTTGGTTTGGGGAGAGAGATTCAAGTTCTGAGATTAGGGGAATTCAAGTTTGAGCTTTCAAAGGGAGAGGTTTGTTGAGCCTCGGCAGGAGCCGCCACGGCGCGGTTTTCTGAAGAGTTTAGTTTTCTGAGAAAGTTATGTTCGAATATTAAGTTTCGACATAGCTCTTAATCAAGTTTTTAAAGTTCCTGAAAATGTAGTGTTAGAAACGGTTCTTCTTTTCGTGACTTCCTAGTCACAAGCCAAATGCCGCTGTTAGGCAAAGAGCCAGTTTATTTTAGTGTATACTACACTACCTAAGTTTCTTTTTGTAAGCAGTTATGGATTAAGTACCAGAGTCATGGATAAAGGCATGCGTTAAGTGGCAATATTAATAATAAATACTTCAAGAAGTTAAATAGAAGTTATTTAAATATTTTAAAAAGTCAATATGAGCAGACTCATTTCGAATTTTATTTATTTTGGAACAATTATTTGGAAGTTTATTTAATTTTGCTGAAACTTTTCATAAATAATAAACATTTTTGTACTATTCTTTATCTAAATTCAGTGAAAAGTGCGTGCTTTGGACATCCACAACGTGAAGATAAGGACAGGACTATATGACAAGGTATTGTTTGTAAACCTTTTTAATGCTTTTGTAAACAGAATCTCTTTTATTGTCTACAAGAGATCCATCATTTCATTTTTTTTATTTTTAAATTTTAATAAAATTTATTTCATTTTGCAATAACGTTTTTTGCTTGATAATATTATTATTTGATCCCTTTCTCTTGTTCCTAAATGATATTCAACTGAGAACACTAAGGTAAGGCCATGATATATTTATGTTTATGTAAATGTGTTTGTATTTTATGATAACTATATATTTTTATTAACTTGTTACTTTAATTTTTTTTGAAGTTTTAAGTATGTTTCGTCTTTTATTCCCTTTTAATTATGGCGCCCCCCGAGCAATTTAGTTTCAATTTTATTTAACATCTATTAAGAATCAACACCCCTAGGTCTCTGAAGACTTAGAGCTACCGAGGTATATATCAAAAAGTTAAGTAGCACCAAGTATATTTTTATATTTTGTTAAATTTGTCATGTTACATATTTTTTTTGCCTTTGTTATCAACGCTGGGGCTGTTATACAAAAATGGTTTCCATTCGTGACGCTGGTGTTACAAAAATGGCTTCCACCGTCGAGGCTTTGGCATTTGACGTGTTAATTTTACAAAATAGCGTCCATCTATGACGCTAATGCTACAGTATTTCTGGTAATCTGTCTATCCCACAGTACCCCGTTCATTTATTTAATACATGTTCTTGTCTGTGCTAATCTGCTGGTTATCTCTTGCTCGATGGTTTCCTTCTTTGAGAGTATGAATCCTAAGTATTTGAATTTTTCAGTGCCGTTAATTTCCCTATCATCGTCCATTTCCAAGTTTCTCACTGGTTCTTGTTCTGTTTTTAAGTATTCGGTCTTTTCTAGGTTTATTTCCAGTCCATATTTGTGTATTCCTCTTCTAATTTTCGGAGCATGTAGGACAGATCTTCTTCATATTGAGCAGTTACCACTTTTTCATTTGCAAAACTTAATGTGTACAAGAAGTTGTCCCGGATTGGTATTCCCATCCCTTCACATTTCCTTTTCCATGGTTTTAATATTTGTTCTAGGAATATCTTGAACAGTGTCGGAGATGTAGAGCATCCCTACAATAAGCCTTTTGTGTGTTTTTTTTTAATTCGTTGGAGTATTTATTGCCAGTTTTAACTCTTACCCTGTTAAATAATTGATGGATTCGACCGTTACTTGATGGAAGTTCATTTTATCTTCTTCTTTTTCTTTTTCTTTTTAAGAAGTTCTTTTTAAGACCTGTAGTTTCTTTTTATACAGCTCCTTCATATAAACTTTCAAAAAAACTGTCCGATATTATTACAGAATACACTAAATTTTCACCTAAATTCACCGTAAAAAATACACTAGAACTAGTTAATAAAATACAACATTTTCAATTGCCCAACAACTCCAGACTAATTTCATTTGACGTAAAAAATCTTTTTCCTAGTGTTCCTCCTAGAGAAACTTTTGTTTTAGTTGAAAACCTTTTAGAACATAATAGTACAAATCCGATCATTGCATCTGAAATTTTACACCTTCTTGAAATTTGCATAAATCAAGACTATTTTGAATTCAGTAATCAAATTTACACAAACAACAGTGCAGGACTTATTATGGGTAATCCTCTAAGCCCATTACTATCAGATATATTTATGAACCAACTTGAAACAACAATTTCTACACACCCCGTATTTAAACAGTTCTTATATTGGTGGAGACACGTGGATGACATACTAGTCTGCTTTACAGGAACTAACAGACAACTTGACCAATTTCTATCATACATTAATTCACTTCATAGTAATATTGAGTTCACAATAGAAACAGAACAGAATAATTCCATAAACTTTCTAGATGTAACGATTACCAGACTACACAACAAACATGAGTTCTCCGTATATCATAAACCTACCCATACTGACACAACTATACACAATTCATCATCCCATCCTACACAACACAAATTAGCAGCCTACCATAGCATGATACATAGACTGACAGAAATTTCTATGACAAAAAATAACTTCGAGACAGAACTAAATATCATTAGACAAATAGCAGTAAACAATGGCTATAACGAACAAACAGTTACAACATTTTAAACCAAAAACTCCATAAGAAAGCCTTGAAATTAGTGTATCCACCACCACAGAAAGAACCCAGTACCTTCTGCTCTCTCACATATACTGGCAAAATAACAACAAAAATAGCCAGATACATAAAAAAAAGAAATAACACCAGCTTTCAGAACTAACAACAACTTAAGCAAACATATTAAAAACAATAAAAGCCGAAAGAGAAAGCAACTACAGAGTGGTGTGTACAAACTAACTTGTGGTGACTGTCCGAAAACTTACATCGGTCAAACTGGCAGAACTTTTGACAAACGGATAGCAGAACACAAAAGGGCTTTCAACAATAGAAAAACAGACACTTCTACATACGCACTTCACCTTCTAGATCATAATCATTCTTTCGATGAAGAGTTTCAAATTCTACATATTCAAAATAAAGGCCTTAAGCTATCACTTTTAGAATCAATGGAAATTAATAAATTGAAAAATACAGATATAATTCTGAATGACCAATTCGAGACAAACAGCTCCCCACTCCTCAACCTCTTCAGTTAAAGACTTAAAAAGGCAAACACCTTGTAAAATATATCACTTGAGAAAGGCACTTTGCTGAAACAGCTGTAGTAATAACATAGTTGTAATAAATTTTGTGGAAGTATAGAAAACAAACGTTTTTCAGTGTTTTATTGTGAGATCTTACCCTGTTGTTGTTGTAAAGGTATTTTACGGCTTCTATTAACCTCTGAGTTATTCCGATTTCCTTCATCGTGTCCCATAGTTGTTTGCTGGGAACCGTGTCATATCAATTTTTAAATCAACGAAGGCTATGTGTACAAAGTACATGAGGTTGCTTAAAAATCTCTTAAAACACGTTCATGGAAAAGACCAGTAGTACATCGAGATCTTTAGAGAAACTTACTGAAGGACGTCAAGAGCCGATTTGGGCTGTAATGCCATTGTATGGATGGATAATATTGATGAATTTTGATTAAAAAGTTTCTACATAAGACTATAAAATTTACCTACAGCCACTTCCAGTGAAAATTAAAATTTTACCAACATAGTCCAAATAAATTTTAGTCTAAGATATGATATAAGGTCCTGTTTAATGGACAAAAATTATTGGATATGTCATTTCGCATGATAACAATAATTACAAAAAACAAGGGTTGCCCGATCTAATCTTGTTCTAACTAAAATTAATTAATATTAAAAAAATGATATTTTTTTTATAAATTAATAGTATATTAAGTATGGAGAACGGTAAGGGTTTTATACCGATCGAAGACAATTGTTTGGAGGAGCAGCGGAGCGACGACTCCAATTATTGTCTGAGATCGGTTACCCTTAACGTTTTCATTCATTTTATCAAGATAGATACTTTGGTTGTTAGGTAGTAACTAGGGTGCATAACAACAATGGAGAATTGAGTTTTTATTTAGTTGTCAATAATTTTAAGTACAATTTTGATTATTATAAATTAAAATATGAGCGAAAGTAAATTTGAAGAAATTGAACGGGCTTGGGAAGAAGGGTGTTCCGCAGTTATTCCCGAAAAATCCAAAATCCGTTATTAAAATACCTACCAAAGTTTTAAAAAATGGTGCGAAGGCAAGAATTTAAGAATCGAAGAAAATACTCTATTGGCATATTTCGTTCAAAGACATATGCAGTTGAAAGCTCCTGGAAGCATCTGGACAGAATATTCAATGATTAAATCCACCGTTTTTCTTTATGATGGCATTGATATTTCCAAGTTTTCAACTTTGATCGCGTATTTGAAGAGAAAAAATGTTGGCTATAGGCCTAAGAAGTTTCAATATTAATAAATAATTCGTTAGTTTTCTTTATTCTTTCAAAAAATAAATTAAAATTAAGAGATTTTTTAACTCGACGGTAAGTGAATTACTTACCGTCGAATTGGAGTACTTACCGTCGAGTTGAATTACTTACCGTCGAGTTGCTAGTAAATGTCACCTACTGACGTAAAATCTGTCACGGTAAACAGTCAAAAATGATCAATCGTGCAAAAAAAAAATTTCGACCGGACAGATATTATTTCAGATTTTTTAGGCCATTCTAAACAAAAAAGGTTTTTTGTAATTTTTCTCTAAAGTTGATCGTTTTCTAGTTATAAACAATTTAAAACTGAAAAAAGAACGAAAGATGACGATTTTCAAGTCTCAAAAATATAAGTATAAAATATCATTTTTGAAATTACGAAGTACATAAATTTAAGTTCAAACTTTATTCTAGCAGTTCTTGATAAGTCTTTTAAACTTATTTCATTATGAAATATTGTTTTTTAGTTGTTAATGCCTGTCTCCCCATAAGAAAGCTTCCTCATTAACAATTAAAAAAATATGTTTTAGAATAAAACAACGCTAAAATTCTTATCGAGACCTGATAGAAAAAGGTTTGAACTTGAATTTATGTACTTGATGATTACAAAAATGATATTTTTTCATCCTTCCTTCACCGATCTGTTTAAGGGATAAAAATGATTTGATTACTATGATAACTTTTGTTACTTTTGTATTTGAGTACCGGTAATTATATTGAGAATCGTATTTCTCAGTAGGTAGGTTTGTATAGGTATTCCGATATAACAACGACCTTCACCAATTTGTTAAAGGGATAAAAATGATTTGATTACTATGATTACTCTTGTTACTTTTGCATTGGAGTACCGGTAATCATATCGAAAATTGTATTTCTTAGTAGGTAGGTTTGTATAGGTATTCCGATATAACAACGACTTTCACCAATCTGTTTAAGGGATAAAAATAATTTGATTACTATGATTACTTTTGTTACTTTTGCATTTGAGTACCGGTAATCATATCGAGAATAGTATTTCTCAGTAGGTAGGTATCTTGTATAGCTATTCCGATATAATAACGACCTTCACGAAGTACGAAGTAATCAGAGTAATCAAAGTATCAAAGTAGATATAAGTTTTTAAACATATAAGTAGTCGTTACTCGTTCTGATACGATTGGTACGAAGGAACGAAGTAATCAGAGTAATCAAAGTAACGATTTGCCTCTCTGTATAGTAATCGTTACTTTAGGTATTTGTAAGTAACGAGTACTTTATAACGAATAGTTACTTTTTCAACAACACTAGTTGGGAGTGAGTTTAGAAAATGGAATATACAATCAGGATTTCCTAATATTCCTTTATATTAAGAGGATCGGTACGTATTTTTGGCTGCAATGCTATTCAAATGGGGATTCATTTTTTTCAAATCCTGAGAAAACTAATAAGTATTTTTGAAAAATTTAGACGCAGAAGGAAAGATTACGTTATTAGCGAGGGCCGAAAGTCCCTGAGAACTTCTACAATGTTTATTTTAATAAGTTACAGGGGTGAAAAACTAAGAGAAAATTTAGTGTGATTTTTAATTTCAAATATATCATTCAAAATAAACTTTTTATTTATTCTAAGGGACTTTCGGCCCTCGGTAATAATTTAGTCTTTCATTCTGCGTTTAAATTTTTCAAAAATATTTATTGGTTTTTCAGGATTCGAAAAAAATGAACACAATGCCGTGGTAATATTTTCCAAATCTATCTTTGTCTTACAACGCACTCAGCCGAATATAATATTGTCAGCATATATTGTCAGTCAGACACTGACAATTTTAAATATTTGACATTGCATCGGGAATATGTTGAGTTATTGATTAAATATTATTCATATATAGTGTATTTGATAAATAATTGATTTAAGACGTGAACTTAATAAAAAGTTATTTATTGTGTATTATTTGTGGAAGATCCAAGCAGAGAATACATCAGGATAATATATTCTGTGATCCAAGTATTTTGTTGTTAAAGATGTTCAAAATTGTAAGCATTCCATAACAATATATTATTAAAAAATCACTTTAACACTTTTCCTCTTTTCTCGATTGAGTATTAGTCTTTGTTGTACAAATAAATTATTACAATCACTAAATACATAGTTAGTGAAAAAATTATCACATTTATTAACTGAATTAATAATTTGCAATTATAAAAATAACAGTTATCCAAGAACATTCAAAACCCATCTCTTTAAATTAATGATGACATTGTCAAATAGAACGACATTCTAGTAATGGTTACATATCAATACCAGTGTGAATTTTACTACACGTAATTTGCCGTGTAAAGACAGAAAAAGTAGGGATACACGTAAAATATTTGCGAATTATGTACCCATAGCCTTAAATTATTATTAAATATTGATTGGTTGGTTGATTTCTAAATATTTTGTTTTTAAACACAACATTTTCGACCGAATTTTAGAAACATGAGGACCACTTTACATTTATTCGATAATCGCTTTTAACAGTGGGCCAGGATGGATAAATATTTAAAACTCAAATGACAGATCCCTACCATCAAATTCAACCAAACCTCTTTCCGATATAATTTTATTTTGATGTATTTTAGAATTAAAATGTCCGACCCTACTCTTTTAAATAATAAGATACATTGGAAAATATAGCATTTCTCAGCGCTATTGACGAGTAACTATATTATATTAGTATAATACAGGGGTGGCCAAGCTCCTTGATAATCGAGCCATTTTTCAAAATTTGAAATTTTTCGCGAGCCACAATTAAACAATTATTTAAAAAGTATAAAAAAGGTATTTAATTTTTCTCATACTGTTTGGACTACACGAATTTTAAAGTGAAATAATATGGTTCACATCGTTGTTTCAAATATGCAAATAATTCTACAAGCAGCCTTTACTAATTCAGAATACTTCAATTCTTCATCATCTTTCCATCTTTTTCTGGAACGGCCTACTGATCTTCTACCGTCTCTCAAAAAGCACTGTCTTTAACTCTCTTTCTTCCTCTGATCTTACCACATGACCTGCCCATCTTATCTTAGCTTTTATATGTCTGACGATGTTTTCAGTACCATACAGTCACCAATTCAGCTTTGCGGCGACTTCTCCACTCTTCTGTCAATTCATCTCTTTGAGGGCCAAATATCATTCTGACAACTTTTCTTTCAAACACCAGCAGCTTATTTTTTCCCGCTGATGTAGAGTCTATGTTTAACTCCCATATGTAACAATTGGACGAATAATTGACATTCAGTCTTAATTTAGATGGCCTTTTTAGCAGCTTAGATCTTAATATTGATGATAGGGAGTATGATGCTCTGTTCCACGCAGTTATTCTTTCTAAGATCTCTTTTTATATGTAGTTGTCATCTGTAATTATTGGCCCTAGATATTTAAACTCTTTTACTACTTCGAAGTTGTGATCATTAATAGTTATGTTCTGCCAAACGCTTGGTCTTGGATTTTTGGTTACTATCATGCTTTTCGTCTTCTCTTCATTTATTCGAAGGCCCAGACTAGCTGTTCCTTCCACTTGTGAAAACACCTCTCTCACGTATCTTGCAGAATGAGCGACTGCACCTAGTTAGATCATCAGCAAAGGCCAACAATAGTTTTGATCCTCGATTTGCAAATCCCCCTGTCAGCTCAGGTGATATTTTGATATTTTACTTATTGTATCGGATAATCTAAAAATTATGCCAAAATAGCAGTTTCATCAGTGGCGTAGAATTTGGGAACGGTCAACCATTCACTTCCCCTGTCGTACGCCTCTGGTAGTAGCCAGAAACGATTATTAACCATATTTTAGTAGGGTGTACAGTACCTACACTTTCTGCCAAGTATCACACGGATATGTCAAATTATTTTAAAATATTCTTTTTTTTTAATAATTTATTCTTTATTTAAAACTTTAAGATTTGTGCCCGGTACTATAAAACTATTTGACATATCCGTATGGTACTTGGCGGAAAGTGTAGGTACTGTACACCCTACTAAATTATGTTAAATAATCGTTTCTGGTTAATACCAGAGGCGTACGATAGGAGAAAATGAATGGTTGACCCTTCCCAAATTCTACGCCACTGATGAAACTGCAATTTTAGCATAATTTTTAGATTCTCCAATACTTTCTATGCTCCTTATTTATGCTCCTATGTTATGCTCCTTCGTTTTTAGCTTCAAATATCTCGAAAACTAATGGCTTTATCGTTACGAATGAAGACTATGTTATTTACATAGAAAGTATTGGAGAATCAAAAAATTGCACTAAAATAGCAGTTCCGCCAGTGTCGTATAATTTTGGATAGGTCAACCATTCACGTTTCCCCGACGTACGCCTCTGGTAGTAGCCAGAAACGTTTGTTTAACATAATTTAGTAGGGTGTACAGTACCAGCACCACTTACCAAATTTCGTGTTGTTGTCCCATGCCTTAGCCATGTCTGTCAAGAAATATTCAAAAATAAATAAAATAACAGTTTAACTTTGACACCCTGTATTTTATCCTCAGCCAAGAATATTCTTGGTGAAAGAAATATAAAAAAAAATAAATCGTTCACAAGGCGAAGAAATCCATGGTTTTGTACTTAAGTGAAGGAAAAATGTAATGAAAAGAAAAAGGCTTACCTGAAATACATGTCAACCAAGACACAAGAAGCATATGACAATTACAAGACAATAAAAACGAAACACATGCACTTGTAAGAAGAATAAAAAAATGATCACTGGGAACGATTTTCGAAAGAAACGGAACATGAATTGTATTAAAAAATATGCTCTAAATAAAAAAGCTCTAGGTTCTTCCTCTGCATAAAAAGCTCTATGCAGAGGAAGAACAAATAATGACGTTAGAACCGGAAACACAAGAAATTACCACAAATGAAGAAGTTGATATAAATACCATTGAAGTTCGAAAAATAGTTGAAGAAGAGAAAATCCGTGTGCAAAGACGGAACCCCAAAGGAACAATTGACATATTGTGGAGCAGCAATAACAGAACAATTACCAACATTAATTAACAAAATTTTAAAATACAATAAACTACCGGAAGAATAGAGAACTAGTGAACTAATTCTACTCTACTATTAAAAAAATGAGATAAAACAGCAGAAAACTACAGAGGAATAAACTACTAGGTTATAAATAAAGGAGTTAAATACTACGCTAAAATTTATGACTAAAATTTTACAAGAACTGATGAATCAGAGGATAAATTTAGTAAATGAACAAAATTGTTTTGATTCTCGAAGATTGTGTACAGATGAAATATTCGATTTAAAGCAATTTATTAAGAAATCACTAGAATTAAACCAAAATTTCTGTGTCTAATCGAATTGAAGAAATAATTTGACAGAGAAAGGCTCAAAGATGTAATTCATCTTCCGTGTAATAGAGAAGTTCCCCTAGATACCGTAAAAACTATTAAAAACAGAGCAGATGGACAACTTATAGAAATTATAGACACAGGAAGAGTAAAAATAAGAAAAGAACTAAAAATACTCTGTTAAGCACACCACGCAATATTGATAGTCCAAGATAAACTATTGACCAAGTAGTAGATAGAAAATACCTTGGAATTCCAGCTATGGGGATCTGGACAAAGAAGTTAGAGGTCAAGCACAAAAAGCAAATAGACCAGCAGGATGCCGTAATAAACACTATATGGTGAAATCGACATGATCGAATAATATAATGGAAATAAAATACCTTGGGGTTTCAGCTATGGGGATCTGGGCAAAGAAGTGAGAGATTAATTCTTCTTCTTCTTATGCAATCCACTAGTGGATGTTCGCGATCACGTTTGACCAGTTTTCTCTATCCCTTGCAGTATGTATTAGGTCTCACTATGTTTTTTAGTCCTGTCCATTGTTTGACATTACGGAGCCACGACATTTTCTTCCTGCCCACTCCCCTTCTTCCTTCGATCTTTCCTTCAATTAAGGTTTGCAGAAACTGGTATCTTTCATTTCTAATTAGGTGCCCCAGGTATGCCGTTTTTCTCTGTTTAATTGTGCATAGCAGTTGTCGTTCTGTACCAATTCTTGTTATTCTTGTACCAATTCTTGATTTTGTTATTCTTGCGGTCCAGGGAGCTTTAAGGATTCGTCGATAGATCCACATCTCAAATGCCTCTAGCTTATTCATTGTATTTATTTTTAAAGTCCATCCTTCCATGCCATATAAGAGCACCGACCATATATAGCATTTTGTGAATCTTAGTCTTAGGTTTAGGTCAAAGTCACAGTTCGTAAAGACGTTTCTGAATCTCATGAATGCACTTCTGACCCTTTCTATCCGACATTTAATTTCCATATCCGACATCCAGTCTTCACATAGCCAGGTTCCCAGGTACTTTAACTTTCTTGCGCTCTACATCTTGGTTGTTATATGCTAGTCTTGCATTTTGATGTTGACATAATTTAGGGCTGATTATAAGGAACTTCGTCTTTTTTATGTTGATGCTAAGTCCCATGTTCTCGCTATGCTCTCCAATTTTATTAAGAAGGTTTTGGAGGTCTTCTATATTGTCTGCTATTAAGACCGAGTCATTCGCATATTGTATATTATTGATCCAGGTACCATTTACTTTGATGTCGCTTTCGCATTCCTCAAGAGCTTCCTGGAAGATACTTTCTGAATATAAATTTAACAGTAGTGAGGAGAGAATGCATCCCTGTCTTACACCTCTGAGAATTTTTTGAGCTTGCGTTGTTTCATTATCCACCTTGACGACAGCTGTTTGATTCCAGTAAAGAGCTTCTATGCAACGAATGTCTTTTTGATCTATGTCGAGTTGTTTTAGTATATGTACGAGTTTATGATGTTGTACTCGATCGAAGGCTTTTTCATAATCTATAAAGCACATCATTACGTCTTTCCTTTGATCGTAGCAGTTCTGAGCTTTGGGTTGCAACTAGTGCTTCCCTGGTACCCAGGCCTTTTCGAAATCCAAAAAGAGATTAATTACAAAAAGCAAATAGACTGCCAAAAAAGGATAAAATCACAAACTTATACAAAGGTATCAATCCGGCAATGAACAAGCAGAATTAATTATAAAGAGAACGAAAATCAGGTCGTTATATCTTTAGCAATTATTGTCTAGCTAGGAACATGAACAATTCAACTACCGGGTCTCGCCAGTATTGAATTATACGGATTTTCTTTCTAAAAGTATTTACTTTGAATAGAAACATGTATTATTCATGCATATTACTTAAAATACTTAGATAGCTGATGGTGATAATATGTATTTACTTATTTTTATCCATCACAAAAGGTTTTTTGTTCCCTCCGTGTCTGGGTGTCTGGCTCCAAAAATGATGTAAGCTAACAAAAAAATTTACAATTAAAATATGGTATCATTAGCTGTCATCAATCATATAATGGAGAATTACTTCAGAATATTATGTGAAACCTTTTAAGATCAGATCAGAGAAGAACATTTAAAAGAAAAAAAAAAGAGAGGGAGAGGGAAAAATTGGATGAATGAAAATATATTGTAACTCATGGAAGAAAGAATAAAATCAGAAAAGAACATAATACTCTCCAACAGTAAAGGTAAAAGAAAATTGGTTAAAATCACAGTGTAAACAGATTGAGTTGTTGGAACAAGAACACGATACGTATGCATAAAAAGGTTAAACAAGCACCTGGTCTTCAAAAATACAAAACCTATAACTGTACCGGGTGTCCCAATAAGAATGGCTCTCGGCCATATCTCAGGAACCGTTTATACTACAGCTTTGGGAAAAAAAAATTTATAACAAAAGTTGCCTCGAGAAAAGTCTGGAAATTATTTTCATAATTGTAAGTCTACCGCTAGAGAGCGTAATTGAATATCAAAAATTAAAAAATTGAAATTTTACAAAATTTGCCTAATGAAAGGGCACTGGAAATCCGATCATCTTATTCTTCGTAAAATTCTGCGCATATTTTATTTCACAAGTTTAAGTCTACCTGTGCAAATAAGAGGTGGGGGTGAGTGGGAACCTTGTTATGAAAAAATTGCTGTAAGTCCGGTTCTGCTTAGTCGATTTTTGCAAACTTGGTCTTGTTGAAAACAGATCTTTTTCGTCAATGTAATAGTTATAATTTGGAAACAGGCTATTACGTAACATTTCGGCTAGGAGGCGCTATTTTTTGTTTTTTAGAAATCTAGTTTTCTTTGGAAAATATTAAATACAAGTATGTATTTTTTTCCCTGTATTACAAAATTAGACTAAATTAGCAACAGAATACCGAAAATCGCAGGTCGATACCTTTTTTCTATCTCGAGATATCTTATGAAATGTGTAAATTTTAAATATAACTCTTGCTGTCATATAAGTGAAAATATATAGAAGCAAGTAGTATGCTATGGAAAAAAACAAATGAACATTGTGCATGTCACCGCATATAATGAATCAAAACAACAATAAGACAAATCACACTATAAAATATAACAAAAAAAGAGTGTGTGTACTTTGTACCCGCGTAAGAAGTTATACTTCTGTTATGATTTTAACGGAATAAATATATTTTAAACAGTTTAATTTTATTTTTATTTAAATATTACACTAATTTTAATATTTAAAATAATACCAATACTTAAAAATACCGTTAATATGTAAATTTTTATGAATTGTTGCCTCCGCGCATTTGTTTTTCTCTCGATGAATCATAGAAAATGTAAAAACGTCAGATTTTCGACACAAATTTTTAATTTTTATTTCATTAAAATATATTTATTCCGTTAAAATCATAATAATAGAAGTATAACTTCTTACGCGCGCACAAACACACACTCTTTTTTTGTTATATTTTATAGTGTGATTTGTCTTATTGTTGTTTTGATTCATTATATGCGGTGGTATCTGGACAATGTTCATTTGTTTTTTCCATAGCACACTACTTGCTTCTATAATTTTCATTTATATGACAACAACAGTTATGTTTAAAATTTACACGTTTCTTAAGATATCTCGAGATAGAAAAAAGGTATCGACATGCGGTTTTCGGTATTCTGTTGCTAATTTGGTCTAATTTTGTAATACAGGAAAAAAAATACATACTTGTATTTAATATTTTCCAAAGAAAACTAGATTTCTAAAAATAAATAAATAGCGTCTCCTAGCCGGCATATTACGTATTAGGCTGTTTCCAAATTATAAATATTACATTGATGAAAAAGAGCTGTTTTCAACAAGACCAAGTTTGCAAAAATCGATTAAGCAGAACCGGACTTACAGCGATTTTTTCATAACAAGGTTCCCACTCACCCCCACCTCTTATTTGCACAGGTAGACTTAAACTTGTGAAATAAAATATGCCTAGAATTTTACGAAGAATACGATGATCGGATTTCCGGTGCCCTTTCATTAGGCAAATTTTGTAAAATTTCAATTTTTTAATTTTTGGTATTTAATTACGCCCTCTAGCGGTGGACTTACAATTATGAAAATAATTTCCAGGCTTTTCTAGAGGCAACTTTTGTTATAAAATTTTTTTTCCCAAAGCTGTAGTATAAACGGTTCCTGAGATATGGCCGAGAGCCATTCTTATTGGGACACCCGGTACAGTTTGTCTAATTTGCTTACCGTTGCACGTCATTATCTATGTCAGAGATCTAAGTTGACATTGTTGCCAAAGTATAAAAAATCCTGAATCCATTTTAAGTCAAATAGGTCACATAATTATTGCAAACTTGGATTATACAACAAAACAAACAGAATTAAGTTATAATCTTACCTTAAAGTAAATAATAAAAACAATAAATATAATCAAACAAATACTTAAGAGTCCAGAATAAAAACAAATCTAAAGTGTCAATACCGCAACTGTCTTCTTCTTCTTCTTTTTTTGTTTTTGGTTTCGCTGCAAGGCGATTACCAGCACGATTTATAAGCGATCTTGACGTAGTCTGGTTCTAAGCCATACCAAAATCGCTGACTATGTTCTTGTAAGGAAGCTTTTGATGAGGTGTGATGATTATAATTAAATGAGATTAATTGGGTCAGGTTAAGTATGATTAAAAATTAAAACATAAATTAAATGACAAATAGCAACATAATATATTGTTGTTTGTTTGGGTTTATATGACTGCGGACACTAAATCCATTCGCCAATTTTACTATTTTTTATTTTATTAGTCATTTTTTCGTATCTTATCCTAAAACTAATACTAATATAACAAACAATTCTACTAATAAATAATTATTTTTGTATTTTTTTTTAATAATTTTTTATACATTTTAATAATTTTTTAATAATTATTTTAATTATTTTTAATTATTTAATAATTAATTATTTTAATAATTTTTTAACACGGATACATATAAACAGTTGAGCCTTGCAATTTGTAAGCTTATTTTGTTAATTGCTAGAAAACGCATTGCAGTTTATAAGCTTATTTGGTTAATTGTAAGAAAACGCATAATTACATTGACTGATTCTTCCGTTAAGGAACTTAGAATATTGTATATAGAGAGCGGTGTTTTGAAGTTCATGGAAATAAATTTTGTGTATATATCAAAATTAGGAATCACATTAATCGGGCATTCAAAAAAGATGTGGTTTAGATCCTCGAGACGACCACATTCACAAAAAGGATTATCTTTTATATTCATTTTATACAGATGTTGTTTTGTTAAACAATGGCCTGTGCGCATTCTAATGATGGTGGTAGTGTGTCTTCTATTTCTATATGGAAAATTTGAATACCAAGGTTTTGTAGGAAAGAAGTCTTGAATTGTTTTGTATTGCGAAGTCTTCTTCTGGACTAAAGATTTCCATTTTTCTTGGTACTCTTTTGTAATTTTTCCTCTGATGACTGATAGGGCATCCTGGGAATTCAGTTGTACTTCCATGGGTACATTCAGGTCTCTTCCTATTTTTGCCAGTATGTCAGCCTGGGTGTTACCAAATATATTAGAGTGTCCAGGTATCCAGGAAAGGAGAATTTTGGTACCATTCTCATTGGCTGAAGATATAAGTTTCTTTGTTTTTAGGGCCCTTATATCTGCTGAAGCAGATATGTTACATGTTTTAATATTGGTTATTGCATTGAGCGAATCAGAAAATATTATAGCTTTCTTTAGATGTTTTGTAGTTGCGACTTCCACCGCTTGATGTATTGCTATACTCTCTGCTTTACTTATGCTTAGAGCTCCAGGAAGTCTTGAGGAGAAATTATATTCAATACTCGGGATGCATATCCCAAAACCTACCCTTTCTTTGTTTTTTGAGGCATCAGTATATATAAAGGTATGGTCTTTTCCATATTGTTCAGTAGTCATAAGGAATTTTTCTTTAATCATCGGGTCATATTTTTTGATATTACAATTTAGAATTGGAAGTGGATTCATTAGTGTATCATAGTCTAATTCATAGCATGGAAAATTTGGGCTTTTGTATATTTTTTTAAAATATGGAAAAAAATATTCTAATGCCGAAACCAAGTATGGTACATTATGCCTTGTATAAAAATTAGGTTTGTTTATAAGTCTTTTACGTATTTCAATTAGGAGTAATATTATGGGATGATTCTCAATAATGATGATTTTACTTAAAAATTTAGAGGCTAACAATAATCTTCTATGTTCTAGGTCCATTTGGGCAGACTCTGCCAAGATTGCCAAATTTGGTGTAGACTTCATGCACCCCAAACATATCTTAAGTCCCTCAAAAAATACTGCATTGAGTTTGTTGTTGCATTTTTGTGATATTGTTTTGAATAGGAAGGAACCATAATCGAGATGAGATCTAATCAAGGCATTAAAAACCATTAGGAGTGTTCGTGGGTCAGCTCCCCACCGGACTCTACATATTGCACGTAGGATGTTAATATTTTTCTTTGCCTTGAGTATAATATTGTCAACATGTAAGTCCCATGATAGATACTTATGAAAAATTATGCCTAGAAATTTCACTTCATTTTTTAGAGGAATGGCTGTGTTGTTGATTTTGATTTCTGTTAGATTATCTCTTCGCCTACCCTTTGTGAACCATACAGCTTCACATTTGTCTTTGGATAAGGACAAGTCATGTTCTGCAAGCCAGTGTAATGTGTTTTCCAATTCTTTGTTTATTTTACTTACCATGCTTTGGATATCATATCCCTTAATATACAAAACCAAGTCGTCTGCATATCCACATATTTTAACTTCATTATTGCTAATACAAAACAATTCTGCTATATAAATATTAAACAAAATGGTACTTAAGGGAGAACCTTGAGGTAGCCCCTTAGTTGCCATGAAAGGTCCCAAAAAGTCACCATCATTAGATCTTGAATATAAAAGTCTGTTCTGTAAAATTTTGAACACAATATTATTTATTGCAGATGGAATATTTCGAAGTTTTAGTTTACTATAAAGTTTGTATATATTGACATTATCATATGCTGCTTTGATATCAAGAAAGATGGCCAAAACCGATTGGGAGGATTCAAAGGCTTCCACAATTGTGGAATGAAGGAGGGTCAAGTTGTCAGCAGTGCCTCTTCCTTTTCTAAAACCTGTCTGATGGTTGGTGAATGAACAGTTATGTTCTAAGGACCAATCTAGGCGATTCTTGATTAATATTTCTAATGTTTTAAGCACACATGAGGATAAAACTATTGGTCTGAAACTACTGGCCAAGAGTGGATTTTTGTGTGGCTTTAAGATATTTATAACATTATGGTTTTTCCAACCTTCAGGAAGGTTGTCACCATTTAGACAATTATTGTAGATATTCAACAGAAAATGTTTAGCTTGTAGTGGTAGATGTTTTATCATAAGGTAAGGAATGTCGTCCATACCTGGTGCCGAATTTTTTTTATTATTTACAGCATTGTTAAGTTCCCAGATTGTAAAAGGGGAAACTTGCTCGTTTATACCGTCAAGCTCAAAATTTGGATCAATAAAAACTGCAGACATGTTCTGTAGAATTTCTGTTTTAATGTTATCTGCTGGGTTATGAAATGTCTGGCCGTAATTTTTGTTATTTGAGAATTTTTTAACTTTATTCCAGACATAGGTAGTGTTAGATTCCTTATTTAATGATTCACAGAAGTTTATGAATTTATTTCTTTTTTTAATTCTGAGGTTTCGTTTAGTTTGGGCGATTATACGTTTAGCGTTTATATAGTTCTCTAAGGAAACAGATTGTTTAAAGTTTTGAATTGCCTGTTTGCGGCTTTTAATCCAAAGTGAACATTCTTCATCCCACCACGGATTTGAAGGTTTACCCTGTGTTCTACAGTTTTTATAGGGAATTGAGTTATCTGCTACTTGATTAACTACCTCCAAAAACTCATTGTAATTAGAGTTTACCGGTAAATCAAGCATTCCTGTTATCATCCCAGTGTGGAATGTATACCAGTCTGCTCTTTTAATATTTCTCATTTTGTATGTTTGTGTATAGATGCTATCATTTTTGTTAAACTCACAGTTGTTTATTATGACAAAGGTGGGGAAATGGTTGCTATTTCCACAATCTTGTATGACACCCCAAGTAGAACATAGAGCCATATTATTACTTGCTATGGCTAGATCTACAGCGCTAAGATTATTATTAGGAGGTTGAAACAATGTTGCTGACCCATCATTTAGGATAATTAATTCTTTATCAAAAATAAAATCATAAATATTTTTTCCTCCCTTATTGGTAGGACATTTTTCCCATAGGGGATGGTGAGAGTTTAGATCACCTAGTATAATTAAGTTTTCTGTAGGTATGTTTTCTATTGTTGAGCTCAAGAAAGGAAGAGTTATGGCATTATTTGTATTGGAGTAAATGTTTATTATGTATAAGTTACCAATTTTTGTTGTTATGTATTGGATTTGGTCTGAGTTGTATTTCTGAATTGTAGAAAAAATAATAGATTTCTTGATGCAAGTAGCTACTCCACCATATCCGTCATCTCTGTCCTGTCTGACAACATTATAATACTTCAAAGAAAAATTAAAATCTTGTTTAAGCCAAGTTTCATTAATAGCAATTATGTCAGGGTCTTCTTTGAAAATTAAGTTCGTTATGTTTTCCCTGTTTGATATTAATACTCTAATATTCCACTGAATAATTTTTAATTTCTTTTTTGAATTCATGATTATGTGATTTGATATATGTTTAATTAATTAAAATCAGAATCAGATTTATCCTCTTGGTCCATATAGGACTCTACGTTTAATCGGGAAAATAAATGGTTTTTAAGTAAATTTAAGTTTTCTGATGATGTATTACTAATAAAATTTAGGCATGAGTTTAAAAAGTCATTTGAAGAAAAGGAATCAATATTTTGAAAGTTTTGCGATGCACTGGATTGCCAGGCTTGATTGGAGTTTTGTGATAAATTAGCTGAGGTTCTTGATTTGAAAGGTTCTGAACGAGAAAATGAGCTAGTGGGGGAAGAGGTTGGCTTTTCTGGTCTTAATTGCTGTGTATATATACTCTTTTCATTTGGTTGCTTATCTTGACGTTTTTGCACGACTCTCCGTTTGTTGTCGGAATTCAGAACCACCTGTTGAAAGGAATGTTTTACTGTAGATGATCTAAAATTGTTTGTTCTTCGTTGCGATGGTTCTATGGTGTTAGAATTATTTGTACTGGTACTTGGAGTATTTTCTAATGGCCTGCTGTTATTTTTAAAATTTGGAAAATCTCTCGGGTTATAAATAAATTTATTATTTGAGATGTATGATTTTGGAATAGCTTCACTTGCCTCAAAAAATGTCAAATTTTCATACGCCATCAGTTCTTTAATATTCTTTTGTCTTGTATATTCTGGGCAGCTCTTGTCAATAGATTTGTGAGAGTCCTTGCAGTAAAAACATTTTGTCATGCATACGTCTTCATGTTTGTTTTCCCCGCAATTAAAACATCTTTCTTTCCCTTTACAGTTTGTTTTTGTGTGGCCAAATCTAAGACAGTTATAGCACTGTGTCACTGGGGCAATATATGTGTCCACTAGTCTTGGTATGCCATAAAAAAACACAGTTTTGGGCATAAGAACGCCTCGAAATGTAAATAGTGTCGTACCTGTGGGTTCATAAGAAGTTACTCCATCTTTAAATACTCTTCTATTTAATCTTTTTATATGTAAAATTTCAATGTCATTTCCTGTATCGCAACACCGAAGAAGTTCTTTTTCATCAATATCTGTATCAATCTGTCTGACGATACCTTTGCAGGTTACGAAGTTAAAAGGTATATATATCTTGTATCCCTGATTTAGAAGTTGAGTGTTCTTAAGTAGCATGTTAGCCGAGTAAAAATTGGCAAATTCAACTGAAACTCTATTGAGCCCTTTACTATCTATTTTTTTAACGTCATTAAGTTTGAGGTTGAATATATCTCGAGCTATTTTAATTGTATTGAATGTGCCAATTTTTATATTCGGTATATTTGTAGATTCAAGATATACTACAAAAGGTCCATGATCTTTTTCGGAGTATGTATTAACCTTTTTTTCTTCCTGAGAATTATTGTCGGAAGTCTGATTTTGATTTTTTTCGGAATTATTAGTCATTGCAATTTTAGCCGGAGAAGAAGTATCAGGATAAGGGGGGACTGAGCCCCCCTTTTCCTCACTCATTGTAAGAAAAAACCAGTCAATGAAGTATTAATAACTAGAAAGCAAAAAGAAATAAAAAGAGCAAGCAAAATAGCATAAAAGAAAGCCGCTTGAAAAAAAAATATAAGCAAAAATGCTCAACTTACCTATATGCAAACACTTAAGCAACAACACCGGCGGTTGTCAGCTAGGTTAAGACCCTAAACTAGTGGCAAACTTTAACTGCTGCAAAACAGAAACTGTTCACACCTCGAAAGCGTAATGTCTAGTTTAGAAATATTAAATTTTTGGAAAATATTTCTTAAATTTAAAATACGCGGTCTGACGTTTCGTATTTTTGAAATCAAAAACTTCATAAAAGATACTGCAACTGTCAAATAAATGTTACCAATTTATGCCAAAGTGTCACCTTCGTTCGATTACAGTTACAGTGTGTTCCGAACAAATGTGCTTCATAAAAACGCTTTATAATCCATTTATACAAATTAAACGAAATTTTTTATTGTGTATTTCTTTAAGTTAACATTAATAGGAATCTTCAAATATTATTTCTACGCGTATATAATAAATGTCTAGTGACTGTAATTCCAGTGTACTCGGCAAAAGGATTCTAAAAAAGAACACACCTACCGCCTAAGTATTTCGTGTTGGTATCATGTGACGTCACGGGCTATGACGCGGATGACGTGCAACGGTAAGTAAATTAGATGGAGTATACATAATTTTGTGTATCTATTTTTTTGTCAGAACTAAGAAACCAGTCAAATTTTTAGAGCATACTACAAGTACACCAATAAAGTGAATTTTAATGTGGGAATGGTTATTTTTAATTAGGGTGGTAATTAGAAGGTGATTTTCACGTTTTTTTTTTATTTAGCTAATGGCTCGACAACTAATGGCCATTGGCATGGTAGGTACGGCATGTGTAGTGTGTGTGTGTTCAGTAAGTGTCTTGTTACTTTGCAAAGTCGACGTCATTGTCTTTGCAAAGAGACGCTAATTGTATCCGAACGTCTGCGGTCCCTCCGGTGAGTACCGATCCCACAAGGACAGAAACTATTTTCATTTATTAATTTATAATAAACGAATTATTTCTGACCCTGGTGAGATTCGAACTCACGACCATTCGAACCTTTCGATCCAAAGATAGGCACTCTTACCACTGAGCTACAGAGGGGGTTTTTACGTTTTTTTTTTCGCTGAAAAATACGGACTAACCATATTTTTCTAATAACTTCCTTAGAATTAGTGCTAGAAACTAGTGCTTATAAAAAAATAAAAAAAAATTCCAGCACTACAACAAAGGTTTTCGTATGAGATTTTCCAAGAGAAATGCATTGGTTTCTTTATATTTCACGTTGAAACTTTCAATTTTGGCGTTGACTACTTTCAATAAGCTATTTCTCAGCTTGTTACTTTTGGAGTAACTCGCAAAACACCGTCTGAAAAAGTTTTTTTTTAATTGACATTTTCACTTTCGAATAATATAAGTCAAAAAGTATTAACTTGGCACACTTAAAAGTAATGGCACACGGTCAACTTTGAAGTTGAGAGTAGGCCTCACAGGCGATAATTTACGGCGCCTTAAAATGAACCGCGAAAATGGGTCCCACGGTGAGAGTAGTAGATGGCCAGACTGAGCTGTAAAATATCGCGCAGCAACATCGAACATTTATTTTATTAGCCGTCTCGTTATCGCGTAGTGCACGAAACAAAAAATAAACACCAAGATACCTGGTATGCAGTGTACTGAACGAAATTTGTAGCTCATCTAGCCACAACAACGACCAAAAACCGTTGCCAAAAAACTGTATTTTCATCTCGAGACACGCTGTAATTTACATCCCCGTCTGGCCATGTTTTTACAGCGCTTAGTGCTGCTTAATTTTACAGCGCTTAGCGAAAGACCACACGGGCGATAATTTACGGCGCCGCAAGAGCAGTAAACCCATTGGTTGACTACCTCCTCCACCAATTGTAGATGAAATAGGAGTTAGTGAACCAATGCCTCGTCAGGTTTACTACTCTTACGGCGCCGTAAATTATCGCCTTTGTGGCCTATAGCTAAATATTGGTAAAAAAAAAGAATGTGTGTGTACTTTGTACGCACGTAAGAAGTTATACTTCTATTATATGATTTCTTAAAAATAATAGTTATTTATGATATAAGTGTTAAAAATACAATTTTAAGGCACGCATGTGAAGGTTTGCAGAATGAGCGAAGCGAATTCTGCAATTCACATGATTGCCTTAAAAATGAAATTTTAACACGTATATCATACAACATTTTTTCTACAAACGTCTTATATATCAACAATTATAATTTATTCATTCTCAATTACAGGACAATACCTACAAAAACTTTTACTTAAACTTGACTGATATTCCATTTATATATTTTTCTTGACATGACATCAAAACTGCCTTTATACTGTCAATACGTAATAGGTCTGGATCTCGCGTATGAACAAAAAGTTGATTAATAGCAAGCTGAAAATTTGTTAATAGCTTAAGGGTGTCTAGTCGGATAAACTTTGATATATGGGAACACTGGAACAGGGGCAGTTTTAATTGTGGAACAGGTTAAAAATTTGGAACGGTCAGACCACGAAAACGGCACATTTATTTTGTCCGACAGAACAGACTTAAACTCTCCGAACAGAGATTAAACTCTCATGCAAAAATCAGACTGCTATTTATCACCTGTCATAATTCCTGTCATTTGACATATTCTACATGTTCCACTCATTAAAACGCCCATTTGGTGATAAATAGCAGTCTGATTTTTGCATGACAATTTAATCTCTGTTCGGAGAGATTAAGTCTGTTCTGTCGGACAAAATACATGTGCCGTTTTCGTGGTCTGACCGTTCCAAATTTTTAACCTGTTCCACAATTAAAACTTCCCCTGTTCCAGTGTTCCCATATATCAAAGTTTGTCCGACTAGACACCCTTAAGCTATTAACAAATTTTCAGCTTGCTATTAATCAACTTTTTTTCATACGCGGGATCCAGACCTATAAATCATAACAACTATAGAATAACATCTACTTTTATTGTTATATATTCTAACAAATTTTAATAGTTTTTTCTACAAACGTGTTAAAAATGCAATAATACAGTTTAAATTAAATTTTAAAAAACCTTCTAAAAAACCTTTTTCAAATTGCGCAAGTTGTACTGTTAATATTAATGTTAATGTAAACGTTTAATATTAAAAATATTTAGACGTTTGTTTTCAAAATTTGACATTTTAATTTTAACTGCAGTGCCTTAAAATTTTTAAAGCACTAGTGTTTTAACGCTCCTATGGAGTGGTAAAAGTTGCATTTTTAACACGTTTGTAGAAAAATATACTTTAAACAGTTTGTTTTAATTTTTTTAAACACCAAACTAATTTTATGCTTACCGCTTTCAAAAAAATAAAAAAAAAGTATAGGATTGCTCCGGATTCGAACTCAAGACCTCTCGATCTCTGGCCGAATGCTATACCAAATACGCTACGAGGACTGTGTCTGTATCGGTTCGGATGTACCTAATGACAATTCACGGTAACAAACAGACAAGGTGAAGTATAATAAATATACAATAAAATGTTTTAATAACACTCATCTTACTCCTGAGGAAGACAAATCCAAAGACACAAAAATTGTAATAAATATGTTTACTAAAAACACTAATATATTCTTTTCACACCTTTTGTTGCACTGATATATTTATACATAACTTGAAAGATAGCAACTAAACGCCATACTGTCCGTGTGCGCATGCGCGCAGTATTATGAAATTTTACTCTCAATCGCGCCTAAAGCAGTATAACTTCAAAAAAATATGTGGGAAAATGGTCATTGACTGTACTGTACTAATACATAATATACAGGGTGAGGCAGATAACTGGCCTATTAGAAATATCTCGAGAACTAAAGGCAACAGAATCATGAAAATTGTAATACAGGGGTTTTGAAGGATGATCTATTAAATGAAAATATTTTCATCTCTTTGCAACTTCCGGTTATACCGGAAGTTGCTTATAACTTCGTTTTTTTAAATGGGACACCCTGTACATTTTTACATTTTTGGATTCTCTTCGATGTCTTCTTTCTTAAAATATGACGATTTGTAATGTTGTACAGGGAATTTTAAAAGAGAATTACGTTTTTTTATTAATTTCGTAGCAATATTCACACCTTCTAATATTGTAGTAATTTGACAACTAAAACTCTACTTACGTTCAAATGATTTTTAATATAGTCTACTATTGTTAAGAATCATTAGTATAGCTAAATTTTTAATTTTAGTATTCAGGGTTGGTCGAAACTCGGAATGAGTATTTTCTGAGTTTTCTTAAATAGAACACCCTGTATTTTAGTATTGTAATGAAATGATATTTTATGGTACTTTTTTATTTCTTAAGCATTCCCTATACCTAACTGCTTTAATTTGTGCTTAATTGTTAGTCGCACCAACAATCTTAACTACGTAGGTATTTTGATAGCTAAACCATTATTCTTAATTTTAAGGATCAGTCTGGATTAATATGTATTTATTTCTGAAAAATTATTTGTGATTGAATATTTTCACGTCCAACCTAACAAAATTTTACGTATTTTTACGTAAATATCAAAAATGTAAAAATATACAGGGTGTCCTATTTAAAAAAAACCAAGTTATAAGCAACTTCCGGTATAACCGGAAGTTGCAAAGAGATGAAAATATTTTCATTTAATAGATCATCCCTCAAAACCAGTTTATTCCAATTTTCATGATTCTGTTGCCTTTAGTTCTCTAGATATTTCTAATAGGCCAGTTATCTGCCTCACCCTATATACTTTAGCTAAAGCATGACGTACAACGAAAAAAAAATGTGGATAAATTGCTGGCTACTAAAATGGAATCTGAGATATACGACTTAGCATGTCGGAAGATCTTATTTCTCATTAAATTAATTAAAACAATATGGCAACAAAATTAGTTTGAAAAAAGTGAAGCTACCACCTACCTACGCGAAGTATTTGTTGCCAACTCCTAAGTAAGACTCATTTTTGCAATATATTTTGGCAGCTTTAAATTTACTACACTTTCGCCTTCCGCCTATTTTCTTGTTGTACACTTTGGACAGAGCCGAGCGGCAATAACTCAAACGGGATCCTTTCATTAAAGGACTTGATAACATTTTGCACGAAGGGATATTACGACTTTTTCCAAATGATCCGTCGTAAAAACTTTTTGTAATCCCGAAAGATTCTTCGGAGCTCCATTAAAACTATTCAGCGCCTAAAATATTTTGCGAAGCAAAACGTCCAGCCAGGGCCGGATTTAAGGGGGGGCAGGCTGGGCAGCTGCCCGGGGCCCCCACATTTTGGGGGCCCCCACAAAGCCCCAAACTTAAAAAAAAATCAGCACATTATTCACATAGAATAATTTTTGTCAATCAATTAACTGTAATATTTCGTTATATGGAAGGTTTATCTCCTGTTAAAAATGTATTTTTGGCAAATTACGGCCAAAAAGCAGAAGATATATTTAAGACATTCTTGCAAGAAGATGATATCGATTTGAAAAGCTGCAGGGGACAGTCCTACGACAATGCGTCAGTTATGGTTATGAGTGGAAAATACAATGATGTTCAGCTAAAATTTAGATAACACATTATGGTAGGGGAGCCCAAGCGGGGATTTTTGCAGTTACTCGAGCGCGTCAGATTAGCATATGGGGGAAACCTGGTACCCTGCAGATGTATCTCTACCATATATTGGCTCTTAACACAGGGGAGTTCGTTAAGGGGGGCCCGAAAAAAAAAATCTATCCTTAAAAAAACTCAAATTGTCAGATTAAGATAAGGTAAGTTAAGTACATGCAAAAGAGTGTATATTTCAAAAATCTGACGATTTGAGCCGGGCGTAAGGAAATGGGTGAGTCCCAAAATTTCACAAGAAAAAAGCGAATATTTCGCGAAATGAATGACAGATCGAAAAACTAAAAAATATGTGCCCAATATTTTTTAAAAATCTATCGAATGATACCAAACACGACTTCCCACGGAGAGGGGTGGGGGGTAAATTTAATATTTTAAATACGAATCCCGCGATATTTCGCGAAATGAACATCAGATCGAAAAACTGTAAAATACACTTATTCAATATTTTTGAAAAATCTATCGAATGGTACTAAACACGACCCCCCATGGATGTGGGGTGGGGGGGTTACTTTAAAATCTTAAATAGGAGCCCTCATTTTTTATTGCAGATTTGGATTCCTTACGTAAAAATAAGTAACTTTTATTCGAAACATTTTTTCGAATTATGGATAGATGGCGTTATAATGTGTTGTAATAAATCGTTTAAAACCAACTTAATGATTCAATGTTCGGTCTGCAATAGACATTATCGACATGCTTGTGTTAACATAACATCTGAGGAACTCCGTGTCCTGAGTGATCCTGATAAAGGATATAATTGGTCTTGTTCAAGTTGTAGAGTAATTGGCAATCAAATAAGCGATTTGAAAAAATTAATTATATCACTTCAAAATGATATTCAAGAGTTGAAAGCTGAAAATGTGAAAATACAACCTAGTACACAGCAGGTGGATTTAGAAGAAGTCATCGAGGAACTTAACGACAGAAATAGACGCAAGAAAAATTTGGTCATCTTTGGAGTTCCAGATCACAGTCAACAGGGTGAAGTCGCTAATGATAAGCTGGAGGTTAATAAAATTATTAATCTCTTAGATCCGCAATTTGATATTTCAAATCTGAGGCTATTTAGGGTTGGTCGATTTTCTGATGGAAGAACTCGACCGATCAAAGTAGTTTTACGCGATGAAAATCAAGTATTAAAATTAATTCGCAATTCAAAAGTTCTTAGGAATGGAAATTATAAAAATGTTTCTGTTGCGAGTGATCGCACTCCGCGTCAAATTACACATTATAAAAAATTAAAAGAGGAACTTATTGTAAAAAATTCGGACGGCCAACAAAACTTCCGAATAAAGTATATTAATGGTGTGCCAAGAATAGTCCAAAATTTAAACTGAACAATCCCAACAGCTTTTCAACTTGTAAAGAGGATTTATTATGCTACTATCAAAATGTGCGTGGATTGAACAGTAAATTGAAGACTTTTTTGGCTGCTGTTAGTGTTTCTGAATTTGATATAATTGCTATAAGTGAAACTTGGTTAAATGAGGAAGTATCCAGTAATGAATTATTTACTGATGATTATGATGTACATCGAAAAGATCGTAAATTTAATTTAGTGGATAAAACAAAAGGCGGTGGCATTTTGCTTGCAATAAAAAATTTTATAAAGTCCGAGGTAATGGATACTTCACCATTTGATCTTCAGTTTCCATTAATTGATATGTTAGTTATTAAATGCAGCATAAGGTATATCGTTTTTTATGTAATGGTATTATATATTCCTGATAAGTTAAGTTTATTAGATTTTGAATTTTTCTTTGAATCTTTAGAGCAACTTGATTATTTGAATGATAATTTTGTGATTATTTTGGGAGATTTTAATGCGCCTAAATTTATTGAGAATGACATATCGGATAGAAAAACTGCAGCAATTTTAAATTTATTTAATACTAATAACTTGGATCAATATAATAATATAAAAAATACACTTGAACGAATACTTGATTTGATAGCATCCAATATAAAATGTACTGTGTCTCACGATGATTTGCCTCTTGTAGCTGAGGATGATCATCATCCGGCTCTACTAATAAATTTTAACAACATATTTTCTAAAGAAGTAACGTTTATTCCAAATTCACTTGATAAAGCTTATAATTTTAGGAATGCAGATTTTGTTAACTTATATTCAAGTATCCTACAGAGTGATTGGAGTTTTATCGAATGCTGCGACGAAGTAGATATTGCTGTACAAACTTTTTATAATAAAATTTATGACATTTTTGATAAGCATATTCCGGTTTACAAAAATCATGCTCATAAATATCCACCTTGGTTTGATTCCGAGATTATAAAAAACATAAAACTAAAAGTTAAATTCCGACGCAAATATAAAAAATCTAAGATTCATTCCGATTTTATTGAGTTTAAAAGATTACGACGACTAATAAAATATCAGGTCAAGGTGGCATATGACAACTACTTGGAGGATATTCAAACAAATATTTCTCAAGACAAAACTAAGTTCTGGTGTTACATTCACTCTAGAAATAAATCATCACGAATTCCTGGAAACATGAGTTTTGAGGGAAGTGATTACAAAGATCCGCAAGCCATAGTGAATGCTTTTGCGGAATTTTTCAGTAGTGTTTATTTAGTTTCTGATGATGAAGGTGGTTGCAATTATCCAATAAACCCATATATGACATCAATTAATTTTCAATCGGTTACAGAGGATGAAATAAATGCTGCTATCAGAAAGTTAAAAGATAAGATGACATCAGGCCCTGACAAGATTCCCTCGTTTCTTATTAAAGATTGCGCTGGTGCATTTGTCATACCTTTAACCAAGATTATAAACTTATCTATACAAAAAATGAAGTATCCAGAACTATGGAAGGAAGCAAGGGTGTGTCCGATATTTAAGGCTGGGGTGAAGTCAGAAATAGAAAACTATAGAGCTGTCTCTATTTTATCTAATTTTTCAAAGGTTTTCGAAATCGTATTATATAATAGGATCTTATCTTCTGTTCAACTTTATATTTCATCTCATCAGCATGGTTTTGTTAGTAAAAGATCAACTGTAACCAACTTGGTTTATTTTACCCAATATCTTTCTGAAGTTATTGACGATAATGGCCAAGTTGATGTTATATATACCGATTTTTCGAAGGCTTTTGACAGAATTGATCATGAAGTATTACTTAGCAAGCTTTCAACATTCGGTTTTACTGACAGTGCTCTTTTATTGTTAAAATCGTATCTTCAGGGAAGGATGCAGTTTGTAGCATATAATGGTTATGTCTCAGAAAAATATCTTGCTGCGTCTGGTGTGCCTCAAGGTTCCAATCTCGGTCCATTGCTCTTTCTACTATTTATTAATGACCTTCTTGAAAATATTTCATGCGAAAGATTGGGCTTTGCTGACGATTTGAAAATATTTTCTACTATTAGGGAGCTGGATGATTGTAACCAACTTCAGCAGAATATAGAAATATTGGAAAATTGGTGCAACAGCAACAAATTACAACTTAACACAAAAAAATGTAAAGTAGTCACTTTTTCTAGGAAATCAAGTTTATTTGTATTTAACTATAGTTGTCACGATAGAATATTAGAAAGGCAGAACACGGTTAAGGATTTGGGTGTAATTTTTGACACAAAACTCACTTTTGTGGAACATATGTGTGTTAAAGTTTCTGAAGCGTTGAAGGCTTATGGGTTTTTAATTCGCAATTGTAAGTCATTTAATAATATAAAGTCATTAACATTGCTATATTATACTTATGTCCGATCTAAACTTGAATATGCCAGTATTGTATGGAGTCCTTTCTATGATTGTCATAACATTGCAATTGAAAGCGTTCAGAGAAAATTTCTAAAATTTTTAATGTTTAAAGTAAATGGTCTTTATCCGGCTAGAGGTATAGATAATAATTACTTGTGTGATCGTTTTAGTATGAGTAGTTTAGAATTAAGAAGAAAAGTTGCATCTTTAATTTTTTTGTACAAACTTGTTAATAATGCAATTGATTGTATTTCAATATTACAAAACATTAATTTTAATATTCCAAGGTCAAATTTAAGAACAAATGTATTATTTAGGTGTACAAGAGCTCGTACAAATATTCTATGTAAGGCTCCTATTAATGTAATGTGTAGAAATTTTAATGTTATTGGTAAGCATTGTGACATTTTTTCATGTTCTCAAAGGAACTTTATAAAAGTAGCTATTGAGTGTCTGAAATAAGCACTAATTTTTTATTTTATTTTTTTTATTAATTTATTTTCTTTTTCGGTTTGAATTTATATTAATTTTAGTCTAACTTGTATTATTAATGTTATTTTTTTGGTACTACTGCTTAAATCTTACCTATAGGTGTTATAAATTATGTAATATTTTTATCATTGTCCTGTAAATGGGAAACTGTTGGGCAATAAAGCTATTATTATTATTATATTATTATAATCGGAAAAAACGATTGTTGGAAATGGAAAATTAAATTAAAAAATGGCAAGCGCCCACTAAAATGGAAAACTTTACTTAACTTTTTTTGGTTTTAGGACCTACTCTTCACAACCCAATAGGTCCCCAAAGCGCTCGAGTGACTGCACATTTAGCATACTTTGCTCCCCTACCATTAACTTGGCGTTGTAGATTCCATATGTCGCCCACTCTCTAAATTTAGTTTCTAAAGCTGCAGCTAAGTGTTGTCCTGCTGCCATAGAATTCTTTGATTTTTTTCAAGGACTGTATGAACCCTATGTATTTTTCACTTCCTCTACATATAGATACAACTTGTTAATCGAATTTTTAAAAACGTCTTTAAGCGAGAGCAACGCCGACCATGGCAGAAATATTATTGTTCCTAAAAAAGGGTAAATACTACTAGATGGTTGTCTAGAAGTGATGCCGCAAAAGAACTAGTTAAAGGTTATAATCAGATTAAAGGAGTATTATCCAAAATTTCAAAAGAAGATGGGCAACAATTTGAAACTCATAGCAATACAAATGGTTTGTATAATCGAGTGTGTTAACTGAAAACAGGGATATTTGCAATATTTTGGAATGAAATCTTAGAGAGGGCAAACAGCATAAGTCGTATTCTCCAAGATCCAAATATTGACCTTAATTCATTAGTGACGGCTTAAAAAATTTATATTCTATTAAGGAATATTTCAGCGACTGAAATGACAACATCAGAGAAATTTAGGACTCAAAATTGTATAGCTATTATAGATCACTTCATTTCCTCTTCAAGTCATAGGCTTTCGGCATATGAATCCATTTATTCCAATTTTTAATTTTTACATTATTTGGAAAATTAAACTCCCAATGAAATTGAAGCTCACTCACTGAAGATTACCGACAATTATAGCAATGATTTAGATAAAAAACTAGGTGTCGAACTAGTAACAATTTGTAGAATTTTTCAATTCATTTAAAGAGGAAATCGGCTCATCAAATATAAGTAAAGAACTTCAAATGTATCAAAGGTTAAAAGAGAAAAATGTGAATTGCGGTTCCAAACGTTGTAGTGACACTTCGTTTATATTTAGTTGTGATGGTAACTAACTGCAGTGGAGAGAGATCATTCTAAAAATTTAAGTTAATTAAACATCGACTTCGGTCTATGATAGGCCAAGAGCGTTTGAACCATCTCTTTATAATGAGCATTGAACACAATGCCTTAAAGCAACTAAACATACCCGGACTTTAACCATACAATAGTCATAACAACAATTTGTTTAATATGGCAGGAGGTAGGTCCCCACACAAATTCTGCCCAGGGGCCCCCACTGCCTTAAATCCGGCTCCGCGTCCAGCTGCAAATTTATACCAGGCAGCGATTTATTTTGACATTTGTTCGGTGGCGTAGATAGGCCCAAGTGATTTTTGAGAAATCTTTTGTTTCTTGAAGTTTCCATTTCAAAAAATGGAAATCAGTAGTAAAAGTGACGCCGAATTTATTCCACATGAGCTTAGTGAAGCTGCTAAAACGGCTTCTTAAATCTATTAACTAAAGGGTTAGATTTATATATAATATTTATTTAATAGGTGCTGATTATTATACAGGGTGTCCCGAAAAGATTGGTCATAAATTATACCACAGATTCTGGGGTCGAAAATAGGTTGATTGAACCTGACTTACCTATATACAATAGTGCACACAAAAGAAGTTACAGCCCTTTGAAGTTACAAAATGAAAATCGTTTTATTTTCAAATATCGAAAACTCTTGTAGATTTTTTATTGAAAATGGACATGTGGCATTCTTATGGAAGCAACATCTTAAACAAAATTAAAGTGAAATTTGTGCACCCCATAAAAATTTTATGGGGGTTTTGTTCCCTTAAACCCCCCAAAACTTTTGTGTACGTTCCAATTAAATTATTATTGTGGAACCGTTAGTTATAATAATAATAATAATAGAGTTTATTTGTAGCATTTAGTACATAATAATAAACTCAAGTTCTCACTGAAGTTGTTAGTCACATGGACTACAACTTGTGCGTGAGGGTTAAATTTTGATTATAAAACGACATAAATTTATCTTAAAGTTTACAAAAAGGAATTAATAGTCTGTTTCGATCATCTTTCTTCAAATTTGAGCTCCTCTTCTCACTAATTCAGTTAACGTTAAATTTTGTTTATCGGACCTACGAAAATCTCTAATAAAGTTCAACAAAGGATTGCGAATAACTTCAGATGGGATTCTTGTGGCGGAACTTCGTTTTATATGAGAATTATCATGCCTTTTAAGGTGTTTTATTCATTTTTACAGTAATTTTCTCAATTTAAACATTTATAAGTGACATTTGATATAAATCATTTTTGACAATTTTAAATTTAAAATTAAATTTAAAATGTTTAAAAATAAATATAAATAAAAACAAAGTTAAACACAATGTTTTTAAAACTTTTTTGCCTCTTTTCTTTTTCGATAAGGCAGTGTTTATCGAGATATTTTGAATATTTGTCGAATCCACCACATATTTTTATTTGGTCAAGTACGATTATAGAAACTTGTTAATAATCTGAAAATTTATTTATAATTTATATTTTTAGGTATATTTTGTAAAAGAAGCCACAATCTCGATAAAAGGTGACTTATCAAAAAAAGACTAAGAGGCAAAAAAGTTTTAAAAATACTGTGTTTAACTAATGGTACCGCAATAATAGTTTAATTGGAACGTACACAAACATTTGGGGGGTTTAAAGAACAAAACCCCTACAAAATTTTTATGTAAACATATTAAAAAAGAAGGCGCATCTCGATAAAAACTGGCTTATCGAAAAAATAGTAAGAGGCAAAAAAGTTTTAAAAACCTTGTGTTTAACTAATGGTACCACAATAATAAATTAATTGGAACGTACACAAAAGTTTGGGGGGGTTTACGGGAACAAAACCCCCATAAAATTTTTATGGGGTGGACAAATTGCACTATAATTTTGTTTTAAGATCTTCCTACCATAAGAATGATACATGTCCAGTTTCAATAAAATATCTCTAATAGTTTTCGATATATTGAAAAAAATCGATTTTCATTTTGTAACTTCATAGGGCTGTAAGGCTGTAACTTGTTTTATGAGCACATTTGTACTAAGGTAAGTTAGATTCAATCGAACTATTTTTGACTCCAGAATGTGTGGTACAATTTATGACCAATCTTTTCGGGACACCCTGTATATTATCACGAAATAAGTTATAATGGTAGGGGAACAAAGTATGCTAAATTTGCAGTTACTGGAGCGTTATGGGGACCTATTGGGTTGTGAAGAGTAGGTCCTAAAACCAAAAAAAGTTAAGTAAAATTTTCCATTTCAGTGGGGCCTTTTCATTTTTTAATTTAATTTTTCATTTCCAACAATCGTTTTTCCGATTATAGCGCCATCTATCCATAATTCGAAAAAATGTCTCGAATAAAAGTTTTTTATTTTTACGTAAAGAATCCAAATCGGCAATAAAAATTTGGGGGTCCAATTTAAGATTTTAAAGTAACCCCCCACCTCATCTCCGTGGGGGTCGTGTTTGGTACCATTCGATAGATTTTTCAAAAACATTTTGAAAGTGTATTTTGCAGTTTTTTGATCTCATGTTCATTTTGCGAAATACCGCGGGGTGTGTATTTTAAATTTAACCCCACCCCTCTTCGTGGGGATCATGTTTAGTACCATTCGATAGATTTTTGAAAAATATTGAAGACGTATTTTTTAGTTTTTCGATCTGACGTTCATTTCGCGAAATATTCGCTTTTTTTGTGAAACTTTTTGACTCACCCATTTCCTTACCCGCTCAAATCGGCAGATTTTTGAAATATACACTCCTTTGCATGTACTTAACTTACCTTATCTTAATCTGACAATTTCGAGTATTTTTAAGGATATATTTTTTTTCGGGCCCACCTTCGGGGGGTTACGAACTTCCCTGTGTTAAGAGTCAATATATGGTAGAGGTACATCTGCAGGGTGCCAGGTTTCTCCCCATATGATAATCTGACGCACTTGAGTAACTGCAAAAATCTCCGCTTGGACTCCTCTACCATAAGCAAATTTATCAATTGATTGAAATGCGTGTGTATGTAAATTATATGCTACGGTAACTTTGATGATTAATGGATGCCTTTTCTTGCTCTTCCAGTGGATTGGAATGGGTTGAACTGCGAATTCTTACAATTGTTTGGACGACTATCAAACTGTTAAACGGTATCGATATTCGATATCGTTTAACTTAAACAGGCCATAAGAAAATAGTTTCACAACCTTTTTAAACACACATGAAAATACTAGGAAGGATAATCGGTAAAATTGACAGGGAAAGAAGTAAATACATTCGAAGACATTCCAAATAGTACCATGTAACACATGGTAGGTATTATATGTTACACACATAGTTAAATAGTATGTTTCAAATGTTTCAAACACACCTGAAAATGCTAGGAAGGATAATCGGTAAAATTGACAGGGAAATAGGTAAATACATTCGAAGACATTGCAAAATAGTACCATGTAACACATGGGTACAAAAAGAAGAATGCAATGAAATGAAAATATTGACAGAATGGCACACAATTAGTAAGAATATCGAATAAGGAAGAAGCATTGGACGACCTAAAAAGCGCTGGTATGATTGTTTGGAAGAGTCTGAAGATTAAGCAGGCATTTTGACTATTAAACAAGAATGAAGAAAGAAGTAGATATTTATTTTTAATCTAAGAATATAAAAGTAGAAAAAAGAAAAATTAAAAATTAGAAGACTAAAATAAAACAAACTTGAGATTATATTCAAATTATCTATGTATACAGCGTGTCTACTTAAGTTGGAAACATATGGGAAACTTTTTTATTATTAATTTTACGAAAAAAAGTTATTCTTTATAAAAAGTTCTGCATGCCCCAAAACCTAAGATTCAATCATCAGATATCAAATTTTCTCAATATTATACGAGGTATGTCAAAAAATATGAATTTCGGTCAAGGGTAAAGTACCTTTATTTCTCTCAATATCGAAAATTCTTATGATAAAAAGTTGTTTGGAATTAAAAACTAAGATCAAATATGCAATTACATGCTTCTAATTGAAAAAAAAAAATTCTCAAATTTATGGATACCCAACATCGTTTTTAATTATTACAAATGTGATAACTCGTTTATTATTCATTTTACGAAAAAAGTTATTCTTCATAAAAAGCTTTGCATGGTCTAATATCTAAGACACAACCATGGTATATCAACTTTTATTAATTTTATACGAGGTGTGTCAAAAAATATGAAATTCGCTCAATATTATAGTACCTTTATATTTCACAATATTTCAATTAGTAGGATGTAATTGCATACTGAGACATAGTTTTTAATTCTAAACAACTTTTTTAATAACCGTTTTCAATATTGTGAAAAATAAAGGTACTTTTCTCTTGAGTGAAATTCATATTTTTTGACATACCTCGTATAAAATTAATAAAATGTGATATCTGATGGTTGCATCTTCGGTCTTATGACATAAAGAGCGTTTTATAAAGAATACCTTTTTTTCGTTAAAGTAATAATAAAAGAGTTATCGTATGTGTAATAAATAAAAACGAAGTTAGTATCAATAAATTTGAGAAAAATTTGGAAAATATTTTTTCCAATTAGAAGCATGTAATTGCATATCTGATCTTAGTTTTTATTTCCAAACAACTTTTCATAATAAGAATTTTCGATATTGAAAGAAATAAAGGTACTTTACTCTTGAATGAAGTTCATATTTTTTGACATACCTCGTATAATATTGTCAAAATTTGATATCTGATGATTGAATCTTAGGTTTTAGAGCATGCAGAACTTTTTATAAAGAATAACTTTTTTTCGTAAAATGAATAACAAAAAAGTTTCCCATATGTTTCCAACTTAAGTAGACACGCTGTATATTTTTTTTATTTAATTTAGCGTTCTTGCGACAGCTTTGGCCATTAGCACGAGGTGCAGTATACAGTGAATACATAATATAATTTTTTAAAAGAATGCAGATATTTTAATCACATTGTTGAAATTTAATTATAAGCAATTAACAGTAATAAGTTCTTATTTAATATTCAAATTTACAATATGAATACATTCATAAAATTGGCATTGCAAATATTATCTTAACAATAAAACATACATTGTACTAAAATACATTAAGAAATAATGGAATGATGTGGAATGTTTTAAAAGATAACTAGTTTTTGGAAATAAATGCATAACAAACTGTTCTATTTTAGTTTTTATTTGAATATAACATTTTTAACAGTTGTAAAAACCTAATACATTATACATTAAAAACCAAATTAAACTTACTTCATAAGCATATTTACAGATTAAACAAAGTAAAGACCAGTGGTGAGTCGTGACCTCAGTATGCGGGTAGGCGACACATATACCTTTATTATACTCTATATTCTATATATTACATACTCGTATGTATACCTATTTACACGGTGTGTCACATTTAAAATGAAAACACCCCTATATTGCGGCTATCAAAATAAATACAGATTTAAAATTTTGCAGTCAAGCAGTGTGATGGTTCACATTTTTTAAGATAGTCAAGTCAGATTTAAATTTTAAACGCGGCCTACTGCGAATCCACAAACAGGGCCTATTTTCTATATTTTGCTTCGCTTTAGATATATCGGAAAAAGTTATTTGGAAAAGTTGTACCAAATATTATTCTAACCCCACGTACCAAATTTCATCACAAAATTCGCACTTTTAGTTTTTTCAGTATTTGTAGTCAGGATCCAGAAACATACAATTGGCTATCCCGAGATGCAGCTCGGGACAACCATTGTCGAAACCGTAAAAAAGGTCGCCTTTAGCCCCGAAAAATTGCTGGAAATTCTCGCCAACTACGGCCAGACAAGCCGCCATAATTACAGCGCTGTGCTTATTGTAAAGAGTGAGAGATTCATACCATTATGTTCTGTTCTTAGGCGCATTTGAAAAGTGCCTGACTATAGGGTAGTGCCATCATACTGCCGTGCTAAGCCCAAAGGCGGTAACTGATTTTTTATCGAAAATGAGATAGTTGTATTTATAGGGTAGAACAGGGTACATATTTAGAATATATTTACAAAGTTCTTGGAGTTGCAGAAGTATTATAATGGGTATCTAGAATATATTTACAAAGTCTTTGGAGTTGTAGAAGCATTATAATATAATGAAACCTACCTAGAAATACAAAAATCTCATTTTCGATAAAAAATCAGTTACCGCCTTTGGGCTTAGCACGGCAGCATAGAAGTGAGTAGCACTACCACGGGAAGCGTACAATAATTACAACTTAGGAAAGAAATTAAAAAGTACCTTTTTTATTTTAGGTACTTGGTATTGTGTCAAAATTTATAAATTACAATTTTTAAATAAGTAATTTATATTAATAAATAATTTATTATTGTTCATTTGAAGAGGTTAGGCGGCGCCTACCTTGCCTACCCCGACGGGCCGCCCCTGCTAAAGAGTGCAAAAATGTACATTAAACATCTTTATATTTATTTATGTCTGAAAAATGAATAATCCTATCATGCATAATATACAGTGTGTCTAGACAGACGACAACGAAATAGATGCACTATCAGGAACTACGACAAAAAATTTTAATAACCCAGTGACAGGTCAATATTTGATTAAAGGGGAACACATTTTCCGGTATTTTCGATTATTTTACTTTCACCCCCAAGCCAGGGTAAGAATCACCCCCACATTTTTAATGGCAATGAGCGTCAAAAAGATATCGTTGAAAGCCCTTACAATTCCTTGTAGATTAATCTGTTAATTTTTTGAATAAGGTTCAATACTTAAAAAAAAAAAATAGAAACCTTATCTTGTAAAAGGTATATTTAAAATCCCTAAAAAGGGCTATATCACAACAAAACGTTTTCGGAATCAATATTCCATCATCAGTGTTATCACAGCTTTACATGCTTTAAGCCACCAAAATATACGGGTAAAAACCCTTGAGTTATTTTTAAACAGTTGGGGTTACATTATATTATCGATTTTAAAGGATGTTAAAAATATTTCCAGATTAACCCCTAGCATCACATGACATCAACCATCTGGTTGAAAAATTTGTAGGTAGGACCTTACATGCCAGAGTTTAGATGACAACTGTTGTCACTAGTTTTTTGTCAATTAATTTAATAAAAAAAACTTTTTTTGCCATCCTGTATAAATATTTATGTTATTGTTTATATTACTGAACAGAGAATTAAATAACCATTCAAATGAGCTAACACATGGCCTATAGTCTCATTTAAAAAAATCATCGATTACGTAATCACGCCCAGATGGATGACGTCACTAGTATGATATATATGCCAAAAAATTGCAATTTAAAAATAAAAATCGACCTGTTTCGGGATTTTTCCTTAAAGTCGCCAGCTTGCGACATTACGAATTTATTCCTTTCATTTGCACCATACTGTATGTGTAAAATTAATTTTTTTATGTTGAAATCATCACCATCCAATGCTAAAAGTTTTATATGATATTAACAACAATATTATGTATTTGCAGGAATATTATGAAAATTTTGAATTATGTACTTTTTGGAAAAAACTTAATAAAAATATATTTTTTTTTGTTTGAGAAAAACTTGTTTATTATAACATCATGCTGTATATATCACTGTAAAGAGCTTTAAAAATGCTGCAAAATGTTCCAGCAAATGATCTTCCAGCATTACAGCTCAATTAGGACAGGTTGTACAACCCTTCCAATAAAGTATGGTCGCGGTGTTTTGGATTATTTTGGAAAACTTTACATAGGTAACCATATTTCGGACACAGCTTGAGATAAAAATTTAAAATTTTGTATTTTTATTTCCCTTATTAGCCACTATGAGTATTCCAAATTATAACCAAATCTGAAGAGGGGTGGAAATTAGGTTTGTTGAGTTAATATGGAATGACCCTTACGTTTGTCACATTAAGTAAATGATATGATTTAAATAAATAAAAAACATAAAGTAAGGAATTCTCTTATTAATATCAGTTTCCAATCCTTGTAATTCCGGAAAAGTTTAGTTGTACTTTATGAACAATAAATGTGCCAATATGACAACTGAGCTGTCACAATTTAATAGGGCTTTTCATTCACCGTCAGACTATACAACATATGACAGAAGCTCGAAACAAATGACAATCGATGAAAAGCCCTATAAAAGACGTCAAGATAAATACGACAGTAGGAAGTATGTTTTGTAGTTGGCAAAAAATTTTAGAAAGCTGGGGATGTAAGTACAATCCGTCTAACATACTTACCGTTGCAAGTCATTATCTACCTCAGAGATCTAAGTTGACATTGTTAACCAATTACAAAAATTCTTGAATTCATTTTAAATTAAATAATATCACATAGTTTTTGTTGAAGTGGATTATACAACCAAACAAATTAATATTCAATGTAAATAAATAAAAACTTTAGAAATAGAAAACAAGAATTAAGTTGTAATCTTACGTTAAAGTAAATAATAAAAACAGTAAATATAATAAAACAAATTAGTCTAAGAGCTAGTGAACACTCCGACTAACGGTCGTCCTGTAAGGCTAGAAATTTGTCTAGGGATAATTCATAGCACACCAAGGCTAAAAACCATGACCTGGCAGGCATCAGCAGTGCACGTGTATCTACCAGGTGAATCGAAAAGTGCAAATTTAGGGGGTAAAATAAACTTTCTCCTGTAAAGTTTAAATTTAAGTATGTGTTTGAGTAAGTCATTTAGAAGAAATGTGTACAATGACAGACGATTCCGAAGAGAATATGATCTTGCCAGGCGGAAAGATTATGGGTTTTTTCTAAAATTATTTTTTTGCATCGAACAAAGTTTTTTTAGGTTTTTTGAATCATTCCAAACAGAAAAGGTATTTGGTGATTTTTCTCTTAATAGTTTTTGTTATATAAGCGATTAAAAATTTTGAAAATTGCGAAATCTGCCATTTTTAACCCTAAATCGGACATTAAAATTAAAAATTTCAATGTTGCCAAGGTAGGTTCCGGAGGCAACCGTGAAAAAAGCCTAGAGGAGTAAACCTCAATAAAAATAATCCCCATTATCACGGTGGAAGGCATCGTGCCAAAGATATGAGAGATGCGAGGGTTAGAGCATCGCAAACGATCCCTTCGGGATACCTGGCGACCTCCCGAAGTAACACAGCCTTAACGCGGTAAGGGCGCACTGCCGCGTCTGACGTATAGTACGTCCCAACTCGTGGGATTTGTATGGAACCATTAAAAAAACCAAAGGAACAGGAAAAAAAAGAGGACGACTACAGGCAAAAGAAACAGGACGAAGCTAAGACTAACAAAAACGAGAATGGGGAAGAACTGTCGCACGACGGCAAAATGGAAGAAATAGAGGAGCGAAAGAAGTTTGAGGAAGAAATGTTAAAGAGGCATCAGAATCAACCAAAAATAAACAGGTCGGGTCCCATAACACACTCGACATTATTGGACAACATACTAGAAGAAACTAATAGAGAAGAGGAAGAGAAAGAAGGAGATGCAGAGGAGAGGGAACCCTCGGCGGAAGCAATAGAAGTGGAAGGAGAGGAAAATAAAAGAGAAGATCAAACGGAGACACACTGGCAAAAAACTGGAGATAGCATTCTTCAAGCCTTATTGTTTGACGACGAGGATTACGAAGCAATACAACAGTCCAAAAAAAGAAAAGGGGATAGCCTAGAGGAAAATGAGAGATTAAAAAAAGAGAAGAGGGAAGAGACCGCCGAATACCCCGAGGAGACAGAAAATGAAAGGATCCTGAGAAAGCTAAAACAAGTATTGGAAATATTAAACAATAAAGGCCCCATACAGGGGGAACACAAAATAATAGCTAGAAATCTGATTGGGGAAATATATAATCAGAACAAAACAGGCCTAAACCAAAGTAAGAAGACACAAGCGGAGGAGGAGAACATTAGATGCGAACAATGCAAAATAAAAATAGAGCGAGAAAAGCAAAGAAAGGAGACTGAGAAGATAATTGAAGTATTAAACAAAGGGGGGGACATAAATGACTTCAACCAAATATATGAAAAGAGGTGGGAGGAAACAGTCTACGAAAAAACAAAATGGGAACAAGGGGGCTTGCAAGAAACAATAGCTAAGAAAGAATGCCTGATAGTAACAAAAACTGAAATAAAAGAGGGTGGAATAGAAAGCGTAATACGCACTATCAGAGAAGAAGTGCATGAAATCATAGAGGGTTGTCAAGAGGGAAACGTAGAGTACATAGAAAATGGGAACAGAAGCTCCATGGCAACTGTAAGGAGAGAATGGTATACCTATGTCGCAAAAATTAAGGATCAAGGTATATATGAAGTGGCGGAGAAGGCCCTAAAACAAATTAAAGAGAGGAAGGAGCCGCCCGAAATAATACGGGTAGCAATTAATAACGAAATAAACAAAGAGAAGGTACGAAAAGCCCTGGAATTCGTGGGTAGGAGGGAAAAAATAACGTGGGAGATAATTATACGAGGCGAAGAAATGGATAAAGAAGTTAAAAACGAGCAAGAGGAATCCCTCCTAATTAAAACCGGGAGCAAGTCATATACAGACGTCTTAAAGGAGATGAATGCGAAAATAAATATAGGGAAAATAGGAGTGAAGGTGGATAGACTTAAAAAAACCGAAGGGGGGACATCCTCGTGAAGCTTAAAGGAAGGGGAGCTGCAGAAAAGCTAAAAAGGGAGATGGACACGAAAATGTCCGGTATTAGTATGGCAGTAAGGCGCAAAGAGAATTATTTCACAATAACTGGTCTGGACCCAGGGGTCACGGAGAAAATCCTACATGAAGCCATACAAGCATACACCGGAATATCACAGGACGAGGTAGACATAAAAATGCTACGAACAAACCAGCACGGGGAACAAGTGGCAACCATAGCCGTGCGCCCTACGAAAGCGGAGGAATTGAGACGATACACTACGATAGCGATAGGCTGGGTGTTCTGTCCCATTATGGAGAGGTACACCCCGATGAGGTGCTACAAATGTCTCCATTACGGGCATAGCACATTTGAATGTAAAGGGGAGAGCAGGGTAGCGTGTTGCTACAACTGCATGAAAACAGGGCATACGGCAGTGCAGTGTGGTAACACTGCATTCTGTCTCACTTGTAATGAAGAAGGTCATCGCATGGACCGCATGCAATGCCCAGCCTATCGGGCGTGGGTGTACGGTAGGGGAAGGGAACCCCCAAAGGGTGCATAAGAAAAAAAATAAAAGCAAGAAGGTGAGAGATGGTTTCCTGGAGAACAGAAATGGACCCCTATACAGCCCACCTGCGAAACAGGAGGCCACCTCTCACAAAGTTTCACGGAAAACACCTTATGCTCACCACTATTTCAATTTAATAAAATTTATTTATACACTCTATTTATTTAACTTAATTATTGAATTTTATTTATTTTATTTATTCATCTATATATACTATTTATTGAAAATTTCTATTTATATACATTTTATCTATATACATTTTATTTATTTATTTATTTTATCTATACCTGTTTATTTATTCACTTTAGTTTTTAGACATTTTAACCTAATAATAGGATGCGAATCCGCTGCGAGGAGACCTCAGGGAACTGAACCTAAACGGACCTCAAGTATCAACCTGGTATAAGGATACTGCAGGTGAACGTGGGCAGAGCGCGCAGATCGCACGATCTTGTCCACGCAAAAGCCTGCAAGCTAGAAATAGATCTGCTCATCGTCCCCGAACCAAATAAGAAAATTACATCGGTCGGTGGGTGGGTACAAGATAGCCAGCAAAACGTGGCGGTGCTCATTAGGAATGGGGATGTGGGAGTTCGTGCCATTGTCAGGGGGGAAAATCATGTCCTCATCAGACTTAGGGACTTCAGCCTCCTAGCATGTTACGTGTCTCCGAACATCCCTCTACTTAGATACAAAGACATAGTAGATGAGATAATGAGTACCGCCGCGAACGAAAAAGAAATTATGATTGCCGGGGACATCAATGCAAAATCTAGGTTGTGGGGTTCACCCATAAACGACAAAAAGGGGGAACTCTGCAATGAGTGGATAGCCCAGACTGGCCTCCAAGTTCTAAATAATAATAAACCTACGTTCGTAAGGGGGGCCAGTCAAACACATATTGACGTTACTATTGCAAGCGAGGGGCTATCAAGAAGAGTCCACGATTGGGATGTTCTCGACGATCAGTTATTTACCTACCACCGATACATCAAATATGAAATAAAGGTTAAAGGGGGAATAAGGCGGCCGATAGGACACACTAAAACATATTTTAACACAAATACGTACCTATCGGAGGTCAGAAAAATAAATGAGGAAGAGATTTCTGACCTTGGCCAACTGAGAGGAGTACTCGAGAGCGCAGTAAAGTTGGCCACCGTGAAAAGGAAAAACAACCAAAAAACTCCCTACTGGTGGACGGATGAAATTGAAGATCTACGAGAGAAATGCCTCAGAGCTCGAAGGAATTACACGAGAAGCCAGGGCAACCTCGAGCTCAATGAAATATACAAAGAACAGAAGAAAAAATTAAACAAAATAATAAAACAAAGTAAAAAAGAAAAGTGGCAGGCCCTGATTAAAGCTTTAGATGAGGATATATGGGGCGACGCATATAAAATTACCATGAAGTCCTTAAAAATAATGGCCCCATATAAACTTGACGAGGACCAGCAGATGGAATCAGCTGAACTCCTCTTCCCCACGAAGACAGTCCAAAACTTTGTTAAGATTTTTCCAACAATGGTAGAGGAGTTCACGGAAGATGAAATTAAAACCGCTGGTCAGGAGATGAAGACGGGGAAAGCTCCCGGCCCCGACGGGCTGCCTCCAGAGGCAATCAAGATAATAGCAACAGAGAAACCAGGTTTGATCAGAAGAATATGTAATGACCTACTGCAGAAGCAAGAGTTTCCCAGGGACTTAAAGGAAGCGAACTTAGTTCTACTCCTGAAGCCTGGGAAGCCCCCCGATTCGGCAGCCTCTTATCGGCCAATATGCCTCCTGGACTGCCTTGGTAAGTTCTACGAAAGACTTATCAAGAAGAGACTGGAAGTCATGTTGGAAGATGAGAGAGCGTTATCTAATCAACAGTACGGATTCCGGAAAGGCAGATCGACAGTAGATGCCGCAACCTGGATAAAGGACTCGGCAAAGGCAAGCAAGAAAAGGTGGGTAGTCCTTGTTCTGTTGGACATAAAAAACGCTTTTAACTCAGCAAACTGGGGCCTCATTGTAGACAGAATAGTCGAATGTGGAGCTCCGGAATATTTGTCCAACATAATAAAGGACTACCTATCTGAAAGAACCGTATGCATATCAAAGAAAAAGAAGATGAAAATGACCGCGGGAGTACCCCAGGGGTCAGTCCTGGGACCCTCACTATGGAATATATTATATAACGGGGTACTAGAAATAAACAAAGAGAGAGGAGTAAAAGCGATTGCATACGCGGACGATCTGGCCTTACTAGTCGAAGGCGATTGGGGCATAATAGAAAAAGTAAACCAAGCAATAAAGAGAACCGCGGAATGGATAGAAGAAAGCGATTTAAAACTTGCAGTAGAGAAAACTGAAGCGATAATCTTGAGGGGACCGAGATACAGAAACAACATAATATTCGAGTACAATGGCTCCGAAATAAGACCCCAAAAGACCGTGAAATACTTAGGCATCACGTTAGACGATAGACTAGCATTCGGACAACACGTTCAGGAAGCATGTCGAAAGGCTGAAAAAAGGACCTCGGTACTAAACAAGTTAATGCCAAACATAGGGGGCCCAGGATCACAGAAAAGAACAGTTATGTTACAATCCATTCTATCGATAGTATTATACGGGGCCCCGGTATGGTACGAGGTCCTCCGGATGAAAAAATATAAAGACATGCTTCTCAGGGCACAAAGGAAACCTCTGATCAGGGTGTGCAGCGCGTACAGAACCGTATCAACCATTGCGTTACAGGTGGTGGCTGGTTCTGTGCCGGTGCACATCCTGGCTGGAGAGAGAGTGCGAATGTACCAACGGGGCAACGGGGCAATAGGTTCAGGACCATTAGAAAGAAAGAGAAGTATAGAGTTGTGGCAGAGGGAATGGGCAGCCGAAGTCGAGAAGACGGTCTGGACGAGATCCTTGATCCCGGATGTGGTGAGGTGGTGCGGGTGTCGGCATCGGCGCGTCAACTACTACTTCACACAGTTTTTGACGGGGCATGGATCGTTCAGAAAATATACCCACCGTATAGGGAAGACCGCTGACGATCTGTGTCCCGAGTGTGGGGTGGTTGATGACGCGCGGCATGTCGTGTTCGTGTGCCCTGCGTACCATGCGGGGCGTGCCGAGCTGCAGCTGGGTCTGGGATCCCCTCTAGGTGAGCCACACGAGCTAATGGACAAAGCCATTAATAGCAAGATAGACTTCGACCTGGTCATTGCTTTTGTCACCAAGACAATGAAACACAAGGAAGAGAAGGAGAGGCGTCTGCAGACGGGATGACCACTATATTTATTTATTTAAAAAATGTGTTTGTGTCGTGGCGGGCAGTCAGAGGGGGGAGGACCCTTTACATCCAAACCACACTGACTGTCTATTTTTATTCTTACATGGTTTTATTTATTTATTTATTTATTTACTTAATTTTATCTATACAAGTAATCATCTTTTGATCAATTTTATCTTTCTATTTCCTGTTTATGTTCTCTATCTTTACTTTTTCTTTTCTCTTTTGCTTCTTTCCTATTCTTCTTTTCTCTTTCTTCTCTCTTCTCTAATTCTATCTCCACTTTCTCTTTTCATCTCCTTTTACTCTAGTTCTTTCTTTGTATGTTATACCATGTTTTGTATCGTTTGGGGACAGTCAGTGGGGAAGGACCTTTTACATCCAACCTACACAGACTGTCCCATCTAAATGTCAGAATGAATGGGTGGACGAGTAAGTGTGCATAGATGAAAGTAAGGAATGTTTGGGGTTAAATGAAAGAAAGTATGAATGGGTGGATGAGACAGCGTGGATAGATGAAAGTATGAATGACTGGAGTTGCTCGTAACTGCCAACTGACATTCTCTGGTTCGTTCCATCCTGGGCTGGGGACACCCCGGTCGACCTACCCGCGCACGGGTTGAGCTAGGCGGTCGCTTCACCGGCCTGTCTGGTGCGAAGCGTGCGCGGGGGGCGGCCGAGCGGCCAACCAATCCATGGAATGCACGCTAGAAGTGCCGGAGGGGAGCTATGAGTAAGGTCGACGGGTCAGATATGCTCGCTAAGAGCGGTTCCAGACCCGTCGGCTGGAGAAAGAGGAGGTGGGTTTAGTCGGTAGGCGGCTCGTGATACAGAGAGGGCGGGCCGAATCCGACACACCTGGGACACCTTCCCAGACGGTCTTAAGAAGATTCCCACCTCGAAAAAAAAAAAAAAAAAAAAAAAAAAAAAAAAAAAAAAAAAGGTAGGTAGATATTCTTTAAACATTGATTGATAAAATCCCAAAGAGTTTTTTTGCAATACAATATCGAAAACCCCTTTGTTTTTAATTGCTAATCAAGCGGGCGCGACACTGTAGTATAAATGAGGACGTTTGAGTTTGCATAAATTCAGTATTTATCTCGAGAATGGGAAAATTTTAAGAGAAATACTCAGACAGGTCGATTTTTATTTTTAAATTAGGACTTTTTGGCATATATATAATACTAGTGACATCATCCATCTGGGCGTGATGACGTAATCGATGATTTTTTAAATGAGAGTAGGGGTTGTGTGATTGCTGGGTTTGGCAAAAATATTAGGACCTGACTTCGAATATTGTTTATGCTCGCTTTATTTATTTATACACTTGGATTTTCGACTTGTAGGTACATACAAAAGCGATGAAACTTTATACTTGATATCAGAACTAGGAAGAAGCAAATTATACACGAAAAATAATAGAATGGTTAATTGAGTTAAATTTCTGTTGAAAAACATCCCGTTGTTTAACTTAACAGTGCCGCTGCTGACTTTGACGAAAGGTCTTAAATTCGACAGGTTTTTGGTTGTAGACATCGTAAAATTTTGAATGCTTTTCACACACCAAGGCATTATAGGTAGTTCCATAAATTTTGTTTATCGAAAAAGAGTGTCGTAAAAACTAAGCGAATGGATTGTGTTACTTTGATCAGGAAATTGAAGTAGGTACAAATAAACTTTTACTGTTTTAATGGTATTTAAAAATAAGAGATGCATTTTTAAAAATTTGACAAAGAAATTCGTTTTAAACTAACTTATTTAACCCTAACTGGAGGGGTCACATTTTTTAACATAATAATTGGAGAAGTCTCGTAGAGCAGGGGTCCCAATTGGCGGACCGCGGTCCGCATCCGGACCGTCGTAGGCTAGTTTTGTGCGGACTGACATTAAATCCAGATATGGTGTTTGGCAATTTTGAAAATGTTTGGACATGAAATTGTGTAGATACTAAGTTTGGCTCAACTTAGGTATGTGTGCGATGCCGCCTTTTCAAGAATGAACTTTATTAAAAATCGGTACAGATCTCAGCTAACAGATGAATATCTCAACTCCCTAATGAGAATCAGTTGCACTAAACTCACTCCAAATTTCAGAACCTGTTTGCCGAAAACTGAACAATTTCTGCCTGAACATCTATCTGAACCATATATTTCTGCCCAAAAATTTCGCCCGGCATCCTTCTGATTTGTTTATAGGGGATAATTTTTAACAAGAATCCGTAAAGAAATCAAATCAGATTAACCAGAGGTAGCATTAAATCCGGACCCCGGAAGTGTCATAGGTTTTCGAAACGGACCCAGGGAACATAATTGGTGACCCCTGTCGTATAGGATTGTATATGATTTTTTTATTGTAACATATAATTTTAATTTAATTTTTATGTAAGGTATTAATATTTAATAAATAACCTTGCTCAACAGTTTAAATGTGGAAAATAACATGTTCATAGTTAAAATGTCCATAGATTATACAATATTATCAAAAACACATTAAACTGGAAGTGGCTATATCAGTGGAGGATCTGGACATTTGCTTTGGGGGATGAAACATCTACCAAAACACATAAGAAATGACGATATTAGAAGACAAAGACAAATGGGAGTTTAAGGGAATATGATAGAAGAATAACAGAACGCAACTTGTTGTATGGTACGAACACGTCAGAGGAATGGAAAAAGCAGAATCACTGACAAATATTAGACTGGGCACCGACAGACAAACGACACGAGGAAAACCGGCAACAACGTGGATGAAGGGCATCGCCTTAATGTCTAAAAGGAATCTTAGGAAAGAAGACTACCAAAATAGAAAGGAATGGTGATTAGGAACGGCAAGGCATATTAACGCTGATGATACTGTCATTTTTGCAGACAGTCTTGAAGGTCTGCAGACACTTGTCTCCAGGGTGGCAGAAGTAAGTAGCAGGTTTGGGCTTGATTTTAACATCAAAAAAACCAAATACATGGTTATAAGCAAAAATAGGATACCACCTGGTCAATTACTAGTTAACCAACAACCTATAAGACAAATCACCAACTTTTGTTATTTGGGTGCAAACTTAAATAAACAGTGGGACCAATCGACGGAAATTAAGATAAGGATCGAGAAGGCAAGATCAGCTTTCGTCAAAATGAAAAAAATCTTTAACAGCCACGATATAAAATAGGAAATAAAAGTTCGTTTACTAAAATGCTACGTATTCTCCGTTCTTTTATATGGCGTGGAGTCATGGACCTTAACTGAAGCATCACTGAAGAGACTCGAAGCATTTGAGATGTGGTGCTATAGACGCATGTTGAGGATTTCCTGGATAGACAGAGTTACCAACGAAGAAGTTCTACATAGAATTGGTAAAGAGCGCGAACTAGTCGTAACCATAAAACGTCGCAAACTGGACTACCCGGGCCATATAATGCGCAATGAACAACGATATGACCTACTTAGGACCATACTTCAAGGTAAAGTGCATGGGAAAAGAGGTCCAGGACGAAGAAGAATATCCTGGCTGCATAACCTGCGAAAATGGTTTAACTTAACCACTACCGGACTTTTCAGGGCAGCAGTCAACAAAGTCAGAATAGCCATGTTAGTGTCCAACATCCGTAACGGATAGGCACCATAAGAAGAAAGGCATATTAGAGATAATAATTTTCAGCACAAACCAAAATGTCTTACTGCATAATTAGACCCAGAACTTAGATAGTTTACAGTGAAATTGGTAAATTGGTGATTCGCAGAAAAAAAGAATAATGTTGTGGGAAGAAAATTATTAGGTACTAATAGTTTATTGTGGACATTTTGAAGATCAATTATTATTATTTTTTATATAAAGGATAGGAAATATAGCTGTCATTGAGAAATTTTGTAGATCAGCTCGGAAAATTAGAAAAATAATTATAATTATTAGGAACACATATATTATTTTTGCATAGTTAGTGTGAATTTTTGCTTCGTGCATATTCCATATTTTTGTATATTTTTATACAGGGTGTTTCATTAATAATTGTCCATATCGTAACTGGAGAAACCTTAGCACAAAATACGAGGATTTAACCCAAAACACTTAAATAAAATATTCTTCCTTACCGAGATACAGAGTGTTTTATCACAAATATTCTAAAATGATTTTAGCCCATTATTTTAACATTTTAAAATATTTTTTGTTCAAACTTGACAAGCAGTTTACACATATTAGGATACTTTAACTAGTGTTAAAAGATAGTTGTCCGCTGTTACCAGAGGCGTGCCGTAGGGATATATACTTCATTTTCGCCCCTTTTTTCCCCTCACAATCTATGCCACTGTCGTAATAATCATTTCAGCATGTTTTTTTGATTCCTTGTTACTTTTTACACAAATATCATCCTTTTGTCTCATTGCGAAGTAGTTTTCAAGAGGTCCGTGAACTTAGCCCGAAAAAGTCGGGAAAAAAAATGTGATCGATGGCATTCGATTGTCCATTGATTGTCCACGTTTGTCCACCATTTTATTTCGTTAGTCCACCCATCAATTCTTTTTTATAAACAAAAATTTTTTTTCGGGCTAACTTCACAAATCCACAAATATTTGAAAATTTAAAAAAACTCTTGCTATATTGTTTGTCCATCGTTTGTCCATGTTTGTCCACCACATAATTTTTTTTGTCCACCCTCTGATATTTTTAAAATAATTTTTTTATATATAATATATTGCTTACGGATAATAGGACAGTACCGCCGAAAAAGTACTTCAGACATTATAATGAATTTTTATGCGGGAGCAGAATCTTAACTACCCATTTGTCTACACCCTCGCAGCGTTTGTCCAACCCCTTAATGTGCAAAACAACCCCCTTGAAGACTTTAATTTATTTTTTTTAATTCTCAACCCGGGCCAAATTCACGTCCGCTTAAAAACGCATTTAAAGGTTATTTCAGGTTCAGAATCGGGTATTTTAACATTAATTCGGGTGCAGAATCACAACTACTTTATCGCACTTTAAGAGGTTTGACAAACGCTGCGAAGGGGTGGACAAACGGGTAGATGTGATTCTGCACCCGAATTAATGTTAAAATACCCGTTTAAACGGACGTGAAGTTAGCCCGAATAAAGAAATAAAAAAATATTTACAATCTCCATGGGGGTCGTTTCGCACTTTAAGGGGTTGGACAAACGCTGTGAAGGGGTGGACAAACGTGTAGTTGGGATTCTGCCCCCAAATTAACGTTTAAATACCCATTTAAGAGAACGTGAAGTTAGCCCGAATTAAGAAATAAAAAAATAATTATAATTAACATGGGGGGTTGTTTCGCACTTTAAGGGGTTGGACAAACGCTGCGAAGGGGTGGACAAACGGGTGGTTGTGATTCTGCACCCGAATTAATGTTAAAATACCCATTTAAGAGAACGTGAAGTTAGCCCGAATTAAGAAATAAAAAAATAATTACAATTAACAGGGGGGTTGTTTCGCACTTTAAGGGGTTGGACAAACGCTGCGAAGGGGTGGACAAACGGGTAGTTGTGATTCTGCACCCGAATTAATGTTAAAATACCCATTTAAGAGAACGTGAAGTTAGCCCGAATTAAGTAAAAAAATAATTACAATTAACAGGGGGGTTGTTTCGCACTTTAAGGGGTTGGACAAACGCTGTGAAGGGGTGGACAAACGGGTAGTTGTGATTCTGCACCCGAATTATTGTTAAAATGCCCGTTTAAACGGACGTGAAGTTAGCCCGAATAAAGAAATAAAAAAATATTTACAATCTCCTTGGGGGTCGTTTCGCACTTTAAGGGGTTGGACAAACGCTGTGAAGGGGTGGACAAACGTGTAGTTTGGATTCTGCCCCCAAATTAACGTTTAAATACCCATTTAAGAGAACGTGAAGTTAGCCCGAATTAAGAAATAAAAAAATAATTACAATTAACAGGGGGGTTGTTTCGCACTTTAAGGGGTTGGACAAACGCTGTGAAGGGGTGGACAAACGGGTAGTTGTGATTCTGCACCCGAATTAACGTTAAAATACGCATTTAAGCGGACGTGAAGTTAGCCCGAATTAAGAAATAAAAAAAATAATTACAATCTACAGGAGGGTGGTTTCGTACTTTAAGGGGTTGGACAAACGTTGCGAAGGGGTGGACAAACGGGTAGTTGGGATTCTGTTCCCGAATTAACGTTTAAACACGCATTTAAGCGAACGTGAAGTTAGCCCGAATTAAAAAATAAAAAAAAGTAATTACAAATAACAGTGGGTTGTTTTCGCACTTTAAGGGGTTGGACAAACGTTGCGAAGGAGTGGACAAACGGGTAGTTGTGATTCTGAATCTGAAATAACGTTTAAATGCGTTTTTAAGCGGACGTGAATTTGGCCCGGGTTGAGAATAAAAAAAAATAAATTAAAGTCTTCAAGGGGGTTGTTTTGCACATTAAGGGGTTTGACAAACGCTGCGAGGGTGTAGACAAATGGGTAGTTAAGATTCTGCTCCCGCATAAACATTCATTCTAATGTCTAAAGTACTTTTTCGGCGGTGCTGTCCTATTATCCGTAAGCAATATATTATATATATAAAAAAAAATTTTAAAATATCAGAGGGTGGACAAAAAAAATTATGTGGTGGACAAACATGGACAAACGATGGACAAACAATATAGCAAGAGTTTTTTTAAATTTTCGAAAATTTGTGGATTTGTGAAGTTAGCCCGAAAAAAAATTTTTGTTTATAAAAAATAAATGATGGGTGGACTAACGAAATAAAATGGTGGACAAACGTGGACAATCAATGGACAATCGAATGCCATCGATCACATTTTTTTTTCCCGATTTGTTCGGGCTAAGTTCACGGACCTGTTTTCAAGTTATTTGAGTTTAAAGATAATGGATTCCATAATACTATGTATTTTAAACTACATTCAATAAAATAATATGTCTAAAATACATAATTTTATTGAATCCATTACATTAAAACGCAAATAACTTGAAAACTACTTACTCTATCGCATTGAGACAAAAGGATCATATTTACGTAAAAAGTAACGAAAAATCAAAAAAATTATTACGACATTGGCGTAGATTGTAAGGGGAAAGGGGCTAAAAGGAAGTATATATCCCTTGAGCATGTCTCTGGTAACAGCGGAAAACTATCTTTTAAATAACACTACTTAAAGTATCTTAGGATACTTTAAGGAAGAATATTTTATTTAAGTGTTTTGGGTTAAATCTTCGTATTTTGTGCTAAGGTTTCTCCAGTTACGATATGGACAATTGTTAATGAAACACCCTGTATATGTCTTAATCTGTAAAAAATTAATTTTTTAATAATTTAAATTTTTTTTGTGATATGCAATGTATGACATTTTATAAATATAACAGTTCTTACTTGTTACCGGAATAAAATTCTTAAAATCTTACCTGCAACAAAAGAAATACAACTATAAATACAATCAAATATTTTAAATACAACAAAAGTGGAAATTAAAAATGTTAATAATAAATAAACCATTATAAAATAATTAGAACTTATACCTACTGTTGATTGATACATATAATTCAATATTTATCAATCAGCGCTTATACACTAAAATACCATAAGATCGAGGGTACATTCAGATGCAAAACAAAAAAATGTTTTGTTTTGCAAAAATCGCTCTTTTGTAATTTTGCAATATTTTTGTTTATAACAATCGTATCGACATTATGACCAACTATTACCCAAAAAATTCGTGTTACGGGTCAAAATACATAAAAATAACTTGGGTAAGTCCATCTAAATAAAGGACGCCGTTGTACCCCCTGGCGACAGTACTATACTATTAACCATTTAAAAATTAAAAATATGTGGTGGATTTACAAATGTTCAAAATATATCGATGAAAACTGGTTTATCGAAAAAGTACTAAGAGGCAAAAAAGTTTTTAAATCTTTAGTACCACTTTGGTTTAACTAATGGTTCCACAATAATAATTTAATTGGAACGTAATTTTTTACGGTTTTCCTGTCATGAGAATGCCACATGCCAATTTTTAATAAAAAATCTCTAATAATTTTCGATATACATATTGAAAAAAATCGATTTTCATTTTCATTTTCAAAGGGCTATAACTTTTTTTATGTGCACATTTGTACTAAGGTAAGTTAGGTTCAATGGAACTAATGTTCGTCCCAGAATATGTGATTTAATTAATGACCTGCCTTTTTACGCGAAAGGCAGCAACCCCTAAAATTACGTTATACCGACCACGAAAATCAACTTTAAGGTGAATGACCAATTTTGGTGGTTCTTTACGTTTTTGAGCTCGTTGAATCTGAATATGAAGTCTATTTTTATCTAGAGTTGGTGGAACATGTTCAAAAATAAAATTTTATGCAAAAATGCGAAATATCAATGTTGATGATTTTTCAAACTTACCTCGCTGTATCTTTGGTCGTAGTAAATATTTCCTCTTGAAAATTTGACTGTGTCATCTTTGAAGTATTTAGATAACAACGAGCTTTGTACAAAATATTTATACAAATTAAAAGATGAGTTGTTTATTTTTAAACATTTTGTCGTCAGCTTTCGTTAGTTTCATGTCTAGTTAAACAAGTTAAGTGACAAACTTTTTAGCATATAATTTTAACCAACATAGCAATAAAACACAGTCCATGAAGAAGTTTTCTGGAAAATTTTAAGTCAAAATATGCAATAGGAAAAAACTTATGTGACTTTATAGACGAGCGGCACACCACAAAAAACGCTTATTTCTCGAGATACTGTGTGGTGTGATGACCACGCTATGATGAATGACTAATTTTGGTCATACTTTATGTTTTTGATGGTGCTGAAAATGAAAATTAGGTTTATTTTTACGTGGGGGAACATGGGCAAAATCGTTATTTTACCCTAAAAATGAAAAAAAAATGAAATCACATTTTTGCATTTAATAACTGTGTTCCATTTTAATTTTTTTCTGAAATATTTACAGTATATATTTCTTACCTTTCTGAAGACAATAGTATTTGCTTCAATCTTTCTGTCTCATTATAATAAAAGTTATGAATTGTTTAAAGTGAATGGTGCAGATTCCTGAATTTCAAAGTTTAATCGCAAAATTTGAGTGACAAAATTTAAAATTTAGCTTTCTAATCAAGTTTATGTTAAAATATAGGGTACAAAAAATAAAATGTTTTATAGAAAAAAAATGCAACTTTAATTTTAAGAAAAACGTGATTTCATTTTTTTTATGTTTAGAGTAAAATTGCGATTTTGACAATGTTCCTCTATCTAAAATTCAAAATAAACCTTTATTTTCGTTTTCAGCACCGTCAAAAACATAAAGTAAGACCAAAAATTAGCCATTCACCACACCGTGGTCAGTATCTCGAGAAATGAGCGTTTTTTTGGAAGAGTGCCACTCGTCTATAAACTCACATAACTTTTTTCTTATTGCATATTTTGACTTAAAATTTTCCAGAAAACTGCTTCATGAATTATACTTTATTGCTATGTTAGTTAAAATTACAGAGTGTAACAAAAATACAGGTCATAAATTTAATCACATATTCTGGGACCAAAAATAGTTCGATTGAACCTAACTTACCTTAGTACAAATATGCACATAAAAAAAGTTACAGCCCTTTGAAATTACAAAATGAAAATCGATTTGTTCCAATATATCAAAATCTATTAAAGATTTTTTATTGAAGATGAAAACATGTGGCATTCTTATGGCAGTAGTTTTCTTAAAAAAAATTATAGTGAAATTTAGATACCCCAAAAAAATTTTATGGGGGTTTTGTTCTTTTAAACCGGCCCCCCCCCCCCAAACGTTTGTGTACGTTCCAATTTAATTATTATTGTAGTACCATCAGTTAAACCATCAGTCAATGTTTTAAAATTTTTTTTGCCTCTTAATACTTTTTCGAAAAGTCAGTTTTTATCGAGATATTTTGCATATTTGTCAAATACACCACATATTTGTATACAGCGTGTCTACTTAAGTTGGAAACATATGGGAAACTTTTTTATTATTAATTTTACGAAAAAAAGTTATTCTTTATAAAAAGTTCTGCATGCCCCAAAACCTAAGATTCAATCATCAGATATCAAATTTTCTCAATATTATACGAGGTATGTCAAAAAATATGAATTTCGGTCAAGAGTAAAGTACCTTTATTTCTCTCAACGTCGAAAATTCTTATGATAAAAAGTTGTTTGGAATTAAAATCTAAGATCAAATATGCAATTACATACTTCTAATTGAAAAAAAAATTTTTTTCTCAAATTTATGGATGCCCAACATCGTTTTTAATTATTACAAATATGATAACTCGTTTATTATTCATTTTACGAAAAAAAAGTTATTCTTCATAAAAAGCTTTGCATGGTCTAAAATTTAAGACACAACCATGATATATCAACTTTTATTAATTTTATACGAGGTGTGTCAAAAAATATGAAATTCGCTCAAGATTATAGTACCTTTATATTTCACAATATTTCAATTAGAAGGATGTAATTGCATATTGAATCATAGTTTGTAATTCTAAACAACTTTTTTAATAACCGTTTTCACTATTGTGAAAAATAAAAGTATTTTACTCTTGAGTGAAATTTATATTTTTTGACATACCTCGTATAAAATTAATAAAATGTAATATCTGATGGTTGCATCTTCGGTATTAGGACATACAGAGCTTTTTATAAAGAATACCTTTTTTTCGTAAAAGTAATAATAAAAGAGTTATCGTATGTGTAATAAATAAAAACGAAGTTAGTATCAATAAAGAGAAAAATTTGGAAAATTTTTTTTCCAATTAGAAGCATGTAATTGCATATGTGATCTTAGTTTTTATTTCCAAACAACTTTTCATAATAAGAATTTTCGATATTGAGAGAAATAAAGGTACTTTACTCTTGAACGAAGTTCATATTTTTTGACATACTTCGTATAATATTAACAAAATTTGATATCTGATGATTGAATCTTAGGTTTTAGAGCATGCAGAACTTTTTCTAAAGAATAACTTTTTTCGTAAAATGAATATCAAAAAAGTTTCCCATATGTTTCCAACTTAAGTAGACACGCTGTACATATAGTCTGGGCTGATTACACAGGTTTACAAAAAAAAATAAATTGTGGACTATTTGACGAAACCATATGACAAGGGGGTTTTTGGGGTCGCTGATCACGAATCCGGGGTCCGTTGATCTCTATCACATCAGGTTAAGGTCATTTCAAGGTCAAATCAAGATAAATCGACAGTCGCTCTAAAAAAGTATATTAAGGGGTTTTTGGGGTCGCTGATCACGAATTCGCGGTCCGCTGACCTCTCTCACGTCTAGCTCAAGGTCATTTCAAGGTCGAATCAAGATGAATGGACACAACCGCTCTGAAAATGTATATTAGGGGTTTTTTGGGGTCGCTGATCACAAAACTAATTTGACCTTGAAATGACCTTTACTGACGCGGTAGAGCTCAACGGACCCCAGTTTTGTGATCAGCGACCCCAAAAACCCCCTAATATACTTTTTCAAAGCGATTGTGTCGATTTATCTTGATTTGACCTTGAAATGACCTTGAGCTAGACGTGAGAGAAGGTAGCGGACCCCGGATTCGTGATCAGCGACCCTAAAACCCCCTAATATACTTTTTCAGAGCGATTATCGATGTATCTTGATTTGACCTTGAAATGATCTTTACCTGATGTGATAGAGATCAGCGGATCCCGGATTCGTGATCATCGACCCCAAAAACCCCCTTTTCATATGGTTTCGTCAAATAGTCCACAGTTTATTTTTCTTTGTAAACCTGTGTTATCGGAGATTAGGCCATTTTTGGGAAAAGTTATTTACCAGCAATTTTATTGCTGGAATCGAATTATAAGATCCTATATATTAATAATATAGGTATGCAAAGTCCTCAGATAGTGTGCTACTTTTTTTATAAACAAAATGGCGCACGAAAATCATGTTTTTTTCAATTATTGCTCTATAACTCCGAAGATTTTAACTTTACAACAAAAACACTCAAATAAAAATTCACCGCGATTTAATTCTGCATAGAGACGTGTTTTCCCGATCTGCTCCGACGAAAATTTTCCTCGGAAAATGCGGGTTTTCCCAACAAAATCTTTAATTTTCAAATAAAGTTTTAGATAAGTAATTATCTACCAATAATTAAATAATTTGGTGACTTAAAAGCCTTCTTGGTTTAGATTATAGTTCCAGAAGCTGGTGAAAATTAAACGAATATTTTAGCCACAATTCAATTGTTAATTAATAATTTATGGTCGCAATAATAACCAAAATAATTATGATACACTGATTAAGCTTTAAAATCTTATAAAAATGATATGCCTATTTAACATTTTGTCGACAAAATATAATTTTTTTTTGCATAATCTTTAAATGTTTTAAAAAAATAGTTATAAACAAATTAACGTTTCTCATAAAGTTTTTATTATATTATAATTTTAAAAAATAGCTAAAATGCGCATTTCAAATATCTTGAAAATGAATGCTTTAAAACTTTTTTGCAACCATTTGCATAAAAGTTATGAAACAGCAAAGTAAACATACGATTACTACAGTGTTTATAACTTTTTTTAATTCTTTCAAAGCGTAGAACTGAGTTTAAAGTACAAGCTAATTATTTACAAAAAAATATCGATTATAAGTTTAATGGTTATATTTTAATTAAAGATTATAAATATATTTTTTTGTAATTTACACGCGCGAAAGTAGAATAATACAGTACTGTAGCTAAAATTTTCACTCGGAGCGACGACCGGCGGCCGCGCGACGTACACTTTTAATAAATAATGTATGCTGCGTGTCAGTCGCTTCGAGTGAACATTTTAGCTCCGACTCTGTATCAGGCCTACTTTTGCGCTAAAAATTACAAAAAAAAAGTATTTTTAATCTTTGATTAAAATATAACCATTGAACTAATGTTTGGTATTTTTTGAGAGTAATTACCATAAACTCACTTTTAAGCTTTAAAACAAATGAAACAAATTTTAAACAACGGAGTTATCGTATGTTTATTTTGCTGTTTCATAACTTTTTTGCAAATGGTTGGAAAATTTTTTTAAAGCATTCATTTTCAAGACCTGTGAAATACGCATTTTAAGTATTTTTAAAATTAGAATATAATAAACAATTTCTGAGAAATGTTAATTTGTTTATAACAATTTTTTTAAACATTTAAAGATTATGCAAAAAAATGAAAAATTTATATTTTGTCGACAAAATATTAAATAGGCATCACACCTTTATAAGCTTTCTAAGTTTGATCAATGTCTCATGATTATTTTGGTTGTTATTGCGACTGTAAATTGTTAATTAACAATTGAATTGTTGCTAAAGTATTCGTTTCATTTTCACCGGCTTCTGAATTTATAATCTATACCAAGAAAGCTTTTATTTCACCAAGCTATATAATTATTGATAAATAATTACTGGCCCAAAAAAATTATTTGAAAATTCGAGATTTTGTTGGAAAACCCACATTTTCCGAGGAAAATTTTCGTCGGAGCAAATCGGGAAAAACATGCTTCTATGTAGAATTAAATTGGGGTGAATTTTTATTTGAGTGTTTTTGGTGTAAAGTTAAAATCTTCGGAGTTATAGAGCAATAATTGAAAAAAATACGATTTGTCGGCGCCATTTTGTTTATAAAAAAGTAGCACACTATCTGCGGACTTTGCATACCTATATTAATAATATATAGGATCTTATAATTCGATTCCAGCAATAAAATTGCTGGTAAATAACCTTTCTTTGTACTTTACTAATTAGACCAGCGTATTATAACTATTTTTTTTTCAAAATTTAAAGATTATGCAAAAAAAAGAAAAATTTATATTTTGTCGATAAAATATTAAATAAGCATCTCATCTTTATAATCTTTCTAAGTTTGATCAATGTCTCATGCTTATTTCGGTTGTTATTGCGACTGTAAATTGTTAATTAACAATTGAATTGTTGCTAAAATATTCGTTTAATTTTCACCGGATTCTGGAATTCCAATCTATACCAAGAAAGCTTTGATGTCACTAAGTTATTTAATTATTGATTAATAATTACTTACTTAAAACTTTATTTGAAAATTAGAGTTTTTGTTAGGAAAACCCGCATTTTCCGAGGAAAATATTCGTCGGAGCAAATCGTGAAAAACATATCTCTATGCAGAATTTAATTGCGGTGAATTTTTATTTGAGTGTTTTTGTTGTAAAGTTAAAATCTTCGGAGTTATAGAGCAATAATTGAAAAAAATACGATTTGTCGGCGCCATTTTGTTTATAAAAAAAGTAGCACACTGTCTGCGGACTTTGCATACCTATATTATTAATATATAGCATCTTATAATTCGATTCCAACAATAAAATTGCTGGTAAATAACTTTTCCATGAATTTTGCTAATTAGCCCAGAGTAATATGGCTAAGTACGATTATGGAGACTTGAGAAAATTTATTTATGATTTACATTTTTAGGTATATTTTGAACCATATTAAAAAAGAAGCCACATCTCGATAAAAGGTGCCTTAGGGAGCGTTCAATGATTACGTAACGCAGGTGGGCGGGGAGGGGGGGGTCAAAAATCTTCAAAAATTGCGTTAAGCAATAGTTAAACGCCCATTAGAGTGCGTTACGTAAGGGGGAGGGGGGGTCAAAAATCTTCAAAAATCGCGTTACGTAATACTTGAACGCTCCCTTATCGAAAAAATACAAATAACCAAAAAAGTTTTAAAAACACTGTGTTTAACGAATGGTATCGCAGTAATAGTTTAATTGGAACGTACACAACCATTTGGGGGGTTTAAAGGAACAAAACCCCCATAAAATCTTTATGTAAACATATTAGAAAAGAAGCTGCAACTCGATAAAAACTGCCTTGTCGAAAAAATACTAAGAGCCAAAAAAGTTTTAGAAATATTTAATTTAACTAATGGTATCACAATAATAATTTAATTGGAACGTACACAAAAGTTTGGGGGGTTTAAGTGAACAAAACTCCCATAAAATTTTTATGGGGTGCACAAATTTCACTATAATTTTTCTTTAACATATTCCTGCCAGAAAAATTCCACATGTTCATTTTCAATAAAAAATCTCTAATAGTTTTCGATATATTCGAAAAAATCGATTTTCATTTTGTAATTTCAAAGGGCTGTAACTTTTTTTATGTGCATATTTGTACTAAGGTAAGTTAGGTTAATTCGAACTATTTTTGGTCCCAGAATAGGTGATTTAATTTTTGGCCTGTATTTTTGTTACACCCTGTATAAACTAAAAAGTTTGTCACTCAACTTTTTTAAGTAAACATGAAACTAACGAAATCTGACGACAAAATGTTTATAAATTAACAACCCCTCTTTTAATTTCTTTAAACATTTTGGACAAAACTTGTTGTTATCTAAATACTCGAAAGTTGATACAGTAAAATTTTCAAAATACTTACAGCGACCAAAGATACAGCGAGGTAAATATGAGAAATCATCAAAATTGATTTCTCGTATTTTTGCGTAAACTTTGATTTTTGAACATGTTCCACCAATTCTAGATAAAAATAAACTATATGTTCAGATTCATCGACCTCGAAAATATAAAGAATGACGAAAATTTGTCATTCACCTATCATGGTCGCTTTTTTGATTTCTAAGCCTCAAATTAGGGGTGTGCCGCTCGCCTATTTTGTTACAAGATACATTTCTATTTATTTCAACTACCCTTAAAACCGTTGACTGAAGTATTGAATAATATAATATTGCAATATTTCAATCAACGCTTAAACGTCGTTACCTAACCATAAGAAAATAAGTACAGAGACAGGGTGCAACAAACCCTGTAGTAGGTTTAGAGGGCAAAAATCCGAAAAATAAAAATGAGAAGTGCAACAAACTCTGTAGAGGGCTTGAAGATTAAGAACGTGTAGGACGACAGTGTCTCGTGAACACTTTCGTGATCGATATTACCGCTTGCATTCTCATTTTGTAAATAATTTAGGGTGCAGCTGCTTTGTTCCTTCTTTCTGTTGTTTGCGTAATTAAGGAAAATGGTAGGGATATGCAAATATTCTATTACATCGAAGTAATCATGGACGAAGTGAAATAAGAGATAGTAGGACTAAAAATAAAAATTAAAAAGATGAAGTTTTCAATCCTAATAGCATTATTAATAATATTTAGAAAATATTAAAATATTACTAAAAGATTTTTAAATCGAAAATTTATTGGTCCATTTCCTTGGTAACACCTCCAAGGCTTCTAAAATTTGCAAGCCAAATGGATGCTGAAGCGAAGAAGACAAGAGGGAATTCAAAAAACTTACAATTCACGACCCCGTCTGTTCAGCTGGTAAATTCCAACAGAAAATGGACCTAGTTACTCGAAGGAGACCAATATAAAAATAAAATAAAAATTTTATTTTTAATTCAGTTGCAATGCGAAGGCAAAACAATCTTACTTTTCAATTAGAATACGGAGCGCAGTCCAGTCCCTTGAATCGTGATTTTCGGCTCTTATTGGAGCCTCATCGGAAAGAACGTAGGCTTGTTCTCCATATCCCAATTGATCCGTACTGAGAGGTTCTTTGAATTCCCTCTTGTCTTCTTCGCTTCAGCATCCATTTGGCTTGCAAATTTTAGAAGCCTTGGAGGTGTTACCAAGGAAATGGACCAATAAGTTTTCGATTTAAAAATCTTTTAGTAATATTTTAATATTTTCTAAATATTATTAATAATGCTATTAGGATCGAAAACTTCATCTTTTAATTGCCAGATGACGCTAGTCACCTAATATTTTCACTTCAGTTGCAATGGGTGGGAAAACCTCTCAGTACGGATCAATTGGGATATGGAGAACAAGCCTACGTTCTTTCCGATGAGGCTCCAATAAGAGCCGAAAATCGCGATTCAAGGGACTGGACTGCGCTCCGTATTCTAATTGAAAAGTAAGATTGTTTTGCCTTCGCATTGCAACTGAATTAAAAATAAAATTTTTATTTTATTTTTATATTGGTCTTTACTCCTTCGAGTAACTAGGTCCATTTTCTGTTGGAATTTACCAGCTGAACAGACGGGGTCGTGAATCGTGAATTGTAAGTTTTTTGAATTCCCTCTTGTCTTCTTCGCTTCAGCATCCATTTGGCTTGCAAATTTTAGAAGCCTTGGAGGTGTTACCAAGGAAATGGACCAATAAGTTTTCGATTTAAAAATCTTTTAGTAATATTTTAATATTTCCTAAATATTATTAATAATGCTATTAGGATCGAAAACTTCATCTTTTAATTGCCAGATGACGCTAGTCACCTAACATTTTCACTTTAGTTGCAATGGGTGAGAAAACCTCTCAGTACGGATCAATTGGGATATGGAGAACAAGCCTACGTTCTTTCCGAAGAGGCTCCAATAAGAGCTGAAAATCGCGATTCAAGGGACTGGACTGCGCTCCGTATTCTAATTGAAAAGCAAGATTGTTTTGCCTTCGCATTGCAACTGAATTAAAAATAAAATTTTTATTTTATTTTTAAAAATTAAAAAGACTTTTTCTACTAAATAATTGATGAATTCGACAGTGGCGGTTGGTCAGGGTCGGCAGGGTCGGCAGTGCGACCCACACATTTATGGACATATTATAGATTTTTTTAAATATTTAATTTAATCAGAGTTGATGATATTCGTTTCTGTGAAATAAAAAAATATCTGTGAGACAATACTGACCAAATTGTATTCATTGTTTTTAAAAGAATTCGATCGATCCGATATGTTAAGTGACTCATGTGCGCTGTGCGTAAGAGACTTTTCAAATTAATGATCCTATAGTTTCCCCGTATTCATTTGAATGGCAAGTCCGGCAGCAGATACCAATCTGCCGATCGGTGATCTGCAAACGGAAGCAAGGCACGTACCTAGCCACGTACCTTGTTAGCACGCCCGGGGTGAAACTCTGAAATTAAGTAGATTTACGTCGTTTAATTATTGATATTTTAGTTTTTTTAAGTTGCCAGGAATTGCCATTTAGGGGACAGGATGAATCGGAGCATTCGTTAAATCAAGTTAATTATAGAGAACAAACAAAATTGTTTAACAAATACGATCTGGAATTTTCTAATTTACTTTCTGTTTCGAAGAGATTTAGCGGCGTACCTAAAACAGCACAGAATGAAAGAATCAATTGGTAGTTACATTTTGATCCTTTTCGGTAGAAGTAGACGAAACTACTGATAGAGGTAACATGTCATTCACAATTATCAATTGTTCTTAGATTCGCGTTACGTCTAATATTTACGAGAGGTTTTTAGGTGTTCAGACGTGAGTAGAAGCCATAAGACAGAATATATTTTTGGTGTTTTAAAGGACAGATTAGAATTTTTTGATATCAAAAATAAATTGGTAAAGCAAACTTATGACGGCGCTGCCTTGATCTTCGGTGAATTGTATGGTCTCCAGGCAAAAGTTAAAACTATTACACCCTCGCTTCATTTACTCACTTTCCTAAGTCATTGACCTCTTTGACGATTCAAAATTGAAAAGTTACGCCAAAGAATTTTTAAAATATCTATTAGACAATTTCATTAAAAATTATCCATCATTCTTTAATCAAATAAAATAAGAAAATGAAATTTTATATGCTGATTCAAATATTTTCGGAAGGTGGGATAAGTTACAAAATATATATAATTTTATATAGGTACTACAACAAACTGTTCCCGAAATTAATAAATTATTGTTCTCAAATGTGGGCAAATTCTGCCTCAAATGAAGGGGATTTCTCTTGTCTCAAAAGAGTCAAAACGTATTGTCGAAACGTCATGAAACAAGAAATAATGTCAAGCTTGTCTCAAATGTCAATAGAAAAAACTTTTAAAATCTCTCTAAAACAATGAGTTTTACAATTACGTTATTATAACTCATGTTGCTACTTCGAAACAACATAGACTAGAGTTAATTTATAAACAGGTTTGGGTTCTAAGTTTATAGGAAAAAAAAACAAAAAAAAAACCAAAAAAGAATAAAAAAAAATAAAAATAAACAAAAACCAAAAATCTCTTATGAAATTAAAGCCCTTTTATTAGATGACATACCTATCTGAGGAGACAAAACCTTGCCAACCCTGTCCCTAAAGCCACGAGCCGCCACTAGAATTCGATCCCATGTCAAAAAATAATTTCGGGATAGAACTGAACATCATTAAGCAAATTTGTAGTTGTAAACAATGGGTACAACGAACAAACAATTAAGAAATTAGTCTTCCCTTCCCACCACCACAGAAAGCGCAGTACATAACACAACTTCAGTAACAAATTTCAAACTGGCAGAACCTTTGACAAACGGATAGCAGAACACAAAAGGGCTTTCAACAATAGAAAAACAGACACTTCTACATACGCACTTCACCTTCTAGATCCTAATCATTCTTTTAATGAACAGTTTCAAATTCTTCATATTCAAAATAAAGGCCTGAAGGCCTCTTTATTAGAATCTATGAAAATCGATAAATTAAAAATGCAGATATTATTGCACTTAACAATGTGATATTTCTTTGTAGTTTGCAATTAATGTTCCGATTACTAATATTGCACTGAACAAAAAAACGCTATTGGTCACATGCGTATGCATTTGTACCCACATTGCAGATGTTTGCAGTAATTGTGGGGTTTGGTATTATGCACAATATCAGCTGTCTGGTCTTGTGTGATGTGACGAAATGTGACGAGCGAAGTACAATACATCCCTATAGGATGTGCAAATGTCCTATATATTTACAAATGTGTAATAAACCTTTCAAATTTTGTATAGCTCGGTACATTAAACCTTTTCAAAAGCATTGTTATGCTTGTGTGCGTTTTGATTTCGACGCATGTACGCAAGATTGTATGGAAAAGGGGTGGTGCTACCTGAGGACGGTGGCAACTAGTGGCGAAATATCTGAATAAATAATAAGAACGCTGAGTTTAGGGCAAACTTTATTGTTTCGAAGGTTTGTTACATCACGTTAAGAGTCAAAGGTGTTCACAAAATTTGATAGATTAAATTACATTTAATATTATTATTATTAAAGTTGGATAACAAAAATGTCATCCAAAAAATTTTATCTAACAATAAAACACTGAAAACGTTTGTTTTCTATACTTCCACAAAATTTATTACAACTATGTGACTACAGCTGTTTCGGCAGAGTGCCTTTCTCAAGTGATTTAGTTTACAATGGTTTATCTATTTAAAGTCTTTAACTGAAGAGGTTGAGGAGTTGGGAGCTGTTTGTCTCGAGTTGGTCATTCAGAATTATATCTGTATTTTTCAATTTATTAATTTCCATAGATTCTAATAAAGATAGCTTAAGGCCTTTATTTTGAATATGCAGAATTTGAAACTGTTCATTAAAAGAATGATTATGATCTAGAAGGTGCAGTGCGTATGTAGAAGTGTCTGTTTTTCTATTGTTGAAAGCCCTTTTGTGTTCTGCTATCCGTTTGTCAAAAGTTCTGCCAGTTTGACCGATCTAAGTTTTCGGACAGTCACCACAAGTTAGTTTGTAAACACCACTCTGTAGTTGTTTTCTCTTTCGGCTCTTATTGTTCTTAATATATTTGCTTAAGTTGTTGTTAGTTCTGAAAGCTGGTGTTATTCCTTTCTTTTTTATGTATCTGGCTATTTTTGTTGTTATCTTGCCAGTATATGTGATAGAGCAGAAGGTACTGGGTTCTTTCTGTGGTGGTGGATAGACTAATTTCAGGGCTTTCTTATGGAGTTTTGGTTTAAAATTTTGTTAATTGTTTGTTCGTTATAGCCATTGTTTACTGCTATTTGTTTAATGATGTTCAGTTCTATCTCGAAGTTACTTTTTGACATGGAAGTTTCTGTCAGTCTATGTATCATGCTATGGTAGGCTGCTAGTTTGTGTTGTGTAGGATGGGATGATGACACAACTATACACAATTCATCATCCCATCCTACACAACACAAACTAGCAGCCTACCATAGCATGATACATAGACTGACAGAAATTCCCATGTCAAAAAGTAACTTCGAGATAAAACTGAACATCATTAAAAAAATAGCAGTAAACAATGGCTATAACGAACAAACAATTAACAAAATTTTAAACCAAAAACTCCATAAGAAAGCCCTGAAATTAGTCTATCCACCACCACAGAAAGAACCCAGTACCTTCTGCTCTATCACATATACGGCAAGATAACAACAAAAATAGCCAGATACATAAAAAAGAAAGGAATAACACCAGCTTTCAGAACTAACAACAACTTAAGCAGATATATTAAGAACAATAAGAGCCGAAAGAGAAAACAACTACAGAGTGGTGTTTACAAACTAACTTGTGGTGACTGTCCGAAAACTTACATCGGTCAAACTGACAGAACTTTTGACAAACGTATAGCAGAACACAAAAGGGCTTTCAACAATAGAAAAACAGACACTTCTACATACGCACTTCACCTTCTAGATCATAATCATTCTTTTAATGAACAGTTTCAAATTCTGCATATTCAAAATAAAGGCCTTAAGCTATCTTTATTAGAATCTATGGAAATTAATAAATTGAAAAATACAGATATAATTCTGAATGACCAACTCGAGACAAACAGCTCCCCACTCCTCAACCTTTTCAGTTAAAGACTTTAAATAGGCAAACCATTGTAAACTAAATCACTTGAGAAAGGCACTATGCCGAAACAGCTGTAGTCACATAGTTGTAATAAATTTTGTGGAAGTATAGAAAACAAACGTTTTGAGTGTTTTATTGTTAGAGAAAAAATAGCTATTTGTATAACAAGGGAGCAAAGTGTTACGTTTCCTTCCGAAAATAAAGTTTACTAATCATTTAAGGAAGGAAAAGGCACTTTACTCCCATGTTATACTTACGATTTTTCCACCTCCCTCAAATAAAAAGATATTTTTTTATTTTTTAATAATTTTATATAACTAACAAAATTTATTAGAGAACTCATGAGCAGTGGTTATTTGAATACCACTAGAAGTGAGGACTGGAGCCAACGTAGTTTTCGTGATATTTTCACTAACACTTTTAATATACACCTGGGGTCCCCCTAAAGTACTCGTATTTGGCTGTAAATGGATAGATACTTACGTAATAAAATATAGTACAGGGCGTCAATAAGTAATGTATACACACACAAACACATCTCTTCGCTTCGATGCTGAAGTGGATCAAGTGGATATGCGTTCAAACCCTGGCCCGGTGAGCAGAAAAATAAAAAGGACGACGCAGTAGTTTAAAATTCTAAATACGAATCTACGGCTTAAATTGGAATACGCTGGTGTCTGATCGGCCGAAGAACATAACAAGTAAGTCGAGGTGGATACCACTAGTTAAGTCGCGGTCGATGTCGACAGCACATATCAAGGAGGTCACCTGCGATGTCAGTCGAGCTAGAATCACTATGAAGTGAAGTACTTTGATGAAATTTTAATGACAAAAAGACTCTGCTTTTGCGATGTTGTGTCAGTCAAATGATTATAGTGATGAAATGTCAGCTGTAAATAACCAGATCCTCCTTCATATTTCAAAAATTTACTGAATTTAATTACTTTAGAAATTCAAAAATAAACTGAATACAAAAAAGGATTAAATTATAAAAAGTATCAACTCAGATAGCGCAGTTAATGACAACTTGGCTTCGAACGGACCAATCACAGAGAAGCATCCTTGTCGGCCGCGCAGTAGACATCCATGTAAAACAAACTCATTTTATTTTCAAAAGCATCGATGTAAGCCTCCTGGATGGCATCGCGCTAAACCTCCACCGCGACTTACTTGCTCTGTTCTCTTTCATTCAGTACAATGTGTTTGTTTTACATGGATGTCGACATCGACCGCTACCTCCACATCCACCTCTACCTCGACTTACTTGTTATGTTCTTACCCTAAGGGGGAGCAGTATGGCAAGAGAAAAGGGTTTGCGGCTAGGTGATACTCCTCCACAAATCCCTAGCGGAAGGGCGTACAATATTTCCAGCTTATCTGATCCTAGTTTGTTTATGGTTGCTTCGAGGTTTTTGATATAGGTCTGTTGTTTCTTCTCCTTTGTTAACAAATTTTGGTTTTGCTCATTTTTATAGCCAGTCCTGATTTATGTTACTCCTTTCCTAATATCCCGATCTCGGTGTTATCTGTGTCCTGTGCCAAGATACATCAGCTACAAATTGGTCATCTATAAATTGTAAGTATATGCGTCTTTGTTATTAGGTGGAATCTTCATTCCGTGACATTTTCTCTTTCAGTTTAATAATGTATATTTAGTAGGGGACAAAGAGCAACCTTGTTCAAGTTCCATATTTACCTAAAATCCTTTTGTTACCTTGTTTCTCAATTTTATTTTATTTTTGTGTTTATGTACATTTCAATAACCTTAAAAGGTTTGTATATAATAGAATAATGCGCATACCCTATACAGCAACACCGCACAAATAAATATCTCACATTTTAGGAAATCGACATCACAATCTTAGGGGTGCTTAGGGTAAGAACATGCCGAAGATACATGGATGAGCGCGTTGTAGGTCACGATCGCGGTCGAGGTTTACATCGATGACGGGCAGAACATACCGAAGATACCTTCCTTTCAGTGTTCTTTGCGGTTTCCATATAACCAAAACTTGTCTCAACCTGATTACAACAAGAAATGAATAAATACACCAGCCGTATCTCCGACGAATATCACGTGGTTTAAAAACCACCAATAAACTTTAATTTACCACGCGATCATCAGCTCGATCGCGATGTAAACAAACTATTTTGACGATGATAAGACGCATAGGGAATGTTATATACAAATTAAAGTACAGTAATGGTACTTTTCAATAGTGATATAAAATACAGGGTGTTCCATTTAAAATTACTGAGAAAATAATGTACTTGTGCTTTAACTCACCCTGTATTAGATATAAAGAAAATTAGCAATATCAATCATTTTTAAAAATTTTGACAATAAATAAAAAAATATTGCATCAATCATCCATTGCTTTTGTGCTTATTTTTAAATATACAGTCAGTTGAATTTGTTACGATTTTTATATAAAATTGGTTATAACTGTAAATACCATGTATAGTCCAGAGAAATTAGTATTTTCTCAAGACACTCAAAGATCCAGGTACTTTTTTTGTAATTATAGACATATAGGAAGAAAACCTACCTGTTCCCTGCCTAGAGTTCGCGTCCGTTTTTTAATTATTAACAATTTAGTACAAAAATCGCAATTTTTTCGGTTTGTTGCACCCCATTAAAAAGCTAAACAGTTGATATAAAATTACATAATTTGATTTTTTAAAACATTGAAAAAGCTTCAAAAGTCTATTTGTTGCTTCGCAAATTGTAAAATAAAATAAAATCGATATTTGTTAATGACTTATACTAAATTTAACTTAGAATTTTGGATATTTTGGTACTTAACAAACCCTCAAAATTTGAGACCAATCCATTAATTAGTTTAAAAGTTATTCTATTTGTTTTCCCAGAGACCTTTATTTTTTAATAACATAAAACAGAAAATAGTGAACATATGGCAATTCTGAGTATGCCAAATGAAAGTAGAAGATTGATTGTATCAAAATGTATTAAAAAAAATAAAAAAAATAAATTAATATAATCAAAAATCCTAATGCCAAATTTTTGAAATTTTGTAGTTTATAAACATTTAGAATAACTTGAAAAATATTTAGTCCGTTCTTTAACGGTAAAATACTGCAAAACTTCTAAATTTTAAAGAACCGCTTGGATTGACATGAAATTTGGCATACACATAGCTAACAAGTCAAAGAAAAAAAGTGATATTGTGCCGATATGTGCTTTTGCCCCGGGGGTGCTTTTCACTCCCTCTTGGGGGTGAAAAAGTATTCGTCCAAAGTAAGTCCGGAAATTGATAACTGACTAATTTTAAGTAACTTTTGTTCTATAGAGTTTTTTCACTAAGTCAATACTTTTCGAGTTATTTGCCAGTGAATATGTTCATTTTTTCAACAAAATAACCAAACTTTTAGACGCTTTTTTGCAAATAACTCAAATAGTACGTATTTTGTCGAAAAGATATTCCTAGCAAAAATATAGCCTGTAAAAAATTTTAAAAAATGGTGTATATATCACGTTTCTATACCTAGTAGAAGCAGAGTTATAGCTAATTAAAAATAGGTTCATATTCGTCAAATTCCAAATGGAATACTTTAACCTGAAATAACCAAAAATGAAGCACATTTCGGGGCAAACTCATTACGACTTATTTAAAGTGTTTAAATAAAGCTTCATTTTTGTTTTATAAAAAAAATTTCTAGCATCAAAAGTAAACAAGTTACGCTCAAAATAAAGTTAGTCCCTTTTTTTTGGTAAAAAAATCGGGAAAATCACCCCCTAATTAGTATCTCAAATGAACTTAATCGTTACGACTTCACAAGTTTCTTGACCCGTGTATGTATTGTTTATATGATCTGTAAGTTTCATCAGTTCAAAGTCCTTATTTTTGAAAGGGCTGTAGTTAATAGGGGTTGAACGAGTCACTCATCACGAATGTATGCAAATTTAGAAACACCAAATCTCAATCAATTTTTGTCTTACAGAAAAACAAAAAAATACGTGATATTCAGAAAAGCAATGCTGACTTTTTTGTTTTTCGAGATTTTTGGTATCTCTAACAATTTTTAAGTTATTTTGAAAGAAAGGATATTTTTCAAAATTAAAATTTTTAAAAATTTGATTTTAAAACCAAATTTTTTCCAAAATAAGCACTTTGAATCGATGAAACTTACAGTATAAACACAACATAAGTAAAAGTGGTCTTCCCGATTTTTTTGCCAAAACAAAAGCGACCAACTTTATTTTGAGCGTAACTTCCTTAAATGTAATGCTAGAAACTTTTTATAATAAAAGAAATAAAGCTTTTTTTAAAAACTTTAAAAAAGTTATAATGGGTTTTCCCCAAAAAGTGCTTAATTTTTGGATATTTCACTTTGAAATATTCTATTTGAAATTTGGTGAATATAAATCTATTTTTCTTTGGCTATAACTCTGGTTTTACGAGGTCCAGAGACCTAACGCGTACACCATTTTTTTTACTTTTTTACAGGCTATATTTTTGCTAAGAACGTTTTTTTCGACAAAATACTTACTTTTTGAGATATTTGCGAAAAACCGTCTAAAAATGTAGTTATTTTGTTGAAAAATGAACATATTCACGTAGCAAATAACTCGAAAAGTGTTGACTTGGCGAAAAAGCTCTATAAAACAAAAGTTACTTAAAATTAGTCAGTTTATCCATTTCCGGACTTATTTTAGACTTATATTTTTTTCACCCCCAAGAGGGGGTGAAAGTCACCCCCAGGGCAAAAGCACACATCGGCACAATATCACTTTTTTTCTTTAACATGTAAGCTATGCGTATGCCAAATTCCATGTCAATCCAAGCGGTTCTTTAAAATTTAGAGCAAAAACCGTGAAAGAATGGACTAATTGTGCGTAGGAACAATCTTTTTATATATTCGAAAGGCTAGTAGTATTTTAACATGAATTTTCAAATAAAAAAAATAGCCTAAGTTCATTTGGGACAAAGTTAGCCATATGTTTTTTTAATTTCATTGATGCTTTTAAAGAATGGGATTTGCATTTTTTTGTTAAAAAAATTGCACAAACATTGTATCTTCACAGCATCCTCTACGATTTTTCAAAAATGTAGTTCAAACGGTTACTAGGGGAATATCGAAAAAGCAATTTCAAACTCATACAATTTCCTGTATCTCCGGATAAACTCAGTGGATTTTGATCTTTCTTTTTTTAATTTGTACGTAATCGCTACGTACAATACAAATATGCAATTTGTTTATAAATTTATTAATTAATAATCAGTCTAATTTGTTTAAATAATTATATAAAACATATTTTCTTACAAAAATCTATTTTTTAATCATAATATCATAGAAAAAGTTAAAGTACACTTCAATAAATAAATTATTTTTATTAGATAATTATTTATTGAAGATAATTTATTTATTAAAGTATACCTTAACTTTTTCTATGATTAATAATGAGTATAATTAAAATGGATTTTGGGGAAAAATTATTTTTTCAAAAATTGTTTAAACAAATTAGACTGTTTATTAATTAGTAAATGTCAAATTGCAAATAGACAAATTTCATATTTGTAATGTACAGAAAAATTACATAGAAATTAAAAAATGATAGATTAAAATATAGTCAGTAGATCCCGAGGTATAGAAAATGATAGTAGTTTTAAGTTGCCTTTTTTAGTTTTTGAACTCGTGCATTTGTCGGCTCCCAGCTCCCCCTTCACTTACCACGACTAGTCACCATTTCAACTATATTTTAAAAAATTCGTGTAAAATACCAACTTTTCAAATATGTAAAATGATTTTTTTACGAACAATATTTTTAAAGTTATTCTAAATTTTTATAAACTGCAAAATGTCAAAAATTTGGCATTAGGATTTTTGACCATATTAGATAATTTTATATCTTTTTTTAGTACATTTTGATAGTATCACTTTTCTACTTTCATTTGACACATGCAGAATTGCCCTATCTTCATTATTTTCTGTCTTATGTTATTGCAAAATAAAGGTCTCTGGGATAAACAAATAGAATAACTTTTGAACTAATTAATGGATCAGTCTCAAATTTTGAGGGTTTGTTAAGAACCCCAATACCCAACTTTGGGTGAATCACTAAAGTGCTAAAGTAGTTTTAGTAAAAGTTATTAACAGATAACGATTTTCATTTATTTTACAGTTTGTGCAGCAACAAATTAACTTTTTAACTTTCAAAAATCGGCATTTTGAAAGTTTTTCAATGTTGTAAAAAATTAAATTTTGTAGTCTTATGTGAACCATTTAGCTTTTGAATGGGGTGCAAAAAATGGAAAAAATCGCGATTTTTGCACTAAATTATTAATAATTAAAAAACGAACGCGAACTCTAGGCAGGAAACAGGTAGGTTTTCTTCCTATAGGTCTACAATAACTAAAATAGTAGTCAGCTACCTGGATCTTTGAGTGTCCCGAACATGGTCTATTTCTAGCTTATTTCGCTGGAGTAGTATAACATAACAAACCTTTATATTTTTGTAATGGCGAATTTAAGAAGATTCCGAATATAAAATAAAATACCCAAATAAAATGTTCCATTAAAAAAAAAATAAGTTTGTTCTGCCACTATGTTATCGAACACCCTGTAACATTCTAATTAATTTTGAAATGTGAATCTCAAAGTTGGCTACAATTTTTGTTATTAACTTTTATTGCTATCTATTACTATAACGGATCTACGGAGCTTTACTCCACTAATCAATATCCCTATATATTTCCCAGTTAACCAATAATTTTATAACACCCAGTAGATTGGGCTCTTTCTGTGTGGGATGTTTCTTAACTTCAATTCGCATTCGTTTTCACTCGACTATTTGATACCGACCACAAAAACTTTTCTGAGCTTTCGAAAGTGTAGCTTTTCCAGCTGGCCCACCGTGAAAGATCGATTATCATTGTTGTGTGCCTTATACAAATGACGCTGGAGCAAAAAATAAGGCTCGGTCTTTTCCTTTTCTTTCCATTACTAAATACAAACAACATTCTTACATTCGTTTGAAAAAAAAGCAAACAAATTTTCTTAATATTTTTACCCGTCTGTTTTTCTTTCGTTTTACTTGGTTTTCCTTAAACGTTGTTTAAATGTGAAAAAAATTTAATATAAGCGAGTACATAATTATAAGAGTTTTTTGTCAAAGCAGAAATTTCTTAACGGATACGAAAGTAAATTTTGTCAGGCAGAGCCTATTTTACTTTAAATCAGGCCCAAGGCACTACTTAATTTTCGGGCCCCTAACAAAAATCCACAGAGAACGACAGTTCTCACCAGTGGCGCACAACACCCCTACAAGCGACACTATATATACACGAAAGTTTCGATTTTCTAAACCTGACTGAATTGAAAATTGGGCCAAATCCCATCTTAAAGTTTAGGAAAAGACTCGTCCATCCATATGTTACCTCTCCATTTTGGTCCAAGGGTGTGGATTTTACGGCCCTTCCCATTTAAAGCCTGTTTTTCGTTCTCGTCCCCAAAACTCCCAAAAATTTCAAAAATTTAAGCCCGATCTTTACGGCTTCTGATAGCACAGATCATTTCCTTTCCAACGCATGTTTAATTTTGAAAATCGGTTAATCCATTCAAAAGTTATCGAGCTCAGAAATATGACTTAATTTTTATTTAAAAAATGGAAAATGTTTGTGGATATATATGTATGTATGTATGTATGTATGTATGTGTGTGGAAAAGTTAAACCGATCTGAATTTTTTTTCTGTGTTTCAAGAAGGTGTGAGGGCCGATTCAGAACCGGTCTAATTTTTGACTTCTGACTACCCGTAAGCCAGCTAGAGGACTAGGTAGATACAAAATAGCATATTTTTTGGGCGTATATATCTTAGGTTCAAGGAAAGACAGGAAAACCGCAAATACACCAAATCAATAGGGTTGAGTTAAGCTTTCAAATGGCGCCTAATCGATCAAGCTGAGACATACACACTGCTCACCAGAGCCAAAAAACTGAAATATTAAACTTTGAAAATTTTGGCTTTTCGACAATTACTCAAAATTTCAACCTACGAATTGCGCCAATAACTGAGCGTTCATAGAAGAACTCAGGACGCGTCTAACGGTGTATACCTCATATCTGGAAAAATTCGAATTTTTAAGTTATAGGCTTCATAAGTATAATCAAATTTATTTCTTATGGGAAAAACGGTTTTTCAAGCTCAATAATTCCTGTAATACGTTCAGTTATCATACTCGATCTTGGATGCGTCAGATACTACTTGTCAATACGTTTCAAATTCATGTTTAGTGATCAACATCAGGTAAACCGTTCAGAAGTTATAGAGCTCCAAAAGTATAATTAGTCCAGGAACTGAAATTTTTCACTTCGCAATTTTTACAGAATGGATAGATTTGCTTGAAAATTTGACAACAAGTAGTGGATAGTCCAAGGATCAAAATCTATATGATGCCGAAAGATGCTTTTACCATGGGGTGGTTGCCACCTCATCTCGAGGGTGGAAATTTTTTATTATATTTTGACTGCAAATGCTGGTAAAAATATTAATTATAAGCAAAAAATGTTCATTATACACTTTTTTGATAAAATTAATAGTTTTCGATTTATTGGTTATCGAAGCTGTTAGTTTTATATCGAAAAAATTACCAGAGAACGGCAGTTCTCGCCAGTGGCGCAGAAATACACCACCCTACACGCGACACTATTATATACACGAAATTTTCAATTTTCTAAATCTGACTGAATTGAAAATTGTGCCAACTCCCATCTTCAAGTTCAGAAAAAGACTCACCTATTCATATGTCAACCATCCATTTTGGTCCAAGGGTGTCGATTTTACGGCCCTTCCTATTTAGGGTCTGTTTTTCGTTCTGGTCCCCAAAACTCCCAAAAACTTCGAAAATTTAAATCCGACCTTTGCGGCTTCTAACAGTACTGATCATTACCTTTCCAACGCATGTCTAATTTTGAACATTACTAGAGAACGGCAGTTCTCGCCAGTAGCGCACACCCACACCCCCTACACGTAACACTATATATACACGAAATTTTCGATTTTCTAAATCTGACTGAATTGAAAATTGGGCCAACTCCCATCTTAAAGTTCAGAAAAAAAAGTCGCCCATTTATATGTCAACCATCGATTTTGGTCAAAAAGTGTAGATTTTACGGCCCTTCCTCTTTAGGGTCTGTTTTTCGTTCTCGTCCCCACAACTCCCAAAAACTTTAAAAATTTAAATCCAACCTTTGCGGCTTCTAATAAAACTGATCATTACCTTTCCAACGCATGTCTAATTTTGAAAATCGGTTATACCATTCAAAAGTTATAGAGCTTAGAAATGTGACTTAATTTTTATTTAAAAAAGGGAAAATGTTTGTGGATATATATGTATGTGTGTTTGAAAGTTAAACCGATTTGATATTTTTCCTCTGTGTTTGAAGAGGGGTCAGGGCCGATTTAGAACCGGTGTAGTTTGTGACTTTTGACCACCCATAAGCCAGCTATAGGACTTAGTAGGTACAAAACGGCATATGTTTTGGGGGTATATATATTCGGATCAAGAAGAGCCAGGAGAACCGCAAATACATCAAATTAATAGTGTTGACTTAAGCTTTCAAATGGTGTTCAAGCCGTCAGGATCAGACATACACACGGCTCAGTATAGCTGAAAAACTGAAAAACTAAACTTTGAAAATTTTGGTTTTTCGACAATTACTCAACATTTCAACCTACGAATTGCGCCAATAACTTAGCGTTTGTAGAAGGACTCAAGACGAATTTAACGGTGTATACCTCATTTCCCGGAAAATTTGAAATTTTTAGGTTATAGGCTTCATAAGTATGATAAAATCTATTTCCTGTGGGAAAAACGGTTTCTCAAGCTCAATAATTCCTGTAATAGCTTCAGTTATCATACTTGACCTTAGATCCATCAGATATTACTGGTCAATACGCTTCAAACTCATGTTTACTAATCAAAATCGGTTAAGCCGTTTAGAAGTTATTAAGCTACAAAAGTATAATCCAATTAACGATTATTCCCGAAATGGTTTATGTAGTTGTAGTGGTTACGACGCTAAATTTGATCTGGCAACGTGCAGTCCGACTTCATTTACCGGCCATCTCAATATTTTTTTTCAATCTATTTCGAATAAAAAAAATCTAGTGTACATTCGATGGACACTAGATCATTTGGGAGATAATGCAACAAAGGTGACCATTTATAAAGCTTGACGTGTAATAGAGGAACATTGTATTCAACTTCATACATTTAATTTATAAATAACTTTGAAAAACTCCTGATACAAGAATAAAAAACCGCTAAACGCCGTAAAAATGAGTGGCGCATAAAATATTCCAGCTACAAAAGCAAAAGATCTGATATGAATATTACGTGGCGCGAAAATGGATTTTCATTTGATGCAAAACAAAATTCTAGTTTTATTTTAAAAGATTTTTCCATAATATTTGCTAAATTTGAAGTAAACGCGCCACAAAAGAGTTTCAAAATTCAAACTGTATCAAAGTTACTCTTTTGTGGCGCGTTTACTTCAAATTTAGCAAATATTATGGAAAAATATTTTAAAATAAAACTAGAATTTTGTTTTGCATCAAATGAAAATCCATTTTCGCGCCACGTAATATTCATATCAGATCTTTTGCTTTTGTAGCTGGAATATTTTATGCGCCACTCATTTTTACGGCGTTTAGCGGTTTTTTATTCTTGTTTATATAAACAGTAATAATAATAACTTTTTTAAATGTATTAATTATTTAATAGAAATATAGTTGCACCAAAAATTTAAATTTTTAAAATTGCAATTTTTAATTAATAAAATTTTTAATATTTAATATATATACAATAAATAAAATTTATATTTCAATAATTAAAAATTGTTTGAAGTGCAAAAACTACCGTGAAAGTCCTCACGTAAGTATATTATAATCCACGGGCTCCAACCACTAGCAGAAAATATTATTGGAGTATTTCAGACGGGCTTCAGATGGGGAAGATCGACAATGGACCAAATATTTACAGTCAAGCAGGTCTTTAGCAAATCATGGGAACACGACATTGATGTTCACAACGTGTTTGTAGACTTCTAACAGGCATACGACTTAGTCGAAAGGAAGAGACTATACGTACTTTGGCTGAATTCGCAATACCACACAAGCTAATTAAGCTCATTAAAGACACAATGGATTAAACTCAGGCATGTGTATGAGCACAAAACCACCTGACAGACTTTTTCAAAATCTCGCAGCGATTGAAGCAAGGAGATGGGCTGGCCCCATCATTGTTTAACCTGGCACTGGAGTATGCAGTTAGGTAAATGCAGACTGGACGAGGAAACCTACTGACCAACAGAACCGTTCAACTGGCCGCTTATGCCGATGATATTAATATTACGAGTAGAACATCAACAGTAGCATAAGAAACATGCGCAGAGTTAAAAACGCAAACGAAAAGGCTAGGCTTGGAAACTAACACAGAAAAAAACAAAAGTAATGATACAGACGAGAAGAAATATAGTCCCACAAAACATTATACATGAAGCTGACATTGAAACAGTTGGAAAGTTTACATACCTGGGAGTAGAAATATATGCCGATGGATTATAAGATAGAGAAGTTCGGAGGAGAATAACACAGGCAATAGGCAAACAGAGCTTATTTTGCCCTCTCCCATATATTTCGGTTTAAAAGTGTCCACCCCTAAGAAAAAGAATCTATAAAACCTTAATTCGACCAATAGCATGCTAAGGAACATTCAAAAACAAACTCGACACATTCGAAGGTAAAGTACTGAGGAGAAAACTAGGACCTGTGAATTCGATACAACAACCAGCTTTATCAACTTTATAAGGAAACACCCCTGTCAAACTTCATCAGAATACAAAGATTGCAATGGGCCGGACATGTGATAAGAATGGGAGAGGTTAGGCTACCAAAAAGAGCACTGAACCTTGGATGCAGGGAAAGAGACCGGTTGGAAAGCAAAGAAAGCGCTGGGAAGACACAGTAAGCAGCGATGCACAAGCATTTTTAGGAGTCCATGTATGGAGGGGAGCACCGACAGATAAACAAGGATGGAGGCGAAAAATAAAGGAGGCCAAGGCTCAATTTGGACTGTAGTGCCGTAGAAGAAGAAGAACAGGATGGGAGGATGAACTTCCTTTTTGTACACTGTTGTGGGTTGTAAAATATGATAATATTGCATCTTTTTGTGCCAGCCGTTCCTGTTTTCTTGATTTTTGTTTTTTTTTTTCGTTTTTCACTGCCACTTAAATGTTTGTAACTCATGATAATAACGAAACGATTACTTAGTTAAGAAAAATAAGTGTTTAAAGAAATTTGATAGAACGACTAGGTACTGATTAATGAATAGATTAGTTGAGCTAACTTAAAAAGAACAGGACTGAAAACTAATACAAGCAATTAATACTTTATCTTTTCAAAAAACGGCATCAAACATCAAACTACATATTAAATTTAAAAGTTCATTTTGAATAAATATTATGACAAATACGTGGCTATACCTCTTGTAAATCGTACCTCTTGTTAATCCTTCGGAAGGGTGTTTAAATTTTGCTTATTTTTAAAATGCCGACAATGCCACAAGCGACCGGAAGTTCAGGGTCCAGTTCTATCAGAACACGGAATGCCGGAAGCTGGAGTACCACAGGGGGCAGTTTTATCACCCCTTCTGTACAGCATATATACAGCAAATGTTCCAAGAACACCCGGAACTTTAATCAGCCTTTATGCAGACGACACTGCAATTGCTGCAAAACACATGAACCTAGATATAGCTGTAAGAAATCTACAGACGGCATTGGATACAATAGAAGAATGGAGTATCCAATGGAAAATAGCAATAAATTCAGATAAGACCCAAGCGGTTATCTTCAAAAAGAGAAAAAATAACCCAGAAGAACAGCTAACATTGCAAGACAGACCCATCGAATGGCAAAACGAAGCTAAATATTTTGGAGTCACAATGGACCAAGGTCTAACATTCACGTCACATGTCAACGCAACAGTCCAGAAAACAGCAACGACCAGAGCGGCAATAAGAGGACTCACAGGAAGAAGAAGCAAATTAGCTATGAAAACAAAATTAAGACTGATAAATAGCATTATACTGCCAATAATTACACACGCATCTCTTGCATGGGGTCACACAAGTCAAAGTAACAAAAAGAAGATACAAGCAGCACACAACAACTGCCTCAGAGAAGCTGCAAACGTGCAAGATACGTCGCCGAACGGTTCTTATTTAGAGACCTAAAACAAATAAGAGTACTGGATATTATGGAGGATAAAGCCAGAACAAAATTTGCTGAACTAGAAGACCACCCAAACCGGATCCTGCAAGAGATATTAAGGTATGATGTGTACCATAGATGAAAACACAGGAGACCCAAACAGCAAATATTAGTAAATATTAATAGGTTAGTAAATAAATATACAGGCTAGATAATCGTAGCTCTATCAAAAGAAGACAACTTGCTCACCTTTGGCATCTCATTATATTTATTAATGTTGACTTTTATACGTTTCAGACATCCCTCAAAAAAATATACAAAAAACTTAAAAACGGCTTCAGCCACTAAACAAATCAATAAAATATTTACAATAGGCGAAAGCCACAAAAAAAATATTATTAACAAAACCCAAAAAACGGGCATGAGGCACCCACATCCTCGAGCGCCGAGTCACCGAACTGGAGATAGCCCAGAGCGGGGACTCGGCGCCCGAGCAAGCAAAACAGATCAAAGATAAGTCACTAGAGATAGCGGGAATAGAGCGCCTCACGCTGGCCTGCATTGATCGGGGTAGGATTTCTAATGGGAATAAGCCACAACTTTGCCAAAAAAAATGATTTTATTAACGTTTCGAAGCCCAAATCGGGTTTCGTTGTCAAAATACAAAATACTACTAAAATAAATAAAAATGTTGTTGCTAAGTAAAAAAATTCTTCTAATAATTTATTTAATCTGACTCATTTATATTGGCAATTCAGACTACAGGCAATTGGCCAACTAGTTGGAGTCGACTCTAACTGAGAATCAACTTGAACTGTAACAGATATACTTTTTTGTCGAGATTGACATGTTAGTTGCCAGTTAAGATAAGAAAATTAATAATACAATGAGTGCCACATAAAAGTAACTTCATACGGGAAGCGATTATAATCAAAATAGGGTCGTAAATTTAAATTTCTTGAAAATGATTCCTGAATGCTTAAACTGCTTGCTGGCAAGTTTCGTTTTATCCATATAACTTTTTTATATCTGAGTGTAACTAGATTAAAACAAAGAATTCGTTGGATAGATTTTTATCATATAAAGTGTAATTTAATCTACTTTGGGAGCGTTCAGGTTTAAGTAAATATTACGTAACGCAAGTTGGGGGGGAGGTCATGTAAAACGTTACGGCGCGTTACACGGGGAGGGGGTAGGATGGTTCGAACAGCGCATTACGTAATAGTGATGTAACAAATGTAATTTTTAGAACATTCGCGAATACGAATGCGAATGCGAATATCTAATAACGACATTCGCGAATGCGGATGCGAATGCTCAGTTTTTTTAATTTGTTTTTATTTTTGAAATGTTTTCTAAATTTGTAATGAGAAGTTAATTGATATTTAGTGTAAATCAATCTGAACCTTAAGCTTTATCACATTATGCCAAATAATAAAACAACGTGAAGGCTGATAATCTGATTATACGAGATTAAGAAAGAGAATAGATTTTAATTTTATTAATCTAACTTTATTTTCAAATTATTGTTTCTCTCCTCTGATATTCATATTCGCAAAATATTGGCACAAATTTTGCGAATGCGAACGCGAATGCGAATATGCAAAAAAGATGCGGATATTCCCGAATGCGAATACGAATATTCGTTACATCACTATTACGTAACATTGTTTTTTTAACTTAAATAAAAAAAACTACCGAATCACAATCTTCCACCTTTTCAACTTTCGTTTATATTTTACATAGAACCCCTGGATTGTATTATATTGCCCCCTCACCTCCGCTCATGTTACAATAGGACAAAATAGTATTCAAGTAAAAAAATCTTAAAATTTGTATTTAGCAGTCAAGCACAGTAACATGTGTCTCAATGGACAGCTCAAAATAAAATGATTTGGAATTTTTATGACTTTCTTTTATTAAAAAAGGCATTTAAGGGCCAGTTAGAAAAACATCTGGTACATACCAATCTGCTAGTTCACTCGAAAATACAATACAAACGTATTGCTGTATATTTGTTGGAATTTCTAAAATTCAAAACTAACCATTGGGTTATTAGACCTGGATCCTGCGTACCAAAAAAAGTTGATTAATAGCAAGCCGAAAATTTGTTAATAGCTTAACGGTGCCTAGTTGGACAAACTTAGATGTATGGGAACACTGGAACGGTGGAAATTTTAATTGTGGAACAGTTTAATAATTTGAAACGTCAGATTACGAAAACGTCCCATGTATTTTGTCGGACATAACATCCAATTGATTTGTTACCCTTTCATTAACCTCTCATGCAAAAATCAGACTGCTATTACTAACCAACATGATTCCTGTCATTTGACATGTTCTTCATGTTCCACTCATTAAAATGCCCAGTTGATGATAAACACCAGTCTGATTTTTGCATGAGAGTTTAATGAAAGGGTAACAAATCAATTGGATGTTAATCAATCGGAAATTCTATCCGACAAAATACATGGAACGTTTACGTAGTCTGTCGTTTCAAATTTTTAACCTGTTCCACAATTAAAACTTTCCCTGTTCCAGTGTTCCCATACATGAAAGTTTGTCCAACTAGACACCGTTAATCTATTAACAAATTTTCAGCTTGCTATTAATCAACTTTTTTTTGGTACGCGGGATCCAAATCTATATGGTTTTACCTACATTTATCTACAATTTAAATTTCTTTCGGAGACAGGCTACAAATGTTGGGTTTAAATTTTTTAAAAATTAATGTATAAATATGCATTAATAGTATGGTATAACTTATAACTAGACCCAAACCCAGACATCCAAAGTGAAAGTTATCCTCCAACACCAAATTGTTCTATATGGTCCACATAATGTTAAGAAAAAAGTCACACACACCATTTTCAGCGTCGGGTTTGAGGGGGAGAGGGGGAAGAAATCGGTAAATTCGGAGATTTTTACGTTTTTCGTCAATATTTCTAAAACTATGCGGTTTCTAAAGGATTCTACATAAAATTTAAAACAAAAAGGTCCTATACATATTTTTGTTATAAAATCAACGGTTCCAGAGTTACGGAGGGTGAAAAGTGGAAGTTTTCGATACTTTTTATATTTTTTGGAAAATTTATAATATTATTACTGATGAAAGAAATTTTCTTTAACAGGATTGTGTTTTGTAAATAAAATTTGCTATTTCAGTGGCATGTTAGTGATAAGCCCTCGAAGAAACGTCAACCTCACCACCCAAAATCATCATCAATTGCCCAAATTGGAAGTGTTGATTATATAACAATTATATATAGGACCTTTTTTGTTTTAAATTTTATGTAGAACAATTTTGTATAGAACATTGTTTACGCTAAAGTATAGTTTTAGAAATATTGACGGAAAACGTAAAAAAAATACTAATTTACCGATTTCTCCCCAATTTCCCCTCCAACCCGGACGCTCAAAATGGTGTAACTTTTTACTGCACAATATGTGGACCATATAGAACAATTTGGTGTTGGAGGAAGACTCTTTCTTTGGATGTTTGGGTTAGGCCTTTTTTTGACCAGTTATACTATACTACCTCCGTAACTTTGGAACCGTTCATTTTAGAAGGATTATGCAATGGGCCTTTTTTATTTCAAATTGAATGTAGAACATTTTTGTATAAAAGGTTGTTCATGCTAAATCGCATAGTTTTAAAAATATTGACGAAAAACGTAAAAAAACTACGAATTTACCGATTTCTCCCCCCTCTTCCCTTCAAACCCTATGCTCAAAATGGTGTGACTTTTTTCTGAACATTATGTGGACCATATAGAACAATTTGGTGTTGGATGATAACTTTCACTTTGGATGTCTGGTTTATGCCATTATTTGGATCAATTGTATCATACTATAAAAAGCTTTCTTAATAATTATTATCCTAACTGGCGCGCTTATTGGGTTTTATTTGTCTGTCTGCGGTTTAAATATCATATCAGCCAATACATTTCTGTTTATTGAAATTTGTCAAAAAAAATTTTTTGGACCTTGTTGGGATTGGGGGATTTCCCCTACCCCTCCCCCACCCATTACTCCCCCCCGTTGATCCGCCACTGAACAAATAAACACGTTTCGTAATATTCAAACTTTTCAAACTGTTTGAAGATGTTTGAATTCAAGTCAAACCTAAAGATATCGAAATCAAGTCAAGTCAAACTTTTTTATACAAAAAGTTTGATTTTCAAGTCAAGTCAAGTTTGTTGAGTAATATCAAACTAGTTTGACTTGATGCATCTCTATTCACAAGAAATAATACGAGGAAAATATCAATACCATATATAAAAGGACTATCCGAGAAACTTAAAACAATTGGAAATAAATTCAATATTTCAACAACATTCAAAACAACAAACACATTGAGATCTATTCTATCTAAAACTAAACCTAACAAACAATGAACAAGAAAGAACAAAGAATTGCATTTATAAAATACCTTGTGAATGCGAACAATTTTATTTAGGTGAAACATCAAGACCATTAAACGTTAGAATAAGTGAACATCAGTCTTATATTAAAAATAGAGAATTTGATAGATCTCAAATATGTCAACAGGCATGGGATAATGAACATAGAGTTCAGTGGAGAGATTCAAGTATAGTCCTGAAAGAATCAGATAGTAAAAAGAGAAAAATCAAAGAAGCGGCTCTAATTATGCTAAATGAAACCAATTGTGTCGCAAATTCCTCGGTAGAATGCAGTAGGATGTGGTTACCAATACTGAAAGAGGAAGTCAATAGAAAAAAAAAACCACGATTAGTAAGTCAATAACATATCGAGTTAGTACAAATTTTATATTTTAGTATTACTTATTGTATATCTATGTATTATTAATATTATTTATAATATAAACATATTAAAGTCAGAATTTGGTATTAGTTTTTTGAAGGTAAATTAAATGTAAGACCAAATACTTACGATGTCGGGATAGTATCACGAGGTGTTTCCTGGTTTTCCCTCGTAATTTACTATGGAATCTCTAACACGAGAATTTTACCGTCATCGTTGCATTTGGTTGTCTTTTTAAAGACAGATCACATGCTATGATTTTTTTGTGACGTATACTCATGAGTTTGGATTGATTTCATGTAATCTAATGAACTATCTTTTAGTAAAGTCGTCCCAGGAACGCAACTCATAAATATTGGCGATATCATTTTAAAGTCTTCTACTTTAAAATGTATAATACACGTCTGAATTGCCAATATAAATGAGTCAGAGTAAATAAATTATTAAAAGAATTTTTTTACTTAGCAACATTTTTATTTATTTTAGTAGTATTTTGTATTTTGACAACGAAACCCGATTTGGGCTTCGAAACGTTAATAAAATCATTTTTTTGGTAAAATTGTGGCTTATTCCCATTAGAAATAGTTGATTATAAAAAATGCCACAAGGAAATAGCTTCAGAACAACATTCTGAAGAGCATATGCGCAAAATTTCCGGCCAGTGCTTTTTAAATGCACTCATTTTTTTTTAATCCTGATGAGAAAACTAATTATTTTTGGAAAATTTAAACGCAGAATGAAAGATTACATTATTACCGAGGACTGAAAGTCCCTCATAAATAAGAATAAAAAGTTACTTTTGAATGAGATATTTGAAATTAAAAATCACACTCAATTTTCTCTTTTTTTTTCTTACCCCTGCAACTTATGAAAATAAACATTATCGAGCTTTTCAGTGACTGAAGTGAAAAAACTCTATAGAACCAAAGATGCTTATAATTAGTCAGTTTATCCATTTTCGCATTTATTTTGAACGTGTGGATGTTTTTTCACTCCCGAGAAGGGGTGGCTTTCACTTTCAGCCCCCAAGTAAAAGCAACCCTGGGCTAAGTCCAAATTACATATTCTTATTCCACATATTATTCCACTAATTTCAAAAATATCACTAGTAATATTATTACGGAGGACTTTTATATTTTATATTCAATGATAACTGTCTGACTTAGTTTAGTTTCATACAATTTTACAATTAATGCGTGTTTATACAAGCTTTCGTGTAACTAGTAGACATTTAAAAAACCATCAATCCTAATTACAGACTTATTCTAGAAGGTCAGGATCCAGCAATGCATTCAAATCCGAGTAACTTGATACACTGAGCGAAAAAAATCAACGTTTCGTGACTTTCAGAAGTCAACAGAGTGTGTAAATACGAGAATCGTCTGTATAACGGCAACAAAACCGCACATACAAATTGCAGTACCTACTTTTCATCACATCCATTGTTAGTTGAGGATATAAAAGGGGGCCATAAACTAAAAAAATACCCATAAATTCAGACAGACTTATCTTTGGCTTGGCATTTCGATTTTTTATTGGCAATAAAGTAGTGGCAGGACCTGGCAGCCATTATACACCCAAAAATTTTACGACTCAGATTATGCGAAAAAAGTGAGGAGAGACTTTCACGATTGCGACCAACGGAAATGACGTTGCATGTGGTGTTGGTGTGAACGAAATTTAATGCGTCCAAAAGTCATATCAGAACCGAATGGCTTCTTTTATAAGCTTTAATTTAACGACAAGCAGATCTTAAAAACAATATCATATTATCATAAGGTGACCAACTATTTTTTGTTCAAAAAGAGTACACTTTGCAAGTATTGAAAATATGAAAATCTTCTAAACTTACAGAAAAATTTAAATCCTAATACTAAATCTGTTTCTGGGCAAAAATAATTAATACTAATACTAAATCTGTTTCTGGGCCAAAAATAATTAATCCTAATGTTTCTGGGCAAAAATTTAAATCCTAATACTAAATCTGTTTCTGGACCAAAAATAATTAATCCTAATACTCAATCTGTTTCTGGGCCAAAAATAATTAATTGGTCCTAAAATGTTTCTGGACTGAAAATTTAAATCCTACTACTAAATCTGTGTCTGGGACCGCGGACCCATAAAATATTTATGTTCATAAAAAAAAGATTGCGAACGAAAACTTGTAAATATACGCTAAATAAATAATATGAGTTTTTGCTATCTACTAAATAATAGTTTTTCTCACTTAAATTCTCGCAATTAGTCACTTTATATACCTAACGTCACAATGAAAAGTCTCTATTTCTATGATTGAAATACAGTCTTACATGACTTGTCTTATGTATTCATCCAAAGTATATTTTATAGAAATTTAAAGTTAGTTTATAATATTATAAAAATGGTGCGAGGCAAATGGTGCGAAGCAAATGGTGCGAGGCAAATGGTGCGAAGCAAATGGTGCGAGGCAAATGGTGCGAGGCAAATGGTGCGAGGCAAATGGTGCGAGGCAAATGGTGCGAGGCAAATGGTGCAAGGTAAATGGTGCGAGGCAAATGGTGCGAGGCAAATGGTGCGGGGCAAATGGTGCAAGGCAAATGGTGAGAGGCAAAATATATATTACAAAAATATATAGAGTTTTTTTAGATAAAAATTTCGTTTTTACTTTTCATTACTGATCTGTTATCATTTTCAAGTTACATGGAGAAAAAGGAAGATTTTTAAGAAAATTTAAAAATGCGCTATATAACAATAAAAAATATTGTAGACGGAAAATGATGCATTTACATTCTGGTGGATGGGGGTTAAAATTACTTCTCATTTTTTCTTAAAATACATTAGTTATCAATTTGGTTTGTAAGATATCTCGCTAGTTTGAATGCAATTTATCTTTAATATTGCTCATTTTAAAGGTCTTCTCAATAAGGTGACCAACTATTTTTTGTTAAAAAAATATACACTTTGCAAGTATTGAAAATATGAAAATCTCCTACACCTACAGAAAAATTTAAATCCTAATACTAAATCTGTTTCTGGACCAAAAATAATTAATCCTAATACTCAATCTGTTTCTGGGCCAAAAATAATTAATTGGTCCTAAAATGTTTCTGGGCTGAAAAATTTAAATCCTACTACTAAATCTGTGTCTGGGACCGCGGACCCATAAAATATTTATGTACATAAAAAAAGAATTACGAACGAAAACTTGTAAATATATAAATAATATGAGTTTTTGCTATCTACTAAATACATAATAGTTTTTTCTCACTTAATTCGCGCAATTAGTCACTTTATATACCTAACGTCACAATGAAAAGTCTCTATTTCTCTGATTGAAATACAGTCTTACATGACATGTGTTATGTATTCATCCAAAGTATATTTCATAGAAATTTAAAGTTAGTTTATAATATTATAAAATGGTGAATTGCAAATGGTGCAAGGCAAATGGTGCGAGGCAAATGGTGCGAAGCAAATGGTGCGAGGCAAATGGTGCGAAGCAAATGGTGCGAGGCAAATGGTGCGAAGCAAATGGTGCTAGGCAAATGGTGCGAAGCAAATGGTGCGAGGCAAATGGTGCGAGGCAAATGGTGAGAGGCAAATGGTGCGGGGCAAATGGTGCAAGGCAAATGGTGCGGGGCAAATGGTGCAAGGCAAATGGTGCGTGGCAAATGGTGTGACGCAAATGGTGCGAGGCAAATAGTGCGAGGCAAATGGTGCGGGGCAAATGGTGCAAGGCAAATGGTGCGAGGCAAATGGTGCGAAGCAAATGGTGCGAGGCAAATGGTGCGAGGCAAATGGTGCGAGGCAAATGGTGCGAGGCAAATGGTGAGTGGCAAATGGTGCGAGGCAAATGGTGCGAGGCAAGTGGTGCGAGGAAAGTGGTGCGAGGCAAGTGGTGCGAGGTAAGTGGTGCGAGGCAAATGGTGCGAGGCAAATGTAGCCACGTTCGAACAACTTTCATTTTGCATATTAAGTTTGACTGTTAAAACGGCAGATAATGTTTTTACAGAAAGTTGCGACTTCTCACTGCTCCAATAATCATGCCCTAGTGAAAATACAATTTCCACAGCAGCATCAATTAGTGCCTGGGCAACATAAGGAAATTTCTATTAAAACTTTTAAATTTTGATGTGGGATATGTTCTACTCTAAAATGCCGAAAGATTTTTTACCCATCTTTTGTCAAGTTCTATTTTCTCATTGTTCCATTTTTCCAATTTTTCTTCATTTAAATATAAATTTACTCTTCGATTTTCTTCAAAGAGAAAATTGTCATTAATAGCAATATCTTTTACTTCCTTCATTACAAATCCGATTGCTGAAGAAACTTCTTTCCATTCAATTTTACTGTTTTAGAAGGGTCAATTTGAAACAATTTAATACTCTAAAGTTCACTAGCCATTCTATCCGATTCACAATGAGTATAAAATTATACAAATGAGTACTTTCAGAGTACAGAATTTGAAAAGAGTACAGTTAACGAAAAAAGTGTACAAAATTCAGTAAATGAGTACAGTTGGCCACCTTATATATCAGTAATGCATATTAGACAAAATCAAATTAAAAAATGCCTCAAACTTTTGTAAATTTTATTTTTTTTATTTTTTTCAGGCCAGGAAATGACCGTTTTGGAGTGTAATTTTCCTAGTCACGATGAATTTGCATGATTTGGATGTACAGTTTATCCCAAACCCATTTTAAGTGCGTCATTAATTTTGACGTCATATAAAATTTTAACAATTAGACTGGGAGATATTATACAGAAGTTCAGCCACGATTTTCTAAGTCCTGCCTTTTGCAATAATGGAAGGGTAGACGAGGTATTTACAATTTGTGAAAATATCCACAAATTTCCTGTGACATTTTCCTGTAAAAATTAGATTTTCCCAAAAAATAAAAATAGGGTTTTGCGATGAATTTCTGAGTCCTGCCATATCCGTAGAATGACAGGATACTATGGATTTTATGAAGAGAATTTTTTGGGCAGGAGGGTTGCAAACGGGCTAACGGAGTATATATGTATACAAACATGTAACGAAAATAATGAAATTTTCATGATTTTCTGGGTCCTGCCAACTAAATAAATTAAACATATTTATTTCAAAATGATCAAAAAAAAAATGTTCGCATGACGTCTCCTACCTTTTAAGTATACTTGTCCCTTGGAAAATTTTGCGGAAAATTTTCACCCTGATTCCGTGATTTTCTGAGTCCTGCCTTTAAGAAGTTATAATACTCAAATGAAATCAATACTTTTTCGGTACTCGGCAAGAAGGTTAAACGGTTCTTGTAAGACGGCAGGAGTCCTAGATTTGTAAGAAAATTCGTGAAAAATTCCACGATGTTCTGAGTCATGCCATTTTGCATATGTTTCAAGAATCTTAATATAAGTCTATTTACAAAGAGGCAGGATGGTTTTATAGTTATTTCGTATATAGGGTGGGGCATTAGTGTGACAAAGTCCAATTACTCGTTTGTCGTAAGAGATACGAAAAAAAGTTATTTAGGTAAAACGTGGGGCAAAGACAGGATCATAATTTAAAAATATTTTCTAATATACAGGGATACCCATATTTATAGGGTGACACAAATTTATGTTTTTTTACTGGAACACCCTGTATATAATTTTAAGATTTCTAAGATAATTTTAAGACAATTTAACACAATTCACATAATCCAAAAATGTTTCCTAAGGGAGCTAGAGCTCTTTGAAGATGGCGCCTTGTAATTAGATTTTTTTTATCTCCAGAACGCTTCCATTTCGGTAGACAAAAACTGGTCCGTCTTTTTATCTTCCAGATATAAATCGATTTCATCAATTGTGAATCTCTAGTACCAGTCATAGGAGCCCGTTTTAGGTAGGGCAACGGTTATTTTATCCTATAACTTTTTTGTCTTTAACTTTAAAGCATTTTGACATTATATTATTAAATTGTGAAATATTCTAGTATTAAAAGGTACTCTTGCTTTAAGCCGGTAAGATGCACCGTTTTCTAGAAAAATCAATTTTAAAATTTTTCGTATTTTGCATTTAAGAAAAATAAAAAAAAATAAAAAAAAACGGTGTACTAAAGCAAGAGTAACTTTTAGTACTAGAATACCTCATAATTTAATACTCTACTGTCAATAATGCTTAAAAATTAAAGCGAGTTATGAAACTTCGCTCTGACCGATACTAGAAATTCACAAAATTGATAATATCGATTCATCTCTGGAAGGGAAATAAACGTACTTGTTTTCGTTTTTCTAAATAGTTTTTTTTATTTTTTTTTCAAATTCAAAAACCAAAAAATTTTTCAAATCGATTTTTCTAGAACACGGCGTATCCTGCCGACTTAAAGCAAGAGTACCTTTTAGTACAAGAATACCCCATAGTTTAATAATCCAGTCAAAAATGCTTAAAAGTTAAACACAGAAAAGTTATGCGATAAAATATCCGTGTCCCTACCCTAAACGGACGCCTATGACCGGTACTAAAAATTGACAATTGATGGAATCGATTTATCTCTGGAAGATAAACAGGTGTACCAGTTTTCATTTTTCTAAATAGAAGTGTTCTAGAGCTATTTTAAAAAAAACTAATTACAATACGCCATCTTTAAAGAGCTCTAGCTTCCTTAGCATTTTCGGACTAGGTGAATTGAGTTAAATTTTCTTAAAATTATCTGAGGAATCTCCGGGCTTCGTTTGCTAGACGAGTTTCTGGACACCCTGTATAATAGGTACAATCCCTACTATAACCAATTATATTAATTGTAAAATTATTGATTTTCTTCCGATTACTTTTATTACGTTTACTTAGATACAAATATGATCTAATCGCTTAAAATAAAGATGTTACAGTTTGGTATTAGATTTGAAAGATGTGTAAAAATCCGAGACATTCCTCAAGAAAATAATATTTAATACCGTACGATTGTTTTAACGATATAAAAATTAATTTTTATGTAATAAATATCTTTGCGGTTATCCTGCCACGTTGTAAACGGTTATAGATTAGTGTTTTTTAAGCATACTCGACATGGCATAACTAAGAAAATTGTGGTGATATGAATATGTCTGTATAAAACCCTGTAATAATTTTACAGACTTAAAATTTTATTTTTATATACGAAATAACTACACAACCAACCTGCCTCTTTGTAAGTAGCTTAATATTAACATTCTTGAGATATGTGCAAAATGGCATGACTCAGAAAATCGTGTAAGTTTCCACGAATTTTCTTACACATTTTTTAACTATGTATAGTAAAAAAGGTGTAACTAAACATCCTGCCATTTTAAATAATGTCTACTTAAATTATTTATTTTATAATAAAATTTATTTTATGACTCAGAAAATCACGGAACCAGGGTGAAAATTTTCCACAGAATTTTCCAAGAGACAAGTGCAGTTAAATATTAGAAGACGTCATGCCAATATTTTTTTCGATAATTTTCAACTAATTATGTTTAATTTATTAAGTTGGCAGGATAAAATTATGAAAATTTCATTATTTTCATTACATATTTGTATATCTATATACTCCCTTAATCCTTTTGCAACCCTCCTGCCCAAAAAAATTTTTTCATAAAATTGATAGTATCCTGTCATTCTATGGATATGGCAGGACTCAGAAATTCATCGCAACTCCCCATTTTTTTCCTCATGGAAATTCTAATTTTCACAGAAAAATGTCACAGGAAACCCGTGGATTTTTCCATAAATTGCAAGTACCTTTTCTAACCTTCCAGTATTGCAAAGGGCAGGACTTGGAAAATCGTGGTTGAAGTTCTGTTAATATCTCCCGGTATAAATGTCGCGAATCAAGCTTGTCACGCACGGGAAGTTATACTATAATATAAAGTGTGGAAGGCACTAATGGAATAAAATTATTTCTGCCCTTGTTTCAAAAAATTATAAAAACGCTGGCACCCACATAAGGAATAAAATTGTTTGTGTCCTTATTTTAGAAAACTTACTGAAACACGTCAACTTTTAAATACAAATTGTAACTTTACAAACATAAATTTAAATATACAGGGTGATTCAAAGTACAACATAGTCCATAATCTTTAGTTTTACTGGATCACCCTGTATATTTTTATGTTCTTAAAAGCTAATTCACAACTTCATTCTTAACGGTAAAATCACTAGTTTTGGAGATATTTGAAGTTAAAAACTAACTAACAAAATAACTGTGCCGTTACATGTTTAACTTCAAATATCTCGAAAACTAATTACTTTATCGTTACGAGTGAAGAGTATATTATTTACATAGAGAGTATTAGAGAATCGAACACTTGTACTAAAATAGCAATTCCCATAGGCGTAACCAGGATGATCCTAGGGGGGGGGTACAACTACTGGAAGGTCTCTGAGGGCTATGGTGTTAAGAGTATAGAGCTCAAAGTACATCCCAATGGGGGGGGGGCTATAACCCACAAAATCCCCCCTGGTTACGCCTACGGCAATTCCGAAAGTGGCGTAGACTTTGGAAAGGGTCAACCATTCACTGTCGTAAACTGTTGTAAACAACAGATACATTGGAATAAAATGAGAAATTTAAATAAAAATTTTCTTACAATTTGGTAATTTCTATGAAATTTTTATTAGATTTCCAATACAGACAAATACGACCCTGCCTACCTAGATAGAAATATTATCTGTGTCAATCAGAATCCTTGAAAAAGTAACATTTTAATTCTTCGAAACGTCTCCTAAACAAAAAGCGATTTCCATAAGGCCCGGGAACGAACGAACGAACGAGAATGGCCCACAGTTTATCAGCATTTGTTTAACTGTCTGAAAATATCACAAACAATGGTAAAGATACGATCTACCAGTAACGGTGTATATTTATGAGGGAGCCACAACGTTTTTTACTAAATTGCTAAATTTAACTTCCACGCTTTATCCTACTAAACAACTAAAATTAAAATTAAGAATGTTGAAATTATTTTTTATGGGTCAAAAAATTTTCTCGTGAGCACATGATGAGAATGTGCAAAAACACTACGTAAAAATCCACAAAGAAGAATTTCCTGTAGCTGGCTGTATACTAGGGTGCATCGAAAAAATAAAAGTTGGAAATGTTATATCTAATAGTGTGAAAAAGTTGCTACTGCCCCCCCCCCAACGACCTTGAATTTTATTAAATATCTGATTTTTATGGATATTTCAATTTATATTATTTGGAATAAAATATGAGCTAAGTCGATCTAAGATCAATTAAAGAAAACTAAAAATGTTGTTAATTACAAATTTAAACGATATTTAAAGTTTTATTTGTTTTTTCAGTCTCCCCAGCCCCTTTCAAATGTCCCGCTTCGTGAGTCCGTGTGTGTAATTTTCGCTTATGTTTGGTGCGGTGCGTTACTTTGTTATTATTGTTGTTTGTAAATTAAAGATTTTTAAAATAGATAAACCAGGATCATGGGGAATAAAATCAAGATGTGCTGTGGATCGCCCCATTTTTGGGCAACCACCAAATATACCTGAAAATGTTTTACCGAAATACAAACAAGCGATGAAGTTTTATGGTTGCAAGAGGATAAAAAACTCAGCAAGAAAGAGCAAGAATTTTCTGGTATTGCCGAACACGTTGCAATTAAATTGGAGGAAATATGGAAAAAGGCTTTAATTCCTATAATTTAACATACAAGAATTATTCAGCTTTTAAAAGCCTATCATCACAAATATAAATATGAAACTTATGAAACCATTTAAGAACAGACAAAACAGTGAATTTTACAAAAATAAAATTCAATGCTTTAAGAACAAAATTAAACTACACGTTTCGATCTTGCAGCATGCAATTGTGACAATCTGATTAATTGTCTTTGTAGCAAATTTTAAAAAGTGCCTCTGGATGAGCGCGGATTTCTATTAAATCAAAGAGGTCCCAGAAAAATGGTGATAAGCTCGATTGATAGGGAAAACAAAAACAAATATAATCAGAGAGAACAACGGTAAAAGAAGAAAGTTACCGACGCAAAGACAAAACTTTAGCTCAAGTAAAAAACAGTACCAAGTTTTATGGTCAATCGATCGTGAAAGAACACATAACACTTGTGCATGGGCCAGGCTCCAAATATTTCGGGTATGGGTATCAGCTCTGTGGTATATCAGAAAGTATCAAATCCAGCTATTGCATGTGACGAAACAGTCGTAAATACTGGAGCTAAGGCTACGGCTCCACGGGCGAGAAATTGACGCTAGCAGTAGCAGTAAAATGAACTTAAGGTTCCGCGGAACGGAATGGGAATAGCCGAACTGTACCGACTACAGGACTTGTGCGTAGTCGGTTCAGTTCGGCTATTCCCATTCCGTTCCGCGGAACCTTAAGTTCATTTTACTGCTACTGCTAGCGTCAATTTCTCGCCCGTGGAGCCGTAGCCTAAGGGCGATGTAATACGGCTGTTAGAAGAACATCTTAAAAAACCGCTTCAGTGGTTTATTTGTCTGCGACATTCAAATGATCTACCCCTTGGACATCAAAAGAAGTTTGCCAGTGACAAATCAAAAAACGTGAGGGTCTTCAAACTTTCTCCTATAAAAATTTTGATTCAAACGACTACTTTGAGTTAATTAACTAACAAGAATAACACCTTACAGAACCATCTATATTCTCTAGATTTTCGAGTGACAATCTGCGAGATTTTATTAAGAATCCTAACTTAGACCCTTTTAACATTGAGATTAAAAAAATATCACTGCCACAAACAATAGAACGATGTGTCAAGCTTGTGACACAAGCTTCTCTATCAGTTTGTGGAGCGTATTCGAGGGATGGATTTATAAAAATTCGAATTGATTCCAGAAAAACTATGCCTCACTTTAACGCTAAATCGGAAAACATCTTCGAATAGAATGCTTTTACCATATTTTTTTTGTAATATTTATATACCTAATTTTGTACTTTGCTTTATATTTATTTTAGTATTAAAAAACTTGGGTGACGTCAGGGAGACGGATAAATTAGGCTATTTTGTTATAAAAAGAATGTTTTAGTATACTTTTCTTAAGTAAAATTTTTAATTGCCTTGTGAAACCAGAAAATATTTTCCAATTTAAACCGAATTTATTTATTTAAGTTCTATAAGGTATTACATTTCCCTTACAAAAGAAATTCGCATATTAATGTATTTTTTCTACTTTTTAGTTGCCGTGGGGGGCAGAAAATATTTTTTTATTTAAACGCAATTTTACTAAAATACTAAAAATAGTGTGTTAGGCAACTTTTGTGACCTATTACATTTTCGTTTCGAAATAAAATTTTTTTTCGTCTGTTAACATTTTTTCAAAATTTGTAACTGTCTTGGGCGGGGGCAGAAGATATTTTCCAATTTCGAAAAAATTTTACCAAAATACTTAACAGTTGATTGGGCAACTTTTGTGAGGTATTACTTTTCCATCGCAAAAAAAAAATTTTTTTCGCCTTTTTCGATGCACCCTATTGTATATCCTTAATTACTAGTAAAATTTAATACAAAATTTTTGTCCTGGTAAAAGTTATATTAGTTTAAAAAGCCCCTATAGGGCTACAAACATAGAAACAAAACGTTTTAGCTATGTAACAAGAGCATCATCAGTGTTACAAGAACATGGTAAGCCACCCAAAAATACAAACGTTAAAACCTTTTGAAAATAGATTAAAAGTCTTATATACATGTAAAGTGTCAGTTGCCTGTCACCTCTTGTAACATAATGACCTAATTAATTATTACCTAGTAACTCACTTACCACGTGTGGGAGTCATATATTGCCCTAAAGCCACATCCATAGGAATGATATCCATCCTTTGGATTTTATGATGTTTACATTTATTTATATCAGACTTTTATCTACAATGAGGAAATCACGGAACTAATGGGTACGGACAAAACAAGCAAAGGTAAATTCCTTTTTATCAATTTTGTATTGAAACCCATAGTATAATGAATGATTTTCTACTTTTGTTCATTTAATACGATACAAAGTATATAACTCGTAGTTCCTACCAATACTGTAGTAAGTCGTTATTAAAGTAATTGCCGACAAATTTTCCAATTATGAAATATTGTCTTACTTTGTTGCTGAGTAAATGAATAATGCAAGGTGATTATAGGTACTTGTCTACTCGTTTGAAATTTGCCAATTTCAGTTGTAAAAGTAACTTATTTTAATTATTTGGTATTTATTAATCATCTCGTAATAATAGTTTACAACATTGTCCGGAAATAATATCGTATAATTAGGAAAATTACAAACTATTTCCAACGGAAGGTAATTACTTTCTTTCTAATCGGAACTTATTGTCAAAATAAGAATGAATGAGTATTCATCATCGTCTAGTAGCTCTAGATTTCGATTTTTGTTTATTTTACTGTAACGAATGTTTATCATCATCACGGCAATATTTATCTGGTCTACAACAGCGCAAAAGAGCTGCACAGATGTGTTGAACCAGGTTCTGAGGTTCTTTAACCTTCCGATGACCAACATTTTTTTGTTACACGGATAACCAACGGGGGTAAAAAATTACCCCCAGTCAAAAATGACAATTGACAAAAAAATTAAGTTGTTTTAAGAAATAAAATGTATTCGTAATTTTAATTGAATCATTTCGTATTGAATGTATTGTATCAATATATTCGTATTGTATCGATCAATGATAAATAAACATTAGTAAAACATATTTTAATTATAACTGAACAAAAACAAGAATCATCATTCTGAACATAGAATAAAGAAATTTTAAAATATACACTAATTTACGTCGCCACAGGTTTAACAAACAATTTCACATAATAGACGGTATTTATTACTTAATATAAAATTGGAACATGAAAGGTTTGAATATCTTTTTTTTTCGTAAAATATAGGGAATTTTTTTTATTGCAAAATATAAGGGTATCTAGAATGATATTAAAGTCAAATAAAAAAATAATGAGTTTAAAATTGAGAATATTTCTGAATTTATTCAATAAAACATACATTGGGGTCAAAATTTACCCCCTTGGTCATCCGCAGGTTAACCAGGATATTCTTCTTCCTCCTAGACCTCGCCTTCCAATTATGTATTTTTCTTTTATTTCGCATAATGCGTTCGATTATAACGGTTGGAAATAATGTAGTTTTCGAGATTTGATGTTGGGTAGGACCTGTTAAGAAGTTTTCTAATTATTTGCAGATCTTGATTGTTAATTCCTACTTCTTTTAATATTTCAGCTTCTAATGAAAGGTAAAATCGAGGGTAATTGGAAAAAAGGAGATATAATCGCTAGAGAATGTTCATGATTGAATAAGAATACGCAGTGGACAACAACTATTCTGACTAGCCGAAAACCTCGAACAACTTGCCAGTGTAATTGTCAAGGATTGGAAGATCTAATACGGCACTGAAAGGAGAGAAATAAAGACCCAAGGCATAATCAATATCTACTAGATCATTGAACAAAATGGAATAAAGAGGCACAAAGCAAAGCTACTCACTAAACAATTGAAAACCAGCCAGGAAAAACGTAAGCGACAAATTTTTATAAAGGAATGTTTTAGTGGAAAAACGTTTTTTATGCGGGGAAATATATTTTAACATTGATTGAAATTATACAAGAAATAAACAAAAAAGTATGGCAACACTGTCACACACAAACATATTATTCAGGATGCCACATTTTAGGTAGGGTGCAGGGTGCACTAATATACAACTGTCCAAGTATTCTAGGCCATTAATAAATGTAAGTCACGGAGATAAATATTTGACATATTATAAGTTGTAGCGTTTTTCCATCAAGTTTTACATTTTACCTTTTCTTGCCTAAAATCCCCGGTTTGGGGCCAGCTGACACATCATTTGTTATAAAGCTTTGGAACATCTAACTAAATAAAAAGAAAACAGCCATGCTAAAATGCTCCGGTCAAATTTGACACTACCTCCCTGGCTATAATGCAATAAAAGTTATTTGTACATATTTGATCCGGATCCATCTTTTGCGGTATAAAACTGTTTTAACTGTATTTATTTAAATAAATGATCGAAAAAATAGGTGCACTGTTCACGGTGAAAAAGAATTAAACATTATCAACAACAAAAAAGCGTATCGTGCGATCTCTTTTGCGGAAATATAAAACAATAAGCGTTGCAATAAACAAAAGAAAATGTTTCGAAAAATATGTGAGCAAATTTAAATGGAAATGGGAGAATCGGAGCACGACGATTAGATAATATGGAAATTTTATTCCAGGATTGGATTCGGGAACTTTTACCTACTATTATTTATTATTAAATAAAAGTAATTGCTCCATCAGCTTAACTTGATATACTTAGTAACGTTATAAACGTCACATCTATATTAATTTATATTTAAATATTTTTTTACTCCAATTTTTCTTGAATTTATTAATCTCTTAACCTTCTGTTTTGATTTACTATTTGTTCTTCAAAAAGCGCCCTTTTCTTTTTTATTAGCTAAATGTTATATCCTTATCTTCTCGTATCCCGTATATCTCGCATTTAAAAGACAACAAAATAATCATATAGGTATTAATTTCTATGTTCTGTATCACACTTCATTAGTCAGTTGGCAACTCTGTTCTACCATGTTAGTGTAATGGAAGGGAAATGCTTTTATAATTTTTGTATCTATTCAGTGGCGGATCCAGAAATTTTGTTTGGGGGGTCAACGGGTCTTGAGGGTGATTTAATTACCTATCTCTGATGCAAGGTCACTTAGTCTTACCAACCCTAGGATACGTGGGTTTACAATTATGGGGGGGGGGGTGACACCCCCCTGGATCCGCCAGTTTATCTATTCAAGTTCACGTTTCCCTGCAAAATTCATTTTATTTTCAGTAGTAATTGGACGAGAGCTCTAAAATTATCGATTTGTTTGCCGAGTGACACTTTGACAGTTTTATTTCACGACCCGAAGAGGAGTGAAATTATGTCAAAGTGTCACGTGGGCAACAAGTCGATAATAATTTTACAGATCGAGTGTAATTCGCTGAGATTCTTTCATGAAAAAACTGTCTTTTTAAATCATTTTAATAAACATTTTACTGATATCTTCACCTGACTATTTGCTAAACCTGTTTCTTGGTGTTCTCTGTGACAAGTTGTAAAACATTAATTGTCATTAATATCTCTAAATGTTCTTCTTCTTCTTCTTCTTTTAGTTTCTTGGCCTCCACCTCTTAGGTACTTGGTCAGTTTAGACTGTAATTGGAAGGGAATCCTCTTTTCAAAGGGTTGATTTTTCCATATTTCCTTCGTTAAATTCATTGCATTATGATTGTCAAATAACTGTTTTATATTTTGATGTGAAATATTGTTATAAATTGATTGATCTTTCTTAAGGTTTAGTCATTAATATTATGTAGTAGATTTTGTATTGAAATGGGGGTTAGACTTCCTAAATTAACAAGTTCCTGATACAGGTCAAATTGATTTGTTTTGTTAATTGGGCATTCAAGTAACATATGAGCTATACTTCCTATTTGTCCACATTCAAAAAAGGAATATTACTTTTCAGTGAGGCAATACACTCAGTAGTGTGAGGCAATGACCCGTTCGCATTATAATAATTTATGTCACGTGCCTTCGATCCACAAATGTGTAATTGTGGAACCAAGGGTTTGTAGAAAAATCACTTTGGCATTGTTGATACCATTTCCCTTTAGTTTTGAATTGATTTGTCTATTCAACTTTAAACTCATTTACAATTTTTTGTAAATTTTGTCACTGAATGTTCATTTCTGGGTAGTAACGAAGGACATCTGACGTAATGCTTGACGACGGGATATTATCAAAAATTATCGCTGTAATTTTTATTTTTGTAGCTTTCTATTGGTCAGAATCTCCAATAGAGTCGGCTAACGGTCGGACGCACTTGGGACTTTTCGCCCAGAGTGGTCGACTGGATCTAGACTACTATCATTATGCCAATGGTAACTTACGGAGCTATTGCTTGGGTACCAAAAGTGCTACAGGTAACAGCGATCAACAAACTAAACCATATTCAGCGGATGGCTTGCCTAAATATAACAGGTGCCATGAATACAACGCCAACTGCTGCAATGGAGTTGCTCATTTGCATCACCTCTTTAAACATATCAAGGAGGTGGCGCTGATGACGATGATGCGATTGCACTCAGAGAGTACAAACATAGATGTAGGAATGGGACAATTGAGAAATCGTTTCTGGCGGGGCGAGCTAGAGGCACTACCCCTGCTACATGCAAGCCATGGAGGCGACTCAATTAAACCTAGGTTTGTCTTCGACAAATCCTACAAAATCGAAACAAAACAACATAGAGATTAACGTGGCAAATGCATATTGTACCTATCTACACCGATGGCTCCAAAATGGAAGAAGGCTCAGGATTAGTGTTGCCCAAATGCAAGACCAAGACGAGACTTGGACAGTCTTGGTCTTGGTCTTGCACCAGTACACCTGGTCTTGGTCTTGGTCTTGGTATTGCACTCCCAGTCTTGGTCTTGGTCTTGGTCTTGCAGCAAGAGTCTTGCAAGTCTCGCAGTTACCCACTAGCATATTGCTATTTATTAAATATTACTTTAGATCTTAGAACAACGTAAACGTATAGGTACATTTTCAGCTTGACTTAACATAGACATAGTAAAAACCAACCAAATTAATAAATGTCTAAACAACTCACATTGGGTGGGTTTGAACCCACGATCTAAACTATGAACTATCCCTGCCTATAGTCTAACGTCTAACTAACTGAGCTATCTACCATGTCCCACGGGAGTCAGTCTGTTTCTTAATGAAAGTTTGCAATTTGTGTTTGGTGTCCTTCGATAGATTTTTCAAAAATATTGAATACGTGTAATTTTCAGTTTTTCGATCTCATATTCTTTTCAAGAAATATCGTGAGGTTCACATTTACAATTTAAAATTTACCCCCCACCCCTCTCCGTGGGTGGTCGTGTTTAGTATCATTCGATAGATTTTTGAAAAATATTGAACGTACTTTTTAATTTTTCGATCTGACATTCATTTCGCGAAACATTCGCTTTTTTGTGAAACTGTGTGACTCACCCATTTTCTTACGCCCCGTTCAAATCGTCTGATTTTTTAAATATACACTGTTTTGCATGTACATACTAAACTTACCTTATCTTAATCTGACGATTTCGAGTTTTTCTAAGGATGTATATTTCTTTCGGGCCTCCCTTAACGAATTCCCCTGTATTAAAAGCCAATATATGGTAGAGGTACATTTACAGGGTACAAGGTTTCTCCCCATGTGATAACCTGACGCACTCCAGTTACTGCAAAAATCCCCGCTTGGGTTCCCCTACCATTAAATGCATCATTTTATTTCAATTTTTTATAAGATATATTTTTGCTTAGAATATTTTTTTCGATAAAATACTTACTTTTTGAGTCATTTGCGCAAAAACCGTCGAAAAACGTGTGTTTTTTTTTGTTGAAAATTGAACAGATTCAGTCGCAAATAGCTCGAAAAGTATTGACTTGGTTTATTTGTAGATGAATAAAATAGAAAAAAAGTTGCTGAGAATTAGTCAGTTTATTCAACTTTGAAAGGTATTCACTCAAAGGGGTGAAAGGTGAAACTCATCCCCAGGGCAAAATCACACATGCATCGGCCAATATCTCTTTTTTGGCGTGTTAGCTATGTGTACGCAAACATGTCAATTCAAAATCCAAGCGGTTCTTTAAAATTTCAAGGTTTTGTAATATTTTACCGTGAGTGAATGGACTATACAGGGTAGCCGGGCATTTTCTTATTTAGTGCTTTTTCAGCAAAAAATTTTGTTTAGCCTATTGATCTAATATCTAATTACATACTCTGCAAAAAGTTTATAAGTAGGACGTTTAGTCTTTACGATATGGTATCACTAACTGATAAGGAAAAACAATTGACTGGGTGTCCGTAACAGTGGATATGCTATTCGTATTATATTTTTATCAACAAAGGTGACATTATATCTTTACAAGTCTCAATGCGATATTATTATACTGTCGCATGTTGGCGGCGTCAAACAACACAAGCAGATTATTTTATGAAAGGTATTCTCAAAATCTAGTACAATTACTTTCGGAGCAAAGGCGTTGTCTGATATTAGGAAAGAATGAAAATAAATATTTTATTTTTACATTGTAATAATTGACCTCTGAGTGTTCTTATATGGATATTTTAATTCGCTATATATGTTTATCGTATTGTTCATAATGCGCATAAATCCAATTTTCCAAATTTTTGTTATATATTTTTTTGCGTTTCATTGTCTCTAAGCATATTAGGTCTGGATCCCGCGTATGAAAAAAAAGTTGATTAATAGCAAGCTGAAAATTTGTTAATAGCTTAAGGGTGTCTAGTCGGACAAACTTTCATATATGGGAACACTGGAACAGGGGAAGTTTTAATTGCGGAACAGATTAAAAATTTGGAACGCCAGAACACGAAAACGTCACATGTATTTTGTCCGACAGAACTTCCAATTGATTTGTTACCCTTTCAGTAAACTCTCATGCAAAAATCAGACTGCTATTTATCACTAAATGGGCATTTTAATGAGTGGAACTCGTAGAACATGTCAAAATGACAGGAATTATGACAGATGATAAATAGCAGTCTGATTCTTGCATGAGCGTTTAATGAAAGGGTAACAAATCAATTGGAAGTTCTGTCGGACAAAATACATGTGACGTTTTCGTGGTCTGACGTACCAAATTTTTAACCTGTTCCACAATTAAAACTTCCCCTGTTCCAGTGTTCCCGTACATCAAAGTTTGTCCGACTAGACCCCCTTAAGCAATTAACAAATTTTCAGCTAGCTATTAATCAACTTTTTTTTCATACACGGGATCCAGACCTATATTCCCGAACTAATATATTTCATAAAACGACACTCAATCTTAACTGCAAGACGCAAGAGTCTCGCAGGCTTAGTCTTGTTCTTGCTCAAGTCTTGCACGGTCAGTCTTGGTCTTGGTCTTGCTAAACTAAAGCGGTCTTGGTCTTGGTCTTGGTCTTGCTAAAACGCAAGAACAAGACCAAGACTGCAAGACCAAGACCGATTTTGGGCAACACTACTCAGGATGCAGGATATACTTTAGATCACTGAACCTTATTATCAAATTTGGTATGGGCAAAATTGCCAGCGTAGTCCATACTGAACTGGCTGATATCTCCATAACCGCAAAAGATATAAACCGGAAAGGTAAAGCCGGTAAAACTGTAATAATCAGCACAGACAGCAGATAAGCGCTACTAACTACAATGGAGTGTCATGAGTCAGTAGCCCAAGCTTCGAATGGTAATAACATCATCCTGAGGTGGGTAAAAGGACATAACGGAAATAAAGGCAACCGCATTGCTGACGAGTTAGCTAAAAAGCCAACAGGACTAGGAATCTTAGTGCCTGGTGATCTTTTTAGCTGGTCAACAGCAGCAATCGCAGAAATTGCCAAATGTCACTCCCACACGCAAACCGTGGAAAGATGGGAAGAAGTGCCAGGAAGTAGACTTACCAAGATAACAATAAGGAATCTTGGGAAGTCAGCATCAGAAAAGTACTTGAGAATGACCAGGAAAAACCTTCGCTTGACAGTTGGTTTTTTAATTATTTATTGTCAACTTAGCAAACACCTCCACACACTGGGGCTGGTAGACACACCTCTGTGCAGGCAGTGTGAACGAGATGACGAAACTGTCGAGTATGCCCTTTGTGAATATCCGCAGTTATCGTCAATACGAGAGTATGCGTTCGGCGAGCCTAACATGCCTACATAGGGGAGATGTCCCCTGGCGATTTGTCCACCTTCCTGAAAATGGCAGGATGACAATGAGCTAAGGACGACAACCCCCTGGGAGCATGCACAATGGGTCAATTGCGGCCTAAGTGCTGTGAAAATTGACTGGCCCTCCCTACTCTGCAGATACAGATGATAATCATCATTCTCTTTGCCTTATCTCTATGCGGGGTCGGCCTCCCTAATTGCATTTCTCCACACAATTCTACGAGGCGTGTTTTTTAAGTAAGTACCGTTTTGGAATTAGAAAAAGACCTGCAAAGATATGGCAATAATTTTATTTTTACATGAAAGCCTGTACCTAATCTACTTTTCTACATAATTTCCGTGAATATTGAGGCACTTGTCATAACGTGGCACCAGTTTTTGAATACCCTCCTGATAAAATTCTGCCGCCTGACTTGTTAACCACTGCATCACAAATTCCGGTAATTCAAGTTCTCGGTCACAATGCGATACAAAACACTACGAGAATACTGAGGAAAGCAGTCGGACAATGATGAAATTGTAAAGCGTCTGTTTTCTCTCACCTTTTCGTCCACTTTCTGCACCAAATTTTCATTAACGACCGAAGGACGCCCACTCCGTTCTTCATCATGCACATTTGTGCGGCCATCTTTAAATGCTCTCACCCATTTCCTTACCATTCCATCACTCATAATGTTTTGTCCGTAAACTTCAATGATCTCACGATGAATATCGATCGGTTTTACGCGTGTAGCACCAAGAAATCGTATAACAGCCCGTACTTCACAATCAGCGGGACTCACGATTGTTGGAGGCATCCTAACACTGGAGTAAATAAGTGTACAATGAAGAATCAGACTGTAATGGCGTCAGTGTGCGTAGACAAGAGATGTAGGTAACCAGCGCTCATGCCCGGAACGCCGACCGTAGCGCTGCGGCGGCGGAATCGCAAAACGGTACTTACATAAAAAACATGCCTCGTATCTTGGGTTATATCAATATTAATCCCCTTTACCAACATGGCCTGCCTTATCGTCTCCCCTCAGGTCTTCTTTGGTCTTTCTCTCCTACTCCTTTCAGGAATATGCACTTTGGCTATTCTTCGTATTGGGTGATTAACGTCTCGACGTTGAACATGATCAAACCATCTTAACCTATGCTCTCTCATTTTGGCATCAATTGGTGCCACACCTAGACTTCCCCTAATATACTCATTTCTAATTTTATCTTTCTTTGTCACTCCACTCATCCATCTAAGCATTCTCATTTCCGCCACATGCATTCGTTGTTCCTCTTTCTTTTTCACTGCCCAAAATTCAGTTCCGTACATCACAGCCAGTCTTATGGCTGTTTTATAGAATTTCCCTTCAGCTTCATTGGAATTTTTCTGTCACACAACACACCACTCGCTTCCTTCCACTTCATCCATCCACCCCTAAACCATTACTCTGTAATACCGATCCCAAGTACTTAATTGATTTTTACAATCAGTTCACCATCCAAAGATACCATTTTATTTGTAGTAACTCCATCTTTAAATGAACATTCCAACTACTCTCTTTTTGTCCTAATAAGTTTTAAACCTTTTTCCTCCAGAGCTTGGCTCCACTGTTCCAGTTTTTGTTCTAAGTCTCTTTCACTACTTCCTACTGGACATCATCAGCATACATTAAGCACCATGGAATGTTACCCTGTAGTTTGGCTGTTATCTGGTCCAAAACTAATGAAAATAAATATAGACTAAGCACAGAGCCTTGGTGCAATCCTACTTTCACATGAAATTTATCAGTCTCTCCCACACCTGCCCTAACACTAGTCGTTACTCCCTCATACATATCCCTCACAATCTTTACATATTCACCAGGGACTCCTTTCTTATTGAGTGCCCACCACAGAATCTCTCGAGGAACTTTATCATATGCTTTCTCACGATCAATGATACTCTGCAGATACAGATGATAGAACGTAACAAATAGATAAAAAGAAGAAAAAAATCAGTTTTAGGAAAATTTATGAAACTTTCTACCCTCAGAAAAATTTAGTGGCCTATAAATATAATATTTAAATAAACCTCCTGAATATAGTTCGCCTGGTTTTAACCCTTCACATCAGTTTTAATCTTAACGGGTGTCTAGCGGTTGGTGGTGGTTAATATTTGCAAAATTAAATTTCTGTCCGGCTCTGCTTGGAATAATGAATAAACAACAAGCAGCACAAACAGCAGAGTGTGGAAAATGAGCAGGAGGTCAAATGGTAATTTTATCTCGCTGGATTAAGGACCGACGCATGTAAATAGCTCACTAAAAGCCGATTCTAAATTGAATCTAGCGCCGAAACAGTTTCAGGCTAAATATATATGATAAACTGTTTCCAATCATCTGAAATTGGTTACGTCTTATCAAACCAACATTTCCGTAGCCGGATAAACTTTATATTGACAAATGTTTCTTTTTTATTTTAGAGTTACATCTCAATATTTAAAATCTACTTATGGTCTAAGATACGATATAAGGTCGATTTTCACCGATCCGTTTAATGGATAAAAATTATTGGATATGTAATTTAGCATGTTAATAATTACAAAAAACAAGGGTTGCCCGATCTAATCTTGTTCTAACTATAATTAATTAATAATTAAAAAATGACACTTTTTATAAAGTTTAGAAAAAGATTTTCGAACCCAGACAGATATCATTTCAGATTTTTTAGGTTATTCTAAACAAAAAAGATTTGTGTAATTTTTCTGTAAAGTTGATCGTTTTCTAGTTATAAACAATTTAAAACTAAAAAAGAACGAAAGTTAACGATTTTCAAGGCTCAAAAGCATAAGTATAAAATATAATTTTTCAAATTACGAAGTACCTAAATTCAAGTTCAAACCTTGTTCTATCAGTTCTTGATAAGTCTTTTGAACTTATTTCATTCTGAAACATTGTTTTTTAGTTGTTAATACCCGTCTCCCCATAAGAGACCTTCCTCATTAACAATTAAGAAAATAAGTATGTTTTAGAATAAAACATGGCTAAAATTCTTATCGAGACCTGATAGAAAAAGGTTTGAACTTGAATTTATGTACTTGATCATTACAAAAATGATATTTTTTACTTGTGTTTTTGAGCCTTGAAACTTGCCATCTTTCGTTCTTTTTTCAGTTTTAAATTGTTTATAACTCGAAAACGCTTAACTTTAGAGAAAAATACAAAAGACCTTTTTTGTTTAGAAAGATAAAAAAACTGATATAATATCTGCCCGGGTCGAATTTTTTTAATTCATAAAAAATGTCATTTTTTAATTATTAATTAATTATAGTTAGAACAAATCGACCTTATATCGGATCCTCTACTCTTAGAGGATACAGGTAATTGTATTTTTTAATAACCGCATCGGGTGGGTTATTAGCGAGTTAACAATATGCAATAATTACAATATAAAACAAGGTAACTTACAATATCAGAGGGTATGTTAATTAAAAAATTTCAGTTATGTGATATAAAGAACTATGGAAGACAGTAGTTTTATGATATAAGTGTTAAAAGTACAATTTTAAGGCACGCATGTGAAGGTTTGCAGAATGAGCGAATCGAATTCTGCAATTCACATGAGTGCCTTAAAAATGTACTTTTTAACACGAATATCATACAATATTTTTTCTACAAACGCAAATTCTTGAATTGCGCACATTGTACTATTAATAGTCATCATTCTCTTTGCCTTATCCCTATGCAGGGTCGGCTTCCCTAATTGCATTTCTCCACACAATTCTATCTTGGGTCATATCAATGTTAATCCCCTTTACCAACATGTCCTGCCTTATCGTCTCCCCCCAGGTCTTCCTCTCCTACTCCTTCCAGGAGTCTGCACTTCAGCTATTCTTCGTATTGGGTGATTAACGTCTCGACGTTGAACATGACCAAACCATCTTAACCTGTGCGCTCTCATTTTGGCATCAATTGGTGCCACACCCAGACTTCCCCTAATATACTCATTTCTAATTTTATTCTTCTTTGTCATCTTCTTTGTCTCATCCATCTAAGCATTCTCATTTCCGCCACATGCATTCGTTGTTCATCTTCCTTTTTCACTGCCCAACATTCAGTTCTTTACATCATAGCCGGTCTTATGGCTGTTTTACAGAATTTTCCCTTCAGCTTCTTGGAATTTTTCTGTCACACAACACACCACTCGCTTCTTTCCACTTCATCCATCCAGCCCTAATTTTACTGCATGCATCTCCATCTATTTCTCCATTACGCTGTAATACCGATCCCAGGTACTTAAAACTATTGCTTTTTACAATCAGTTCACCATCCAAAGATACCATGTTATTTGTAGTAACTCCATCTTTAAATGAACATTCCAAATACTCTGTTTTTGTCCTACTAAGTTTTAAACCTTTTTCCTCCAGAGCTTGGTTCCACTGTTCCAGTTTTTGTTCTAAGTCTCTTTCACTATTTCCTACTAACACGACATCATCAGCATACATTAAGCACCATGGAATGTTACCCTGTAGTTTCGCTGTTATCTGGTCAAACTAATGAGAATAAATACGGACTAAGCACAGAGTCTTGGTGAAATCCTACTTTCAACATGAAATTTATCAGTCTCTCCCACACCTGTCCTAACACTAGTCGTTACTCCCTCATACATATCCTCACAATCTTTACATATTCACCAGGGACTTCTTTCTTATTGAGTGCCCACCACAGAATCTCTCGAGGAACTCTATCATATGCTTTCTCAAGATCAATGAATACCATTAGCTACAACTCTGCTTCTACTGGGTATATAGATTTCATACATATACCATTCTTTTCACTTTTTTAATATATATTTTTACTCAAAACATTTTTTATTTTATATTTTATTTTATATACTTACTTTTTGAGTTATTTGTTATTTCCAGTTATACTCGAAAAATATTCCATTAGTTACATGGAATAAAAGTTGCTTAGAATTAGTCGGTTTATCCAGTTCCGGACTTATTTTGAACGTATGCTTTTTCACCTCCGAAAAAGGGTGGTACTCACCCCCAGCACAAAAGCACAAAACGGCATATCACTTTTTTTGACATGTTAGCTACGTGTGTGTCAAATTTCATGTCAATCTAAGCGGTTATTTAATATTTTTAAAATTATTAAAATTCGGACCAAAAACCGTCAGTAAATGGACTAATATTGGTTTAAGGGGGGGGGGAGGGTATGGTTTGAAATATTTAATTTTTTTTATTATTTCAAATAAAAGTGCATACAAGAATACTCTCTGAAAATTTCAAAATAATCGGGAGTAAAATTACCAGAGATACAGCGTGTTAACATTGATTAATAACTACAATATTTATAATCAATGGTGTTAAATATTCCTACCAATATTACTACAATATATATAATCAATGGTGTTAAATATTCCTACCTTCGACTCGCTTTGCCGCGACTTCGCGCCAGCACGCTTGAGCGTAGTGAGAAACGTTAAACAACTGTTCGCCTTCTCTTTTGTAGATTACTCTTCAATTCAAAAAACATATTCCAATGTGCATCACTTTACGATTTGGCAGACAAATAAGAAGATGAAGATGCAGTTGTCAAAACTTAAAACGCATTTTTCTCAAAACTGCTTTTTCAAATGTGGTGGACATTGTAACTGAAAAACTACTCGGCCGATCTACCTGATATTTTGCACAGATTTTCTTAAGACATTTCGTGAGGTAACAACGTCGAGATATTTTTCTTTTTTTGCTTATTTTTTGTTCAACAATAATAAATCTGATGATTTTCACAAAATTTTTACCAAAAATTTCATTTTTTTGATTTCTGAGTGATACCAAGCATTCAAAAATCATTAAAAATAAAAAACTCGACGTTGTGACCTCGCGTAACTCATAAGCTAAGTAAGTCTTTTTGAATTTTTTGTTTCGTATCATCTAGTGATGAGTTCTGATGTCCACCGCAAAATCCATTTTTTTGTGAGCTGCCTGTCAAAATTTGTCACCAATGGCTTACTTTTAAATATTTTGGATTGAGTTTTTTTCTAAATATTCTTTGAATTGTACTTAATATGTTTATTTAATTTAAAAATAAAATAATTGTACCATAGCTTCGAAAAAAATTCACAAAAATGTGCTTGATATGTTGATTTCAAACCATACCCCCTCCCCCCCCCCCCTTAAGCGTATTTGGTAAAGATTTTTGATATATTTATATTCAATTCATATTCTCTCCAAGTTTACAAGAAACCAAAACTTCTGTTAAGCAAGCAGTTTCTGGCCGCCGCTTTGCTTTGACTATACCGTATCATTCAACCCCCGTAATATGTAAACTAAGAAAGAAACTTCCAAAATTTGAATCAGCAATACAATCACGACTTTTAGGTACACTTCTTTTGAGAAAATTTGTTTCGAGCAGAATAAAACAATCAAGGAACCTTTTTCAATTTCATCCTTGACTTAGTTTAGTTCCGGATTGGGTTTGAGAAAAAATATTTTCCCCGGATAGACCTGAATACTAAAATACTATGTAACAAGAAAAATATGAGATGTTTTTCGTTTCGGCACGAGGTGCAAATAGTAAATATGATACCGAATAACATCTTTTTCGGAATAACCCACCAATTATAAAATAAATAGATTTTTTAAGTTCCAGATTTGAAATCGTTTTAACATAGTTATTGAAAAAAATATCGCTCTTGTCCTGTAAAGGTATGTACCTGGTAGAATGTACCTATAGATATCCCCGTCGCGCATTTCGCGCCGTGTGTGCGCCGCGCGTTCGTGGCGCGTTCAATGATCGTTGAAATTATTCATTTTGACGAACCATCCGCGATCCAAAGGAAACTTACGAACAATTAGTCATGTCTCAGTCGCGCGATAAAACCTACTCCATTTCTGTGATGAGTGGTGCTTTCTTGGTAATGGCAAGTTTTTACAAAAAGTAAAGGAAGCAACGACGTTGATGGCACACTAACCTGTTTAAAACACGTAATGGTTCTGAGCTTATGATGGACTCGAGTCGCAAAAAATAATGTGCACCGAAGGTCGGTTCTGATGGCGAATTCTGATTCAGCAACCCCAAAAACACTACTAGTAATCTGTTTGCATCAATTTAGTACCGAAACCCTTTGAAACTCCAGATCATGTGCCTTAGCACTGAACCTGGACACCAGGTGCTCCGGTGATCGATTCTGATGGCGTATTGATCTTAACCCTTACATTTTTTATTTCCCTTCTGGAAAGTGATGAAAACCCTTACAGACAAACTGCAGGTCTTTGTTAACAAATGTCTACGAAGAATTGTTCGTATTTTCTGGCCAAACACAATCAGAAACGAAGATCGTTAGATCGGTCACACACTCCGAAAAAATAGTTCCAGTATTGCAAAGACTGCCCTAGAGTGGAATCCACAAGGAAAAAGAAGAAGAGGTCGCCCAGCACAAACTTGGAGAAGATTCATTATGGATGAGATAAGAGGTCAAGGAAAGTCCTGGAATGAGGTGAAGGCCTTAGTTAAAAGTAGAACCCGATGGTGCGTTTTCACTGAAACTCTATGCTCCACTTATAGGAGTTCAAGAATTCAAGAGTTCACATTATATACAGGGTGTTAGTAAATAAGTATGAACAATTTAAGGGGCTAATTCTACATGAAAAATTAATACCAGTTTGCTCTATAAACATATGTCCGCAAATGCTTAGTTTCGGAGATACGGGGTGTTGAAATTTTTATTTCAAACTGCCAATTTATTTATTGCTCTAAGACCAGTTGAGCTATGAAAATGAAATTTGGTGAGTTTTAGGAGGTAGTTATTACGAATTTTTTGACATACAATTTAGAATTTTGTATTCATCATTGGCGCGCCTACGGGCAATGGTCTGAATTTTTTTAAAGAAAAAAATAGTACGCCACTGAGACATTTCGAATAAAAAATTATTTAATAAAAATGTGTGTGTACCATTTTTATTTATTCGGCTGCAATACGAAGGAAAAACAATCTTACTTTTTAATTAGAATAAGGAGTGCAGCCAGTCCCTTTAACTGCAGTTTTCTGCTCTTATTGGAGCGTCATCAGAAGGAACGTAGGCACTGTTCTCCTTAATCCAATTAAAATGCATCGAAATGCTTTCCCAAATATTGCAGCCAAAATAATGGTAATAGGTGGCTAGCGCCATCTGGCCGTACAAAGACGAAGCAAGTTTATTTTTAAATTCCACGTCTAATTTATGATAAAAAACCTTTCTTGCCTTTTTTTCATATGATGCACCGTTTTTATGCAGAAAAATGAAACATCTTGGCGCTTATTTTTCATTTCTTAATACATCATCAAGAACTATCCAATATAATACTAAACTAGAACAATAACAGAAAATATTACTAATAAGATTTCAACTAGGTGCAAAGCTGCAAGAAATGTTTAAAATGATTTCCTTTGCAGATAACAGAAGAATTTTATATTCATCATTGGCGCGCGTACGGGTAATGGTCTGAATTTTTTGAAGAAAAGAATAGTACGCCACTGAGATATGTCAAACTAAAAATCATTTTTAAATTCCTCGTTCAATTTACGACAAAAAATCTTTCTTTCCTTTTTTTCATACGAGGCGCCGTTTTTATACAAAAAAATAAAACATCTTAACGCTTACCAAGTATTTGAGGTAGTTTCCATATGTATAGAAACTTAGATCAAATACTTTGTAAACGTTAAGATGTTTAATTTTTTTGCATAAAAACGGAGCCGCATATGAAAAAAAAGGCAAGAAAGATTTTTTGTCGTTAATTGAACGAGGAATTCAAAAATGATTTTTAGTTTGACATATCTCAGTGGCGTACTATTTTTTTCTTCAAAAAATTCAGACCATTACCTGTACGCGCGAAAATGATGAATATAAAATTCTTCTGTTACCTGTAAAGGAGATCATTTTAAACATTTCTTGCATCTTTGCACCTAGTTGAAATGGTATTAGTAATATTTTCTGTTATTGTTCTAGTTTAGTATTATTATATTGGATAGTTCTTGATGATGTATTAAGAAATGAAAGATATGCGCCAAGATCGTTTTATTTTTCTGCATAAAAACGGTGCATCATATGAAAAAAAGGCAGGAAAGGTTTTTTATCATAAATTAAACGTGGAATTTAAAAATAATTTCTAATTCGACATATATCAGTGGCGTACTATTTTTTTCTTTAAAATAATTCAGACCATTGCCCGTAGGTGCGCCAATGATGAATACAAAATTCTTAATTGTATGTCATAAAATTCGTAACAACTACCTCCTAAAACTAACCAAATTTCATTTTCAGAGCTCAACTGGTCTTAGAGCAATAAATAAATTGGCAGTTTGAAATAAAAATTTCAACCCCCCGTATCTTCGAAACTAAGCATTTGCGGACATATATTTATAGAGCAAACTGGCATTAATTTTTCATGTAAAATTAGCCCTTAAAATGTTTCATACTTATTTACTAACACCCTGTATATACACACAAGAGAGCAAGAAAATAACCAAAGTTCGTAATAACATTTGAAATGGTAAAGAACAGAAATGCTACAAGTAAAGACAGAATGCCTAACGAATTAGTGAATTATTGTGAAGCAGCAATGACAAAACAATTAAAAATATTAATTAACAAACACAAAATTATAAAACACAATAAAATACTGGAAGAATGGAGAACCAGCGAAGTCATTTTACTTTTCAAAAATTGAGGTAACAAATAGCCAGAAAACTACAGAGCTATAAACTTGTTAAATACTACAATAAAACTTACAACTAAAATTTTACAAGAATTATGCCTGGTTGCACCAACAAATCTTGAGCTCCAGCTATGGCCAGATCAGTTTATAGATAGAGCCGCCTTAACGCCCACTTACGTTGCACCATAATCTTCGAATCTTATCTAAGCAATCAACGTGGCCAGTCTATTGTGGCAAGCTGAAAATTGATCTAAGACTCAATGATGTAACGCGTATGTTTCGTAAACTGAGCTTAAATCACGTCTTAAGCTTAAAATATCTTGATGCAACCAGATATTAATGATTCAGAGGATGTTTAAGCAGACGAAAAACAAGGTCTTCGTACTGAAAGATCCTGTACTCAAAGACAATTTTATTTTTTATAGATAATAAAGTTATTAGTGTTTAAATATGATTTAATGATCTCTATGCCTAGAAAATAAAGTACCGTTAAAGTGTATTGGTCGACAACATTTTCTGATGTGTCTTTGGTCAATAACATAAATAACGCCGCTCCTTGCTTAACATTTTGTTCAGTATGCTAGTTGCGATTACACTTGGAATCAATAATTGTTGATACCTACTCCTTTGTATTCCTTTCCTTTTATATTATGTGCTAAACACGTGATTGTGCTTTATTTGTATTCACGACTTACGCGTTTTTGATGGCATGGCACCAATGATTGTCTGAATTAATTTTAAAAGTAGCAAGAGGCACGAGTCTGTTGTTATACCAAGCCTTCTTAACTTCTAGATATATCAGATTTCAGGTCAATTTTCAATATATTTTTATATACTCATCTTTGGCGACTCTGGAAAGAAAGGAATATTTAAACCACTTTTTTCTCTTTGTCCCTTCGTTTATCAACGATTTGCTGTCTTTTGTAATGAACTTTGAATTCCTTCATTTTGAATTAGAGCAAGAGTGAGATACAACAAAACGGAAATGCAAGGTGAAAGGACTGGATAAGAAAGAGAAGAGTAGAATAGAACGACCACAATAGCCGAATGAAGACAAATAGAATATTAAAGACTGCGAGAGACGATACCCCAATAGGAAGACGATCAGTGTAAAACTCACGAATACGAAGGAACGATAACTTACTCGAAGCACATTGAAAAACAGACGGGGTTATGTCTACTCAGAAAGAAGAACAAGATTTCAGTAAACGATACAAACGATGAGCTGTCAAGAACCGGCTGACCCAATATGACAACGATAGTTTATTCTCTTTATTCTAAATAATTTTCTTCTCCCTTGTCAAATGTCAAATAATCTTTACCATATTGTTGATCATTTTTAATAATAAAAGTAAAGGCACAATTAACCACGTTTTCCAGTTATTGTAAATACATTTCGCCAAGCAAATTGCCAGGGAAAAATGGTTCCACCAGTCCTTACCAAAAATACCAGGCCTTACAATTAGTTTTTGCGGTTGTTATGGATCGGTCAATGATCGCTCACTCATTATCTCACAAAACTGTAAACGACGCAAATAAATAGCCGGCCAAAAGTAAAATTTCAAAAATGACGTTAAAAATTCAATACACGCCCTAGAGACACCTGATGGTTTGTCTTAACAAAAAGTTACTATCCCCACTCCAGAACTATTCACCGCTCACGTGTGCACGTGCGAATGCGCGCGCATGTAGCTGTTCGTGAATATTTGTTCTCTTAGCTTAGTAGTCAACTTTTTAAAAATTAAAAATGTGTGTACCATTTTTATATATTCGGCTGCAATACGAAGGAAAAACAATCTTACTTTTTAATTAGAATAAGGAGTGCAGCCAGTCCCTTTAACTGCAGTTTTCTGCTCTTATTGGAGCGTCATCAGAAGGAACGTAGGCACTGTTCTCCTTAATCCAATCAAATCGCATCGAAATGTTTTCCCAAATATTGCAGCCAAAATGATGGTAATGGGTGGCTAGCGCCATCTGGCCGTAAAAATACGAAGCAAGTTTTCAATCCTAATAGCAAATAATTAATATTGAAAATATCAAAAATTACTAAAAGATTTTTAAATTGAAAAACTTACTGGTACATCCCCATGTATACGCCTCCAAGACTTCTACAATTTGCAAGTCATATGGATGCTGCAGTAAAGACGATAGGGAAGGAATTCTAAACCTTGCAATTCAAATCCCCCGTCTGCAGCTGGCTAGGAACTGAAAGATGCACCATAGTTACTCTACTGAGTAATAAGAAAATAAAATAAAAATGTGTGTACCATTTTTATATATTCGGCTGCAATACGAAGGAAAAACAATCTTACTTTTTAATTAGAATAAGGAGTGCAGCCAGTCCCTTTAACTGCAGTTTTCTGCTCTTATTGGAGCGTCATCAGAAGGAACGTAGGCACTGTTCTCCTTAATCCAATCAAATCGCATCGAAATGTTTTCCCAAATATTGCAGCCAAAATGATGGTAATGGGTGGCTAGCGCCATCTGGCCGTAAAAATACGAAGCAAGTTTTCAATCCTAATAGCAAATAATTAATATTGAAAAATATCAAAAATTACTAAAAGATTTTTAAATTGAAAACTTACTGGTACATCCCCATGTATACGCCTCCAAGACTTCTACAATTTGCAAGTCATATGGATGCTGCAGTAAAGACGATAGGGAAGGAATTCTAAACCTTGCAATTCAAATCCCCCGTCTGCAGCTGGCTAGGAACTGAAAGATGCACCATAGTTACTCTACTGAGTAATAAGAAAATAAAATAAAAATGTGTGTACCATTTTTATATATTCGGCTGCAATACGAAGGAAAAACAATCTTACTTTTTAATTAGAATAAGGAGTGCAGCCAGTCCCTTTAACTGCAGTTTTCTGCTCTTATTGGAGCGTCATCAGAAGGAACGTAGGCACTGTTCTCCTTAATCCAATCAAATCGCATCGAAATGTTTTCCCAAATATTGCAGCCAAAATGATGGTAATGGGTGGCTAGCGCCATCTGGCCGTAAAAATACGAAGCAAGTTTTCAATCCTAATAGAAAATAATTAATATTGAAAAATATCAAAAATTACTAAAAGATTTTTAAATTGAAAACTTACTGGTACATCCCCATGTATACGCCTCCAAGACTTCTACAATTTGCAAGTCATATGGATGCTGCAGTAAAGACGATAGGGAAGGAATTCTAAACCTTGCAATTCAAATCCCCCGTCTGCAGCTGGCTAGGAACTGAAAGATGCACCATAGTTACTCTACTGAGTAATAAGAAAATAAAATAAAAATGTGTGTACCATTTTTATATATTCGGCTGCAATACGAAGGAAAAACAATCTTACTTTTTAATTAGAATAAGGAGTGCAGCCAGTCCCTTTAACTGCAGTTTTCTGCTCTTATTGGAGCGTCATCAGAAGGAACGTAGGCACTGTTCTCCTTAATCCAATCAAATCGCATCGAAATGTTTTCCCAAATATTGCAGCCAAAATGATGGTAATGGGTGGCTAGCGCCATCTGGCCGTAAAAATACGAAGCAAGTTTTCAATCCTAATAGCAAATAATTAATATTGAAAAATATCAAAAATTACTAAAAGATTTTTAAATTGAAAACTTACTGGTACATCCCCATGTATACGCCTCCAAGACTTCTACAATTTGCAAGTCATATGGATGCTGCAGTAAAGACGATAGGGAAGGAATTCTAAACCTTGCAATTCAAATCCCCCGTCTGCAGCTGGCTAGGAACTGAAAGATGCACCATAGTTACTCTACTGAGTAATAAGAAAATAAAATAAAAATGTGTGTACCATTTTTATATATTCGGCTGCAATACGAAGGAAAAACAATCTTACTTTTTAATTAGAATAAGGAGTGCAGCCAGTCCCTTTAACTGCAGTTTTCTGCTCTTATTGGAGCGTCATCAGAAGGAACGTAGGCACTGTTCTCCTTAATCCAATCAAATCGCATCGAAATGTTTTCCCAAATATTTGTAGATTGTTTTTCCTTCGTATTGCAGCCGAATATATAAAAATGGTACACACATTTTTATTTTATTTTCTTATTACTCAGTAGAGTAACTATGGTGCATCTTTCAGTTCCTAGCCAGCTGCAGACGGGGGATTTGAATTGCAAGGTTTAGAATTCCTTCCCTATCGTCTTTACTGCAGCATCCATATGACTTGCAAATTGTAGAAGTCTTGGAGGCGTATACATGGGGATGTACCAGTAAGTTTTCAATTTAAAAATCTTTTAGTAATTTTTGATATTTTTCAATATTAATTATTTGCTATTAGGATTGAAAACTTGCTTCGTATTTTTACGGCCAGATGGCGCTAGCCACCCATTACCATCATTTTGGCTGCAATATTTGGGAAAACATTTCGATGCGATTTGATTGGATTAAGGAGAACAGTGCCTACGTTCCTTCTGATGACGCTCCAATAAGAGCAGAAAACTGCAGTTAAAGGGACTGGCTGCACTCCTTATTCTAATTAAAAAGTAAGATTGTTTTTCCTTCGTATTGCAGCCGAATATATAAAAATGGTACACACATTTTTATTTTATTTTCTTATTACTCAGTAGAGTAACTATGGTGCATCTTTCAGTTCCTAGCCAGCTGCAGACGGGGGATTTGAATTGCAAGGTTTAGAATTCCTTCCCTATCGTCTTTACTGCAGCATCCATATGACTTGCAAATTGTAGAAGTCTTGGAGGCGTATACATGGGGATGTACCAGTAAGTTTTCAATTTAAAAATCTTTTAGTAATTTTTGATATTTTTCAATATTAATTATTTGCTATTAGGATTGAAAACTTGCTTCGTATTTTTACGGCCAGATGGCGCTAGCCACCCATTACCATCATTTTGGCTGCAATATTTGGGAAAACATTTCGATGCGATTTGATTGGATTAAGGAGAACAGTGCCTACGTTCCTTCTGATGACGCTCCAATAAGAGCAGAAAACTGCAGTTAAAGGGACTGGCTGCACTCCTTATTCTAATTAAAAAGTAAGATTGTTTTCCTTCGTATTGCAGCCGAATATATAAAAATGGTACACACATTTTTATTTTATTTTCTTATTACTCAGTAGAGTAACTATGGTGCATCTTTCAGTTCCTAGCCAGCTGCAGACGGGGGATTTGAATTGCAAGGTTTAGAATTCCTTCCCTATCGTCTTTACTGCAGCATCCATATGACTTGCAAATTGTAGAAGTCTTGGAGGCGTATACATGGGGATGTACCAGTAAGTTTTCAATTTAAAAATCTTTTAGTAATTTTTGATATTTTTCAATATTAATTATTTGCTATTAGGATTGAAAACTTGCTTCGTATTTTTAAAAATTGTGACATTTTGCAATATTCACCTTATTTTTCAAAGTGATTGTGATGGAATCGAATAATTTAGGAAGAATGAATATTTCTTGAAATATTTTAAGAAAGTTTACTGTTATTTTATATTATTTTTAGAGAGTCAATAACAAGCCGTTTTATAGTGACATTTTTGTTTAATTTTTATGTTTATAAGACATTTAGTTATATTATCGCCTCCGATCGAGCAATACTATTTATTTTATAGCATACTGCATATATTTGGCTAATTAATGGCATACAATTTAGCTGCGGATAGCTGCGGATGCCAGAAATACAGGGGTTTTTAATTTTGCTATATAGGATGACGTCACAAAAATAAAAGTACCTACATATTTGTTTTAAATATAATAATTGCGATTTTTTTTTACATCTGGTGACTGCTCTGGCCTAAAAATAGTACTCCGTAAATATCTCTGAGACCAAATGGAGTTACAAAATTTTCCTAATTTAGAGGACAAATTAAAATATTTGGAAATTAACTTATTGAACTATTATATCTGATAATTTAATCAATTTAAAACAAAGATTTCGAGATTTTAAAACGGCGATGATAGAGAAATGGTTCAAGTCTCACGAAAAGATGCGGTATTTCTACAAGCAAATAAACATTGGTTAAATGGAACTTTTAAAACTTGTAGAAAACAAATAAATGGAACCAGGTCGGCTTCCTAAATTATTTGAGGACTTCAGTGAAAGGATGAAAAGAAGAAAAACAGAAGAAATACGTTCTTTGCTTGATGGTGAAGCTATCGTTCATGCAACACGGACATTACAGGCTCGTGAAAAAAGGAATGCTTCAAAAATACAAAAAGAGATCCTAGCTAGTGCAAGGAAATACATAGTTGCGTACAGGAAATTAAACTTCTTTTAACTTCTGACCAGATATTAACAATTTTAAGAAGCAAGAAACGTGTACAGAAAAGGATCAAACCACGGTCATTTTGTTCTGAAACGATTAAAATGCTGTTACCTACCGGGTGACCCCAAATACTGAGTCCGGTATGTTAGATACCGACTAAGGTATAAGTAAAAACCTGCATATTTTGTATTAATTTTAAATTTTGATTTTTTCTGTGAAAAATACAACTCAATTTTTAAAAAACAATATTTTTCTTTGATTTGTACCGGTTTTAGTAGAAATATGCTGTAAAATAATTTTGGCCGCGTAAATCCATTAAATCGACCTAGGTGCGACGGTCATAAGCATCCTCATTAAGTTCCTGCACTAAGTGTATTTTATGACGATGGAATTTTCTCTCTTTAAAGATGGATTGGAAGCTAGTTCGATTGTTCCCAGATACAGCTGCTACTTCTCTGGCACCTAACATGGAATCTAGGTGAACACGAATTTGCTCTCTTTAAAGATGGATTGGAAGCTAGTTCGATTGTTCCCAGATACAGCTGCTACTTCTCTGGCACCTAACATGGAATCTAGGTGAACACCTCCTAATATTGCAGTTTCACTAGGATCCTAAACTACAGGCCCTATAGTCTCTCGTTTTTTATTACCTATGTATATCAGTGTATACCTTACTCAGTGTTACACTCATATTCTTAACTTCATGAAATTGGTTTCATCGTTATCATCAATGGCGCTACAACTCTTCGTGAGTCTTTGCCGCGTTTACTATTGCCTTCCATGTTTGTCGGTCCTGTGCCACTATTTCCCATTGTCTCCCTTCCATTTTTTTCAGATTTTCTCTGACTAAATCTTTCCATCTTTTTCTAGGCCGTCCTACATCCTTTCTCCCTTCTGGTCTTTCCCAAAACACATTATTTATAAATTGAAATTGTTTTACTTACTCCAAAAAAATTCTTCCTACTGTCGTGTTTATCCAGATGACCAGGATATCCTGATGAATGATTTTCAAACTATATCTTGTTTGACCATTGCCAATAAAAAAAAATTGGGGTGATTCTTACCATGGGTTAGGGGTAAAAGTAAAATAATAAAAAATACCGTAAAAATGTGTTCCCCTTAAATAAAAAATTGTGCTGTCTCCGGGTTTTTCAAAAATCTCGTAGTACTTGATAATGCCTCTGCTTAGTTTTCATCTAGTACAGTCACTGAAGCGTAAAATAGGTTTTTACCTCCCAAATTTTTTTCTATGAACCGATTTACATGAGATTTTGGAATTAGGCTTATCTTACCCTTAACTTCAAAAGTGATATTGATCCAAACTCCGGCTTTTATTTTTAAGAGGTGAAAACAACCCCTTAATGAAAAAATTGACATTGAGCCATTTTATCGCAGAAAACGTGTTTAATAATAAAGAGTGACATTGTGAAGTGTTTTCTAACACAATAACCTCATGTTAAACTCATTTTCATCCCCTTTAAAATCGTACAACCCTTGCAAACAACCCCTAAATCGAAAAAATTTACAAAAAAATTAATTTAGTATGACATAAAAAGATTTAAATATAGAGTAAATGATATTTTACGTTCTCTATCTTAATTATCATATTGTTAACCCCCTTTCAACCCTTAAAAATAACCCCTAAATAGAAAAACCCTTTGGTTTGACAAGAAGACTTAAATATAGAGTAAATAATATTTTACGTTCTCTATCTTAATTATTTAATTGTTAACCCCTTTTAACCCTTAAAATCAACTCCTCGGTCAAAAATTGTATAAGAAATTTCTTTTAATAAACTAAAAAGGATTTAAAATATTCACGTTCTCGAAAAAGCTATGCTGGAAAATCATATGCTCAAGTTCTTTAACCCTTAAAACTACCCCTAAATTAAAACATTGAATATGTATGATTATATACACATACTTAACTTCCAAAAATTCACGCTCCGAAATGTTCAGTTTACTAAGTAGAAAAAAATACGATTAGCTTTTGGGCCATGACTACTTCAATTTTAAAGCTACCACAACTTGTAAAAAACCATTTTGAAGGTAATTAAAACAGCTACAACTTTTTTCAGTATATTATGTAGTAAAAAAACCTTTTATTTTGAAACGGTGAAGGGTCAAAGGGCTCGAGAGAGACTGTGGTTGCGCTACCGCGCGCTCTTTAATCAATCATATCTTTGTCAATTTTTGCGTGATAGGAAAAACAAACAAACCAAAATTTTTGTCAAAAAAAGGGAGCGTTCAAGTATTACTTAACGCGATTTTTGAAGATTTTTGACCCCCCTCCCCCCTACGTAACGCACTCTAATGGGTGTTTAACTATTGCGTAACGCAATTTGTGACCCCCCCCCCCACCTGCGTTACGTAATACTTGAACGGTCCCAAAACCTATTTTTTTATTATTACACTTTTTTACGTATCTTTCATTATTTTTGAGATATTATAAAAAAAGTGTTTTTTTTTAAATTCGAATTTTTTTCTTCTTTAAATCGTGATTTTTCCAAAACATATGTGTTCCAAAGCAGCGAAAAAATCCATCAAACTCTTTAAATTAAAGTTGATTCTAGACGGAATACGATTAATTTTAATTTTGGTGGAAATGGCACTTATGAAATCCATTGATTTAAAAAACATTAGATGTTCCTCTTTTTTTCATTACAGCTCACTCATTTTACGTAAAAAAGACTTTTAACAGTGCTCATTTTAAAGCCTATTTTAAGCACTATAAAATCATTTCTCATTGGCATGCATAAAATTGATTCGCTCTCAGCTAGGTGGCATTGAATACATCGATTAAATTTCACACAAAATAAAAAACGGAATTGATCTTCAATATCTCGCATAATATTTCCCTTAGAACACTCTTTAAAAAACCAGTTTGTTAATTTTTTTTACCTGCTACAATTTTGTTCAGTATAATATTATCGTTAGAATACATATTTTTGGAGATATTTGCAAAAAACTGTTGAAAATAGTGAGAAAATTCCGAATTTTCAATTGCCAATAACTTGAAAAGTATTGGGTTTTTGAAAAATCTTTATACAACATTTTTAGCTTAAAATTAGGTCTTCTATCGATATCTAAGGTTATTTGAAAATAAAAACTCCACCACCGAAAAGGGGTGGCAATCACCCCCAGGGTGAAAACGGAGTTCGGGTCAATATCACTTTGAAGTTAAGGGTGGGATAAGCCTAATTCCAAAATTTCATGTAAATCGGTTCATAGTAATAAAATTTCTGAGCTAAAAAGCTTCAATGACTGCCCTAATCCGGCCACCCTCTATAATAGCACAACTTTATTACTTCCTAAAGCTTACTAAATTACTAAAGCGATCGAGAAACTCTTGTACATACATTTTAATCTCACTAATTGTATTTTCTTCTCGTTACCATCGAGGAATTCGATCACATCCTGTAAGTACTCGTTCCTCGACACATGTAAGAATTATTATTGTTATTGTAGCAACGCGATAAGCAGAAAACATTTACCCATTCGCTCAAATGATTAACGATACGTCAGAGATACTTCCACTATCGCAGGAAAACGCTTGTTGTGCTACGAAAGGTATTGCAATTAGTTCGAAATAACGAAATATCAGGAAACTGCTGCAAATTCCGTATAGACATACACCCACCTCAAATAATTAACAGCTATTGTGACTATTTTGCCAAACAATGCACACTATTCACGTTTAAAATAAAACGACAGTGTGGCGTTCTGGACAGGGGCGTGTGGAAGATTTTCTTGGTATGATGCAACTTTACACAATGGCTCAACAAAGTAAATGTTTTCTTTTTATAGATTTTGCGAAATTTAATCGAAAACAATACAAAATATACGAATAAAGTATTTTATATTTTGTGAAATGTTTATTAGTCGAGGAAATGAACCTGGAAAAATAACAAAACCTCGCAATTTTTTCGTCCAGCATCGATTTGTACAAAAATTTGGGATTATGCTCATTTCACCCTCTAATTCATTTTCTATATTGAGCCGTTGTACGGCTTTTTTTGGTGTTTTAAGAGTGAAAACCACCCCTAATTGTAAAAAATTATAAAATGACATTTTAAACTTTAATATTGTCAAAATTTGCTTCTTTTTAGTTACATAATGATTGTTTTGTGCTTTAAGATATAATATCACAATATTTCAACCCTTAAAACCACCCTTGTTGGAGCTATATATGAAAAGTTTACTTATCCTAAAAGAATAATTTCGGCTTGCATCAATTTACATAAAAATTTGGGGTTAGGATCATCTTACCCTGTACTTCATATTCTATATCGTGCTCAAGGGCGTTGATTATTTTTAGGGGTGTAAACTACCCTTATTGTCAAAAATTATATAAAAACATTGTAAACTTTAATATAGGTAAAATTTGGTTTTGACTGGTTAAATAATGATTGTTTTATGCTCTAGGATATATCATATTTCAACCCTTAAAAACCACCCTTAATAACATAGCAATTTTTATAAGTAGACAATTTAATAGATCTATACAGAAAAAAAAGTAGAATTAAAGAATTACAAAATCATTTATTTACACAAAAATTCGAATTTACAAATATATAAAAATACACATACAAATAGTTTTTAGTCATCCAGTATACGAACCGGCTCTGTAGTATTATATAGGTACACTGAAAATGCTCTATAAGGGGACATCTCGAGTTTTTCGAAAAAAGTTTTTTCAATAATAGTTTTGTAGGATTTTTGAAGAGTAATAAGACTGTGTAAATTAAATTCCGTAAGATCCCTTAATTTTTAATTGAGGTGGGTTTAAGGGCTCGAATAAGGGGATGTTTGCTCGTAAATAGATGTTTTAAACAGCTATATCTCGCTAACTGTTCATGTAATGAAAATCTGTGCATACAGAAATTTTAGCTATTAAAAAAGCTATAATTTAGTAATCCATAATTTTTTTCGTATCTCCAGTATTTTCGGAGATATTTTGAAGAAAACGATAAAAAAATGCAAAATTGCAAAAAATCTATTTTTCTTTAAACTCCAATTTTTCTAAAATTAGGCCTTTTAAATAGGTCAAACTTATTGGGTGTATTGATAATATAAATATAAAAGGAATTACAGAAAGGCGAAGACCAATTTTTAGTTACAAGGGTAGGTAGGGGGCAGTGGCGGCTCGTGGCTTTAGGGACAGGGTCGGCAAGGTTTTGTCTCCTCAGATAGGTATGCCATCTAATGCTTCAATTTCATAGGAGATTTTTGGTTTTTGTTTTTTTTTTATTTTTTTTTGTTTTTCTTTTTGTTTTTTTTTTTGTTTTTTCCTATAAATTTAGAACCTAAACCTGTTTATAAATTAAGTCTATTTAGTCTATGTTGTTTCGAAGTATCAAAATGGGTTATAACGTCATTGTAAAATTTATTATTGCTTTGGAGAGATTTTAAAAGTTTTTTTCTATTGACATTTGAAATTTAAAATAAGTTTGACATTCTCTCTTGTTTCATGGTGTTTCGAAAATACGTTTTGACTCTTTTGAGACAAGAGAAATTCCGTTCATTTGAGTCAGAATTTGCCCACATTTGAGCACAATAATTTATTCCAAAAATTGGAATAAATCCTTTGTAAAAGGTATAAAATTTATTAAAATCCCTAAAGGGCTACATCAGAACAAAACGTTTTCGATTTTATTACAAAATCATCATCAGTGTAAGACCTAAAGTTAAGTATAACCTATTTTATTAATGTAAAATTGATATTTAAATTCTGACTAAGGTTTAAAACAAGCGGTTATACTCACAGTCTGGATGCTAGCTGAGCCACCAAAGAAATATAGGGGTAATAACCCTTCAAATATAAAATTTATGCTTTACAGATGCATATGTTACTTAAAATGCCTTGTGATGGGCAAATGGCAACAGGAATAATGCCCTAAGGTAAGGTATTTAAATTCCCAACATGTGGGATGCAAAAAATTGGGTTGTTTACATTTAATTTAATTTAAATACCTTACCTTAGGGCATTATTCCTGCTGCCATTTGTCCATCACAAGGCATTTTAAGTAAATATGCATCTGTAAAGCATAAATTTTATATTTGAAGGGTTATTACCCCTATATTTCTTTGGTGGCTCAGCTAGCATCCAGACTGTGAGTATAACCGCTTGTTTTAAACCTTAGTCAGAATTTAAATATCAATTTTACATTAATAAAATAGGTTATACTTACTTTTAGGTCTTACACTGATGATGATTTTGTAATAAAATCGAAAACGTTTTGTTCTGATGTAGCCCTTTAGGGATTTTAATAAATTTTATACCTTTTACAAAGAATTTATTCCAATTTTTGTGATTGATGGTATACAGCCAACTACAGGAAAACTTTTGTTTCCTTGTGGATTTAATAATTTATTAATATCGGAAACAGTTTGTTGTACCTAATGAATTGCAGTATATAAAATTATACATATTTTGTAACTTATCTCACCTTCCGAAAATATTTGGATCATCATATAAACCTGTTAATCCATTTTCTTATTTTATTTGATTAAAGAATGATGGATAATTTTTAATGAACTTGTTTAATAGATATTTTGAAAATTCTTTGGCGTCACTTTTAAATTTTGAATCGTCAAAGAGGTCAATGACTTATAACAGTGAGTATATATAATTTTGCCTGGTGCAATCGTTTTAACTTTTTCCTGGAGACCATACAATTCACCGGACATCAAGGCAGCGCCGTCATAAATTTGCCTTACCAATTTATTTTTGATATCAAAAAATTTTAATATGTCCTTTAAAACACCAAAAATATATTCTATCTTATGGCTTCTACTCACGTCTGAAAACCTAAAAACCTCTCATAAAAATTAGACGTAACGCGTATCGAAGAACAAAATTGATACTTGTGAATGACATGTTACCTCTATCAGTAGTTTCGTCTACTTCTACCGAAAAGCATCAAAATGTAACTACTAATTTATTCTGTAATTCTGTGCTGTTTTAGGAACGCCGCTAAATGTCTTCGAGTCAGAAAGTAAATTAGAAAATTTGTTAAACAATTTTATTTGTTGTCTATAATTAACTTGATGTAACGAATCCTCCGATTCATCCTGTCAGCTAAATGGTAATTCCTAACAACTTAAAAAAATTACAATATCAATCATTAAACGACGTAAAACTACCTACTTACCTATTTCATAATTTTATCCCGGGCGCGATAGCAAGGTTCGTGGCTAGGTACGTGCCTTGCTACCGTTTGCAGATCACCGCTCGGCAGATTGGTTTCTGCCGTACTTGCCATTCAAATAGATATGGAAAATGCATAATTGGTTGCCTATCGGCTAATATTCCATAGCTTCTTATTACAAGCAAATCTTCAATCTGGGAACGGCAAGTCGAAAACACACAATCGCAATCGGGTGCATGGCTATAGGATCATTTTTGAAAAAATCTTACGCACAGCGCACAGGGATCACTTAACGTATGGGATCGATCGAATTATTTTAAAAACAATGAATAAAATTTAGTCTGTATTATCTCACAGATATTTTTTTTATTTCACAGAAACGAATATCATCAACTCTGATTAAATTAAATATTTAAATTAAATATTTAAAAAAATCTATAATGTGTCCATAAATGTGTGGCTCGGCACTGCCGACCCTGCCGACCCTGACCAGCCGCCACTGGTAGGGGGTTGTTTTCACTGTTTTTTTTTTTCGTAGAGAAAAATAGGTACCGACTTTTTTTTGATCATAAATTGCTCAATTTTTATGCTAGAAACTTTTTATTATTTTTTTGAAAGATTTTAGTGTATGCTCGAAAAAACATCATGTAAGTTTTCCTGAAAAATACAAAGTTTTCCCGTTATTTGGCTTTGATTATTTCAAATTATGCATTTGACGAAAAAAGCTAACCTTTAACATGCCGTATCTCGGTTTGAATTGGTCGTAAAAATATTATAGAAAAACAGTTTCGTTTGTGTTACTAAAACATACAATATTGATATCCGCAGTTTTTTTGATTAAATGCATATTTTTCGAGTTATTCTCAAAAAATCCTCTAAAAAAGGCGATTTTTTCGTCGAAAAACTGTTACTTTCAACCACAACCACGAATAACTCGAAAAATATTAGTTTTACGAAGAAAATGTAAAAAACATTTATTTCTTAAAATTACTTTTTACATCGATTTATATGGTTAAAATGTAATAAAAAATTCCCACCCCCGAGATCGGGTGGCAACTACCCCCAAGGTTTCAGCGTACAGCAGCATGATATAGAAAATGATCCTTGGACTATTCCCTACCTTCTGTGAAAATTTCAAGTAAATCCATCCTGGACGAAAAAATTGCGAGCCAAAATGCTTCATTTCCTCGACTATATCCTCGTACACTCCAACCAACCGATGTGATGTTCGCGCAAACCGGAGAAGGGATGCAGAATTATTTATTTGGGGATTAAATTATAGAGTTGCCAAGATTCTTACAAATATTGACTGATTTTTTTTAAATGTTGTAATAGTCTAAAAGCTGTGAACCCTCCGAGTAACGGTCTTCCTGTAAGGCTAGAAATTTGTCTAGTGATAATTCATAGCACACCAAGGCTAAAAACCATGACCTGGCAGGCATCAGCCCTGCACGTGTATCTACCAGATGAATCGAAAAGTGCATGGTTTAGGGGTAAAATAAACTTTCTCCTGTAAGGTTTAAAATATTTATGTCCTAAAATGTTTTCCAAATTTTCAGGTATTAAATATAAATCTTATGACAATATAATACGGTAAGCTGTCTCGACCCGTCTTTACCATTTGCTAATTAATGCAATAGGCAATAAAATTGTTTCAATTTAAACATTTCTTACATGCTGCCCATTCTGTGAAATGTTATAACAATTTTATTGAATTTAATAAAACTCATGATTCAACTTCGCTTATTTTTTTTTTATTTTTCAAAACTGTTATAATTATTAAAAAAAAATTAAAACAATTTTCAAATTCAAAATCACTATTATAAAAAATTGAGATTTTACGCAAAATTTTAAGTTAACGTCGCGAATCATCGCTACTGTAAAACTGTCCACATAAACATCTAAACAGTTTATACTACAGATTCTGGGGTCAAAAATAGGTTGATTGGCCTCACTTACCTATATACAATAGTGCACACAAAAAAAGTTACAGCCCTTTGAAGTTACAAAATGAAACTCGATTTTTTTTCATATATCGAAAACTCTTTTTTTATTGAAAACTGACATGTGGCATATTTATGGCAGGTGCATCTTAAAAAAAAACAACAGTATAATTTGTACACCTCATAAAAATTTTATGAGGTTTTGTTCCCTTAAATCCCCCCAAACTTTTGTTTACATTCCAAGTGAATTATTATTGTGGTACCATTAGTTAAACACAATATTTTTAAAACTTTTTTGCCTCCTACTATTTTTTTGATAAGCCAGTTTTTATCGAGATGCGGCTTCCTTTTTAATACGTTTACATAAAATTTTTATGGCAGTTTCGTTCCTTTAAACCCCCTAAATGTTAGTGTACGTTCCAATTATACTTTTATTGCGGTACCATTACTTAAACACAGTGTTTTTAAAACTTTTTTGCCTCTCAGTATTTTTTCATATTATAAAAATTGTAAATTATAAATTTTTCATATTACATATTACCAGGTCTCGTACTTAACCATAATATACATAATCGTACTTAACCATAATATACATACAAATATGTGGTGGATTTAACAAATATTCAAAATATCTCGATAAAAACTGGCTTTTTGAGAAAGTTCTAAGAGAAAATAGTTTTTCTATGCATGCTGTACAATGTGCAACTTCTCTCACTACTTACATACATTCAAAACGAACAATTTCTCATGCAGTGAGAAAACTCGGCCATTGCAGTGAGAAATATTTTTTCTCACGGGTTCTCGTACTATTTTCCATATATTTATGATCGCCGTTTCCATGGTAACATGCACAATACGAACACAATTAATGTTGTCAAATAAAATGTGTTGGAGCAAAACTTACCAGGAATTAACTTTCAAAACTGTTCGAAAATAACTCTTAGGGCCGGTTTTCAGTGCTGGGCTAACCTATTTATTTTTTGGTCACCGAAATATTCATGTTTAATCAGTTTTTCAGTACTAGGTTAGAGCTTAAACTCGTTTAAGTTAACCACGATTTTAACCCTTAAATGCCCAATCGGGGTCACTATGGGACCCCAGACATACATTTTTGGCTATAATATCTTTATTTGAAACATTTGGCAACCGCGCAATCAGGTATTTGTGTGGACGTGTCTCCTACGTTTTCTGTTAGTATACCACGAACATTCGTGAGGTGCAGTGGTCTGTAAGAGAGATTTAGATAAGTGGGGTCTCGCTGTGACCCCGATTGGGCATTTAGAGGCACCAGAATATTTTTATTATTTTTAACATTTTTCGTCAGTTTACATTGAAAAATGGACCGTAAGAGAATGAAAATGACAATAAGCGACCAAGAACATGAAAAAATTATCCGAAATATAGAAGAAGGGATATCAGACTCCGATTTCGACTATGAGATTACCGACGAATCAGATAGCGAAGAGCAAGATGTTTTTGAGGAAAATGTTTCGGAAACTGAGGACAATTTAGAAGTCAACAGTGACGAGGAATCAGATGCAGAACCTACCGAAGTGGACGATAATATTAGTGAGGTTAGTGGTCCAACATATACATCCAAATCTGGAATGCAGTGGAATAGCCTACCTTTCGTGAGATCCAAGAGGCAACAAAAAAATATTATAAATGTACATCCAGGCTTAACAAACTATAGTAAAAATTCCAACACGTTTTTAGACTATTTCAATTTATTTTTGACCGAAGAGATGAAGAATGTCATATGCCTTCATACTAATGAAGAAGCTGTTAGGCGTTATCAAGAGTGGAACGAAAAACATCCGAATAACAAAAAAGAGTGGACGGTACTTACCAACAATGAACTGGATAGCTTTTTAGGAGCACTTATCAAAGCTGGTGCTTTAAGGTGTGGGAAAGAATCGACACGAGAGATATGGTCTACAGACACCTCAATACGCCGGTCATTTTTTACAGCCGCATTAGCTAGGAACCGATTTGAAGAATTATCGAGTTTCTTGAGGTTTGATGACAAAGTGACCAGGGTGGAGCGGAAGGAACAGGATAAGTTAGCGGCGATACGAGTAATTTGGGACATGTTCGTCTCTAACTGTGACAAAGCCTTCGAACCATACGAACATATAACCGTTGACGAACAGTTAGTGAGTTTTAGAGGAAAGTGTCCTTTTAGACAATATATAAAATCAAAACCTTGCTGCTATGGGATAAAAATTTGGGCTGCCGCGGATGTTAAAACATCTTATTTATCAAAACTTCAGGTGTACCTTGGAAAACTACCAGGTGGTACAATAGAGAAAAATCAGGGATTTCGTGTTGTGAAAGATCTGGTGGAACCATATCATGGCAGTTGGAGAGGAATTACAACTGACAACTTTTTTACCAGTGTTCCTCTTGCTCAATATCTTTTATCTAAAAACCTTACTTTACTTGGGACCGTCCGCAAAAATAAACCTGATACACCACCACAACTAAGTTTGGCAAAAAGACCTGCGGAGTCGTCAATATTTGCTTTTACTAAAGAATTAGCTATGGTTTCGTACATACCTAAAATACACAGGATGGTACATCTTCTTTCAAGTCAACACGATAGTGATATAATTTGTCAAGACTCTCAAAACAAACCCTTGATGATTTTAGACTATAATAATACCAAGGGTGGTGTTGATAATGCCGACAAACTGATTAGGGAATATTCCTGTAAAAGAAGAACTGCTCGTTGGCCATTCAGGCTCTTTATGAATATTATAGACATATGTGCACTAAATGCCTATATTTTATACATTGAAAAAAATCCTGATTGGAAGAAAAATAATTTTTCACGAAGACGTATTTTCCTGTTACAATTAGGGGCTGAGCTTGCTCGAAACAACATGGAAAAAGGAGCGAAATATATAAAACATAAAGCCTATGTAAAATCTGCTCTAAAAGATTGTGGCATACCAATGGTAAACCCAACTACCGAAGTTGCAACTCAATCCGTCCATTCAGCTAAGAAACGTGCTCGTTGTTACCAGTGTCCGCGAAACTGTGACAGAAAAGTGAATACCGTTTGCTCTTTTTGCAAAAAATTTATATGCCAGGTGCACAGAAAAGAAGAAAAAACTATTGTATGTAAAAATTGCAACTAAAAGTTATATGCTTATATTATTATTTAATTTTAATTTTGTTCGAATTGAAAATAATTTGTTTCTAGAAAAGCCGTTAATTTTGTATGAAAAATAAATAAAAATTATTCAAATATGCTTAAAATTATTTTTAACCGTGTTTTCCTTTTAGTCAGTGCTAAATGACGTTACTAAATTGAAAATTTTAGTGGGGTCCCTAGGAGACCCCACATGGGCATTTCTGGTTATTTTCATATCACGGGCATTTAAGGGTTAACCGATCGTCGTTAGATGGTTTAATTCCGAATTTTGCGGTTACGCTTGCGCATTGGTGCAGTGAATGCATCATATTTATTTTTTTGAGTACCCGCAAGTAAACGCCTCCTGCCTGACAGAAGGGATTAGTTGGGTTATGTTATTTTCTTTCATCGCGGGAAGTATTCTAATACCTCCTTATTATTATAAGGAAATTATTATTATTGAAATTATAAATTATTACCGTTATTATATAGGAAGGAATTATAAGGAAATATATTTAAATATAACTGTAACAGGTACCTATGTTTACACTTACTGTAACAGGATTTAACGCATGATTCCTAGTAATATTTTAAAAAGATTATTTTATGTTTTGTCTACACAGCAAAATACTTAATTATTTACCAAAGAGTCTGACTTCTTATTTCCTGGTCAATCTGTTCAAATAGTGATAAGACCGTGGTCTTTGACAAACAAAATCGGAAAAAAAGTCTAAATCGTCCCAGTAATTCTAATTCTCTTCTGTTATGAAACCGAGGTAGACGTTATGAACTAAACAAAGATTCCGAACTCTTTTCTGTCAAATTGATCATTATTTCTCGAATTGAACATGAGCACGTACAATTACTGCTACCAACAGAAGAAAAAAGTGGTTAGCTAACCGAGATTTTCTTAACTTGATTTAAAGCACCGAAAAACGCTATGCGGATCTTATGAGGGTTGAAATATTGGTTAAAATTTAAACTAGGTTAGCTAACCAAAATTTTAACCGCTCACTGAAAAACCGAGCCTTAATTAGAATTTTAAATAAATAACGTAAGTACCTATATAAATTTTAAGAATATTAAATACCTACATGTATATGTATTTTATTTCAATTTATGTATATAATATACGTAAAAGCATCTAAATTATTTAATTTTGAAGTTTAAACTCTTGATAAAACCGCATCCATAGAAAAAGTACAGTGTACAACATATGAGAAAATGACATATTTCTCCCTCGCTTAATTTGCGGTCCTCGCCTCGTGCCTCGGCTTGTGCCAACAAACTTCTGCGCTCGTGAGAAATATACCTTTTCTCTCACTTGTTGTACAATATACTATTTAAAAACATTATGTTTAACTAATAGTACTACAATAATTTAATAGGAACATACACAAAAGTTTAGGGCGGTTTAAGGGAACAAAACCCCCATAAAAATTTTATGGGGTACACAAATTACACTATTTTTTTTTTCAAGATGCTCCTACTATAAGAATGCGACGTATCCATTTTTAGTAAAAAATCTCTAATAGTTTTCGATATATTGGAAAAAAAATGATTTTCATTTTGTAACTTCCAAGGGTTTGTAACTTTTTTATGTGAACATTTGTACTAAGGTAAGTAAGGTTCAATCAACCTATTTTTGAACCCAGAATCCGTGGTATAATTTATGACCAATCTGTTCGGGTCTCGGGTCACCCTGTATATTGCTCTAAAACCGGTTGAGGTATGCGAATGAAATCTGATGGGGTTTAAGACGTAGTTATTGCGCATTTTTTGACATACAGTTATGAATTTTATATTCACCACGGGCGAACCGCGTACGGGTAATAGTCAGAAATTTTTTAAAGAAAAAAAATAATACGCCAGGGAGCGTTTAAGTATTACGTAACGCGATTTTTGAAAATTTTTGAACCCCCTCTCCCCTCCTACGTAACGCACTGTAATGGGCGTTTAACTATTACGTAACGCAATTTTTGAAGATTTTTGACCGTACCCCCCAACCTGCGTTACGAATACTTAAACGGTCCTTCACTGAGATATTTCAAAATAAAAATTATTTTTGAATTTCCCATTCAATTTCTTACAAACAATCTTTCTTTCCGTTTTTCCATACGACGCATTGTTTTCATGCAAAAAATAAAATATTTTAACGCTTACAAAGTATTCGACGAAGTTTCTAATTATGAGCATTCGAATACTTTGTAAACGTTAAAATATTTTATTTTTTGCATGAAAACAAAGCGTCGCATGGAAAAATGGAAAGATTGTTTGTCAGAAATTGAACTAGGAATTTAAAAATAATTTTTAATTTGAAATATCTTAGTGGCGTACTATTTTTTTCTTAAAAAAATTTCCGACTAATACCTCTACGCGCGCCAATGGTAAATATAGAATTCTTAATTGTATGTCAAAAAATGTGCAATAACTACGTCTTCAAACCCACCAAATTTTATTTGCATTTAACCGGTTTTAGAGCAATAAATAAATCGTCAGTTTGTAAGAACAATTTTAACACCCCGTATCTCGGAAACAAATGAAAATCGAGTAACAACATATGAGTTATTTTTAGTTGTTATTACGTATATTATACAGTTTTAAAGTTTGGTGCGTTGCTCCCCACTCACCCTGTATAATATTATACAGGGTGTAACAAAAATACAGGTCATAAATTTAATCACAGATTCTGGGACCAAAAATAGTTCGATTGAACCTAACTTACCTTAGTACAAATGTGCACATAAAAAAAGTTACAGCCCTTGGTAAAGTTACAAAATGAAAATCGATTTTTTCCAATATATCGAAAACTATTAGAGATCTTTTATTGAAAATAGACATGTGGCATTCTTATGGTAGTAGTATCTTAAGAAAAAATTATAGTGAAATGTGGACACCCCATAAAAATTTTATGGGAGTTTTGTTCCTTTAAACCCCCCCAAACTTTTGTGTACGTTCCAATTTAATTATTTTTGTAGTACCGTTAGTTAAACACACTGTTTTAAAAACTTTTTTGCCTCTTAGTACTTTTTCGAAAAGTCAGTTTTTATCGAGATATTTTGAATATGTGTCAAATCCACCACATATTTGTATATGGCTAAGAACGATTATGGAGACTTGGTAATAATATGAAAATTTATTTATGATTTACATTTTTAGGTATATTTTGAACCATATTAAAAAAGAAGTCACATCTCGATAAAAAGTGCCTTCTCGAAAAAATATAAAGAGGCAAAAAAGTTTTAAAAACACTGTGTTTAACTAATGGTACCGCAGTAAAAGTTCAATTATAACATACTCAAACATTTGGGGGGTTTAAAGGAACAAAACCCCATAAAATTTGTATGTAAACATATTAAAAAAGAAGCCGCAACTCGATAAAAACTGCCTTGTCGAAAAAATACTAAGGGGCAAAAAAGTTTTATAAATATTGAGTTTAACTAATGGTACCACAATAATAATTTAATTGGAACGTACACAAAAGTTTGGGGAGGTTTAAGGGAACAAAACCCCCATAAAATTTTTATGGGGTGCACAAATTTCACTATAATTTTTTTTTAAGATTTTCCTGCCATAAAAATGCCACATGTCCATTTTCAATAAAAAATCTCTAATAGTTTTCGATATATTCGAAAAAATCGATTTTCATTTTGTAACTTCAAAGGGCTGTAACTTTTTTTATGTGCATATTTGTATTAAGGTAAATTAGGTTCATTCGAACTATTTTTGGTCTCAGAATATGTGATTTTATTTTTGACCTGTATTTTCGTTACACCCTGTATAATAGCATACTTTTAAAGCTGTATTGACTGGCCAGTTGGTTGCTAAAACCAATGCCAATAAAACACGAACACACACACACAAATCTGTACAAACCCAGGTTTACCCGTATCTCCGTTATAGTAAATCATTTTTTGTTTTTCATTTTTCTCAAAGCTTGCATATACAACAGTATAACTCTGAGCTAACGAATTGTATTATTATTGAGTAAACTCCTTAGTATTAGGTATAATTTAATTAAAAATCTTTTAAAAGTCCAAATCGGTTACATAAATTTTTTCAGAACGAATATTTTCGGACTTATCAGTCCATCATCAGTGAACTCATGTACTTGCAAAATAAGGAACTAACATAACTCATAAGTCCGTAAACGTTCGTTCTGAACATATAATCCATTTGGATTTTCTAAGATTTTTAATTAAAATTATACCTATACTACTGAGGAGCTTCTTGCTTCAATGTTAGAGTTTTTTAACTACATGGTATACAGCCAAGTCCCGGGAAATTTCCCGTTTTAGTTTTAGAAAAAAAATTAAAATGACAAACATATTTATCACGAATTATAGGGGTGTTCGTTTTTCGTGCCGGTGAGTCTCTCATGATACAGTCCTGTTTCTAGATGCAATTTGGCACGGAATTGTACTCAAGTTGGATTTATATACAGGTCGATAAAATATCGTAAATATATTAGGAGAGACGGTATTTGTTATATTTCATAAAATCTTACATAAACTCGATTTGGGGCATGGCACCACGAATGAAAAATTGAAGGATTAGGGACATATATTTCTAGATGATGGAAAATATTCTATTTTTAAAATAGAAAATAAAAATGCAAAAATTTAAAATATTTTAATAATAACAATAATAGCGTCTTTCAATTATACGCCTTTTTGCATTATAATTTATTAGAAATCCTTTATAAAAGGTAGGTATTATACAGGGTGTAACAAAAATACAGTTCATAAATTTAATCGCATATTCTGGGACCAAAAATAGTTCGATTGAACCTAACTTACCTTAGTACAAATGTGCACATAAAAAAAGTTAAAGCTCTTTGAAGTTACAAAATGAAAATCGATTTTTTGCAATATATAAAAAACTATTAGACATTTTTTATTGAAAATGTGCGTGGCATTCTTATGGCAGTAGCATCTTAAAAAAAATTATAGTGAAATTTGGACACCCCATAATAATTTTATGGGGGTTTTGTTCCTTTAAATCCCCCAAACTTTTGTGTACGTTCCAATTAAATTATTATTGTAGTACCATTAGTTAAACACGATGTTTTTAAGACTTTTTTGCGTCTTAGTACTTTTTCGAAAAGTCAGTTTTTATCGTGATATTTTGAATATTTGTCAAATCCACCACATATTTTGTATATGGTTAATTACGATTATGGAGACTTGGTAATAATATGAAAATTTATTTATGATTTACATTTTTAGGTATATTTTGAACCATATTAAAAAAGAAGCCACATCTCGATAAAAGGCGCCTTCTCGAAAAAATACAAAGAGGCAAAAAAGTTTTAAAAACACTGTGTTTAACTAATGGTACCGCAGTAATATTTTAATTGGAACGTACACAAACATTTGGGGGGTTTAAAAGAACAAAACCCCATAAATTTTTTATGTAAACATATTAACGAATAAGCCTGAACTCGATAAAAACTGCCTTATCGAAAAAATATTAAGAGGCAAAAAATGGTACCACAATAATAATTTAATTGAGAAGTACACAAAAGTTTGGGGGGTTTAAGGGAACAAAACCCCCATAAAATTTTTATGGGGTGCAAAAATTCCACTATAATTTTTCTTTAAGATGTTCCTGCCATAAGAATGCCACATGTCCATTTTCAATGAAAAATCTCCAATAGTTTTCGATATATTCGAAAAAATCGATTTTCATTTTGTAACTTCAAAGGGTTGTAACTTTTTTATGTGCATATTTGTACTAAGGTAAGTTAGGTTCATTCGAACTATTTTTGGTCCCAGAATATGTGATTTAATTTATGACCTGTATTTTTGTTACACCCTGTATATTTATTAAAATGACTCTTTCAGGCGGACGTCGCACTATCGGACGTCGTTGTCAAAATACAGCGACGTCCGAAGTGGACATCGAAACGTCAATTAAATAATTTTTTTTTAAGTTAAATTGTGGCTTATTTCCCAATTAGAATAGTTAATTACAAAAATGCCACCAGGAAATAGCTCCAGAACAATATTAAAGTTGGGGCCCCAATGTATACGAGTACACGGCGAATATGTAAACGTGGAAGAAGAACAAATACAACAAGCACTTAAATCCATGAAGAACAACAAAGCATCCGGGCCGGAGAACATACCAGCAGAACTTCTAAAACACGGAACACCAAAACTAATAAGATATCTTAAAGTGCTATTCACAAGATACTTAAATGGGGACGAAATCCCGAATAGTTGGAAAGAAGCATGGATTACTCCAATTAAAAAAAAAAGGTCCAAAAGATATCTGCGGAAACTACAGATGTATCTCGGTCACTAGTACCTTTAGCAGGTTGTTTGGTAAAATCTTAAAAAACATGATTGAGCAAGAGTACGAACCTCATGAAATTGAACAGCAAGCAGGTTTTAGAGCTGGAAGATCTTGCGTAGACCACATATTTACCCTAACACAACTTAATGAAAAGAAAGTTGCAAGAAGCCAGGAAATACATCTTTTATTTGTGGATCTCACAAAAGCATACGACACGATTCCTGTGAGAAAGCTATGGCAGTCTCTTGAACGATCTTCCTTAAATAACACGATCATTGCCGCGGTCAAACAACTATACAATAAAGCCACATCAAAAATCAAACTAAACAACCCCTTATCAGAAGAAATTCCAGTAACAAAAGGATTACGACAAGGATGCTGCCTCTCCCCAGTACTATTCAAGATATATTTAAATGAAATGAATTTCGGCTCAATTGAAGCTTTCTGCTTAACCCAGGTATAACATACCAAAAGGCACCGCCAGGAAAACATTCCACTTTGCGGTTCAGAGAGCCCATATGAAACGAGTCTTTGTACTCTATGCAGAGTATGGCATTAACAAAATAAGAAAATCTACGGTTTCGTTTTGATTAAAATCTGTCTTCCTTCATCCCCCGATAGCACTATTTCTAGGTCTACCTGTTGTCAAGGAGGCTCTAAGGAAGACAGATTTTTACCATTCCGACCGAAGATTGTCGATATAAATTAAAATAATTTATATCGCAGTATGGATAGAACGCCCTCTAACGGGGAATAAGCGAAATGAATTTCGACTCAATTCAAGCTTTCTGCTTAACCCAAGTATAACATACCAAAAGGCACCGCCAGGAAAACATTCCACTTTGCGGTTCAGAGAGCCCATATGAAACGAGTCTTTGTACTCTATGCAGAGTATGGCATTAACAAAATAAGAAAATCTACGGTATCGTTTTGATTAAAATCTGTCTTCCTCCATCCCCCGATAGCACTATTTCTAGGTCTACCTGTTGTCAGGGAGGCTCTAAGGAAGACAGATTTTTATTCTTAATGCTTATTGCTATTCTTAATGCTAGAGCTTATTTTGTTAATGCCATACTCTGCATAGAGTACAAAGACTCGTTTCATATGGGCTCTCTGAAGCGCAAAGTGGAATGTTTTCCTGGCGGTGCCTTTTGGTATGTTATACCTGGGTTAAGCAGAAAGCTTGAATTGAGTCTAAATTCATTTCGCTTATTCCCCGTTAGAGGGCGTTCTATCCATACTGCGATATAAATTATTTTAATTTATATTGACAATCTACGGTCGGAATGGTAAAAATCTGTCTTCCTTAGAGCCTCCTTGACAACAGGTAGACCTAGAAATAGTGCTATCGGGGGATGGAGGAAGACAGATTTTAATCAAAACGAAACCGTAGATTTTCTTATTTTGTTAATGCCATACTCTGCATAGAGTACAAAGACTCGTTTCATATGGGCTCTCTGAACCGCAAAGTGGAATGTTTTCCTGGCGGTACCTTTTGGTTTGTTATACCTGGGTTAAGCAGAAAGCTTGAATTGAGTCGAAATTCATTTCGCTTATTCCCCGTTAAAGGGCGTTCTATCCATACTGTGATATAAATTATTTTAATTTATATCGACAATCTATGGTCGGAATGGTAAAAATCTGTCTTCCTTAGAGCCTCCTTGACAACAGGTAGACCTAGAAATAGTACTATCGGGGGATGGAGGAAGACAGAGTTTAATCAAAACGAAACCGTAGATTTTCTTATTTTGTTATTGCCATACTCTGCATAGAGTACAAAGACTCGTTTCATATGGGCTCTCTGAACCGCAAAGTGGAATGTTTTCCTGGCGGTGCCTTTTGGTATGTTATACCTGGGTTAAGCAGAAAGCTTGAATTGAGTCGAAATTCATTTCGCTTATTCCCCGTTAAAGGGCGTTCTATCCATACTGTGATATAAATTATTTTAATTTATATCGACAATCTATGGTCGGAATGGTAAAAATCTGTCTTCCTTAGAGCCTCCTTGACAACAGGTAGACCTAGAAATAGTGCTATCGGGGGATGGAGGAAGACAGATTTTAATCAAAACGAAACCGTAGATTTTCTTATTTTGTTAATGCCATACTCTGCATAGAGTACAAAAACTCGTTTCCTATGGGCTCTCTGAACCGCAAAGTGGAATGTTTTCCTGGCGGTGCCTTTTGGTATGTTATACCTGGGTTAAGCAGAAAGCTTGAATTGAGTCGAAATTCATTTCGCTTATTCCCCGTTAGAGGGCGTTCTATCCATACTGCGATATAAATTATTTTAATTTATATCGGCAATCTACGGTCGGAATGGTAAAAATCTGTCTTCCTTAGAGCCTCCTTGACAACAGGTAGACCTAGAAATAGTGCTATCGGGGGATGGAGGAAGACAGATTTTAATCAAAACGAAACCGTAGATTTTCTTATATATTTAAATGAAGCACTAAAACACTGGAGAAGATCTTGTTCAGGGATGGGAATTCAACTTGACGATGATACAACATTGTATACTCTACATTTCGCGGACGACCAAGTCGTAGTAGCAGCGGATAAGGAAGATTTAGAATTCATGACAAGACGGTTATTTCAAACATATGAAGAGTGGGGCCTTTCTGTAAATAGAAACAAAACGCAATACTTATGCATCGGGACTGAAGTAGAAGATCTAATAGTTAACGAACAAGAAACAATCAAGAACTGTGAGGAATGGGAACAACAATCAACAAGAGTTGGCGCACCGAAAAAGAGATAGAGCAAAGGATCGTGAAAGGAAACAGGGCGATTGGATGCCTAAACCCGATGCTATGGTCAAAAGAACTATCTAATCAAAGAAAACATCTTATCTTTAACTCCATCTTTAAAAGTATAGTGCTCTATGGATGCGAAACATGGCAACTAACTAAAGTCCTGGAACGACGCCTACTTGCATTGGAAATGGACTTCTGGAGAAGATCGGCTAGAAAATCAAGGCTTGAAAGAATACAAAATGACCAAATCAGAAATATAATGGGAGTCAAGTCAACCATCATAGACGAAATTCGAAGGAGACAACTGATCTGGTATGGCCATGTACAAAGAATGGACGACGACAGACTGTCAAAATAAATTCTAAAATGGACGCCAAGGGAAAGAAGAAAGAGAGGAAGGCCGAAACAATCATGGCTAGGCGACATTCAGAAGGCAATGTCTGAAAGGAATCTTCACCCTGGCGAATGGAACAACCGACGAAGCTGGAAACTGGGAACCGGAAGGCGAAGAACGCTATAAATAACCGGGATAATAATAACAATATTAAAGTTCAGATTGCTGTGATGGTAGCCAACCTCCGATAGGAGAGGGTACTGCAAGAAGAAGACTTTGTCATATTTTAATATTTATTTGTGTCAGTCAAAACAAAAAAAGCTAACGTCTAAAGGTGGAAGTCTATTGTAAGTAATTATGTTTTATAGGTTTATACCGATAATTTCCCACCTCTACTAGTTTCATCTCTTTTTATTTCAAAACGGATTATATTTTCCATCTTTTGCGTTATTTTGCCGCTTATTAGCGCACTCATGACTGTATACAGAGATGAGTGACAAAAGATGGACAACATAATACGTTCTTATAAAAGGAGATAAAAGTAGAGAGGTGGAAAGTAGTAGGGGTGGAAAATTATTAATAAAAACAGATAATTTGCATTATATTGATAGTTTCCCACCTTTAGTCCTATCGGAGTCAGTTGTTAAACTCCTCCGATATGTCTAAAGCTGGGAAACTAAGAATATAATTCAAAATTATAGGTTTATATTGATAATTTCCCACCTCTACTAGTTTCATCCCTTTTTATGTCACAATCTATTAGGTTTTCCGTCTTTTGCGGTATTTTTCTGGTTATTACCGCACTCATCACTGTATACTATATTATAATATATTAACGGAAAACTCGGCAAATAACTGGCTATTGAAGTATCCTGAACATGGGTAAATGTTGCGTTCATATTTCTCTGGAGTATCTAGGGGAGTGCATATAGATTTTCACTTCGGAAAAAATCAAACAAGATAAAACTTTTTGTAATTTTATTAAGAAATGTTTAATAAACAACATATCAAAAAAGTTCTACTCGAGAAGTGGGCGCTTCATTTTTTATTAAACAAATGAATTACGAAGTTTGATGTTTTTTTAAATAACTTCGAAAATATAAATTTTAGAACAAAACTGATTGACCATTGAAAAATTCAGAAAATTTTACAAAAAAACCTTATATAAAGAATTTTCTAAAATTTAATCTGTATCTTCTATAATTTTTTATTTATAACGCTAAAGTCACCCTTCTCACAAACATTGGCGCACTGTAAACTAGCGTGCGGCGAAGTGCACGGTTGAGTTATTTTAATGTAATTCTTTAAATAATGGATCAAATGAAATTTTACAAATTGAACCTAAAATAAGAATAACTAAACTATGTTATGGTTATAATAAAAAGAAATAAAATGTATGGGCGTAAGTACGGTGGGGGCGGAAAATGAGCCTTACATGAATTTTGTTTAAAAATGATTTAAAAATGTGTAACTAATACAATTTTTTTATAAAACCCTCAATTTTGTACAACTTACCTTTCAGGCATCGTACTAAATGATGTTTCATTCAAAAAAAATCTAAGAAATTTAATTTAAATGATATGACGTCTTAAAAAATGTATTTTTTGAAATCTTCGTAGTTTTATAGAATTACCACCACTTAAAGACGGTATTACTCAAGTTTGAAAAGATCTATTACAGTTTTATAAGTGCTTTTTTAAAGCTCAGGATGAAATCTTTAAAATGCACTAATTATTTTACTTTAGAAATGAAATAGACTATTTCTTTTTGAGAAAATTAAGAAAGATAACAAAAATGTAATACAAAAACCGAAAATTACCAGCTAAAAAAATGTTTATATAAAGTGATCAAAACTTTTTTCTGTAAAACTTACCTAAAATACATTTAATAATAAACTTCAACAATAATAAATGTTCAGCAAAAAATTTTTTTTTGGCTCCTATACAGTATGTCCGCGTAACTTGGAACCTATTGATAACTTTTTTATTATCAGTTTTACGAAAAAAAGTTATTCTTTATAAAATACTCTGCATCGCATATAATCTAAGACGCAATCATCAAATATCAAATTTAGTGAATTTTATACGAGGTATGTCAAAAAATATGAATTTCACTCAGGAGTAAAGTATCGTTAAATTTCACAATATCGAAAATTGTTATTAAGAAAAGTTGTTTGGAATTAAAAACTTTGTTTTAGTGTTTAATTACATCCTTCTAATTAAAATATTGTGAATAATAAAGGCACTTAAGAACTCTTAAGAAAAATTCATTTTTTTGACATACCTCGTATAAAATTAAAAAAGTTTAATATCTGATAGTTGTATCTTAGATTTTAGACCAGGGAGAGCATTTTATGAAGAATAACTTTTTTTCGTACAACTGATAATAAAATAGTTATCATAATTGTAATAAAATGATGATGAGTATCCGTAATTTGAGAAAAACTTGAAAAAAAAATTTCGATTATAATAATGTAATTGTATATTTAAACATAGTTTTTAATTTCAAACAACTTTTCATAATAGCATTTTTTTATATTCTGAAATATAAAGGTAATTTACTCTTTAATGAAATTCATATTTTTTACATAACTCGTATAAAATTGATAAAATTTGATATCTGATGGTTGAGTTTTAGATTTTTGACTATCCAGAGTATTTTATGAAGAATACCTTTTTTTTGTAAAATTGATAATAAAAAAGTTTTTCATGTGGTTCCTAGCTACGCAGACATACTGTATAATCGCTGCTGTATAAGAATTTTCAAATTGCAATGCCATATTCGGATTCAGTATAATCAAAAACAAAATAGATATTTTTAAAATTATTAATACAAAACAATTGTTATTGTTTAAACAATTAATAAACAATTAGCGGCCAAATCCGCGAGTAGAACTTTTTACTTTAACATGTATATATACTAACAAAAAAAGTTTTAGGAAAATATAAGCGTGTTTGAATTTTTCCGAAACAATGCATGTTTTCGTTCTAATTGCACTCCCCTCATCATCCTGAACTAATTAGACTTATCTAATATCTAATACATACAAGGGCGGATCCGAGAATTTAAAAAAATATAAATTTAAATATTGGCAGTTCAAATGTTCTTAGTTTCAAACACATATAATATGTATAAAAATAATATGTTATAAATATGTTTTCTGGACTAGAATTGAACAAAAGCAGTAACAGAAGCTTAAAGAATGACATAGGATGTTTTATAAATCAAAATATAGATAAGTGCCAATTGTTAGAACGATCTTGGCAGCCATCAAAATCCTATCAATTTCCATATTCTATACACACAAAGAATAAAAAAAGAAATGAAGCGTTACTTGGATCACCAGAACTTACAACAAAGGAGTTGGTTGGTATTTTCGAACAGTCAAAAGGGATTGTTTAACAAGTATTGAATTTTATTTTTCTAATGAAAAATATGGTCATAATAAAGGGATGACAGGCGAAAGCCTTGTCATGAAACCTTTAACATCTTTCGCCAAACTCATGGGCTAAGACGGAGCCATACAAATCCATGAAAAAACATCATATCACAAGGAGTGCGGTGAGGTTTAAGTGGATTTTCTACAAAGTTATCACAACCCGCAAAAGTCAGTCAAACCAGAAAGACTCTCAAAGGTCTAAACAGATACAAGAAAATAGAGAAAGACTACGACCAATAGTAGAGTCTATAGTGTTTTTAGGTCGACAAAATATTCCTCTAAGAGGCTGTCGTGATGATGGCCTTCTGCTTCCGGACAAAGATGCTGGACGTAGCAATGAGAGCAATTGTTAAGATTAAAAATCTCATCAGGAAATAAGACTATTCAACAACACCTATCCGCAACAACATACATTAGTAACACCAGTCAAAATCAATAATTAATAACATGTTGTGGTGAAGAAATAATTGAACAATACATGAATCAGGTTCAAAGTGCAAATTATTACTCTGTCATATATGACGAAATAACCGACGTATCCCACGTAGAACAGCTTTATCTAAATTTGAAATACATAACAACATTCGTGAAAACTTTGTCAAGTTAATTAACACGTATGAGAACATAAAAACAATTATTAGTGAAAATCATGCACAAAAAACTGCACTTGGATCCGAAGAAATGTGGATGAATCGGTAACAACTTAAATAATACTTTAATAACAATAACTTTTGAATGTCTTTATAGAACTCAAAAATGTGTAAAAAGTGCCTTCAAACTCACCATTTTAACCGTAATTTTTAAAAATTACTCACTGGCCCCCCGGTACACCTCCCCAAAAAAAGTTCATGGCCCCTCCCGAAAATCGGTCCTGGATCTGCCCTTGAATACATATTTATATATTCGAAATATGATACGAAATTGACCACAGTAATGATATTCGCAGAGATTACACAACAATCTACGATTATTTATTAAACCGAGACCCGGTATTTTTTATCAGTCTTCTGGACTCGTCAAACATGATACAAGAAATAAAAAGAAAAAGACCTATAAATAATAACAAAGAAAGAAACTTAATCACAAGCGGACCTTACAAAAAGCGGCTTTCGTATCTTTTTCGTTTGCTTTTTTTCTTATTTATATTTTTTTAAAAGACGTATTATGTTATTTCAGCTCTGCCGGGCTGTCAGCCATATTCTCATATACGAGGCAGGGAATAGAAATTCGCCTGAAGGTACGGAAATTAAAAACTATTTGAGTTATTCAACTCAGAAATCATCAGAGAAGAAGCAATATATAGCTACTATTCAAATAGAAGTACATTTAGTGCAAATGGAAGTAGATCGAGACTTTCAACTTATTTCGTAATAGGGGGGGGGTGCATATAGATTTTCACTTCGGAAAAAATCAAACAAGATAGAACTTTTTGTAATTTCATTAAGAAATGTTTAATAAACAACGTATCAAAAAGTTCTACTCGAGAAGTGGGTGCTTCATTTTTTATTAAACAAATGAACTACGAAATTAGATGTTTTTTTAAATAACTCCGAAAATATAAATTTTAGAGAAAAACTGACTGGACCATTGAAAATTCAGAAATTTTACAAGAAAAACCTTATATAAAGAATTTTCTAAAATGAAATCTGTATCTTCTATAATTTTTTATTTATAACGCCAAAGTCACCCTGCTCACAAACATTGGCGCACTGTAAACTAACGTACGGCGAAGTGCACGGTTGAGTTATTTTAATGTAATTCTTTAACTAATGGATCAAATAAAATTTTACAAATTGAACATGAAAGAAGAATAATTAAGCTATCTTATGGTTATAATAGAAAGAAATAAAATGTATGGGCATAAGTATGGTGTGGGCGGAAAGTGAACCTTACATGAATTCTGTTTAAAAATGATTTAAAAATGTGTAACTATGTAATAAAATTTTTCTTATAAAAATCTCAACTTTGCACAACTTACCTTTCAAGCATCCGACTAAATGATGTTTCGTTCAAAAAAAATCTCAAAAATCTCAAAAATTTAATTCAAAGGATTTGACGTCTCAAAAAATGTAATTTTCGAAATCATCGTAGTATTATAGAATTACCACCACTTTAAGACGGTATTACTCAAGTTTGAACAGATCTATTACAGTTTTATAAGTGCTTTTTTAAAGCTTAGGATGTGATCTTTAAAATGCACTGAATTATTTTACTTTAGAAATGAAAAAAACTATGAAAATTACCAGCTAAAAAAATGTTTGTACAAAGTGATCAAAACTTTTTTCCGTAAAACTGACCTAAAATACAGTTAATAAGCTTCAACAATAATAAATGTTCAGCAAAAAATTTCTTTTTAGCTCTTATACAGTATGTCTGCGTAACTTTTGATAACTTTTTTATTATCAGTTTTACGAAAAAAAGTTATTCTTTATAAAATACTCTGCATCGTAGAAAATCTAAGATACAATCATCAAATATCAAATTTAATTAATGTTATACGAGGTATGTTAAAAAATATGAATTTCACTCAAGAGTAAAGCATCTTTACATTTCACAATATCGAAAATTGTCATTAAGAAAAGTTGTTTGGAATTAAAAAATTCGTTTTAGTGTTCAATAACATCCTTCTAATTAAAGTACTGTGAATAAAAAAGGCACTTAACTCTTAAGAAAAATTCATATTTTTTACATACCTCGTATAAAATTTAAAAAGTTTGATATCTGATGGTTGTATCTTAGATTTAGACAAAGAATAACTTTTTTTCGTAAAAGTGATAATAAAATAGTTATAATATTTGTAATAAAATGATGAGTATCCGTAATGTGAGAAAAAATTGAATTTTTTTTTTTGATTAGAATGATGTAATTGTTTATTTAGACATAGTTTCTAATTTCAAACAAATTTTCATAATAGCATTTTTTGATATTCTGAAATATAAAGGTTCTTTACTCTTTAACGAAATTCATATTTTTGACATAACTCGTATAAAATTGATAAAATTTGATATCTGATGGTTCAGTTTTAGATTTTTGACTATCCAAAACATTTTATTAAAATAACTTTTTTTCGTAAAATTGATAATAAAAAAGTTTTCCATGTGGCTCCTAGCTACGCAGACACACTGTATAAAAGCTTCTGTATAAGAATTTTCAAATTGCAATGTCATATTCGGATTCAGCATAATCAAAAACAAAATAGAAACATATTTGATAAAAGTAAAATGATGAGTTTAACGATATTTTTAAAATTATTTATACAAAACAATTGTTATTATTTTTTTTTTATTTAGCTAATGCCTCGACAACTAATGGCCATTGGCATGGTAGGTACGGTAAATTTGTACAGTTAGGTACCTTGTGTCATGTGTAGTGTGTGTGTTGAGTAAGTGTCTTGTTACTTTGCAAAGTCGACGTCATTGTCTTTGAAAAGAGACGCTAATTGTATCCGAACGTCTGCGGTCCCTCCAATGAATACCCATCCCACAAGGACAGAAACTATTTTCATTTATTAATTTATAATAAACGAAACATTTTTGACCCTGGTGAGATTCGAACTCACGACCTTTCGGATTTTCGATCCAAAGGTTGGCGCTCTTACCACTGAGCCACGGAGGGGGTACAATAATTGTTATTGTTTAAACAATTAGCGGGCAAATCTGCGAGTAGAAATTTTTACTTTAACATGTATATAAACTAACAAAAAAAGTTATAGAAAAATATAAGCTTGTTTGAATTTTTCCGAAACAATGCATGTTTTCGTTCTAATTGCACTCCCCTATAAATAAAAGTCTGCTCATTTCTAAATTCTTACACAAAATTTTGCAAAATTATCAGTTCAAATTTAAATATTGCACAAATAGTGTAGGAAACAAAGGTTGAACCTTGCAAAATGGACACAAGTCCGGTTTTATTTTTTTTCTGGTATATCAAGGGGTGTTTATTATAAGACTAACTTTTTCTGAAAAAATTTCGCCCCGGAACCTCCATTTTCACCCCTTTAAAGGGGGTAATTTGTGGTTTTTGCGGAACGTAGCCCTTCCTGTAACTTTTACAAAAAATTTCTTTTATAGAAATATGAAGAGGACTATATTTTCTACGATTTGTTTCCAACACCATCTCTCTATCATCCACCGTTTAGCGGGGGTGGCGCCCTAAAGTTGACAAGTTTTTAAAAAAGATGTTTTTAAAAAATATATATTTTTCCCTAACTGTAACGGAAATTAAGAAGAAATCCTGCGGCAATTATTCACAAATAATTGACTGATTTTTTGGTATAGGTTTTACTTAAGAATAATTGCCCTTTTTTTAATTACAGGGTGTTACATTTTAAAAAACCTCTTTTTATACCATCTGAACCGTTTATGCTAGAGTAAAAATACTTTCAGCGATTACTCATGTACTGGTGCTATTTACAAATTTGTATAATGCACCCCCATTTTTTCCCCGGAACCACCCCAAAAAAAAGAAGAATTAATAAATAAATTGATTTTCTTGGAATCCTTCACACACAATGCCCTTTATTAATATGCTTCATACATCATTTTGTGGACGTTATTATTACCCATGCATGGACACCAAAAGCAATTTCCTAGTGCAACCCCTTAAGCAAAAAAAAAATAAATAAAATGGGGGGTTGAAAATTTTTTTTTGTTTTTTGCTTTTTGATCCATATGGGCATATGCTTCATCAATAGTGCTTTTCAAAAATATATATGGTTATTGCAACATCTCTGCGAAAACCACCCCTATCCTTGAAAATGTACTGCAGAAACTACCCCTATCCCTTGGCGAGCATGTTTTTACGATTTTCTCATTACCTATGTATTATTTTTAAACAAAACTTATACAAGGTTAAAGACCACTATTTACTCCAAAAATTATGTCCCATTCATTTTTTCGTATAAGCAACGGTTACGGCACAGTGGCGCCGTAAACCTCATATATGCTTTGGCGGGCTCCAGTTTTTGTTTTTTTTTCCTCATCTGTTCGTTTTATTGATAAAGTACTTATGCAAAATAAAACAACACAGTGTAACCTACAAATTATGACTTATGGACATTTTACATTCTTTGCTCCCCAAAGCCACAGTGGTGGCCCAAAATAAATTTTTGCATATTTTCGCCACCTACATGCATTTTATTGCATTAATGCTACCTTAACAGCACAATATTTACCCTTAGGTGGTCGCTACGCAGTCGCGGATCCAGGGAGGGGTGATGGGGGTGAACATCTCCCCCCCCCCTCTCAAACCAAGTCATATTATATTCAAAGATTATAAAAATATTCATTTATTTTTATAGAAATTTAACCAATTGGCACCCCACTCTTAACGATGCTGGATCCGCCACTGTCGCTAAAGCATAAAAAGTCATTCTTATAAAAATAATATTAATATTATATAAGTATTTCTATAAAAATAAATGAATATTTTTTAATCTTCAAATATAATATCACTTGGTTTGAGAGGGGTGGGGGTGATCGCCCCCATCACCCCTCCCTGGATACGCCACTGCTTAGCGACCACTTAGTGGTGAATATTGTGCTATTAAGGTAGCATTAACGCAATAAAATGCGTGTAGGTGGCGAAAATATGAAAAAATTTATTTTGGGCCACCACTGTAGTTTTGGGTAGCAAAGAATGTAAAATGTGCATAGGTCATGATTTGTAGGTTACACTGTGTTGTTTTATTTTACATAAGTACTTTATCAATAAAACAAACAGATGACGAAAAAATAAACAAAAACTGGAGCCCGTCAAAGCATATATGAGGTTTACGGCGCCACTGTGCCGTAACGGTTGCTTAAACGAAAAAAATGAATAGGACCTAATTTTTAGAGTAAATAGTGGTCTTTAACCTTGTATAAGTTTTGTTTAAAAAAATGAATAGGTAATGAGAAAATCGTAAAAACATGCTGGATAAGGTATAGGGGTAGTTTCTGCAGTATATTTTCAAGGATAGGGGTGGTTTGCGCAGGGATGTTGCAATAACCATATATATTTTTGAAAAGCACTATTGATGAAGCATATGCCCATATGGATCAAAAAGCAAAAAACAAAAAAAAATTTTAACCCCCCATTTTATTTATTGTTTTTGGCTACAAGGGTTGCACTAGGAAATCGCGTTTAGTGTCCATGCATGGGTAATAATAACTTGCACAAAATGATATATGAAGCATATTAATGAAGGGCATTGTGTGTTAAGGATTCCAAGAAAATCACTTTATTTATTAATTCTTCTTCTTTTTTGGGTGGTTCCGGGGAAAAAATGGGGGTGCATTATACAAATTTGTAAATAACACCAGTACATGGGTAATCGCTGAAAGTCTTTTTACTCTAGCATAAACGGTTCAGATGGTATAAAAAGGGGTTTTTTAAAATGTAACACCCTGTAATTAAAAAAAGGGCAATTACCCTTAAGTGAAACCTATACGAAAAAATCAATCATATATTTGTGAATAATCTCCGTAGCATTTCTTTTTAATTTCCGTTACAGTTAGCGAAAAATATATTTTTTCTAAAAACATCTTTTTTAAAAACTTGTCAAATTTGGGGCGCCACCCTTGCTAAACGGTGGATGATAGAGAGATGCTGTTGGAAATAAGTCGTAGAAAATATAGTCCTCTTCATATTTCTATAAAAGAAATTTTTTGTAAAAGGTACAGGAAGGGCTACGTTCTGCAAAAACCATAAATTACCCCCTTTAAAGGGGTGAAAAGGGGGGTTCCGGGGCGAAATTTTTTCAGAAAAAGTTAGTCTTATAATAAGCACCCCTTGATATGCCAGAAAAAAAATAAAACCGGACTTGTGTCCATTTTGCAAGGTTCAACCTCTGTTTCCTACACTAAAAACTGAATATGTTTTGTATGTCAATTGAATGAAGTTGAAGTGGAAAGAAAAATAAGTTAAAAGTGTGTAAAGCATTGCTCAGATGTTCTCATAAATATTTAAAAAGTTTAAAACATTTTTGAAAAACCATTCAAATGAGTGCTAAAAAATATATTGAAAGTTTGTTAATATTGTTCTGAAGCTTTTTCTGATCGGAATTTACATAAAAAGCTTAAGGAGACTGCTGGAATATACAGAAAACGAAGACCAATTATTATAGTTAATCAGGATAACCAGGTAGTGCTAGGTGAAAAAGAGAAAATTCATATACGGGAAAACTATATTTAGGAGCTCTTTCATGACGAAAGACCCATGAGTGAAGTTTATACAGACGACCAGCTGACTGGCCCTTCAATTACTAAAGAGGAAATAGAAAAGGCAATATTATATTCAAAAAACAATAAGGCACCTGGACCTGATGAAATCCCTTCAGAAATACTCAAACTACTAGATGAAAGGGGAATTTCAGCACTACATAAAATATTTAATTTTATTTATGAAACTGGTTGCTATCCTCAGCAGTGGTTGCTCTCTACATTTATTCCCCTACCCAAAAAAGTCAATGCAAAAAGATGTGAGGATCACAGACTCATTAGCCTGATGAGTCACACTTTAAAAATATTCTTAAAAATACTACATCAAAGATTATACAAAAAATGTGAATGGGACATCAGTGATTCTCAGTTTGGGTTTAGGCAAGGTTTGGGAACAAGAGAAGCAATAGTAGCAACACAGGTGTTGGTCCAAAATTGTTACGATCAGAGGAAGGACGTATTCCTGTGCTTTCTAGACTACGAGAAAGCGTTTGATCGTGTCCAACATCACAAGTTAATGCAGATCCTCAAGAAGCTTGATATAGACCAAAAAGACATAAGATGCATTGAAAACTTGTACTGGTATCAGGCAGCACAATTAAAAATAGACAATTCTATATCCAAATCCATACATATAAGAAGGGGTGTTCGGCAGGGATGTGTGCTTTCCCCTCTTTTATTTAACATTTATTCGGAAGCCATATTTCAAGAGTCTTTGGAAGATGCAGAGATGGGAATCAAAGTGAATGGAGTATTAGTCAACAACATACGATATGCTGATGATGCTGTCTTAATTTGCGACAACATAGCAGATCTTCAACAACTTGTCACTATAATCGGAGAATACAGTAAGCGAATGGGATTAGAGATTAATACCAAAAAGACCAAATTCATGATCATCTCCAGAAACTTGGATGCATTTGAAAACTCCACCATAACACTGAATACTAAGTCCATTGAGAGAGTGAGCCAATTCAAATACCTAGGAACGTGGCTTTTTGAAGACTGGGTATCGGACAGGGAAATAAAATGTCGCATTAAGCAAGCTCGACAAGCTTTCGTAAAATTCAGGAAGGTACTGAGCTGCTCAAAGTTCGACCTTACACTGAGACTAAGGTTTACTAAATGCTACGTGTGGTCGGTGCTGCTATATGGCATAGAGGGCTGGACACTCAAAACGAGGGATATAAACAGATTAGAAGCCTTCGAAATGTGGCTTTATCGCCGTATCCTAAAGATACCATGGACGGCGAAAGTCACAAATGTGGATGTCCTTAAAAGAATCAACCACGAACGTCAGCTTTTCGAAAACACCAAGAAAAGAAAAACGGCGTATTTGGGTCACATCATGCGAAACGAAAAATACCAGTTCCTTCAACTTATAATCCAGGGTAAAATTGAAGGCAAGAGAGGAATAGGACGCAAGAAAATGTCCTGGCTCCGAAACATAAGGCAATGGACAGGGATTACCGACATACAATCACTGATGCACATTGCAAGAAACAGAGAGTTAATGGAAAATGTGATCGCCAACATCCATTAGTGGATTTGCATTTGAAGAAGAAGAAGAAGCTATTTCCTTGTGGTATCTCTTTATTACTACATATTTTATTTGGGAATATAGTCGAAGCTATAGTTGAAAATTATACAGGTATACGCACCAACAAGCACATATAAAGATGAAGATATTGAAAACTTCTACGAAGAAATAACACTCGCTGTGGAAGAAAAGAAAACTAAATTGACGCTAATAATTGGAGACTTCAATGCCAAATTAGGGGGAAGAATAGACGAAGACGAACACAGAATAGGACAATATGGATACGGCAAAAGAAATAATAGAGGACATACATTAATGAACTATTTGGAGGAAAGACAACTTTTTGCTATGAACTCGTTTTTTAACAAAAAACCGCAAAGAAAATGGACATGGATAATGGATAAGTCCCAACGGCAATACTAAAAACGAAATAGATTACATCCTTACAACACAAAAAGCCATCATCAAAGATGTTACAGTACTGAATCCTTTCTCAACCGGTAGTGATCATAGACTTGTCAGAGCCAAACTCAGCATTAATAGCCAATTCGAAACAAAAACGAAAATGGAAAATAGATCGAAACTAGATATGGTAAAACTTAAGAAAGCAAAAGAGGAATATAAACAAAAAATAAGGGAAAGTATACCGGCCACTAGAGATTTGGAAAACAAAAATATCGATGAAATAAATCAGCTATTAACCGACACACTAGCGAAGGCGGGAAAAGAGGTAGCACAAACAAGAATAAAAAAGGAAAACTATATATTCCAGGAAACAAAAAACCTCATGAGCAAAATAAAAACATTAATAGAACAAGATAAGAGAAACACAGTAGATAACAAAGAGGTAAACAAAGCTATCAGAAGGAACATCAAGGAAAGTCAAAGGAGAGTACAGGAAGAAAAAATAGAAAAAACCATTGAACAAAATAAAAATATGATGTGCTTAAAACCACAGCTTGGAAGCATACAGATTAATAGTATAAAGAACAAAGAAGGCATAAAGACCAATAATATAGAAGAAATTATACAAATAACACAAGAATATTATAAAAACCTCTACAATACAAAACATAAACCAACACAAGAAATCCTTAAGCAATAACAAATAAAAATAAAAAATGTCAATTCCGACTTACAACCAGAAATCAGTAAGAATGAGATAAAAGAGCCCTCAAGGAGATGAAGAATAATAAATCGCCAGGAAAAGACGGGATAACTGTAGAAATGCTAAAAAATGGTGGGAAAACAACTAAAGAAGTTTTGTACACACTTATGACTAAAATATTAATGACAAAACAAATACCCAACACTTGGAAGGAAGCAGTAACATTGTTACTATTTAAGAAAGGAGATAAAAAGGATCTAAAGAATTACAGACCCATAACTTTACTAAATGTGATGTACAAACTATTAACCAAGATATTAACAAACAGATTAACAACTAAATTAGATGGATACCAGGCAAGAGAACAAGCCGGATTTAGAAAAAGCTTCAGTACAAGTGACCACCTTTTAACGATGAAGATATTAATCGAAAAAGCTAACGAATATCATATCCCGCTATACATGGCATTTATTAACTTCGAAAAAGCATTTGATAGTGTGGAACACTGGGCAGTAAAGAATTCCCTACAAAACAGCAGAATAGACTACAGATATACCGACTTAATTACAAATATATATGATAAGGCAACAACAACTATTAAGCTAATGAAACAAACGGAGCCTATTAAAATAAACCGAGGAGTAAGACAAGGAGATACCATCTCGCCCAAGCTATTCAACCAAGCGCTAGAAGATGTGTTGAAACAATTGCACTGGGATGGTTTGGGTATAAACATAAATGGGCAATATCTGAATCACTTACGATATGCTGATGATATTGTATTAATAGCAGAAAGAAGTGAAGAATTACAAATAATGATGGAAGAACTAGATAGAGAATCGACAAAGATAGAACTGAAGATGAATTACAGTAAAACAAAAACCATGACCAACCAACAAGAAGAACTAGTAATTACAGTGGCACAAACAAGAATAGAACAAGTAAAAGAGTATATATATCTAGGACAAATCACTAGATTAAATAAAGAAAATCAGACCGAAGAAATAAAGAGAAGAATACGGTTGGCCTGGGCATCATTCGGAAAACTGTCTTATATCCTAAAGAACAGAAAATACCCGCAATACCTAAAAACAAAAGTCTTCAATCAATGTATACTCCCTGTTTTAATATATGGCAATCAGATATGGACGTTTACAAAGAAGAATATGGAAAAAATAGCAAAGACAGAAAGAGCCATGGAAAGACAAATGCTGAACATTAAATTATCAGACAGGAAAAGAAACGAATGGATCCGTAACAAAACAAAAGTGAAAGACGTCTCTACCCAAGTAGCAAAGCTTAAATGGAAGTTCGCCGGACACACCCTACGGCAGAAGGATGAAAGATGGACTAAGATGATTATACATTGGAGAACATGGAACCACAAACGAAAAAGGAAAAGGCCACAGATGCGATGGTCAGATGACCTGAAGAAACACACTGGGTCAAAATGGATGCAAATTGCCCAAGATAGAGAGGCATGAAAGAAGGAAGAGGAGGCCTATATCCAAGGATGGATGTTTAGGGCTGATTAGATAGATAGATAGATAGTCGAAGCAATAAAGCACTGAACCTCCGAAAAAGAAAACGACAAGACAAATCTTAATAATTCTTTTTGCATTCGATTCGTGAATGCACCAAGAAACTTTGTGACCCTAGCCATGATGTGACCCCTAGCCATGATATAATATTGACAAACTGCATACAAAAATGCATACTTAAAGTATTGCTCTGAAGCTATTTCCTTGTGGCATTTTTATAATGAACTTTTTTAAATGGGAAATTAGCCACAATTTAACCAAAAAATGACTTTATTAACGTCGTTGTCAAAATACAAAATAATATTAAATAAACAAAAATTGTTGCTTAATAAAAAATTCTTCTAATAATTTATTTAATCTGAGTCCTTTATATCGGCAACTCAGGCATGTATTATAAATTTTAAAGTAGAAGACTTTAAAATGATATTGCCAATATTGATGAGTTCGTTCCTGGGACGACTTTAGTAAAAGATAGTTCATTCGATTACATGAAATCAACCCCAACTCAAGAATATCCGCCACAAAAAATCATAGCATGTGATCTGTCTTTAAAAAGACAACCAAATGCAACGAAGGCAGTAAAATTCTCGTGCTAGAGATTCCATAGTAAATTACGAGGGAAAACCAGGAAAAAACCTCGTGATACTATCCAGACATCGTAAGTATTTGGGCTTACATTTAGTTTACTCTCAAAACGAATACCAAATTCTGACTTTAATGTATATATGCTATTTTAAATTATAAATAATATTAATAATATATTAATATTATTTATATATATATATATATATATATATAAATAATACTAAAGTAATAAAATATGTTATTATTAAAATCGAGTTAGTACATATTTTATATTTTAGTATTATTTATATAATATCTATGTATTGTTAATATTATTTATAATTTAAAATAGCATACATACATTAAAGTCAGAATCTGGTATTAGTTTTGAGAGTAAACTAAATATAAGCCCAAATACTTACGATGTCGGGATAGTATCACGAGGTTTTTTCCTGATTTTCCCTCGTGATTTACTATGGAATCTCTAGCACGAGAATTTTACTGCCATCGTTGCATTTGGTTGTCTTTTTAAACACAGATCACATGCTATGATTTTTTGTGTCGGATATTCTTGAGTTGGGGTTGACTTCATGTAATTGAATGAACTATCTTTTAGTAAAGCCGTCCCAGGAACGAACTCATCAATATTGGCAATATCATTTTAAAGTCTTCTACTTTAAAATATATAATACATGCCTGAATTGCCAATATAAATGAGTCAGATTAAATAAATTATTATAAGAATTTTTTACTAAGCAACAACATTTTTGTTTATTTAATATTATTTTGTATTTTTTCAACGACACCCGACTTGGGCGTCGAAACGTTAATAATTTTTTTGGTAAAATTGTGGCTTATTTCCCATTTAAAATAGTTCATTACTTAAAGTGTATCTCAAACAGACAATAAAAAAAAATCAGAACTCGTCAATTATCGGCGGAAATGAGTTCAATTTTGTTAGTCGAGGGTTTTTGGGGTCGCTGAAAACGAATATGACGTCGTAGGTGATCTTTTGAGTACTTGGTGCCCAGGGTACCTACTGTTTACTTCGTCTTGTGAAGTTTCCCTCAAATTCATTACAAAATTAATCAAAACTCATTTCTCGGGGGGTTTTTGGGATCGCTAACGACGAATATGACATCGGAAGTGATCACCGGAATACCTGGTTCCCAGGGTACCTACTGTTTACCTCGTCTTCTAAAGTTTTTGGCAAATTCATTAAAACAGAGTCAAAAATCATTACTCAGGGGGTTTTTGGGGTCGCTGATGACGAATATGACATGGGAAGTGAACTCCGGTGTACCTGGTGCCCAGGGTACCTACTGTTTATCTCGTGACTAATGATTTTTGGTTACTTTTTTAATGAATTGGCCGAAATCTCCAGAAAACGAGGTAAACAGTAGATACCCTGGGTACCAGGTAATCCGTAGATCACTTCCGATGTCATTGTCGTCGTCAGCGACCCAAAACCCCCCGAGTAATGATTGTTCACTAATTTTTTAATGAATTTGACAAAATCTCCAAAAGACGAGGTAAACAGTAGGTACCCTGGGCAACAGGTACTCCAAAGATCACTTCCGATGTGATATTCGTTGTTCCAAGAAAGAACCTCAAGATACTATCCCGGCATGGCAAGTATTTGGTCTTATTACACATATTGTACATTTAGTTTACTCTCCAAATTAACACCAAACTTTGATTTTATATGGTATTTGAATATAAATTATGTATCCTTGATATGTTATTGACTTACTACAGTGGCAGGGAAACCATTGTTGACTGTTGACTTGAGAGAAACTATTTTAATGTTTGAGTGTCCGTTTTTAATTCCTGAATGATCTTATGGAGGCTAAAAACAACCATAGGTTGATATGTCCTTTATATGTCTATTGCAATCCTTTCTTAGTTTCATAGGCATGAGGATAAATTACAAAATCCGAAATCAATCGAATAAACAACATCATCAAAGACTTAATAAAATAAAGGATTGTCAGTACAGACTTTTCTTTCCACATCATCTACAATAAAAAATTTAAACGCAACCTGAGTAGTACGATAATGTGTAAGGTATTATAGCTCTGTGTCGCTCATTCATTGACTTCTTTCGGAAGGCATTAAGAAACTCAACAAAAATATACTGAGAGTAATATAAATACAAAACAAAAATTTTTATAACCTATTTTTGTTCAATAAGAAAATCTACGGTTTCGTTTTGATTTAAATCTGCCTCCCTCCATCCTTCGATAGTACTATTTCTAGGTCTACCTGTTGTCAAGGAGGCTCTGAGGAAGACAAATTTACACCAACACGACCGTAGTTTCTCGATATAAATTAAAACTATTTATATCGCAGTATGGTTAGAACGCCCTCTAACGGGGAATAAGTAAATGAATTTCGACTTGATTCAAGTTCTCTGTTTAACCCAGGTATGAAAATACCAAAAGGCACCGCTAGGAAAATATTCCAATTTGCGGTTCAGAGAACCTGTATGAAACGAGTCTGTGTACTCTAATACAGAGTATGGCATTAGTAAAATAAGAAAATCTATGGTTTCGTTTTGATTTAAATTCATTTCTTTTATTTTTGTTCACTTCGTAGTATAAAAGCCTCCGCTTACGTCAGGTTGATGAAAGTCAACCGATAGAAACTTCATTGAGGATCATAAGTACAAACTTTTGAAAACGCTAGTAATTATTTTTGGTATTTCTAGTTTCAGATTCATATTTTTAGATTTACGGTTTTATTTCATATTTGTCGCCATTGGCGACCACATTGAAAATCGAACAGTTACCCCTTTGAAACTAAGCAACGGAAACGAACAATAAAAAAATGTAAAATGTATCAAGTCACACAAATATACTAAGAGCTTATTACAATACAATGAGGTATTACCAGAGAACAAGGTGTGGTCCTTGTTCTCTGGTATGATCCCATTTACAATTGTTACAAGAAAGCGCCCGTCCGTCACTGAAATTCATGAATGAACGATGACCAGGGCGCATCTGTAAAAATATTAGTACATTTGGATGTTGAGAGGTGACTCATATTTTTTTGCAGAAATTGCTTGAAAATAACTCATATAATAATATTTGAGTTATCCTCCCACTCAAAAAGGTGCGGAATATTGTTTAAATAATCAAAATGTCAAAAAATGAAGGAAAAATTCGATTTTTTTCTTGGTTTTTTGATTATAACTTTAAAAGCATTCATTTTATAGAAAAGTTGTGCCGACATAAAAGTTGCGTAATTAAATTTCCTACAATATCAGATTAACTTAAAATTTTAAAAATTGTCACCCTTGTTGCAAAATAGCAATAATTTCGAAAAAACCGTAAAAAAAACAAGTATTCCCATTTTACGTTTTTCAACCATTTATGCTACACTTAGGACCTTCGTATTTCACCCAGAAAAACTTTATGATATGACAAAACAATGTTGTAAATTTCATTAAGATCGGTTTAATACATTTTGCAAAATAAATTTTGCAATCCAGCTTTCGCAAAAAAAATTCATTTTTTTCAAAATGTTGCAGGACTGAAAATAAAGAAGGCGGCAAGTTGAATTTTTTTACATATAAAAAAACACTGTACCTTTCATCTGCAATTTGCAAAATTAAAATCGGTTAACTACTACGGCGTCAGGAATTTTTTTAAATAAACATTAATTTTTGGTGATACGCGCAGGACAGCGGATACGTTCGCTCTGATTGGGCATTCCAATGGCCTTTGATAATGATTTGTCCTTTAAAATAACACTTTTTTAGCAAAAACTTTCTTTGTTCATATATTTTAACTTAGGAAATAAAAGTATATTAATTTTAAACATATGAAATTGTTTAAACAATTTTTCACAAACAATCAAATTAGTTTGATTTTTGTGGAATTAAAATATGAACATACAACAAAATAGAGAGTAAGGAAATAATATATTAGATAAAGATTGGAAGAAATTTTGGTGAAAATTAGCTTGTGTGAATCGAACACCGCTGTCCTGCGCGCAGCACCAAAAATTAGTGTTTATTTAAAAAAATTCCTGACGCCCTGGTAGTTAACCGATTTTAATTTTGCAAATTGCAAATGAAAGGTACAGCATTCTTCTATTTGTAAAAAAATTTAGCTTACTATCTGCTTTATTTTCAGTCCTGCAATATTTTGAAAAAATGAATTTTTTTGCGAAAGCTGGATTGCAAAATGTATTTTGCAAAATCTATTAAATCGATTTTTACTAAATTTACAGTATTGTTTTATCATATCATAAAGATTTTTTGGGTGAAACATGGATGTCCTAAGTGTAGCAGAAATGGTTGAAAAACGTAAAATGCCAATACTTGTTTTTTTTATGTTTTTTTCGCAATTATTGCTATTTTGCAACAAGGGTAACAACTTTAAAAAATTTTAACCAATCTTATATGGTAGGAAATTTAATTACGCAACTTTTATTTTAGTGCAACTTTTCTTGGAAGTGAATACTTTTAAATTTTAGAGTTATAATACAAAATCGAATTTTTCCTTAATTTTTTGACATTTTGATTATTTAAATAATGTTCCGGACCTTTTTGAGTGGGAGGATAACTCTATTATTATTATATGGGTTAATTCCAAGCAACTTCTGCAAAAAAATAGAGTCACCTCTCAACGTCCATCTCAAAACAGATCCGCCCTGGACTATCTTAGATCAGTTACAAAAAATATTTATATTAATTTAAGTTTTACGGTTCAGAAAATAGTTCAAAACTTCGACCTGTAAAAGTGACTAGGCCATGTTTTACCATTACTTACAGATTGTCTTTTAGAGCAACAGTAGAGTAATAAAAATTAAAACTGACTTAAAAATTTGATTGCATATCGATTTAGGTTCACATGTTACAAATATAAAGGATCTTACCTAGTTATTATATTGTGGAAGTAAATATTTCTTAAATACTTACCTGCAACAAAAGAGAAAAACTATTATATACTTTAAATACAAAAGAAATTAGGAATTAGAGAAGAAATTAAAAACTTTGCCTTAAAAAATTATTATTATAAAAATACAAATATTTGATTATTTCAAAAATGCCTGTTGTTTTTAAATTTATTTAAACTAAGTAAAAGGTAATATACAGGGTGTCCCGAAAAGATTGGTCATAAATTATACCACACATTCTGGGGTCAAAAATAGTTCGGTTCAACCTAACTTACCTTAGTACAAATGTGCTCATAAAAAAAGTTACACCCTTTGAAGTTACAAAATGAAAATGGATTTTTTTTAATAAATCGAAAAATATTAGAGATTTTTTATTGAAAATGGACATGTATCATTCTTATGGCAGGATCATCTTAAAACAAAATTATAATACCAATTATATACCAATTTGTCCACCCCATAAAAATTTTATCGGGGTTTTGTTCCCTTAAAACCCCCCAAACTTTTGTGTACGTTGCAATTAATTCATTATTGTGGTACCATTAGTTAAACACAATGTATCTAAAACTTTTTTGCCCCTTAGTATTTTTTCGATAAGCCAGTTTTTATCGAGTTGCGGCTTCTTTTTTAATATATTTACATACAAATTTTATGGGGGTTTTGTTCCTTTAAACCTCCCAAATGTTTGTGTATGTACGTTCCAATTAAACTATTTTTGTAGTACCATTAGTTAAACACAGTGTTTTTAAAACTTTTTTGCCTCTCAGTCTTTTTTTGACAAGTCACCTTTTATCGAGATGTGGCTTCTTTTTCAAAATATACCTAAAAATGTAAATTATAAATAAATTTTCAGATTATTAACAGATCTCTATAATCGTACTTAACCATATAAAAAATATGTGGTGGATTCGACAAATATTTAAAATATGTCGATAAACACTGGCTTATCGAAAAAGTACTAAGATGCAAAAAAGTTTTAAAAACATTTTTTAACTAATGGTGCCACAATAATAATTCAATTCGAACGTACACAAAAGTTTGGGGGGGGGGGGTTTAAAGAAACAAAACCCCCATAAAATTTTTATGGGGTGCACAAATTTCACTTTATAAGATGTTACTGCCATAAAGATGACACATGCCCATTTTCAATAAAAAATCTCTATATTTTTCGATATATATGAATAAAAATCGATTTTCATTTTGTAACTTCAAAGGGCTGTAACTTTTTTTGTGTGCACTATTGTATATAGGTAAGTGCGGTTCAATTAACCTATTTTTGACCCCAGAATCTGTGGTATAATTTATGACCAATCATTTCGGGACACCCAGTATAATCAAACACGGTCTTGATTATCGTATCCTACATGTTCATACAGTCCTCTACGAGAGAGAGAAATAAAGAAATAAATTTGACTATTAAAGTGCTTATTTTGAGCCCAGCATAATTTTACAAATTTTCAATTTTTTTCGGACCCTGGATTGTAAAATTATTAATCCGATCCCAACGATTAGTAGCTGTTTTAGTCGTACTATACAGTTTTTCTAGACATAATAATATATGAAGGCTCTAACTTACGTTTAGGTGGTCGAAAGAATTGAAAGGAATTTTTTCCCAATTAAGAGCACACGGTAGCGATCAATAGGTAGCAACAAATGTGGTCCAAGATTGCGAAAGTTCTGCGAACTTTCAAAAATGAGGCAACAGTGTGTCGGTAATTCGACACTGACAGTGACGTTTATGCTATTAAAAATCATTGTTTATATAGGGAGATAGTTGGTCAGCCCAATAGGTAAATATGTTTGATTCAAATTGAGACAGTCACCAGATGTCCCCACAATTTCTGTCAGGGTCGCAACGTCAAAATGCATAGACACCAAGTTGGAAACGATCCTGTTCATAACACCCCAACTCGCATAAATATTTTATTTAAGAAAAATAAATATATAGAAGAGTATATTTAGAAATTGAATTAATGATGTCATGCTACTATACATTATTATATAATAGCACGACATCATTAATTTAATTTCTAAATGTATTCTTCCATACACATTTATTTTTCCTAATATGTATTGTATGCGAGTTGGGGTGTTATGAATAGGATCGTATCCAACTTGGTGTCTATGCATTTTGACGTTGCGACCCTGACAGAAATTGTGGGGACATCTGGTGACTGTCTCAATTTGAATCAAACAAATTTTCCTATTGGGCTGACCACCTATCCCTATATAAACAATGTCAAAAACAATAATTTTTATACACATAGGAGCGAAATGTTGCCAAGTCAGTGATGTTCGATTTCTTATTATAAATAAATCAATTTTTAGTAGTTCCAATGTGACACAAAATCTAGGCACGGGATAAAAAAGTTTATTTGAAGAAAGTGTATTTTTTGTCTTTCTTAATGGCGGTACAGGCTCCTTTTTTCAATATTTTATTTAGTTATAGAGTAATTTCCACATACTAACATATTTCTCAAAGGAAGACCTCAAATGCGCTGGAGCGATGACATCAAAAGAGTCGCAGGACCAATGTGGAAACGCCTCACACACAACAGAGATGAATGGCGAGAAATGGGAGAGGCTTTTATTCGACATTTTGAATAGAAACAAAGGCTATAAAAAAACATATTTCTGAAATTGGGCTCTGTACTGCCATTCTTTATTATATTACGAATATGTGTGCCAAATATCTCGAAAAAATATTCAAAATTAGACCGCTATCTTTGAACGCGTTTGTTGCTACCTGTTGATCGCTACTGTTTGCTCTTAAGAGGAAACAGTAGCGATCAACAGGTAGCGAAAACGCGTTCCAAGATTGCGGCTGTAATTTTGAATATTTTTTCGAGATATTTGGCACACGTATTCGTAATACAATAAAGAATGGCGGTACAGAGCCCAATTTGAAAAATATATTAATAAGTGGAAATTACTCTGTAATTAAATACAATATTAAAAAAACGAGCCTGCACCGCCATTAAGAAGAACAAAAAAATACACTTTCTTCAAATAAACTTTTTTATCCCATGCCTAGATTTTGTGTCATTTTGGAACTACTAAAACTTTTTATTTCATTAGTAGTTCCAAAATGACACAAAATCTAGGCATCGGATAAAAAAGTTTATTTGAAGAAAGTGTATTTTTTTGTTCTTCTTAATGGCGGTACAGGCTCGTTTTTTTAATATTGTATTTAATTACAGAGTAATTTCCACATATTAATATATTTTTCAAATTGGGCTCTGTACCGCCATTCTTTATTATATTACGAATACGTGTGCCAAATATCTCGAAAAAATATTCAAAATTACAGCCGCAATCTTGGAACGCGTTTTGGCTACCTGTTGATCGCTACTGTATTAATTTTACCTTGTATTGCTACTTGTATTAATTTTGTATTAATTAGGCTACCTGAAAGAATTGCTATTTTTCAAATAATAAACTCAAATTATCAAAGCTAGCCAAATATTATGTAAAATTGAGAAACGAAACTTTGACCTACTATAATTTTGTTTTTGAGCCCTATCTCTCGAGTTATAGGTACAAAAGACAAAAATTTTCAAATTTTTTCCAATTTTGTAAACTAAAAAAGGAAGTACAAGCTTTTCGACTGACGCATATCGTGATTATAGGGCTTTTCATTCACAGTCATTTGCTTCTGTCATATGTCGTATACTCCGTGTATATTAATATTATACACAGATTATACAACATATGACAGAAGCTCGAAACAAATGACAATCGATGAAACGCCCTATTGATACAAGGTACAACCTAAAGTGATTCCAACAAAAAAATAGACTCCTATGGAGATTGTCCCATCAAAACAGATCTCGCGTACTCGCGTGGTCTAAAAGTAGTGATGCATCCCTCGTATATCTATTCTCATCGTTACATAACGCTTTTCAGAACCGTAGAATTTCGAACACATGATAGTTACGTAATGATGTCATCGCTAACTTTTTGTTCATATCCTTTCCTAGAAACCAATTTAAAAAATTTAGTCGTAATGACTGGTTGTCGACGGGTTCACTAAGCGAAAAGGTTAATAGAGTAACCTGAGCCTGCTTCAAAGGAAGCAACATTGTAAAAAATGGGTCCGCCAAACAACTTTTATTTTTAATTATAGTTTTTAAATAACGTGTAAGTGTAGTTGGAAACAAAGACGATCGATATGGATATGATATACATACGTATAAATAATAGTAATTTACGTAACGAGCTCCGAAAGTTATATTTTACGGGATGAGTAGGAAGTTTCCATGACGAACCGAAGGCTTATCTTGGACTCCTGCAAATCCCGTAAAATCACTTTTAGATCGTGTTATGTACAATTTATTTTGCAAGCGTTTATTGTGTTAAAAAGTATCTGAATGTGAATGGATACATTACTTATGAACTTCTTATTATAAATTACATACAGTAGGAAAAATGAAAGATTAGCCATGAACGATCACATCAATCACATATTTTGTATTTGCTGTCTTTTTTCCATAAATAATAAACGAGAGAGAGAAATTATTAATAATCTGAATAATAAGTGATTGTGATTGATATGATCGTTCATGGGTAATCTTTCATTTTTCCGACTGTACCTACATATGTATAACATAATAATAATTGCTTCGTCAATACGTTACTTGTGACTATGCCAAAGTTTTTGATTGTGTAAATCACGATATTTTGATATAAAAAACTAAATTTCTACGGAATTCGAGGTATTTCTTTTAAATGATTTCAATCTTACTTGGATAATAGGAAACAACTGGTTAAAGCCAGTGGCGGCTAGTCAGGGTCGGCAGGGTCGGCAGTGCCGACCCACACATTTATGGACACATTATAGATTTTTTAAATATTTAATTTAATCAGAGTTGATGATATTCGTTTCTGTGAAATAAAAAAATATCTGTGAGATAATACAGACTAAATTTTATGTATTGTTTTTAAAAGAATTCGATCGATCCCATATGTTAAGTGATTCCTGTGCACTGTGCGTAAGAGACTTTTCAAAAATGATCCTATAGCCATGCACCCGATTGCGATTGTGTTTTCGGCAAGCCGTACCCAGATTGACGATTTGCTTGCAATAAGAAGCTATGGAATATTAGCCGATAGGCAACCAATTATACATTTACCGTATTTAATTGAATGGCAAGTACGGCATATTTATACTAATCTGCCGAGCGGTGAGGAAGTAGGTAAATAGGTAGTTTTACGTCGTTTAATGATTGATATTGTAGGTTTTTTCTTTAAGTTGTTAGGAATTACCATTTAGGGGACAGGATGAATCGGAGGATTCGTTACATCAAGTTAATTATAGAGAACAAATAAAATTGTTTAACAAATTTTCTAATTTACTTTCTGACTCGGAAGACATTACGGGCCGGTTGTTCTAACGCTAATCAAAAATAATCATTATCAAATATTTAATTACTGTCACAACTGTCAATGTCAACTTTGATTGGGTTGCTGAAAACATAATTATTGATTACAATTATGAAATTAGTTAATCAATTATGTTAATAATTGTTATGTTAATTGATTAACTAATGTCATAATCACAATTAATTATGTTTTCAGTAACCCAACCAAAGTTGACATTGACAGTAATTAAATATTTGATAGTGATCACTGTTGATTAGCGTTCGAACAACCGGCCCTTAGCGGCGTACCTAAAACTGCACAGAATGAAAGAATCAATTAGTTGTTACATTTTGATGCTTTTCAGCAGAAATAGACGTAACTACTGATAGAAGTAACATGTCATTTACAAGTATCAATTGTTCTTCGATACGCGTCACGTCTAATATTTATGAGAGGTTTTTAGGTTTTCAGACGTGAGTAGAAGCCATAAGACAGAATATATTTTTGGTGTTTTAAAGGACATATTAAAATTTTTTGATATCAAAAATGAATTGGTAAGGCAAATTTATGACGGCGCTGCCTTGATGTCCGGTGAATTTTATGGTCTCCAGGCAAAAGTTAAAACTATTGCACCAGGCAAAACTATTATTTACTCACTGTTATAAGTCATTGACCTCTTTGACGATTCAAAATTTAAAAGTTACGCCAAAGAATTTTCAAAATATCTATTAGACAAATTCATTAAAAATTATCCATCATTCTTTAATCAAATAAAATAAGAAAATGGATTATAGTCGGTTCGCTAAACTCAGACGCAACTGGATAGATATTTTAGTCGATATTTTTTTTGTTTTTTGCCAATTTTGCAAAAATTGTCAAAATTACTAAATATTTAGTGATTATTAACTATTTAAAAATTATTTTTTGCCAATTTTGCTAAAATTGGCAAAATTACCGACTAAAATATCTAGAAAGTTGCGTCTGAGTTTAGCGAACAGACTATACCAGGTTTATATGCTGATCTAAATATTTTCGGAAGGTGAGATAAGTTACAAAATATGTATAATTTTATATACTGCAATTCATTAGGTACAACAAACATTCCCGAAATTAATAAATTATTGTGCTCAAATGTGGGCCAATCCTGCCTCAAATGAACGGGATTTCTCTTGTCTCAAAAGAGTGAAAACGTATTGTCGAAACACCATGAAACAAGAGAGAATGTCAAACTTGTCTCAAATGTCAATAGAAAAAAACTTTTAAAATCTCTCCAAAACAATAATAAATTTTACAATGACGTTATAACCCATTTTCCTACTTCGAAACAACATAGACTAAATATACTTAATTTATAAACAGGTTTAGGTTCTAAATTTATAGGAAAAAAAACAAAAATAAAAAAAACAAAAACCAAAAAGCATGAAATTGAAGCCTTTTAATTAGATGGCATACCCATGATACCGCATGACCGCAAGTTCGTAATGGTTCGTAATTATTCGTAATGTCTGATTAGTTTGAATTATTGTTTGCGGTTGTAAGCTAAGTGTGTTTTATATTTTATCTTTGACAGGTATTATGACATGAATCTAGACACTAATTTTTTTTTCGAATACATTGAAGTTTAATGTTATTTTGCTAATTGAATAATTTCATCATACAAATCCCATTTAACTTTAAAAAGAATTCAAATTCAACTTCCGGTCTCCAGTTACGTCATCATGTGAGAACTCGGACGTATTTGCGCTACGGGAAGATACTATCTCGTAATTTATAGTATCATGGGCATACCTATCTGAGGAGACAAAACCTTGCCGACCCTGTCCCTAAAGCCACGAGCCGCCACTGGTTAAAGCTAATGATACAAAGTATAGTCTCAAAAACATATGTGGAGTACCAGAATGTTCAGTAAACTCTACTGTTCCTTATCTTTATTAATCAAATCACTAGTTTAAAAATCGATGGAAATTTTTTTCTTTCTGCTGCTGATAACAGTATTACTTGAAGCAACTCAAATATTGCAACTCTTCATGCTACTATAACTTCTGATCGACTCAAAATAAAAACCTAATCCAATTCTAATTGACTCTCTTTTAACGTAGATAAAACAGTATCAGTATCGTATAAAGGAGCTCTTCAACCCTTACCTTCTAATACCAGATGAGTACCGTTGATTCTGTAAAATTTCTTGGCATTATTTTGGATAGCAACCTTAAATGGTCCCTTAATATCGATGTGTTAAGTAAGAAACTATCTTCAGCTTGCCATGCAATAAGATCTGTTTCGAAGAAAATCAATTCAGCCTCTTCCAAAATAACATATTTTTCTTTCTTCGAGTCGCATCTTCGATATGGTCTTCCTTTTTGGGGTTCTGGTAGTTGCCCAATCCGATTTATTATTAAATTACAAAAAAGAGCAATGATGTATCTATTTGTGGCATCAGAAGAATAACACATTGCAGAATCTACTTCAAAGATCAAGGGATTTTTAACACTTCCTTCTTTATATATTTTAGTGGCTTTCACGTCATTCAATCGACATTTCTACTTTTTGCCACATTTCATCCAATCATCTGTGGGCTGTATTCTGTATTCTCCCCATCTCATTTTTTTGAAGCAACTTAAAGAACCGTAACCATAAATTTGCCTTGTTTAATACGCTTTTTTAAAAGACATTTTAAAACATGTTTCGTGTCATTAAGATTCCTTTCACCCCCTCGGCCCTCTACATTACCATTTTTATTTATGTCCTCTTCGGTAACGGTCTTTTTCCGCACATTAATTATTTGTAATTATCACAAAGTGAAAATGACTATTTTTTAATATTAGTGTACGAAGTTTTTACCCTCACAACAGCCATTAGTAGGACAACTCAGCATTTTTACGATTCGGGGTGATTCATATAAATTCCTAGCACAGGGTTGGTCCACAAAATTATAAAATATTTTGACGTCATTTCTATAATAAACATTATAAATGAAGTGCTATTGGCAAAAAGGAATCGCTGCATAACAATTACATTATTGAATTTTCCGGAAAATAAATGTTAACATTATCTCTTCGCTCCATCCCTGACCCACATACAATAAAAAATTGGCAAATATTTCACCTTCATTTTTCAACGTAGTCTCCATTAGAGCTGCCGCAGACTGCATACTCCTTATCGGCCGATAGTTTGGTCGGTGTCTTAATCAGTACAGAGAGGTATGCATAGGCGTAACCAGGATGACCCTAAGGGGGGGTTACAACTACTGGAAGGTCTCTGAGGGCTATGGTGTTAAGCGTATAGAGCTCAAAGTACTTACCAATGGGGGGGGGGTTATAACCCCCAAAACCCCCCCTGGTTACGCCTATGTTAACCGTAGACAAGGCATACTGGGCAGAAAAGCTTAACGCGCGGCAATCGATCGGTGGTCAATCTATCTCTTTTTACTAATCGATACCGCTCATATGACGGACAAAGATGGCTAGACCACTCAAAATGAATATTGACCAATGGCGTCCTTGATATCGGCGTTACATCTCGATGCACAGAGCGGCCCATAGCTAGCCTAAACTACAGGTTAATATATCTATGGTAGCCGTCGTTATTTGAAGAGACCATCGTATTAAATGTGGCAATACTGTCGAGCTGTCAAATAGAGGGCCTATTTATAGATATAATAATGGAAGTGTGGAAGAATGTTAAAAGAGTTTGAATTTGAAGCCATTGGTCTTGTTATTTTTATCAGTTATGTATTATTATTTTCTCTCCTATTCATGGGCCTTAGCACCATCTGTGTCATATATTTTGGAAGCCCTGGAATTTTTTGGAAAATCACTTTCTCTGAGGTATGTATAATGTATATGCGCACATTATACCTACCGATTCAGTATCGGCCGACAAAAAAGTTTGATGGGCTTCTGGATTGCTTTCAAACTAATCTGTCGGCCAACTATCGGCCGACCGCGACGTTTTAATCAGTGTTGGCTAACTTGCACTTGCGCACACACAACGATGGTTTATCGGCCGATAGTTCAAGTCTCCTTGAGTTTTGGTGTTCGATACTCGTGCCGTGAGAATATTTTTTGAATATTTTTGGGAAAAAATGGCATCGTCTAATTAACAATCGTTAATTATAGAATCTTGCGTGGTCCAATTAGCATGACTAGTTCATTGAAGCTGGCTATGAGCATCCGATAAATAGAAAAACTTTTTTAGGTAATCAAATAATTTAGAATACATTGTGTAGAATTTTCCACTAAGTAATCTATTACATCATTAACAGCTATTGCATCCGTCGTCGGAAGTAATCCCTTAGGTGTATCATTCATTTGTGTTTCATTAGGTGTATCAAACATTTCTGTTTGTGGTTTGTTGCATCCATTCGTGGCCAGCCATTTGCTTGATGTCATCAGTCCATCTTATTTGAGGTCTGCCTCTACTCCTTTTGCTTATGCTTGGTCGCCATTCAAGAATATGCTTCGTCCAACGGTTCTGTTACTTCTCTTCTCTTCGTCCATATCTGTTACTTTTGATCGTCTTCTTATTTCTTCCACAGTGAATTGGATGCACTCAATATCCTCGGAATCTCTTCTTGGTTTTCCTCCTCCGTTGTATGAGAGCGGTGATAACATTTCTGGATAATTTTTACATTGTGCGACCACACTTTAACAGTCAAATACGAACTTAAGCACTAAATCGTTCTGAGAATAATCGGTCGGCTGTTGCTAGTCTGCGCACTCTTCACCAACCCAACTGTTTAGTTGGATTAGTATGCGCACTAACAGCTCAACCCGACCAAACTATCGGCCGATAAAAAATCTGCAGTCTGCGGGGGCTCTTAATGATATCATATACTAGAATAAATCGTATATCGTATATCGGCAGTCGAGTATCTACCAGTGCGCGGGCGAGACGTTTGGCAACACTGATCTCCGTAAGCGTAACGTTCTATTCTTAACGTGAAATAAACCATAGAAAAGATAGATACAAGACTAGATACAATGTATAAACTTTGTAAATCACGATATGGGATTTACAATGTATCTACATTGTAAATCATGATTTATTGTGCATCCTTATTGTGATTGTAGTATAGAAATAAACAAACCAAGACACTTGAATGTGACGAAGAGCACTCAAAAATCATCGTTTACAATGTATATATGCAAATCATGATTTACAAAGTTTATACATTGTAAATTATGATTCGGGAGTGCTCCTCATAACATCAGTAAAGATGCACTAATAGAAATAAACAAACCAAGCCACGCTGAATGTTACGATGTTACGAGGAGCACTCCCCGATCATGATTTACAATGTATAATATTTGTAATTCATGATTTGGGATTATTAACATATCCTAATCTTAATACAGCGTTGAAGATCTGTGTTAACAAGAGGAGAGCATTTTGTGGTAGTAGACACAAGACATATTATTATACAGTATCAGCTCATAACCAGGAGCTTTATTTTTATTAGTATTGAGTATATCGAGGGGTTCGAGCGAAAACCCGATAAATACAAAAATTATGAAATCCGGTATTTTTATTTCTGCTGTAGTAAAAACACGTCTCCTACCACTGGTAAATGTTATTATTTGATATTAACATTTTTAAGCACAATAACTAATAAAAACCAAACATGGTAAAAACCGTTAACTCATATTTTCAAATAACACCAACCCGATATATAACTTTACTGATAAAAATACTTTGTTGAAAATATATTTATAATATGAGAATCTGGTAGAATCAGTTATCTCCTTTTTCCTGTGTAAAATTACTTGCGAAAATCCGATAAAGAATTTTAGAATATGATAGTTTATTAAATTTCATCACACTTTTTTCCTGGGAAAACCCAGTAAAAGATGGCGTAAATTGACAATTGAATATTACGAACACAAAATAGCCATTAGAATGGGGCTATATTTATAATGAAAAACAAACTCAGAGCTTCCAAGGTACCACAGCAAATCAATTGTAGTAAATTTAAATTTAAGTGTACTAAAAAGTTGTCTGAAGACTATTGAAACTCTGCAGAAATTACTGGAGTCTAGAAGTAGTAGTTTAGTCTAGAAAATTTTTTATTTTGTACAATATAACTGTTAAACTAATTACTAAAACTTAACAATTCAACAACTAGGATATTTTCCACAACAAATGCAAATGGGACCACATCCTGCATTACAAATTCAGCAAAATTTCGCTCCAAGCCAGCCAAACCAGCCAATGCAGTTATATCAACCTCAATACCAGTATTCAGTCCAAAGTACATTACCACAATATCAACCCCCAACCACATCCAAAGCAAATGATGAAGAATGGCAAATAGTTCCAAATAAAAAGCGTGGGAGAACCAGTCCGGAACAACATAACTTAAACAAACCAAAATAGATAACTACTGGCTCAACACACTAACAGCAAATAAATTTAATGTATTAATTAATGAAGAGACACAAGAGGCAGAAACTGAAGAGGAAAAAAACAGGAAGAGAAGCCCCCACCAATATTTATTGCCGGTGTTAAAAACATCCAACCATTAAACGAACTACTAAACACTATAGCCGTAGCCAAAGATAAACATTTAATCAGAGTGTTGAATGTAGAACAAGTCAAGGTACAGGCCCAAACAATTGAAATATACGACAGTATAATAAAAGCACTTGATGAGAAAAAAACCGAATATCATACATATCGTAAGAAGCAAGATAAACCCTTTAGAGTAGTGATTCGCCATCTTCATTCGACAGTGAATATACAAGAAATCAAAAAGAAATAGAGAGCCAAGGACATATAGATCTACAAATAACGAATATACTGCAAAGAATTACAAAAGAACCCCTACCACTATTTTTTGTGGACTTTTGTGGACAAAAATGCAAGAAAATAATAAAGAAATTTATAAGATGGAATATTTACTCAACGCAAAAATTGATGTCGAAGCCCCAAGGCTAAAAAGAGAATTAGTACAATGTACCAGATGTCAAAGATATGGTCACACAAAAAATTTCTGCTATCATCAATACAGGTGTGTAAAATGTGCTCTAAATCACAAAACAGCTGATTGCCCTAACAAAATTAGATCTGATCTAATAAAGTGTGTACTTTGCGGTAATAACCACCCAGCGAATTACAGAGGATGCAGTGTACATAAACAACTGCAAGAAGCAAGATTTCCAACCTTAAGAACGAAAGAGTCACCGAATCAACTACAAAACCAACAGCTACCAGTGGCTACAACAAATATAAGTACAACACAAAGATGCTCAAATGGTAAATACCAACCAACAAGATATTACAATGGTCACTCAGGCAAATGACATGCAGGAGTTAAAGAATATGATAAAAGGGCTTATGGAACAAATGGGCACCATGCTAAACTTATTAACAACACTTGTCTCAAAAATGAACTAATGGCTAATACACTAAAATTTGCCATATGAAATGCTAATGGCTTGACACAACACAAACATGAGTTGTATGCATTTATAGTTAATCACCAATTAGACATAATACTGATTTCAGAAACACATTTCACGAAAAAAAATTTTTATAAAATTTCACAACTATAAAATATATCACACAACACATCCAGATGGAACTGCACATGGTGGGACAGCAATCATTATAAGAAACAACATCAAACATTACCAGACAACTCACTATCAAAAAGCACATATTCAGGCCACAAATGTAGTTGTAGAAGACTGGACAGGACCTATAACTTTTTCAGCTATATATTGTCCACCAAAACATTCAATTAAACAACCAGAATTTAAAACTTTTTTTGATACACTTGGACCTAGATTTATTTGTGGCGGAGACTACAATTCAAAACATCTAATGTGGGGATCTAGACTTATTAATACCAAAGGCCGTGAACTACAAAAAGAAATACTAATAGATAATCTGAACATAGTAACCACAAGGGAGCCAACATACTGGCCTACAGACCCTGCGAAAATTCCAGATCTCCTCGATTTTGCTATAGTGAGAGGAATAAATGAAAAATACTTTAAACCAAAGTCTTGTTACGATTTATCCTCTGACCATTCACCTGTTATCATAACTGTAAGCAAAAACATAACAAAAATAGAAAGGAGCTGTATATTACACAACAACAAAACAAATTGGGAGTTATTTTAGATATCAAGTAAATAAACCAATCAATTTAGACATCCCACTAAAGACCGATAAACAAATCGAACAAGCAGTAGAACATTTTAACACAGTTTTACAGGAAGCAGCATGGAACTCAACACCATTACCTACAAATCGACATATGAACAAACACTGTTCCAATACAATACATGAAAAAATAATTGAGAAAAGAAGACTCAGAAAACAATGGCAATTATCAGGATCACCTCAAAGTAAAACAAACCTCAATAAAGCACAAAAAGACCTAAAAAAATTGATAATAGCAGAAAAAAATGCAAGCTTTCAGGAATACCTACAAAAACTAGATGCAACTCAAGCCACTGACTACTCGTTATGGAAGGCTACAAGGACTCTACGAAGGCAGAACTATACAGTCCCACCACTAAGAACACAAACACGACAATGGGCGAGAAGTCCTCTAGAAAAGGCCGAAACATTTGCGACACACCTTAAAAAAGTCTTTACACCAAATGAGGGAAATTACTCACTACAAACTGAAGATGAAATTATTTCGATACTCACAAAATCTTATCAACTAGAACTTCCTGAAAAAGGATTCACAAAAAATGAGGTAAAAAATATTATACAACACAACATCGATCCAAAAAAGGCTCCAGGATACGACCTGATTACAGGAAAAACCCTTCAGCAACTCCCAGAAAAAGGCTTCCAATTTCTGACACAGTTATTTAACTCTATAATGAGACTAGGTCATTTCCCATCACAATGGAAACTAGCACAAATAACAATGATACTAAAGCCAGGAAAAGAACCAGAAAGTGTACAGTGCTACCGTCCTATTAGTCTTCTTCCAGTGGTATCCAAAGTTTTTGAAAAGCTGACACTAAGCTAATGTCTATACTAGAAAACAAAAAACTAATACCACCACACCAATTTGGGTTTATAAAACAACATTTAACAATACAACAGGTACATAGAATTGTAGAGAGAATCAACGATGATCAAAGGTACTGCTCGGCGGTATTTCTGGACGTAAGTCAGGCATTTGATAAAGTCTGGCATAAAGGCCTATTATCTAAACTAAAACAGAATTTACCTACAAATTACTATATACTCTTAAAGTCATATATCACCAACAGAAACTTCCAGGTAAAGTATGAGAATGAATACACAAACATACAACAAATTCTCGCTGGGGTGCCCCAAGGAAGTGTACTAGGACCTATATTATACCTTATATTCACTGCTGACTTACCGATAGATACACATATCACTACAGCCACATTTGCGGATGATACGGCAATACTATCATCGAACAAAAATCCCAAAATAGCCTCAGAAATCTTACAAAATAATCTAAATAAAATTCAACAATGGATGACAAAATGGAGAGTCAAAATTAATGAAAACAAATCGCTACACCTAACATTTACCACGCGTAGGGAAACATGTCCGGCTGTATACTTAAACAGTAAAGGAATCCCACAAGGGGATGAAGTCAAATATCTAGGTATGTACTTGGACAGAAGATTAAACTGGCGGAAGCATATATTTACTAAACGAAAACAACTGGGTCATAAGTTAAGAACCATATATTGGCTGTTGGGCAAAAAATCAAAACTATCAACTGAAAATAAAATATTAATCTACAAATCCATCCTAAAACCAGTGTGGACTTATGGGGAACCGCTGCACATTCCAACATTGAAATCATACAAAGATTTCAGTCCAAAATATTGAGATCAATACTAGGAGTTCCATGGTTCATAACCAATGAAGCCATCCATCGGGACGCCGGACTACCATACGTCAAAGATGACATCAAAAAGTGCGCGAAAAAACATACAGAGAAACTTAAAGTGCATCCAAACGTGTTAGCAAAAAATTTAGTGAATAAACCGCGCACTGTTCGTAGGTTAAAACGAAAAGGTCCGTTAGAGTTAAGTGAACAATAGGTACTAAATCAATGTGTATAAGTTTATGTCAGAAATAGTCAGTGTTGAAAAAGTTTTAAGTTTTAAAAAAGGGGTGCATCACTGGATGCCTCCCTACATGTCATTCCTAATTATTGTCAGTCCTATTACTTATTGTCTGTTATCTACCTAAACATTTAGGTTTAGATTGTATAGATAGATTGTAATAAATGTGGGGTTAATAAAAAAAAACTAATTAGGACTAGACTTGTCCCTAAAACTTCACAAACAAAGGAACGAACATTTAGTAAGACATGTTTCTTTCCACTAGCTTACCATGAATGAATTCCAGTATGTCAAAAGTATTTTAAAAAACGCTGTGTATATTATCAAATGATATAATAAATGCTGTAGCTAACAGTGATTCTATACTGGATGATATTCTAAAGAGGACAATAGCGGAAAACGGTAACCAGTTAATAAAAATATCAGAAGATGTTGGTTTGAATTAAAAAAAACTCCTACTCTACGCCCTAAAAGGCCAAAACAAATTTCATCCCAAAAAGCAACCATAGACTTACCAACTCCGGGCAATTTATCAAAGTTGTATAAAAGTACCTTTCCAATAAGTGAAGCAAAGAAAACCAATTTGATAAAGATGTGCCAAGTAAATATTTTCCAGAAGAGGTGCATGCTTGAATAACAAATTTAAAAACCGGTAATTATATCGTATAGTAGATCGTAATAGTAGATCGAATTCCAGACGTAATGATGTGAAAAGAATCGGAAGAAGGCATATTTTACCTTTTAATTTTCTAAAAAGAATGCAGATTAATTTACTCTTGTTGGAATAATATACAATTAACTTTTATTTTATAATTAAAAAAAAATCAAAATAAAAACCAATAAAGTCAAATGTTATACTCATTCAACGAGGTAAAACCCGATAAATATCACGTTTTTTTGTAAAGACGTTTTTATAAATTAAACTTAATAGTTATTTATGATATAAGTGTTAAAAGTACACGTTTAAGGCACGCATGTGAAAGTTTGCAGAATGAGCGATAGCGAGTTCTGCAATTCACATGAGTGCCTTAAAAATGTACTTTTTAACACGCATATCATACAATATTTTTTCTACAAATGTAATTACAGGACAATATCTACAAAAGCTTTTACTTGAACTTGACTGACATTTCATTTTTATGTTTTTTTGACATTACATCAAAATTGTCTATACGGTCAATACGAACTGCAGTGCCTTAAAAATATTTTAAAGCACTAGTGCCTTAAAGTAGCATTTTTAACGCTCGTATGGAGTGCTAAAAATTGCATTTTTAACACGGTTGTAGAAAAAATAAATTATTCTAACCAAAATATTAAATTCTCTACTATTTGGCTGTAACAAATATTTGATAAAACTTCCTATGACGATTTTAAATCTTCTTCAAACTTCCTAAAATCTTTAATCGCGATTATCTCTAAACAATGGTTTTGTTAGTTTTCGGGTTCTCGCTCGAACCTCTCGATATTAAGAATCATCTGGTATGGCCAGTCCAAATATCTGTGATTGTGTTCATCTCCTTTAGGTTGTAACAGGAAATGTAGTAGGCTTATGTTCGTGGAATGGCCCATAGTCAAACCAATGGGCGCCGTAAATTATCGCGCCGTAAAAAATCGCCCGTGTGGCCAAAGCCTAAGGCTACGGCTCCACGGGCTGGAAATTGACGCTAGCAGTAGCCGCAAAACGAACTTAAGGTTCCGCAGAACGGAATAGGAATAGCCGAACTGTACCGACTACAGGACTTGTGCGTAGTCGGTTCAGTTCGGCTATTCCTATTCCGTTCCGTGGAACCTTAAGTTCGTTTTGCGGCTACTGCTAGCGTCAATTTCCAGCCCGTGGAGCCGTAGCCTAAGTGCATATTCAGAGGAGCTTCTTGGCGGATATCAAAGTGGTTTTAGACCTGGTCGATCAACAACAGACCAGATCTTTGTACTAAGGCAAATACTAGAAGAAACCAATGAATTCATTATCGACACATACCATATTTTCGTAGATTTTGAATCCGCGTATGATAGTGTCCTAATAAATAAATTGTATAAAGCTATGGATAAATTCCACATCCCCGATAAACTGATAAGATTGGTTAAAGCTACAATGCATAAAGTTGTTTACAAAGTCGAAATAGAGGGCGAATAATCACAGGTGTTTGAAACGCATGTCGGGCTGTGACAGAGAGATGCGCTGGCGTATCTCCTTTTCAGCATAGCTCTGGAAAAGGCGGTCAGAGATGCCCGAATAGACAACATTATTGAATAGATATTTATTTTCATCTTTTTCGTCTGGGGGGGGGGGGGTCACGACTCCCGTGACATCCTCCTTGGATCCGCCACTAATGTGGACCTAATTGCCCGCACAACACGCAAGCTAGAAGAAATGGGACATCTTGGATATTAAAGCACCCTATGTAACGCACAGCTGAATGTGGCTAAATTTTTATGTTTGTGCGTCACAGTGTTGCCATGCTGTTTTCTATATATTTCTTTCATAATTTCAATCAATGTTAAATGTACCTACAAGAATAATAGTATAATAACATTTACTTCTCCGTCATTATACTAGGTACAACATATTAGAACATACCTAAAATACACAAAAATATACATTTCACACACAAATATAATATCACAAAAAATTGTAACGTGATAGTATGAAAAAATAGAGGATACGGCAACGGTGTTACATGTGACGGTCGGATCCAATGCCAATATCTACACAGACATATTAGGGTGCGCTAATATCCAAGATGTCCAAGAAATGTATACCACCTTCTCAAATGCCTCAAAAAATATGGGCCTGTCAGTAAACGAAGAGAAAACTAACATGATGGCATCAACACCCAACAATGGAGCCAGAAATATCGGTCACCAATTCAAGGTTAAATCTACCTTTAAAGTGGTAAACAAATTCATATACTTTTGCTGCCTGATCACTAATGAGAACATAATGACTGAAGAAATCAAACGAAGGATAATCCTAGCAAAAAAATGCTATTTTGGACTGATTAGACATATGAGAAGCAGAAACTTAAGTCAAACAACAAAAATAACCATATACAAAACCCTTATACAACCAGTGTTGACATGGATCGGAGACATGGACCATCTCCAAGGCAGATGAAAACCTTCTGTTTATATTTGAACAAAGGATCCTGAGAGGAATACGCGGTGGCATCTGTGAAAATGGTGTTTGGAGGATGAGATACAACTACGAGGTATACCACAGATATAAATATATATTTGGTGGTAAAGACGTAGTATCTCTTATAAGAATAGGAAGACTAAGATGGGCAGGACATCTAGCAAGATCACAGCAGAACAACCCCCCTAGAAGAATCCTTGTGTCACAACCTGTGGGTAGTAGAAATAGGGGTAGGCCAAAACTCAGATGGAAGGATGGTGTAGATGAGGACGGGAGACAAATAGGCGCAGCAAACTGGAAACGGTTGGCAATTGATAGGACTGACTGGCGTAATAGACTTGGAAAGGTCGAGGCTCTTTCATAGGGCTGTAGCACCATTAATGATGATGATTTGTGCTGTGTTTTATCTTCTTGTTCTATATAAGTTTCTTTGTTTTCTTACTTCCTTGAAGTATTGTGTGCTTTAATATACCTGCTAGATTGACAAGAAATCCACAAATATTCAAAGAATAACGGCATGCTACAAATTATGGTCAATATGCACCAATTAGTAGATTGGCCCTGTATGGAAACAAGTTTAGTCATCTAATAGATCTGTTTGGTTCTTCAGTTTCCTCTATTAAACAAGAACTCGGGCGTCTTGAATTTTTAATTAAAAAAATTAAATAGATTTAACTGTTGTAATTGATTCAGTTGTTTTCATCATTTGAAAATAATTTATATTCTTTTTTATTTGTTATGTTTGTGTTTTATAGTTGTAGTTTTACGTGTATCTAATTTTTATATTTTCATTATTATGACGAAAGCTCTGCTTTATTGTATTTTATATGTATGTATTGAGTTTATCCCGTTAATAAATAAATAAATCAATAAATAAATAAATAAAAATATTTATCCTATCTTTCCGTTTCGTTATTTTCTTTGGTTGTGCTCTTTGTTATTCTATTTTAGAAATTTTATAGTTTCTTACAATTTAACAACTAGAATAAAATATCCCAGATATTGATCATTCAATATTTCTTATTGGAATAGTTATTGCAATATCTATATTAAAATATACAACGTGCCTCCCTGTATGGAGCTGTCTCCAAGGACACAGGCCATAAACGTTATCACTGTCTATCCAACTGACGACCTTTGGGCTTTAGCTTTTCGTTTTAGAGGACATAAAATCACGTATCTGGTTAATTGTCGATGCATTCAGTAATAAAAATTGCCAGTGTTCATGATTTATGGCCATTTGGGCAATAATATTAGTCTAGGAGGCAGTTAAAATCAAATAAAGACGACTGGCATCGTACCGAGGGAGGTCATTATGGATTTATTTATCCATATATGGAAATAGGAGCTATCTAAGTTGTGGTTGTCTGTTTTTTATTATATTTTGTAATATACAGGAGTCGGTTCGACCTATTTTGAAATTTTATTAAAGTTATACTTCTTTAGGCGCGATTGGGAGTGAATTTTTGTTATTCTGTGAGCATGCGCACACAGACAGTATGGAGTTCGTTGCTAAATCCAAAGAATATTATACTCTCTCTTAACGTCTATATTCTTTGCTAAATCTTTTAAGTTATATATGTATCAGTCAAAAAAGGTGTGGAAAGAATATATTAGTGATTTTAGTAAATATATTTATTATAATTTTTGTGTCTTTGGATTTGTCTTCCTCGAGAGTAAGATAATTCGTATTTAAAACATTTTTATAATTTTATACTTCGTCTATTTGTGACCGTGATTTGTCATAATGTCCAAGAAACCGTGTAAACAGTTCGTGGAGTCGTGGGTTCTTCCTCGAGAGTAAGATAATACGTATTTAAAACATTTTTATTTGTTTGTCTCCCTCGAGAGTAAGATAATACGTATTTAAAACATTTTTATAATTTTATACTTCGTCTATTTGTGACCGTGATTTGTCATAATGTCCAAGAAACCGTGTAAACAGTTCGTGGAGTCGTGGGTCATTGATTCGACTACAGATCGAGAGGTCCCGGGTTCAAATGCGGACAGTTGCTGTCTTTTTATTTTGGAGAGTGGTAAGTATTAAAATTAGTTTAATATTTAAATAAAATAAAAATAAAGTGTTAAAAGTATTTTATTTCGTTGAAATCATATGATAGAAGTATAACTTCTTACGCGCGTACAAAGTACACCCACATTCTTTTTTTATTAGTTTTATTTTTTTCAATTCGAAGTTTTGTTTCCGGAGAAATAGAACCTCTAATGGGACCAAGTTTCTGGATACGCTTATTCGTGGTTTCTATTATTTGCAAACCAAACGAATGATGAATGAAAGAAGACACGGGGAGGTCTAAAAATTGCACCTCACTACCGGTCTATTCATCACGGCCAAATTCCAACAAAAACTTGTAGGGGAGCCCAAGCGGGGATTTTGGCAGTTACTGGAGCGCGTCAAATTATCACATGGGGCATGGGGGAGACCCCTTGTACCTTGGAAAACTAGAAATCGTCAGATTAAGATAAGGGAACATCCATAAACTACGTCGTAAAAATTTTGGACTTTTTAATACCCTCCCCCCTCCCTTCCGTCGTAAAGCATCATTTGCAGTCGACCCCCCATGTCAACGTCGCAATTGTAACTCATGACCACCCCTTATTTAGTGTTTTTTTTTTAATTTTATGTTATTTCTGGGTTTTTAAAAGTTAACTCTCAAACTGGATTTACGAATTTCACTGCACAACTAATTATTTCAATAATACTTTTTTACTCTGACGACAAAAGACACCACTTTTATCGGAGTTGCTGCTTTCTTAACTGCCATCATATCTTGATACTTATTTTGTTTTGATTTCGATGCCATTTCTTTTATATAGTAAATACAATGCACTAACTAAATAGAACACAATATTTTTTTCGTTCTTTAGAATTGTTTCACATACAGTATTCAGTAAATAAATGAACTAAAAGTTTAATATTTATTGCTTCCAGACGTTGTTCTGTATAGAAGCGTTTGTTACGTTTACCTATCGGATACTTTTAATAATGTTGCCCTCTGTTAGAAAAAACTTATATTTAGACAGCTACAAAGGCTATAGCGGGATAAGATGGTCAAAAATGCCCCCGCACCGATCAGCCCCGCTACTTATTTTTTCGATAAAGGATATAAAATTATGCCCTCATGCAAATTTTCAGTTTCCCAAACGGCCTAGAACCTCTTAAATCGAGAAAAGAAGAATTTGTAGGTTTTATTTTTTTGTGAGCGCAATTTTAACTTAAAAAATCTGAAAAAATTCGAGATGATGTATATTTTGAATACAAAACAGCCTGATTTTTTTCACATTTTTGTAATAAAAAATGAGCTCAGGAAAATTTTTTTAAATTTTCAAAAAATTTTGAGGTTATGTAAATATCATTTGGCCAACTTTTAAATAGTATTGTTTTGTGTGTTTTTTGTCGTTATTTTGAATGGCAGAAGCAGAATTTTTAATATCTGAGCGGAAAGATAAAAAAAATTGAAAAAACCGTTTTTTGCTGTCTCGAGATGCATCTCGGGACAGCCAATTTTAGGATTTAGGATCCTGACTACAACAACTTAAAAAACACTAAAAGTGTGAATTTTGTCATAAAATTTGGTATGTGGGCTTATAATAATATTTAGAACAGCTTTCCAAATAATTTTTTTCGATATCTCTAACGCGAAGCCAATCGAATCGCATATCGAAAATTCACTCTGTTTGTGGATTCGCAGTAGACCGCGTTTAAAATTTAAATTTCAGTTGACTATTTTAAAAATTGTGAACCATCAACCTGTATGATTGTCAAATTTCAAATCTGAATATATTTTGATAGCCGAAATAGTAGGGGTGTCTTTATTTTAAATGCGACACACTGTATATTATCAATTTGATAATTTATTGCAACTGATATACTCGTATTTTTTATACCTAGATTCAAAATATACATTCAAAATACTGAAACCCTCAATTATCTCGGAAACGGTTAGCACAATTTTTATAAATTTTGGTGTGTAGGGGTTTTCTAATGCGGCCGATATTATAGTGATAATTACATTGTTGTCAGATCTTCCGTTTTTAGGTCAGGGTAATTGGATTACCCTGTCTATTTTTTGCTTTTTTAAGTCCTTAAGAAATACTAATTATTTTTCATGTTATATTCCCTATACCTAAAGATCATAATTTCGGAGTTATTGCTACATTTATAAAAAAAAATTAAACAAATTATAAAAATCAATTTTTTCGGCCCGGATAGACATTATTTTACGTTCTTTGGACTATTGGGAACAAAGAAAGTTCTTTTGTAATTTTTCTCTAAAGTTAAACGAGTTCGAGTTATAAACAATTATTTAAAACTGAAAAAAATCGAATAATGACGATTTTCAAGGTTCAAAAACACAAATCAAAAATATTATTTTTGAAACTGTCCAGTACACAAATTCAAGTTCAAGCCTTATTTTATCAGTTACCAATAAGTAATTTAAGCTTGTTTCATTGCTTCACTAACAATTATTAAAAAGCAATGTTTTAGAATAAAACGGGCCAAACAATTTTATAGCGAGCCCCTAGAAGAAGGGCTTTGCTTGAATTTGGCTACTCGGCAGTTTTAAAAATATTTTTTATTTGTGTTTTTGAATCTTGAAAATCGTCATTATTCGATTTTTTTCAGTTTTAAATTGTTTAGAGCTCGAAAACCATTAACTTTAGAAAAAAATTAAAAAAGACCTTTTTTCTTCCCAATGATCCAAAGAATGTAACTACACAAGCCGAAAAAATTTTTTTTATAATTTGTTTAATTTTTTTAAATACATACAGCAATAACTCCGAAACTATGGCATTTAGGTATAGAGAATATAACATGAAAAATAATCAATATTTCTTAAGGACTTCAAAACGCAAAAAAAATAGGAAAGTTCATTAGATTTTCAGAAAAACGGAAGATCTGACAACAATGTAATTATCACTATAAAATCGGCTGCATTCGAAAACCCCTACCACTAAAACCTTTAAAATGTATGCAAGATGTTTCCGAGATAATTAAGGGTTTCTATACATAAAACTCACTCTGTATATTATAATTATTATAATAATATTATATTAATACGCATTATCATAATTATCATAATAAGCATATTATATCAATACTACAATGCAATCAATTTGACTTTTTATGATAAAATTAGTGAATTAGTCAGTATTTTGAATGCATATTTTGAATCTAGGTATAAAAAATACGACTATATTAGTTGCAATAAATTATCAAATTGATAATATACAGTGTGTCGCAGTTAAGATGAAGACACCCCTATATTTCGGCAATCAAAATATATACAGATTTGAAATTTGTCACAGTCATACAGGTTAATGGTTCACTAAACTTCACAATTAAAATTTTAATTTTAAACGCGGTCTACTGCGAATCCTCGAACAGGGTGAATTTTCGATATGCGATTCGATTTGATTCGCGTTAGAGATATCGAAAAAAATTATTTGGAAAAGCTGTTCTAAATATTATTATAAGCCCATATATCAAATTTTATGACAAAATTCACACTTTTAGTGTTTTTAAGTTGTTGTAGTCAGGATCCTAAATCCTAAAATTGGCTGTCCCGAGATGCATCTCGAGACAGCAAAAAACGGTTTTTTCAATTTTTTCAGTCTTTCCGCTCAGATATTAAAAATTCTGCCTTTGCCATTCAAAAGAATGACAAAAAACACACAAAAAAATACTATTTAAAAGTTGGCCAAATGATATTTACATAACCTCCAAATTTTTTGAAAATTTCAAAAATTTTTCCTTAGCTCATTTTTTATTACAAAAATCTGAAAAAAATCAGGCTGTTTTGTATTCAAAATATACATCATCTCGAATTTTTTCAGATTTTTAAGTTAAAATTGCGCTCACAAAAAAATAAAACCTAAAAATTCTTCTTTTCTCGGTTTAAGAGGTTCTAGGACGTTTGGGAAACTGAAAATTTGCATGAGGGCATACTATTATATCCTTTATGGAAAAAAAAGTAGCGGGACTGATCGGTGCGGGGGCATTTTTGACCATCTTATCCCGCTATAGCCTTTAAATATGTGCACTCATGGCCCTCTCCCCGTGTCGGATACCGTCGCAATAAGCAAAGTCCCCCTCCCCCTTTTCTACGACGTAGTTTATGGATGTTCCCAAAGGTAAGGTACATGCAAAATAGTGTATATTTAAAAAATCTGACGACTTGAATCTGGGGCGTAAGGAAATGGGTGAGTCACAAAGTTTTATAAAAAAAAGCGAATATTTCGCAAAATAAACATCAGACCGAAAAAATTAAAAATACACATATTCAATATTTTTAAAAAATCTATCGAATGACACCAAACACGAGCCCCACGGAGGTGGGTGGGGGATTACTTTAAAATCTTAAATAGGTGCCCCCATTTTTTGTTGCAGATTTGGATTCCCTACGTAGAAATAGGTAACTTTTATTCGAGGCATTTTTTCGGATTATGGATAGATGGAGCTGTAATCGGAAATAACGATTGTTGGAAATGGAAAATTAAATTAAAAAATGGAAAGCCCCCACTTTACGGAAAACTTAAGGCCAAACCGGCAAACAGATGTATGTTCTCAAAAAAAAATAGATAGTGTGTAAAAACTTTTTATTAAAATTAGCTGAGTACTTTCAGCACATCACGGGCCATCATAAGAGCTTTGTCCTATAGGTATAAATCCTTCATAGAAGAGTAATTGCCAAACAACATTAAAAATGGATAGATACTGGGCTAAGCCTCAGACCTAGGGTGTAAAAACCGTTTACAATTATTAAAATCACATCTAAATTCTTTTTAAGACAATATGGCTGCGCTACACCATTGTATAATGAATATACTTTTTTTTTATACCGGGTAGAAGAAAAGAAATGTTTTTCTTAAGTTAAGTTTGTGTCACCCTGTAGGGAGGACGAGGTACAAATGTTAGTATACATCGGATTCTTATTGTAGTCGTATGTTTTGTGAACATCCTCTCTTTTGAATGTCCTTGATATCTTTAGAAATAAAGAAAATAGGTGGTTTTACTCTTTAACAGGTGTTTTAACTGAAACAAAACTAAAATAACAATAAAAAATAACAGTTAACAAAACTTTAAAAACGGAAAGGCACATAAGGTAAAAAAATTCTTATCGACACCTGTAAGTTATTTGTCGACCAGGTAAGCGGTATGCACAGCGTAATATAAGAGAGAGGAGATTGTTTAATGGAGGCCCTGTGATGTTTTGTGGTGAAATTTCCTGTGGCTCTTTAAATAGCGAGAGGTACATTACACAGATTTTTTTTCTTTAAACACTCTTTTCCTTGCGCACTATATGTAGAAAATAATTTCATCTTAGTGGTATGACAAGACATGGCCTCTTCACGTATCGCATGTCGTCAGTTAAAACACATACTAAAGAATAAAACCGTCTAGTTTCTTTGTTAGTAAAAATATCAGAGAAAGTAAAAAAATAAAATATTCGCAAAATATGAGACTACAACATAATATCGATGCATGTGTCTTTTCCTCCCTACAAGGCGTCTCAAACTTTTGTTTCGGTTAAAACACACGTTAAACTACAAAACAGTATATTTTCTTTGTTTCTAAACATATCAGAGACATTCAAAAAACAAAATGTTTACAAAATATAAGACTACAAAGCGATTCTGATAAATACTTACATTTGTACCTCGTCCTCCCTACAGGGCGTCTCAAACTTAACATAAGAAAAACATTTTTTTTTTCTTCCACCCGGTATAAGTACAAAAATTAAGTTTGAGTAAACCTTTGCACAACTGTGTAAATACTAAAAAGAAATCTCTAAAATAATAAAAAATTAGGGGAATCCGTTAATCTGCTCTCGAAAAAATCAGCTATGAAAATGAGCATAATTTTCTATTCCTAACTTTTGACGAGCAGTTTATTTCAACTAATATTTTCTTTAAAATTCTTTCACCAAGGATTTTCTAATTTATACCTCTGAAGAGATACGGAAATCAACTTTTCCTAAATGGTTTTGTAGTATTGTTTGATAAAAATATTTACAATAATTACTGGTAATATCGTCCGACAAATTTTTAAGGGTGCCTACTCCAGTTGTCGAATGCACCAAAGTTTAGAAATCTCTATATTTACAAAATGCGCCCCTCCCGAAAATTTTCCGAAATAAGAAAGTTGTCCGACTCGACATGGATAACTGAATAAAAAAAGAGTCATGAGAGATGTAATATTTTTTTAATGGTGGACCCAAGACCTTTTTATTTAAATGTCTGTTAATGTTTTTAAGTTTTATATTCTGTATTTAGTTGTTCACTCCTAAGTTTATTATTTCTGTAAAATATGGTTTTTGCTTGCTTTCGATTCAGAGGGATGCACAATCCCTGGGCAGCTGTTTCTACCTTACAGGCTTCCTCCTGCACACCTCTGAAGCGAAAACCAGCCAGGCCATCTATTTAAGGTGCATTTCATAGATCATTGAAATCCACATAGGGGACGCTATTCAGCGACCTCTCTTAAATGAACTGAAAATCTCAGATACAGAATCCACCATTATAATAAAAATTAAAATGGTAAATAATTACCTATTTAAATCTGAAACTTTTCTTGTTGGAAATTTCTTTCTGGTACATCCTCTGGTACAACAAAAAGGACTCCACTATATGCAGTCACATTCCATTTTCATTCGTCTACGAAAAGGACATAAAGAAAATTCCTAGTACTAAAATCTGAGTAAAGATAGAAAAGTAAAAGATGGTTTTTGCTTGCTTTCGATTCAGAGGGATGCACAATCCCTGGACAGCTGTTTTCGCCTTACAGGCTTCTTCAGCAGAGCTAGCGTGCACACCTCTGAAGCGAAAACCAACCAGTCCATCTATTTAAGGTCAAAGATCATTGAAATCCACATTGGGACGCTATTCCCTGAGACTTTTCAGTTCATTTAAGAGATGTCGCCCCCTATGTGGATTTCAATGATCTTTGAAATTCACCTTAAATAGATGGGCTGGCTGGTTTTCGCTTCAGAGGTGTGCACGCTAGCTCTTCTGAGGAAGCCTGTAAGACAGAAACAGCTGTCCAGAGATTGTGCATCCCTCTGAATCGAAAGCAAGCAAAAACCATCTTTTACTTTTTATCTTTACTCAGATTTGAGTACTAGGAAGTTTCTTTCTGTCCTTTTCCTAGACGAATGAAAACGGAATGTGAATGCATATAGTGGAGTCCTTTTTGTTTTCTATGTTCGTCGTCTGCTGTCTTATAAATTTTAAAAGTCGCAGATTAAGGATGTATACCAGAAAGAATTGCCAACAAGAAAAGTTTCAGATTTAAATTATTATTTACCATTTTAATTTTTATTAAAATGATGGATTCTGTGTCTAAAACTGTTCATTATTTTTTCTGTCTGAATTTATGATTCGTGAAGCCTAACTTCTTTATTGTATTTTACTGTTATTAGGGTTATGCGTTAATAAATGAATAAAAACTAAATCCTTTTGGGACCCGCTGCTCTAAATAATCGATGAAACGTTGCTCATGCTACCAACAAAAGGTTGGCTGACTGGAGTTAAAAAATAGTTTTTATTTTTTCCTGTCAATCCTCTAAGATATTATATACACATAAATCTGTATCAATGATTGCTGCTTTAAAAGCCACATGTTTCAACTGCAATGCAATAACTGTTCTTAAGTCATTAATAAGCAACAATATTCACTTCGTAGACTGCGCCATGTCGTTTCGTGACACTCTATTTTCTTATTCATGCACACATAAATTAAGAAAACAACATATCCAGGTCTTTGGTTTATTATTAGAAGACGAGATTAGAGTAGTGGTTTTAAATGCCGCAATCGATAAAATGCTCGCTCTATATTTTCTACATAAGTGGTAACTCCATTATTAAAGTTGTGGAAGAATATACGGCTGACTAAATCTAATCAATAAAATTATTGTTCTTTGTTACATGAAAAAGTGTATTCAGATCGTGTCTTTCTCATTTTATTAAACATATTGATATCGATTATGGATTTAATATGTTTGAGTTCTACCTATATTAAATAAGCTGATGGTGGGTGGCTGACGGAATAATAAAACAGTAGAGAAGGTAACAAAAAATTGTATGAGGCAGTTATATAGACACGGACAAATCCCACTTATTTGAATAAGAAATAGCTCCATTAGTAGTCAAAAGGAAATCCTTGAGATTGCCTTTGTAAGCTCTAAGTTGGCACTCTAACGTTAATATATTTACCGTCTGTCTGGCAACATAACGGTCGTGTATACGAGATTGCAGTTTGCCATACTTGTTTAAGAAATATACAAAATTTGTCATGATATGCAAGAAGTCTATTGAAATGTGCCCATGTTTTTCCTGATAGTTCACAACTAGTTGGTTTTCATGTATTACATATACGCTGGTCTTGTGCAGATGATTTGGGCGAATATTTTGGTTGTTACTAGGATGTTTGAACTTTAGTCTTTTTCACTCAAGGGTTCTTAGGTTTTTTTGCTGCGGGAATAGGAGATTCCAGGTGATGATGCTTTCGTATTGTCACCCAAGAGCACTTTTTTTCGAGTAAAAACTTTCTGATATATTTCGTTCCATGTGTGGTGATTTAACCACACTAAAGCATCAACGTAACATAACAGAATTTATCAAGAAAGCTTATTATGGTTACTTTGATATAAAGCTACCTGATCAGGAAAAATCTTGGGTTCCACACAAAGTGTGCTTTCAGTGACTGAGAAAATGAAAAAAATGTACACGTAGCTCTTTACCCTTTGGCATTCCCACGGTATGGAAGGAACCAAAAAACTCGATTTAATGCATTCAATTTGAGAGATAAACATACAATTCAATATGATTTTGTGTATTATTGACCTGTAGCATTTGGGAACTCAAAGGTCCAGCTTCATTTGTTGTTGAGATTTTCGATCATGTTCTGGTGGTGATTGGAATCCAGCTGCAGATATGATTTTAGAGAGCTTGCATTTGAGTGACCCGTTAATTTAATTAACTCCTGTTCAGAAACACCTTGCTTGAACAAGGCTGACACAGCTGAAGATAGATGAGAATGGTTTTGTTATATTATGTTTTTTGTGTCTATTCCAATTTTTTCAGCCACATTTTTGGACATTTTTGTCCATTTAGATACGGTGTTGATTTCAAGTGGACAGTCTTTGAACCAAGATTCATCCTTCCAGTTGGAGTGAACGGTAAGAAAGAGTCTGTCTGATAAAATCTTTGTACCATTTTTTCCATTAATTTCAAATATAATCTAACTGGGCATAAATTTTCGTTTGATGAATTTCTTACCAGCCATTTGCTGCTGGCCAAACTTTTCGAACCGCTTAATTTGTTTTGGAAAAAATTCTGTTGTATTCATTTCGGCCCGTAAATTCTTCCATAACATCAAATTCCTTCTGTAAAAAGTGAATCTTGCAGTTTATGGCCTCATTGCCTCTCCAAGCAAGGTCAAGTGAACAAAGGTGAAAAAACTTTTTTTGTGCTCCATCGGGGGTTTCCTCGTCGTAGCTTTGGATGATTTTTAATAGTTCTTCGGTGGATAATGCTTTCGAACTGAGTTTTCTTTTTTCTTGAACACTTTGAAGCTGCCTCCGCTTGGTATCTCTGGCCAATCTTGCACATTTGAAAGATATATCTGTGAAAGGGTCAATTTTTGCCGTACTCCGTAAAATATTTTTCTTGTACCATTTTTGCTGTAGTATTCCACATTGACTTTACAGACGACTCTTTATAGTCTTCGCCATCACTCAAGGTACGTAATATCAATAAAAATGTTAATTCAGACAACAAACGCAATACTTAAAATTTGTCCAATTCTTGGTTTTATTGGAACAACAAAGCGAGGTTCATCGATTCATTATTTTCGTTAGTTGAGCCAATGTATTACGTTTATTGAATGGATGAACATTCATTATGTATACCATAATATCACTTTATTGGTATTACGAACTCTGTTCACTGAGTCAACGAACACTAATTATTGATATTACGAACTCTGTTCATTGAGTCAACGAACACTATTGAAACAACAACGTCGTTAATTGACCGACGAAGACTATTCGTTGTGTCAATAACAGTGTTATTTCTCCTAACGTATTTCATTTATTTCTACAATTATTTCCGTTTATTGTTACAATTAATTCCATTCATTCCCACAATAAATACTTCTACTAAAGAAGGTAATTGCTTGTCATGTACGAAATCAAGAAAGTGAGTTGCTGCGACAATTAACATTATTTATTAAATATACAATTATATTTATTAAATAAACATCGGGAGAATGGGAAGTAAACGAATGCCAAAAATGGTACTTTCACGAAGACCAATACAAAGGAGGAGGAAAGGCAGGCCAAGGAAAAGATGGAAGGACAGTGCGTATGAAGACTTGAAGAAAAGTAACATTGAGACATGGAAAGAACTAGCATTGGACAGAAGGAGATGGAGAGAGGTGGTGAAGGAATGTATAAAAAGACTGAAGTGTAACTAAATAAAATTTGTAAGTTTTATAAGTTATGTAAGTTATATTATTTATGTAACCAGAAATGTAAACATTTTAGCCCTAGGCCTACAAGGCCTGTTGCGCTTAATAAATAAATAAATTTATTAAATATACTAATATTATTTATTAAATATACAAATATACAATTATTATGAATAAGCAGAATTGGTTATAAAGAGGAAGAGGAAGAGGAAGAGGAAGAGGAAGAGGAAGAGGAAGAGGAAGAGGAAGAAGAAGATTAAATATACGAAACTAAGTTATTAGCTGAATAAATTGATTTTCGTACTTCCGGGCCTAAAGTGACAACTTCACTCCCTTGTGACAGGTACTAAAGTGTCACATTTAATCCCTCCGGGATTAAATATTGACGAAACTCCCGGAACGATTAAATCACAAACAAACGAATTTAAGGGATATTTTATTGAAAAATATAATTAATTAGAATGGTAATTAACGTTAATATTCAAATTAATATTGTGACAGTTCGTCATATTGACCAGTCTTTCCTGGGTTAATGCAGCAGGTAACTGACGAGTAACAGATAGGTCCTTTTCATATTGAACTGGTGTTTGTTTCGAAGATCCTGCGGAAACAGGAAGCGAGAATGAGGACTGTGGCATAACTATAGTGGACGAATCGGCGACTTGACCAAATATTTTATCTGAAATTTTTTGTTTATTTTTAATAGACGATTCAATATATCCCTCGGCCACGTTGGAGGATTTCCATCCTCCATGTCTCTTCAGCACGTCTATTGTTGCTCCCGAATCAGCTAACAAAGACGCAGATGTGCGTCTACAACAATGTCCCGTATAAGACGTCGCATTTTCTAATTTCAAGAAAGCTGCTATTTGCCGTGGAATTGTACCAAACATGTTTTTTCCTACTACTCGCGTAGTACATTCTTTGTTGATGTATTGAACAAAAAATTTTGAATGAGTTGTCCCTGTCTTTCGCAATGCCACATATTTCCGAAATATCGCCACAAAACTGATGGCACTGTTTTCTGAATTTTTGATCACAAAATTTCGGTCAATTTTATTTTTGGTGTTTCTAATCGCAATTAGGAAGGAATCGCCCAAATCTCTCACATCGTCGATTTCTAAATCAACCAACTCTTTTCCACGACAAGCTCCCGCAACGCCCAAAATAAGTGCAACCTACAAAAAAATTGATTTCTTAAAATTTCTGAATATAAACAAATTTCCAAATTTACCTTAAGCATTAAATATTTATCATCCGGAGCCTCCCGTAAGAACTGATCTACCTGCTCAGACGTGAGAATTCTTGACTTCTTTGGCTTAAATCCCTCATTTCTTCTCTTCAAAAAAGCTAATAATTTTGGAAATTTACTTATATCAATATCTTCTCTAATGTTAATAACCGATTTCAGCATTGAGTAATGTGCCCAGAGAGTTGAGGCACAAACCGCTTTTGATTTATCATCGAAGTAGACTAACAGCGCATTTTCAGTAGGTTGTCTCACATTTTTTAAGCGGCACCACTTTTTAAAAGCATCGTACTGCTGCTCGTATAGTTTTCTAGATTTCGGTGGTAACAATTCTTCACCTACTTCGGCTGCTCTTTTATCAATATCAGATACACCTTCTTCACTCATGATACCAATAATTATCAATAACAATGTTTCTTTACAATGACACTAGTAATGACAATGTTTCTAAATTATAACTGTCACAACGCAATGTTACTATGGTAACTTATTTTAAAGACAGTTTATTAAATGAGTTGAAGAGAGAAAAAACTGATTGAAATTATTGAAATAATTAATAAAATCATACCGGAAGTACGAAAAGTATCGTATATACCTTGCGACTGAAGTACATTTAATCCTTCAGGTAAATTATGGCCCTCCCTGCGGTCGGGCCATAAACTTTACCTTCAGGATTAAATGTACTACTTCAGTCCCGCGGTATATAATGTACTATAACGTACTCTAGTTACTTTCAGAATTATTATTCAATCATTGTGACAATAACCAAATACATTCGTCAATGTCTAAAAGTTCGTTGAAACAACAAATTAAATTGTTGTTACAACGAAATACTATTCAATAATCACTGTTAATCAATATTACGAACTAATTTTTTTTCAGTGATTGCCTTTTTTCATGTTAAAGGCATAATCCTCGAGAATTCTTGCTATATAGTTCCGTTATGGTAAGTACATCTTTCAAGCGTAAAATTTCTCACCCGTAGGAACTCCGAAAATTGGGTCCAAATAGAGCTTCGGACCTCTGCGTGTTCAATGGGACATGTTCCGAAACCAATTTTTTTTATTTCTTCACCTGACTGGGATCCAAATCTTGATTTTTCGTCTGGATTCATTATATCTGTCTAAAATTTATTACGCCTCAATGACGTTTGTCAAACTGACAACAATATAATTACCAGACACCTTCGTGACGGATCTGTCATAATTTTGTCGCTGAGAAATCACGTGCAGGAAGGAGTTTTGTCAGTAGGGAACGTGGCGTTGCTATGACGTTTTATCAGTTAAAAATAGTCTAGTGAAATAGTATAAATAAATAATATAGTTTCAAAAATATTTTCTTAGTTTTTTTACAGTTTCTATGAAAAATAGGTTTTTAGAGAAACACGTTTCCTGAACACCGGACGTACTGAAAAAAAAACTCAAGCACTTTTTCTTAAAAAAAATGGTGCTTCTGTCATTAAGAACTTCATCGTAGTCTACTCTAAACAAACAGCAAATAAAATATATTACACCAGGGAAATAAGGCAAAAATATACCATGTTCGGGACACTTGAGCAGCCAGGTTGCAAATGGGTTTTTTGGGTACTATATACCTAATACATTATAAATACAAAAACGCCCGTCACAGTTTGGACGAGAAATTTAGTTATTAACAAATAAGGGTCAAAAATGAGAGTTTTTTCGTTTAAATCGCTACAGGTAGAAATAGGGTAATTAAATGTCTTATTTATAATATTAAGTTGAGTCAAACAGTTCGTATAATGCACAAAAAATTTTAAGACGATGCGTCAATTAGTTTAAATTTTATTCAATTTGTTTATCCCAAAGAGCTTTTCTTTCGCAATGTTGTTGTTCATAATATAATAATGATACAGCAATTCTGTGAAAACAACGTGAAAGAAGAATAGCCATATTTTCAACAAATTAAAAAAAATAATTAAAAAGTCATTTATATCACACAGAAAACATTTTACTAAAATAGAGTCATTTTTGGCTTAAAAACAATTTGAATAACTTTGTTAATATTGACTGTAGGCTAAAACTACAATGTAATTAGAAAAACTGGTATTTTTATACGAATTTTTCAAAGAAAAACTTTTCACCTAGGTTAATTACGGTAAAAGTTAGCTACATTTTTTATTTAATTGACGGCTACTTTGTTTATAACAATTAAGCAACCTAAGTAGAGCCATTTCGAAGTTGAAGATATATAGGTTATGTGTAAGAGTTTGAGTATACTTTGAACCTCAACAGAGTGGTTAATAAAGCTTTAAAAATGGCGTCCGAACGGAATTAATTCGTGGTCGGTGGAGGGGAATTACTAAAATACGTGCACTCAAAAAATGAAACTGATTCTGAAAACATATGCTGCGATTAATATCGCTGGAACTTGTTGATGGATTTTGATCATAATTTTTTTAATTTGTATGTACTCGTAGTCTTATAGAGTACGTTATGTACACACAACCCCACCTAACATTACAAAATGTTAGGGGGAACTCCCCTTATCACTCAGGGATATGAAAAATAGATTACGGGCGATTCTAAGACCTACCGAATATACATATATAATTTCATAAAAGTCGGTCAAGCGGTCTCGGAGGAGTATGGAAACTAACAATGTGACAGGAGAATTTTATAGATGTAAATATATAGATGGGTATTAACAAATAGGGGTTGGTGATAGAAGAGTGAAAATTAAGGGTTGTATGTATTTTTTAATTCTACACCATATAAAATTAAGGTAGATAATTTTGTCCAAAAAAAAATTAAAAAAAAATTAAGGGGGGCAACCCCCCTTATAATTTATGGGTATAAAAAATAGTTTAAAACCTCTTCAACGTCCTATAGGATAAACATGTAAAATTTTATAAAAATCGGCCAAGCCGTTTCGGAGTAGTATGGTAACTAACACTGTTACAGGAGAATTTGATGTATATAGAAGTAACTTCGAATTAAATAATAAAAGTGGCTAACTTTGAACCTAATTAACCTAGGCAAAAAGATTTTTTCTGAAAATTCGTATAAAAATACCAGCTTTTGAAATCCTAAAGTAGATTTACTCTATAGTCAATATTAATAAAGTTATTCAAATTGTTTAGAAGCCAAAAATGACTCTATTATACTAAACTTTTTTCGGAGTAATAAAAGCGACTTTTTAATGATTTTTTTAAACACTTTAAAAACATAACTATTATTCTTGCATGTGGTTTCCACAGAATTGCTATGTCAATATTATTTTCTGAACAATAACATTGCGAAAGAAAAGCTCTTTGCGATAAACAAATTGAATAAAATTTAAACTAATTGACGAATCGTCTTAAAATTTTTTGTGCATTATATGGAGTCTTTGACTCAACTTTTCTTGCAATATGAAGGTCTTAAGGCCATTTTCACAAAAAGTTATATCACATTTTTTATTTTTAAAATTTTAGTTTTATTTTGCACTTTCCGAAACAAAGAAGGATCGGCCGAAAATTCAAAAAGTGCCATTTTAAACCTTGGCTCATGTACAAAAAGAAGAATGTTATAAATAAGATATTTAATTAAACTATTTTTACCTGTAGCGATTTAAACGAAAAAACTGCCATTTTTGACCCTTATTTGTTAATAACTAAGTTTCTCGTACCCAAAGTATATAGTACCCAAAAAATCCATTTGTAACCTGGCTGCTCAAGTGTCCCGACAAAAACCTTATTTCTCTGGACTATATATCTTTCGTATCACAGATTGTATCTCAGTTACTTTAAATTTGAAGGCGTGTTTATTATTTTAAACAAAGAACCAAAAGCGAATCAGCAACAAAAATCGACTCGTCTCGTCGTTCGACTTTCTATGCTACTGTAAAAAGTTTACGACGCTCTAAACCTCGATATTTTCTCAGGTCGTGGGCGTTTTTGAGACGCAAACAGAATGCATATTATCGCAATTGCAATTATGATGTGCGTTCATAATTCAACAGTTTCATTGCGGAATATAAAATTATAACGAAACGAGGCCGTTGAACTTTAAACCAGTCTTTGGATATTTATAAAAGAGAAAATTATTTATATCGGTCGGTCGTTTAATGTTCAATCAGATCGTTTGTTTGCTGTTCAGATGGTGGCTTTAAGATACTGAAACGATAGAGAGATACTGGAGCAAAATTTAGGAAAGGGCACCTACTCTGGGCTAATCAGCAAAATACAAGGAAAAGTTATTTACCAGCAATTTTATTGCTGGAATCGAATCTTATGACTCTATATATTAATAATATAGATATGCAAAGTCCGCAGATAGCTACTCTTTTTATAAACAAAATGGCGTCCAAACACAGTGTTTTTTCAATTTTTGCTCTATAACTCCAAAGATTTTAACTTTACACCAAAAATACCCAAATAAAAATTCACCGTAATTAAATTCTGCATAGAGAGATGTTTTTCCTGATTGATGAAAATTTTCCTCGGAAAATGCAGGTTTTTCCAACAAAATCTTTAATTTTCAACTAAAATTTTAGGTTAGTAATTATTTATCAATTATATATCTATTAATCAAGTAATTAAATAACTTGGTGATATATAAAGGCTCTTTTGGTATAGATTATATTTCCAGAAGCCGATGGAAATTGAATGAACAGTTTAGCAACAATTAAATTGTTAATTAAAAATTTACGATCGCTATAATAACTATAATAATTATGAAGCATAAGAATAACTATGATTTTTGTATAAAAGGGCATTATACCTATCTAATGAACTTTACAGAATTGAAATTGGACGATTTAAGCCTCAGGAATATTTTAAAATTATTAACAATTTTTTGGCTTATAAACAAATAGAATATCTCGGGAAATATTAAACTAGACTAAATTGTGAAAACGGTAATGGAAAGAACGCGGCAGGACGCTTCTTTTACAAGAAAAAACGTTTAATTGTAATGAGTTGTTCCTGAGATACAATCGGTCAAAGTTGACCGGCATGTACGGCGAAGATATAAACAATGGGATGGTAATTTTCAAACCGTCACCTTTTTATTTCGGTCCTCTTTTAGACCAGTAAGGATCTGCGAAAAAACGTCTATTTTTGGATGTGAGAGGTGGCATTTGGATTTTTGCAGATAAAGTTAGGTGACACCTTCAGTAATAATAATTGACTTATGCTCCTTCTCAAATATGCCCGGAACATTAATAAAAAAATTAAAATATTTAAAAATTTCGAAAAACATCGATTTTTTTCTGCTTTCTTTGCTTATAACTTTAAAACGATTCGTTTTGGAACAAAGTCGTAGAGAAATAAAATAAAGATAATTGAATTTTGTATGATATACGACTGGTAAAAAATGTCTTAAGGTATTACCTTTTCTGTAATATAGCAATAAATACAAAATAAGGGGGCAAAATACGGAATGGGACGTTTCGGCGTCGCCGTTTCGGCGTGGCCATTTCGGCGTGGCCGTTTGGGCGTAGAGCCGTTTCGGCGTAGGCCGTTTCGGCGTAGGCCGTTTCGGCGTCGGCCATTTCGGCGTCAGAAATTTTATTTTAGTTGACTAAATACCTACATTGAGGTTTATTGGTCAGGCAATTTTTTGGAAAAAAATCTTTTAATATAGTTATTTAAATACATTGGAGTTCATTGGTCACACAATTTTAACATTAATGGTCAAGTAGAAAAATAAACTAAATATATTTCTTTTATAAACATTTTGTTATATTTTATTCTGCAAATACCTATATTGGATTTTTTATTAATGCATATTAATAATAATTGCTGTTCTCTTAATTGTCCCAGAGCTAATTAGATGATAACTGACATTTTTCAACTTTAATTAGACATACATTATATGGTATATAGACGGAGAATTTTAATATTGTTAAAATATCTTTTTTAAGCAAAAATATTTGCAGAATGTATATTTTTAAAAAAAATTAAATTATACAATATTTTCTTGAAAGGAATCTGCTTTTAAAATATTTACCATTAGTTAGTATAATAATAGTTATCCCTATATTTATTGCAGTTTCTTCGAAAATTTAAATACAAAATTCTATAAATCACATAATAATGTTATTAACATTTCCTCGAAAACTTAGGTAAAACTTCAGGTAAATTATGGCCCTCCCTGCGGTCGGGCCATAAACTTTACCTTCAGGATTAAATGTACTACTTCAGTCCCGCGGTATATAATGTACTATTATTAGGAAATACCTCGAACAGAGATCAGTTTAAGAGTTTATGTAGTGTCTTATAATATTTCATAGTAGTATTTATACGATATACAGACGAAGAATTTTTAAGCTATGGAACGAAAAATTTTATCGACCAGAGGAAGAGAGAAATTTACCACTGATGGTTTCATGTATGTTTTTGACGCTGTTAGTAAAAGCGATGAATCCCTAAAATTTTGGAGGTGTGAGAGGAAACAAACGTGCAAAGCAAGAATACATACAAGAGATGGTGAAGTCATCAAGAAAGTAAATGTTCACACTCACGACTCCTCGGCGATGGACGTGGAAGTAGCACAAGTTGTTACAAAAATGAAAAAGCGTGCTACAGAAACAAACGAAGGGACAATAGTGGTAATCAATGAGTGCCTGAGAAATACAAGTCAAGCTTGTCATGGTCGGCTCCCAAACACTGGCGCGATGAGAAAATTCATCAGACGAAAACGTAACGAAGTTCATGCAGCCCCATCAAATCCGACAACTGTTGAAGAGTTAGTAATTCCCGAGTCTTATCGTGTTTACACGTTACAAGATGGTGTAGAAGAAAATTTTTTATTAGCAGATGATGGAGAAGGATTGCAAAGAATTTTGATTTTCGGGAGAGAATCGTGGCTGCAACATCTACAGACCTCAGATGTGTGGTATGGTGACGGTACATTTGCTATAGCACCATCTCTATTTTTACAAGTATACACAGTTATGGCCACAAAATATAATGGAGTCCATCCAATATTTTATGCCATGCTGCCGAATAAAACAAGATCCACATATACCCGTATGTTTGAACTGATCAGACAAATTGTACCAAATTTGCAACCCAGAGCAATCCATTGCGATTTCGAACAGGCGGCATTTAAGGCAATGGAAGATTGTTTTCCAGGCGTCGACATCAATGGATGTTTTTTCCATTTGGCACAAAATATGAAGAAACAAGTGGCTGCTATGGGATATACGAGAGAGTATAATGCTGATCCACAATTCGCTTTAAATTGCAGAATGTTGACAGCATTAGCATTTGTTCCTATCGAACATTTAGATGATGCCTTTGCCGTTCTAGCGGAAGCTCTACCTGCTGAACACCAACCACTTGTAGACTGGTTTGAAGACTACTATATTGGACGTATGAACAGAAGAGGAAATGGCAGAAGACCAAGTTTATTTCCCCAAAGGATGTGGAACCTCTACCAGAGAACTCTGGATGGAGAAGACCGGACAAATAATCACGCTGAGGCCGCCCATAGAAGACTCAAGATGGAATTGGGAGCAGATCATCCAACCATATGGAAATTTATAGATGGCCTGCGTCAGGTGCAGAAAGGTCGAGATGTCTATTTCGAGCAACTTGTGGCAGGTAATCTCCCACCATTGAAATTAAGAAAATACAGAGACGCAGATGATCGCATTTCACGGCTTGTGGGAAATTTTGATGCAAACGGGGATGTTTTAGAATTTTTAAGAGGACTAGCACATAATTATAATATGTAAGTAGGTACTTTATTTTAATTAATATTTCGTGAATAAGTTTTGTAGGTTAAATATAAATGTCTTGTATGTAAGTATAAATGTTTCAGAATTTTTAATTGGACTAGCACATATCTAATTATAACATGTAAATAATAACTAAAATAAAATATTCATTTTTCCAAAATCTTGTTTATTCATTTATTTATATATAATATCTACAGCTAGAAGCCAATTACAGATATTACATTAACTATGAGCTAAATAACAAGCACACACACATAAGTATAAAATTGACATATACAAATCTACCATTAATATTAAAATTTTGTGATCAATGGACTCCAATGTATCTACTTAAATAACTATATTAAAAGATTTTTTTCAAAATAATGTCTTACTAATAGACTCCAATGTAGGTATTTAGTCAACTAAAATAAAATCTCTGACGCCGAAATGGCCGACGCCGAAACGGCCTACGCCGAAACGGCTCTACGCCCAAACGGCCACGCCGAAATGGCCACGCCGAAACGGCGACGCCGAAATGTCCTAGACCCGGCAAAATAAGTCTGTTGTTATTCAATATTTTTTAACCACTTTGGTGGCACTTAGAACCTTAGTAATTCGCTTAGGAAATTCTTTGTAACATGCTTAAATCGTGTACCAAAGTTCATTAAAATCGACCTAATAAATTTTGCATAATAAATTTGCAATCTAAATGTTTTTAAAAAAGTTCAAATTTTTTAAAATCTTTCTGAACAAAAAGTACACCATTTAGAAGTTGGCTAATTGTTTTACATATAAAGAGGTGCTCTACCTATCTAATACACTTTACAGAATTAAAATCGGATTATTTAAGGGGCCTCAGCAATGTTTTAAGTTTATAAACAATTTTTGGCTTATAAACAAATAGCTTTGTTTAATAATCAAAAAATTAATTTTTAGCAATGCAAATAATTAAAACCGGTATAATTTGACTTAAACTTTCAAATGCTGTCAGCAGAATTGCTATTTTATTTTTTAATCAAACATTATTCGCGTTCAAAAATTGCAATTTCTCGATTTTTTGAAAGTTCCACCGCGTTTATCTCGAAAACTATGCATCCTACGAAAAAACTTTTATTGAACATTTTTTGCTTAGAATTACCCAAGAAATACAAAAAAAAAATGTTTTATTTTGCGAAAAATTGATGTTATGTAATTCCTCAAGTTCTTTGTTTATAACAATCTTATCGACATCCGGATCAACTGTTACCCAAAAAATTCGTGTTCTACGGGTCAAAATACATAAAAAAAACTTGGGTAAGTCCATCTAAATAAAGGAGCCCGTAGCACCCCCTCCTGGCCACAGCACTAATTTGTTTATAAGTGTGATTTCAATTCTGTAAAGTGCATTAGATAGGTGGAGTACTTCTTTATATGTAAAATAATTGACAAATCTTTGTATGTTCTAGTTTTTGTTGTGCAAGATTTTAAAAAATTTTAATTTTTTAAAAAAGTTTAGATTGCAAAATTATGCAAAATCTAGTAAGTCAATTTTAATGAAATTTGGTGTACGATTTTAGCATATTACAAAAATTTTCTAAGCGAATTAGGAAGGTTCCAAGTGTAACCTAAGTGATGGAAAATCATTGAATAAAGACAGGCTTGTTTTGCCCCCTTATTTTATATTTATTGCTATTTTGAAGCAAGGGTGATAAATTAAGACATTTTTAACCAATCGCATCTGATAGAAAATTTAATTATCTTTGTTTTATTCCTATACGACTTTGTTCTAAAATAAAAAGTTTTTAAGTTATAAGCAAAAAAAGTAGAAAAAAAAACGAAATTTTTTGTAATTTTTAAATAATTTATTTTTTTTATTAATGTTCCGTGCATATTTAAGAAGGAGCATAAATCAATTATTATTAACGAAGTTATCACCTAACTTTATCCGCAAAAATGTGAATGCCACCTCTCACATCCACCTAAAAACAGATCCTTACTGGTCTATTTCTCCACACAAATTTTCATATCTTTAAAAGACTCATAACATTTATTATAATAATAAAAACTATCGATATTACGAGTGAAAAATACCAAAAATACCAAATTTTAATCAAAAATCAGGTTGGAGAAAATGGAATCTCAAAATTCAAAATCGGTATACGTTAAAAAAATGCATTTTCTCAGCTCTGTAGTTTTATTTTCTTATAAATAAATTAATTTAATATAACAAAACAAAAACAACTTTGACATTTAATAATGCGTTAGTTACATAGCTCTACTCGAGTTACTTAAGCAAGAAACCCATTATGAACAGCCAGCACGGCACAGCCCGGCACGGCACAGGACAGTCCAAATTCATTTGTATAGTTTTAAATGCAACGTAACCCATTATGAGCAGCCAGCCCGGCCCGGCACAGGCCAGCACGCAAACGGAACGGCCGAAATTCTCCGAGTAGAATAAAATCCGTTGGAGTCGAACGGCCTCAACGGCCAGTCGCTCGGCGCCAGTGTGTCATAATTGTTATAAAATATTATATTGTTGATTTTTTAATTGAAAGCGCGTTGTTTCTTTTGAAATAATATGGACGAAATTTTAATTGAGACTGTCAGAGAATACCCATTTTTGTATGATGCATCGGACCCAGGTTATCACGATAGCAAGAAAAAGGACAATGCATGGGTACAAAAATATCCGAACATTTTGATCAATGGACAGGTACGTACATTATCTTTTAACCATGAATTTGTTTTTTTAACATGATGCATATTCATTAAAATTGTGTAGTTTATGTCTTTTAAAAACTTTTATTTTACGATAGTTTTTAAAATATATCATAGATGACATGATGCGTTTCTAAAATAAAATTAAAACAATACATAACATTTTTCTCCTATATAGAGATGGGCTAAATTATGGAATAAATTCATTTTCTCTAAAATGGACGGCTTTGGAGAAACATCCCGAAACACGTCGATTTTTATTTTTAAATTACAATTTTTTGGCATATATTTCATACTAGTGACGTTATCCATCTGAGCGTGATGACGTAATCTATGATTATTTTAAATGGGAATATGGGTCGTGTGGCATCTCATTTGTGGCCAAAAAATACTTTTTTAATTAAATTAATTGACGAAAAAAGAAGAATGTATGCAATTTATTTAACTCAAAATACTTTCTAATGATGTCAGAAAATAGAAAAAAAATGTTTATTTGGCAAAAAAACATTGCTTTTCGCTTAAATTAAATGTTCAAACTGTCAAGAGGTAGGTGGGAGGCTGTTTGTGATTTAATTTAAGTGAAACGAAATGTTTATTTGTGAAATAAACATTTTTTTCTATTTACTGACAGCAGTACAATGTATTTTGAGTTAAATAAATTACATACATTCTTCTTTTTGCGTCAATTAATGTAATTTAAAAATTATTGTTTTGGCCACCCTGTATAAATAATGATATTATTGTTTATATTACTGAATAGAGGATTGAACACCCTTTCAAATGAGATGCCACACAACCCCTATTCCCATTTAAAAAAATCATCGATTACATCATTAAGCTCAGATGAATGACGTCTCTAGTATGAAATACAGTGGAACCTCGATTATCCGTCAGGGAACCGGACCAAGGGTATGACGGATAATCGAGAAGACGGTTAACATAACATTAAAAAAATAAAAATCATACTGTTATGGTGACACACAGATATTAACTAATAATTTGTGTGATGTACATTTTTATTTTCGGCTTGCGATTCTAAAAATAGAACTCTAAAAGTATGGTATCATTTATCATTACCTATTTAAATTGAAATTTAATCCAGAGCCCTGAATAAGAACAAAAATTATTTACATAAAAAAATGCGGTGATGGCATAACTGCACGTGTAAATTTCAATGAATTTCGTTTGGCTTATCGCAATGCTCAAACAAAATGAATTGATGACTCAATTTTTACTTGTGTATACAATATAACTTAATGGACCCTGACGGTTAACAGAGGTGACGGATAATCGAGGTTCCACTGTATATGCCAAAAAATTGTAATTTAAAAGTAAAAATCGACCTGTTTTGGTATTTTCTTCCAAAGCCGTCCATTTTAGAGAAAATGAATTTATTCGATAATTTAGCCCCTCTCTGTATATATTTTATTAATAAAAATACTTTATCATTTATGGCAAATGATCATTTTTCCGGTGCCGTGCCGCGCTGGCCGTTACAAATGGGTTTTTGGACGGGCCGGCCTGTGCTGTGCCGTGCCGGGCTGTGCCGTGCTGGCCGTTCATAATGGGTTTCTTGCTTTAGGAACAAAAAAAATGAAGAAAATTGCTCCATGGGAAGCCGAGAAAATGCATATATACCGATTTTGAACATTGAGATTCCATTTTCTCCAACCTAATTTTTTATTAGAATTTTGGTATTTTGGTTATATAGAAAAGGTGATGGTTCGAAAATTACCATCCTATTATTTACAGCTTCGCCGTACATGCCGGTCAACTTTGACCGGTTGTATCTCAGGAACCACTTATTACAATTAAACATTTTTTCTTTTAAAAGAAGAGTCCTGCCGCGATCTTTCCAATACCGTTTTCATAATTTAATTTAATTTAATATTTCCTGAGATATTCTATTGGTTTATAAGCCAAAAAATTCTTTATAATTTTAAAATATTCCTGAGGCTGCTTAAATCGTCCAATTTCAATTATGTAAAGTACATTAGATATATATAGTGCTTTTTTTATACAAAAAAAAATAGTTATTCTTATACATCATAATTATTATAGTTATTATAGCGACCGTAAATTTTTAATTAACAATTTATTTGTTGCTAAACTGTTCATTCAATTTCCTTCGCCTTCTGGAAATATAATCTATACCTAAAGGGCTATTATATCACCAAGTTATTTAATTATTGATAAATAATTACTTACCTAAAATTTTAGTTCAAAATGAAATATTTTGTTGGAAAAACCTGCATTTTCCGAAGAAAATTTTCGTGGGAGTATATCGGGAAAAACATGTCCCTACGCAGAATTTAATTACGGTGAATTTTTATTTGGGTTAATTTTATACAGCACATTTGATTTTACTATAAAACTTTCGAACAAATGTGAAAATCTTAAAATTTTAAGAATAATCATAATAATTTGATCACCCACTGTAGCAGCAAGCATTGGGAACCATGCTGATCGCCAACATTCGGAACGGATAGACACCGTAAGAAGAAGAAGTTAAGGACAATTTGAATCGTTTATGGCAAAAGCGGGTTTACTCATCTTCAACTATATTATGTACGTTAATTTATTTTTTTTTAATTTTAGACCGTGTTGGGGTGAGATTTCCCTACCCCTAGTAGAGCCGCCACTGTTCAGTAGTTTTCTGAAGATAGTAACTGCAGCTATACTGGTATTGGATCAGTGAAACTGGCATTCATGAAACCGTGACAATTCTTATGTCGCTGTAGCAGCATATTTTCTATGCCTCTTCTTCAGTTTTCTGAGTAGGGCAGTCGATGAGGGTATTTGGCTCCGAATTCCATCCTACTACATCGATTTACTTGATATTTTCACAGTAAGTAGGGAATAGCTCAAGAAACAAAGTCTACCCTATGCCATGTGCGCTCTTATCTTGGGGGTGGTCCCCACCCCTTCTCGGGGGTGAAAAATGTTTTGGTTAAAATAGCCACGGAAAAGGCTAGAGGACCTAATTTTAAGCAAAAACTGTTCTATAATTATTTTTTGAAAACTCAATAGTTTTTGAGTTATTCGTGGTTGAAAATTTGCCATTTTCATTGAAAAATTACACCTTTTCCATGCATCTAACAAAAATATGTACTATATAAAATATTTCTGTAGGTTATAAAAAAACAAAGAGATTTGTTGCTTCATACATCTTCTAGATAAAATACAAAGGGGGGTATGGTAGGTAAGAAGAATTTGTTTTTTTGCTGCTCAAATCTGTTTATTCAACTTGAATTAACAGAGAAACTGTCGATTTTAGGTGTATAATGATACTAATAGCTTTTGTAGTGCTTGAAAAGACCTTTAAAATAAGTAATACTAAATGTCGATCACATTCAAACTAAGTGAGAAATTTAGTGACTAATAAGTGACTAATGTAGTTTGAAATAAGAAGTATATTTAACCCCGCATCCATCAGAACTTACATACATCGTTTTCCTTTTACAATACTTTTTATAATAGTGTTTTTTCTATGGTCAAATAAAATGAACGGTTTTTGAAAAAAATAAGATTAAATTATAGACCGCATTTTTAAAGTTTCTTAAAAATCTTCCTTTTCCTCTATGTAACTCTAAGAAGATAAGAGATACGAAAAAAGATGCCACACAAAAATGTAGGACTTTTTCAGATCTAAATTTCTTTTTTATTTTTCATTATTGTATCTCTTATCATTTTAAAGTTACATGGTAAAAAGGAAGATTTTTAAGAAAATTTAAACATGCGCTCTATAATTTGATCTTTTTTTTTTCAAAAACCATTCATTTTAAACGCGTCCAACTTTTTAAACATAGAAATAACAATATAATAAAAGGTATTGTAGAAGGAAAACGATGCATTTACATTTTGGTGGATGGGGGTTAAAATATATTAGTTATCAATTTTGTTTGCAGCATATCTCGCTTAGTTTTCAACCACTACAAAAGGTGAATATTAGTAGCATTATACACCTATGGTTGACCGTTTCTTTGTTATTTCAAGTTGAATACACCAATTTGAGAATGTACCAAAAAACAAACTATTTTCACCTACCACATCTCTTTTTGTATTATAACTAGATAGACCGGGCAGTATCGTCGCCCCCGCTAGCGAAATTATTCCGATTCGATTTTTTTTGCACAAACTTACTCAAAAAGAGGTCCTTATAACATATCCACAGGGTGCCGGGCGGTGCCGTGGTCGAAAAATAGTTTAAACAATTTTTTTTAAACAAATTCACAAAAATAATTTTTTCATTTCGAACAAAATTTTTCTAGATAAATTGGCTTATTCTGAGCAAAAAAGGTCTCTTGTCATTTTTTTCTAAAATTCATTGTTGTCGAGTTATATGCGATTAAAATTTTGAAAAATGCGAAAATGGCCATTTTCAAGGCTTAATAACTCGATTAAACATTATTATTATGAAATTCAAAAAGTGACCAAATCAAGTTTCAAACCCCTTCTTCAAGGTTCTGAAGAGATCTTTGTCATTATTTTATTACAAAGCTGTTATTTTTAATTATTAACAATTAGCGCTATAGTCCAGGATGTATCCGTCGCCCCCGTTAGTGAAATTATTCCGATTCCATTTTTTTGCAGAAACTTACTCAAATCGAGGTCCTTATAACATATCCACAGGGTGCTGGGCGGTGCCGTGGTTGAAAAATTGTTTAAACAATTTTTTTTAAACAAATTCACAAAAATATTTTTTTTATTGCGAACGATTTTTTTTAGATAATTTGGGTTATTCTGAGCAAAAAAGGTATCTTGTGATTTTTCTCTAAAATTGATTGTTGTCGAGTTATATGGCCATTTTCGCATTTTTCAAATTATAAATCGCGTATAATTCGACAACAATCAATTTTAGAAAAAAATCACAAGAGACATTTTTTGCTCAGAATGTCCCAACTTATCTAAAATAAAATTTGTTCGAAGTGAAAAAATTATTTTTGTGAATTTGTTTAAAAAATTGTTTAAACAATTTTTCGACCACGTCACCGCCCGGCACCCTGTGGATATGTTATAAGGACCTCGTTTTGAGTAAGTTTCTGCAAAAAAATGAAATCGGAATAATTTCACTAACGGGGGCGACGGATACATCCTGGACTATAGCGCTAATTGTTAATAATTAAAAATAACAGCTTTGTAATAAAATAATGACAAAGATCTCTTCAGGACCTTGAAGAAGGGGTTTGAAACTTGATTTGGTCACTTTTTGAATTTCATAATAATAATGTTTAATCGAGTTATTAAGCCTTGAAAATGGCCATTTTCGCATTTTTCAAATTTTTAATCGCATATAACTCGAAAACAATCAATTTTAGAAAAAAATTACAAGAGATCTTTTTTGCTCAGAATAAGCCAATTTATCTAACAAAATTTTGTCCGAAATAAAAAGATTATTTTTGTGAATTTGTTTAAAAAAAATTGTTTAAACAATTTTTCGACCACGGCACCGCCCGGCACCCTGTGGCTATGTTATAAGAACCTCTTTTTGAGTAAGTTTGTGCAAAAAAATCGAATCGGAATAATTTCGCTAGCGGGGGCGACGATACTGCCCGGTCTAAGAAGATTTATGAAGGCAAGTGTCTCTTTGATTTTTTTTTTATGACCTACAAAAATGTTTATAGTTTTTTTAGTTAGATGCATAGTTTTTAAGGTATTCGCAAAAAACCGTTCGAAAATATATTATGTGTCAATGAAAATTGCCAATTTTCAACTACAAATATATCAAAAAGTATTGAGTTTTCAAAAAAAAATTATAGAACAGTTTTTGCTTACAATTAGGTTCTCTAGCGAATTCCGTGGTAATTTTAACCAAAATTTTTTCCACCCCTAAGAAGGGGTGGGAACCACCCCCAAGATAAAAGCACACATCGGCATAGGGTAGACTTTGAATTAGGCGATAAGTAGAGGCTAGGCCCAAAATTTCATTAAAATCCATGCAGTAGGATAGAATTCGGAGGTAATATCCTATTCTTGCCCCCATTGACTGGCGTAGAGGTATTTTCGGAGGTTTTCTGAAGATAAAAATACGATGCATCAAATATGCATGAAAGAAATGAGTATACAGGGTGATTAATTAGTAGGGCTCAATAGCTCCGCTATAGTAATAGATAGCAATAAAAGTTAATAACAAAAATTTTAGCCACCTTTGAGCTTCATTACAAAATTAGTTAGAATACAGGGTGTTCGATAACACAGTGGCAGACCTAACTTTTGTTTTTTTAAATGGAACATGATATTTACAAAGTTATAACCAATTTTTTATGAAAATTATTCATATTGCTAATTTTCTTTATATCAAATACAGGGTGAGTCAAAACGCAAGTACATTATTTTCTCAGTAATGTTAAATGGAACACCCTATATTTTATATCATTATTGAAAAATAACATTAACGTACTTTAATTTGTATATGACATTCCCTATGCCCAAATTTATTAGTTTTCGAGATATTTTCATTTTTCAGAGCAAATTATTTTAGGTGTTTAAATTTATCTAAATTTTAAGTAAGCCATGACTGAATTGACAATTGAAGATTACCGATTATCAATCCGGTAATCAATGTAACACTGTAGCAAATAAAGAAATAAAAATAATTTATCAATAATACATTTTACAAACAAAAACACAACCACCACATGCAACATTTTTGAAACAATTAAAAACTATCTTTTTATGTAAATGCAACAAATAAACAAAGAAAATTAGTAATAAATTTTACAAAAAAACACACAAACACAAAATACAATATTTTGTGAAGACAATTAAACACTACTTTTGTATGTAAATGTAACAATGTAACAAATAAAGAACGAAACATAATTTATCAGTAATACATGTTGCAAAAAACAAGTTTGAAAAAATTAGAAGCTACTTTTAATAAAATATTTTTAATATTTAATTACATAAGGTGTTCAAAATTATCTCCTAACATATTTATGTACACCTAAAAACGATCATTGAATGAGCTACTTACTCTACGGAGCATTTGTAAATTAACACATCGAAATACACTTTGTATTATATTTTTCATCTCATCCCTTGTTGTTGGAGGTATTTTATAAACTTCATTATTAACGTGACCCCAAAAAAATCAGTCCAGTTTATTAAATTCTGGTGATTTGGGTGGCCACGCTACTGATCCATTGAAAAATGAAAATATCTCAAAAACTAATAAACTTAAACATAGGGAATGTAATCTAAAAATTAACGTACGGTAATGGTACTTTTCAATAGTGATATAAAATACAGGGTGTTCCATTTAAAATTACTGAGAAAAGAATGTACTTGCGTTTTGACTCACCCTGTATTTGATATAAAGAAAATTAGCAATATCGACCATTCTTGAAAATTTTGACAATACGTTAAAAAATATTGCATTAATAAACCATTGTTGTTTTGCTTATTTTTATTTATACAGGGAGTTGAACTTGTTACGATTTTCATATAAAATTGGTTATAACTTTGTAAATACCCTGTATAACATAAATAATAGTTTTTCAGACCTAGGTCCCATGGACTTTTTTAATCTACACACTGAGAACTATCATTGACCGAATTTTCGTTAAATTTAAATTTAACCGGGGCTACTTTTCATAAGGAGTGTTGAGAGTTGAGAGCTCCTTTGTGATTTTATTAGTTATGCCCGGGACTCATTGACCGAAGTGGTAAGTTATGAAGACACTAATAATTAATTTATTAACGATCACTTTTGTGTTTACCCGAACGATTTTTCGTCATGGAAGTATAGACTTTTCTGCATCGGTTAATTCTCTCATTTAGTTACATTGTACTTTAGCTATCGCCGTTTAAAAAATTACATCGTTTTTGTAGTTATTAACTGCACGTGGAGCCTGCTTTACGCGATAAATTTTTAATTAATATGAACAGTGCTGGTCGAACATGCAACTTGTCAAACGCAATCCATTAATCATTGAACCGAAATGAATTATTATGAAGAATTTTAAACAGTATTTCATAATTATAATCATTTTTATCAAAGTGTTAATTTAACATCACCGGAATGTAAATATTCTAGATATTTACTACATTCGTGCCTTGTAAAACATAATGTTTTCGTCTTACTCTTCGAATTGTTTATACGTCGATGAACAGAATCCTTATACAGGAACGAAATGAAGTTTTGGATGTAAGTACAAACATTAAAATCAATAATGACTTAGCCGTGTTGAGATGCCCCCCCCCCCCACTTGCAAAAATTAAAAAACAAATAGCACTGATTTATGAGCTATTTATGAGCTTTCATATTCCGCAAATTAAAAATTTTGAGCTCGTTACACTGGGCAGGAATTTAACATTTTAGCCCCACCCCCCCCCCCCTACTTAAAAATAAGGATTTTGAATCCATATTTACGGTACAATTACGAGCTATTTATAAGCTTTCGAAGTGATATAGTTTCGATTTTTGAGCTCATGCCCTTCAACTCCAAACAACCCTTTAATTGATTCAACTTAAGGTAAAAATGCTGAGAAAATATATCGTATCGTGGATATAATTCGTATAGCGTATACACTCTAAGAACAAACTCTTAAATCACGCGCGTTTTGATTATTGAGTTACAACCCCTTCGCAAGAAAACCACCCCTTCTTCCCAGCTTAAGAGAGAATTGAACTTAAAATGAATTATCTTTTTTGAGCACGATTTGGTGCTCAAAGGTGACATTCAATCACAATTTTTTCGACCACACATTTCTGTGGCTTATAATATCTAGGCCAAGTTTTTGGAAAGAAATACATAACCTAAAAAACCAGGTTATAAAATCTTCCCACAATTTTTAGGATAATTTTTTGAGAACGATTTCGGGATTGGATATCGAAACGTCAAACATTAGTTAATCAAAAATGTAATTTTCGGCACACTTATAGTTGTGGCTAAATCCCATATAAATATAATACTTATGACATGCCAAAAGTAAACAGTTTCAGAACCATGGATTTAATTGTTAATAAAATATTTCAATCCAAAAAAAAAATAAAAAAAAAAAACGTCGCTGGAATTACGGAATTCTTCAATAGTTGCAACGGTCCCAATTTATCGTCGTATAAATATATCAGGTCCGATCCTGTAGTGACGAATAAATTAAACTCATGTGATATACCGCGAAATTTTTTTACATATCCCACGGTCTGTATATGATATGATATATTTTTCGTTTGCCGTTCAAGTATCAAGTAGAGCATTTTTTTATCTTCGGCGAATTATCAAAAGAATTTATTGTTTTTTTGAGACTGAATTCTGTCTACTATTTTGGTGGGAACCGAAAAAACTGCTTACGGATATTGAGTATTTTCTTATTGGTTTACAACTTTTAGTGGGATGTTCTTAGGAACATACCCTGGCTATTTTATTGACAGAAAACATTTTTGGTTTCTTTTGATTGGATAACTATCTGGGATTGCAGAATGGGAGTGTATTTTTCTGTGTTTGAGAAGAATCTGATCTTGAATTAGGACAATGTTGGGTTATTACTGTACTGATTTATTTATTTGTGAACTATTACGCGAATTGACTTTTAATTATTATTAAATAAATAAAAGACTTACTTGAAATTGTTTATTTTATAACACTTACATTTTAACACTTAATTTTACAACAATATATCTAATTTATTTTAAACTTACATACTAACTTATTTAATTCATTTGCAAATATTTATTTATCTACTTTAAAAAATACATTTCAAACCCGTTCACAAAAACGTAACAATATAATATCGCGTCGAAATTAGTAACTCAACTCACTAATTTCAAATCCCCTATTTATATATTTTATTACAATGTTCCAGAATAAGAGAGACTACCACGGAAGAGCCCATCCCATTCTAGAACAACAATCGAAGGGTTATTTACACAAATATCAAATAAGCATTTTCTAGAAAGAAATATCGAGGTTAATATACCTGTTAAAAAGGTCTCGGTCATAAATCAAATTATGTAAACAACCTCTCACAATAAATAAATAGGCAAGGAGCTGAAAACAGTTGCGTGACAAAATCACGTCACAACAAGAACAGGAGTCAAGATTTAGCTACGACAGAGTAGAGTCGCCAACCGATTTGGTCTAGTCCGCGAACAGTTTTGGTTTTGTGAGTTATCAGATGGAGTGATCTCCTATTTAGTATGTTTTCTTGGTGAGAAAACAAATGTTGGGTACAGTGAATACCACGATAGTATGTTTTGTGTCTAGTTGTCTAGTGTATTAGAAGGAATAGCTTCGTTATGTTGTTTTTAAGAAGAAATTAATACAAGTTCGCGGAGCGAGTTTCTCCAACTTTATAATAAGATAAAAACTCTTATAATTTTTTTAAACAAAATTTTACTATGTTCAAATGAACAGTGTTTACATCGTTCCAATGTGGAATGTTCCAATAACAATCAATAATTAGCAGTTACCTTTTTGCTAAAATAAAACAAAAACTTTGGAATTTTATTCTCATATCATAAAATGTTGTGAAATAGTACTCTAGTTCAAACAAATGTAAACTGTTAAGTGAAAAGTGTTGGGCAACAATAGTTCCAGTTGAGCTATACCAGATCCACGTTAGCTCTAATCATCAATGCAGTCCAGGTCACCAGGTACTCGTAATAAACTGTTTATTCTTTCTTTTGAACAATCAGACTCGCGGAGGACTTAATTTTATTCATTCATTTCAATTCATTTTTACCTTCTTAATTTTTTTTATTAAACGACTACTATGTTATAACTTTTATTAGTTTTTTTTTCTCTTTTGCACACTACATCTCTTATCATTATTGTTGGAGAGGAGTACAGACAAATTTACGACCGCAATGCTAAGTACCAACCTACATCAGATGGAACGACATTACAAGTAATTTTCTTTAATTTTGGATAAGCAATTGCAAGTAACTTTCTTTAATTTTGGATAAGCACATTGCAGTATTTTTATTTTTTTATTTATTAATGGCGCCCAATAATATATTTTAATAATAAATGTAATTTTAAAAAACCCACCCCTTTAATCTCTGAAGACCGTAGCTTACCGGGGCATCCCGAAAAGTAGCACCAAGAACATCATGCCTATGACCTACATAAATTTTGCACCTGTTTAGGAAACTACACTGTTTGAATATATTTTTTTTATTTAACGCTACTTAATGTTTTCCACAAATGACTCCCATTAGTGGGAGGTACACAAATGGCGTTATGGCAAATATTTTTTTGTTTATTTAATTTAACGTGTCTAGGCTGGCTACATAGTTGACGGTGTCAGATTTCGTTTTTGAGTCACCCTCTCTATATGATTGGACTATATTAAATAGAGAACAGAACAGCGGTGGTGATAACCAATTTTTGATAGGAAGAAAAACAATAATAAGAAGAAGAATATACACTGTTGTTAATACGACTGTAACAACTTAAATCTTACTAAACGAAAATGCGTAGAATTAAAACACATCTGTGTTGCCCTATTTTCCTGCTTTAGCAGATTTTCTGTTATTTAATAACCGTATTTCGAAGGCAACAACAACAAACTTTAAATTGTATGAAGAGGAATAGTTCATGGGTAATTAAACCGTTGGTAAGCACCACCGAAAACGGCTTAATGTTTAGCATAACGCCTCTTATAAATTATGCGTAAGCCTCCGTTTCGACAAAGAGAACAAATGATGACGTATTATTTAGAGTAAAACGGCGAAATGACGAATACGCGAGTTGTGCGTACTTTAAAGTGTACACACAAAAAACTGTAGAAGATAATTTAATTCGAAATAACTAGATTTTCCGAATTTTTACGTTATACGATTTAAAAATATAGGATAGGAAAGTATATAGTAGTCTAGGCGTTCAAGATTTGATCTGTAAAAATCATACGAACAAGCTAAATTTGACTGAAAATATCAATTTTGGAACTCCAAAGTTGGCCAAAAATGTTTGCCACTCCTATTCCTAACTTTTCGTGTTTTGCTTTATAGAAATTATCGATCCGCGTAGTTGTAAAATTAAGTGTAGGTACTCCTGAATACCAGCACAGCTAAAAATATAAAGAATTAATATCAGAACTGTGACACAGTTTAATGCTAAAGAATCAGTTAATTTACTCTAGAATTTTGACAGTTCCAATTTTGCAATCCATTCTTTAGACAACATTTTGAATGCGCAAAGGACTAGAAGAAAAATACGCGCTCTTGGAATAGGTATCTAAAATATTCCATTTTACTGATTTAAGAAAATAATATCACATTCACAGATTCACAGCACATAATAATATTAATATTAAGAAAATAAAATGCTAATAAAGTGCTAATTTAAAAATTTATTTTCAAATGCAGGCTGAGACATCTACTCTACATCGCGCTATTTGCGTAGTAGATGACACAACACCGATTAAACTGCTGAAACCTGAAATGCGCATAAACCACCTTACAAAGGACGAAAGAATGCGCACCTGGATGGGTAAACCTCTGCACGGGCGACATACCAATGACGTCAGCCAAGACTGTGTAGACAATACAGTGTCAAACTGTTGGTTGACATCAGGAAAGATGTTCCCTGAAACAGAAGGTCCATTACTAGCCATTCAGGATCAGATGAAACCAACAAAAAATCACCTGAAATATATCGTCAGACCTTCAGGTCCAAAACGACAAATGCCGATATGGATGTCAAGCCCAAGAAACCATCAACCATCTTATAGATTCAAAACAAGACAACATAGGGAGTCAAACGTGGCAAATGCATATTGCATCTACACCGATGGCTCCAAAACGGAAGAAGGCTCAGGATGCGGAATATACTCCAGATCACTGAACCTTAGTATAAAATGGGGTATGGGCAAAAATGCCAGCGTAGTTCAGACTGAACTGGCTGGTATCTCTCTAGCCGCAAAAGAGATAATCGGGAAAGGTATAGCCGGCAAAACTATAATAATCTGCACAGACAACAGACAAGCGCTACTAACCCTGAACAGACCACGTGTCATATCAGAGCTAGTAATGGAGTGTCATGAATCACTAGCCCAAGCTTCGGATGGTAACAACATCATCCTGAGGTGGGTTAATGGACACCACGGAAATAAAGGCAACCGCATTGCTGACCAGCTAGCTAGGAAGGCTGCAGGTCTAAGACTCTTAAAACCTGGTGATCTTTTTGGCTGGTCAATTGCAACAATCGCGGAAATTGTCAAATGTCACTCCTACACGCAAACCGTGAAAAGATGGGAAGAAGGGCCAGGATGTAGACTTGCCAAGGTAGCACTAAGGAACCTTGGGAAGTCAGCATCAGAAAAGTACTTGAGCATGACCAGGAAAAACCTACGCTTGACAGTTGGTTTTTTAACTGGCCATTGTCAACTAAGAAGACACCTCCACACACTGGGGCTAGTAGACACATCTCTATGCAGGAAGTGTGAACGAGATGACGAAACTGTCGAGGATGTCCTATGTGAATGTCCGGAGTTATCGTCCATACGAGAGTATGCGTTAGACGAGCCTTGGCCTACACCTGCCGATATAGGGGAGATGTCACCAGGTGATTTGTCCACCTTCCTGGAAATGGCAGGATGGATGATGAACTAAGGACGACAACACCCTGGGAGGATGTACAATGGGTCAATTGTGGCCTAAGTGCTGTGGGACTTGACTCACACTCCCTACTCTACAGATGCAGAACATCATAGAGGGCTGCCAGGCATTTGCTGCAACTGAATCTGCTATATCATCAGATAGCTCTCAAACTGGGACTTCTCCAAACAAACCTTCTCCCTTACTATCAATACGTTCCGGAGAGAATGCTTGAGAATGATAACTACAAGCTATACTGGGACTGCACTGTACTCACAGACCAAATAGTGGCACATAATAGAGCAAATCTTATACTAGTTAAGAAATTAACAAGATAAACAACACTAATTGATATGACGATACCTAACAATAATAATCTACGTACTAAATTTACTGCAAAAATGGCCAAGTACAGATATCTAGAAATTCAAATACGAAGACAATGAAGAATGCAAAGTTCTTAACCAGAAAATACTTATTATTATGCCTACAACTGGAGTCATTCCGAAGTATCTGCTTGAAAGCATAAAAAATCTGGGTCTAATTTTAATTGAACATCTTTATAAGACCCTGCAGAAAGCTGTACTACTCTACACGGCCAGATGTGTACGAAAGTTCTTGGGAGATACTCCAGCATACCAATTCACCTAGGGCTCGATAACTCGGAAAGAGTCCCACCAGAGCTCATTCCTTTTGATACCGTAGGTATCGGGGATGAGTGAATTTTTCCCTTAGAGAGAGTGAGGGCCGTATGGCTAAATCTGGGATACAAAACTATAATATTAGACCCACTATGCTATATGCTGCCGAGACATGGACTATGAACAAAACCAAACAGGACAGATTCGAAGAATGAGAAAGAAAGATACTTCTCAGAATGTTTGGGGGAAAAGTAATAAAGGGAGAATGGAGAACACTAACTAATATAGAAAAGTGTACCGATTGTATGCTAACCCTCGAAGTGAAAAACCGTTGTCTAAAATGGCTCGGACATATAAAAATTATGCAAGGTAATAGACAAGTCAAGAATATTGATTTGAGACTAATTGGCGAATATTAGTTTACCTGAGGGAAAAAAGAGAGGAAGACCAACAAAGAAATGGGGAAATGTAGCAATGAAAGATATCAGAGAGATGGGAATGAGAGATTGGAAGCTAACAGCTAAGATCAGAAAATGATGGAAATTATCTATACAGAAATGGGCCTAAAAGGCCTGTTAACGGTGTACATACATACCTAATACGCATGGGAGAGAACATTATGTATAGAATATGCATTTTATTAATATGTATAATAACTAGGTGCAATAGTAATATCGTACCTAAATAATAAGACCCACAGAACTCCAGACATTTGCAGGTATTCCTGAGGCTGGATCGGCCATTTATGATGAAGATAATGATCATAACTTACTTTGTGTGTATTAATCAAAAATACCTCAAATACGCGTGCTAAGCATACATCGAACGGTTGGAATATTTAAATCAAGTTTACCGAAGTGTGTGTGTATGTATGTGTGTAGAAGCATAGCATCCCCTTTGAGCATTATGTAAATGATGAAAACCATTTCCAAGAGGATGTAAATCGTTTAAATGTTGAACAATAATGTATGGATGCGAACTTCGTATAAATGAGGAGCATGCATGAAATTCAAATAACTTTCAAATGGCTTTCGAAATATGCCTTTACACGACCGGATAACTGAGTTGAGAACTGTTTAAAAGCTCTTGACACGAATCGGGAAATATTTCTTTTAAGGAATAAGAAGTTTATCTCGGAAAAGATACTATCAATGTAACATAGTTCAGCGTTCTTAACGTCTACCTAAGGCACTCTACAAACTGTTCTGAAAGTGATTCCTATTTCATGTTAAGAATAAAGAACTCTAAGGAATTAAATAATGGAAGAACATAAAATTCCCAAGAACAAAAAGTAATTCATAACGATATACAGTAGAACCCCGATTATCCGTGTTGCGGCTATTTTCTTGGGGCGAACAGGTATAATTGTGCAATGACCAACTTCTCCCTGTTCGGGTATATATTGAGCAAAACAGGTTCTCCTTTAAAATCAAGATGGCGGCTAACGTAACGGAGGAATTCATTCGTGATTTTAAATTTAGACTACTATTGATTCCCCTAAAGATTGGAAAAATAAAATTTTGGGCAGCTCGGCATGCAAGGTCAAATCCTATCCCGATTGGACTAATATACCTACTTTTGAGTCTGATATTACTGCATCTAACTTTTTTGGTATTGTAATATAATTCAAATCCTTCTAACCACTTAAAGTCCTATATTTTGGCTATCTGTGGGCAAATTTTCAGCCAAATCGATGATGATGTATTTTGGCAATGGAGGAAAATGTAAAAAACGGTATTTTAAAGTTTTCTACACTATAAAATTTGATCAAAAACTTGTTTTGAATCAAAATAACTTGTTATAATGCCAAATAATGACCTTTTTGAGTCCCTTCCATTAAAATATTATGTTTTTCATTGATACTTTACGATAGAAAATGCAAATTTGTTTAAATAAACACCAAATCACTGTAAAATCGCATAAAAAAAACATTTTGAGAAAAAAGAAGAAGAAGATTTTTTGACCTTAAATATCTTATTTTTACGTCCCGCAGAAGCTATATACCAATTTTGAGACAAATCGGAAATCCAAAATTTTTTGCCTGAGTGATTTGACATGGAATGTACCAATACATATTATGTACGCATACACATACATATGTACCTACGCAAATCGCTTGGTCAAGTTGATTTTTAAAATAATCATAGTATATTATAGCATCAATGTTTCGAACTTTACGCGATCCCTCTTCAGGTGACAGACATAACTTTGATTTTTTTAAACGGAAAAGTACATCATGTGACACCTCATTTAGAAGGTTTTGAAATACTGATTACAAAAATGTATAATACTTTAATCCTTTTTGACAGCGTAGGCACAAAATTTTGGTCGAATTATTTTTAAATGCATTCATGTTTTTCGAATCCTGAGAAAATCAATATGTAGTTTTGAAAAATTTAAACGCAGAATATAAGACTAGATACATTATTACCAAGAGCCGAAAATTCCTTAGAATAAACAAAAAGTTTATTTTGAATGAGCTATTTGAAATTAAAAATCATACTAAATTTTCTCTTTTTTCACCCGTGGAACTTATTAAAATAAACATTATAGAATTTCTCAGGGACTCTCAACCCTCGATAATACTGTAATCTTTCAATCTGCGTTTAAATTTTTCAAAAATACTTATTAGTCTTCTCAGGATTCGATAAAAATGATTGCACTTAAAAAGCATTAGAACGGAAATTTTGCGCCTACGCTCTTAAAAGCTATTAAATTACTATACATTTTTGTAATAAGTATTTCAAAAGCTTTTAAATGAGGTGTCACATGATGTAGGTACTTTTCTATTTAAAAAAATCAAAGTTATGACTGTTACCTGAAGAGGGATTGCATAAAGTTTGAAACATTGACGCTATAATATACTAAGATTATTTTAAAAATCGACCTGTCCGAGCGTTTTGCTTATGTGTTAAAAATATAGAAGTTAATAGATAGGGGTAATACTTATTCCAGTGTACTGTTTGTTACTAATCAATATGTATGGTTACAAACTTCAATAAAATTGATTATTTATGTATATTAGCTTTTTTATTATTTCGTCACCTAGGATATCCCCTATAATCCCATATAAATTATAATACCATTCCATATTCACGGTTTCTGTATTGGCGGCATATCTACGGAACATAAAGGGCTTCTGTCATTATAAACGTTTTATTTCGTCTTAAAATAGACAGATACACTTTTTAAACGGATTGTAGGAAGCAAGCTCATTACATCAAATACTGTCATTTCCAATAAAACTTCTGAAATGGTGAAATGAAAATAAAAACTGTCGAGAATGTAACGTGTAACGTGTGACCGTTTTTCTATTGGCAACACGTGTATTATTTCACACTTAGTTAATTTTGACGATTGCCATTAAACATTTCGAATGTGTACTTTGTGGAATTCTATATTCAGGTTATTAATTTTCAAGAACTTCAAGGGTCTTCTCAGAAAAAGACATTTATTTGACACCTTGAGGTATTTATGTCTCAAGAACTTACGTCATAAATTTGATTTATTGCTTTTTTTATTATTACTATTCCATCTTTTCAGCTGTTCTTTGATGGATTTAATTTTATAAGGATGTTATTTTAAAACTGACAGAATATAAGTGTCAAGAAGACGGAACTAAATATAAAGTGCAAGACACTAAAGTCATGAGTAACTTTTAAAAATGTACCCTTATCATTTGAGATTGTCCAGGCGGGATCTGTTTTGAATAATTGGACAATTTCCATAGTCTACTTTTGTACAGGAATCACTTCAGGATTGCCTTGTACCAATAATCACGACATGCGCCAGTCGTAAAGCTTGTGCTTAATTTTTTATTTAGCAAAAAAAATTCGAAAAACTTTCTTTTGCGCCTATGTTTTTACCAGAGACGTAATATCGCCAAAAATTTTTTAACCTAGCCCTAGAAGACGTCTTCAAAACTGCAAATTGGTCAACCTATCTATGGCATTAACGTTAATGGCAACAACCTAAACCTCAGAGTCGCTGAGAACATTGTGATTATAGCGAGCTCATTAGAGGAACTGAAAATTATGATGGAGGAACTCGCAGGCCACCCTCAATACGTCGGCCTAAAAATTGAATATGAGAAAAACAAGAATAATGACAAACACAGATGGCCCCAGATGTACAAGATCCGCAAGATCAACGTATAAGAACCGGTTCTAAGAACCGCAACATATCCCAATACTTGAGAAGCAAAGTGTTCAACCAGTGCATCCTTCCTATTATGACATGGATGTCAAACTGGGGTCCTCACTAAGGCAAATCAGGGCCGTAAGTACGATGTTGGGGGCCCCGGGGCAAACGTGATGTGGGGGCCCCCTATCGGGGGTCTGGGGGTTTACTCCCTAGCGGAAGATGGGGTCCGGAAAAATGTTTGATATTTAACCCCCTGAGAACGCATTTTAATTCATTCCATGACTTTCATGAGTTTCTTTTATTACTTTGTCAGAACTAGACTTGAAAGGCAATTCAAAACATAAGCAAGGTTTGAACAATTGTCTCAAATGATGAAATCACAACAAGAAGAGAATAAATTATGAACAGAAAGACAAGAAAGGGCCTTCTAGAGACAAACAAGTCAAATACAAGCAATGAAAGAAGAATGAAAGAATAAACGACAAATGGAAGATAATAGGCTATTAGCAGAACGATAAGAAAACGCTTTAGAATTTAAAAGAAAAATAAAAAAATGAACAGATGGTAAAACAAAATGAGATAATATAATAAAACAATAAGAGCAACAATACGAAACAATGAACAATAAGAACAAAATTTCTTGAATCTTCAAAACCGAATAGAAAAATATACAGATATGAAGGTTTATTTAGAGAAAATGCAGGAAGAGGTAAACCAGATTGCTAAGGGGATACAGAAAATTGAAAAGGCGGAAGAAAAATTCGAGAATAGGTTAAAATTCGATATGGAAAAAGTGGAACAAAAATTGAAGGAGATAGGAAAATGTCAAAAAGGAGGAGACCGTCGGTCGGAAAGTAATTTTATACAGATACAGCTCTAATAAGAGCAGAATCCAATTTGGCGGGGATATTAGAAAACGACATCCGGTACCTTTGATTAAAATCTTAAAAAACAAATTCCAACATGCAGGTTTTCGAAGCCTGCAAAGAAATTATAAGAAGCCTAAAACACGGAGCTGCTTTGTGGTTTGAAAGCGAAGAAAATGAGGTGACTTCATGGAGATATTTTGAGACACAATTTTTTATAATGGTGCAGGTGAAACAGGTTAAAATCGATCATTGAAGTTGTTTGACTTAATATGCCGTGTACTTATTACAACCGGACAACTCGAAGTAGAACTTGACTGAAAATACTTTGAAAATTTTATTTGACCTCGTTAAAGTCTATGCACAGGGCGGCGCAGGATAGATGGGGTTGGAAACGAGGGGAGGAGGCCTATGTTCAGCAGTGGACTTTTGAGGCTGGATGATGAAAGTCTATGCACTGCCAACCAAACGGTTGCCCCTGCGAGGCCCCCCTTGGGCGGGGTCCCCGGGGCACTGCCCCGGTTACCCCAATGGTAGTTACGGCCCTGAGGCAAATATGAATAAACTAGTCACAACAGAAACATCAATGAAAAAATAGTAATGTTAGGTATACGACTGTCAGATAAAAAGAGGAACGACTGGGTAAGATCCAAACAAAGTCGAGGACATAACAACAAAAGTTGCCAAACTTAAATGGAGCTTCGCAGGCTATTTACTAGACAAAAAGACCAACGTTGGAATGCAACAATACAACACTGGAGACCTTACAAAAGTAAACGACCGAGAGGAAGACAACAGATGAGATGGGTTGATGATATTAAAAGAGTAGCCGGAATAAATTGGAAATATGTTGCTCAGGATAGAGACAGATATATGGAAGGAGTTGGGAGAGGCCTATGCCCAAATGTGGACGATAGAAGGCTAAGAAGAAGAAGAGCCCCTCTATTTTCGTCAATAACTCAAGAGATATTGCTCTAACAAAAAAAAAATATAGACGAAAAAGTTTCGTTTTTCTATTTTGCCTACATAATATTTAACTAGCTAAAATTAGTGCAGAAGCGATAGCCATAAGAAAAGCTCTAGATTGGTGTGAGGCTAATGTAACTTCATATGTGATAATTGTAAGTGACTCTCTTTCAGTTTTGCAGGCAATTAATAGTCCTCCAGTAAAACATTATAAAAATAATCTTATATTATCCATAACAAATAGTATATTTAAATTGAAAGAGCGTGGTATAGGCGTTACATTAGTTTGGGTAAGAGGTCACTCAGGGATATCTGGAAATGAGGCCGTTAATCTTGCAGCGAAAGAAGCACTGAATTCAGAATTGAGCCTAAATATTTATAACACATTAGATATTATTAATTTGTATAAGAAATATGTTAGAGATAGTTGGGAGGCCCATTACAGAACATCTTCATCCAATTCTGAAAGTCATTATTTTAAAATTCACCCAGTATTACCAAAAACTATTCCTCACATTCCTCACATAATCTCCGTTCCTGGGACGACTTTACTAAAAGATAGTTCATTCAATTACATGAACTCAATCCCAACTCAAGAATATCCGTCACAAAAAAATCATTGCATGTGATCTGTCTTTAAAAAGACAACCAAATGCAACGATGACAGTAAAATTCTCGCGTTAGAATTGTGGCTTATTTCCCATCTAAATAGTTAATCATAAAAATGCCACAAGGAAATAGCTTCAGAACAACATCGCGTTTAAAATTAAATCATGGACGTTTTCCAGCCCATCTATTTCGGATAGGTATCTTTGATTCTCCCCATTGTACCTATTGTCCGGAAAATCCTGTAGCCGATATAAATCACATTTTCCTAGAGTGTCAAAAATATACTGCATATTTTATACAGATACACTGTACCAAGAACTAAAAAAATGTTCGAGTCTACCGTCTACCCATTAATATCACTACTCTGTTAGCACGACAAGACAAAGTAATATACGATAGTTTAATTTTTATCTTAGAAGCTAAAATAGATATATGAAAAAGGTATTTATACCTAGGTAATCAAACCAATTAAAAAAAAAATCGGTGGCAAATAGACATGCTCTGTTGCCAACTAGGTACTCTCATCTCAAACACACATACATAACAACAGCATTACATACATTTTTAAGAGTATGAAATATAATTTTTACGTTTCTTTTTCATAACTTAATTGTCAGTAAACTGCAATTCAATCGTCATTACTACGATCTGTGGCTAATGGATTAAGTCCGAAGCCAACCCCCTCTCTCTACACACACACACACACAACTAGCTAAAAATTCCTCTCCTTTAAATTTTTCTTCTTTAAATTTTTTCGAATCCTTAAGTATAACTCATGGGCTTCATATTTCCCTAGAAAAACTTAATAAAATGACTGAAGCGTGTGCTAAATTTCGTCATGATAGGTTTAATAGTTTTTGCATAATTTTGTAATGGTAGGGGAGCAAAGTATGCTAAATGTGCAGTCACTCAAGCGCTGTGGGGACCTATTGGGTTGTGATTATTAGGTCCTAAAACCAGAAAAAGTTAAGTAAAATTTTCCATTTTAGTGGGGACTTGCCATTTTTTAATTTATTTTCCATTTTCAACAATCGTTTTTTCCGATTATAGCGCCATCTATCCATAATTCGAAAAAATATTTCGAATAAAAGTTGCTTATTTTTCGTAAAGAATACAGATCTGCAATAAAAATTTGGGGCTCGTATTTAAGATTTTAAAGTAACCCCCCACCCCACCTCCTTGTGGGCTCGTGTTTGGTACCATTCGATAGAGTTTTGAAAAATATTGAAAACGTAGTTTTTAGTTTTTCGATCTGACGTTCATTTCGCGAAATATTCGCTTTTTTTTGTGAATCTTGTTGACTCGCCCATTTCCTTACACGTCTCTCAAATCGCCAGATTTTTGAAATATACTCTTTTGTATGTACTTACCTTATCTTAATCTGACAATTTCGAGTATTTTTAAGGATAGATTTATTTTTCGTGTCCCCCTTAACGAACTCCCCTGTGTTAAGAGCCAATATATGGTAGAGGTACATCTGCAGGGTACCAGGTTTCTCCCCATATGATAATGTGACGCGCTCGAGTAACTGCAAAAATCCATGGCCCGCAAAAAAAATTGTAAATTATGCTGGGACCAAAATAAGCACTCTCCCATTCGTAGCTCTCCATTGTCTACTCCAGACGTTGGTGAGGCTGAAATGTTCCTGATGTAAGGAGGTGGTCTTTAGCAATGGAGGATATCTGGAGCGTAGTCTATTCATTTGGATATGAAGCTTGTAATGGTGTATGGGTAGTTGATGGTTAGGCTAGATTTTTCTATATTCTATAAAAAGAGAATAATTTCTTCGTAGTTTCGGCAGTGGGATATGAGATATGACTAATAATGAGAAGACAATAGTTCGGTGTTGGTCTAATTGTACCTGAGAGATCATTCGCATTCTCTGGTTTAATTGGGTGTCAATAATCTTCGGGTGTTTGCTGTTGAGCCATACCGGAGAAGCATATTCAGTTGCTGAGTATACAAGTCCGAGAGCGGATTATTTGAGTACGGAGGTTGAGGAACCTTATATTGGACCACATATCTTTTGGGATATATTACTTCGAATTAAAAAAAAACATTAAAGTATAAGTCAAACTAAACAAAATATTTCTTGCTAATGGCTCGATATTGTTTATCGCACCCTCAGTAATATAAGGGCTTAACTCAAAATTTGTGTTACCTAACTGTGATTTTAAAATAATAAGGGCACAAAATGAAATTATCTACCGGTTAGAGTTGACAGAGGGAGAAAAAGAACATGAATGGTTCGGTAAATATATTCTCACTCTCCCCGGCCGCATATTTACAGATGCTAGCGTGTGTAGGCACCAGGGTGTTGAAATCAGTTAGGGTTTGGAAAAACAGTACATTTACGGATGCTAGCGTGTGTAGACACCAGGGTGTTGAAATCGGTTAGGGTTTGGAAAAACAGTACATTTACAGATACAAGCGTGCGTTGACACCAGGGTGTTGAAATCAGTTAGGGTTTGGAAAAACAGTACATTTACAAATACTAACAGATTTGGACACCAGAGTGTTGAAGTTGAAACCAGCTAGCTTTTTTAGTGGTTATACATGCATGGATGCTAACGGCTATTGAAATTGATTTTATACAGTACAGTGCAAATGTCTGGAATAAATTCATTATTTCGGAAGCCACCGACATTAAAGAGAAATCCTAAAATAGGTCCATTCTTAATTTTAACTTATGACTTTTTGACATATATATTATACTAGTGACGTCATCCATCTGGGAGTGATGACGCAATCGATGCTTTTCTTAAATGAGAATAAGGGTCGTGTGCTAGCTCATTTGAAAGGTTATTCAATTCTCTATTCACTAATATAAACATTGACATAATTATTTATACAGGGTGTCCTAGAAAAATTATTTTGAATTAAATTAATTTACACAAAAAGAAGAATAATATAATATGTAATTTATTTAATTCAAAATACATTCTATTGCTGTGGGAAAACAGAACAAAATGTTTATTTCATAAATAAACATTGCTTTTCGCTTAAATTCAATGTTCAAACTGCCAAGAGACAGATGGGTGGCAGCTTGAACATTAAAAATGATTTATCAAAAAACTTTTTTTCTGTTTTCTGACAGCAGTAGGGTGTATTTTGAATTAAATAAATTACATACATTCTTATTTTTGTGTCAATTAATTTAATTCAAAAAAAGAATGTGTGTGTACTTTGTACGCACGTAAGAAGTTATACTTCTACTACATATTATGTGATTTTTAAGACAATACCAAAAATTTAAAAAAATAAAAGAATAAAACGCACACAAACACATTGAAAAATGCCACAAAGAAAAAATGATTTCTGAACGATAATAATTGTTGGCAAAAATTTTAAATACGCATTTTCTGAAAAAAAAATTATATAACAAATATACTTACAATCATAAAATGCATAAAAAAATAAAAAAATAAAAACTTGCATCGGGAATGGAACCCGTGAATTTCGTGGCGCTTTGATTCGTAATCGAAGCCTAGACTCACTCGTCCAATTCCACATTATTTGTCATGTGGAAAAATAGGGTAACTGAACGTTTTACTGTTTGACAGTTGTTTTGGATATAATTAAATTATGTAGTTTAAATTTTGTGGAAGAAAATATTAAAATATAACAAAACAGTAAGAAAACAATATATTAGATGAAGATTGGTAGAACTTTTGTTGGTAATCAAATTAAGTATGTAAATCAAAACATTACATACCTACTAGATAAATAAATCTACGCCAAAAAATCATAATTTAAAAATAAAAATCGGACCTAATTTGGGATTTCTCTCTAAAATCCCCATTCTTGAGAAAATAAATGTACAGTAGAGCGTCGATTATCCGAACGTCGATCAACCGAACGACCGCTTATTCGAACTATCGACTCCCGCATCCCGCACTCGAATACCGAGCAAACGTTAGTAATTGACGCTTAAAATATCTTCAATTTTCTTCAATATTGTATCCAAAAATAATTATGTTGTTGCAAAGACTGCACTTTTTTGTTTAGTTGCTAGTTGTCATTATCAAGATATAAATAAATATGTAGGTATATAAATATGGCTTTTATTCACTTGTGGATAAATATGTATGACTATAAATATGTATCAATATATTGTAGTTCGATTATCCGAACAAATCGGTTTTCCGAACACCTATGTCCCCCAATTAGTTCGGATAATCGACGCTCTACTGTATTTCAACCTAATCCAAATGTATAATTACAATATGATTATAATAAAAACTACTTACCAAATTAAAATGAGTTTTCCTTGTCCAAAATAGTCCAAAAGTCCAAAAATATAGGTATATGAAAACTATTTAAAAAGGCAGTATAACTATTAACTAACTTTTGTTTGTTGTTTCTTTTCACACAAATTTTAAAACGCAACAACCATAAATAATCTAACTACAGCTGTGCCACAGCCGCCATATTGAATAATTTTTGACATGTCATTTGAACATCCAATCAGAACAAAGTTATAATGCGCATGCGCCGGGATCATAGGTTTTAACATATAAAAATTCACCCTCATATCGCCGGTAAAGAAGTATAACTTCAAAAATTTTCTTGGACACCCAGTATAAATAATTATGTTAATATTTATATTACTGAATAGAGAACTGAATAACCTTTCAAATGGGCTAGCACGCGACCCCTATTCTTATCTAAAAAAATCATCGATTACGTCATCACTCCCAGATGGATGACGTCACTAGATTAATATATATGTCAAAAAGTCATAATTTAAAATTAAAAATCGACCTGTTTTAGGATTTTTCCAAAGTCGCTGGCTTCCGAAATAATGAATTTATTCCAGACATTTGCACCATACTGTATAAAATCAATGTCAATAGCCGTTAGCATCTATGCAGGTATAGCCACTAAAAAGATAGCTGGTTTCAACACTCTGGTGTCTTCACACGCTAGCATCTGTAAATGTACTGTTTTTCCAAACCCTAACTGATTTCAACACCCTGGTGCCTACACACGCTAGCATCTGTAAATATGCTCCCCGGCCACCTCTGGTTTTTACTGCTATAAGGGAGCAATCAGTAACATGTCTCTCTATGACGAAAATCCTGGTTAGTTTGTGTTTTAATATTTTGTATTATATGGAATAGTTTTTAGTTGAGCCGCTATATTATGCAAAATATAATAAATAAATGGGTCTAATTCATAATATATCGCTATTTTGGATAAACAGTGACTAATAATAAAAGGGATCAAACTTAAACAGTTCCTTATTTCTGTTATGTTTTATTGTACTATATGGGACTAACTTGAAAGTATTTTTTTCAATTACATGTAATTAATGAAATTTATATTAATTTTTGTTCTCATTGCTGTTAGTCCAGAAAGCCACTGCGCATCCGCTAGGAAAAATATTCCGATTCGGATGTTTGGCACAATCTTACTCAAAAAGGACCCCTTTTAACAAATTTGTATGTTGCCAGGACCAAAAGTGGGTCAAACATTTTTGGATCATCCAGGTTTTTTGGATCATTCCAAACAGAAAAGGTCTGTAGTGACTTTTCTCTAAAGTTGATAGTTTTTAACATATAAGCGATTAAAAATTGAAAAATTGCGAAATCGGCCATTTTTAACCTTCAAAAACTATGTGAAAAACTGAAAATTTGAATGTTGCCAAGGTATAGATATTCTTTAAACATCGATTGATGAAATCCCGAAGAATTTTTTGCAATACAATATTCAAAATTCCTTTGTTTTTAAATTGTTAATCAAGCGTGCGCGACACTATTTTACACCGTTGCATCTGTATACAGTATGGTGCAAATGAAAGGAATAAATTCGTTATTTCGTAAACCGGCGACTTTAGGAAAAATTCCAAAACAGGTCGATTTTTATTTTTAAGTTATGATATTGTGGCATATATGGTATACTAGTGACGTCATCCATCTGGGCGTGATGACGTAATTGATGATTTTTTTAAATGAGAATAGGGGTCGTGTGCTAGCTCATTTAAAAGGTTCTTTAATTCTCTATTCATTAATATAGTCATTTACATAATTATTTATACAGGGTGTCCAAAAAATTGTTATTAAATTAAATTATTTGACAAAAAAAGAAGTAGAAGGACAACCTGTATAAATAATTATGTAAATGTTTACACTACTGAATAGAGAATTAAATAACCTTTCAAATGAGCTAGCACACGACCCCTATTCTCATTTAAAAAAATCATCTATTACGTCATCACGCCCAGATGGATGGCGTCACTAGTATACCATATATACCACAATATCATAACTTAAAAATAAAAATCGACCTGTTTCGGGATTTTTCCTTAAAGTCGCCGGTTTACGAAATAACGAATTTATTCCTTTCATTTGCACAATACTGTCGGTATAAAATAGTGTCGCGCACGCTTGATTAGCAATTAAAAAACAAAGGAGTTTTGAATATTGTATTGCAAAAAACTCTTCGGGATTTCATCAATCGATGTTTAAAGAATATCTACCTACCTTGGCAACATTTAAATTTTCAGTTTTTCACATAGTTTTTGATGGTTTAAAATGGCCGATTTCGCAATTTTTCAATTTTTAATCGCTTATATGTCAAAAACAATCAACTTTAGAGAAATGTCACTAAAGACCTTTTCTGTTTGGAATGATCCAAAAACCTAAAAAAACTTTGTTCCATGCAAAAAAAATAATTTTAGGAAAAAAACAAAAAAAAAACGTTTAAAAAATTTTTGACCCATTTTTGGTCCTGGCAACATGCAAATTTGTTAAAAGGGGTCCTGTTTGAGTAGGATTGTGCACAAAATCCGAATCGGAATATTTTTCCTAGCGGATGCGCAGTGGCTTTCTGGACTATGTTTATAGTGCAAGTATCAAATAACAAATCTGCCAAATTTCACATTTATTACTTAAATAAGAAGCATGTTATTTGAAAAAATAGTTGTAATTTTTTTAAACAAGAATCTTTAAACGCAATTTCCCAAAAATCTACTTTTTTGAATTCTGCCTCTATATTACTGAGGGTGCGTTATATACTACAGTCAAATAGCAAAATAGACCAAATTTTTCTTTTAGTATTATATTTAACAACCCAATAAAACCTTTTTAATGACATCGGATTGAAATATAATAATAACTATGCCCCTCTGAATACTTTCTCTCCCTACTTTCTGCGTCGACGGCCAATATTTCGAAAGTCATCCCTAGATTTGATGAGTAATATGGTCATATATATAAATCACAAAATGTGGAACTACTTAAAATTTTCAGAACATTTGTCGAATAAGCTCATGACACATTTCACTTGAAATTTAAAACTTACGAACATTTCTGTTCTGAAATTGTATTTATTTGCTACTTGTAAGAAGTTTTCGAGTTGAAATTTATTGAAAGAACATCAACTGGACAATTATTGTCACAAAAATGGATGGATAAAAGCCAGAACTGCGTTAGGATTATCAGAAATTCAATAGACGAGCTCGACAGGACCGGCATTTAAAGTAAATTTCGAAGCATCTGAGAAAATTATTTCAAAAGGCCTTCATAGTAATTAAAATTGAAGAAACTAGTGCAAAAAGAAGACAGAGCCAGTTAAACACCGTTGTAACAATTTTTCAGGAGAAGCAAAGAGTTGTTTGACTAATAATTTTTTTAACTTATTTGTTCATATTATATATAGGGTCTTAAAAATATTAAATATTATAGAGCTTTAAAACATGGACTTACAAATAATAAAAAACATTTATTGGAATCATAGAGCACAAATTGTAATAAATATCGAACCAAGTCAAGAAATTGAAATCAGGGGAGGAGTTAGCCACGAATGTAATATATCTCGATTATTATTTTAATGTGTATGTTACCGGCCAAACCCGATTTCAGGACAAACTAGTTTGGCATGGGCCAAACTAGTTTGTCCTAAGCGCATTAGGATAAACTAGTATGGCCTAGGCCAAACTAGTTTGTCCTATCGCGCGTAGGCCAAACTATTTTGTCCTAGGCCAAACTAGTTTATCCTGATATAAATACACCAAACCAATTTATCCTGATATAATAAAGACTCACACTTCAGGATAAACTAGTACAGTCTAGTCTAAACCAATAATTTAGCCGAGTAGAAAGTAATTTAGCGAGCATGTAAGGACTTTTACATGCGGGGAATTCCCAAATCACGTCCCAACAGGGATGGCAAAAAAAATTATACATCGATATATTGTGTCATATGATACATCGAATGAAAATTATCTCTCTCTCTCCTATCGTTTCCCCATTACTGAGGATCGTGATTTCTTCCAATATTCGTAACAATGTTTTTCCATTGGTCTCTATCTTCAGCTGCTCTAAGAGCTTCGCAGAATGAATTGCATGAATGAAAATTATACATGCTATAAATCAATATATCCTCGTATAATTAAATAATATAAAAAAAATAAATAAAAGGATGAGGTTTTCTCCAAAAATTAAAAGAAAAGATACACTTACGAATAAAATCGAGTACCTACGAATTAATATTATTTTCACCAATTTTGAAAAAATGTGGAAACGTTGAATTTTACACGCCCGTCTGTCCGTCCGTCCCATCGTCTCTCTATCTGTCCGTGAACTCAACTCCTCCGCCATTATACCAGGTAGAATGACAAATGAGGTGTCAAATGAAAGCTTATAATCCAAGGATGGTACTAAAGGTGAGAAATTTGACCTAGGCTGTCTGTCCGTCTGACCGCGAATATAACTCAATATTATTGTTTGTTTGTTACGAATCATTATAAATAAAATTAATAAAAATGATTATTTTTACAAGAAAAAAGTATTTTATTCAATTTGTTATTTATATTAAGCCGTACTAGTTCGCTGAATTACTTTCTTCTTCTTGGCTTTTCCCATTATGAGTTTGCCATCTTCGTCTTCCATAGCACTCTATTCTCCCAGTCGCCATCTCTGAGCTCTCTATCTATCATACCATTTCCGATGTGAGTTTTCCATCTCACAGCAGGTCTTCCTTCCCGCTAGTGTTGCCCAAAATCGGTCTTGGTCTTGTTCTTGCGTTTTAGCAAGACCAAGACCAAGACCGCCTTATTTTAGCAAGACCAAGACCAAGACTGACCGTGCAAGACTTGAGCAAGAACAAGACTAAGCCTGCGAGACTCTTGCGTCTTTCAGTTAGAATTGAGTGTTGTTTTATGGAATAATACAGAGTGTAACAAAAATACAGGTCATAAATTTAATCACATATTCTGGGACCAAAAATAGTTCCATTGAATCTAACTTACCTTAGTACAAATGTGCACATAAAAAAGTTACAGCCCTTTGAAGTTACAAAATGAAAATCGATTTTTTTCCAATATATCGAAAACTATTGGAGATTTTTGATTGAAAATGAACGTTTGGCATTCTTATGGCAGTAGTACATTAAAAAAAAGTTATAGTGAAATTTAGACACCCCATAAAAATTTTATGGGGGTTTTATTCCTTTAAACCCCCCCAAACTTTAAAACCCCCCATTTTCAGAAAAACTGAAAATTACACGTATTCAATATTTTTTAAAAATCTATCGAATGACAAATGACACCAAACACGGCCCCTGCGGAGGTGGGGTGGGGGTACTTTAAATTTTAAATAGTATCCCCCATTTTTTATTGCAGATTTGGATTCCTTACGTAAAAATAAATTGGAACGCAAAAATTGGAAATGGAAAATTAATTTAAAAAAGTGGATAAAAAAGGAATTTTTTCAAAAGAGGATTCAAATTTACCGCATAGTAATGCTAGTTTGTAACTGGTCCAACATCCGCCAAGTTTACTCCTCTGTTATGAAATTTTGACACTACTGGCATTTCATAGGTAAATTAAGTTATATCGGCGATTTTTGTGTTTTCTGTGCTATTCCTTTAATTTTTAGATTTTTAGTCTACTTTTATATAAAAAACAGTAGTTGTTTTTGGGACCCTTTAGCGACGTATTAGTATAATATAATAGGTATGGATTACGGTCGAAGTCCGATATGGTCAACCAAAAAAGAAGATGTACAGTGTGACTCCCGTGGGACATGGTAGTTAGTTAGAGTGTAGGCAGGGATAGTTTAGATCGTGGGTACAAACCCACCTAATGTGAGTTGTTTATTAATAAATAGCAATATGCTAGTGGGTAACTGCGAGACTTGCAAGACTCTTGCTGCAAGACCAAGACCAAGACCAAGACTGGGAGTGCAATACCAAGACCAAGACCAAGACCAGGTGTACTGGTGCAAGACCAAGACCAAGTTTGTGCAAATCTTGGTCTTGCATTTGGGCAACACTACTTCCCGCGAGTCCCAGTCCAGTAATCTTTTCGGCCACCTGTGCTCCGGCGTTCTTTGTACATGCACGTACACTTCGCGTCAAAAAAAAACTGGTATTGTCGAAGCGAAGATCGGTGGAATATGCGCATTTTATCAATGAAATTCGATATTTTGAAGATATTCCAGAAGCCGCTAGAGATAAAATGTTTTAACGACCTATTAATCATTCATAAATACTCAACGGATATTAGTACAGTTAAAATAATTAAGACGATAACCGGACAACATTGATTTAATGAGTAAAATTTAGTTTTTTTTACTTTAATGACAAAAAAAGCAAGTTCATTCGCAGAACCCAATTAAAAATTATTTTGCACATCATATTTGAAACATTATTTGGTTGAAAAATCTCATTTTTGTTGGCAAAAAAAATATATTAATTTGTTTGGACTAAATTACAGTTGTACTTATCTTAAAAAGGATATGTTACTATCAACATTCGCACAGTGTTGCCAAACTGAATTTTGTTATTTTGGGTGTAAATTTTTTCCACGGATCTCCGAGGGTACAATACAAGTCTTATAACCGAAAATCGCGTTTTTCAAGTTGTGTTGTTTTCATAGTTAATAAATCTAGACATACCTAACTTTAAATTATTGTTTAAATTAAAGTCGAGAAGCGTGATTGGTTTCTCCTAAATTGTACTGTAAATACAAAAATCTATTGAGTTGTGGGATACTGGAATATACACACGGGAAAAATAAAAAAATTGATTTGAAATTAATACAATATAAATAACTTTTACAGTGAATAAGTGTGGAATTTAAATATATTACAACTCGAAACTGCTGAAATATTAATATTTTGTCATAGCTCCATTATTACTAATCACTTCTTGTAATCTTCTGGGCACTGAGAAATAAATTTAGTTATAAATTTTCATCTTCGTCCAAACTTTCCCAAGTTTCGTCAATTGGTAGTGATAAAAATAATACCTATGTAAAACCTTTATACATTTTTGAACGGCATTTTTTTGCATTTAGATTTAGTGCAATTCCGTTATCTGTTATGGCAACAACGAAGTGATCCACGAACTATTGTATCCAGTCTGAACAGAGGTTTACATTGGGAAAAAAAGTGTACCAGTTTTTTATGCCGGGAAGTGTACCATTTCAGGACTCTACTTTTACTACCACAACTTTTTTGTAATTGAGCATTCTACTTCTATTCTGTTTCATATTTCCTCTGTTCTTATTCTATCCTACCTGGTAATTTGTAGACACCTTCTCATAAACTCCAATTCAACTGTTCGTATTTTATTTCGTATTATAATTGTCACTGGCCATTCTTCCGCTCTTGTAGGGTAATATTCCCTGGCAATATGCCCTGAAAAATCCTTTTTTGTTTTCTTTAGTTAGAGTATTCTTCCATATCGCTCCATGGAGTGCTTTCGTGACTTGTTTTCACCGTACTATTTTCATTTCTATATCTTTCATACAAGTGCCATCTCGGTTTATCATTTACCCTAAATACTTAAAAGTCTTACAACTCTTAATAGTGTCTTCTAAACTTACCTTTAAATCAGCAACCGATCTGTAATCAGTTATGTACTTTCGACTAGATTAAATTGGTTTAGACTAGGCTAAACTAGTTTATCCTGATATAAAACCATACACTTCAGGATAAACTATTTTGGCCTGAAGTGTGCGTATTTATATCAGGATAAACTAGTTTGGCCTGAAGTGTGGGTATTTATATCAGGATAAACTAGTTTGGCCTACGCGCGATAGGACCAACTAGTTTGGCCTAGGCCATACTAGTTTATCCTAACGCGTTTAGGACAAACTAGTTTTAAAATGTATTAGAGTTATTGAGATTATTATGGTTTAGTTAGTAAAATAATAAATTCGAGATATAAATAAATTAGATATCTAAGTTTGAGTTATTTGTTTTTAGTAATAGTTGTTTGTTGTAAATAAAATAATATGAAGTCTTTTTATTTAAATTAATATAAGTGTTCTTATTTAAAAATAAATAAAGTCAATTCAAAATACATATTAGTGTCTTAAATAGAAATAATAATCAGTAAAAGTCAATACAGTGTAACAGTACTTTGCCTTGATGAATAGACAGGCAGTGAAGTGCAATTTTTAGACTTCCCCGGGTCTTCTTTCATTCATCGTTCGTTTGGTTTACAATTAATAAAAACTACGAATAGGTACAGGCGTAACGAGAATCTGTTCCCACGAAGTGTTTAGTTCCCCGGAAATTTGTTCGTATAATACTTCGAATTGTTTTAGTACATAAATAAGTCTACACGCAACAAATGAAACAAAATATAAAACAAGTCTGGAAAGAACAGAGAGCAGAAATCGGAACTCATCACAGACTGGTAATGGCAGAGATGACATGGGGAAAACCGCTACAACAAGAACAGATAGAATATAGCAGAATAGCCATAAAAAAGCTAAAAGATGAACAAAAGAAAAGGAGATATCAAGAAGAAACCGATAAGGAGTTCAAAATGGAGGACAGAAAGAAAATAGAAATGGATATGGAGGAAAAAATGGGAAAAATTTAAGGAAATAATGATGAAGAAAGCGGAAGAGATGTGCGGAAATCTAACAGTAAGAAAATTAAACAAAAAGACGGCTGGTGGAATGCAGATATACAGGAAGAAGTTCGGAAAAAGAAAAAGGCATGGAAAAAATACAATAGTACAAGAGAGGAACAAGATAAAAAAGAATACCAAAAACACAGACACATAGTGAAAGAATTAGTTAGAAAAAGAAAGAAAGAGAGTTGGAAGAAGTTCGGTGAATCACTAAACCAAAATTACAGAGACAACAACAGATGCTTCTGGAATAAAGTAAGGAGCCTAAGAGGAAAGAAAAGAAAAGAACTCAGAGGAGTAAAAGACTAACACAACAAACCAAAGACAAATACAACAGAGATACTAGAGGTATGGAGAGAATATTATGAAGAGAAATATATGGGCGAAGAAAATGAAGAAATAGAGATAGAGGGAACCATAGAACAGACGAATACCAAATGGAAGAAATACGTACAGAAGAATAATTGGAAGAAGCGATAAGTAGAATAAAAATAGGAAAAGCGAGCGGAGCAGATAAAATTGATCCCGAAATGATAAAATGGATAGGTAAAGAAGGAAAGAAGTGGTTGCGGGAAATAATGAGAGAAGCATGGAGAACAAACAAAATGATGAGAGAATGGGAAGAAAACTTACTGATCCCAATTCACAAGAAAGGAGAAGAATTCACCTGTACAAACTATAGAGATATATGCTTCTCAGCAGTAAGTAGTGTTCAAGCTCCATACAAGAATAATAGAAAGAAGATTAAGAACAGAGGTAGAAGAAAACCTTGAAGACGAACAAACAGCATTCAGAGCCAAAAGGCAAACAGTTGACAACATAAGCATACTACGAAATGCAATAGAAAAAAATAATGATCGGGGAACAAACAATATATATGACCTTCATAGACCTTAAAGCAGAGTTCGACTCAGTAGACCGGAAAGTATTGTGGAATACTATGGAGGAGCTGGGAATAACGAGGAAACTATTAGAGATAATTAAAAGTACATACAGCAGAGTGGTGGGAAAAGTACAAATGGAAGGTAGCAGATCACTAGAATTTAGGATGAACAAGCCCACTCCTATTCGTCATAATTACGGATAAATTTATTAAAAACGTAAAAAGAAGAACAAACCACTTAAAAACAATAATAGTCTACACGCACCTAACACCAGTTATGATAGAAGGATTACTGTATGCGGACGACGTCGTTCTCTAAGCAGACAACCCGAGAAAGATGCAGCGACGACATCAGACGACTACATCTGACGAAAAGATCAGAAACGTGCTAAGTCAGGAACCAATAGAGAAAAAAATTGAAAAAAGAAAACTGAATTGGTTTGGACATATAACTAGGATGAACGAGAACAGACTAGTTAAGAGGGTGACAGATGCCAAAAGACAGGGGAAAAGAAGAAGGGACAGACCTAGAAAGGGGTGGATGGAGCAGATCGAGGAAATCGGGACAAACAGAGGGAAAACTGTGCAACAGATTAAGGAAATGGCAGGAGACCGGAAGGCGTGGCAGAAATGGGTAAAAGATGGATAGGTGATACCAAAGTCCGACGCTCTTATAGGGCATAAGGACAACGAGAAGAAGGAGAAATAATTCTGTAAATTTTCAGTTTCAATAAATAAATATTACAACGCTTAATATTTCGTTTATATTTATAAATATATAAACAGTCCTGACCTGTGTATTGACTTTGCTCGTAACATCTATTGTCAAGAAGTGTTGAAAATGGAAACGAAATGGACGTTTCCATGGACCGATATTGCCAGATATTATTCGAGAAAAGTTACAATGTGGTAGTTTAATGTCTCATGACTTCCAAAAACAGTCGGAAGTTGCTGACTGAAACATTTGTTAAAGTTGGCGAATAAAGGCTTGTCGCTTTTCCATTGTTGGTATTGCGTTTAATAATAGATTAGGTCAAAATGTTGTGATGTATCGATTGAAAGGGAAATAAATTTGTGTATACGGAATAAACCCAATCAGTAGTAAATGAGTCTGTCTCGTGAGGAATAAAGATGGAAATAAGAGTATTATCTAACACAAAGCACTCTAATAACAATAACAAATTTATTATTGAATAATCCGAATTACCACAATTTCAATTAATTATACAGTATGATGTATGGTGATATGAAAAGTATGGAATAGATTCATTACTTCTAAAACAGTCGACTTTAAAAGAAATCTTAAATTAAGACAATTTTAATTTATGGATGGCCATGCATTGCTATAGGGCATTCCAAGATTTTGACATTTATGCCACCGCTGGGAGACAAACATTGTACTCGTTTATATTTTTGTACTACATTGTTTCCTAAGGTTTTTACCCATTACAGTTTTTTAGTGCTATTTTCCAAATATTTTGTTGTAGATTTTGTGTAGTTTCTAGCTGTAGAAGTACTTGAACGACTTTATTTAGTTTTAAGTAGTGAAATATATGTGTTACCGGCCAAACCCGATTTCATGAACAAACTAGTTTGGCCTTGGCCAAACTAGTTTGTCCTAAGCGCGTTAGAATAAACTCGTATGGCCTAGGCCAAACTAGTTTATCCTGATATAAACACTCGTGACTTCAGGCCAAACTAGTTTATCCTAGGCCAAACTAGTTTGTCCTAGGTTAAACTAGTTTATCCTGAAGTGTATGTTTTTATATCAGGATAAACTAGTTTAGCCTAGTCTAAGCCAATTTAATCTAGTCGAAAGTATAATTAACTACAGATTGCTTGCTGACTTAAACGTAAGTTTAGAAGACACTATGAAGAGTTGTAAGACTTTTAAGTATTTAGAGTAAATGATAAACCGAGATGGCACTTGCATGAAAGGTATATAAATGAAAATAGTACCTACGGGGAAAATAAGCCACGAAAGCACTCCATGGAGTGATATGGAAGACCACTCTAACTAAAGAAAACAAAAAAATATTTTTCAGCGCATAGTGTTGAATATTACCCTACAAGAGCGGAAGAATGGCCAGTGACAACAATAATACGAAATAATATACGAATAGTTGAATTGGAGTTTAGGATAAGGTGTCTACAAATCAAAAGGTAGGATAGAATAACAACAGAGGAAATATGAAACAGAATAGAAGTAGAACGTTCAATTACCAAAAAGCTGTGGTAGTAAAAGTAGAGCCCTGAAATGGTACGGGCATGTACAAAGAATGCCGGAGCACAGGTGGCCGAGAAAGACTGGGACCCGCGGGGAGGAAGACGGAGAGGAAGACCTGCTGTGAGAGGGAAAACTCACATAGGAAATTCTGTGACAGATAGAGACCTCAGAGATGGCAACTGGGAGAATAGAGTGATGTGGAAGACGAAAACGGCAAACTCATAATGGGAAAAAGCAAAGAAGAAGAAAGTAATTCAGCGAACTAGTACTGCTTAATATAAATAATAAATTGAATAAAATACTTTGTTCTTGGAAAAATAATCATTTTTATTAAAATTATAATTATTCGTAACAAAGAAACAATAATATTGAGTTGTATTCGCGGTAGGGCGGACAGACGGACAGACAGCCTAGGTCAAATTTTTCACCTTTAGTACCATCCTTGGATTATAAGTAGAGTCCGGATTTCTAAGCATAATGCTTATGGTAAATAATACAAGCAGGAGTATTTTCTTTTTAAATACGAACGAAATATCCAAAAATAAGTCATTTTGACAGAACATTTTTTATGCTTTTTTGCTTTTTTTAAATTTGTATACTTTATTGAATTGTTGTGCTTATTGGGTGCTTTTTTATATATTATTATCATTTTTATACAAATCTAATTCACTGTACGTGTTTAGCATACGGCCTGAATCGCGTTGCTGAGATTATACGGCTGCAATTTTCACTTGTTAATGAGTTGATACAACACGGGAAAAAAGTTTTCATTAAAGCTCCTTTAAGGGTGCAACTTTTTAGAGAAAGATTCCCTAACACTCCATTACCACCGGAGCCAGTGTCAACTAGATGGGGTACATGGTTAGATGCAACTTTATACTAGGCCGAATATTTCTAAAATTTTAAAAGTTTCGTATTGAAATTTAAAGATACTGCTAGCAAATCGATAAAATATTATCAGGATGTTTTAGGTAAAACAGAATTACAAAACAATCTTGCTATTATCAAAATCATTTTTTGTTTTGTGAGAGAAACAATAAAATATTTGAAAAATATGGAAAGTATCACTGGAAAAATTGGTCAGATAGTATTAACAAAAGTCAAAGATGTATTAACAACAAACGAAGGATTTAAAAAGATATAGAAAATATTTTCAGTTTTAAATGGAGAACACGTTGAAGATATAAATATGAATCCGGCAATAGTGGCAAACTATAAGTATGCACCGATAACCAGTGTGGACATTAAAAGAAGCTTTTCGATATACAAAAATCTTTTTAGTGACAGGCGCCAAAGTTTTCGATGGAACATTTAAATAAGTATTTAGTTATTTCATGCTTTAAACAAAAATAATATATTTTCTATCATGTAAAGCGTGTCGATAAAAATTAGGTTAAAGTGCGTGTATTTATACGTTCGTTAAAGCGCCTGAAGTGTGTGTATTTATATCAGGATAAACTAGTTTGACCTAGGACAAACTAGTTTGGCCTACGCGCGATGGGACAAACTAGTTTGGCCTAGGCCATACTAGTTTATCCTAGCGCACTTAGGACAAACTAGTTTGGCCTAGGCCAAACTAGTTTGTCCTGAAATCGGGTTTGGCCGGTAACATATGCAGTGAAGCAAAAAAGCACGAGAGAATAATTTCGAAGGTTGTTGGTAGACAATGCAATACAAATACATATGTATGTTGCTAGTAGGTACAAGCAAGGTTTTCCCTCAAGGTGTCTAGTTAACCTACGGCGGAGACAATTTTCCATAAGTAACATGGACATAGTTATATCAGAGGTTATATAGCATTTTTATAGGACGCTTTATAACATTTAACCATTATTTTTTGTCTCTCAAAGGATAACTTACTTAGTTGTTTTATGCTTAAAATGTAAGACTGATTTCGACGAATAATTATTGTTCCCCAAGTAAGGACAAAGCAACAAGGGAACAATAATTATTCGTCGAAATCAGTCTTAAATCAATGATGCGAAATACTTGGGTATGTACTTGGACAGTGGACCCAACTCCACTACGAAAAAAAAAACAAAAAATCCTTGGATTAACTGTGTTTATTTTTGTATGTGCTAGATTATACTAGATTATGGGAGGTTTATCTCAGCCTCTGGAGGGATCGTTTACAGTCCCAAACCAATTTTGACTCACAAGTAAATGACTTTAGAGCCTTTAAGGCGGCTTAATTGTCTGATAAAATAAAGACTTTCACCCTACGAGTGTCTCGGTTGAGAAATTCTGGGGCTCTTATGTTTATAGCATGTATTTCTGCCTGAAAGATATTTAGGGCATTTCTTAGATATTTGGATAGCCTGAAATTGGTCCCAGTAACTCCCACTTCTGCCCTTTCATCTATCTTAGATCGATATTATATGTGACGAGGTAAATTTATTTCGTTTAAAGTAATAGACCGGGCAGTATCGTCACCCCCGCTAGCGCAATTATTCCGATTCGATTTTTTTGCACAAACTTACTCAAAAAGAGGTCCTTATAACATATCCACAGGGTGCCGGGCGGTGCCGTGGTCGAAAAATTTTTTAAACAAATTCACAAAAATAATTTTTTATTTCCAAAAATTTTTTTTTTAGTTAATTTGGGTCATTCTGAGCAAAAAAGGTCTCTTGTCATTTTTCTCCAAAATTGACTGTTGTCGAGTTATATGCGATTAAAAATTTGAAAAATGCGAAAATGGCCATTTTCAAGGCTTCATAACTCGATCAAAAATGATTATTATGAAATTCAAAAAGTGACAAAATCAAGATTCAAATGCCTTCTTCAGCGTTCTGAAGAGATTTTTGTCATTAATTTATTACAAAGCTGTTATTTTTAGTTATTAACAATTAGCGCTATAGTCTAACTGTATCGTCGCCCCCGTTAGCGGAACAATTTCGATCAGATTTTTTTGCACAAACTTACTCAAACAGGGGTCCTCATAACATATCCACAGGGTGCCTTTCGGTGCCGTGATCGAAAAATTTTTTCAACAATTTTTTTTAAACAGATTCACAAAAATAATTTTTTCATTTCCAACAATTTTTTTTAGATAACTTGGGTCATTCAGAGAAAAAGGTCTCTTGTAATTTTTCTCTAAAATTGATTGTTGTCGAGTTATATGCGACTAAAAATTTTAAAAATGCGAAAATGGCCATTTCAAGGCTTCATAACTCGATTAAAAATGATTATTATGAAATTCAAAAAGTGACAAAATCAAGATTGAAATACCTTCTTCAGCGTCCTGAAGAGATTTTTGTCATTATTTTATTAAAAAGCTGTTATTTTTAGTTATTAACAATTAGCGGTATAGTCTAACTGTATCGTCGCCCCCGTTAGCGGAACTATTTCGATTGGATTTTTTTGCACAAACTTACTCAAAAATAGGTCCTTATAACATATCCACAGAGTGCCGGCCGGTGGTCGAAAAATTGTTTACACAATTTTTAGACCACGGCACCGGCCGGCACCCTGTGTATATGTTATAAGGACCTCCTTTTTGAGTAAGTTTGTGCAAAAAAAATCGAATCGAAATAGTTCCGCTAACGGGGGCGACGATACACTTGGACTATACCGCTAATTGTTAATAACTAAAAATAACAGCTTTGTAATAAAATAGTGACAAAAATCTCTTCAGGACGTTGGATAAGGTATTTAAATCTTGATTTTGTCACTTTTTGAATTTCATAATAATCATTTTTAATCGAGTTATGAAGCCTTGAAAATGGCCATTTTCGCATTTTTCAAATTTTTAATCGCGTATAACTCGACAACAGTAAATTTTAGAGAAAAATGACAGGAGACCTTTTTTGCTCAGAATGACCCAAATTATCTAAAAAAAATTGTTGGAAATAAAAAAATTATTTTTGTGAATTTGTTTAAAAAAAATTGTTTAAAAAATTTTTCGACCACGGCACCGCCCGGCACCCTGTGGATATGTTATAAGGACCCGTGTTGAGCTGGCCCCCCCCCCACTTGCAAAAATTAAAAAACAAATAGCCCTGATTTATGAGCTATTTATGAGCTCTCATATTCCGCAAACTAAAAATTTTGAGCTCGTTCCACTGAGCAGGAATTTAATACCCTAGTGGGGGGGGGGGGCTGAGTCAGCCCCCACTACTTAAAAATAGGAATATTGAATCGGTTTTTGCGGCAGAATTACGAGCTATTTATGAGCTCTTGAAATTATATAGTTTCGATTTTTGAGCTCATCCCCTTCACCCCCAAACAACCCTTTAATTGATTTAACTTAAGAGAAAGATGCTGAGAAAACTTAAAATATATCGTATTGCGGATATAATTCCTATAGCTTATATACTCTAAGAATAAACTATTAAATCAAGGGCATTTCGATTATTGAGCTACAACCCCTTCGCAAGAAAACCACCCTATCTTCCCGGCTTAAGAGAAAGTTGTACTTAAAATGCGTTAAACTAATTATTTGGCGACTACATATCATTTAAAAATTTATAAGCTTCCAAATTACGCTCATTTAGATCAGTAAATTGCAATTTATTTTGTATAGTGCAGTCACTGAAGGTAAAAATCAACGATTACCTTCAAGTTCGGTGAACCTTCATCGATTTTCACGAAAATTGGTCAGTGGTTAGAGGATACGTCAAGAAACAAAGGTGACATGGTACCACCTTGCGCCTTTACCCTGAGGGTGGATACCGGCCCTTCTCGGGGGTGAAAATTATTTGATAAAAAATAACTGCACAAATCAATAAAAGAACAAATTAAAAGCAAAATTTATTATATAAAGTTAATAAAATAAGTCAATACTTTTTAACTTATGAAAGATCAAAGATTTTAATTATTTGTGAAAAAAATGCATGTTTTGAAGAGGTTTTTTGTAAATCACTGAAAAACTGTAAATTTTTACAAAAAAGTTAATAGTAGTTTAATTCGTATAGCTTATATTCTAAGAATAAACTCTTAAATCACGCAACCTTTCGATTATATAGCTACAACCCCTTCGCAAGAAAACGACCCCATTTTCCCGGATTAAGAGAGAGTTGTTCTTAAAATAATTTAAATTGATTATTTGGCGACTACATATCGTTTAATAATTTATTCGCTTGCAAAATATACGCATCTCAATTATTGAATTGTCATTTTCTTTCTATAGTGCAGTCACTGAAGGTAAAAATCAACTATTACCTTCGATTTCGGTAAATCTCCATTTATTTTCACGAATTGACGATAACAACTTGGGGTTTTAGCCTGGGGTATATGTCACCCCTTCTCGGGAGTGAAAATTACTTTATTAAAAATAACCCCACAAATCGAGAGAGGGACAAATTTGTAAGCAAAATTTTTTACATAATGTGATTAAAATAAATCAATACTTTTTGAGTTATTAAGGATCAAATATTTTAATTTTTGGAAAGAAAATGCATGCTTTAGAGCGATTTTTCATAAATGACTCAAAAACTGTAAGTTTTTACAAAAACGTTTTCATCACTAAAATTGAAGCTAATAAAAAATATAATAAATTGCTTACTTGAAAATCCTTTAATGTTAATTTAAAGTAAGTTATTGGTAATTAAATGTATATTTTTTTCCACGACTGTTCAAATCTAAGGGTTCAAGCTTAAATAACGGGAAAAAGATGCAATTTATAACACTTAGGTACTAAATACTTGTCAAAGTACTTAGAAATACCCATCAAAAACAAGATCCAGAAAAAGTTGATAGTATCAAAAATTTTGATTCAAAATCCGCTCACCAATTTTCGTGAAAATGAATGGAGATTTACCGAAATCGAAGGTCATAGTTGATTTTTACCTTCAGTGACTGCAATATAAAAAGAAAATAGCAATTCAATAATTGAGATGCGTATATTTTGCGAGCTCATAAATTATTAAACAATATATAGTCGACAAATAGTTAATTTAAATTATTTTAAGTAAAACCCTTTCTTAAGCCGGGAATATGGGATGGTTTTCTTGCGAAGGGGTTGTAGTTCAATAATCGAACGGCGCGTGATTTTAGAGATTAATCTTAGAATATAAGCTATACGAATTAAACTACTATTAACTTTTTTGTAAAAACTTACAGTTTTTCAGTGATTTACAAAAAACCTCTTCAAAACATGCATTTTTTTCACAAATAATTAAAATCTTTGATCTTTAATAACTTAAAAAGTATTGACTTATTTTATTAACTTTATATAATAAATTTTGCTTTTAATTTGTTCTTTTATTGATTTGTGCAGTTATTTTTTATAAAATAATTTTCACCCCGGAGAAGGGGCGGTATCCACCCTCAGGGTAAAGGCGCAAGGTGGTACCATGTCACCTTTGTTTCTTGACGTATCATCTAACCACTGACCAATTTTCGTGAAAATCGATGAAGGTTCACCGAACTTGAAGGTAATCGTTGATTTTTACCTTCAGTGACTGCACTATACAAAATAAATTGCAATTTACTGATCTAAATGCGCGTAATTTGGAAGCTTATAAATTATTAAATGATATGTAGTCGCCAAATAATTAGTTTAAAGCATTGTAAGTACAACTTTCTCTTAAGCCGGGAAGATAGGGTGGTTTTCTTGCGAAGGGGTTGTAGCTCAATAATCGAAATGCCCTTGATTTAATAGTTTATTCTTAGAGTATATAAGCTATAGGAATTATATCCGCAATACGATATATTTTAAGTTTTCTCAGCATCTTTCTCTTAAGTTAAATCAATTAAAGGGTTGTTTGGGGGTGAAGGGGATGAGCTCAAAAATCGAAACTATATAATTTCAAGAGCTCATAAATAGCTCGTAATTCTGCCGCAAAAACCGATTCAATATTCCTATTTTTAAGTAGTGGGGGGGGCTGACTCAGCCCCTCCCCCCCCCACTAGGGTATTAAATTCCTGCTCAGTGGAACGAGCTCAAAATTTTTAGTTTGCGGAATATGAGAGCTCATAAATAGCTCATAAATCAGGGCTATTTGTTTTTTAATTTTTGCAAGTGGGGGGGGGGGGGGGGGGGGCAGCTCAACACGGGTGTTATAAGGACCTCTATTTGAGTAAGTTTGTGCAAAAAAATCGAATCGGAATAATTGCGCTAGCGGGGGCGACGATACTGCCCGGTCTATAAGGTATTAGTTAATAAAGCAACGTAAGAAAATAGTTATTTTCCTAACTAGTGCGGAAAGTGATGCTTTCAGGCACGAGATTGCCGTTGACCGAATGACGCGGTAGCGGAGGGTCAAACAATATTTTTTCTAGGGCCGTACGTTTGGAAAAAAGCCACAAAAAATAGAGTTATATCAATTTTGATTTAGAAATGAAAATGCACAAATTAATTCTTTGACAAGGTTGTCAAAACCAAATTTTCAATATAATGGGTTACCACGACGACATATTGGTTTTCATGACGACGATTCAAAACCATTGTAATTGTTTACTGAGCTAACTTTTAAATATTATGTCAAAATAATTGTATTCCATCGAATTATCAGTAGTAATTGCACAAGAGCTCTAAAATTATTGAATTTTTCCCGAGTGAAATTATGTCTAAAGTGTCACGAGGGCCAAAATTCTATATTAATTTTAGGGATCGAGTGCAATTTGTTGCGATTATTTCATGAATAAAACTGTTCAAAACCAAAATTTTATTGTTATTTATTTATGTAAGTACAAATTAGTACAATTAAACAAACAGTTGTTATAAATATTAATTTGACCGTTAAAAGTCATCACTTTCATAATTTTTAAAACATTAATTGTCATTAATGTCACTGAATGTATTTTTTCGTAGCAACGAAGGGCATCTGACGTAATATACTTGACGACGGGAAATTATTAAAAATTATCGATTTAATTTAGATTTCTGTAGCTTTCTATTGGTCAGAATCTCCTATGAATGAAATAATCGCGCTAATTTCATTAAAACATGAACACAATAAGATAAATTTGAAATAAATTAGTAAATAATATCTAAATATTAGTTTATTGCATGTATTATAATATATTATAATGCCATATTACAAGGTATTTTACTTTCCCGCACGCCGTGCGGGAAAGTGCAACTTTCGGAAACGAAATGCGTGCGTGAAAGTGGCTCTTTTAGCACGGCCGTAGAAAAAAATATATAAAATACTAAAGTAGCATCAGAAAGTACCTTCCTAAACAAAAACCATTTTATAGTTTTTCTTTTTCCAAAATAAAAAATAGCCTGTTACATCGTGGCATTCGTTAGATTTATAAATGTATTAAAGCCACCACCGTCTCAATTCACCGTTTAATCAATAAAAGGCTGTCACAAGTCTAGGAGAGTGCAGATGCTACGATGGGAAATTTATCGGCCTGCACCGAAGAAAGTAAGATTGATAACGGTTTCGCAGCATCCGAGAATGCATCGCAATTTTCCTGTGAAAATGTCTTTTAAATTGGAACTATTAATAAACAAACACTCTGCTTCGAATTGGATGTATCCAGCTGGAAACTTTTGTGTTGGGTGACAATTTATTATTTAAACGTCACTGAAATAAAAGAAGATGTACAAATCTCTTCATATATCAAAACATATATTCTAAAAATAAATCGGAAGTGATTTTTTCGTAAGTCACCTATAAGAACTAAATTTGTTCATCTAGGTAGCATGGACATCATGTTCTTTCTGTCAAAAAGTTTGTGTTTCGTCCACTCTATTACATGTTTCGCGATATAGTGTGTAAAACATTGAAGACAGAACTTCTTCATTAGGTGGTTATTACTGAGAGAGTAGAGAACCGTGTGTTTTCTTTGAAAGTCAAGACCAGAGGGCGAGTTTTTCGTTTGTAGTGTCTAAAAATGTTTGTACTTCTAAAGGAGGACAAGGAGGACAAGGAGGCCAACAGGATGGGAGGTTGGAATTATTATTCAGGGTTGTCGTAACTTATTATTTATCAGGGTGAAAATTATCAAGGCGATACAGCGAAAAAGTTTGTTTTTTCGCATGTGAAAAAATAAACACACATTATTCGTAAAAAATTAATATAATAAACTATACGCCTATAAACATGTAGCCTAAGAAACAAACACTCGAAAACGTTTTATTGTTTTCACTAAATACCAAATCAAGTTTAGCACTGTTCTGCAAATAACCTTATTTTTAATTCGTCGGTAATTTCCGAATATATCCTATAGAAGCGATGATATCGTACATTCTCGATTAAGACTAAAATCAACTTTCCAAAGCTTCTTAATCGAAATTACGCTTCGAGTGCCAAAACTTGCGGTTTGTTTTACTACACGAGTTTATTTCCGGCGTAATGAATAATTTAAATCCAAAGTTAATTGTCGAGATGGTTTCATCTATTTACCGAAACTCCCCACAGCGTCTCACGTGTTGACATTTCATAATTGTTTCCGCATTATACGATGTTTGTATAACGTTTAGGAGGAGGACCACACTTGGTGCTCGAAACGTTTTGCAAACAATCGAAATAAATTGTCTGTCTTTCTTAAGCTGACCCGCTGGAAGGGATCATGTCAAAATATGAGGAACTGCAATTACAGGAGGACAGTAGGTGCAATTAGCTAGGTGAGGTTTGAAAAGATAAGATAAAGCAGCAATCATTTTAAGTATAATTTACCGTTTATTATGAAAGTAATAAAAGCGAAACGTACAAAAAAACCCAATTTGCGTTAAACAAATACCCTTTCTCCCTTAGACATTCTAGTTTTCACATCGTTTCACTGTTTACGAATATCCCTATAGACGAAACCCAAAACATTCTGAAAACTAAGTGCAGTATCCAGCAAGACCACTTCAAAATCAATTCTACAGATAACTAAATGGTACCCCAATGGGCTCCTCACTCACTCCAGTAATTGACAAAATCTTTAAAGAAGACTTAGAGACTCGAGCTCTATCCACATCAATGCTTAAATGCACATGTTGACTACGATATGTTGACGATACATTCGTCATTTAACTCCAAGGCAAGGATGCTTTCATAGTTAATGTTTTCAATCCCATCTGAATAGTATATATCCTAGTAACCAGTTCACGATGGAGATGGAAACTAATTCATCCCTACCGTTTCTCGAAGTTTTCATAAAGAAAAACCAATCCCAAAGTTTTCATCACTCTGTTTACCGAAAACCCACATACACCACCCGCTACTTACATGCCAACTCTCACTACACACCTTCACAAATTAATTCAGTCATTATTACCCTTGTCTCTAGATTAATACACCTTTACGATGATGGAAGTAGATCCACTGAGCTCTTCTGTTTAAAACAAGCCCCCATCCAAAATGGTTACTGCGAAAATCACACCAATAGGAGCACCCACAGAGACTCAGACTCTCATCATACGAAAGCTTTTCCTCCTTACAGCAAAGGTGTCACCAACAAAATCGACAAAATCCTAAAATAAAGAGAAAATTCATATACTATTAACCACCCAACAAAAACTTTCATCTCTTGTACTCTCAATCAAAGACAACATTCCAAATGAACAACAAGGAGTTTATGAAATTCCTTGTCCAGACTGTCCCCTGCTCTTACAAGTAGTAGATCTTACAAGTAGTCCAAACCAATCGTATAATCCACAATATGATTTGTGAGCATTCCATTTCTGTTTGCAATTCCGATTAAATTTCAGCTCTAGGTCAATATCATCTACATATAAGTTACAAAATTGATTTCGAAAACTCCAGAACCATTGCTCCCATTCGCTTCTACACTCCCATCATCTTATTGCTACAGCCCTTAGAGGGCCTCGACCTTCTCAAGCTTTCTCTACGCCATTCTGTTCTATCCCCAGACGTTTGTTAGCTAAGTACTTTGATAGATCATGGTGACACCTGTTTGCAATTATTATTCGCCTTTTTATTTCCCCTGATGTGTTATTATTGGGGTTAACCGATGTCCCCAGATATATGAACTCTTTGACCACTTCGAAGTTTTGGTCACTGATGATTAGATCTGCGTCAACATTTCCAGCTCTTGTATTTGTGTTAGTCGTCATCAATTTGGTTTTATTTTGATTTATATGTAACCCCATTCGTTATGCTGCTGCTACTAGCTCGGTTAGGATTTCCGCAGTTTTCGCCCTGGTTCTTGTTATGAATAATGTCCACGTCATCAGCATATGCTAGAATTTGGACTGATCTATTAAATATTGTTCTCCTGCTATCTAAATTAGCGTCTCGTACGACTTTTTCCAAGGCTACATTAAAATGCGTGCATCTCCCTGCCTTAACCCCCTATGTATTTCAAATTGGGTTGACGAGTTGTTTTAAACTTTTACTGCGGATAGCATCTTCGCCGTTGTCACTTTTAACATAATATACATATTATATACAGCGTGTGTCAGCCAAATGGAATAAATTCAATAGTTCAAATACTAATTGTTTGTTTAAAAAATGCTTAATCCTGTCGATTAGTATTTCAAATGGAAATTTTTTTCATACAATAATCATGTATACAGGGTGTCCCAATTTAGAGATATGACGTCATCGTTGCTTTTCTTAAATGGCAACACTATCATTTTTATAGCTATTTTGATAGAGTGTGTAAAGTTTACATAACTGAAAAATATCAAATTTTTATTCCTTACCGTTTACAAGATAATAAAAAATAACAAAGTTATGTCTGTACTTTGGAATACATTCTTCTTCTTCTTTCTCATAATCCTTAGTGCCCTTCAGGGCGTCGGATGTCGGGTTCCGCCTTTTATCCACTTCTTCCAATTGCTTCTATTGGTGGCCAGGTTCTTCATATCCCTCATACTGATGTGTCTCCTTTCACCTATATCTTGGATCTGGTCCATCCATGTCTTCCTCGGCCTTCCCTTTTTTCTTTTGTTTCCCATTTTGGCTTCATGTACCTTCTTTGTAAGTCTATTTTGCTCCATTCGTTGTATGTGTCCAAACCAGCTTAATTGTTTGTTTTCGATCTTCCTAATTATCGGTTCTTGTTGCAACTCTCTTCTTATATCTTCATTTCTGAATCTGTCAAACTTCGTAACTCCGGCTATTTTTCTCATGTATTTCATCTCCGTCGCGTTTATCATTGATTCATGTTTCTTTTGGACAATCCATGTTTCCGCCCCATATGTCATTATCGGATTTACTATGCTGTTATATACTCTGAGTTTAGTTTTGTTGCTTATTTCTGACTTTCCAAAAATTGTATTATTTAAAGAGTAATACACGCTAGTTGCCTTCTTCAGTTTATTACTTATTGCCAAGTCCGTTTTCCCATCATCTGTTATTATATTTCCCAGATATTCAAAAGTAGATACATGTTCTATTACTTTTTCCCTTACTATTATATTAGTATTCCTTTCTCTTTTCTCATCTTCATTTATTATCATAAGTTTTGTTTTGTTGAGGTTCATTTCCATTTTTAATTTATGTATCTCTTTTTGCCAAATATCTATTAGTTTCTGCATTTTCTCTACTGTGTCTGTGATTAGAACTATATCATCAGCGTATAGAAGGGAGTTGATCTTTATTGCATTTAAGTTTTTATATCCTACTATGTATTGAAGGTTTCTTGTTTGATCTTTGGTATTTTTGATTAAAGTATCCATGACTATTATAAACAAGAGGGGGCTTAGTCCATCTCCTTGTTTAATTCCCTTATCCCATTTAAAAGTGCCTGATCTTTCTCCATTTATTTGTACTTGGCCTTCTACTTCCATATATATAGATTTTATGACTTTTATCATCTTTTTTGGTATATTATAGCTCTCCAATATTTTCCACAATATTTCTCTGTTTATCGTATCAAATGCCGCCTTCAGATCGACGAACATGAGAAATAGTTCATTCCCTTTACGGCATTGTCTCTCTATTATATTTCTTATGATGTAGACGTTATCGTTTGTTTGACGGTTTGATCTGAATGCAGCCTGTTCGTCTTCCAATTCTTTCTCTATCACTGATCTTAGACGCTTCTCTATAATTCTCGTGTATACCTTGAAGGCGACCGATGACAAGCATATTGCTCTATAATTCTCGCATTCATTATGTTGTCCTTTTTTGTATATTGGTAGAACTATGTTCTTCTTCCAGTCATCTGGGATTTTCTCTGTACTCCATGCTTCCTTGCATATCTGTAATAGCCAGTCCTCTCCTTTTTCACCCATCCGTTTTATCATTTCTGGATCTAGTTGGTCCTCTCCTGCCGCTTTTCCAAGTTTAATATTGTTTATAGCTTCTTCCAGTTCTTCCTTCCTTATACTCTCTGGTTCCTCTTCCTCCTCCAGTTCTGGTCTATTTCTTCCTGCTTCATATATTTCTACTTCTTCGTGTTTGAATTTATCTTCGTAGTATTGTTTCCATACTTCTACTATTTCTGTAGTCTCTATTTTCAATTGGTTATTTTTATCTTTGATTCCATACTGTTCCCTACCTTTTTTCCCTCTTAAACCCTTTATACGGTTCCAGAATTTTCTGTTATCTGTTTTGTAATTTGCTTCCAATTCTTTTCCGAATTCTTCCCAGCTCATATTTTTCGCTTTCCTTACTGCTATCTTTGCTCTATTACGTTTCTCCATGTATTCTACTTTGTTATTTTCATTTCTACATTGTTGATATTTTTTCCAGGCTTGCTTCTTTTCCTTTATTATTTTCTTTAGTTCTTGACTCCACCATTCTGTTCTCTTATGATATTTATTTATTGACTTTTTTCCACAAATTTTCTCTGCTGTTTTATATAGTGTGTCTTTTAGTATTTTCCATCTTTCTTCCATATCCAATTGCTCTCTTTCCAGCTCCATTCTTTGCAATTCCTCATATATTTCTTGTTTATAGTCACTTTTCTCTTTCTCTGTTTTCAGCTTCTTAATATTTATCTTAGTGTATGACTTATCGACTATATATTGCTTTTTCTTTGTATTCATTTCGGCTACGAGTAGCTTGTGTTGAGTATTAAGTTCTGCAAATTTTTCTGTTTTTATATTTTTGATAATATTCATTTCTGCAGGAATCACGATGTAATCTATTAGACTTTTGGCATTTCTTTCCTGGGCTTCAAAAGTGTATCTGTCCTCCATATTTTGATACCAGAATGTATTTCCAATTTTTAAGTCGTTATTTACACAAAATTGTATCATCTTCTTCCCATTTCTGTTCTCAGCTTTTTCTCCATACCGCCCAAGGCTTCCAAGTCCCTTGTTGATGTCATTTCCAACTCTAGCATTCCAGTCTCCCATAATAATTATGTTCTCAGTATCTTCTCTCACTTCGTCTAAAGCTGTTTGGAGTTCGCTATAGAATTGAGACATTTTCTGTTCTTCTGTGCCCTCGACTGGTGCATATATTTGTATTATGCTAACTAACTCGTCTAGTTTTATACTTACGGTAATTATTCTAGAGTTTATTGCTTGGTATTTTACAACTCTCCCACTCAGATCATCCGTGATTATAAAACCGACTCCCTCTTTTGCTCTTTCCATTTCTTGTACACCTGAGTAGAAGAGCTTGTAACCATCGCCACATCTCATATTTCCTCTTCCCTTCTTCTTCGTTTCACTCAGGCCTAGGATGTCAATGCCGTATGTTTTCATTTCCTCTGTCAATTCGAATTCTTTACCATAAAGACTTGTGATATTCCAAGTACCTATTATTGTTGTTTCCTTTCCATTATTTTCGTTGTCCTTTTCCATTTGCGTTGTCTTTTTTACTAGTATCTTTGCAGTTTTTGGTGCCTGTGTTTTCAGTTTTTTGAGTTATATGCTCCCCCTTCTGCTGTTCTTATTGATTTTGGTATTTGCTGTATTTCGTTTCCTGGGGATCTTTCACTCGCTTTTCTCCCCTTTGTTTTTTGTTCCTCTGCTCCATTTTCAGGTTGAATTTCTCCATTGTTATCATTTTTGTAGCCCAACTGCTCCGGGGTATATATTTCTCCATCTATTTTGAGCCCGTTATAGTTTAGGAACGCTCTGTAACCTTTATCTCTAGCCAATTTCAGTTGGTGGATTAGAAATTTCCTTTTCTGTTGGTATTCTTTTGAGTAGTCTTCCGTAATGAATATTTTGCTGCCCTTGAGTCTGCGTGTTTGGCTTAGTATCTCTATTTTTTTCGACACATGTTTAAGTTCTATTTTTATAGGCCTGCTTTTATTATTTTGGTTTCCTACTCTATAGATATCTTGTATCTCCTCGTTTTCGTCTATTGAAATGTTCATTTTATTAGTTATTTCTTTGAATTTATTTTTTAGGATTGCTCTATTTTCATTTGTTGTTTCGTCTACACCATGTATCACAATGTTTTTCTTTCTTACTTCTTTTTCTAGAGCCTCGATTCTTCTTTCTTGCGATTTCATCTCCTCTTTGATTTCCAGGTTTTCCTTTTTGATCAGTTCATTTTCTAATTTTAGCTTATTGAGTTCGATTGATATAGCATCTATTTTATTTTCTACCCTAATCTCTCTCTCTTCCATTTTATTAAGTTTTTCTATTATTTCTTCCATTATTTTTTCCATGACGATGTATTTGTTTTTACCTTTCCCTACACGACCACTCACCGATAAAGGTTTATCCCAAGTCGACCCTGCGGAGGAACCGCCTTTCCTTGAGTGGTTAAATGTAGTTTGTTTAGATTTTAAATCAAATATTTTATTTTTAAATTGATTTTTAAGTTGATTTTAGGCTTACTTTATTTATTATGGTTTAAAGAATATTTATACTATTATAATCCAATACTTTAACCATCCAACCGTCCAGAGGATCCAAAATCTATTTTTAATAATAAAATATGGAATATTCTTACCTTGAATTGTTACGCCTATGTTTATGTTATTGTTATTTTGAGTACCTTATTAAATTCTGTCACCACGCGTCTTACTTGTTTGTAGGTTAATAAACTAAATTAACACTTCCACAATAAAATATTATGAATTTTCACTATGTAAATATTTTAAACCATTTAACTATTAATTAAGTTTTATTAATTGTTGTTTATAAGTTTTAAAATTCACTTTTTACCACCAAAAACTTGATTTTTAGACGATCGATCTAATTATACGTATCTTCTAATATATAGCCAGCGACGGAACCCAGTTTAGTTTTTTCGAATACATTCAATAGTGCAAATAATAATTCTTTTTTTGAAAAATGATTAGACCTGTTGATTAGTATTTCAAATGGAAATTTTTTTCATACAATAATCATGTATACAGGGTGTTCCAATTTAGAGAAATAACGTCATCGTTGATTTTCTTAAATGGCAACACTGTCACTTTGATAGCTATTTTGATAGGGTGTGTAAAGTTATACATAACTACAAAATATTAAATTTTTATTCCTTAACATTTACAAGATAATAAAAATAACATGAAATCTCTAAATTTGGACACCCTGTATACATTATTTTGTATGTAAAAAATTTCGATTTGAAATACTAATCGACAGGTCTGAAAATTTTTCAAAAAAAAAACAATTATTATTTGAACTACTCGTATTAAGTTTATTCCACATTACAGACATAACTTTATTTTTTATTATCCTGTAAATGTTAGAAAATAAAAATTTGATATTTTGCAGGTATGTATAACTTTACACGCTTTATCTAAATAGCCATTAAAATAACAGTGTTGCCATTTAAGAAAATTAACGATGACGTCATATCTCTAAATAGGGACACCCTGTATACATTATTATTGTATGTGAAAAATTTAGATTTGAAATACTAACCGATAGGTCTCAGCATTTTTCAAAAAAACAATTAGTATTTGAACTATTGAATTTATTCCATTTGACTGACACACGCTGTATGAGTTTTTTTTGGAATTCCTAACTCATTCATAGCGTTGTAAAGACTTGGTCTTAAGACACTGTCATATGCCGCTTTAAAATCGACAAAAATATGATACATATCATAGGCGTAAACAGGGGGTGGTTTTGGGGGTTATAACCCCCCCCCTTTTGGATGTACTTTGAGCTCTATTCGTTTAACACCATTATTATTCAATACCCCCCAGAGACCTTCAAGTAGATGTAACCCCCCCTTAGAATCATCCTGGTTACACCTCTGATACATATCTATGTTAAACTCTTGCGCTTTTTCGAGGATCTTTCGTAGTGTAAAAATCTGGTTAATGGTTGAACGTCCACGCCTGAATCCTGCCTGATATTCTCCTAGGAACGTTTCGGTATAAGGCTTCAATCCCTCGTGCAAAATGTTTGACAATATGTCGTATGTATGCTGTTTTTAGTAGAGTTATTCCGCGGTAATTATTGCATTCCAGTTGGTTTCCCTTTTTGTGTAACGGGCATATTAAGTCTAAGCTCCATTCTTTAGACATTTGCTCCTCAGACCAAATTTTACAAACAATTTCTCGCATCACCTTGGTGATCTGCTCTCCGCCGTGCTTAAATAACTCTGCTGGGATGCCATCGCTGCCTGGGGATTTGTGGTTCCTTAGTTTTCTACAGATATTTTCACTTCTTCTACCGATAGTCCATTCTTTCACGGTTTTTGCTCTAAATTTTAAAGAACCGCTTGAATTGACATAAAATTTGGCATACGTATAGCTTACATGCCAAAGACAAAAAGTGATATTGTGCCGATGTGTGCTTTTGCCCTGGGGGTGGCTTTCACCCCCTCTTGGGCGTGAAAAAATATATGTCCAAAATAAGTCCGGAAATGGGTGAACTGACTAATTTTAAGTAACTTTTGTTCTATAGAGCTTTTTCGCCAAGTCAACACTTTCCGAGTTATTTGCGAGTGAATATGTTCATTTTTTAACAAAATAACCACATTTTTAGACGGTTTTTCGCAAATAACTCAAAAAGTAAGTATTTTGTCGAAAAAAATGTTCTTAGCAAAAATATAGCCTATAAAAAAGTAAAAATAATGGTGTACGCGTTAGGTCTCTGGATCTCGCATAACCAGAGTTATAGCCGATGAAAAATAGATTCATATTCACCAAATTTCAAATAGAATATTTCGACGTGAAATATCCAAAAAATTAAGCACTTTTTGGGGAAAACCTATTTTAACTTTTTTAAAGTGTTTAAAAAAAGCTTTATTTTTGTTTTTACAAACAGATTCTAGCATTAAATTTAAGCAAGTTACGCTTAAAATAAAGTTGGTACCTTTTATTTTTGCAAAAAAAAAATCGGGAAGAGCACCCCCTAATTAGCAACTTAAATGAAATTAATCGTTACTGCTCCACAAATTATTTTACTTATGTTGTGTTTATATGATCTGTAAGTTTCATCCATTCAAAGTGCTTATTTTTGAAAAAATTTGGTTTCAAAGTAAAATTTTTAAACATTCTAAATTTTGAAAAATATGCTTTTTTTTAAAATAACTTAAAAATTGTTAGAGATACCAAAAATCTCGAAAAACAAAAAAAGTCAGATTTGCTTTTTTGAATACCATGTATTTTTTGTTTTTCTGTTAGACAAAAATTGATTAAGATTTGTTGTTTGTAAATTTGCATACATTCGTGATCAGTGACTCGTTCAACCCCTTTTAACTACAGCCCCTTCAATAATAAAGACTTTGAACCGATAAAACTTACAAATCATATAAACAATATATACACGAGTCAAGAAACTTGTGAAGTCGTAACGATTAAGTTCATTTAAGATACTAATTAGGGGGTGATTTTCTCGATTTTTTTACCAAAACCAAAAGGGACTAACTTTATTTTGAGCGTAACTTGTTTAATTTTGATGATAGAAATTTTTTTTATAAAACAAAAATGAAGCTTTTTTAGAACACATTAAATAATTTGTAATGAGTTTTCACCGAAATGTGCTTCATTTTTGGTTATTTCACGTTAAAGTATTTCATTTGGAATTTGGCGAATATGAACCTATTTTTCATTAGCTATAACTCTGCTTCTACTAGGTGTAAAGACGTGAAAAATACACCATTTTTTAAAATTTTTTACAGGCTATATTTTTTCTAAGAATGTTTTTTCGACAAAATACTTACTATTTGAGTTATTTGCGAAAAACCGTCTAAAAGCGTGGTTATTTTGTTGAAAAAATGAATATATTCACTGCCAAATAACTCGAAAAGTATTGACTTAGTGAAAAAACTCTATAGAACGAAAGTTACTTAAAATTAGCCAGTTTATCCATTTCCTGACTTTCTTTGGACGAATATTTTTTCACCCCCAAGAAGGGGTGAAAACCACCCCCAGGGCAAAAGCACATATCGGCACAATATCACTTTTTTTCTTTGACTTGTTAGCTATGTGTATACCAAATTTCATGTCAATCCAAGCGGTTCTTTAAAATTTAGAGGTTTTGCAATATTTTACCGTTAAAGAACGGACTACGAGGGGGTTCCACGAGTTCCTCATTTCGGTATTCCAGCTCTATGTTGTTAGTAGGTTCGCTTCTACACTTCCCGGGACAAAATTCCGCCACTAAATATTTTTGATTAAGTTTGACAATTTATAACTTTTTTATTTGTACATATTCCGATTTTCAAAATTCTTGCATCAGTTTGTAGGTACGTGTATTAACTTCGTTTGTTATTATTCTGGTAAAAAACAATTTTTGCTTAAGGGGAAAGGAACCAAATGCAAAATTTTGACGCCTGTCCAAATCTTCAATGTATTTTAAATGTAATCATTTTTTTTTCGAATCTTGAGAAAACTAATAAATATTTTTGAAAAATTTAAACGCATAATGAAAGATTACTTTTATACCGAGGGCCGAAATTCCCTTAGAATGAATAAAAAGTTTATTTTGAATGAGGTATTTGAAATTAAAAATCACACTAAATTTTCTCTTAGTTTTTCACCCCTGTAACTTATTAAAATAAAGATTATATATAGTGCAGTCACTGAAGGTTTTCACCTCCGATTTCGTTGAACCTCCATTGATTTTTATGAAAATTGGTGAGCAGTTAGAGAATACCTCAAGAAACAAAGGTGACATGATGCCAACTTGCGCTTTTACCCTGGGGGTGGATGCCACCCCTTTTCTGCGGTGAAAATTATTTTATTAAAAGTAATACCATAAATCGATAGAGGGACAAATTCTATGCAAAATTTGTTATATTAAGTTATTAACATAAATCAATACTTTTTGAGTTATTAAAGAAAAAAGATTTTATTTCTTCCTAAAAAAAATGCATGTTTTAAAGCTGTTTTTCACGTATAACTCAAAAACTATTAGCTTTTACAAAAAAGCTATTCTTACCAAAATTGAAGACAATAAAAAATTAAATACACTATTCGCTCAAAGTACTAAACTAATGTTAATTCAAAGTGAGTTACAGGTAATTAAATGTATATTTTGGTCGATGAGTTCTCAAATCTAAGTATTCAAGCTTAAATAACGGGAAAACGATGCATTTTATAAAATAAATCTGTTAGAAACTTATCAAAGTACTTCAGAATACCTAACAAATGAGCTCCAGAAGAAGTTAATGGCATAAAATTTAAGAAAGTTATGATGAAACTAAAAGAACCCTTTCGAATTTTTTAGGAAAAAGTGAAAAATAAAACATACGCCATTTCCACAAAAATTAAAATTTATAGTAATCCTTACAAAAATTTCTTTGTATTAGCATAAGTAATGATTTTAACAATTTTCACCGGTTTAGAATGCATATTTTTGAAAAAAAGATATAATTTAAAAAAATCAGAATTTTTAAAATGATCGTCATTTTCATTTTCTCTTGATAATAACTATAAAAATACTCAATATACGTAAAAAATGGTAAATAACCAAATTTTAGTTTTTACCATTTTTTACCCTTTTTTACCATTTCTGTAGGGCGAAAAATAACCGAGATAGAAACGTTTAAAGCTTAAATTTTGCTGCGAGGTCCATGTAACCGTGACCATTTAATCTTTGATTCTTAAAAAAATAAGGGGTTTGAAAGATTTAATTCAACGCGTTTTAATAGCCTTTGGAATTACCTTTCAAACCGGTTTTAGGTGAATCTGATGTCTTAAAAATTAACGGAGTTATTAAAAAAAAACGATAACATTTTTTGTAAAAATTTTTAAAAGATAAAGTTTGAAAAATTTTTGTGGCATAAATTTTAATGCTATTAACTTGTTCGGTATCTCACTTGATAGATATTTCTAAGTGCTTTCACAAATGTTTAACAAGTTTATGTTATAAAATGCATCATTTTCCCGTAATTTAAGCTTGTATACTTAGATTTGGGGTACTCGCCGAAAAAAATATGCATTCAATTATATTATTATTACCTTTAACTCACTTTTAGTTAATACTAAAACGTTTTTTTAGTAAGGATTTAGTTTTTTATTAGCTTCAATTTTGGTAATTATAACTTTTTTGTAAATACTTATAGTTTTTGAGTTATCTATGAGCAATCGGTTAAAAACATGCATATTTCTTAAGAAAAATGAAAATTTTTGATCTTTAATAACTCAAAAAGTTTTGATTTATTTTAATAACTTTATGTAACAAATTTTGCTTAGAATTTGTCCCTCTATCTAATTATGGGGTTATTTTTAATAAAATAATTTTCACCCCGAGAAGGGGTGGCATCCACCCCCAGGGTAAAAGCGCAAGTTGGCACCATGTCACCTTTGTTTCTTGAGATATCCTCTAACAGCTCACCAATTTTCATGCAAATCGATGGAGGTTGAACGAAATCGGAGGTAATAGCTCATATCCACCTTCAGTGACTCCACTAATAAGTTTTCAGGGACTTTCGGCCCTCGGTAATAACGTAATCTCTCATTCTGCGTTTAAATTTTTCAAAAATACTAATTATTTTTCCCAGGATTCGAAAAAAAATGAATCCCATTTAAATAGCATTGAAGCCGAAAGTTCGTACCCATCCCCTTAAACGGCATTATATGGAGGTGAATAGAAGCGTTGTATTTTCTCCTAACTTTAAACAATTCTGTTGAAAAATTAAAGAGTTGATTTTGTTTCATAGTCCTTTCGTATTATCCCGAAGACATCCCTAAAATTTTGTTTTTTGAATTATCCGAATATCTCTTTTCTTGGAAGAACTGCGCAATTTTTGTTTTTTGTAAATAAAAATGAATGTGTGTGTACTTTGTACGCACGTAAGAAGTTATACTTCTACTACATCTTATGTGATTTTTAAGACAATACCAAAAATTTAAAAAAATAAAAGAATAAAACGCACACAAACACATTGAAAAATACCCGTGTTGAGCTGGCCCCCCCCACTTGCAAAAATTAAAAAACAAAGAGCCCTGATTTATGAGCTATTTATGAGCTCTCATATTCCGCAAACTAAAAATTTTGAGCTCGTTCCACTGAGCAGGAATTTAATACCCTAGTGGGGGGGGGGGGGCTGAGTCAGCCCCCCCCACTACTTAAAAATAGGAATATTGAATCGGTTTTTGTGGCAGAATTACGAGCTATTTATGAGCTCTTGAAATTATATACTTTCGATTTTTGAGCTCATCCCCTTCACCCCCAAACAACCCTTTAATTGATTTAACTTAAGAGAAAGATGCTGAGAAAACTTAAAATATATCGTATTGCGGATATAATTCATATAGCTTATATACTCTAAGAATAAACTATTAAATCAAGAGCATTTCGATTATTGAGCTACAACCCCTTCGCAAGAAAACCACCCTATCTTCCCGGCTTAAGAGAAAGTTGTACTTAAAATGCATTAAACTAATTATTTGGCGACTACATATCATTTAATAATTTATATCCTTCCAAATTACGCGCATTTAGATCAGTAAATTGCAATTTATTTTGTATAGTGCAGTCACTGAAGGTAAAAATCAACGATTACCTTCAATTTCGGTGAACCTTCATCGATTTTCACGAAAATTGGTCAGTAGTTAGAGGATACGTCAAGAAACAAAGGTGACATGCTACCACCTTGCGCCTTTACCCTGAGGGTGGATACCGCCCCTTCTCGGGGGTGAAAATTATTTTATAAAAAATAAATGCACAAATCAATAAAAGAACAAATTAAAAGCAAAATTCATTATATAAAGTTAATAAAATAAGTCAATACTTTTTAAGTTATTAAAGATCAAAGATTTTAATTATTTGTGAAAAAAATGCATGTTTTGGAAAGGTTTTTTGTAAATCACTGAAAAACTTTAAGTTTTTACAAAAAAGTTAATAGTAGTTTAATTCGTATAGCTTATATTCTAAGAATAAACTCTTAAATCACGCGTCTTTCGATTATAGAGCTACAACCCCTTCGCAAGAAAACGACCCCATATTCCCGGCTTAAGAGAGAGTTGTTCTTAAAATAATTTAAATTAATTATTTGGCGACTACATATCGTTTAATAATTTATGAGCTTGCAAAATATACGCATCTCAATTATTGAATTGCCATTTTCTTTCTATAGTGCAGTCACTGAAGGTAAAAATCAACTATTACCTTCGATTTCGGTAAATCGCCATTTATTTTCACGAATTGACAATAACAACTTGGGGTTTTAGCCTGGGGTATATGTCACCCCTTCTCGGGAGTGAAAATTACTTTATTAAAGATAACCCCACAAATCGAGAGAGGGACAAATTGTAAGCAAAATTTGTTATATAATGTGATTAAAATAAATCAATACTTTTTGAGTTATTAAAGATCAAATATTTTAATTTTTGGAAAGAAAATGCATGCTTTAGAGCGATTTTTCATAAATGACTCAAAAACTGTAAGTTTTTACAAAAAAGTTTTCATCACTAAAATTGAAGCTAATAAAAAATATAATAAATTGCTTACTTGAAAAACCCTTTAATGTTAATTTAAAGTAAGTTATTGGTAATTAAATGTATATTTTTTTCCGCGACTGTTCAAATCTAAGGGTTCAAGCTTAAATAACGGGAAAGAGATGCATTTTATAACACTTAGTTACTAAATACTTGTCAAAGTACTTAGAAATACCTACGAAAAATAAGATCCAGAAAAAGTTGATAGTATCAAAATCCGCTCACCAATTTTCGTGAAAATGAATGGAAATTTACCGAAATCGAAGGTCATAGTTGATTTTTACCTTCAGTGACTGCACTATAGAAAGAAAATGGCAATTCAATAATTGAGATGCGTATATTTTGCGAGCTCATAAATTATTAAACAATATATAGTCGACAAATAATTAATTTAAATTATTTTAAGTACAACCCTCTCTTAAGCCGGGAATATGGGATGGTTTTCTTGCGAAGGGGTTGTAGTTCAATAATCGAAAGGCGCGTGATTTTAGAGTTTATTTTTAGAATATAAGCTATACGAATTAAACTACTATTTACTTTTTTGTAAAAACTTGCAGTTTTTTAGTGATTTACAAAAAACCTCTTCAAAACCTGCATTTTTTTCACAAATGATTAAAATCTTTGATCTTTAATAACTTAAAAAGTATTTACTTATTTTATTAACTTTATATAATAAATTTTGCTTTTAATTTGTTCTTTTATTGATTTGTGCAGTTATTTTTTATAAAATAATTTTCACCCCCGAGAAGGGGCGGTATCCACCCTCAGGGTAAAGGCGCAAGGTGGTACCATGTCACCTTTGTTTCTTGACGTATCCTCTAACCACTGACCAATTTTCGTGAAAATCGATGAAGGTTCACCGAAATTGAAGGTAATCGTTTATTTTTACCTTCAGTGACTGCACTATACAAAATAAATTGCAATTTACTGATCTAAATGCGCGTAATTTGGAAGCTTATAAATTATTAAATGATATGTAGTCGCCAAATAATTAGTTTAACGCATTTTAAGTACAACTTTCTCTTAAACCGGGAAGATAGGGTGGTTTTCTGGCGAAGGGGTTGTAGCTCAATAATCGAAATGCTCTTGATTTAATAGTTTATTCTTAGAGTATATAAGCTATAGGAATTATATTCGCAATACGATATATTTTAAGTTTTCTCAGCATCTTTCTCTTAAGTTAAATCAATTAAAGGGTTGTTTGGGGGTGAAGGGGATGAGCTCAAAAATCGAAACTATATAATTTCAAGAGCTCATAAATAGCTCGTAATTCTGCCGCAAAAACCGATTCAATATTCCTATTTTTAAGTAGTGGGGGGGGCTGACTCAGCCCCCCACACTAGGGTATTAAATTCCTGCTCAGTGGAACGAGCTCAAAATTTTTAGTTTGCGGAGTATGAGAGCTCATAAATAGCTCATAAATCAGGGCTATTTGTTTTTTAATTTTTGCACGTGGGGGGGGGGCCAGCTCAACACGGGTATTTTTCAATGTGTTTGTGTGCGTTTTATTCTTTTATTTTTTTAAATTTTTGGTATTGTCAACACGGGTTTGAAAAATGCCACAAAGAAAAAATGATTTCTAAACGATAATAATTGTTGGCAAAAATTTTAAATGCGCATTTTCTGAAAAAAAAAATTATATAACAAATATACTTACAATCATAAAATGCATAAAAAAATAAAAAAATAAAAACTTGCATCGGGAATCGAACCCGTGAATTTATGGGTGCTTTGATTCGTAATCGAAGCCTAGACTCACTCGTCCAATTCCACATTATTTGTCATGTGGAAAAATAGGGTAACTGAACGTTTTACTGTTTGACAGTTGTTTTGAATATAATTAAATTATGTAGTTTAAATTTTGTGGAAGAAAATATTAAAATATAACAAAACAGTAAGAAAACAATATATTAGATGAAGATTGGTAGAACTTTTGTTGGTAATCAAATTAAGTATGTAAATCAAAGCATTACATACCTACTAGATAAATAAATCTACGCCAAAAAATCATAATTTAAAAATAAAAATCGGACCTAATTTGGGATTTCTCTCTAAAATCCCCATTCTTGAGAAAATAAATGTACAGTAGTGCGTCGATTATCCGAGCAAGCGTTAGTAATTGACGCTTAAAATATCTTCAATTTTCTTCAATATTGTATCCAAAAATAATTATGTTGTTGCAAAGACTGCACTTTTCTGTTTAGTTGCTAGTTGTTATTATCAAGATATAAATAAATATGTAGGTATATAAATATGGCTTTTATTCACTTGTGGATAAATATGTATGACGATAAATACGTATCAATATATTGTAGTTCGATTATCCGAACAAATCGGTTTTCTGAACACCTATGTCCCCCAATTAGTTCGGATAATCGACGCTCTACTGTATTTCAACCTAATCCAAATGTATAATTACAATATGATTATAATAAAAACTACTTACCAAATTAGAATGAGTTTTCCTTGTCCAAAATAGTCCAAAAGTCCAAAAATGTAGGTATATGAAAACTATTTAAAAAGACAGTATAACTATTAACTAACTTTTGTTTGTTGTTTCTTTTCACACAAATTTTAAAACTCAACAACCATAAATAATCTAACTACAGCTGTGCCACAGCCGCCATATTGAATAATTTTTGACATGTCATTTGAACATCCAATCAGAACAAAGTTATAATGCGCATGCGCCGGGATCATAGGTTTTAACATATAAAAATTCACTCTCATATCGCCGGTAAAGAAGTATAACTTCAAAAACACTGATGACTCATAAACATGAATATCTTAAACAGGGTTGGATTGATAAGATTGGAATGGCCCGCATACAGCCCAGATCTCAATCCTATCGAGCATTTATATGATGAATTGAAAATAGCTATTCGCCTTCATCCTAGGCCTCCAGAAAATTTGGTACAGTTAAGGTTGGCAACTGGTAGAGAAATATCGGGCTATTCCCCAAACAAGGATAACACATCTTACTCATTCGATGCCAAACAGATTGAGAACAGTGATTGCTTCGAGAGGTGGACATACCAGCTATTGAATTGTTTTGTGGCTAATATTGTTGTGTGTTGTTAATTTTACTGCGCTTGATATTTTTCATTAAATAAACCTCCAATGCAACGTTTTTATTTGCAGATTTTACAAGAAAAGATATTCGGATAATTGAAAAAACAAAATATTAGGGATTTCTTCGAGATAACACAAAAGGACTACGAAACAAAATCAGTACTTCAATTTTTTCACAGAATTTTTAAAGTTATGAAAAAATACCACGCTTCCATTCACACTCGTATAATGTTATCTAAGAAAAAATTTTTTGTTACCGGAATAATAACAAACGATGTCAATACATGTAGGTACCTACAAACTGATGCAAAAATCTTGAAAATCGGAGTACAAATAAGAAAGTTATAAATTGTCAAACTTAATCAAACATTTTTACTGGCCGAATTTTGTGCCGGTGAGTTTATAAACCAAGCATTATCCGTGAAGCAATAGAGATTAAAAAACGGACGAACTGTATTAATATAAGATATAATATATGGCGGTTACAGCAACATAACATGCCTGAGTGCGCTAGTAGCGCCATCTATATGAAGCAACGAGAAGTCAGGAGACTTATCTTCAATGGCGAATTAGGTGAACTGCAAATCCGAGCTTACTGGAAGAATAAAATGCTCTTAACTACATTTGACAGCAAAAAGATTGACTCACTCGCTGTACACGTTGAATGTCTCGAATTTTCTAAACCTGTTGTCCGATTTGAGTGATTTTTTTAGTATGTTATAGCCTTATTCTTTAACAATATCGCTGTAATAATAATATTGCTAGACAGGCAAATGCCATTTTATACCGAGTGTAGCAATCATACTGTGTTTTTTCCTTAAAGTTCGGAACACCCTGTGGAATATTCTAGCCTAGCATATATAAAATATTGAAACTAAAACTCTTTTTTGATTAATTTGCTTATGTTGAATAGGTTAGGTAAATACGTTAGGTAAATACGTTAGGTAAAAGTTAGGTAAATACGTTAAAACTAGCGATGTTTTTCATCAATAAATCCTCATTTTCTGCTTAGTTTAATAAGCAAGCTTAAGTAGGCTATGATAAATTAACAATTTGATGGATGTCAAATTGTTAACAGTCAAAAAGTGTCTGGTTTGTTGTGAAAATTAATAGATTTATTATTATTTAAAGTTTCAATTAAGTTCGTATTGTTTGTTGTTGTTTGGTGGAAATGGAACGCGCTACAAGGAATTTGACCCGCGATGAGTGTTTTCAAGCAGTGATCTTACATAGCGAAGGACTTAGCTACTATGCTATCGGCTCCTTATATTGGTAACAATTTTTTGCTAATGCACGATAATACCTCACGTTCATGAATTGTAACCGAATATTTGATTATTCCCTATATATTTTTTCAAAATTAGAATATGGCAAGAAGTTTGACTTTTTCTATAATGTATACTGTTATATTCCTATTTGAGATGAGAAATAAAAGACTATATTTATATTTAAAATTCAAATAAAAATAAAATTATTCATATTTCTCAACCACGAGCATATAAATTTTGAACACCCTGTATAAGACAAATTTTGTAAAAATAGTTATAGCTAGTTTTTAAAAAAGTGTTTTCGCAGAATTGTTTACTAGCTCCATGAACGATGCATTAAGTAAGCAATTAGGATGCTGGTTTTAAGAAAGTGTTCTTTGAACTGTTTATCAAAACCACAGACAATATATTTTATTAAACAAAAGAATAGGTCATTAAGTTTTTCAAGATATGCGGGTAGGTAATTCATTAGCCGCACGGTACATAATAGATAGTTAAAATATACCTGTGTATTAAGATCCTTAGAGATAGATAAAAATATGATTAGTGTAGAAAATAGAATTAAAATAGTCGGAATATTATTTTTTCGTAAAAATAGTAGGAAAGTTGTTTTGATTGGTTGGAAAATTAATTCTGGACGGGAACGATTTGGAAGAATGAGAATCAATGAGGAGAGAGAGGCAGTCTATTTTGTTGAATCGAAAGGAAGAGTCCAGTTTTGAGGGTAGTGTACAAAAAAAGTAAAACGCCGGTTGGTTTTTGGAAAAGTGACAAGCATCATATCGTGGAACGAGTAATAGGCCAAGTCGAGAGATGATATAACTCCTTGAGTCCAAAGTATCCAGTGTTTTTTTAAGTGTTTCAAAAAGTTGGAATACTGCATCAGGAGAAAGCCGGAACTAGTACTGTACAAGGCGTAGTGAGGAAAGGGAGAACGAGTTTGCAGAGGAGCAGGGACATTATTGGAAAACGTGGACGAGTTTCTTTGGATCGCAACACCAGCAAAGAAGGAAACTTGTTTTGTGTGAAGACATTGTCGAATCATCAGCAAAAGTCAGTTTTATTTTTTGTTGAGACATGAATGTACGGTTTTGCGTATTAAATACCACAGTGCATATTGAACTACACATTTCACTATTATAAAATCATGAAACCTCAATAAATTTTGTTACTTATAAATCACTATAGTTGATTTTTTTATATACAATCATATTGATAAAATAAAAAATTTTTTATATTAAAAAAATTTCAACAGGTAGAACATCCTGTATAGCAGAGGTAGAGAGATTCATAGTTAATTATTAAAAAAAAACAAATTTGGAGACAAAAAGAAATAAGATTCCTATTTTCACAATTGTTAGACAAAATAAAGATAGAAGAATAAATAAAATTTGCGATATTAAATATTTATTTCCGTTTGATAAAATAAACGACTTTTATAATTTCTAATTGAAATTCATATGTGTATTATTTTATTCTCTTTTATCTATCCCTATTAGGAAGCCACTGAGAAATATTTTGAAGCCACGAAAGTAAGTATTGATGGCATAATTTAGCCCTGAGATTTAAAATTTATTTATTTTTGATTTGTTTGATTAATGAGATAATTAATTGATTAATTAATCAAAGCAGATCACAATAATACATAAGTTGTAATATTACATAAAATGTAATTATACATAATACCATATAGATCGGTTAGTTAAAAATTCTACATTTTGAGTGCATTTGTTCGTAGATATAAAAAGACTAAAGCATTTGTCTCTTTTAAAAACCAGCCTTCGATCTACTGGGCACAGGATGACAGCTCTGTGGTAGAAAAACTAAATGTACAGACATCAATTATGGCTGACTAATGGGACAAACGTACATCTGCGACTGATTAATCCGCAAACTGACATCACTGTCCACGTTACGGTGATTCAAAGCGCACTTTATATAAATAAACATGCAGGTATTATGTCGGCAAATACAATAATCCGCGTCCAATGTGGAACATTAAAAGGCTTGTAGAAGCAAACAAGTAATCTCATGATATTTTAGAATATGCATATTACCAAAAGTTAAAACTTTACCACATGTCCAGATTTTTTAGAAACTAATATACCATTTTTCTTATTAAATTTCATACATAGACAAATATTACTTGCATGGGTTGCCTATCAAAATCGTGCCATAATGTCGTCTATCCGTAAGGGTAGGGGCGTAGGGTTTGAAATCAACATAACATGGTCGTTACAGTTACAAGTATGGTTGAAGAATTTAAGGGACTGGTTTAAATGCAGTTCTATAGAACTCTTCAGAGCAGTGGTAGATAGAGTAAAGATAGTGATGATGATATCCAACCTCCGATTAGGAGACGGCAGTTATTCTCAGGGATATATTGATAATATGGGAGATGATTGATTTGGAGAAGTCCTACTTTGATAGCTATATCTTAATCAAGGATCTTTCCTACTGAGTAATTCCGTTCTTATATTCAGTTGCAGCAAACAGCTGGCACTGAGCAGCCCGATATCGATCACTAAGTTTGATCAGATTTTGCCCAAGTATACTTTCACTCCTAGAGCATCTTCATGAGTATTTCGTCAAAAAAGGAAGATATCCTCGAATGTCATTAACATTTGTCTGAATGGTGGTAACTTAACATATAACAAATACTTAACATACACTAGACGAAGGACAAAACAGAAAATTTGATTGCTGGTACTTGGGCACTACTACATTTTGAAGATGGAGGTACAATCCGTAGGTGCATTGTATACTTCCTAAAACCGTTAGAAGAGTTTCTGGATTTTTTAATACGAGCTTTTATTTCGTAGCTATAATTGTAGCCCAATTAGTATTTCTAGGGCAAAAATGTTCTTAAGCCAAATTTTGTTCATCTATCCTCGTGAGAAGCTATCGGTAGTAACGATAAGGCTACTTATTTCAGTAAACTAACTCGTTAAGGTTCTATGTTATATCCCCTATTAAAACAAATCAACGTGAAAATATTGTGTGTATTGATCTTCTTATCATCTTCAGTCATCAAACCACTTTCTCTCTCCATAACATACATATAAATTACTGATATCATCATCCACAGACATCCACATTATATAAATTTTCAACTACATACAACCCACCACCATATTTCTACATATGACTATTCTCACCCTAACTATTCAACCTGTCATTACTAACATTTAACACTCATCTATAGTAAAACCAAATCAAAAGTCTAATTTTCTTTCTGGGTCCCGTTCATATTTCTTTCTCATTAATTTCCTCACAGAAATTTCATACCCCCAGCCCCTACTGTCATCATCTTATGACGGTTTTGGTTTTTGGACCCTTAGGGATCCGGGCAACCTGCGAGGTCTTTAGGAATTGGTCGTCAAATTTTGAGCTGGTGCTTTCTTAATGATACATCCCTCTAGATTATTTAAGACATTTTTACACCTCAGTCACCCCCAGTCTTTTTAAAACTTACACAAATTCCAATAGCTACCAATAAGTTAAATAAAAGCGATAACTTTAAATCAACACAAAATTGCTTTTTTAAATATTAGGTCTCTTGACAACAAGATTTGATTACTGACTTTAGTTCTCGAATACAGTCGTTAGCCTAACCACCTCCACTGACAATATACGTGAATACATTTTTAATTACAACATCTAGTTTGCTGAATTTTAAATGATTATTTTTCGTAATGGAGTGTTGTTACATCATTTCTAATTTTAACTAGCTGTACACCATAGTCTTTAAATATGACAGGTTAATTTTTCAACTTCCTGTGGAACTGTCATGTCTGTGATGTCATCGTTCGGAAGTCTCTATCCATTTCATTGTTACTTGCTGCCATACTTTTACCATACATGTGAACAAGTCAAACCACAGGTCAGATGTTACCTGGGGCATATTAGTAAATACTTTAAACATCCATGCTTATGTTAGCATTTTCAACCCATGTTTCCTTGACGGATTACTTGTACAGGGCTTTGACCCACATATTTTTATAAAATTATATCTTGGTGGTTAGCATGTAAATTTCACGTGAGTATAACCTACAACTTTTCTTAACCGTAGTCAAAATTTCAAAATCTTTGCATTATTTTACCAGGTTATATTCATTTTAGGTAACCGCTGATGATGTTGGTAAACCAATCAAAAACTAGTTATGTGATCGTGATGTAGCCCTTTTTAGGGATTTTAAATATATACCTTTTATAAAGGATTTTACTGTTTTTGTATTACATGGTATACAGCCAACTACAGGAAAACTTTTTCCTTGTGGATTGTGTGTATGTGTATTTTAATGTAAAGGCGGAGATACATATGCGCTCTGCTCGGTGTGCGAGCCGCTCGCGCGCAGCATATTCGTCAGATTAGTACGTGTTTTCAAGTGACGCACAAACGGCACGCACACGGCGCACCACGATCTAAATTCTGTCGGTTTTTCAACAAACGCTTTGATGGTTCGCAATACGTATTTGGACGGGTTTGCGAGTGGTTTGTTGGTTTTGGCGCGCATGAGTTGAATAGTTGTTAGTAATGGAATGGTCGGAACTGTCGGAAGGAAATTGATGTTTGCCGTGGAAAATCATTATTGTGGGATCCTCAATAAAGAACCATTTAATTTAAAAAACCAATACAGAAGTAAAAACTTCGAGATGTATTCTGGTATAAAATCGTTTATTTAAAACTATAAAATGTCATGGATTGCAGAACGTTTTTGTTCTAAACAGAACATCTTCAGTGCATCCTGCCGATTATTTTGAAACTAGCACACTGTAAATAGTGTTAACATCATCGTATATGGTTTACATAATGTAATATATTAAAATGTTATGACTACAAGTCGATGTTAATAGATAAAGTGGAACACATGCTAAAAGGGTGCCATGGTTCCCTGCTCGAAGATGCTAGGTACTTGCCAATTCAATGGGCACAGACCAACGTTGGTCTGTGCCCATTGAATTGGCAAGTACCTAGCATCTTCGAGCAGGGAACCATGGCACCCTTTTAGCATGTGTTCCACTTTATCTATTAACATCGACTTGTAGTCATAACATTTTAATATATTACATTATGTAAACCATATACGATGATGTTAACACTATTTACAGTGTGCTAGTTTCAAAATACTCGGCAGGATGCACTGAAGATGTTCTGTTTAGAACAAAAACGTTCTGCAATCCATGACATTTTATAGTTTTAAATAAACGATTTTATACCAGAATACATCTCGAAGTTTTTACTTCTGTATTGGTTTTTTAAACTATGGTATAGAGCCAACTATTGGGATTTTCCCATTGATTTTTTATTTAATTTAAAGAAACAACTTAAATCCGATCTGAACGGAAATAGAAGCTGAAATAAAAAATGTACATGCGGACCTTTTTAAAAAATGTTAGTTCATTGTTGTACTAAAAATAACATGTATTAAAAATAAGATTTACTATTTTATTTGGGCATAAGCCACAATTCGAGTTTGAAATCAAGTTTACTTGACCTTTCGACTTTCACTTCGGAAATAGTTATCAATATCAAAAAAACATTCATAAGCAGATATATATTATGTGTCACCGGAAAGCGAAATAGGTAACGCACGACTTGGAGAACCTATAGTTTTCTAACTTCGTGTCTGGTGAAGCAACGCAGTTGAAACAAGCGGATATATTATAATTGTGTCACCGGAAAGCGAAAAAGGTAACACACATCTTGGAAGAGCCTATAGTTTCCTAACTTCGCTTCTGGTGAAGCAACTGAGTTGGAACAAGCAGATATGTTATAATTGGGTCACCGGAAAGACAAAAAGGTAACGCACAACTTGGAAGACCCAATAGTTTTCTAACTCCGCTTCTGGTGAAGCAACGGAGTTGGAACAAGCAGATATATTATAATTGGGTCACCGGAAAGCCAAAAAGGTAACGCACAACTTGGAAGACCCAATAGTTTTCTAACTTCGCTTCTGGTGAAGCAACGTAGTTGGAACAAGCATACATATTATAACTGGGTCACCGGAAAACGAAAAAGGTAAGGCACAACTTGGAAGAGCCTATAGTTTCCTAACTTCGCTTCTGGTGAAGCAACGGAGTTGGAACAAGTAGATATGTTATAATTGTGTCGTCGGAAAGCGAAAAAGGTAACGCACATCTTGGAAGAGCCTATAGTTTCCTAACTTCGCTTCTGGTGAAGCAACGGAGTTGGAACAAGCAAATATATTATAATTGGGTCACCGGAAAGCGAAAAAGTTAACACAGGGCTTGGAAGAACCTATAGTTCTCTAATTTCGTTTCTAGTGAAGCTACGCAGTTGAAACAAGCAGATACATTACAATTGTGTCACCGGAAAACGAAAAAGGTATCGCCTGACTTGGAAGTACCTATAGTTCTCTAATTTTGTTTCTGGTTGTAGGAACAAGCAGATATATTATGGTAGGGGAGCAAAGTATGCTAAATGTGCAGTCACTCGAGCGCTTTGGGGACCTATTGGGTTGTGATTATTAGGTCCTAAAACCAAAAAAGTTAAGTAAAATTTTCCATTTTAGTGGGGACTTCCCATTTTTTTAATTTAATTTTCCATTTCCAACAATCTTTTTTCCGATTATAGCGCCATCTATCCATAATTCAAAAAAATGTTTCGAATAAAAGTTGTTTATTTTTATACAAACAATCCAAATCTGCAATAAGAAACGGGGTCTACCATTTAAGATTTTAAAGTAACCCCCCACCTCACCTCCGTGGAGGTCGTGTTTGGAACCATCCGATAGATTTTTCAAAAACATTGATAAAGTGTATTTTGCAGTTTTTCGATATGATGTTTATTTTGCGAAATGTCGCGGGATTTGTATTTAAAATTTTAAATTTACCCCCCACCCCTCTCCGTGGGGGGTCAAGTTTGGTATTTTTCGATAGATTTTTGAAAAATATTGAACACGTAGTTTTTAGTTTTTCAATCTGATGTTCATTTCGCGAAATATTCGCTTTTTTTTGTGAAACTTTTTGAATCACCCATTTCCGTACGCCCCGCTCAAATCGTCATATTTTTGAAATATAGACTCTTTTGCATGTACGTAACTTACCTTATCTTAATCTGACAATTTCGAATATTTTAAAGATAGATTTTTTTTCGGGCCCCCCTGAACGAACTCCCCTGTGTTAAGAGCCAATATATGGTGGAGGTACATCTGCAGGGTACCACGTTTCTCCCCATATGATAATCTGACGCGCTCGAGTAACTGCAAAAATCCCCGCTTGGACTCCTCTTCCATTATATTTGTGTTGCCAGGAAGCGAAAAAGGTAGTTCCCGAAATGTTCCCAAACTGTGGCTTATTCCACATAAAATAGTAAATTGCATAAGATGACACAAGAAAATAGTTTCAGAACAATACCAAAATAAGATGTAGTAGAAGTACAGGACAGAGACATGATTATCTACAATTACTAAACGTTCGTAAGTTTCCTCTGGATCGTCAAAATGAAAAATTTTAACGAACAATAACCGCGCCACGAACGCCCGGCGCACACACGGCGCGGAGTTCGCGGCGCGGATATCTGTCTCCGCCTTAACGATCAATGATCGGCAAAAATAGTATACATACGAGTGCATCGTAGCAAAAACTTCATCCTGGTCTATAATATACAGCATAGCAATCTGTCCTTCATCCATAACAGTTTCACTTTTCATACTATATATACAAAATGCTATTTCAGAGCAGTAATATACTAAATCAAATAAACTGATCTGTCAACAAAGTATAGCACTTAATATATTACGGTCTATAGGGCTGAACTTTGAGTTAGATATTTTTGACCGAAATATGACAGCATCATTTATTTTATTCTCCCAAGCTTGAAATCGATCTTTCCCATTCACTGATCTAGAAGTAAAACCATCCGAATGCATGTAGTAGATACTTAACAACATTATACGCTGCGCGTCAGAGAAAACGGGAAACACAAAAATTTTTAGGAAATCAGTTTTTTTAATGTCTCGTATAGTATGGGCACAGAATAAATAACCATACAGAAGCGAATCTGACTGTCATTTCCATTGATTTTGTTGGGACCGAAATATTTGACCTTGTGCACCAGTTACAGAATAGAACTTGATGTTCTAAGGAATAGACCATTCCATATTAGGTAATATTTTTGACAAGTAGTTATTAATTAAATATGAAATATAAAATTTAACTATAAAATATAAATAAAATATAAAATAAAACATATAAATATAAAATTTAACTATAAACAACTGTCACGTCAGTCGCAAAAGTGAGGTTGCACCAGTTACGTGACGCATGAGCATAAAAATTATGTTACCGTTTTCGGCAGGAGTTTCGCTTCTGTATGGTTATGTATTCTGTGGTATGGTTATTAAATTTATCACAATCAGTTGGATCTTGCCACTTCATCCTTTATTGAAGACGTTTCGTATATGAATCCATACATAATACATAGTTCATCTAAAAGTAAATTAATGAGCTTATGGAGCTTGTAACGTCTATATGGATGTTAGACCAGGGTAATAGTCTAGAAATAGACCATGTTCGGGACACTCAAAGATCCAGGTAGTTGACTACTTTTTTAGTTATTGTATACCTATAGGATGAAAACCTACCTGTTTCCTGCCTAGAATTCGCGTCCGTTTTTTAATTATTAACAATTTGTTAATAATTAACAATTATTTAAACAAATAAGTGAAAATCGTTATTTGTTAATAACTTTTACTAAAACTACCTTAGAACTTTAGTGTTTCACCCAAAGTTGGGTATTGGGGTACTTAACAAATCCTCAAAATTTGAGACCGATCCATTAATTAGTTTAAGAGTTATTCTAATTGTTTATCCCAGAGACCTTTATTTTGCAATAACATAAGAAAGAAAATAATGACGATAGGGCAATTCTGAGTATGCCAAATGAAAGTAGAAAACTGATACTATCAAAATGTACTAAAAAACGATAAAAAGATGATCTAATATACGCTCTAAGCTTCGCTGGTGTCGCTCCTGGCGGATTACTAATTCAACTTTTACCGGTAATTTTTAAATTTATTATTTAATTGTTATCGCTTAATATTTACAACGCTAAAAAGTAATTAAATTGTAATAGATTTTTTTAAGATTTTGCTAATTATTTTGACGTTCTATTGATGAAATATTAATTTCTTACTTCGGATATAAAAAAGAAGAAGAAGAAGATACATAATGGAAAATGTGGTGAGCAACTTGGACAGTCCATAGCGGCCAGCTTTTGAACTGAGTAGAGAGCTGTAGAAGAGTTTGCTATGGAACTCTAAGGACCTTATTGCCTTCCTTATGTATGAACAGAAAACAAAAAAAAAAGTTGTGACTGGCTAAATGACACCCAAGTCAATGCCATAAAAAACAAAAAAAAAATACTTCGGATACTTTCACAATTATCGTGTAGATGGCGCTAGATTAATTTATAATTACATATTACGGAACATTAAAAAATCGTAAATTCAGTATTTAAAACGTAAGTATATTTAAGGTAAAAATATATACCACAGCTTTGACCAACTAATATTTTTATAATTAATGTTTTTAATTTTAATTTTAAATTAATCATTTTGACATTTATGTCAAATTTCAGGTAAACGTTTACAGACTTGCCACTACTGGCGCTCGCGAATTTATAAATATCCCCTCTACGTACGAGCTCACAGCGTATAGTCAAAAATCCGAATGCCAAATTTGTGAAATTTTGTAGTTTAAAAACATTTAGAATAACTTTAAAAATATTGTCGGGTATAATATCACAAGACAGTGAGAATAAATTGAAAATAATGCGACAGTTTTTCGAAAATTTGTTGTCTGGCAATGGACACGAGAGCCCGTAGGGCTCGAGTGGCTATTGCCCAATGACAACAAATTTGAGTAAAAATGAAGCATTATTTTCTTATTTATTCTTACTGTCGTGTGATATTCGTAAGATTATTTTTTAATACGTATATTATGGATATTTTCTTAAATGTGACAGTTGTCAAAACTAGGAAACTGGTTGCCATTAAACAGAAACAATCTACTTAAAAAAATTCTCTCGGTAATTTTCTACAGTAGATAATTCTCAGTAGTAATTGCACAAGAGCTCTAAAATTATATATTAATTTTAGAGATCTAGTGCAATTTGTTGCGATTATTTAATGAATAAAACTGTTCAATACCAAAATTTTATGGTAATTTATTTATGTAAGTACAAATTAGTACAATAATTAAACACACAGTTGTTACAAATATTAATTTGACGGTTGAAAGTCATCACTTTTATAATTTTTAAAACATTAATTATTGTCATTAATGTCACTGAATGTATTTTCTCGTAGCAACGAAGGGCATCTGACGTAATATACTTGATGACGGGAAATTATCAAAAATTATCGATTTAATTTAGATTTATGTAGCTTTCTATTGGCCAGAATCTCCTATGAATGAAATAATCAGTATAATTTTAATCTGATTGGACAGAATTAAACACGTGATCAAATATCTTACTATGTGATTGGAAGTTAAAATCATCAAAAAATAATCTGTAGAAAAAGTCATTTTACATATTAGAAAAGCTGGTATTTTACACGAATTTTTAAAAATGTAGTTTAATTGGTGACTAGTCGTGGTAAGTGAAGGGGGAGCTGGGAGCTGACAAATGCACGAGTTTAAAAACTAAAAAAAGCAACTTAAAACTACTATCATTTTCTATATCTCGGATCTACTGAATATATTTTGATCGTTCTTTTTTTAATTTGTATGTAATTTTTCTGTACGCAATCTGTTTAATATGCAATTTGTCTAGACATTTATTAATTAATAAACAGTCTAATTTGTTTAAACAACTTTTGAAAAAATAATTTTTTCCCAAGAATCCATGATTTTAATCATAATATCCCTATTAACCATAGCAAAAGTTAAGGTATACTTTAAATAAATTATCTTCAATAAATAATTATCTAATAAAAATCATTTATTTACTAAAGTGTACTTTAACTTTTTCTGTGATCATTAATGATACTATGATTAAAAAATAGATTTTTGTCAAAAAATATTTTTTCAAGAATTGTTAAAACAAATTGGACAGTTTATTAATTAATACATTTATAAACAAATTGCATATTTGTAATGTACGTAAAAATTACATACCAATTAAAAAAAGAAAGATCAAAATCCATTGAGTTGATCCGGAGATACAGCAAATTATATTCGTTTGAAATTGCTTTTTCGGTATTTTAACTCGCTGGATTTGTAGATTGATTCCCCCTAGTAATCGTTTGCACTACATTTTTGAAAAATCGTAAAGGGTGCTGTGAAAGTATAATGTTTGTGCAATTTTTTTAAGAAAAAATACAAATCCCATTCTTTAAAATGGCATTAATGAGATTCCTTAATTATTATAAACAAATTAGCTGTGAATTAAAAAAACATATGGCTAACTTTGTCCGAAATGAGCCCAGGCTAAATATTTGAAAATTCGTGTTAAAATACTATCTTTTCGAATATATAATAGCTATTTGTATAACAAGGGAAGAAAGTGCTACTTTTCCTCCCGAGAATGAAGTTTACTGCCCGACGCGTAGTGGAGGGCAGTAATCATTTAAGGGAGGAAAAGGCCCCATGTTATACATATGGTTTTTCCACCTTCCTCAAATTAATAACAAGTCATTTTTCATTTTTCCTTAATTTGTTTATGTAACTAACCAACAAAATTTATTAAAACTAAAACTAACAAGTAGGTATAATATATCTGTCAACTGTCAAATATAAGTCAAATTAATAATGTAAACATTGTTAAATCAAAATAACAATTTACTGTTTTTTACCATTCTGCAAAATACAGGATGTTTTATAAATAAACGTTAAAATGTATAGATACTGACGTAATAGAAAATAGATATTGTACAGGGCGTGAATAAGTTATATTTCATGAATGAAATACCATGACGTCACTTTTACTTTTCCTCCCTAGGGAGGAAAAGTAAAACTTTGCTCCCTACAATCAGATCCGGAAAAGTATACTTTCGGTAGAGGTAGGTGGAAAAAATATTGTTTCTACGGACAACATTTTTAAAGTTATTCTAAATGTTTATAAACTACAAAATTTTAAAAATTTGGCATTAGGATTTTTGACTATGTTAATTATTTTTTTATCTTTTTTTAATACATTTTGATACTATCACTCTTCTACTTTCATTTGGCATACTCAGAATTGCACTATCTTCATTATTTTCTGTCTTATCTTATTGCAAAATAAACGTCTCTGGGATAAACAAATAGAATAACTCTTAAACTAATTAATGGATCGGTCTCAAATTTTGAGGGTTTGTTAAGTACCCCAATGTCCAACTTTGTGTGAAACACTAAAGTTCTAAGGTAGTTTTAGTAAAAGTTATTAACAAATAACGATTTTCATTAATTTGCAGGTTGCGTAGCAACAAATTAACTTTTTAACTTTCAAAAATCGGCATTTTGAAGGTTTTTCAATGTTCTAAAAAACTGAATTTTGTAATTTTATGTCAACTATTTAAATTTTGAATGGAGTGCAAAAAATCGAAAAAATCGCGATTTTTGCACTTAATTGTTAATAATTAAAAAACGGACGTGAACTCTAGGCAGGAAACAGGTAGGTTTTCTTCCTATAGGTCTACAATAATTAAAAAAGTAATCAGCTACCTGGATCTTTGAGTGTCCCGAGAAAATCCTTATTACTCTGGACTATGTACCATAGGGAAAATTACAAAGAATAACTTGTTTGAATATAATAAATAACAAAAAGTTGAAAGTGAAGTAAAAGTTAAACTGAGGTAATAAGGATAAAAACATTTGAAGAACTCCATATTAAAGTTTTTTATAATAATATGACATAACTTTCTTGCTATATGTTGTTCTGAAGCTATTTTCTTGTGGAATTTTTGTAATTAACTATTTTTAATGGGAAATAAGCCACAATTTTACTAAAAAATGATTTTATTTTGACAATGGCATCCGATTTGGAGGTCGAAACGTTAATAAAATCATTTTTTTAGTAAAATTATGGCTTATTTCCCATTAACAATAGTTTCTTACTCTAAAATTTGTTCCCCAAATGATTCCGTATTTTTATTACATTTTTTTAAATTTTGATTTTTAAAATATTTTATAGATTTTTGTACAGGAGACATAAAAGAGATCTTACTAACGAATGCGTTTAAAAATACAGAAAACATAGTATGAAGCTTAGCGTTAGTCTACAGTATCGCATACTGTACCACTTTTTTGCTTATTTCTCTGTACTATATCGATAAAACTTTTTTCCATATCTTCTCTGACAAGAGACATATTATCTTACTCGTATTGATCAGATTGATCAGCTAAGACTTGTGCACTTAAAGAAATCCAGACTACCTGCTCTGAACATAAGGTATCCATTGATACGTTGTTCCCTGTAACAAGCATAATATGATAGGATAAGAAGGAATGAACAACTTAGCTACTTGGACATACCCACAAAACTGATTAGTGATTTAGGTTAGTGAGAATGACTTTAAATAACACACCAAATCATGTAGTATGTAGAGGATTCTCATCAGATTAATTTGAAGTGAACAGGGGTCTTAGACAAGGAGATAGGCTATCCACAGTGCTTTTTAATTTAGTATTGGAAACAATCATCAGAAATAGGTGAGTTAAAATGACCAAATCCATCTTTAACAATGAGATGTGCATCAATGTTTGGCCTTTGATGATGACGTAACTGTTCTAACGAAAATAAGAAAATATTTAAGAAATGTTATGAAAAGATTAGAAACGGAGGCAAAATATTTTGGCCTAGAAATATACCAGGAAAAGTCACAGTACATGATACTCGAAAATACGGGGCAAAAAGAAGAAAGAAGAGGGGTAGTTTACTTTCATATCTAATGAAGCAAGGGAATATCATTCCGAGAGGGTGGTCCATTTTACGTATATTCTTCTTCTTCTTCTTTTTATATAGACATGACTGTCTGTTTTTTCAATGTGCCTCTAGTAAGTTGTCGTTCCATCGTTTTCGTGGTCTTCCCACTGATCGTCTTCCTATTGGGGAACCGTCTCTCGCTGTCCTGACTATCCTATTTGTTGTCATTCGGCTTATGTGGTCATTACATTCTATTCTTCTTTTTCTTACCCAGTTATAATGTTATACACCTTGCATCTTTGTCATGTATTTGTACTTTTAGCTCTGTCTCATAGAGTTTTACCATCGATTTTTAGAAGGGTTTTTATCTCCGCTGTTTCGAGCAATCTTTTTGTCCTCTCTGTGTCGGTTCGTGTTTCTGCCGCGTATGTCATTATTGGTCTGATGACTGTTTTGTAAATTCTGCCTTTCATTTCTTTTCCGATATTTTTATTTCTCCATAGTGTCATTCAGGCAACCTGCGGCTCTGTTTGCTCTATTCACTTGATCTTCCACTTCTGTTTCGAGCCTTCCGTAGCTAGATAGTGTGATGCCTAGGTATTTAAACTCCATCACTTGTTCTATTATCTGACCTTCCATCTCCAATTTACATCTTATTGGATCTGCTGTTATAACCATGCACTTTGTCTTTTGTGAGGAAATTAACATGTTAAATTTTCTGGCGATTATGTTAAATTGGTGCTGCATACGTTGTAAATCATCTTCACTTTGAGAGATTAGTATTGCATCGTCCGCATAGCAGATTATTTTAAGTTGTTTTTCTCACATTTGGTATCCTTTTTTAGTTCTTACTTTTTTTCTTATTTCGTCCATGATCAGCTTGAACAATAAAGTACTCAAGGAATCCCCCTGTCTTATCCCATTGCCGGCTTCAATTGGGTCAGTTAATTCATCGTCCACTTTTACTTTTATTGTGTTGTTCTGGTAGATGTTTTCGATCGTTTTAATTATTCCTAGAGGTACCTCTCTCGAGTATAACAAATGGATAACGTCCAAGTAATATATAATGTGATCCTGTCAAATGCTTTCTTAAGGTCCACGAAACATAAATATGCCGGTTTGTTGTATTCCAACGATTTCTCTTGAACTTGCCTCATTATAAATATAGCGTCAGTGCATGACCTTTCCGACCTAAAACCTTGTTGTTCTTCTGCTAATGTTATAATTTCATTCAATTTGTTTGTTATCATTTTGGTTGTTAATTTTATTGTTGTGTTTAATAAGTTAATTCCTCTTTAATTCTCCGGGTCCGATTTGTCTCCTTTTTTGAAGGGAGGTATTAGGATGCTTGATCTCCATTCTTGTGGTATTCTGTTTTGTTCTATTATTTTTTGTATTAGTTTTAATAGTTCTTTAGTTAGATCTTGTCCTCCGTACTTTAGGAGTTCGTTCGATATTCTGTCCTCTCCTGGAGGTTTTCTATTTTTTAATTTTCTTAATGCTTCCTTTGCCTCTCCCTCCTCGATGTTTATTTCTTCGTTTGTTCCGGTCTCAAGTTCGGATAAAATGTGGAGGGTTGATGGGCAAGGTTAGCAACCTACCAATCGGAAAAACGAATACTACTCATGGAAACAATGTGAAGCCTCGGAACCGGATTGATTATATGAAGACGACCATGGCGAGAAATAAGGACAAAAGAAAAATATTGATGAGGATTTTACGTATCTGGGGGTTATTATAGACGAGACAGGTCAGGAAGAATGGGAACTGAATGCCAGATTGCCAAAGGGAAATAAAAAGATGGGAAGCCTAAGACCACTGATGAAATCCAAATATCTATCGAGAAAATAAAAGCTAAGAATATAAAAACGGTAATAACGCCCACGGTGACGTATCGTAGCAAAGTATGGGCAATAAAAGAAGTAAATACGGAGAAATTGGAAAGATGGAAAAGGAAAATGCTCATAGCTATATTAGTCTGGGCAGATTATCGGAGAATAGGCCATTTTTGGGAAAAGTTATTTACCAGAAATTTTATTGCTGGAATCAAATCTTATGACTATATATTAATAATATAAATATAAAGTCCGCAGATAGTGTGCGGGTTTTTCCAACAAAATTTTTAATTTTCAACTAAAATTTTAGATAAGTAATTGTTTATCAATAATTAAATAACTTGGTAATATAAAAGCTCTTTTCATATAGATTATAATTCCAGAAGCCGATTGAAATTGAATGAACAATTTAGCAACAATTGATGAGCATCAAGTTAGCTAAACACCTATCACAAATCGATTCGAAAGTAGGTGGATAATTTGCCGCTAATTAGTCGTTAATTAGTTGTGAAAATACCGATTTTGTCGTTTCTTTTTTTTTTATTTTTTTAGGTGCTTTGCTAACTTGATATAAAGTTAGCAAAGCACACCTCCGAAAAATGACTTTAGAGCGTTCGTAGGAGAATCGGAATAGGATTAGTTTTTGCCGCTAATTAGTCGCTAATTAGTTGTGAAAAAATTAATTTTCTAAATTAATTTTTTTTTTGTTTTTTTGGGTGCTTTGCTAACTTGATATAAAGTTGGCAAAGCACGCTTCCATAAAATGATTTTAGGGATTTCGTAAAAGAATGAAAATAGAATGAGAATTTGCCGCTAATTAGTCGCTAATTAGTTGTGAAGAAATTAATTTTCTAAATTAATTTTTTTTTGTTTTTTCGGGTTCTTTGCTAACTTGATATAAAGTTGGCAAGCACACCTCCGAAAAATCATTTTAGGGTTTTCGTAGAAGAATAGGAATAGAAAAAAAATTTGCCGCTAATTAGTCGTGAATTAGTTGTGAGAATACCGATTTTGTCGTTTATTTTTTATTTTTTATTTTTAGGTGCTTTGCTAACTTGATATAAGGTTAGCAAAGCACACCTGCAAAAAATGACTTTCGAGCGTTCGTAGAAGAATGGGAATAGAATGAGAATTTGCCGCTAATTAGTCGCTAATTAGTTCTGAAAAAAATAATTTTTTTAATTAATTTTTTTTTTGTTTTTTTGGGTGCTTTGCTAACTTGATATAAAGTTGGCAAAGCACGCTTCCATAAAATGATTTTAGGGATTTCGTAAAAGAATGAAAATAGAATGAGAATTTGCCGCTAATTAGTCGCTAATTAGTTGTGAAGAAATTAATTTTCTAAATTAATTTTTTTTTGTTTTTTCGGGTTCTTTGCTAACTTGATATAAAGTTGGCAAGCACACCTCCGAAAAATCATTTTAGGGTTTTCGTAGAAGAATAGGAATAGAAAAAAAATTTGCCGCTAATTAGTCGTGAATTAGTTGTGAGAATACCGATTTTGTCGTTTATTTTTTATTTTTTATTTTTAGGTGCTTTGCTAACTTGATATAAGGTTAGCAAAGCACACCTGCAAAAAATGACTTTCGAGCGTTCGTAGAAGAATGGGAATAGAATGAGAATTTGCCGCTAATTAGTCGCTAATTAGTTCTGAAAAAAATAATTTTTTTAATTAATTTTTTTTTTGTTTTTTTGGGTGCTTTGCTAACTTGATATAAAGTTGGCAAAGCACGCTTCCATAAAATGATTTTAGGGATTTCGTAAAAGAATGAAAATAGAATGAGAATTTGCCGCTAATTAGTTGTGAAGAAATTAATTTTCTAAATTAATTTTTTTTTTTGTTTTTTCGGGTTCTTTGCTAACTTGATATAAAGTTGGCAAGCACACCTCCGAAAAATCATTTTAGGGTTTTCGTAGAAGAATAGGAATAGAAAAAAAATTTGCCGCTAATTAGTCGTGAATTAGTTGTGAGAATACCGATTTTGTCGTTTATTTTTTATTTTTTATTTTTAGGTGCTTTGCTAACTTGATATAAGGTTAGCAAAGCACACCTGCAAAAAATGACTTTCGAGCGTTCGTAGAAGAATGGGAATAGAATGAGAATTTGCCGCTAATTAGTCGCTAATTAGTTCTGAAAAAAATAATTTTTTTAATTAATTTTTTTTTTGTTTTTTTGGGTGTTTTGCTAACTTGATATAAAGTTGGCAAAGCACGCCTCAATCAAATGATTTAAGGGTTTTCGTAAAAAAATGAGAATAGAATGAGAATTTGCCGCTAATTAGTCGATAATTAGTTGTGAAAAAATGAATTTTCTAAATGAATTTTTTTTCGTTTTTTTGGATGCTTTGCTAACTTGATATAAAGTTGGCAAAGCACGCCCCCATAAAATGATTTTATGGGTTTCGTAAAAGAATGAAAATATAATATGAATTTGCCGCTAATTAGTCGCTACTTAGTTGTGAAGAAATGAATTTTCTAAATTAATTTTTTTTTTGTTTTTTCGGGTGCTTTGCTAACTTGATATAAAGTTGGCAAAGCACGCTTCCATAAAATGATTTTAGGTATTTTGTAAAAGAATAAAAATAGAATGAGAATTTGCCGCTAATTAGTCGCTAATTAGTTGTGAAGGAATGAATTTTCTAAATGAATTTTTTTTTTTGGGTGTTTTGCTAACTTGATATAAAGTTGGCAAAGCACGCCTCAATAAAATGATTTAAGGGTTTTCGTAAAAAAATGAGAATAGAATGAGATTTTGCCGCTAATTAGGTGCGAAGGAACTTCATTCAGAACATTTTTTGTTTTGTTTTTTACGGTGCTTCGCTTACTCGATATAAAGTTGGTAAAGCACGCCCTGATACAATCTTTTCAGGGTTTTCGTAAAAGAATATGAATAGAATAAGAATTTGTCGCTAATTAGTCGTGCAATAGTTGTGAGAATACCAATTTTGTCGTTGTTTTTTTGTTTTTTACGGTTCTTTGCTGACTTCATATAAAGTTTGCCCGACCGCCCGCCTTTTTACCACTCATATATAAAAGTTATTCTACAGTAGTAATTTTTAAAAATGAATAGATTTTGACTTCGATGGTCATCGACCACCAAATTCTTATTATGTGTAATTTCCAATCTAATCTCAAAGTCCCAAGGAAAAACAAAGAGTAAAATAACAAAATAGTTATAAATTTAGTGGAACGTATTTCATTATAAACAATTTACCATTTTTGACAATAAAAAGTTAAAAACTTTTATTTTCTCTGATATTGTGTTGTATTTTTTAAAAAAACACGAAATGGTTCAAAAAAAATTTTAGTTGACTGATGTTTAGTATAAGAAAATAGTTGTTTACAACAAAATAAAGTTGTAGACATTGTCCCTACTCAATATAGTAGTCATACGAGTCCTTGGAAGAACACGAATGGATGATTCTCTGAACTATTTTACGTGTAGGATTATATCTGACTATCCCGAACGGAAATTCTGGATTATTCTTTTGTATGTATCTCTGAAAATGCATGGTCAACGACCCAGTGAGCCCGCTGCTCCCTGAGGACCAAGCCGGAAAAGCTAACCATTGGTTGCACCTAAGAAGAATGCATTCTTCTTAGTCGCATCGTTTCCTTGAGACAGTTTGCTTCGTCAAAGGCCTAGCTGTGAGTCTGATTTCACAGAGTTCGACAATTTATTTCTTTCCGTGTTTTCAAAGTGTCCTGCAAAATGAATCCTTTTATATTATTACGTGTGACATTACAAATCAATCACGATTAAAAAGTACATTTTCCATGGTGCAAACGATTTTTTAATCATAATGGGAGAAAAAGCCGATTTTTGTCCGCTAAGCGGGCAAAAAAGGAGGCTTTTTGGACCGCTTTGATAAAAAATAGGTATTTTCATTCCTTGGGGAAAAAAAAATTTCTTGCGAAGGAAATATTCACTTGAGGGAAAATAGCAAAGAACCGTAAAAAACAAAAAAACAACGACAAAATTGGTATTCTCACAACTATTGCACGACTAATTAGCGACAAATTCTTATTCTATTCATATTCTTTTACGAAAACCCTGAAAAGATTGTATCAGGGCGTGCTTTACCAACTTTATATCGAGTAAGCGAAGCACCGTAAAAAACAAAACAAAAAATGTTCTGAATGAAGTTCCTTCGCAACTAATTAGCGGCAAAATCTCATTCTATTCTCATTTTTTTACGAAAACCCTTAAATCATTTTATTGAGGCGTGCTTTGCCAACTTTATATCAAGTTAGCAAAACACCCAAAAAAAAAAAATTCATTTAGAAAATTCATTCCTTCACAACTAATTAGCGACTAATTAGCGGCAAATTCTCATTCTATTTTTATTCTTTTACAAAATACCTAAAATCATTTTATGGAAGCGTGCTTTGCCAACTTTATATCAAGTTAGCAAAGCACCCGAAAAAACAAAAAAAAAATTAATTTAGAAAATTAATTTTTTCACAACTAATTAGCGACTAATTAGCGGCAAAAACTAATCCTATTCCCATTCTCCTACGAACGCTCTGAAGTCATTTTTTGAACGTGTACTTTACTAACTTTACATCGAGTTAGCGGAGCACCTGAAACAACAAAAATAATATCAAAAAAATTGCTAAAAAAATTCGTCCACAACTAATTAGCGACTAATAAGCGACAAATTCTCATCCTATTTCCATGCTTTTACGAAAAAACTTAAATCATTTTAAAGATGCGTGCTTTGCCTACTTAATGTTGAGTAAGCGAAGCACCGTAAAAACCAAAAAAAAAAACAGAATTTATGGATGAAATACCTTCACAACTAATTAGCGACTAATTAGCGGCAAATTCTCATTCTATTCTCATTTTTTTACGAAAACCCTTAAATCATTTGATTGAGGCGTGCTTTGCCAACTTTATATCAAGTTAGCAAAACACCCAAAAAAACAAAAAAAAAATTAATTAAAAAAATTATTTTTTTCAGAACTAATTAGCGACTAATTAGCGGCAAATTCTCATTCTATTCCCATTCTTCTACGAACGCTCGAAAGTCATTTTTTGCAGGTGTGCTTTGCTAACCTTATATCAAGTTAGCAAAGCACCTAAAAATAAAAAATAAAAAATAAACGACAAAATCGGTATTCTCACAACTAATTCACGACTAATTAGCGACAAATTTTTTTTTTATTCCTATTCTTCTACGAAAACCCTAAAATGATTTTTCGGAGGTGTGCTTGCCAACTTTATATCAAGTTAGCAAAGAACCCGAAAAAACAAAAAAAAATTAATTTAGAAAATTAATTTCTTCACAACTAATTAGCGACTAATTAGCGGCAAATTCTCATTATATTTTCATTCTTTTACGAAATCCCTAAAATCATTTTATGGAAGCGTGCTTTGCCAACTTTATATCAAGTTAGCAAAGCACCCAAAAAAACAAAAAAAAAATTAATTAAAAAAATTATTTTTTTCAGAACTAATTAGCGACTAATTAGCGGCAAATTCTCATTCTATTCCCATTCTTCTACGAACGCTCGAAAATCATTTTTTGCAGGTGTGCTTTGCTAACCTTATATCAAGTTAGCAAAGCACCTAAAAATAAAAAATAAAAAATAAACGACAAAATCGGTATTCTCACAACTAATTCACGACTAATTAGCGGCAAATTTTTTTTCTATTCCTATTCTTCTACGAAAACCCTAAAATGATTTTTCGGAGGTGTGCTTGCCAACTTTATATCAAGTTAGCAAAGAACCCGAAAAAACAAAAAAAAATTAATTTAGAAAATTAATTTCTTCACAACTAATTAGCGACTAATTAGCGGCAAATTCTCATTCTATTTTCATTCTTTTACGAAATCCCTAAAATCATTTTATGGAAGCGTGCTTTGCCAACTTTATATCAAGTTAGCAAAGCACCCAAAAAAACAAAAAAAAATTAATTTAGAAAATTAATTTTTTCACAACTAATTAGCGACTAATTAGCGGCAAAAACTAATCCTATTCCGATTCTCCTACGAACGCTCTAAAGTCATTTTTCGGAGGTGTGCTTTGCTAACTTTATATCAAGTTAGCAAAGCACCTAAAAAAATAAAAAAAAAAAAGAAACGACAAAATCGGTATTTTCACAACTAATTAACGACTAATTAGCGGCAAATTATCCACCTACTTTCGAATCGATTTGTGATAGGTGTTTAGCTAACTTGATGCTCATCAACAATTGAATTGTTAATTAAAAATTTACGGTCGCTGTAATAACCACAATAGTTATGATACATAAGAATAACTATGATTTTTGTAAAAAAAAGACACTGTGCCTATCTAATGTACTTTAGAGAATTGAAGTTGGACTATTTAAGCCGCCTCAGGAATATTTTAAAATTATAAACAATTTTTTGGCTTATAAACAAATAGACTACCTCGGGAAATATTAAATTAAATTAAATCATGAAAACGGTATTGGGAAAAAGCGGCAAATCAATCTATTATAACAAAACAAAAGCAAGTTTGACATTTAATAATGCGTTAGTTAGATGGCTCTAATCGAGTTACGTGGGAACAAAAAAAGAATGAAGAAAATTGCTCCATGGGAAGCCGAGAAAATGCATTATTTTAACGTAAACCGATTTTAAACTTTGTGATGACATTTTCTTCAACCTGATTTTTGATTGGAACTTTACTATTTTTGGCAATTTTCACTCGTAATATCGATAGTTTTTATTATAATAATATATGTTATGAGTGTTTTAAAGATATAAAAATTGGCGTGGAGAAAGAGGACAAAAATAAAAAGGTGATGGTTTGAAAATTATGAGCCTATTGTTTATATATTTGCCGTAAATGCCGATCAACTTTGACCGGTGGTATCTCAGGAACCACTCATCACAATTAAACGTTTTTTCTTTTAAAAGAAGCGTCCTGCCGCTTTTTTCCAATACCGTTTTCATGATTTAATTTAATTTAATATTTCCCGAGATATTCTATTTGTTTATAAGCCAAAAAATTGTTTATAATTTTAAAATATTCCTGAGGCCGCTTAAAACGTTCAATTTCAATTCTGCAAAGTTCTTTTTCTGCAAAGATCATAGTTATTCTTATGTATCATAATTATTGTGGTTATTCTAGCGACCGTAAATTTTTAATTAACAATTCAATTGTTGCTAAACTGTTCATTCAATTTCCATCGGCTTCTGGAATTATAATCTATACGAAAACAGTTTTTATATTACCAAGTGATTTAATTATTGATAAACAATTACTTATCTAAAATTTTAGTTGAAAATTAAAGATTTTATTGGAAAACCCCGCATTTTCCGGGGAAAATTTTCGTCGAAATAAATCGGGAAAAACAAGTCTCTATTACGCAGAATTTTTATTTGAGTGTTTTTGGTTTAAAGTTCAAATCTCTGGAGTTATAGAGCAAAAATTAAAAAAAAACATGATTTTTGGGCGCCATTTTGTTTATAAAAAAGTAGCACATTATCTGCGGACTTTGCGTACCTATATTATTAATATATACAATCATAAGATTCGATTCCAGCTATAAAATTGCTGGTAAATAACTTTTCCTTGAATTTTGCTAATTAGCCCAGAGTATATGGAGGCAAAAACACGATGGAAGTTTGGGTACGACGAACAAACAGGGAGCTCGAGGAACTGTATAACGAAAAGCATCAGTCGCTTCATAAAGGCACAGAGAGTGAGATGGATGGGACATGTGACGAAAATGGAAATCAAGAGGATGCCAAAGATGATCTTTAAACAGGGCCCAATCACGAAAAGAAGGAAAGGGTGACCTAGACCAAGATGATTTCACAGCGTACAGGAAGATCTCAGAAATTAGGTAATTATTGATTGGGAGGAAAGAGCAACAAACAGGGATGGTTGGAGAAGAATAGTAAGTCAATTTAGTAGGCAAGGAGCATGATATACACTTATATTAAAAAATATATAAGTATATCCTGTCAAATAATTTTTATGGGGAGAATTTAAAAAATTAATTTATGACAAAGACCACGAGACCGTAAATTTTCATGACCCAGTATATGGTCAAATTTTGTAAATAAAATAATTTAGCCGTAAGAAGTTTTCGCGAAAGAGAAAAATTTTATTGGTAAAGTTTCTACGAACAATTTATACATTTCAACAGAACGGACTACAAATTAATGGTTGTTTAGAACATTGATGTATTCCGCGGTTTGAGTGAACAATAGACAGTGTTTTCTAAATGGTTTCCCAGAAAGAAACGGATAGTAAACAATTTTTTTTAGTTTAGAATAGAAAGTTTTCCTAGATTGTAAGTTAAATTAATTTTAATATCTCCTGGAAATTGACAAGAAAGAAATTTTGTATGCAATACTATTTGTTCTTAAGAAAAAAAGTAGGGATATGATGTGTGGAGAATGCTTGTGATTAGCTAGGTGACCAATAGAAGGAGAATGGAGTGGTGAGTTTCAAATTGATGAGAGAAAGAGGATTTCATTGTGTAATTACCATCGAAAGCAATCAGTCGAGTTTGAAAGTAGTATTTTTGTGTAAAGTGTGTTAATTTGGTGACGGTGGAAGCAGATTCGTGTGAGATCAAGTCGAGAAGTACAAACTCCTTGTGTCCGAATAGATTCTAGTTTCTGTCTGGAACGAGTAGCCGTATTATATAAATTTTGCACGAGATACAGAGCTGAGAAAAAAAAATCTTGGAATTCTAAAAATTGATATTGTTTTTATCGAGTCAGAGATTTAAATTTGAGTAGAGACTTCGAACGAGTGACGTTTTTTTGAAACAGTTTGAAGGAGAAGGACAGTTTGCAGAATCTGGGCAGCAGGTGTGGGAGAACTAGGAACAACACAATCCAGCAGAAGAAATAAGGACGTTAGAAAAGGTTAGTCAGATTATTTGTGAAATGAGAGAGTTGTTTTGCATTACATACCGTATTTGTTTTTGACAACTTAATAGTATTACAGCATAAATTATTCATTCATAAATTCATAGACGATATAAGTAATCTATTTAAAAAGTGGAAATTAAATTTTGTTTCTTTTTATAATAATAGGAACAGTCTACCGATTCAATTGAATGAATTTTGGTTCACAAAAAGAGACAATAGAATTAAAGTTTTTTTGATAAGATAAGAGAGTTTACAACAGAATTAAGTTTAGCATAAATTTGAAATTTTTTTATATTTATGGTATAGTATATAAATAAATAGTAGTTATAAAATTTATATGAGTTTGAGTATATTTATTTTCCCTGTTTTGTCCTGGATAAAGCAAGCAACGAGAAATACTAGAACCCACAAAATAAAGGTACATAATACATCCAATCAATTAGCCCTAAGAATATTTTTTATTGAAAAAATTATTAAATTTTCGTTTTGTTTCATGAGTAGCAATTAAAATATTTAATGAATTAATCTAATTAATAAGATGCTTGTCAATCTCATAACAAGGAGAAAATACAGAGCATAATAATGCTTATTATTCATCATCATCATTCTTTTTGCCTTATCCCTATGCGGGGTCGGCTTCCCTAATTGCATTTCTCCACACAATTCTATCTTGGGCCATATCAATGTTAATCCCCTTTACCAACATGTCCTGCCTCATCGTCTCCCCCCAGGTCTTCTTTGGTCTTCCTCTCCTACTCCTTCCAGGAATATGCACTTCAGCTATTCTTCGTATTGGGTGGTTAACGTCTCGACGTTGAACATGACCAAACCATCTTAACCTATGCTCTCTCATTTTGGTATCAATTGGTGCCACACCTAGACTTCCCCTAATATATTCATTTCTAATTTTATCCTTCTTTGTCATTCCACTCATCCATCTAAGCATTCTCATTTCCGCCACATCATTCGCTGTTCCTCTTTCTTTTTCACTGCCCAACATTCAGTTCCGTACGTCATAGCTGGTCTTATGGCTGTTTTATAGAATTTTCCCTTCAGCTTCATTGGAATTTTTCTGTCACACAACACACCACTCGCTTCTTTCCACTTCATCCATCCAGCCCTAATTCTACTGCATGCATCTCCATCTATTTCTCCATTACTCTGTAATACCGATCCTAGGTACTTAAAACTATTGCTTTTTACAATCATTTCACCATCCAAAGATACCATTTTATTTGTAGTAGCTCCATCTTTAAATGAACATTCCAAATACTCTGTTTTTGTCCTACTAAGTTTTAAACCTTTTTCCTCCAGAGCTTGTCTCCACTGTTCCAGTTTTTGTTCTAAGTCTCTTTCACTATTTCCTACTAACACGACATCATCAACATACATTAAGCACCATGGAATGTTACCCTGTATTTTCGCTGTTATCTGGTCCAAAACTAATGAGAATAAATACGGACTAAGCACAGAACCTTGATGCAATCCTACTTTCACATGAAATTTATCAGTCTCTCCCACACCTGTCCTAACACTAGTCGTTACTCCCTCATACATATCCCTCACAATCTTTACATATTCACCAGGGACTCCTTTCTTATTGAGTGCCCACCACAGAATATCTCGAGGAACTCTATCATATGCTTTCTCAAGATCAATGAATACCATATGAGCGTTTGTTTCTTTACTCCTGTATTTTTCCATCAACTGCCTTATAATGAAAATTGCATCTGTTGTTGATTTACACTGCATAAAGCCAAATTGATTCTCGGATATTTCGGTCTCTTCACGTATCCGTCTATCAATTACTCTTTCCCATATTTTCATGGTGTGGCTAAGCAGTTTTATAGCCCTGTAGTTTGTACATTGTTGTATATCTCCCTTGTTTTTGTAAACAGGTACCAGTATACTGCTTCTCCATTCGTCTGGCATTTGTCCAACTTCCATAATTCTATTAAATAGACCTGCTAGCCACCTTGTTCCTGTCTCTCCCAATGCTCTCCATACTTCCCCAGGAATATCATCTGGTCCTACCGCTTTTCCTTTCTTTATTTTTTGAAGCGCTTGAGCCACTTCCTCGTTGGTTATTTTGGTGACCATTGCTGCTACTGTCTCCGTTGACTCTACAGGCTGTCTGTCAAATTCTTCATTTAATAAGCTGTCAAAGTAGTTTCTCCATCTCTTTTTGACATCCCTTTCGTTAACTAGTATTTTATTATTTTAATCTCGGATACATCTAATCTGACTAAAATCTTTTGCTTTCTTTGCTCTCTGTTTGGCTATTTTATATATCTTCGTTTCGCCTTCCCTGGTATCAAGTTGATCGTATAGGTTTGAATACGCTTCTGCTTTAGCTTTTGCTACTGCTACTTTCGCTTCCTTTTTGGCGACCATAGATATAGTTTTGAAGATCTATGTCCCATCTTTTTTCTTGCCACTTTTTATATAATTTTCTCTTCTCTTTTATTTTTCCTTGTACTTCATTTGACCACCACCAAGTCTCTTTATCCTCAAACTTCTTTCCTGACGTTTTCCCAAGTATTTCAATAGCCGTCTCTCTAATAATATTGGCCATTTTTCTCCAAATTGTGTTAGGGCTTCCTTTCATGTTCCAACATATTTTTTCTACTATTCTTTCCCTGAATAGACCTTCCTTCTCATCTTTTAGCATCCACCACTTGATTTTTTGTGGTCCTCTCCGATATTTTTGTTTAGTTTCGCTTTTTACTTCGATGTCCAGAACAATCAGCTTATGTTGTTGGCTTACTGTCTCACTAACTATTACCTTGCAGTCCTTGCATTCACGTATGTCTTCTTTCCTTATCATGAAGTAGTCTATTTGGGATTGATGTTGTCCACTTTTGTAGGTAATAAGTTGAGTTTCTCTCTTTTTAAAGAATGTGTTAACAATCGCCATATCCAATGCTGTTGCTAATTCTAGCATGTCATCTCCAGCTTCATTTCTAGTTCCAAAGCCTAATCCCCCATGTATTGTTTCATATCCTGTCTTGGCTTGGCCCACATGTGCATTGAAATCACCTCCTATTATAACTTTCTCCTCCGCTGGAATATCACTCAGTACGTCTCCTAATTGATCATAGAAAGCTCTTCTTTCATTCTCACCCAGACCTGTTTGAGGAGCATACACACACACAACATTCAATACCTCTTTATCAATTACAAATTTCACTGACATCATTCTATCACTCGTTCTTACAACTTCTACTACGTTATCTTTCATTTCACTAACAGCAATTATACCAACTCCATTTCTAGTGTTACTACTCCCTACATACCACAATTTATATCCATCACCTAGTTCTTTCGCCCTTTGTCCTTTCCACCTAGTTTCTTGAATATAAGCAATTTGAACTCTTCTTCGTTTGAGCGCATCCACTAACTCCAGACTCTTACCTGTAAGACTACCAAGATTCCAAGACCCTATCCTGATTTTTCTAACCTGCAATGGTGTTCCCCCTGAGATAGTCCTCATCCGAAGATCCGAATGGAGGCTCATTTTACTTCCGGAACATTTTACCTCAGGAGATGCCATCATTTCAGTTATAAGTTTTTATTTCGTTTGGAGAAGGTCTTTTCATTATTATGGCCTGAAAAGATTTTTGGATATTTGATGCCTGAATGCCTTTTCTATCAGCACCATACCCTGCCCTGTCCTGCACGTTTAGCCAATACACCACCAATGCAACCAAAGTGCAGTATTACCCCACACCCGCCTGCATTTTTCTGTATAGGCCAGGATCCCTACTGTAAGGACTGCCCTATAAGACAATGTATTGTTGCCCGTATCCCGCCACTAGGAGGCACGTACTTCATTCGGGATACAATGCTTATTATTGTATTTATTATATTAATTGTATTTTTAGCCAAATTGCCTTCAAGACATGTTGAGCTCTGTAAATAAATATATTGATCAGCCTGTATAAAAACAATTATTCTAAAATAATATTTTCAATATTCGACATTTGATTGAGTAGGGGAAAATTCCTTCAGATACAATCATATTAGCCTCATAAAAACAACACGAAACCAGAACGCTGCGCTGTCTATATCTGCTGATATAAGATCCCCGATATATATATTTCTGTGTATTTTATACAAGAAGAGCCATACTTTTCGTGAAATATGAAAGTTTCGTTTTATCTCATCAAGATGTATGTCTCCAGCGGGAGTACGAAAGCTTATACTCCTTGTTAGGAGAAAAAGTTATTTCTGACACAGAAGCGTTGTTAGGGGTAATGACAAGATATCAAATTTTTGGGATTGTAAACCTTGTTCAATTGAAACTTAAAGGGATAAGACAATTTTTGTACTACCTTTATGAAGTGTAGTATCTGCTTATGGTTTGTTTTTTAACCAAGAGGAGTGATTCAAATTTACCGCGGTGTATGGCTTGTTTGTAATTGGTTCTACCGCAGGCAAGTTTACTCCACTGTTATACAATCGATTCCCAAATTAGTTCTTAAAAACCACTACAACTGGTTCTACGTCCCGACAAAGGAGCCGATTAATAGCCGATACACAGCTTTGGATAGGGGTGAAAGCACGCCAGATAGAATTCTATTTTAGTGACGTCACGTTGCCTAGCAACCGTCGATACTTCCGATTTTTCGATTCAATCGATTTTTCTCGAAGGGTTCTCGTCTCTGCCCTTTCCAGCATTCTTTTTGTCCTCTTTCTATCAAGTCATTTTTCTGCCGCGTATGTCATTATTAATCTGACGACGTTTTTGTAAATTCTACCTTTCATTTCTTCTCTGATATTATTATTTGTCCACATTGTTCCAGACTGCGGCTCTGTTTACTCTATTCATCTGATCTGACACTACGATTTTGGGTTTTCTGTAGCTAGATAGTTTGATAACTAGATATTAAAACTCCACCACTTGTTCTATTATTTGACCCTCCAGCTCTAATGTACATCGTAGTAGATTTTCTGTTATACCCATGCATTTTGTTGTTTTTGGGGAAATTAAAACGTTAAATTTTCGGGCTATTATACAGATTCAACAATAGATGACTCAGGAAATCCTTCTCTTATCCCATAGCCAGATAAACTCACTATGCAAACAATACGGATACTGAATATAAGCATAATATATAACTTCATGGAATACATTATCTGAAAAAGTAATTGAACCTATGTTGATTAACTCTTAAGGGGAACATACTTCTCCTAGAGATCCTTGCTTTATGCTGTTACCTTTTCAATAAAAAAAGGGATCCTGTTTTGGATTGCAGTGGATACTAATTCAACAGAAAAGAGGGACAGAGTACATGGCAGGAGAAGGTGGTTGTTCATCGGTTATTGGTGGTGAGCTTCCTCTTGACAGGTTGGCTGGTTAGTAGATAGAAATGTTGAGCTCATACCATAAAATAAAATAAGTGACTCTAAATTCTTCGGGTTTTCTTTAGTAATCCTGTCGAGGTTAGCAATGGCTAGCTCCTCACTCAGGACAGGTATCATTGTGCAATGACATTGGAAAACCACAAAAAAAACCAATATCCTCCTACCTTTTGTGTATTGAGTGACTCTTAAGCAGTGTCGAGGGCGCTTATTCTCTAGCGTGTGGATTCGGGATTAGGATTGTTAGTGGTGGCTAGCAAGTAAGAGCTCTCTAGGATCTGCATGATTAGGAAGTGGATGTAAAGAGGATTAATTTTGTAGTTGTATGAATGTTTGATGTATTGTTTTGTACTATTTTGTGAAATCACGTTAGAGAGACGAGCAACATCATTCGTTTTATTTAGGAAGATGTTGAAGGGAGCAGTTACAGATTGAGATTGTTGGGGTAGTGCCAGTGGTAGCAGCTTTTTATATGGGACATCCCGGTCAAGGAGAAATTATTACCTTGGTACTTTGGATATGGGCTGGAAACCATGCCATATATTTGTGAAGCTGTACACAATTGTGACAGTATTGTGACATGTTGTGATTGTTCGGTTGCATTCTGTGTTGAGATGTCTGCTTTGGCAGCATCTTGAGCAGTATTTTAGATGCACGGCTAAATACCCGGACTCGAATCGGATAAATGCTTGTATTTTAAACCAACTTAAAAGTAAAGCAATATAGCGAGTTCTTCTGTTCTTTGGGCATCTGGTGTTTAGAAACAATAATAATTTAGAAAGACTAATTATATCAAATCTGGTAACGTTCCAATAAGGAGAGCAAAAAGTGATCACCGATTCGGTAGACTGACCAAATCCGGCATTCCAAGACCGTTCATTCTGCGAAACACTTATTAACAACACCTCATTGACTGTACTATGTGAAATCATGATCCCTTAACTAACAATTAGACAGAGAGGTATAGAGACAGTGAAAGAGCAAAAACTAGAGTTTACAGTCACTAATGCCTGGTTGCACCAACAAATCTTAAGGTCCAGCTTAGCCCAGCTCATCTACCTTAGCACGTCTTAACTGGTAACTTTAAAATACAATTCACGTTTCAATCCATTGTGGCAAGCTGAAAATTTATCTAAAACAATGGTGCAACGCGTATGTTTCGTAAGCGGAGCTTAAGGCACGTCTTAATCGGCGAACACAGTGGAGGCGGTTTCCGTTTACGGTTAAACCGCGCGGACCCGCTTTTAAACGTTTTCAAAATGAATGCACGTCTTTAAATGTACACGAACATAGTCAAAGCAGGTTCGCGCGGGCCAACCACTTTAACCCGCCTGACCGCTTTTACTAGAATAAGAATTTAGTTTTTTCCGCGCGGTTTTAATGTTTACTCGAATGAGAATTTAGTTTATTCCCTCTTTTTGTCGCGCGAGTTCAGTGATTTTACAATGAATATGTAAATATGTATTTATGTAAATTACACCAGTTTTTAGTTAAACGATACTCCACTTTCTCCAAAATATAATTAAAAGTCTCTTGAGTCATTCTCATATACTGGAAGGATCGTTCATTATCTTCTTTTAATTTTTGAACTAGATGATGATATTCTCCATAAATTAATCTTTCTCTATTAATAGGATGTACACCAACTCTCTTTCTTTTCAGTTTAGCCAAAACAGAATCTAAAGCAATTATATCGTCATCGGAAGACGACATTTTGCTACAAGTAGTAGACGCAACTGACAAATTTGAACGATCTCTCTCGCTTTTACCCGTCTTCACTGTGTTACCATACCCGCGCGCGAGAACCGCGCGGTTTGCCCATCAGCGGAAACCGCTTCCACTAGTGTGCCGCCTTAAGCCTAAGATCTGTTGGTACAACCAGGCATAATAGACGGAGAGACAGCGCTGAAAAATCTCTTTGAATTTATTAAAGCTAGATTTTTCACAGTTGATTACTGTGAGTGTGTAGAGAAACATACTGCGGTCGGTCAAGCGAAACGTAGAACAGGGGTTATTGAGAGGGCATCAAAGTTGCTTTCCTACGAAGGTAATTATTTCCATTTACTAAGGTTGAAAATCAGTACACACATTATAAATTAAATATAAATAAAAGTTATTATAGTCGGTCGGCCCCAATAGGCGATTGATGAAATGAAGCATTTTGGCTCGCAATTTTTTTGTCTAGCATGGATTTACTTAAAATTTTCACAGAAGGTAGGGAATACTCTAAGGATCATTTTCGATATCATGCCGCTATCATAGGCTAAAACCTTGGGGGTGGTTGCCACCCCATCTCGGGGGTGGGAATTTTTTATTACATTTTAACCATGTAATTCGACGGAAAAAGTGTTTCTAAGAAAAAAATGTTTTTTACATTTTCTTCGTAAAACTAATATTGTTCGAGTTATTCGCGCTTGAAAATAACAGTTTTTAGACGAAAAAATCGACTTTTTTAGAGGGTTTTTTGAGAATACCTCGAAAAATATTCTATATATTCTTGGCGATAAAATGTTTCTTCAGAAATGATTTTGTAGGATTTTTAAAGAGCTATAAGACTGTGTAAATTAAATTCCGTAATATCCCTTAGTTTTTAATTGGGGCGGGTTTAAAGGGCTCGAATAAGGGGGTGTTTGCTGGTAAATAGAGGTTTTAAACAGCTATATCTGGCTAACTATTCACTGTAATGAAAATCTATGCAACGGGCAATTTTCGTCATTAAAAAAGCTACAATTTAGTAGTTTATAATTTTTTTCGTATCTTCAGTATTTTCGGAGATATTTTGAAGTAAAAGGTGAAAAATACCAAATTGCAAAAAATAAATTTTTCTTTAAACTCCAATTTTTCCAAAAATTAGGCATTTAAATAGGTCAAACTCCTTGAGTGTATTGATAATATAAATATAAAAGGAACTACAGAAAGATGAAGACCAATTTTGAATTAGGAAGGTAGTTAGGGGGTTGTTTTCACTGATTTTTTCGTAGAGAAAAGCAGGTACCGACATTATTTTGATTATAAGTCGCTTAATTTTCATGCTAGAAACTTGTTATTATTTTTTTTGAAAGGTCTAATTGTATACTTTAAAAAAGATTATTTAAGTTTTTCTCGAAAAAAATGCAAATTTTTCCCATTATTTGGTTTGAATATTTCAAATTATGCATTTGACGAAAAAAGCTAATCTTTAACATGCCTTATCTCGGTTTGTATTGGTCTTAAAGATATTGTAGGAAAAGAATTTGGTTTTTGTTACTAAAAGATACAATTTGTATATCTACAGTTTTTTTGATTAAATGCATATTTTTCGAGGTATTCTCAAAAAACCCTCTAAAAAAGTCGATTTTTTCGTCGAAAAACTGTTATTTTCAAGCGCGAATAACTCGAAAAATATTAGTTTTACGAAGAAAATTTAAAAAATATTTTTTTCTTAGAATCACTTTTTTCATCGCATTACATAGTTAAAATGTAATAAAAAATTTCCACCCCCAAGGTTTTAGCGTATGATAGCGGCATGATACAGAAAATGATCCTTGGACTATTCCCTACCTTCTGTGAAAATTTCAAGTAAATCCATGCTAGACGAAAAAATTGTGAGCCAAAATGCTTCATTTCCTCAATCGACTATTGGGGCCGACCCACCGGCTCTGTCCCGTCATACAGCTGACCGACTATAATAACTTTTATTTATATTTAATTTAGAATGTGTGTACTGATTTTCAGCCTTAGTAAATGGAAATAATTACCTTCGTAGGAAAGCAACTTTGATACCCTCTCAGTAACCCCTGTGATACGTTTCGCTTGACCGACCGCAGTATGTTTCTCTACACACTCACAGTAATCAACTGTGAACAATCTAGCTTTAGTAAATTCAAAGAGATTTTTCAGCGCTGCCTCTTGGTCTATAAGAGAATATTAGAGTATTAAAGAACTACATTGAAACACTAGAGATATGGATCCTTCGATAATTACTACAAATTTCATTGAAGTGAAGTGTCTGATTTGGACCAATCGGTTCACAATATCCCATAGGTACCAAAACTCACACTGAAAGGAAAACTTGGGGAGGGGGGGTTAAAAAGGATTAAATTTCATGATAATGCAATATAAAAAAATTGGTATGGAACTAGAAGTAAGATAAACCATAACGCACTGGAATCAGATGGTAGTAGACAAAGAAGAAAAAAAAGATGAAAATAAGAGAAATGCGGACAAATCCAAAATTACTACAAAAAAATTGCAACAAAAGGGTTTAATAAGCCATTTTTCTGTTATAATTTCACCAAAACCGACCCTGCTTACATCCTTTTTGACTTGTTTCTTCATTATTCAAATGCAGTCAGTTTCTCTGAAACAAATATAGGCTAACGATGTATTTTTCCCGCTATTGGAGACGATTCGGATTTGATTTTTGCATTTCGCTTTTTTATGGTTCTTCTATATTTATGTACAATAAAAAACATATTTGTTTGCAGATTATTTTTGTTCGGTACATTACTTTTTTATATTCTAATCAAAAATGCTATCTAATAAAACGGGAGCTTAAAGTTAGGAGAATGTAATAAAGCGGGAGATTATGTTTTTATCTTTTGCGCTTGATTTGCTCCAGGGTAACGGTATAGAACGTTAATACATTTTAGCACAAATTTGGATAGGATATATAGGGTGTTTCATAAAAAAGGTAACACCGTCTCTAGGATAGGTAAAAAACTGAAAAACAACTGAAATACAAGTTCACTTAGTAAACAATTTTTGTAACGCCATCCTCCATACAGGGCGTTGAAAAAAATTAGACATTTAGGTAAAAAAATAGTACGCTACTGAGATATTTCAAATTAAAAATCATTTTTTAATTCCTAGTTGAATTTGTGACTACAAATATATCTCCCTTTTCATACGAGGCGCCGTTTCCATGCAGAAAATCAAACATCTTAACCCTTACAAAGTACATTAAGACTATTAACCGTTTGCGCGCTAATGATGAATATAAAATTCTTAATTATTTTATGTCAAAAATGTACATTAACCACCTCTTAAGACCCACGTCATTCCATTACAGTGTTGCGATGAAAATCGCAAAAATGATTGCAAATCGTAAAAAATATGCAATTGCAGGAAATGCTATTAGACCTAAACACAAAATCAAAAGGATTAAAAATAAATCTAGCAAAAACTAAATATCTAACCAACGAACCTCTAGATATAACTGAGGATATAACTCTGGACAATAATAATATAGAAAAGGTTGAGTCTTATATATGTTACCTGCCAAACTCGATTTCAAGATAAACTAGTTTAGGATAAACTAGTTTGGCCTAGGTCTAGGCCAAACTAGTTTGTCTTGAACGCGTTTGGATAAACTAGTTTGGCTTAGGCCAAACTAGTTTATCCTGATATTAATACGGACACTGCAGTATAACCTAGTACGGCCTGTAGTATACATTGTAGTATAACCTACAAAGCCAAAATAAATAGCTTAAACTGATTCTCGGTTCTCCCACACGTGCTCCTCGGATGCTGCTACGGTCTTTCTCTTCCAAACTGTTTCACAAACAAAAAAACAGCACTCGCTCGAAATCTCTCCTCTATTTAGTCTCCGACTCGATACAAACAATATAATAAACAATCTTTATAATTCCAATATTTTTTCTCTCAGCTCGATATCTTGTGCAAAATTGATACAAACCGGCTACTCGTTCCAGACAGAAAACTGGAATCTCTTCGGACACGAGGAGATTGTACTTCTCGACTCGATCACGATTTCGTCTCAACAGGAATCTGCTTACACGGCCACCAAATTCACCACTTTACACAAAATTACTATTTTTCGAACTGGACTGCTCCCTTCCGATCTTAATTACACAGTAAATCTTTTTCTTTCATCAATCTGAGACTCAACCACTCTGTTCTCCCTCCATCATGCTCTTCGCCAATCACAAGCATTCTCTCTACACATTACATCCCTACTTTCATTTCTTAAGAACAAATAGTGTTGTATACAAATTTTCTGTCTAGTCAAATTTCCAGGAGATATTAAAATTAAATGTTTTCTTATATAATAGAAAAACCCTATATTCTAAAACTAAATAAAATTGTTTACCGTCGATTTCTTTCTAGGAAATCATTTAGAAACATTCTATTGTCTATTCCAAAGCGGCACATTAACTTTCTAAAACCGACCGTAATTTAGTTCATTGTTTGAATTGCATAAATCCGTACGTAGAATCTTTATCACTAACGTTTTTCTCTTTTTACGAAACACTGCTTACGGCTAAATGATATTACATATCTACAAATTTTGGCTATATACAGGGCGATGAAAGTTTACGATCTCGTGGTCTTTGACATAAAATTAATTCTCCCCATAAAAATTATTTAACAATATATATTTAGGACAAAAATCGAACTGTCAAAGCTTAACCTAAAGGCTGATTTAAATAGATGTTCTTTAACATAGGCACCATTTGGTCGATTACAAACAGTATGCAAATCAAACTTAGCAAATACTTAAAAGGCAAAAACCTTCGATCAGTGCGTATTTCCGGTTCTAACATATGGTACTGAAACATGGGCTTAGCGTAGTCCACAAACTTTAAGTGACTTGGAGAGCTATGAAACGGAAAATGCTTAACATTAAGCTCAGCGATCGCAAACCCAACGAAGAAATAAGAAGACGATCAAAAGTAACAGATGTGATCCAAAAGATTGCCATGTTACAATGGAACTAGGCAGGACACATAGGAAGAATAGAAGACAACTGCTGAACGAAGCGAATCCTTGAATGGCGACCAAGAAGTAAGAGAAGTAGAGGCAGTCCTCAAACCAGATGAACTGATGATATCAAGCGAATGGCTGGCCACGAATGGATGCAAACAACAGTAAACAGATGTGAATGGACTCACCTAAAGGAGACTTATATCCGACTATGGATGGAATAGCTGTTGATGATGATAGCAAGATTTTATAAAATTTAATATAATTTAATATATAATATAAGCAGAATATAACGCATTTTACTTTTGACACGTTACATAGTAACGGATTTACGCATTTTACCAGTATTGATCGAACCCTCCAATGTAACTAAAACTTTTTTAGTCCGTAAATCCTTCTTTTATCCCTTTATCTTAATGCTATAAGGGTGTATTACAATATACTTTATGTATCATTAACATACGATTACCGTAAATGTTAAAGGCTAGTAGAGTTCTTTCGGTATTTTGTACCTCCGCTAAACCTTGCAGGACAATCAAATCTACGCTCTCACGCTAAAATGTCATTAGAGAATATTAGTTCAGGCACTCAGTGAACTTTTTATTATGTCTGAAAAATTACTTTATAGCAACGACAGTTTTAGTTAATCCGATATAACTACTTTTTTCGTCGCTATACCTGTCTGATGGTCCTCTTATTTGATATTTTAATATTTGTATTTGCTTTGTTCTCATTTTTATCAATTTTTTAATGAGATTTCGTACACATCAATATTTTAAGACACAGATTATTTTCAAACCTTCACTTTAGAGAGCTTTTCTAATATTTCTATGTTTTCTTCTGTTCCCGTCTTTGCTTTCAGCACTACATCATCAGCATACCAGGGAATGTTCTCTCTCCAATGGTACTACAAGCCCAGTCGGGCCCTGGTCTCCCCCATAACTAGCCTTCAAGTATCTCTTTCCTTGGCTGCTCTTCTCCAGTTATCCACGCTCAACATCTCTTCACATAAAATCAGTTCTCATTTCATGTATCTATCTATCTATCTCTTCCTTGGTCTTCCTACAGGCCGACGTCCCATCATATTTCCACTAAGTATGGACTACTAGTTGTTCTGATAATATTATAAGATGATCTGCCCCCCCCCCCAATCTTTGTATTTTTGTATAATTTTCTATAGGTGGTTCTTTGTAAGGTTGATATAACTCGTAACTGAAGCTTATTCTCCACATACCATTACCGCAGATGGGTCCCAATATTCTTTTCCAGGTAAGTATATTGTTTTTCTGCTTTTGTGCCATATATTGCTATTAGTCGTATTTATTTTGTTATTCTGGTTCCCCGTTTGTTATTCTGGTATCCACTGCTGTTACTGTCTCCGTTAACTCCACAGGCTTGACAGACAGCCTGTGGAGTTAACGGAGACAGTAACAGCAATGGTTACCAGAATAACAAATGAGGAAGTGGCTGAAGCGCTTCAAAAAATAAAAAAGGAAAAGCAGTTGGACCAGATGATATTCCTGGGGAAGTGTGGAGAGCATTGGGAGAGACAGGAATGCGTTGGCTAGCAGGTCTATTTAATAGAATTATGGAAGTTGAACAAATGCCAGACGAATGGAGAAGCAGTATATTAGTACCTGTCTACAAAAACAAGGGAGACATACAACAATGTACAAACTACAGGGCTATAAATCTACTTAGCCGCACCATGAAAATATGGGAGAGATTAATTGATAGACGGATACGTGAAGAAACCGAAATATCCGATGATCAATATGGCTTTATGCAGGGCAGATCAACAACAGATGCAATTTTCATTGTAAGGCAACTGATGGAAAAATACAGGAATAACGAGACCAACGCTCACATGGTATTCATTGATCTTAAGAAAGCATATGATAGAGTTCCTCGAGAGATTCTGTGGTGGGCACTCAATAAGAAAGGAGTCCCTGGCGAATATGTAAAGATTGTGAGAGATATGTATGAGGGAGTAACGACTAGTGTTAGGACAGGTGTGGGAGAGACTGATAAATTTCTGGTGAAAGTAGGATGGCATCAAGGCTCGGTGCTTAGTCCTTATTTATTCTCATTAGTTTTGGACCAGATAACAGCGAAACTACAGGGTAGCATTCCATGGTGCCTAATGTATGCTGATGATGTAGTGTTAATAGGAAATAGTGAAAGAGACTTAGAACAAAAACTGGAACAGTGGAGAAAAGCTCTGGAGGAAAAAGGGTTAAAACGTAGTAGGACAAAAACAAAATATTTGGAATGTTCATTTAAAGATCGAGTTACTACAAATAAAATGGTATCTTTGGATGGTGAAATGATTGTGAAAAGCAATAGTTTTAAGTACCTAGGATCGGTATTACAGAATAATGGAGAAATAGATGGAGATGCATGCAGTAGAATTAGGGCTGGATGGATGAAGTGGAAAGAAGCGAGTGGTGTGTTGTGTGACAGAAAAATTTCAATGAAGCTGAAGGGAAAATTCTATAAAACAGCCATAAGACCGGCTATGATGTACGGAACTGAATGTTGGCAGTGAAAAAGAAAGAGGAACAACGAATGCATGTGGCGGAAATGAGAATGCTTAGATGGATGAGTGGAATGACAAAGAAGGATAAGTGGGGGAGACGATAAGGCAGGATATGTTGGTAAAGGGGATTAACATTGATATGACCCAAGATAGAATTTTGTGGAGAAATGCAATTAGGGAAGCCGACCCCGAATAGGGATAAGGCAAAGAGAATTATGATAATTGCTATTAGTGGTATGACGGTTTTATATATTTTGAACTTTACTTCCCTATGGATGTCTTTGGACGCAAACACCGGCGGCACGAAAAACTATGCTTTGTTAGCAAGCATTATTCTTTTCCACAGTTTCTCCTTCTCGCTTTCGTTCTTAGTTATCTGTACGACGGTATGTGAGCTGTTTTAGAACTTCAATATTTGCGTCGTCTATTGGGAAATTGTAAAAGTCTGTTTGTCAGATCAGCAAATTGTTTATTTGCTTAATGTTTATTTGACTTTCAACCATTTATTGAAACAATTGTTTTTTTACCTGATGTACATATTTTCTCTACTTTCTACTAACAATAAGTCCCTGACTGAATATTAAATTTAAACATCTTGAGAATTATATTTGAACCAAGAAGAAAGATTCGACTGTATAAGACTTACGTAAACGTGTACTATTTATAAAGTATGTTGGCAACAACATAAATGATATGGAAGTAACAATTGTTACTTCCATATCTTTTATCCATATCCAAACATGTCAAAATCAGTATATCCAGGGCCAGATTTTGTTACTCGAGAGTCTTTGGAGTTGCTGTACATGAATACGCCATCAGAACTAACCATCGGAGCACCTGGTGCCCAAGGTCACTGCTAAGACACGTCATCTTCTGGAGTTTCGAGGATTTTGAGCACAAAATTGATGCGAACAGATTATTCGGGTATTTTTGGGGTCGCTTAAAACAAATACGTCATCAGAACCGACATCCGGACGACCTGGTACCCAGGATCACTGCTGAGACACGTCATCTTCTGGAGTTTCGATAATTTTCTCCAGTTTTTGTTTTTTTTGTCACCTATTCATTTTATTGATAACGTACTTATGGAAAATAAAAGAACACTCTGTAGGCCAGGAACCGAAGCTTTTCACCTCGCAATTTTTACAGAATGGATCGATTTGCTTGAAAATTTAAGAATGAGTAGCGGATAGTCCAAGGATCAAAATCTATATGATGCCGAAAGGCGCTTTTACCATGGGGGTGGTTGCCACCCGACCTCGGGGGTGGAAATGTTTTATTATATTTTGACTACAAAAGTTGATAAAAACATTCATTCTAAGCAAAAAATGTTCTGTACATTTTTTTGATAAAATTAATAGTTTTCTATTTATTCGCTATCGAAAGTGTTAGTTTTGTATAGAAAAAATCAATGTTTTCCGATATAGTCATTTACGATTCACTCAATTTTTGCCGTAGAAAAATTTTTTTAAACCAAGTTCTTGGGAATTAAATAACCTACAATTTTATATTGAAACATTTTTTCGTATCCCTGATGCTAACCTTTCTATTCTGAAGAAAATGGCATTTTATACCAAACTACAGAAATTCGTTATTCGCTTTTAACTCCAATTTTTAAAAAACTAATTATTCTAAGCCAGTCAAACTTCTAGAATCTATTATTAATACATAGGTAAATAAGAATGGATAAGGTCAATGACTAAAAACACCGCCAACTTACATTATTATGCTTCCAATTGTATTTCTCCTTTTTTTTTCAAAAAAAATATTGATTTTTTAACCATAACTTTTTTATTTTGTGTCCTAGAAAGTTTGGTAAAAAAAATTTATAATTTTTTTACAAGGTTTATAAGCCTATTTATACTAAATATTTTTAAAATCCTGAGTCGCAAAAAGAGGTGACTTTGGAAAGGGTTGGTAAAGGTGGTTTTTGCAGGTTATTAAAACTTTTAATTGTCAATGGCTCACTCAATTTTCGGCGCAAAAAAAATTTTTGCAAACCAGATTCTTGGAAATTAAATAAGCTACAATTTCATATTTAAACATTTTTTCGTAACTCTGATGCTAATCTTGCTATTCTGAAGAAAAGGCCATTTTTTTCCAAACTACAAAAATTCGTTATTCGCTTTTAACTCCATTTTTGTTAAAACTAATCATTCTAAGCCGATCAAACTTCTCGAGCCTATAACTAATACATAAATAAAAAAGCCCAAATAAGATTAATGACTAATTTTAATTAGGGTGGTGATTAGGGGGTTGCTTGCCATCACTTTTTCACTGAAATAAATGGGGACTGACATTCTTTTCATTATAAGTCACTTAATTTTTGAGCTAGAGACTTTTTTTTTATTTCTAGAGATAGATATTTTTAAGTACTTTAAATTAGTTTCAATAAGTTGTCCTCGAAAAATGCATAGTTTTTCCGTCTTTTGACTTTGAAACTACAATATTTAGCATTTGACGAAGAAGAGCCAACATATAATAAAGTATAGCTCGATTACTCTTGGTCTTAAAGAAAATTTAAATAAATGGTTTTGTTTATTTGTTCAAAAGCTAAATTTTTGTTAGGTAAAATTGTTTTGATAAAACGAAAACTTTTGGAGTTATTAGCAGAAAAATTATTAAAAACATTTATTTTTTCGATAAAAAACTAACACTTTCGATAGCGAATAAATCGAAAACTATCAATTTTATCAAAAAAATGTATAGAACGTTTTTTGCTTAAATTGAACGGTTTTACCAACTCTTGTGGTCAAAATATAATAAAAAATTTCCACCCCGAGAGGGTGTGGCAACCACCCACATGGTAAAAGCGCCTTTCGGCATGATATAGATTTTGATCCTTGGATTATCCACTACTTATTTTCAAATTTTCAAGCAAATCGATCCATTCTGTAAAAATTGCGAGGTTTTGTCCTATTTTAAGCTTCATTACTTGGACTACTGTCTGCTACACATTATGACCTATGCAAATTTTATTTTCTTTGCACCCTAAAACCACAGTGGTGGCCCAAAATCAGTTTTAGATTATTTTTTTTATTAATTCTCCTTTTTTTAGGATGGTTCTGGAAAAAAAATGGGAGTGCATTATAGAAATTTGTAAATAACACCAGTACATGGACAATCTCTGAAAGTTCTTTTACTCTAGCATGGGCGGTGCAGAGGGTATAAAAAGGGGTTTTTTAAAATGTAACACCCTGTAATTAAAAAATTTACAACTGCCCTTAAATGAAACGTATACTAAAAAATCAGCCACTTATTTTTGATTAATTGACGCAGGGTTTCTTCTTAATTTTCATTACAGTTAGGGAAAAATAATTTTTTTTAAAAACCTCTTACTTTAAATTTGTCAACTTTGGGGCACCACCCCCGCTGAACGGTGGGTGATAGACATATGCTGTCGGGAAATAAATAGTACAAAATATAGTCCTCTTAATTTTACTATTGAGTAAATTTTTTGCAAAACGTACAGGAAGGGTTACGTTTCGCAAAAACCACAAATTTCCCCCTTTAAAGGGATGAAAATGGGGGTTCCGGGGCGAAATTTATTAAGAAAAAGTCAGTCTCATAATAAGCACCCGTCGATATACCAGAAAAAAAAATAAAACCGGACTTGTGGTCCAATTTGCGAGATTCAACCTCTGTTTCCTACACTACATGGCTTATAGAAATGTGCTCTTTCATTCTCACCCAGACCGATTTAAAGAGCATACATACGCAACATTCAACACTTATTTATCAAGTACACATTTCACATACATCAAATACATTCTCTTTCCACGTAATTTTAAATTAAAAACCAAATAATGACCATGCAGCTTTGCCCAATGGCACAATAAACTCCCGTACTATTGGGAAATTAGAAGTACGGATTATGGCCGATAATTTTCTTTTAAGTTGAGCATAATTTCAGGGCAAACGTATCCCAGACTTATACGATTTCGGGATCGAGTTCCTCATTAATTTTCTTTTGCAAAAACTACTTTGACGTAATTAGAGGGAAGCTGGCCATAATTTTAAACGGCGTAGACCCAGAAAATAAGAACCACAAAGGTATATGCCCCGGGTTTCTTTGTTTTAGCTCGTTTGGAAATTATTTCGCAGCCGTGTCTTGTACCGGGAGTTTACACTTTAGAAAAATGTTTGTTAATCCTCAGATAGTTTTGCTAATTGGGGCCACATAAATAGTCCCGCGGGAGAGATAGAAAACTACAATGAATACTTTTAGCACTAACTTCTTCTTCTTCTTCTTCCTTCTTGTATGTAGGCTTTAAAGCCTGTTTCTTCTTCAATATTAGCCTCCTAAATTATGTAAGTTATCGCACCATATTTTTCTTGGTCTGCCAATACTTCTTCGTCCATTTGGTGACTTATCTCGTGATATTCGTACTATCCTATCCTCTGCCATTCTACTAATGTGTTCGTTCCACTCCTTTTTCCGTTTTGTCACCCATCCATTTATGTCTTCTACATTGCATGATCTTATGTTTTCGCTTCTCTCCCTATCCAACAGATTTTTCCCTGATATTCGTCGGAGTATTTTCATCTCTGTTGTTTCTAGTAGTCGTCTCGTTTTAGATATTATGTCAGGTCTTGTCTCCGCCATGTATGTCAATATAGGTCTAATTGCTGCTTTATAAATTTTGCTTTTGTGTCTTGTCTTAAATGTTTGTTCTTCCAGATTGTGTCATTAAGAGATCCCGCCACTTTACTTGCTTTTAAGCTTTGTTGTCGTACTTTCTCTTCAAAATCTCCGTAACTGGTTATATATATTACCAGATATCTAAACCTTGCTTCCTGCTTTATTATTTTCCCATCAATTTCGATTTTACGTCGTAGTGAGCAGTGAGTATTTAGATGTTGTCCTACATTTAGTTTTTTATGCTGATATTATCATATTGTATTTCTTGGCTGTTGTATTGAAGATGTGTGTTAATCTTTGGAGATCGTCTTCTGTCTCGGCGATTAATGTGGCGTCGTCTGCATAACATAATATTTAGATTTCTTTGTTCCCCATTCTGTAACCATGACCTTTACGTACTGCTTCTATTATTTCATACATTAATAAATTAAAGAGCAGTGGGCTTAATGAGTCACCTTGTCTGACTCCGCTTTGTACTGGTATAAACTGCGTTAGTTTTCCATTTATCCTTTGCCTGTATTCAATTATGAAAGTAGATGTTTTCGATGGTTTGTATAATATTGATTGGTATGTTTCTTCTATACCAGCGGTTCTCAACCTTTTTGAGTGATGTACCACTTACAGTTATTTTAATTATTTTTGGTACCACCTATATTTTTAAATTGTATTATCAATACTTATTAAGTACTACTATTTTAATTTTTTCTGTATTTTGTGTACCACCGCCAATAATGATATGTACCACCAGTGGTACATGTACCACAGATTGAGAACCTCTGTTCTATACAGTAAATGAAGACGTCTTCGACTTGGATGCGATCGAAAGCCTTTGTCAGGTCTATAAAACATAGATATGCTGGTTTATTGTACTCAATGGCATTTTCTGTGATTTGTCTCTGTATGTCCTAAAATTTTTGGCACTAAATTCATTGGCTTTAATTTTAACAAAAACAAAATAATATCAAGTTGTCTTTGAACAAAAGCTGGTTTACATTGTCTACTGTTAGTTAAGATTTATTTATTTTAAAGTTTTCACTTTAAGATTTAGTATAAATTGTATGTATGTATGTATGTATGTATTGGTTTTAGAACGTCTTTCGACGTTGTCCGATGCCTAACTTCCACCAATTGGCCATCTCTAAGATCCCTTGTACTCATTGCTCTGGTTACCCCTTCTTTCCATGTCTTTTTGGATCTTCCTCGTTTTTTGCAGTTTGGTGGTACCCACTGCATAATCTTTTTGGGCAATCTTGTGTCGTCCATTCTTTGAACATGTTCATACCAAATCAACTGTTTCCTCTCAATTTCTGTTGTTAAGTAACCATCTACACCAATTCGTCGTCTTACTTACTCATTTCCAACTCTTGCCCTACGGGATATACCTAACGATGTTCTAAACACATCCATTTCTACAGCTTCTATTTGTTTCCTATTGTTCTCGGTTATTCTCCAAGTTTCTGCTCCGTAAAGTATGCTGCTTTTAATAAGTGTTTCATAGATATTGTATTCTCGCTGTATTCCTATTCCGGAGCTCCAAAGTATTCCATTTAGGCAGCCAATTGGTCTTCTAGCTTGTGTTACCCTTTTCTTTATTTCCTCATCGTCTTTTCCCGTTCTATCGAAGATTACTCCCAGGTACGTATATTCACTACAGGATGTGACTTCTTCATTATCCTCTAGTTCGACATTGGATAACTTAGCTCCTATGGGTAGGTATTTAGTTTTTTCCACATAATTTCCAAGTCCCACTGTTCATATTCCTCCTTTAGGTTTTCTTGCCATATACTGTAGATCGTCTTTATCATAAGCTATGATGACTTGGTTATCAGCAAATTGTAAGGTATATAAACAAACCTCTCCGAGGTCTATACCCATACCGTGGCATTTACGTTTCCACTGGTTTAGTAGTTTTGCAACACATATCTTGAACAAAGTTAGTGAAATACAGCAGCCCTGGCGCAGACCCTTGTTAACGATGAATTTTTAGATAGTGTGTTGCCAATTTTTACTTGTGATACTTTCAGTGACAACTTGCTGCCATACTTTCACCATGTGAACAAGTCAAACCACAGCTCAGATGTTACCTGGGGCATATTAGTAAAATACTTTAAACATCCATTTTCAACCGATGTTTCCTTGACGGATTACTTCTACAGGGTTTGACCTACATATTTTTATAAAATTATATCTTGGTGGTTAGCATGTAAATTTCACGTAAGCACTGATGATGATTGGTAAACCAATCGAAAACTAGTTATGTGATCGTGATGTAGCCCTTTTTAGGGATTTTAAATATATACCTTTTATAAAGGATTTTACTGTTTTTTGTATTACATGGTATACAACCAACTACAGGAAAACTTTTTCCTTGTGGATTTTTATTTTTGAAAAATTTAAACGCAGAATGAAGGACTACATTATTACCGAAGGCTGAAAGTCCCTGAAAACTTCTATAATATTTATTTCAGTAAGTTACAGGGGTGAAAAAAAGAAAATTTAGTGTTATTTTCATTTTAAATATTTATTTCAAAAGAAAATTTTTGTTTATTCTAAGGGACTTTCGGGACTCGGTAAGAATCTAATATTCCATTCTGGGTTTAAATTTTACAAAAATACTTTAATTATATTTCGCAGGATTCGAAAAAAATAATGCATTTAAATAGCATTGGAGCCATCATTTTGCGCCTATCCCCTTAAATCGGATAATTAATTTTATATCACATAACTTAGATCAGTAGCACCAAAAAGGCCCAAAGTTAAATATATTCGTGTATCGTGGATGAAAATAACTTTCTTCTAAAAACAATTCGAAGAAATACGATACCTATTATTAGAAGCAAAAAAGTCAGCTTTAGTTAACTTGGAAATATTCGGTTCATAAAAAGTTCAAGCAGCTCTCCTGTTTTCACAACAACCTGAGGTACAGAGCTTATTATACGCACAATAAACACCCGTCTCAGCTTTGATAGCATTAATTTTAATTCCATAATCTGACAAAAAAGCTTTACCCTTGTTTGAATCCTTTGTCGCAAACAATGAACAACAAAATTAGACCAAATAAGGGCACGCGTCGTACGATTCCAACAGACCCGCCCTGTACAAAGGCACCGTCCTTTTTGACTTCAGTCTCTGCGTAAGAGACTTAGCAGATATCATTATTTGTATTGCCCCACGGGTGCCCACCGCATAAACTATTTTCAAAATAGAAATTATATTATGGTTTAGGAGTAGGATGACAGGAACGGATTCACAGTTACGTAATTCTAGAGACAATTAAAATCAAGTCAGGGAGAAAAATTTTCGGGTTATTTCTACTGTGAAATTAATTTTTTTTTTTAAATTTTCAAGGTATACTGAATTCGCCCTACCGAGATTCACTTTGACACATTCGGAATAGAAAACATACAACACAAAAATTCCTACCTCACACTATTAACTGCTAAGATCAACTTAATCTTTCATTAAAAAAAGAAGAATTATTAGAAATAGTGGGAGTGTCTACTAATCTCATAAAATTTTGTGGAGTTTATTTCTACAAAATATTTTTACTTTGTACAATAAATAATTTTCTCATTTGTTGTCAATACATTATATTGGTGTAAATAAATAATTATTGATTGGCGTAAGGTTTATTTTCAATTCTATACAAACGTTAAAAAAATTAACAATAACTTCAGAACTCATATTGGGGTGTATTCTGTAACACTTCCGTTAAATTTAATTTTAGAGGCCTCTAAAATTTTAGCGCCCGCTTTAGTATATTAAGTATGGAGAACGGTAAGGGTTTTATACCGATCGAAGACAATTGTTTGGAGGAGGAGCGGGGCGACGACTCCAATTATTGTCTGAGATCGGTTACCCTTAACGTTTGACATGCTTATAACGTTTTTTGCACGATTGATACCATTATAAATTATAAAATTAAACATTTTCGTCATATTGACTAGTTTCATTCATTTTATCAAGATAGATACTTTGGTTGTTAGATAGTAACTAGGGTGCATAACAACAATGGAGAATTGAGTTTTTATTTAGTTGTCAATAATTTTAAGTACAATTTTGATTATTATAAATTAAAATATGAGCGAAAGTGAATTTGAAGAAATTGAACGGGCTTGGGAAGAAGGGTGTTCCGCAATTATTCCCGAAAAATCCCAAATCCGTTATCAAAATACCTACCAAAGTTTTAAAAACTGGTGCGAAGGCAAGAATTTAAGAATCGAAGAAAAGACTCTATTGGCATATTTCGTTCAAAGACATATGCAGTTGAAAGCTCCTGGAAGCCTCTCGGCAGAATATTCAATGATTAAATCCACCGTTTTTCTTTATGATGGCATTGATATTTCCAAGTTTTCAACTTTGATCGCGTATTTGAAGAGAAAAATTAACAAATTGTACCATAAGTTTCAATATTAATAAATAATTCGTTAGTTTTCTTTATTCTTTCAAAAAATATATTACAATTAAGAGATTTTTTAACTCAACGGTAAGTAAATTACTTACCGTCGAGTTGGAGTACTTACCGTCGAGTTGGATTACTTACCGTCGAGTTGCTAGTAAATGTCACCTACTGACGTAAAATCTGTCACGGTAAACAGTCAAAAATGATCAATCGTGCAAAAAAAATATTTTTGTATTCTGTAAATCGTGCATCCGTTAAAATCATAACCTAAACCGTTAAAACTCCCGCTAAATAAAAATATTTTAGAGGATGTCAAAACGTACCCGCTAAATTTTTAGCAGTCCGTTAAATATGGTTTGATTATTTTTGTTGGGTTATGTTTATAATGAATAGTAGTTTGTTATTGTTATTCTTGTATTTTAATGGAGATAAATATTTAAAAATGGAAATTAGCTTTTTATAATGTATTTGGTGAAAAAGTAATAAATAATAATGAAAGGTAAGTCTCAGTTTACTTTACAATCGACACACTACCTCTACCTACACCTTATAAGAAAATTCAAAGTTTTGTTTCTTTTTGTAGAGCGGAATTTAGATTACAAAAAAAAACAAAAAGTAATTGACCTGAAAGTATCTACAATTACCATTTCAAAGGAAGTAGGTATGTACGTACCTACGTAGAAATGTGATTGAAAATGTGTTAAAATCAAGATGTTGGTCAAAGCAATTAAACCCTATTAATGCAGGTAAAATTATTTAAAGTTATTGTGGAACATTATAAAACGTTAGTACTTAGGTACCAAATGTTTATAAAGGTAGATAAAGTTCCAGAAGGTTTAGAACCAGATGCAAATGAGGAAGATGACCTTAGTGTAATTGAAAATAGACCATTTGCCCAAAATTAGTGTATAAGGGGAGAAGAAATACGATATACAATTTTTCAGCAATATTTTAATGTATAATTTTATAAATAAAAATGTTTAATTGGAAAATTAAAGCCTCCTAAAGGCCACAGCCTCCTAAAGGCCACAGCCTCTAAAAGCTTACTTTAAGAGGCTTAAGTAAGCTTTAGGAGGCTGTGGTTTTACTAAAAAATAATTAAATAAAATAAATATTATCTTCTAGCAAACTGTCAATTTCTTCTTCTTTCTTGAGATTTTTGGCCTCTGACAGTCAGTTTTCGGTCAATTTCTAGGTTAGAAGTAGTTCAAAACTATCAACGTGCGACGTTGCCGTATTTGTTCCAAAACCTTTTAGAGGATTCCTCTAAAAAAATATTATTTTAGCGGTCCTCTATAATATGTGTTTATAGAATGTCAATTTAACCTAAAAGCTTTAGAGGACCGTTAAAAGTTAAATTTTAGAGGCGTCTTAAATTTAACGGAAATGTTACAGAATACACCCCATCAGTGGCGGCCCGTGAGGTAGTGCCATAGAGCCATGGCACTACCTTGCTAACTATCCATAAACATATTTTTTATGTTCAAAACTTTTTAATTCCTATTAATTTTTTTGTGTGTATTTCTTTTGATCTTCATAAATTATATAAAATATGGCAACTATGGGCGCAATACAATCCCTGCCGACAGCGGAGAGTATTCGACAGGAGAATCTCCTTCGCGCCGAAGTCAGTACTGGCACGAGTAAAGAGAGAAAGATTTTACGAGCATTATAAAGTCACAGAGAAAGAGCTATATTGGACTATTAGTATACCTTCAAATTAGAATCTCTGAGCCAGGCACGAGGGTATGAAGCCAGGTCTATTTATTTTGAGTTTCTTTACGTGCTGGTTTGTCGCTTTTATTATGTATATTTTCTGTTAAAAAGTTTTTGTATTTATAATTAAACTTTTAGTGCATCATGATCGTGGGTATTTTGATAATATTTTGATTATTTCTTAAGTTTAATTTATTAATTGACAATAAAGATTAGTATTTTAAAAATTTTTTTGGTGGTTTTTCGCTAGAAAAAAAAACTACAAATGTTATAAGGTGTTGTGGAGCTTTCGAGTTAGCTTTAAGAGGTCACGACGAAAAAGAAAATTCAGAAAATAGAGGCATATTTAAGGAGCTGGTCAATTTTAGCGCCGAATTAGACAACGACTTAAAGGTTCATATTATTCAAAGTACCAGATCTTTCAAAGGTCTACCTTCTCCGGACATTTAGTTGCTTCTAATTTATTTATGTCGGAGAAGTTTTCTGCTTATAAGCATCAGTTCTCCGAATCATTTCTTAATGAACCATGGAGACAATTTTAATTTTTAAGCAAAACTCGGTTTAAAACTGAATTAGAAGTAGGTACTGTATTAGCGAGACGAATTAAATACTACCTCTGGGGCTGTTTCGCTATCGGTTTTATTGTAGAGGGAAGGTTTAAAAAGCACATTTGAAGAAACTATTAAACTTTTAAGTATTTTAGTTACCATTCCTATATCAACATCTGAAGCAGAACGCTGTTTTTCGATGTTTACATCGAAACCTAGTGCTTCAGGTATGCTATCTGCAGAAAAGCATTTTGTAAATTGTATTGATAATTTTAATTATAAAGTCATTGAAAACTTTGCAACCAAAAAATAGAAGAACGAACTTCATATATCGTAAACTTTAAAAGTGACATTACAAAAATTTGTGCATGTGTGTGAATAATGAAATAGTATTATTTTTATATATTGGTAAATAAAGACTAAATCGTAATAACATTTTTCAAGCACTATCAGCAGTAAATGCTGGTGGTAGGTTAAGAGGTTTTTATTATTAATTAATTTACGGAACTGTTTTGATCAATGTTGGACAATTGCTTGGCACCTCAGATCAACAAACTTAAAATATGTACATAAGATAAAAGTATCCGCGCATATTTTTTTTAGTTTTTGTTGTCAGTATACCTTTTTTTGACAATATCGTGAATCCGTCACTAAAAATTTTGGCGGCTGCCCGAGTTGTGGCACTACCTTCTTAAAGTGGTACGAGCCGCCACTGCACCCCATTGCCCATTTAAGGCTAAATAAAAACTAACTACTTTTCTAATCACTTACAAATAGATTATAGGCTACTGGTTATGTTCAAAATAAGAGAGCTAAAAGGAACTACAACGTTAACGGGATTTTATTGTCTCATATGGTCAACGAACATCTATATTTAAAAAAACCGCGGAGTGCTACCATTTAAATGGGTGCGTTTTTGAGAAAGGGGTGAATTAGTCCCTAGGCACAGGGTGAATTAGGGTGAGTTCCATTCACTTTTGGTACAAACACTTCTATATGACAATTGTTCCAGGATAAATTTACTATCGAAATATTATATTTTAAAGTCAAAAATATTTTTTTTACAAAAATACATTCAAAAGAAAAGCAAGAAAAAAACACAAAAGAAAGTAATTTTGTTTTTAGCCCCATAATTTCTTTCCACAGGGATATAGGTATAGGCATTGCTTCAGCGAAAAATAACTTTCATCCTTTCTTTTTCAAATAACGTTTAGTAGAAGACTCTAGGATTTAGAGTTTCCAAAATAGAATTTTTCAAAATTTGCCGCTCACAGAATTTTTGAGCAATTTTCCCCATTATTTCGCAAAAATTGTTCTGTAACTTTTTTCTACACATTTCTAGGTATATGCAATGGTACATTTAGTAAAAAGAGAAGTCAATTACCTTTAAAATGGTCTACTGTGTAAGGTCGTACGACTATTTTTAAACAAGTTATGCTTTTTCAAGATTTTATACTTTTAATGATTTTTGATATTTTTTATGATTATTTTTTAAATTTTCTCATTATGACTTTTTTTCTTGTACATTTAAGTATATACATTCTAGAATAAAAAAGCTTATTTTCTTTACTTTAAAATGTTGTATTGCAATCACCTCTAGGACTATTTTTAAACAAGATATCCGTGGGATATCCAAGGGGATCCGTAATTTGAGAAAAAATTTAATTTTTTTTAAATTTTCAATTAGAAGAATATAATTGCATATTGTAACATAATTTTTAATTCCAAATAACTTTTCTCGATAACACTTTTCGATATTGTGGAATATAAAGGTACTTTACTCTTAAGCGAAATTCATATTTTTTAACATACCTCGTACACTATTGACAAAATTTTATATCTGATGATTACATCTTAGGTTTTAGACTATGCAGAGCATTTTATAAAGAATAATTTTTTTCATAAAGTTAATAATAAAAAGTTTTCCATATGGTTCCAACTTAGTGGGACCTATTGCATGTGTATATGTCAAACTTTGAAAAAGCATGTCTTGTTTAAAGATAGACCTAGAATTTTTTACAATACACCATTTTAAAGTAAAGAAAATAAGCTTTTGTTTTTATTGCACAATGTGTATACCTAAATATACAATAATAGAGTTATAATGAGAAATTTAAAAATAATCGTAAAATATATCAAAAATCATTAAAAGTATAAAATTTTGAAAAACCATATCTTACTTAAAAATAGTCATACAGTCTTCTACGATATACCATTTTAAAGGTAATTGACTTTTCTTCCTACTAAATGTAACATTGCATATATCTAAAGCTGCGTAAAAAAAAGTTACAGAACAATGTTTGCGAAGTAACAAGGAAAATCGCCCAAAATTGTTGTGAGTGGCGAAATTTGAAAAATCGTATTTTGGAAACTGTAAATCATACAGACTTGCACCAAACGCCAGTTTAAAGAGGAAGGATGGAAGTTTTTTTTCTATGAAGCTGCCTATACCTATATCCCCGTGGAAAAAAGTTATAGGGCAAGAAACAAAAATGCTTCCTGTCGTGTTTTTTTCTTGCTTTTCTTTTGAATATATTTTTGTAAAAAAAATATTTTTGACTTTAAGATGTGATATTTCGATAGTAAATTTAACCTGAAACAATTTTTCTGTAGACGTGTTTGTACCAAAGGTGAATAGAACTCACTCTAATTCGCCCTGTGCCTAGGGACTAATTCACCCTTTTCTTAAAAACGCACCCCTTTAAATGGTAGCACTCCGCGGTTTTTTCATATATAGAGTTCCACTGACTCCATGAAACAATAAAACCCCGTTAACGTTGTAGTTCCTTTCTAAAATACATAATCAATAGCCTATTAATTCGTGACAAGAAAATAAAATATACGTGAATATAAGGACTGCAAGCTAATAGGTATAGTCGATTCGTTAATCTGAGACACAACAACTGTCTACACTACAATTACAATAAAAATGCACTAAATAGAAATAAACAAACCAAGACACGTTGAATGTTCGAGGAGCACTCCTAAATCATGATTTTGGAGTTATCCTTGTGCTTGTTTATTTCTAGTTCTATTGTCACTGTAGTGTAGACAGTTGTGTCTCAGATTAGCGAATCGACTATAGTAATGCCGGATTTACACTCAGTCCAATTGGACAGGGAATTGGGCAGATAAGTGGTCAACATGAGTGTGTAAATAGGTCACTCGCGCTGCCCATGCTTATGTCGCTGCAATTGCACGGCGCTCCCTCAATTGTCGGTTTTTGGGAACGGCAGTCAAAGGACATTCAACGCTCAAGTGCGTGTTCACATTCAGTGACTCTCGCTTACTTGGCGCTTGCAAAGCGGAAGTAAGTAAGTGAGCAAGACGATGCTGTCGTCACATTCCATCCTTGGGTTGGAAGTAGTTCGGTAAATAAGTTTTGAAGACATTGGTGATGACTGGTGTGAACACTTCACTCGCGTCGATATAAGACAGTAAGCTAAGAACAGAGGCTTGTGCTGGACCTCGAAATAAAAAATCGACACTTAAAACCAAAATATCGTAGACCACAAAAGATCAGTATCATTACAGATATCGACAATCGCCAGTCAGTATCCCACTGTAGCCTGCGAAAGCTGTATCTCCAATATAATAAACAAAAATTACAAAGGAGGAGGGTAGCTCAATTCGACTTCGCGCTGGAAAAAATCGCTATAAGATCGTCATCTGGTGAGTGAATTAAAGTATGTTGCTAAAATATTAGACAAAAGACAAACTTGGAATCAGCAGACAGAACGAATAACGAAGACAGTGGTAACCACGTAGTGGTAGCCATACGCACTCATGGAAAAAAGGGAAGTTTAAGACCAGACATGGTACACTGGATTTATAACATGATGGTAAAACCCACGAATACATATGCATCAGTGGTATAGTGGCCAGGTAAAAGTGCAGCAAAAAAAAGTGTTAACTTCAAATTAAGCAAGATGCAAAGACTTGCTTGCCTAGGAATCACAGGGGCTATGAAGGACACACCAACGGCAGCTATGGATGCACTACTGGATCTCCCTCCTTTACATATAATTAGAAGATGTGAGGCGAGAATGGGATTTTATAGACAGCGAGAAAACCTGAGCAACGTACCGGTTAAATCAGTACATCGTAGTACAATCAATGAAACTAGCGATGCCGAATGAATGATGATTTCTGACAATATGACATCCAGATACAAGCCTGAAGTACCTTTTCAAACAGACATTTACTCACGAGAAGGATGTAACAGACGAAACTCTCGACCCAGATGGCAGGTTTACAGCTATACCTGGACGGGTCTAAAACTGCAGAAAAGTCGGGCGCTGGTATAGTCGATAGTGGTGGAAATTTCAACATTTATATTCCACTAGGAGAATAAACCTCCATATTTCAGGCAGATATTTTGCAATCCTGTAGTATTCAAGGGAAAATAACTTGAGTGCTTTCGATCTGAAGCGGATTAACATATATGTGCAGATAGCTAAGTAGCCATTGGGGTTCTCATAAGCCCTAAGGGTAAGCACAGAACAAGTAAGTCGCGGTGGAGGTGTAGGTCGCGGTAGATGCTGCTAGTTAAGTCGCGGTCGATGTCGACAGCACATAGCAAGGAGGTCACCTGCGCTGTCAGTCGAGCTAGAACCACTATCAATTGGCTGTAAATAATCAGATCCTCCTTCATGTTTCAAAAATTTAATTACTTTAGAAATTCAAAAATAAACTGAATACAAAAAAGGGATTATATAAAAAGTGTCATCTCAGATCATCCTTGTAGGCCGCGCAGTAGACATCCATGTAAAACACACTCATTTTATTTTCGAAAGCATCGATGTAAACCTCCTAGATGGCATCGCGCTAAACCTCCATCGCTACTTACCTGCTCTGTTCGCTTACGTTCATTACAATGTGTTTGTTTTACATGGATGTCGACATCGACCGCGACTGACACATACAGCTCCACCGCGACTTACTTGTTCTGTGCTTACCCTAAGGTAAACGCTAGGCTAGAGGGAACTGGACAGACTGGCGTAAAATAACAGTGTTACACTGCTATGAGTTCCAGGTCATCGCGGCACCTAAGGAGCTGAAACACTTGCCAGGAGAGCATCAGCTACATAATACTTGGGTCCAGAGCCGGCCGTGGAAGTGCCAAAAAACATCACCTTCGAACGGAAAAAAACACTGGATCAGAAGCCAACACAGGTCACACTGGGATGGTGTACCGGTCAAACACATGGCTAAATGTATATCGGATGGAGATGTGTTAGTAGGGCTGAATTACTCCTAAAAACAAGCAGAAGTCAGCACAGAGTTATAACAGGATTCCTTAGTGGGCATGTGCCAGTTAAGACCCACCTGCATAAAATGGCACTGTTTCTTGGAGACTTGAGCTGCAGACTCTGTAGCAGAAAACCTGAGACAGTCAACCATATCTTGCATGGCTGCGAGGCATTGAATCACTTTTTGGAGACTACGAAGTGACTCAAAATATATATGGCACCCACCCACTAGACGAGTATAAATAAGCTAGTACAGTGGTCCAGAATTCTGGAATGGGTTTCATAAAGGAATGGAAGATGTATAATAAGCCAAGTGCGACCGCGATCGGTTCATTGCCCAATTAAGGAAGTCAATTTGCATATTCCTTTTTAATTATTATCTGAAAAATGTAAAAATACAAAATGTAAGAATTACATTTTTAACTACTTTCAATAGCAAAAAAAAATAATTTACTGCTTTTTTCAAAACCCGCACAATAAAAAATATCAGCATTCCACTAGAGTAAAAAGGTTTCCGGTTCCTTTTTGTCCGGTGCATCTTATCTGTAATGGGCCAATCAGTCCCCCGCTGTAGCTGTAGCCTGCGTAAGCTGCGTTTTCAACATAATACCCATAAATAATAAAGGAGGAGGGTAACTCAGTTCGGCTTCGCGCTGGAAAGCGAAACTCTACAAAGTGAATATGTATAAGATCATCGGGGTGTAATAATTTATACTATGAAAATGGCGTTCAAAGGCCCCCACCCTCGGCCGGCCTCGGATAAATGACTTCCAAATTAGACGAAATTAAAAATAAACCAGCCATGCCTAAACGAGCCCCTTTTTTCGAGACTTAGCGCTTTATATCCATTTTAAATATTCATAAATGTGAAGTTTAATTTTCTCTATAGTTATATGCGTCGGTCGTGTCTTTTGCTTTGCTTTTCGCGATATGACTCTAATGCCACTTGAAAGGATAAGCTCTATCTTGACGTAATCTACACGTAATTTTGTGTACTACGAGGGTGCGTCAAATCAACTCCTTACAGCAATTCATTCCACTCAGTGGCGGCCCGTGAGGTAGTGCCATAGAGCCATGGCACTACCTTGCTAACTATGCAGAAACATATCTTCAAAACTTTTTAATTCCTGTTAATTTTTTTTTGTGTGTATTTCTTTTGATATTCATAAATTATATAAAATATGGCAACTAGGGGCGTAATACAATCCCTGCCGACAGCGGAGATTATTCGACAGGAGAATCTCCTTCGTGCCAAAGTCAGTACTGGCACGACTAAAGAGAGAAAGATTTTACGAGCATTCTAAACTTACGTGCATAGAAATCGGCCCACTTAAAAATTTGGTCATTTTTGATGACTCGTATTTCCTAAACCTGTTGGCCGATTTAAGTGATTTTTTGAAAGTGTTATAACCTGATTCTTTAAAAATACCACTGTAATAATATTGTTGCTAAACAGATAAATTTTCATTGTATACCGGGTGTACCAATCAAACTGTGTTTTTTTCTCAAAGTTCGCATCACCCTGTGGAATATTCTAGCATATATAAAATACTTAAATTAAAACTCAACTATAGCCTCAGGTTTTCTTAACATTCTGTTTTTTTGATTCATTCGTTTGTGTTGGATAATAAAAAAGTTAGGTACTTTAACAACTAGACATGTTCTTCATCAATACACGGTGTTTCTAAATAAGTGCGACAAACTTTAAGGGGTAATTCTGCATGAAAAAATAATGACAGTTGGCCTGATAAACGTTTGTCCGCAAATGTTTCTTTTCCGAGATACGAGATGTTGAATTTTTTTCTTACAAACTGACGATTTATTTATTTCTTTTAAACCAGTTGAGATATGCAAATGAAATTTGGTAGGTTTTAAGAGATAGTTATTGCGAATTATTTGACATAAAATTAATAATTTAATATTCACCATTGGCGCGCATACGGGTAATATGACCGATCATATTACCCGCATTATGTACGCCAATGGTGAATATTAAATTCTTAATTTTATGTCAAAAAATCCTCAATAATTACCTCTTAAAACCTACCAAATTTCATTTGCATATCTCAGCTGGTTTTAAAGCAATAAATAAATCGTCAGTTTGTAAGAAAAAATTCAACATCCCGTATCTCGGAAACGAAACATTTGCGAACATATGTTTATAAAGCCAACTGTCATTATTTTTTCATGCAGAATTACCGCTTAAAGTTTGTCGCATTTATTTAGAAACACCGTGTGTTGATGAAGAACATGTCTAGTTGTTAAAGTCCCTAACTTTTTTATTATCTAACATAAACGAATGAATAAAAAAACAGAGTGTTAAGAAAACTTGTGGCTATAGTTGGGTTTTAATGTCAGTATTTTATAAATGCTAGAATATTCCACAGGGTGATGCGAACTTTGAGAAAAAAATACAGTTTGATTGGTACACCCGGTATACAATGAAAGTTTGCCTTTTTAGCAACAATATTATTACAGTGGTATTGCTAAAGAATCAGGCTATAACATGTTCAAAAAATCACTTAAATCGGCAAACAGGTTTAAAAAATAATGAGACATCAAATATGACCAAATTTTTAAGTGGGCCGATTTCTATGCACGTAAGTTTATGTAAGTGACAGAGAAAGAGCTATATTGGACTATTAGTATACCTGAAAATGAGGATCTCTGTGCCGGGCACGAGGTTGAGTTCCTTTACGTGCTGGTTTGTCGCTTTTATTATGTATATTTTCTGTTAAAAAGTTTTTGTATTTATAATTAAACTTTTAGAGCATCATGTTCGTGGGTGTAGTGTAAATAATATTTTGATTATTTCTTAAGTTTAATTTATTAATTGACAATGAAGATTAGTATCTTAATTTTTTAAGAAATTTAAATTTTTAAGAATATTTTTTTTAATATTTTAAAAAAACTACAAATGTTATAAGGTTTTCTGGAGCTTTCGAGTTAGCTTTAGGAGGTCACGACGAAAAAGAAAATTCAGAAAATAGAGGCATATTTAAGGAGCTAGTCAATTTTAGCGCCGAATTAGACAACAACTTAAAGGTTCATATTATTTAAAGTACCAGATCTTTCAAAGGTATACCTTCTCCGGACATGTAGTTGCTTCTAATTTATTTCTGTCGGAGAAGTTTTCTGCTTATAAGCATCAGTTCTCCGAATCATTTCTTAATGAAACATGGAGACAATTTTAATTTTTAAGCAAAACTCGATTTAAAACTGAATTAGAAGTAGGTACTGTATTAGCGAGGCGAATTAAGTACTACTTCTGGGGCTGTTTCGCTATTGGTTTTATTGTAAAGGGAAGGCTTAAAAAGCACATTTGAAGAAACTATTAAACTTGATAATTTTAATAATAAAGTCATTGAAAACTTTGCAACCAAAAAATAGAAGAATGAACTTCATATATCGTAAACTTTAAAAGTGACATTACAAAAATTTGTGCATGTGTGTGAATAATGAAATAGTATTATTTTTATAAATTGGTAAATAGAGACTACATCGTAATAACAAACTTCAAGCACTATTAGCAGTAAATGCTGGTGGTAGGTTAAGAGGTTTTTATTATTAATTAATTTACGGAACTGTTTTGATCAATGTTGGACAATTGCTTGGCACCTCAGATCAATAAACATAAGATACATAAGATAAAAGTATCCGCGCATATATTTTTCTAGTTTTTGTTGTAAGTATACCTTTTTTGACAATATCGTGAATCCGTCACTAAAAATTTTGGCGGCTGCCCGAGTTCTGGCACTACCTTCTTAAAGTGGTACGAGCCGCCACTGATTCTACTCATTTATACAGAACGTGTAAATAATAATAAAATTGTAAATATGATAGTATATTATTAAAAGAGTTCAAGTAATTTATATTGAAAGAACCTAACACTATTTTGTTATACAGAGTGAGACATGGGGATAATATATGGTTCACTGATAGATCTTGCCCATTTTACTGGATCAGGAGTCTAGGCAAACATACAGCTATAATAAATCATACAGCCTAGGTCAATATACAACTGTTTCCAGACTGATATTTGGAGACCTGCATTGATAAAATTATAGATGGAGATCTAAAGCTAAGAGAATCAGCATTTCTACATATATTATAGCCCAGCGACTCCCAAGTAGCACCGAACGGGTTTATCAAGTCTTTTAATGATGCTTTAAAACTGTAGAATAAAACTAAAATTAAAACCGTTTGGTTTTTAAGTAAACCTTAAGATTGCAATAAAACCGCTTTCAGCATAAAAGGGTCCACTCTAAAAGACGCCAATAAAACCAAAAATAAAAACCTTCTTAAAACTTTGTTTTCTTAAGCAACTGGTTTTAAAGCTGCTGTGAAGGTGCTTTTAGAACCATGTTAAAATACACTTTAAGTGCAGACGGTTTTATAGCAAACTTAAAAAGGTTTCTTAAATGGAGACTTTTAAAGACAATTTACCATATTAAATTATTCTTTAAACCCATTATACTCCATATAGGCCAACAAATTTTTACATGTGTTATGATAGGTAGATACGTATTTGTAACCATAAAATAATTAAAAGTACTTGGTTATTTCGGACTGTCAAGGTAGAAAAACGTTTCGCACCCAACTTTATTGATAATGTTAACAAAAATAGGTCTAAATAACTTACGCGCACTAAAATTTCTGACTTTTGGCGATTAAAAAATAAAAATAAAAAAATTTAAATCCAAAAAATATTAATTTGAAAGAAAAATAATTTTATCTACAATTTTAATGTTTTAATGTTAAAATAAATCTAATTTATGTCTTGTCGCTTATTTATAATTTTTATGTAAGCCTTATATTGTAATCTATCATGGCTTTCAGCATCTCTAGAAAGCAATATGGCCGAAATCCAAATAAAACTACTTGGTCTATCGACAGAGAATTGTTAAATGGTTTTATTATATACCTTTCCAAGGGCATATATCCTACATAAAAGCAAGGTTGCCTTGGAATTAAAACCGTTTAGTTTTAATGCTGCTGTCAATAATGCCACTCGGTTTTAATGTGAGTCTAACCTAAAATCGACTCGTAGTAGTGCTGTGTGTGTTGTATTTTTCTTTTAAAATGACCAGTTCGTTTATTTTTTAAGTACTTGCGACGTATTTCTTCCATACTAACTAAGTACAGTTACTGTACTTCCACTTTTTACAACACACTACACCACTATCTCACTCTAAAACAAATGACCGACCATTTTGGACATGAAAAAAGAGGGGATGAGTTTAGTTTTATTGTTTCTAACAAGAAGCATAGTTTAGTCTTTACGATAACCAAATTGATTCAGCTAAGAGCGTTTGATTTGAATATAGCCTACTAATTGCTCTTAAAAAGCAACTTTAAAGACAACTAAAAAAATAGTTTTAAGGCATATATTTTACTGACATAATAGTCTTAAGATCAAATAGTTTTAATAATAGGTTTTATTTGTCATATTAGGAGAATCTTTAAAACTGCAATAAAACTGAAAGGTAACAAACAGGAATATAATAAAACCAAACAGTCCGGAAGTTTGTCGTAAAATTGATTAGTTTTAAAGTGAACTGAGAATAAACCATTTTAAAACTACAATAAGACAAATTATCTATTAAGATTAATTAGTCTTATTTGATACTCTTATTAGATACTTTAAAACTCGTGACAAATGCTTAACAGTTTGAAAGTTCTGGCAGTATATCTACAAGGTAAATTAAAAACCATTATCTTCTTATTTACCACAACACCTTTATAAACCTTAAATAAAACTAAAATGTTTTTATTGTGCTACTTGGGCTATTCTGGCAGTAAAGAACAATATGGCGTAATCAAAACTGGTGAGAAACTGCAATATCTCTTTAACAACCTGACAAAAGACACTATCCAGACCGGTGTCCGGTCATGAGGAGGTGCCTGGGAATAAACGAGCAGATATGTTAAAAAAAACAAGGCTAGAGAGAAACCTTTGAAGACCCAGAACCTTATGCGGCATCACTAAAGATGCTACGAAAAACGAGGTTCAGAAATGGCTGATAAAGAATTATCAAAAGAAAAGCAGAACCGCTCAATGGCAAATTCAGGCTTAAAAATAATCAAGAATATTGATAAAAAAACTCTCGAATAATAATTTGATGAACCTCAATAAACGACAGATCAAAACGGTCATTAAAATGGTGACTGGAGATTGCTGTTTAAGAAACCACCAATATAAACTAGGTAAGGTGAATTAACCATGGTGCAGAGAGTGCGAAATGGAAAAAGAGACTGCCATACACACACTATGCCATTGCAAAATGCTGGAACTCACTGGTCAACTGAGGTTTGAAACAAAAGAAATCCTAAAACTACCAATAAGAAAACTGTTTGCCTTCGTTGAGGTCACAGAACTTATCAGAGATAAAGGAAAAAAACAAGGTATGGTACAAAGGCGTTACGACCAAGTGCCAGAGACTAAAAGGCCTATTTCATACTTTACGACTTCGGTCGTCACGACAAACGGTCGTAACGACAGTTAGTCGTACATTCCATTAGTCCAATACAGCAATGTACGGGGCCTTTCACACAGGACGACCACGACTAACTGTCGTGCCGTTGCTCCTCGCCTGTCGTCCAATGTCACTGCAATGGACGACTAACTGTCGTGCCGTTGCTCCTCGCCTGTCGTCCAATGTCACTGCAATGGACGACGGTCGTGTCGTGCCGTGCTATCAGTGAACCACGGGCATAAATTAGTGCTTCCATACTTAACGACACTTAGTCGTGTAGTACCAGTGAATCCAGTGGCACGTACATAATGGCAGACAATATAGATGGGGAATTTTTAATTGCACTGGTACAAAGTAGACCAGTATTGTGGGACAAAAGTTTGGATTTGTATAAAGACAGAAATGCGACCAGGAATGCATGGCGTGAAGTTTTAGTGGAGGTTAAGCCTGATTTTGAAAACTTAGAGGAATAGGAGGAAACTAAGTCTGGTAAGTTGTACTTACTTTATTTTACATTTAAAGTATACTCGTAGATTATAAACCTGAATTTTTTAGCCCATTAATTTCCAACGTTATGCAAACACAACATTTTTAATTGTATTATTTTTAATGTATCACTACTTGAATAACATTTTTATTGCTACATTTTATTTAACACAGAACATAAAGTACATACATATATACAGTATGTCCCTGTAAGTTGTATCCATATGGAAAACTTTTTTATTATTAATTTTACGAAAAAAAGTCATTCTTCATAAAAAGCTCTGCATGGTCCAAAACCTAAGATTTAACCATCAGATATAAAATTTTATGAATATTATACGAGGTATGTCAAAAAGTTTGAATTTCACTCAAGAGTAAAGTAGCTTTATTTTTCACAATATTGAAAGTTGCTATTATGAAAAGTTGTTTGGAATTAATAACTATATTCTAATATGCAATTACATCCTTCTAAATGAAATTTTATATTTCAATTCTGATAACTCTTTTATTATTAATTTTACGAAAAAAAGTGATTCTTAATAAAAAGTTCTGCATGGTCTGAAACCTAAAATACAACCATCTTATGTCAAATTTTATTAATTTTATACAAGGTATGTCAAAAAATATTAATTTGGCTCAAGAGTAAAATACCTTTATTTTTCACAATATCGAAAATTGTTATTATGAAAAGTTATTAAGAATTAAAAACCATGTTTCAGTATGTAATTACATCCTTCTTATTGAAATATTTTAAACTATAAAGGTACTTTACTTTTGATCTAAATTTATCTTTTTTGACGCACCTCGTATAAAATTGACATAAGATAGTTGTATTTTAGGTTTTAGAGTATTTTAGACCATGCAGAACTTTTTATTACGAATCACTTTTTTCGTAAAATTAATAATAAAAGAGTTATTAGAATTAAAATTACTGAAAATAATGTTAGTTCATAATTTTTCAATTTTTTTTTAATTAGACGGATGTAATTGCATATTAGAATATAGTTTTTAATTCCAAACAACTTTTCATAATAGCAATTTTCAATATTGTGAAAAATAAAGCTACTTTACTCTTGAGTGAAATTCAAACAATTTGATATACCTCGTATAATATTCATAAAATTTAATATCTGATGGTTGAATCTTAGGTTTCGCACCATGCAGAGCTTTTTATGAAGAATAACTTTTTTTCGTAAAATTAATAATAAAAAAGTTTTCCATATGGATACAACTTACAGGGACATACTGTATATAATCGGTTTAAAACGTCCTCCGACGTCTTCCGATGCCCAATCTCCATGCATATCTATCTTCCCAAAGGTCTTCGTCTAAACCTCTCTCTCGGAAGTCTCTGTCTATTCCTTCTCTCCAGCTCTTTCTGGGTCGGCCTCTTTTTCTTTTTCCATGTGGTGACCAATCTAGAATCTGTTTGGGCAGACGGTGTTCTGGCATTCTCTGCACATGTCCATACCACTTTAGAAGATATAAGAGTACAACAACTAAAGTGGTAATTACATAAAGTACAAATCTAAGAAAATATTTTGAAATAATTATGGCATGTTATATAATACGCATAAATATAAGGACAAGAAGAAGAAGAAGTATTTTGATAACGATTTCCGAAGTGGAAATCCAAACGACAAATAAACTTAATCATAAAATAGAATTGTGGCTTATTCCCAACTAAAATAGTAAATTGCATAAGAGACCACAAGAAAATAGCTTCAGAACAATTATTATTTTTTATGTTATTTAATTACAAATGATTATAATTAGGAGTTTTAGTAAAAATGCTTATTTTAAAGATACGTTGCTTATCTTTGTTTATTTTACTTATGATAACCTATAGTGAAATTTCATGTTACTTCCTGCCTTAAGCAAAATTCTATAAGTATACAGGGCTATAATAAAACTCTAATAATTCAATAAATCATAAGAATTTTAATCCTTTATGCTTAAGAGATAACCGGGAAAATCCATCGTTATACCTGCCATGTAATAAACTAATATTTGTCTGCAGAAAGCCCAAATTTATTATATTGTTGTAAAATAGTACCGGCCATAGGTTTAGCCAGGGGGGTTTGGGGGTTATAACCCCCCCCCCCCAGTGGGATGAACTTTAAGCTCTATACGCTTAACACCATACCCCTAGAGACTCTTGAATAGTTGTAACCCCCCCCCCCCTTAAGATCATATTGGTTACGCCGTTGGTACCGGCACATTTGTCTAAATTTAAATACGCACCAATCACATCTGCAGATGTTCAAAGAACATTTTCTACGTAAAAATAATATATTATGTCGAATAAATATTACATTTTTTCCCGATTCATTCTACGCCCTGTGCTCTCTACGACAATAAGGTGAATACTGTCGTAAAATGTGAAAGTCCGATGAGCACGATAAACGGTCGTACGACCCTTTGTCGTGACGACCAAGGTTGTAAAGTATGAAATAGGCCTAACGAATCTTGACTGGTTTAAGAAGAAGAAGAAGAAGAAGAAGAAGAAGAAGAAGAAGAAGAAACCAGTCTTGCCAAAACGAGGCCATTTTTTCGAGACTTAGCGCGCTTCTTTCTCTATAGTTATATGCGTCGGTCGTGTCTTTTGCTTTGCTTTTCGCGATATGCCTCTAATGCCACTTGAGAGGATAAGCTCTATCTTGACATAATCTACACGTAATTTTGTGTACTACAATTTCATTTCCATTGCCTCCAGTTTTCTCTTGTATCTTTCCTTTATATGCCATATTTCACTGCTGTCGGTGATTATACTTTTAATAATTATTGTGTTAAGTATAATGTTCTACGTTTGTTACTATTTGTTATTAATTAGTCACAAAGTATAATATTTACAAGGCATATTGTTTTTTCTTCCTGGTTGTTCCTTTCTTCTATCGTGTTATCTACATTTCCTTCTTTTGTGATGATTTTTTTATTTGTTTTTTGTTCTCTTATGTAATTGCATACAATTTTTGAATATTTGGCCTATTCAAATAAATAGGCTGTGTCTGATCTGGATAAGAAATAAAACAAAAGTCAAAGACGCAGGACAACATATAGCCAGGCTAAAATGGAGTTTCGCAGGTAATAACGCCAGACAAACGCAAACGGACAATAGGTGGAATACCACGATACAACAATGGAGACCATGGACAGGAAAGAGAGCAAGAGAACGACCCCAGATGAGCTGGGGGGATGACATTAGAAAAATATGAGGAACACACTGGAAACGGAAAGCACAAAAAAAGCGGATGGAGGAAACTGGGGGAAGCCTATGTTAAAAATTGGACCAACTAAAGGGCAAAAGAAGAAAAAGAAGAATGCTGTGTCTTAAGATTACTTTACACATCTAGGGATTTACAGGTCTTTTCAAAAGATTGATGAAATTTAAACTGCCTTAAAATTCGATTGTGTATTTATACGTATCCTCGTCCAATTTACTTACCGTTGCACGTCATCCGCGCCATAGCCTGTGACACGATACCAATACGAAATATCTAGGCGGTAGGTTTGTTCCCCTTTAGAATCATTTTGATTCTAAAAAAGAACACAACCACCGCCTAAATATTTCGTGTTGGTATAGTGTCACAGGCTATGGCGCGGATGACGTGCAACGGTAAGTAAATTGGACGAGGTATATACATATATTTTATAAATATAAAAGTTCTTACTTGTTACGGTAGTAAATATTTCTTAAAGGCTTACCTGCAACAAAAATGAAAAACTATTAAATGCATAAAATATAAGCAAAAAAGTAGAATTAGAAATTTTGCGTTATCAATATGGATATTACAGAAATATTTATATTTGACTCTTACAAAAATGCCAATTAGGGGAGTGCATATAGATTTTCACTTCGGAAAAAATCAAACAAGATAGCACTTTTTGTAATTTCAATAAAAAATGTTTAATAAGCAACATATCAAAAAGTTCTACTCGAGAAGTGGGTGCTTTATTTTTTATTAAACAAATGAACAACGAAATTAGATATTTTTTTAAATAACTCCGAAAATATGAATTAAAAAAAAACTGACTTGACCATTGAAAAATTCAGAAATTTTTACAAAAAAAACCTTATATAAAGAATTTTCTAAAATTAAATCTGTATCTTCTATAATTTTTTATTTATAACGCTAAAGTCACACTTCTCACAAACATTGGCGCACTGTAAACTAACGTACGGCGAAGTGCATGGTTGAGTTATTTTAATGTAATTCTTTAACTAATGGATCAAATAAAATTTTACAAATTGAACATGAAAGAAGAATAATCAAGCTATTTTATAATTATAATAGAAAGAACTAAGATGTATGGACATAAGTACTATGTGAGCGGAAAGTCAGCCTTACATGAATTTTGTTTAAAAATGATTTAAAAATGTGTAACTAATACAATTTTTCTTATAAAACTCTCAATTTTGCACAACTTACCTATCAAGCATCTTACTAAATGAAGTTTCATTCAAAAAAATCTCAAAAATTTAATTAAAATGATATGACGTCTCAAAAAATGTAATTTTTGAAATCTTCGTATTTTTATAGAATTACCACCAGTTTAAGACATTATTACTCAAATTTGAACAGATCTATTACATTTTTATAACTGATTTTTTAAAGCTTAGGATGTAGTCTTCAAAATTCACTGAATTATTTTACTTTAGAAACGAAATAAACTATTTCTTTTTAAGAAAATTAAGAAAGATAATAAAAATGTAATAAAAAACCGAAAATTACCAGCTAAAAAAATGTTTATACAAAGTGATCAAAACTTTTTTCTGTAAAACTTTCCTAAAATACATTTAATAATAAGCTTCAACAATAATAAATGTTCAGCAAAACATTTTTTTTAGCTCTTATATAGTATGTCTGCGTAACTTGGAACCTATTGATAACTTTTTTATTATCAGTTTTACGAAAAAAATTATTCTTTATAAAAGACTCTGCATCGTATATAATGTAAGATGCAATCATCAAATATCAAATCTAGCTACGCAGACACACTGTATAAGAGCTTCTGATAAGAATTTTCAAATTGCAATGCCATATTCGGATTCAGCATAATCAAAAACAAAATAGAAACATATTTGATCAAAGTAAAATGATGAATTTAACGATATTTTTAAAATTATTTATACAAAACAATTGTTATTGTTTAAACAATTAATAAACAATTAGCGGCCAAATCTACTAGTAGAACTTTTTACTTTAACATATATATAAACTAACAAAAAAAGTTGTAGAAAAATATAAGCTTGTTTGAATTTTTCCGAAACAATGAATGTTTTCGTTCTAATTGCACTCCCCTAAATTATCTTCTTGTCACTTGATATTTCGCCAACTGTTTTGGCGAAACAGTTGTTATGCCACCATAATTTCTTCCAATCTTTATTTAATATATTATTTTCTTACTCTATATTTTGTTGTATTTTAATATTTTAATTCCACAAAAATCAAACTAATTTGATTATTGTTTATGAAATATTGTTTAAACAATTGTATATGTTTAAAAATAATAAACTTTTATTCTCTAAATTAAAATATATGAACAAAGAAATTTTTTGCTAAAAAAGTGTTATTTCAAAGGACAGAGTACCTATGTGTTTTTATTTTGCAATAAACAAATTTATTTATTTATATCGAAATGTACTAAAAATTAAAATTTACCAATCATTATCAAAGGTCAGTGGAATGCCCAATCAGAGCAAACGTATCCGCTGTCCTGCGTGTAGCAACAAAAATTAATGTTTATTTAAAAAAAATCCTGACGTCGTAGTAGTTAACTGATTCTAATTTTGCAAATTGCAAATGAAAGGTACAATATTCCTCTATATGTAAAAAAATTTAAGTGGCTGTCAAGTGCTATTTTCAGTCCTGCAACATTTTGAAAAAATGAAAGTTTTTTGCGAAAGCTGGATTGCAAAATTTATTTTGCAAAATCTATTAAACCGATCTTAATGAAATTTACAGTATTGTTTTACTATATCATAAATTTCTTTTGGGTGAAATATGAAGGTCCTACATGTAGCACAAATGGTTGAAAAACGTAAAATGCGAATACTTGTTTTTTATGGTTTTTCGGAATTATTGCTATTTTGCAATAAGGGTGACAAATTTTAAAATTTTTAACTAACCCTATATTGTAGGAAATATTTAATTATGTAACTTTTATGCCAGTGCAACTTTTCTCGGAAATGGATACTTTTAAAGTTATAATCAAAAATCCAAGAAAAAACTCGAATTTTTGCTTCATTTTTTGACATTTTGATTATTTAAACAATGTTCCGGACCTTTTTCAGTGGGAGGACAACTCAATTATTATTATATGAGCCTTTTTCAAGCAATTTCTGCAAAAAAATATGAGTCACCTCTCAACATCCAAACGTACTAATATTTTTACAGATGCGCCCTGGTCTATACTACATCTTTACAATTAGACTAACTACACATAAAACAATAAAAAATATTGGTTAGAATGAACGAGTTTCTTCGAAAAGGTAAAATAAAATTTAATAGAGCCTTTTATATAATTTAATGAGAGGTCCCAGACCTAAACAAACAATAAATCTGAAAATTCTCGTGGAAGCGCTTTCTGGTAACATTCTTAGGCCGTCCACACATGGAGCGACGCTCGAAGTAATCGACTCGATTCCAATCGCGTAGATCTCTCCTCGTCACTTAAGTTCCTTCGTTGTGGCATTGAGTTCCGTACACGGAGCGTTTAGGATTGCAAATCTCCTCGTCTTGTACGACTCTCGTTACATGCGATCTGAAGCGAACGAGAAAGTTCGAGTGAGACGCACGTTTACAGTCATTATTTTATTTGTTTGCTTCGTTTTTGTTTATGTTTGCCCTAAATTAAATTTTAGTCTTTTTAGAGATCGGTGAATGTTATGTTCGTTGATTGTAGTACTATTAGCTTTGTGGAAATATATTGTTTGTAATGTAAAATTCTGAAAACATTGAACTTCTGTTTCTAGGTACTTATTATAAAATTCGTCGAGGAAGTAGAAAAATACCCTCAACTGTATAATGCAACTGTATAAAAATGTAATAATACCGTACTCTTCACAGATCGAAATAGTCGTTTTGGTTACTATATAAAAAATGCGTTAATTTATAATAACAGAATCGACTAGTGTGCGGAGGGCAATCGCTTGTGACGCAGGGTTCGTACAAGACGAGCAAGACGCCCGAACTTCGAGACGTGTCTTTGATCGACCCATGTGCGGACGGCCTTAATTTCTGTTTTTACAATTTATAACTCCAGAAGACGACGAATAAAGAAGACCAAAGGGACTCTACAATATGCAGTCACATTCCGTCTATTCGTCTAGGAAAAATTCCAACGAAAGATGATTCCGCTTCCGTGTACTCAAAATATGAGTAAAGTGAAAATTAAAAACAGCTTACGTTTCATTTCGATTCATAGATAATCCACCATCCCCGTACGCCCGTTTCGGTCTCTAGACCTCTTCAATGGGGCTACATGAACAATGAACACCTCCGAGTCGAAACGAAATCAAGCTGCCTATTTAAGCAGAATTATGAAAATTGCGACTTCTATTAGAGACAGAGAGAAATGAGAAGTCACAGATCTAAACAATAAATCTTTACTTTCACTTTATTTATATTTTGAGTACACGGAATCAACTTTTCTTGGAATTTTTCCTAGACAAATACACGGAATGTGATTGCATATTGTAGAGTTGTCAGACAGGGTAACACACTATCACCAAATATTTTTCCAGCTGCCCTAAAAGGTGATTTTGAAACCCTCGATTGGAATCATAAAGTACCTCGTCAAAAAAACCTCGTATAAAAATCTAACAAAAATATTTTTACAAGTTTCCTTTGACTCTACTTGATACGTTTTCCATCTCATATCAGCTTTTGTAGGCCAGGTTTGGTTATGTGATCTGGTGTTACCCATCTGGTATGTTTTTCTCTTTTTCATTCTAATTTTAATCTTCACTTTGCCCTTAGCATTTCTGTAATTTTTTAATATTATTGAAAATTCCACACCTGTAATTTTGAACCAATCAAAATACGTTATTTTGACAGATCACCATGGCAACGGAGGTATTTTATCGGAAATATTTTGCTCGTGGGGTACCCAACAGCGAATTATAGTGGACATTTTTTGACGTTTACAATAACAGAACATTTTTGGCAGACTGGTTTTTATTTGTTTACATAATTTAGTTTTGATTCATTTTCTATCACTTGTAGTTACTCAAAACTTATGTAAAATTGAAGAATATACTATTTTCTATCTTGAAATGGTATTCCCATGCAACTACAATGAGTAGAAATTACGAATTTGAAAGCCTAAATAATTGCTGACAAAGCTATGGCGCGCTATTAATCTGTTCATGCAGCTTTGGATTTTCAAATGCAAATTTGGTGTGGAATTTTCTTACCGAATACCACGCGAAGTCAAATTAATATCCGGAAATTTTTTTTTGATCATGAATATTTTTAGAAAATTTCCCTCGTCTGCGACTCGGGAAATTTTCAAAATATTCATGATCTCAAAAAAATTTCCGGAAATAATTTGACCTCTAGTGGTATTACTAGTGAAAATACGTCTTACGAAAATTACAAAGTATTTTCTCTAATTGTGAAATGTTTTTCCTACAACAGCTTAAAAAACTGAGATACCGCAGCGCAGCCAAATCGATAAGATCTCAAACAGCATTATTTTGATAACCAAAAAATCGTGGTCCACCACTGAACGCAATACAATTTGTACACACTTTAGAAACTAATATCCCAAAGAAATATGTGACCTAATAATGGAATAGATAAATTATTGAAATATCCATCAAAGCTGAGCTATTACTTTTTTGCTTTCTTTCGCTTTGCCGCATTTTTTACCCGCACAAAAGCGAGTGGAGAAATTCGATCCTATTCTGAGAACATATTGAATCGTATGGGAGGGCTTGAAAATTAAATTTGGAATAAAATCAATAGTTTTATAAGCAATATTTACGCGTTGCTTATTTATTTAGCTATTTTACTTAAGTCGACTTTACATTACATGATTTATCATGTGATTTGTCTTATGATTTGGTCATGGAGTGAAATTTACATGTTTACACTGTGTGATCTGTCATATGATTTTGTCATGAGCACTGTGTTTTATCCTGGAGATAATATTATTAACACACCCAATAAATAATGTATTTTTTTCGGCATTTTGTTCGGTGTAATTTGTTTAACAAAGTTTAAAAATTTCAATAGCAAAAAAATTTAATTCTGCGCCAAAAATTTTGGAAAAAAATACTGTGCTATAGATAGGATATAAAAAATCCTATAAAGTGAAAGAAAAACGAAGTTTCTACGATGATCAGAACCGAAGATATCGCCAAAAACAAAAAAAAACACGTTTAAATTTGTTGGGTTATAGGTGGGGCTAGGGGTCCAAAATTTCTTTTGTCGAATACTTTTTGATGTAAAATAACATGCTATTTTTATTTTTGGAATATCGCTGGGAGCATTTTTCACTATCTTAACCGGCTAGATCCTTTCACCCAGTCAAAATTTAATCATCCACTATAAAATAGTCTTAAATTTTCCTGTCGAAATAAATACTCTGGAAAGCCGCATGACGTAGACAAGTCACAACTAACGTCTGAAGTTTATCTTTTGGTCTCAGCTCGTTTAAAATTAACTAACGTCGGCCAATTAACCTGAAGTCAAGCTCAGAGGTGACTTCCCAGCAGGTAATTACAATATAAAATTAATGCATCGACCCCAGCCACCCTTAAGATGTAGGCAGCGGCTCCTTATTTAAACATTTAATCTTTGGAAGATAATGTTTTCACAAAACATGCCAGAACACTTCAACGAGGTTTAATGCAGAGAAAATCAGGATGCTTAAATTGGGAGCTTAAGTTTGGATCCAGATAATTCATGGTAAAGCAATAACATATATTTTGTTTATTTTTAATGTAGCTAATAAAAGTTAAGGATGACTGGAGGAGGGGAAGGGATGTTTTGTGGTAAATTATGAGTAGGATATAATATGAGGAAGAAAGGATGCTCAATGCATGGAGAAAGAGAGAGTGTCTGATGGTATCATTGTATAAAGATAAAGGTGATATATTTGTAACTGAAAGAGATAGAGCGAAGGTTAAGAAGAAAGACTTTTAGCTGTTTCTAGGAGCTCTTTAGCTCTTTAGCTAGGAGAAGAATAGTTTGGATTTATGCCAGGAAGTGGACAATGGATGCCTCGTTTGCTCTGAGACAGTTGATAAAGACAAATAAGGTGAGAAGAAAAGGAAGCTACATTAATTTGTTATTTATAGATCTTGAGAAGGCCTACGACACAGTTCCCAGAAGAGTTACGGAGATTTATGTGAGGTTGGGCATCTTGGGGAATGGGTTCCTGTAATATGTCCTGGGATATGTATAAGGGGAGGACGTTAAAAAGAATCATGATCATGAAGTGTATTATCAGCCATAGGGTCTGTGATCTGCTTAGATGGAACTTGAGCATGGGTATAAGGGAGCTGGGAGGTAGATTTCCTTTCCTGCGAGGGTGAAGAGGTGGAGGTTGTTGCCTGTGTTCCTAATTTGGACTGATCTATATTTTTAAATTTCTTTGGAACGTGTTCTCGTGTCCTATTTTTATACAATGGAGGTATAATGTAGAAGTGGAGGTTCTCAGAAAAATTAAAACAATAGTAATTAATAAAGAACCAATCAGATGTAAAATAAAAATTGATGGTATCAGTGTTCAACAAATTCTTCTTCTTTTGGTACCTATTCGGTTCGAATATTGGAAAATCATTCTGGCTATAATTAGTTTATTAACTGATGGTTTAAATAGATTGGTTGTTGTTGTGGAGAACCATTTCCTCAGGTTCTTTAACCATGATATTCTTCTTTTCCGTATACATCTCTTTCCCAATACTTTGCCTTGAAGGATTATTTTTAGTAATCTCTATTTAGTGCCATTTCTCATTATGTGTCCGAGATATTGTAACTTTCTCGAAGTCGAATTGAAAATGTGATGGAAATAAAGTAGCTTAGAATTACGTTAGCAAGCTACGGAGACCTGGACAAAGAAGTGAGAAATTAAGTACAAAAACCAAATAGACTGGCAGGATGTTTTAATAACACTATATGGAGAAACCGACATATTAACACTGACATGAAGTCAAGAATTTATAAAGCCAGTGAACACCAATAATGACGTATGCATAAGAAACATGACTCAATAGAGCCAGAACACAAAGACTACTGGAAACGGCAGAGATGAGAGTACTGAAAAGAGTCACAGGAAATACTGAGATGCCGAAAGAGAAGTGAAGACGTTAGAAAACAATGTAACGTACAGTGTATTAACGAACGGACATTAAATAGAAAAAAAGAATAGAATAACCACATAACCAGAATGGGGGAGACAGGTGTGGTCAAAATAGCAAGAGATAAATCACCAATCGGTAGAAGTTATAATATTTATTTATTATAACTATTGTGACGCCTCACAACCCGGCCTAGTTATTCTTGAATCTTCTCGGCGTTACGAGTAAAGGCCAGACCTTCCACGGCGATTCGAGACGACCGCTGTCAGAGTATTTAAGAACAGGAATTCGAGCACAGGCCAGCCAGTCAATGAACGAGCCGCGACGCGTGATATAATTGTATTCGAATCGGATTTAGTGAAATGTATTTATTAGTTATCGTAATTATTATGTTTAGTTAATTAAATCATAAATTTGAGTTTGTAAATAAATTAGATGTGTTAGTTGGTGTTATTTGTAATTATTAAAATAAATAAGTGATGTAAATAAAATAATATAAGTAAGTCTTCCTTTATTTAAATTAAACTTAGTGCCTAAAGATATAAATAAATAAAATAGTAGAGTCAATCGCGTAACACTATACTATATGCTGGACTATCTGATCATGAAGCAGTTTATACGAAGTTTAATATCTTGAGCAAACCCTCCTCGAAAACCCGACGTTTAGGCAGGATTTTTTCCACCCGGAACTTTCGTAATTTCCAAAATTTATGCTTAACCTCCTGAGTGGCGCTTTCCTGCTATGGACGTGGATAATAATTTCAGTGCTTTTTTGGATAAGCTTGTCTGTATCTTCAATAAAGCATTTCCTTTAATTGCAATTAAACCAAAAAATCGCAAACCCTGGACTACTAAAGGTATCCGAATATCTTCCAAGAATATGCATTCTCTTCTCTATATCAGGAAATTTACTACCAACGTCTCTATCACTGAATATACCACCAAGTACAGGGCAACCTATCTTAAACTTATAAAATCAGCTAAAAAAGACTACTACCATAACCGTTTGGGAAGCTCAAAAAGTGTTGCAAAAGAAACTTGGTCCATAATAAACGATCTTCGAAATAAAACCCACACTGCTAAAACAATTTCCCTTCCAGACCCTGAAAATCTAAATGAATACTTTGTTAATGTGAGTAAAAATATTACATCAACTATTTTGCCACAACAAGATCCCATTGCTTATCTCCCTAATTCAAGAAAGGTCTCGAATTCATTATTTATAAAACCAGTCGATAAATCTGAACTGATCCAAACAATCAATAGTATCAAAAGCAAATCCTCCTGTAGTACTGATGGTCTATCGATAAAAATTTTTTCTAATCTCCCGGAAAATGTGTTAGAAGTCCTCATCTCACTAATTAATGATTCCTTTGAGAAAGGTAAATTTCCAGAGTGCCTGAAGACAGCCATCATCATTCCTCTTCATAAGGGTGATGAAATATCTAATACCTGCAATTATAGACCTATTGCACTACTACCGGTACTCTCCAAAATTATTGAGAGACTCATAAAAGCCCGACTTATGTCCTTTCTAGTTGAAAACAACATTTTATCACAAAATCAGTTCGGCTTTTTAAATAATAAATGCACCACTGATGCCATCTTTTCTGTACTACATGAGGTTTATCAAGCACTGAACAATAATCTTCACACTGCCACCGTTTTTTGTGACTACGCCAAAGCTTTTGATTGTGTAAATCATAACATTTTGATAAGAAAACTAAATTTCTACGGAATTCGAGGTATTTCTTTAGATTGGTTCCAATCTTACTTGGATGATAGGAAACAACTGGTTAGAGCAAATGATAGAGACTCTAGTTTCAAAAACATTGTATGTGGGGTACCTCAAGGTTCAGTATTGGGTCCTCTACTTTTCTTTATCTTTATTAATGACATCACTAGTTTAAAAATCGATGGAAAAGTCTTTCTTTTTGCTGATGATACCAGTATCACTTGGAGCAACTCAAATATTGCAACTCTTCATGCTACTATAACTTCTGATCTACTTACAACAAAAACCTGGTCTGACTCTAATTTACTCTCGTTTAACGTAGATAAAACAGTAGCATTGTCTTATAAAGGAGTCCTTCAACCCTTACCTCTTAATAACAGCCAGATCAGTACCGTTGATTCTGTAAAATTTCTTGGTATTTTTTTTAGACAGCAACCTTAAATGGTCCCACCATATCGATTTGTTAAGGAAGAAACTATCCTCAGCTTGCTATGCTATAAGATCTGTTTCGAATGAACTCAATTTAGCATCTTCCAAAATAACATATTTTTCTTTGTTCGAGTCACATCTTCGTCATGGTCTTCCTTTTTGGGGTTCTGGTACAGCTGCCCAATTCGATGTTTTTTTCAAATTACAAAAAAGAGCAATTAGATATCTGTTTGGCCTCAGAAGAACAACACATTGCAGAAGTTACTTCAAAGATCACAGAATTTTAACCCTTCCATCTTTGTATATTTTAGAAACTGTTTGCTTAATTCGTAAACATCTACATGTCTTTTCACCAAGACCTAATCATGACTACTTCACGAGAAATTCTACGTTTGACGTCTATATGCCGACCCCGTCCTCTGAGTTAGTAAAGAAATCTATATTATATTCCGCAAAAAAACTTTACAACCATCTCCCTCTACAACTTAAATCTGCAGCATCTTTCCCCAAATTCCGTAAACTGGCAAAAGCCTACCTATCTGAAAGACCATATTATTCAGTAGAAGATTTTCTTAATCAATAACTAAGAAATTACAGTACCCTTTGCACAAGTAGTATTTTTATTATCATTTTTTTGTCTATATTTGGGTGTCATATGCAGCAGCTTAACTTTTAAACTTATTAATTACTAGGTAGACTATGCATTTGCAATTTACTTAAATTTTGCAATTGATTACTTCTGTTTAACTTCATTATTATCGTTATTATTGTAAATATATTGACGATTTATGTAATTTTAGTAAATTGGATTGTTATTGTTTTGTTTTCTTGACTTTTATAAGCTTTGTCGATAAAATTGTACAATTTTTCATGACAATAAAGCATATTTCTATTCTATTCTATTCTATAAAAGATGGAGTGACAGCCTTTCATAGAGGTATAGCCGCAAATGAACAAGTAGAATTGCTTACAAAGAGGAAGAAGAAAAAGAAGAGATGTAGTAGATTACACTTCCTGACCCAACAGTCAGTTGTTTTTCAATCAGTCAATTTTAACATTTAATAAATTGAATATGTTATCTAAGGGTTACTTTACTACACCTTACTAAGTGGCTAGTTTGAAATGCTAACGATGCTTTCACTGATGATGATCTGATATGACCGAGAACGTTCTGAAATTTTTAATCCTTTGGGATTATAATCCTTTTTTATAAAAAATTAAATATATACTATTTTACATTATTAAGTAAAGTTTAAATTTTTTACTTCATTGTAAGTACTGCCGACTATTAACATTTTCTCTTTTATTATTTAAAAAAATATATTACTTAACTAAAACACATGCAAGTACAAAACTAAATTTCTTAGTACACTTGATTGAGGTGCGAATGTTATTTTAATATCTATAAACACTATGATAACATCACAAGAGAATAAAAAATAATTACGCTATTGTTTGAGATAAACCATAAAATTAAATTCAATTAAAGTTAGATTTAGAATTTTTACATGACTATGTACGTGAAACTACTCGAAAGATAAAAATCTGGTAATAGTTTGAGAAAAATTGAAGTAAGCCTTAGATAACGTGAAGGTAGAAACAATGTATTTTATCTATTTCAACAACAAGGAAATGCTCGGACTTTGTATGAAGTAAACTAAATCAAGTGGGTTAAAAAACTGATGGTCGTAATGAGAATATCTGCTTCCTATTAATCTAGTCTATTAAAAATCTATTATTAGACTCTAATCTGATTAGTACAAGATTAATAAAAAATATTTTTATATTTAGTTTAAATATTTATAATAACCTTATTCTCGTGTATGAATCTGGATCAATTGAGTCTTACGAACGACGTTGTTTCAACATGTCCCTGCATCGTAAGAAACTCAGGCTAACACAAATTCACATACAAACAGCCAAAGAATGTTTATTACTTATTTTCCACTTCAAGTAGATAGCTACTAAAATATCATCTACTCTGATGGCCATAAACGAAACACGAATCGATAAAATAGTTCTTGGCGATCGGCGAGTACCGGCGCTCGCACTTTTGGCATTAAAAAATATATTTTGACATATTTATCAATAATATTTTATATTATACATACATAAAATCCAAAGTTTTAGTAGTTAAAAAACCTTATATACAAATTATATGCCTTTTTTATTCGTTTATATGTATTTGTTTTAACTTTATTAAATCAATTGTAAAGTTTCAATTAAAAATCGCCGGCATAGGCGCAAAATTTCGGCTCCAATACTTTTTAAATGCATTCATTTTTTTCGAATCCTGAGAAAATTAATATACATATATTTTTGAAAAATTTAAACGCAAAATAAAAGATTACATTATTACTGAGGGTCGAAAGTCCCTGAAAACTTATATAATGTTTATTTTAATAATAGGCCTGAATCCCGCGTACCAAAAAAAAAGTTGATTAATAGCAAGCTGAAAATTTGTTAATAGCTTAACGGTGTCTCGTCGGACAAACTTTATTTATCACCAACTGGACATTTTAATAAGTCCGACACGTAGAACATGTCAAATGACAGTAATTATGGCAGGAGATAAATAGCAGTCTGATTTTTTCATGAGAGTTTAATGAAATTGTAACAAATCAATTGGAAGTTCTGTCTGACAAAATACATGGGACGTTTTCGTAGTCTGACGCTCCAAATTTTTAACCTGTTCCATAATTAAAACTTCTCCTGTTCCAATGTTACCAGTGTACCATACATCAAAGTTTGTCCGACGAGACAGCTTTAAGCTATTAACAGATTTTCAGCTTGCTATTAATCAACTTTTTTTTTGGTAAATTTAGGTAATTTAAGTAATTTTGGTAAAGCTCAGTAAATTTATCCCTCTACAGGGTGTTTCATTAATAATTGTCCATATAGTAACTGGAGAAACCTTAGCACAAAATACGAAGATTTAACCTAAAACACTTAAATAAAATGTGGTTCCTTACTGAGTTACAGGGTGTTTTATCTAAAAATTTAAAAACTATTTTTGCTCAGCATTTTAAAACTATTCGACGTATCCCTTTCATACTTAGCAGAAAGTGCGACTACTATACACCCTACTAAATTATGATAAACAAACGTTTTTAGCTACTACCAGAGACGTGCGACAGGGGATAGTGAATGGTTGACCCTTCGCAAATTCTACGCCACTGGTGGAATTACTAATTTACTGCCATTTTTAGATTCTGCAATACTTTCTACGTAAATAATATACTCCTCACAGGTAACGATAAAGTCATTAGTTTTCGAGATATTTGAAGTTAAATATGAAACGGCACAATTATTTTGATTAATTTATGATGTGATTCATATGATTAAAATTTAAAAATTATTTGTAGCCAGTACTTTAAAACTATTTGGCGTATCCTTATCATACTTGGCAGAAAGTGTAGGTGCTCTACACCCTACTAAATTAAGATAAATAAACGTTTCTAGCTACTACCAAAGGCGTACGACAGGGGAGAGTGGCTAGTTGACTTTTCCCAAAGTCTACGCCACTGACGAAATTGCTATTTTAGTGTCTTTTTTTTTATTTTTCAATACTTTTTATGTAAATAATATAGTCTTCATTGGTAACGATAAAATGATTAGTTTTAGAGATATTTGAAATTAAAAATAAAGCGACACAATACATTAATCAAAATAACCGTGTCGTTTCAGTTTTAACTTCAAAGATCTCGAAAACTAATGACTTTATCGTTACAAATCAAGAGTATATTATTTTCATAGAAAGTATTGGAGAATCCAAAAATTGAACTAAAATAGCAATTCCGCCAGTGGCGTAGAATTTGGAAACGATCAACCATCCACTTTCCACTGTCGTACGCCTCTGGTAATAGACAGAAACGTTTTTTAACATAATTTAGTAGTTTGTACAGTACCTATACTTCCTGCCAGGTATGAAAAGGATAGGTCGAATAGTTTTAAAATGCTGAGCAAAAATAGTTTTTAAATTTTTAGATAAAGCTAGTAAACTAAAGATAAAGCTAGTAACTCAGTAAGAAACCACATTTTATTTTAAGTGTTTTAGGTTAAATTTTCGTATTCTGTGCTAAGGTTTTACCAGTTACTATATGGACAATTATTAATGAAACACCCTGTATAATTACTGGGGTCTGCCCTATCACCTTTCTTAAATAACGCATTTGAGAGGTTCTTCATTCTTTTGGAATTCTTCCTGTATTTATTATTTTACTTATCAGGATATTCAGTTCTTTGTGAAGTCTCTCTCCTCCGTATTTTAAAAGTTCATTAGCTATTCCATCTTTTTTAAGCTTTTTTTTTGTTTCCCAGGTGCTTTTCGATTTTTCATCTTTTTTAAGACGTTCGTTACATCTTCCTCTTTAATTTCTGTTTGCTCATCCGATTCTAATCCTGGTGTTTCCAATATTTCGTGATTAGCTGTTTGATACAGGTTTTTTAGGTAAATTGTCCATGTAAAAGATTGAAATTCGAATTAAACAGGTGAAAATACATAAAAAAAGTGAGAAAAAAAGGATACCAAATGGGAGAAAACCAACTTAAAATAATATGCTATGCAGACGATGCAATACTAATCTCTCAAAGTGAAGATGATTTACAACATATGCTGCACCAATTTGATATAACCGACAGAAAATTTAACATGTTAACTTCCCCAAAAAAGACAAAATGCATGGTAATAACAGCAAATCCAATAAGATGTCATTGGAGCTGGAGGGTCAGATAATAGAACAAGTGATGGGGTTTAAATATCTAGGCATCACACTATCTAGCTACGGAAAGCTCGAAACAGAAGTGGAAGATCAAGTGAATAAAGCAAACATAGCCGCAGGTTGCCTGAATGACACAATATGGAGAAATAAAAATATCGGAAAAGAAATGAAAGGCAGAATTTACAAAACATCAGAATAATAGTAACGTACGCGGCAGAAACACGACCTGACACAGAGAGGACAAAAAGATTGCTCGAAACAGCGGATATGAAAGCCCTTCAAAAAATCGATAGTAAGACACTATGGCACAGAGCTGGAAGTACAGATATACGACGGGGATGCAAGGTGGAGAACGTTTATGACTGGGTAAGGTAAGAAACAAGAGTAGAATGGGATGACCACATAAGCCGAATGACAACAAATAGATTAGTAAGGACGGCGAGAGACGGTTCCCCAATAAGAAGATGACCAGATAAGAGAAGATCACGAAAACGATGGAACAACAATTTACTGGAGGCACATTGGAAAAACGGACCGAGTCATGTCTATACAAAAAGAAGAAGAAAACAATACATACGAATACACTCTGACCAAAAAAAGAATACTGTCTGAAACAGCCCTAGACTAAGATGGCCCTATTGGGCCATCGTTAGTGATTCTACTTTATTCAGATGTTAGATTACCGAACAATTTTCATAAAAATTAAGCTTAAAATCCTGTTCTATTACTGGTGGCTCTTAAAATAATCTTTTTAATTGATTTGTCTAAACCTCGTATATCTGCGCCTTTTTGGCTTGACGTAATAGTCCAATTATTATGGCACGACAATCTAATTTGACCTGTTAGCGATTATCTCCATTGGTGTTGTGCTTGAAACAATAGAAGGCCTAGCAACATTCATTTTCGCACTTAATTGGTGTCGCCCGCTGAATTGGATTCAATCGAGAAGCTTAAAAGTGAAGGCTACGTCAGAGGGTACGTCAGTTATCTCTACGTGCCGTGGAAAGGGAATCTACGGAGGCTTAGCTAGCCCTAGAAGTCAAATCTTAATAAGAATCACGGTTGTCTCGTGGTGTACACATCAATTTTACAAGTGCATATCAATTTTACAAAAGAAAGGTTTTTTTGTGCAGATAAAATTAAATAGGTGATGACAAGGCAATATAAAAAAATAGTTTAGTCATAAAAACAAGGAATCTATAGTAGACCAGGGCGCATCTGTAAAAATATTAGTACATTTGGACGTTGAGAGGTGACTCAAATTTTCTTGCAGAAATTGCTTCAAAATAAATCAAATAATAATATTTGAGTTATCCTCCCTCTCAAAAATGTCCGGAACATTGTTTAAATTTTAAATAATCAAAATGTCAAAAAATTAAGGAAAAATTCGATTTTTTTCTTGGTTTTTTGATTATAACTTTAAAAGTATTCATTTCCGAGAAAAGTTGTACTGACATAAAAGTTGCGTAATTAAAGTTCCTACAATACAGAATTGGTTAAAAATTTAAAAAATAGTCACCCTTGTCGCAAAATAGCAATAATTGTGAAAAAAACATACAAAAACAAGTATTCGCATTTTACGGTTTTCAACCATTTATACTAAACTTAGGACCTTCATATTTCACCCTGAAAAACTTTATGATGCAGTAAAATAATACTGTAAATTTCATTAAGATCGGTTCAATACATTTTGCAAAATAAATTTTGCAATCCAGCTTTCGTAAAAAAAATTCATTTTTTCAAAATGTTACAGGACTGAAAATAAAGCAGATAGTACGTTGAAAATTTTTTTGCATACAGAAGTGTACTGTACCTTTCATTTTCAATTTTGCAAAATTAAAATCAATTAACACCACGGTGTCAGGAATTTTTTTAAATAAACATTAATTATTGGTGCTACACGCAGGACAGCGGATAGTTTGCTCTGATTGGGCATTCCAATGACCTTTGATAATGATTGATACATATTAATTTTTATTAAATTTCGATATAAATAAATAAATTTGTTTATTGCAAAATAAAAACGCATACTCTATCCTTTGAAATAACACTTTTATTAGCAAAAACTTTCTTTGTTCATATATTTTAACTTAAATAATAAAAGTTTATTATTTTTAAACATATGAAATTGTTTAAACAATATTTCACAAACAATAATAAAATTAGTTTGATTTTTTTGGAATTAAAATATTAAAATACAACAAAATATAGAGTAAGAAAATAATATATTAGATAAAGATTGTAAGAAATTTTGGTGGAAATCAACTGAATCGAACACCGCTGTCCTGCGCGTAGCACCAAAAATTATTGTTTATTTCAAAAATTTTCTGACGCCGTGGTAATTAATCGATTTTAATTTTGAAAATTGCAAATGAAAGGTACAGTACACTTCTATATGCAAAAAAATTTTCAACTTGCTATCTGCTTTATTTTCAGTCCTGTAACATTTTGAAAAAATGAATTTTTTTTACGAAAGCTGGATTGCAAAATTTATTTTGCAAAATCTATTGAACCGATCTTAATGAAATTTACAGTATTGTTTTACTGTATCATAAAGTTTTTCTGAGTGAAATTTGAAGGTCCTAAGTGTAGCATAAATGGTTGAAAAACGTAAAATGCGAATACTTGTTTTTGTATGGTTTTTTCGCAATTATTGCTATTTTGCAACTAGGGTGACTATTTTTTAAATTTTTAACGAATTCTATATTGTAGGAAATTTAATTATGCAACTTTTATGTTAGTACAACTTTTCTCGGAAATGAATACTTTTAAAGTTATAATCAAAAAACGAAGAAAAAAATCGTTTTTTTCCTTAAATTTTTGACATTTTGATTATTTAAACAATGTTCCGGATATTTTTGAGAGGGAGGATAACTCAAATATTATTATTTGATTTATTTTCAAGCAATTTCTGCAAAAAAATTTGAGTCACCTCTCAACGTCCATCTCAAAACAGATGCGCCCTGGACTATAGTTTGTAAGATCTCGATTGAACAAGCACAAAATCTGCCGTTAGTCGATTCCAGTGGCGGATCTACGGGGACAGAAAAAGGGGAAATTTCCCCCTAACAAAGTCCAAGATAGAAAAAAAAATTGTTAAAACAAAAATATATTAGCTGACATGAAACTTAAACCACAGACGGACAAATTCAACCCAATAAACACGCTAGTTAGGAAAATGAAAGGAAATAAATGCATATAAGTTATTATGTCTTTTATAGCTTGGGTCTCTATAAGCTTTTTGTAGCTTGGGATTATCTTTTTTATGTCATTTGGTTGGTGTTTTATTGGAAGTTCTCCACTAAGGTTAATTTCCCATCACAAGGCAAGTTGAGGTGTCTGCAAAGATTCCAGAACAAAGACTGCAAATGGTGTGGCCACTTGAGACGTAAAAATGAAGACTATGTAGGACGAAGGATACGGCTGTTAGAAGTTGATGGAAAAAGGGGTAAAGGAAAACTGAGGGGAAGATGGAAGGACTGTGTGGCAGAGTCAGATTTCTCTGCGTCACATACTGAGGACACTCAGTAAGGATGTGTTTCACGCTTAAAACACTAAAGCAAGTTTGACAATTAGGCTTCGGTTCACACTTCATAAAGTATTCGTGTGTGTATTGGGTATGTCCAACTCTCAACCTTCTAATAACTGCTTTTTCTTTTCTAGTCATAGTTGGGAGTTCAAATATATTGACAGTCTGCCGGATCTCGTGAAATGTGTTTTTGATTGTGTTCCAGTGGATTTGCCAAGAGATATGTTGTTGCTGCTTAAGCATCTGCTTCAAATCATTACGGATTTGAACATGTTCTTTTGAGTGCTGACCATTTAGAGTAGAGGCTAGTTTGGTGACGTGATCTGCTTTTTCATTAACGGGGATACCGATATGGGATGGTATCCAGATGATAGTATCAACTACGCCTTGAGAAGCAAGTGTACTATAGATGTTATGGATTTCGTGAACTAAAGGATGTTGAACATATACACTTTTTATGGAGAATAGTGATGATAAGGAATCTTTGCATATTGCTTGGTTTTTACTATCGATTTCTAAGGATTTAAAAGCTTCTAATATCGCGTATAATTCTCCAGTATATACGCTGCATACATCTGGTAATAAAAATGATTTTATAGTCTTATTAACTGTGGTAACAGCACATCCAGTTCCTATTTCACTTTTGGAAGGCATCTGTGAATAAAAGTTTGTGTTTCGAAAGAGCTTGTATCACTGATGTCAGAACGACTTGGTTTCGGACTGGTACATGGGGAAAAATCATTATTTGGGGTTATGGAAGTAATGGGAGCATCGACTGTATTTATTTGTTGACTAAGATCTAAATTATTTGTTGGGTTTGAAAGTGTGTCATTATTTGATATTGTGGAAATGGGATTGGGTTCAGTAGGAAACGATTGTTCATTTAGGGAAGGATTTCTAGGAGGATTTTGATAATTATTTGCTGTGTGACCTTGTTGTTTGCATAGAAAACAAACCATTTTATCCGTAGAGAGAAATATTCTGTGAGAGTTGTTGTCAAAAGGGATTATTATTGAAGTTTGGAGCTCAAAGTTTTCTGTGGATGGAGTGACATATACTTGTCTTTTGAAACTCATAATATGAGTAAATACATCACCGTAGATTCCAGATTTTAGATATGAGACTGGTGAGGCGAGTTGTAGACCTAGATCCTTGAGATGTTTTTTATGATGTCGTGTGGGATTGATGGACAAACGCTGGAGATTATAAGCCTTTTAGCTAGGGTTACTAGTCTTTGTACTGGTAGTTCAACTGTATTTATTTTCCTATAAATAAGTGATAACCTTGGATACATCACTGCAATACTGGTTGCCTAACCGTTGGCGTCCGTTGGGACGGGATAGCCACAGTAAAAAACTATCGACAGTTTGACACTGAATGTGTTTAAGTTGAAAGATTATTAAGTAAAAAATCTCTTACTGAAAGAAGTTACGGCTTGTTCTTGATGATTTCCACGTAACACAATTGTTATTAATCACTATTTGAGCGAAAACTAATTTTAATAACTAGTATTTACAGTAATAATTACAAATTTCGGCACCAATTTACAGATCGATACCTACACGTTCTGTACTATTTTATACATTGTTTTACACATTGTGTCATGATAACCATAAATGATCATTCACAATTCTCGACAAGCCAGAGCTGGTTAGAAATATCCAATGTAAAATATCGATTTGAGAAATGTGGTTTCAATCTAAGTTGTAACAAATGATTTTGTTATTTTTAAATATCGAGCATATCCATCAGCAGTGGAATAAACGTCGGTAATATAACGAAATGTAATCGCAAACAAGTCGATGGGTCATTAACATTATTTTTTATTAGGCCACTAGCGCTCAGAGTTCGTCCTGTTAGATAAGGCGAAAACGACGGCTTCGTTAGAAAAAATATTCCCATGAGATTTTTTTGCATAATCAGATTCGTGAGACACCCCAGAATAAGGTTCAAGAAGTCGCCCACGAGAAAAAGTGGTCCCAATTTGTTTAAATTTTTTTTAACAAGTTGCAAAAATCGGTATTTTCGGCCGTTAATTTTTTTTTAGGTTTTTTGGACCATTCTGAACAAAGAAGCTCTCTTGTAATTTTTCTCTAAAGTTGATCGTTTTTGATAAGCAATTTAAAATTGAAAAAAAACGAAAAATGGCGATTTTCAAGGCCCAAAAGCACCAGTAAAAAATATTATTTTTGAGGTTACCAAGTGCCTAAATTAAAGTTCAAACCTTCTTGTATTCATTGCGGATGAGTATTTTGGGTTGATTTTATTTTAAACTATTGTTTTTTTAATTGTTAATAAGAAAAATAATAGTATAGGAAACAGAGGTTGAACCTCGCAAAATGGACACAAGTCCAGTTTTATTTCTTTTTCTGGTATATCAAGGGGTGCTTATTATGAGACTAACATTTTCTTAAAAAATTTCGCCCCGCAACCCCCTTTTCATCCCTTTAAATGGGGTAATTTGTGGTTTTTTGCGAAACGTAGCACTTCCTGTACGTTTTACAAAAAATTTACTTAATAGTAAAATGAAGAGGACTATATTTCCTACTATTTATTTCCCGACAGCATATGTCTATCACCCACCGTTTAGTGGGGATGACGCCCCAAAGTCGACAAATGTTAAAAAAGATGTTTTAAAAAAAATTAATTTTTCCTAACTGTAATGAAAACTAAGAAGAAACCCAGCTGCGGCAATTAATCACAAATAAGTGGATGATTTTTTGGTATAGGTTTCATTTAAGGGCAATTGCAAATTTTTTAATTACAGGGTGCTACATTTTAAAAAACCCCTTTTTATACCATCTGAACCGCCTATGCTAGAATAAAAAACTTTCAGCGATTATCCATGTACTGGTGTTATTTACAAATTTGTATAATACACCGCCACATTTTTCCGGAACCACCCAAAAAAAAAGGAGAATTAATAAAGAAGATAATCAGAAATTGATTTTGGGCCACCACTGTTGCTTTAGGGTGCAAAAAAAATAAAATATGCATAGGTCATAATGTGTAGCAGACAGTGTGTTCTTTTATTTTCCATAAGTACGTTATCAATAAAATGAATAGGTGACGAAAAAAAAAAAACAAAAACTGGAGCCCGCCAAAAGATTTCTGAGGTTTACGGCGCCAGTGTGCCGTAACGGTTGCTTATACAAAAAAATGAATACGGCCTTATTTGTAGAGAAAATAGTGGTATTTAATTCTGTATAAGTTTTGTTTTGCAGGTAATGAGAAAATCGTAAAAAATTGCTCTCCAAAGCATAGGGGTAGTTTCTGCAGTATATTTTCAAGGATAGGGATACTTTCCGCAGGGATGTTGCAATAATCATATATATTTATGAAAAAACCCTATTGATGGAGCACATGTACATATGGGCCAAAAAGCAAAAAAAATTTTTTTAACCCCCCCATTATTTATTTCTTTTTGGCTACAGTAGTTGCATCAAGAAATCGCCTTTAGTGTCCATACATGGGTAATAAGAACGTGCACAAAATAATATATGAAGCATTTTAATAAAGGGCATGGTGTGTGAAGGATTCCAAGAAAATCACTTTCTTTATTAATTCCCCTTTTTTGGGTGGTTCCGGAAAAAAATGGGGGTGAATTACAGAAATTTGTAAATACCTCCAGTACATGGATAATCGCTGAAAGATTTTTTACTCTAGCATAGGCGGTTCAGATGGTATAAAAAGGGGTTTTTTAAAATGTAACTCCCTGTAATTAAAAAATTTGCAATTGCCCTTAAATGAAACCTATACCAAAAAAATCAGCCACTTATTTGTGATTAATTGCCACAGGGTTCATTCTTAATTTTCAGTACAGTTAGGGAAAAATATTTTTTTAAACATCTTTTTTTAATAATTTGTCAACATTGGGGCGCCACCTCCGCTAAACGGTGTGTGATATACATATGCTGTCGGGAAATAAATAGTAGGAAATATAGTCCTCTTCATTTTACTATTAAGTGAAGTTTTTGTAAAACGCATAGGAAGGGCTACGTTTAGCAAAAACGACAAATTACCCCCTTTAAAGGGATGAAAAGGGGGGTTCCGGGGCGAAATATTTTTAAAAAATGTTAGTCTCATAATAAGCACCCCTTGATATACCAGAAAAAAATAATAAAACCGGACTTGTGTCCTTTTTGCCAGGTTCAACCTCTGTTTCCTACAGTATAATGTTACTGATTATGTACCTTTATGTGGTTGCAATTTAGATGAATGCAATAATATGGATTTCAAATAAATTTTGCTACACATTTGTAAACATTCGAACGCTTTATTAATTTTTGTTATTTATACCTTCAAAAATTATAATAAACATCAAAAGATCATATTGATTTATAAAAACTAAAAAACAAGATGGTTTGAACTTTAATTTAGGCAGTTGCTAACCTGAAAAATAATATTTTTTACTGGTGCTTTTGGGCCTTGAAAATCGCCATTTTTCGTTTTTTTCAATTTTAAATTGCGTATAACTCGAAAACGATTAACTTTAGAGAAAAATTACAACTTTTTTGTTCAGAATGGTCCAAAAAACCTAAAAAATTGTCCGGGCCAAAAATATTGACATTTGCAATTTGTTTAAAAAGATTGTGACCACTTTTCGCATGGGCGCCTATTTGATTCTTATTCTGGGGTGTCTCACGAATGTGATTGTGCAAAAAAATCTCATGGGAATATTTTTTCCAACGAAGCCGCCGTTTTCGCCTTGTCTATGTGGCGCCCGGGGTTGTTTACGAATTACGAATACTGCTCTGATGTACGCCCCCCAACGAAGTCATTGACAGTTATTGAAATCCGTTTTTATTTGCAAATGTACAACTGGAGCACAATTAAAAGCGATTATTGGCAAATCCCTCCGCTACAATCATGGTGTGATTTACATCGACTGTGATACGATAATGAAACTCGATGGCTTTGCAAACACCACTTCCGTTTATTCCTTGATACACAGAGGGATTATATAGAGTGTTTGACTGGGAAACGGAAATACTTGGCTGGTGAATAGACGTCACTGAGACGGTTCTATATATACTACATTTATTGCCCCACCGATTTTTATAACCGAGTTACAGGGTGTTTTATCGATTTTGTCCATTTGGAATCACCTTGTATATATTTTGTCACAAATATGTCTTATTTAGAACCCAAACCACCCAACTACTAATCACAAGAAATATAGAGGTCCGGGTTAACAAAAAATATAAAGTCATTTGGACCTTGGAACAACACCCTGTATATTGAAATTTTTAAAATCCGTTTGCATATTTGGAAAGAACACAAAAAAAGGAAGTAAAAGTATGGTTATACGTTCGCTTCAACTTTTTGGACAGAAAATTCAATGACTTATAGTTCAAGTAATGAAGCTTAAAATAGGACAAAACCTCGCAATTTTTACAGAATAAATCGATTTGCTTGAAAATTTGACAATAAGTAGTGGATAGTCCAAGGATCAAAATCTATATCATGCCGAAAAGTGCTTTTGCCATGGGGTGGTTGCCAGCCCATATCGAGGGTGGAAATTTTTTATTATATTTTAATCGCAAAAGTTGGTAAAAACGTTCATTCTAAGTAAAAAACGTTCTATACATTTTTTTGGTCAAATTGATAGTTTTCGATTTATTCGCTATCGAAAGTGTTAGTTCTATATCGAAAAAATAAATGTGTTTAATAAGTTTTCTGCTAATAACTCCAAAAGTTTTCATTTTATCAAAACAACTAAATATGTACCTTATGAGAAAATAAACAAAACCGTTTTTTTAAATTTTCTTTAAGACCAATAGTAAGCGAGCTATACTTTATTATATGTCGGCTCTTCTTCATCAAATGCTAAATATTGTAGTTTCAAAGTCAAAAGACGGGAAAACTATGCATTTTTCGAGGACAACTTGTTTAACCTAATTTAAAGTACTCAAAAATATCTATCTCCAAAAATAAAAAAAGTCTCTAGCTCAAAAATTAAGTGACTTATAATGAAAAGAATGCCAGTCCCTATTTTTTTCAGCGAAAAAGTGATCGCAAGCAGCCCCCTAAGCACCACCCTAATTAAAATTATTCATTGACCTTATTTGGTATTTTTTATTTATGTATTATTAATAGGTTCTATAAGTTTGACCGGCTTAGAATAATTAGTTTAAAAAAAATGGAGTTAAAAGCCAACAAAGAATTTTTGTAGTTTGGAAAAAAATTACATTTTCTTCAGAATAGCAAGAGTAGCATCAGAGATACGAAAAAATGTTTATAAAATTTTAGCTCATTTATTTAAAAATTTTTCTTTTTTACCATGTAACTTGAAAATGATAAGAGATAGCGTAATGAAAAATAAAAAGGAAATTTTTATCTGAAAAAGCCCTACATTTTTGTGTGGTACCTTTTTTTCATATCTCTTATCATTTTCGAGTTATGTGGAGGAAAAGGAAGATTTTTAAGAAAATTTAAAAATGCGCTCTATAATTTGATCTTATTTTTTTCAAAAACAATTCAGTTTAATCCAGCTCAACCTTTTGAACATAGAAGTAACACTATAGAAAAAAGTATTGTAGAAGGAAAACGATGTATTTAAATTCTGATGGATGGATAAATAATATACTTCTCATTTCTTCTTAAAATACATTAGTCATTAATTTTTTGCAGAGTGTCTCGCTTAGTTTGCATGTAATCGAGAACTAGTATTGCTCATTTTAAAGGTCTTTTCAAGCACTACAAAAGTTATTAGTATCATTATACACCTAAAATCGACAGTTTTTCTGTTATTTCAAGTTGAATACACTGATTTGAGCATACAGCAAAGAACAAACTATTCTTACCTTGCATATCCTTCTTTGTGTTTTAAGTAGAAGATGTATGAAGGAATGAATCTCTTTGTTTTTTTTATAACTTACAGAAATATTTTATATAGTTTTTTTGTTGTTAGATGCATAGTTTTTAAGGTAGATGCAGACAATTTTCAACCACGAATAACTCAAAAAGTATTTTTCAAAAAATAATCATAAATTAGCTTTTAAAGCTAAAAAATTTTGCTTAAAATTAGGTTCTTTTCCGTGGCTATTTTAACCAAAATATTTTTCACCCCCGAGAAGAGGTGGGAACCACCCCCAAGATAAAAACGCACATCGGCATAGGGTAGACTTTGTTTCTTGAGCTATTCCCTACTTACTGTGAAAATATCAAGTAAATAGATGTAGTAAGATGGAATTCGGAGACAAATACCCTCATTGACTGCCCTATATGTTCGGTGAAAAGACAGTTAAACGCTTAGAGACAGATTGCTATGTACTTATGAAATATAGAACTTTTGTAGAAAAGAATACTTTTCTAGTTTTATGTGAGCTGTCTACCCAATATTTTAGTGAATTAATCCATATGCATATACATAATATTACAATTTAATATAATATACAATTAAACTGAAATTAGGTTTAATTAAATTTTGTTTTAATCAAAACGTCCACTACACAGTATTGACTATAATATCGTTGAACCCTACATATTGTACCTTTATTACGTATCGACTGTTTTTGACAGATATTAGGGGGACTAAACTGACAGACTGCGCATCGATGATTAAGGTAATAATTTACTAATTTCCCTATTACATAACGTTAATTACGGTTAGGAGACCGTGATGATACATCAATGTGATTAGTTTCACATTAAAGATCTACAGAGTGGCAAGAAAAAGCGTTAGGCATAGACTGTGGATTACATACAATGAGGCACACTTTTTTGCAGTGTTTACAGAGAAGAATAGCACGAACTAAGGACATTGAAGAGAAAAGAAAACATCATGAAAATTTTCACAAAATGTAAAGAAACTTATTATTTATTTAAACGCTTTTATTTAGTTCAATCGTTTGCGTTAAATTTTTAGACGTTAATTTGACTGCCTTTTCTTCAATGCAAATGAATGAAATTTTGCAGACATATGCATTTGCGGGAACAATACACGAATAGTCGATCAAAATTTTTTTTTGTGTTTATGAACTGTTTAAATAAAAAAAACGATTTAAATAGAAAAAGCTTAAATTCTCTTGTTTTTTACAATGCAGAAACTTGAAACTTTTACAGATTGTAGCTAATTATCTGAGCTATACATAATTTCTACTTTTTACGTTAATTGTTTATGTTATGCTTCATAAATAAACAATAAAGTTTCAAATTTATCCAGTTTCTGTCCGATTTCTATCCAGTTTTCCGCGAAAAAAAGTTATGGCACCGCAGAGAGACAAATGCTGCTCTTACTATTGTCGTGAGCATCGACTGTCCATAAAACGCAAGGTTCGACTGTTGACTTCGCTGTCGTGAACTTGGGCCCGAAAGTGTTTGCGTAAGGACAGGCTTAAAAGCCTGCATTGAGCCTGCAAAGCTTACGTTGCATTGAGCCGAGTGAGATCATTGAATGTATCCATACAAGGGTGAACCCCGCTCGGTGTAGCTACATATATACCGCAAACCGGTTGAATCGAAGAGGGTAAGCGCCGAGCGGCGGTCACCGACGTATCCAGATCCACTATGTGGTAGTGATGTAACGAATATTCGTATTCGCATTCGCATTCGCGAATATTCGCATATTTTTGCATATTCGCATTCGCATCCGCATTAGCGAAGTTTGTGCTAATGTTTAGCGAATGTGAATATCAGAAAAAAAATCATTTGAAGATAATATTAGGTTAATAAAATCAAAATCTATTAACTTCTCAACTTTTTTTTTATTAGGAAAAGGTAACTTAACCTCGAATAATCACATTATCAGCTTTCACTTTATTTTATTATTTGGTATTATGTGATAAAGATTAAGATTCAGATTCATTTACACTAAATATCAATTAACTTTTCATTATAAATTTAGGAAACATTACAAAAATAGAAACAAATTATTAAAAAACTGGACATTCGCATTCGCATCCGCATTCAAGAATGTCGGTAGCAGATATTGGCATTCGCATTCGTAATCGCGAATGTTCAAAACATGACATTCGTTACATCACTACTATGTGGAGCTACTACACCGAGCGAGGTTTACCCTTGTATGGATACATACCCGAAATTAACAGGGTCTACACCGTGCAATAGTAAAGTATTAGAAGAGATGAAACGACTGCGAAAACTGTAATAGGTGTGTAAATAATGATTTTGATTCTAGAAATGTATGAAGAAATTACAGAAAATGTACAATGTATGTACCAAAAGTTGAAATAAATGCAAAAACTGTATCTGTCATATACTTACATCTAAACATGACGATATATTTTAATGTTTGAAAAGTGTAAGACTAAAAAGTAAAAAATAAAAAAAAAAGAAAAAAAAATTTTTAAGAAACGCTTTTCTTTAGTTATGAATGACTAAAATTTAAAATATTATAAAAAATTAACTAAAAAGCAAAAAATAAAAAAATCAAACTCGAAGGATTATTCGAAAAAATCTTTCGTTAAAAAATGAAAAAATCTAATACATTCGTTAAAGAAAAGCGTGTGGGGCGCGTCTTCATCGCATAAACGGTTTGAGGATAGAGCCCCACGCTTTTCTTTAGTGTTAGATTAGATTGAGATTTGAACGATTTTTTCGAATAATCCTTCGAGTTTGATTTTTTTATTTTTTGCTTTTTAGTTAATTTTTTTATAATATTTTAAATTTTAGTCATTCATAACTAAAAAAAAGCGTTTCTTAAAAATTTTTTTTCATATTTTTTTATTTTATTTATAACAATAAACCGATTATTTTATTAATACGTGCAGCATACCGTTAAGACCTAGTAGGCCTGGATCCCGCGTACCAAAAATTGGTTTATTAATAATAAGCTGAAAATAAGTTAATTGCTTAACGGTGTCTAGTCGGACAAACTTTGATGTACGAGAACACTGAAACATGGGAAGTTTTAATTGTGGAACAGGTTACAGGTTTCGAACGTCAGACCACCAAAAACGTCCCATGTATTTTGTTGGGCAGAACTTCCAATTGCTTTGTTACCCTTTCATTAAATTATCATGCAAAAATCAGACTGCTATTTACCACCAACATAATTCCTGTCTTTTGACATGTTCTACGTGTCGGACTTTATGCTCAACTTATTTGTCGGACAAACATCATCATTCTCTTTGCCTTATCCCTATGCGGGGTCGGCTTCCCTAATTGCATTTCTGCATACAATTCTATCTTGGGTCATATCGATGTTAATCCCCTTTACCAACATGTCCTGCCTTATCGTCTCCCCCCAGGTCTGCTTTGGTCTTCCTCTCCTACTCCTTCCAGGAATCTCCACTTCAGCTATTCTTCGTATTAGGTGATTAACGTCTCGACGTTGAACATGACCAAACCATCTTAACTTATGCTCTCTCATTTTGGCATCAATTGGTGCCACACCTAGACTTCCCCTAATATACTCATTTCTAATTTTATCCTTCTTTGTCACTCCACTCATCCATCTAAGCATTCTCATTTCCGCCACATGCATTCGTTGTTCCTCTTTCTTTTTCACTGCCCGACATTCAGTTCCGTACATCATAGCCGGTCTTATGGCTGTTTGATAGAAATTTCCCTTCAGCTTCATTGGAATTTTTCTGTCACACAACACACCACTCGCTTCTTTCCACTTCATCCATCCAATCCAGCCCTAATTCTACTGCATGCATCTCCATCTATTTCTCCATTACTCTGTAATGCCGATCCTAGGTACTTAAAACTATTGCTTTTCACAATAATTTCACCTTCCAAAGATACCATTTTACTTGTAGTAACTCCATCTTTAAATGAACATTCCAAATACTCTGTTTTTGTCATACTAAGTTTTAAACCTTTTTCCTCCAGAGCTTGTCTCCACTGTTCCAGTTTTTGTTCTAAGTCTCTTTCACTATTTCCTATTAACACTACATCATCAGCATACATTATACAGTGGAACCTCCATTATCCGTCTCTCCATTAACCGTCACCTCTGTTAACCGTCAGGGTACATACAGAAGTTTTATTGACTACATAAGCAAAAATTTTAATGTAAAAAAATAAAAAAAAAGTTAATTTGATTTGTGATGAGGACACAAACGGCTATCCATTGCTGACAGATAAAGAAATCGTTAAAATGGCAACAAAGGCGGACCAAACAGATTTAAAGCTGACACAGACTTGAAATTTGACTGTAGCTGTGTTGATGAACCTATTGTAACTGACAAAGATTTGCATAAATAATCTAGAGAAGCTGCATAGTAGCATATGCAATAATTCATCGAGTGGTATTCTCAACAAGAAGAAGCCAACAAAGTAGATCGCATGATCTTATGGCGATTAAGAAATTTAGCCGTCGCAAAATGTGAAGCAACAGTAAAACAAACACAGATTTCAGAATATTTTAAATTTATTCGATTGTACGAACACAAATCCCTCTTATATTGTCAAGCAAACCATACAAATGAAATTTGAGAGTTGTACTATGAATTTTTAATATTTTTTTAATGTTCTGTTAACCGTCTCTTCGATTATCCGTCATACCCTTGGTCCGGTGCCCTGACGGATAATCGAGGTTCTACTGTATATCATGGAATGCTACCCTGTAGTTTCGCTGTTATCTAGTCCAAAACTAATGAGAAATTTATCAGTCTCTCCCACACCTGTCCTAACACTAATCGTTACTCCCTCATACACATCTCTCACAATCTTTACATATTCGCCAGGGACTCCTTTCTTATTAAGTGCCCACCACAGAATCTCTCGAGGAACTCTATCATATGCTTTCTCAAGATCAATGAATACCATGTGAGCGTTGGTCTCTTTATTCCTGTATTTTTTTATCAGTTGCCTTACAATGAAAATTGCATCTGTTGTTGATCTGCCCTGCATAAAGCCAAATTGATTATCGGATATTTCGGTTTCTTCACGTATCCGTCTATCAATTACTCTCTCCCATATTTTCATGGTGTGGTTAAGTAGTTTTATAGCCCTGTAGTTTGTACATTGTTGTATGTATCCCTTGTTTTTGTAGACAGGTACTAATACACTGCTTCTTCATTCGTCTGGCATTTGTGCAACTTCCATAATTCTATTAAATAGACCTGATATCCAACTTATTCCTGTCTCTCCCAATGCTCTCCATACCTCCCCAGGAATGTCATCTGGTCCAACTGCTTTTCCTTTCTTTATTTTTGAAGCCCTTGAGCCACTTCCTCGTTTGTTATTCTGGTAACCATTGCTGTTACTGTCTCCGTAAACTCCACCGGCTGTCTGTCAAATTCTTCATTTAATAAACTGTCAAAATACCTTTTCCATCTCTTTTTGACATCCTTTCCCTGAATTAGGTCCGGTTTCACCAACAACAAATAAATCAATGAATATTCGTCAAATAAAATTTATTAGACGTTTATAGTTATATTTTGTTTCAATATAATTTTGATAACTTAAAGTTAAACGGGCGAATTTACTTTCTTATAAATATTTACAGCGAGATTAACTTGCCAATTTATTCGAAGAGTAAGTTTTTTGTTGATAAATAAATAAAATAATTCTTATCTGACGTTAGTAAAATGGAGAAATGTCAGTTTATTGGTCGAATAACTTTAATCATAGAATAAACTACTATTTGTTGTTGGTAATTAGTATTTTATTATTTTCATCTCGGATACATCTAATCTAATTAAAATCTCTTGCTTTCTTTGCTCTCTTTGTCGGACAAACAGTTTTTCATATATCATATTAGGGGAGTGCAATTAGAATGAAAAGATACAATGTTTCGGAAAAAATCAAACAAGGTTATATTTTTCTTAAACCTTTTTTGTTAGTTTATAAATATGTTAAAGTAAAAAGTTCTACTCACCAATTTCGCCGCTAATTGTTTATTAATTGTTTAAACAATAACAATTGTTTTGTATAAAAAATAATGTTAAGAATATGGGTGAATTCAATATTTTATTTTGATAAAAAATGTTTTTATTTTAGTTTTGATTATGCTGAACCCGAATCTGACAATACAATTTGCAAATTCAAAATGGCGGATTAAAAATGGCGGATTTTTTCCTAAAAATCCTTAAAAAGTAGTTGTAAAATCCGAATTTTTTTTATAAAACGTGTTTGTTTACATATATGTGGATATTTTTGAGAGATTTCTGAACCTGAATCAAATTTTGATAATTTAAATTATAAAATGGCAGGTAAAAAATGGCGGATAACTGAAAAAATAGTTATAAAATCATAATTTCTTTACAAAATGTATTTATTTCTACATATATTTATTTTTGAGAGCTTTGATAAATCTAACTTAAATGTTAACATTATAAACTATAAAATGGCGGATCAAAAATGCGGATTTTCTAAAAAGAACATAAAAAAGAACATTTTTCTAAAACATTTATTGTCTTTATTTTTAACAGGTTGTTGAATCTGAATTAAAGATTAAAAATTTAAATTTCAAAATGGCGTATCCAAAATAGCGGATATTTAAATGAAAAACAAGTAGATTAAAATCAAACAAATATGGAATTTCATTCTTAAAAAAAAGATAATCAAATAATTTTCACAATAATATTAAAAATTAAAATGTATTAGAAAGAATATTAAAAAAAAACAAATTTTCGATTAGAACGATATAATTACATATTGGAACATAGTTTTTAATTCCAAACAACTTTTCTTTATAAAAATTTTCGATATTGTGAAATATAAAGGTACTTTACTCTTGAGTGAAATTCATATTTTTTGACATACCTCGTACAAAATTAACAAAATTTGATATTTGATGGTTGCATCTTATGTTATATACGAAGCAGAGTATTTTATAAAGAATAACTTTTTTTCGTAAAACTGATATTAAAAAAGTTATCAATAGGTTCCAAGTTACGCAGACATACTGTATAAGAGCTAAAGAAAAATTTTTTTGTTGAACATTTATTATTTTTAAAGCTTATTATTAAATGTATTTAGGTAAGTTTTACAGAAAAAAGTTTTGATCACTCTGTATATACATTTTTTCAGCTGGTACTTTTCGGTTTTTGTATTACATTTTTGTTATCTTTCTTAGTTTTCTCAAAAAGAAATTGTTTATTTCATTTATAAACTAAAATAATTTAGTGATTTTTAAAGATTGCATCCCAAGCTTTAAAAAAATAGCAAAAAAATTTTATTAAATTTATTCAAACTTGAGTAATACCGTCTTAAAATGGTGGGAATTCTGTAAAACTACGAAGTTTTCAAAAATTGCATTTTTTGAGACATCGTATTATTTGAATTATATTTTTGAGATTTTTTTGAATAAAACATCGTTTAGTAAGATTATTGAGAGGTAAGTTGTGCAAATTTGAGAGTTTTATAAGTAAAATTGTATTAGTTACACATTTTTAAATCATTTTTAAACAAAATTCATGTAAGGCTCATTTTCCGCCCACACCGTACTTATGTCCATAGATTCTATTTCTTTATATTACAACCATAAGATAGCTTATTTCATCTTCTTTCATGTCCAATTTGTAAAATTTCTTTTGATCCATTAGTTAAAGAATTACGTTAAAAAAACTCAACCGTGCAATTCTTCCAACGCTAATTTACACTGCGCCAATGTGTGTGAGAAGGGTGATTTTAGCGTTATAAATAAAAAATTACAGAAGCTAGAGATTTAATTTTAGAAAAATCTTTATATAAGGTTTTTTTTGAAAAATTTTCTGAATTTTTCAATGGTCAAGTCAGTTTTTTTCTAAGAATTATATTTTTGTAGTTATTTAAAAAAACATCTAATTTCGCTGTTCATTTCTTTAATAAAAAATGAAGCACCTACTTCTCGAGTAGAACTTTTTGATATGTTGTTTATTAAACATTTCTTAATGAAATTACAAAAAGTTTTATCTTGTTTGATTTTTTCCGAAGTGAAAATCTAAATGCACTCCCCTATATATAATATATGGTATACCGGTTTCACCAACGGTAAATAATAGTTTATTCTATGAATAAAGTTATTCGACCAATAAACTGACATTTCTCTATTTTACTAACGTCACATAAGACTTATTTTAGTTATTTATCAAATAAATACTTACTCTTCGAATAAATTGGCAAGTTAATCTCGCTGTAAATATTTTTAAGAAAGTAAATTCTTCAGTTTTACTTTAAATTATCAAAATTATATTGAAACGTCTAATAAATTTTAATCGACGAATAACTATTCATTGATTTATTTGTTGTTGGTGAAACCGGACCTTAAAGTTTGCTATTGAATAAACTTAAAAACAACCTGCTAGTTTTCACAATCATGAACTTGTCAGGAGAGTTAGGAATTCCAAAAAAACTCATATGTATGATAAAAGTGACAATGACGAAGACGATATCAGCAGTAAAAATTCAAAACGACTCGTCAACCCCATTTGAAATACATATTGGGTTAGCAGGGAGACGCGCTGGCTTGTCAACTTTTTAATGTACCATTAGAAAAGGTCGTACGAGACGCTAATATATGTAGATAGCAGGGGAACAATATTCAATAGATCTGTCCAAATTCTAGCATATGCAGACGACGTGGACATTATAACAAGAACCAGAGCGAGAACTGCGGAAATCCTAACCGAGCTAGTAGCAGCAGCAGAACGAATGGGGTTACATATAAATCGAAATAAAACCAAATTCATGGCGACTAACACAAACACAAGAGCTGGAAATGTTGACGCAGATCTAATCATCAATGACCAAAACTTCGAAGCGGTCAAAGAGTTCATATATCTAGGGACATCGGTTAACCCCAATAATAACACATCAGGGGAAATAAAGAGACGAATAATAATTGCAAACAGGTGTTATCATAGTCTATCAAAGTACTTAGCTAACAAACGTCTGTCTCAAAAAACTCGTATAAGGCTGTATAGAACATTGATAGTCCCCGTTCTCACATATGGATCAGAGGCATGGACGCTAACTAAAACAGATGAATCCGCTCTATCGATTTTTGAAAGAAAGGTGCTACGTAAGATATTCGGAGCGGTCTGTGAGAACGGAATATGGAGGCGTAGATATAACTTTGAACTGCAGAATATCTACAAGCATACGTTTGGTGGAAAAGATATTATCACTATAATTAAGCGAAACCGCCTGCAGTGGGCAGGACATGTAGCCCGGGCCCCTGAATCGAACATGATAAAAAAGATTCTAACAGCGCAACCCGTGGGAATGAGAAGACGGGGTAGACCAAAGCTGAGGTGGATGGACGGGGTAACACAAGATGCCGAGAAGATCGGAGTCGGCGACTGGAAAATGCAAGCAAGGGACAGAACAGAATGGCGTAGAAAGCTTGAGAAGGTCGAGGCCCTCTAAGGGCTGTAGCACCAAGATGATGATGATGATGATGATGAAACTTGTCAGGATGACAAATTCCACAATTAAAATCACGTTCCACAATAATTAAAACTTCCACTGTTCTAGTTTTCCCATATATCACAGTTTGTCCGACTAGACACCGTTAAGCTATTAACAAATTTTCAGCTTGCTATTAATACACTTTTTTTGGTACGCGGGATCCAGGCCTATATTGCATTTTTTAAAACACAATTATAAGATTAACTACTTACAATTATTTTAATGAACCCCATGAACAATATTTATCTATTCAATTCTGTTTTGTGCTTTTTTTCCAGTCCCACACATTCACGTGTTTAAGGTCTTCCTCCACTATACTAATCCACCTCGTTCAGGGTCTACCTCTTCTTTTGGGACCGATTCTTTCTACATGTCCCAATCATCTGATCCTTTACAATTTGACGAACCTGATGATGGTAGGTTCTTTGTGCAAAGCCGCTAATTCGTGGTTGCTTCTTCTCTTCCACCCGTCTTCCGTCTTCCTTTCTCCGAATACGCGTCTCAATATTTCCCTCTTCCATCTTTCCAGAGTCTCCTCTTCCTCCTTATTGAATGTCCATGCCTCGCAAGCATATGTTACTATGAGATTAATCTGGATTTAATAATTGAATTCATTAGAGGTCTTAAACTGTCTAATTTTTGATTCCCCTTTGCTGTTCTGGGATCAAGCTCCCATTTCTCCTTTCTATTTTCTTCGAATACTACACCCAGGTACAGTGGAACCTCGTTAACTCGGATTAATCGGGACCGCGGCCGATCTGGGTTATCGAAAATCCGGGATAGCCGGAGAAAATGGTAAAAATTAATACAATACGTTATACTTGACAAAGATATAAATAAAATACAGATAGTTGGCGTATTACATGCCGTTTTTCCATCTATCCAGCCAACCTTGACTTGCAGTGAAATTTGGTTCACCATCAGGCAACATTTTATTCAGCTTCAGTGCTGATTTTTGAATAATTGGTCCAGACAATGGTAAACCATGTACGCGTTCCGCATAAAACCACACATACAAAGCGTCGTCGAGAGTCTCATTTCTAGCTTTATTAGTTTTGCACCGATTGTCCAAACTGTCTTTTGTTATCATTTTGAAACAAAATTCTTGGATTTTAGTTCTATTTTTCTTCCAATCCGATACTGTAGATGTACCGACACCATATGATGCTGCAATAGTTTTTAAAGATTCGCCTTTATCAATTCTACCTGATGCTTCTAGTCTTTTTTCGTTGTCACTACAACATTTTTACGTTTTGTTGCCAGTACGTAGACAAAAAAACAAGCGAACACAAAATCTGAATATATTTACGAACGATTACAGAATGGAAGCGAACAATACGACTGTACTACACACAATACGGTCTCAATCAATCGCAACGATGTTATGTTATTTAATAACAGTGAAGACTAAGACCATTGTTTAAAAAATAATTTTTTAATAGTCTTTTAGTCTTTTTTAAACAATGCTAAGACACTTTGAAATAAATAAAGGAATACTACAAGTGTCTGTTGTTTCCTATAACACTACAATGAACGTCGTGTGCCATTAGTCATTTTTACTATCGTATATGTAGTTCAACTTACACAAATACCCATTATCTCGCAAATATTATATTACATACATTTTATTGTTGTCTGATAAAAATCGGTCCGGGTTAGCCGGACTTCCGGGTTAGCCGAACTTCCGGGTTATCGGGGGCTGACTTATCGGGGTTCCACTGTATTCATAATATCAAAATTGGGTAACCATTTCTCCTTAAGAAATGATTCCAGAAGGACTAATTTTTTAAGGAGGGGGCAATGTAACGCGAACACTACTTTCCCCAATAGAACAATCCAGTAAATACGAGGGTCTTGTAGTCTCGTCGTACCAGGTAAAGATTCAGTCGTCACTCCGTCTGTAGAATCATCGAGATAGACATGAGACACAGCTGTCCTTCCATGGTGTTCTATATTTCAGAAGGGTAGAGTATATTATAAGAGAGGATTAGATTGAACCAGATTTATTCATAATTTCGTCGTTAAGTGCGCGGTTATTGATAAATATAAAATAAATAGTACAAAATAATTTGACAAGAATATATATACATTGAGATAATTGTGGCAACTGCGCTCTCTCGATGACAATATGGTTGTTAGCATTAAGGGGCATTAACCTCTTCTTCTTCATCTTCTTCCTGCTTCCTTAATAGGGCTTTTCATCGATTGTGATTTGTTTCGAGCTGCTGTCATGTGTCGTCTAATATTAATATATCTACGTCATACGTTATTATCATATACCAATGATACAAACCAAACACGTATGACTTAAATATATTAATATTAGACGACACATGACAGAAGCTCGAAACAAATGACTGTGAATGAAAAGCTCTATAGGCTCGCTTCTGTTTCATCTTCGGATGCCTCCTCATCAGATATCCAGGTTGTCACTCCATCTCTTCCTTGGCCTTCCTATACTCCTTCGGTCGTTTGGTGATCAATCTCGTGCTATCTTTACCAGTCTTCCTTCTCCCATTCTGCTTATATGGCTATACCATTATTTTTTCTTTTCAGTGTCCATTCATTTATACAGTGCGTAAATCGGTCAGCTGGACATAGGGAACATACATTGTATATATTTAGATACATAAATACATACATTGTATTATATTGAGATAATTGTGGCAACTGAGCTCTCTCGATGACAATTTGGTTGTTAGAATTAAGGGGAATTAACCTCAAAATTGACAACTCATTTCGACTGACACAAATAAACGTCAAAACATGACATTGTAGTAGAACTATTTTTGACCTAATGGGGAAACTGTGTCTGTTTAATTTGGAAATGATTTTTTAAATAAAAGATATTTTAAAAATGAAAGTAAAATTATTAATTCATCAGTCATAATCTTTGTTTTTGATTTATTTATGGACTGCCTTGCACTCAAAATCACTCATTCTATTCGTTCTAACAGCTCTATTGCACCAGAAATTCGTACTCGAACAGAAGTTTCAACTAACACAGGTTAGCGCAGTTGCCACAATGATCTCAATGTATATTCCCTATGTCCAGCAGAACGATTTACGTACTGTATATTCTCAAGTATATTCTTACAGCATTAACCTCAAAATTGACAATTATTCATTTCGGCTAACACAAATAAACGTCAAAACATGAGAATGTAGTAGCTAAATACTTTTGGCCTAAGGGAATGGGAAACCTGTGATTCTTTAACATTGAAATTAGTTTTTAAATAAAAAATAATTTTAAAAAGTAAAATAAAATTATTCATACTCTTTGTTTTTAATTTATTTATGGACAGCCTTGCTTCCAAACGCATTCATACTATTCGTTCTAAAGGGGAATTTAGACGGGCTAGTTTTTAAAGCAATATGTTGCCGGCAATATATATTCGGTATGGAGCTGGCAACATTGCAGCATCTAATGAAAATATCGCCGTAGGGCCGAGCCATGTGGCCGAAATATTGCTGCTATTTGAACATTATTGCAGTTAGTGGCTGATGCGTTGCCGATAAGTTCCGACTGCTGTGGAAAATCTTACATGTTGCTCGGCTATTCTGTAGAAATTTAATTTGGTTTTGTCAAAACATACAAAGAAAAAATGAATACGTGGTCAAATGAAAACACAATAAGTTTTATTAATGCAGTACATTTACGTCCAGAGTTGTGGGATGTAGAAAATATCATACAAAGACAGAAATGCAAAGAAAGATAGTTGGACGGCCATTGCACAATAATTCAATATAAGACCGGACGAAGCTTATAAAAAATTCAGAAGTTTAAGGACATATGCGAAAAATGAACACAAAAAGGTAATTCAAAAGAAAAGTGGAAGTCAATGTGGCAAAATTGTATATTGGTTTGCATATGAAACAATTCAATTTATTTTATCTCGGGATATGCCAGAAACGGGTATTGATAGTGGAAACATTCGTTTCGTCAATACTTCAAGGGTATTTTTCGTCTAAAACGGATATATTATAATGTAACAAGCATGGCTGGAAATATTGCAGTAAATATTTTTTATTATTGTTGACAGGCCATACGTAAATATTTCTGTTTTTACAAATATCTCTGAGCAATATGCAATTTTAGTGGCCCGTCTAAATGACCCTTAACAGCTCTATTGCACCAAAAACTCGTACTCGAACAGAAACTTCAACTAAAACAGGTTGCGCAGTTGCCACAATTATCTCAATGTATATTCCCTATGTCCAGCTGAACGATTTACGTACTGTATGTTTTAGTATATTATGTAAGTTTTAGTGTGTAAATAATAAATTAAAAATAAAGACGATACATTAGTGTTTTCACATCTGTGTCGAACTTGATATTAAATAAAAGATAATTTTCCGTTATTTTTTACTTCAAGCGTATATTTTATTTAGAAAACACAAAACATCTTTTTTGTGTTTCTATAGTTCTGTAATAAATATAAATATTTTATCTAAATTGTTTTGTGGATACGGTGTATGGCTATTTTTAAAATAAGCGATCAATATATAGTTTTCTTTCATTTTGTTTAATCTACTAAAAATATTGTTTTAAAAACTCGTAAAGAAGATTTTCAGCTTCAGCCGATTACGTCCAGGAAACACCGATATCATCACTTTTCAAAAGTGTTTATGAACACAGCTATATCGAACCCTTAGTCTTTTTGTCAGCAGTGTAGAGGAAACTGATTAAATAGAAGGAAGGGACTTTTCACTTATATCTCGTGTAATAAATCATTAAAAGCCAGTTCCGGCAAAGGTAGTAAAGTTAGATAACCGGAAAAGGGTCAAACTAATCCTAGTGGAAAAACAATTCAGGTTGCTGACAAGAAAACTTTTTAAACTATTTACCACAAAGGGTGGAAACTTAACGAAGTCGTTTGGCAAAAATAAGAACTTTGTTATATTTTTAATTAGTATTTGAGGTATTTTGTAGAAACTATTGTTTTTAGATTAAAAATTAATTGAACAAAAATACTTGTGAAACTCTACCCCAGTCAAGGAAGAAAAAAAAAAGATAAAAAAATCTTATACAGATATTCTAGACAGATGTTCTAAAATATATGATGGGTTGCTGATGAAAAATCTGTAAAGACGTTCAGCTCATATTGCTTTTTTTTTTTAATTTAAAAAGTGAAAAAAATATTTTTTGCTTATAAAACGTTTCTTATACAGGGTGATTGATTAGTAGGGTAAAGCTCAATAGCTCCGCTATAGTAATATATAGCAATAAAAGTTAAAAACAAAAATTTTAGCCGCCTTTGAGCTTCACATTACAAAATTAGTTAGAATGTTACAGGGTGTTCGATAACACAGTGGCAGACCTAACTTATGTTTTTTTTTTTTAAATGGAACACCCTATATTTTATTTTATATTCGAAATCCTGTTAACTTCTCCATCACAAAAATATAAAGGTTTGTAATGTTATACAGGGTATTTACAAAGTTATAACCTTGTATGAAAATCGTAACAAGTTCAACTCCCTGTATAAATAAAAATAAGCACAACAGCAATAGTTTATTAATGCCATATTTTTTTGCTTATTGTCAAAATTTTTAAGAATTATGATATTGCTAATTTTCTTTATATCAAATACAGGGTGAGTCAAAACGCAAGTACATTATTTTCTCAGTAATGTTAAATGGAACACCCTGTATTTTATATCATTATTGAAAAGTAACATTAACGTACTTTAATTTTTATATAACATTCCCTATGCCCAAATTTATTAGTTTTCGAGATATTTTCATTTTTCAGAGCAAATTATTTTAGGTGTTTAAATTTATCTAAATTTTAAGTAAGCCATGACTGAATTGACAATTGAAGATTACCGATTATCAATCCGGTAAGCAATGTAACACTGTAGCAAATAAAGAAATAAAAATAATTTATTAGTAATACATTTTACAAACAAAAACATCACCATTACATGCAACATTTTTGAAACAATTAAAACTATCTTTTTATGTAAATGCAACAAATAAACAAAGAAAATTAGTAATAAATTTTACAAAAAAACACACAAACACAAAATACAATATTTTGTGAAGACAATTAAACACTACTTTTGTATATAAATGTAACAATATAACAAATAAAGAACGAAACATAATTTATCAGTAATACATTTTGCAAAAAAACATGTTTGAAAAAATTAGAAGCTACTTTTAATAAAATATTTTTAATATTTAATTACATAAGGTGTTCAAAATTATCTCCTAACACATTTATGTACGCCTAAAAACGATCATTGAATGAGCTACTTACTCTACGGAGCATTTGTAAATATGTACTAATAATATCGTATGGCATTTTTGCCGGGGAGATCCTTTCGGATAGTTCCGGCGCCATTTACATCTTTAACCCTGTTTTAAGTAACTAGTGCCGATGTACACTAGCCCAGGGGGACCGACGGCTTTACGTGCTCTCCGAGGCACGGTGAGACGGCTCGTGTCATTATTGGAAATGAAAATGGTTTGTCTTTGGCAGGGCTCGAATCCACGTCTACTGGCGTATGAGGCCAGCGTTTATGCCGTTACTCCACGGCCGCTCACATTTGTAAATTAACACATCGAAATTCACTTTGTATTCTATTTTTCATCTCATCCCTTGTTGTTGGAGGTATTTTATAAACTTCATTATTAACGTAACCCAAGAAAACCAGTCCAGTTTATTAAATTCTGGTGATTTGGGTGGCCACACAACTGGTCCATTAAAAAATGAAAATATCTCGAAAACTAATAAATTTAGACAGGGAATGTTATCTAAAAATTAAAGTACGGAAATGGTACTTTTCAATAGTGATATAAAATACAGGGTGTTCCATTTAAAATTACTGAGAAAATAATGTACTGGCGTTTTGACTCACCCTGTATTTGATATAAAGAAAATTAGCAATACCGACCATTCTTGAAAATTTTGACAATACGTTAAAAAATATGGCATTAATAAACCATTGTTGTTTTGCTTATTTTTATTTATACAGGGAGTTGAACTTGTTACGATTTTCATATAAAATTGGTTATAACTTTGTAAATACCCTGTATAACATAACAAAGCTTAATATTTTTGTGATGGAGAAGTTCGTGACAGGATTTCGAATTTAAAATAAAATATAGGGTGTTCTATTTAAAAAAACATAAGTTTGGTCTGCCACTGTGTTATCGAACAACCTGTAACTTTCTAACTAATTTTGTAATGTGAAGCTCAAAGGTGGCTAAAATTTTTGTTATTAACTTTTATTGCTATTTATTACTATAGCGGAGCTATTGAGATTTACCCTACTAATCAATCACCCTGTATATTTTAGATATTAAAAACTGTTTTCCCGTGTGGAGTCGGGCCGCTCAAGTAGAATACCTCCACAGCTTCTCCTGCTCGTCGTAGAAGGCGACAAATTGGAGCAGCTGTGCACTGTCCTTCAACCAAGCTCCTAACCTGTGCCTGTGTGATAGTTAATGCCCCCAACTATCATACGACACCCACCCTACCCATCATACACGTCCTGATACCCAAACCTATACCCGAGGAGAAAACCTTCACGAATATAAACACCAGTGGAGGAAACCATTAAAAACAAACGGATATACATAGGGATGACGGCTATGCATCGTACTAATATACCGCCACCCCAACCTCAAGGTGTAACACCATCGTGTCGAAGGGGTGCACGGCCCATGGGTAACATAGTGGGCTACAAGCGATGACTAAAGGAGATAGCGAACCCTAGGGGAAAACAGCCTTGGCAGAGCAAGGGCGAAGTGCCCCACTGGACATCAGCACGAGCCAACTCATGAGAAAAAAGATGGGACAAAAAAACAAAAACAAAGAAGGCGGAAGAGAGAGCAGCGGAGCGAAAAAGAAAACAGAAGAAGGGGGAAAAAGAAAGGGACAAAGCTCAACGGGAGGAAAAGATAAAGGAGAGAAGTGGAAGACAAGGATGAAGAACCCGGATATGGAACCAGCGCAAAAAAAAGCAAGACAAAAAAGAGAAGATAAAGGGAAACGAGGGAAGTAAGAGACAAACAGCAACCTAAGAGGAAGGATGAAATAAAAAGAACAGGAAGAGAAAATCAAATTATCAACATTTTGTTGTGGTAGGTTGCTCCATCCTTCAAGAGCAGCTTGTACTAGCCGTGCTGGTGTTTTGTGGATTATTCCGGCGAGCTCTAAATTTTCTTTTAAGCATATCCCACAAATACTCTATAGGGTTAAGCTCGGGTGAGCAAGCAGGCTACTCCAAACAAGGGATACCTTCTGCTTCAATGATGTCTCTAATCAATCTAATGGTATGTGGAGGTCCATTATCATGCAAGAAAATTCACTTTTCTCCCGTTGCACCTTTCCAGAGCCTAACTACAGGTTATCAACATACCTGCGAGCACTTAAAGTTGATTGGATGAAAACTAAAGGAGTTTTTTTACGGATCACAATTCCTCTCCAGAACATTACACTTCCCCTTGTATATTTGTAAACAGAACTGACAGTTTTCGTTCTTGCTTGTCTTCCTCGACCTCTAAGTACACGATTTCGTGGGTCATATAATTTTAAACAAATCCTGACTTTTTCTGAAAATAGCACATTTTGTCAATTCCCAATGTTCCAGTTTTGGTGGTGAAGACACCAATTTAGGCGATCAATCTTGTGCTGCCTGGATAACTCGGAAACCCATATGTCTCCTGCTGTATACTTCTTGGCACGAACTCTTTTCTTATCGTTTCAACTGAAAGAGTTACACCTGTAGCTTCCAAAAGCTGCCTTTGGAGCTACAGGTGAGAAATGGTTAAGTGTCTTCCTGCTGATTGGACAATTAAACGATCGTGGCGAGCCGTTATTACTTTTTGGTGACTTTCCCTTGCTTTATTTTTGAGCTTTCTTAGTCCTGTTACCTAGCATAGGTTTTGGACAAAACGCCTTGTGTTACGCCTAGCTCTACAGCTATGTCCCTCTGAGAACATTACTTGGTCCACAAGACCAATAATCTTTCCCCGTTGTAAGTTCTATAACCCCACATCACGCATATTTTCGTTTTTGGACGCAAAAGTTAGTTTATTTATTTTCGTTCAATTTGCAGCTCAAGCAAATAACCTATACCGTACCGAGCTTTACTATTTGATTGTCTTATGATTTGTTTATTTTCAATAAAAACCTTCATTCTTCGCAACAATAACAAGTTTTCTCAAAAGAAATAAATATTACTTAGAAACATGGTGCTTCCATATAAGTTTGGGTGTGTATAATGTTCTACTGGTATATTATTTGACAAATAATGACATTATTTCGAAGTCGGTTAAGTACGATATAACGCCCTTGGGCAATAAATTTAAATAACGACTTAGATACTGCCAAGTTGACAAATATCAACCTAAGTAAAACTATGGTTACCACAATTACGTTACTACTGTTACTGGTAATGTACTTATTTGAAAACTAATTAATTCAAAATGAATTCAAATTTTTCGCATATAAAGAATAATTTAGTCGGACATTAAATGTTGAAGGCACCACGGGTATTATAATAATAGCAATAAAACACTGAAAACGTTTGTTTTCTATACTTCCACAAAATTTATTATAACTATGTGACTACAGCTGTTTCGGCAGAGTGCCTTTCTCAAGTGATTTAGTTTACTATGGGTTTGCCTTTTTAAAGTCTTTAACTTGTGAAACTTTAAAGAGTTTTTGTGAAATTTTTTTGTCTCTAACTTCTCTTTAAAGAGAAAACAACTACAGAGTGGTGTCTACAAACAAACTTGTGGTGACTGTCCAAAAACTTACATCGGTCAAACTGGCAGAACCTTTGACAAACGGATAGCAGAACACAAAAGGGCTTTCAACAATAGAAAAACAGACATTTCTACATACGCACTTCACCTTTTAGATCATAATCATTCTTTTAATGAAGAGTTTCAAATTCTGCATATTCAAAATAAAGGCCTTAAGCTATCTTTATTAGAATCAATGGAAATTACTAAATTAAAAAATACAGATATAATTCTGAATGCTAACTCGAGACAAACAGCTCCCCACTCCTCAACCTCTTCGGTTAAAGACTTTAAAAAGGCAAACCCATAGTAAACTAAATCACTTGAGAAAGGCACTCTGCCGAAACAGCTGTAGTCATATAGTTTTATACATATACATAATAAATTTTGTGGAAGTATAGAAAACAAACGTTTTCAGTGTTTTATTGTTAGATAAAATGAACTTCCATCAAGTAACGGTCGAATCCATCAATTATACAGGGTGTTTCATTGGGAAACGGAAATACTTTAATGGTGAATAGAGGTCACCGAGCCGGTTCTAGATATAGTACATTTTTTGCCCTACCGACTTTTACAACCGAGTTACAGGGTGTTTTATCGATTTTGCCCATTTCTTTCCTAAGCCATAACTTTAGAACCACTCTGTATATTTTTTTGATATTTGGTACACATGTGTCTCATTCAAAACCCAAACGACCGACATACTAACCATAAGAAACATCCAGGTCCGGATTAACAAAAAATTATAAAGTATTTGTGACCTTAAAACAACACCCTGTATATTGAAATTTTGAAAATCTGTTCACATATTTGAAAAGGGCACAAAAAGTAAGTTTAATGGTTCGCTTCAATTTTTCGGCCAGACAATTTTATGACTTTAATTTTGAAATTATATTGAATTTTTTTAAGAACTTTGACATTAAAAAGCAGATATTATTAACTTTTAGTTATAAATTATTAAAGTTAATGAATAAATACTAATTTTAAAAATAATCAATACTTATTTACCACATCGGAACGACCCAATTACTAATGACAAGAAAAATCCAGGTCCGGATTAAGAAAAAAATATAAAGTAATTTTGACCTTGAAACAACACCCTGTAACAATTTTGAAATCATATTAATTAATTCTGTCAAGGTCACAAGAAGCTTCCAGAAAAATGAAGAATAATCCCAATGTACAGTACAACCTGCCATATCCGGACCTGTCATCCTCCCCATATCCGGACAGTTCTGCGCCGTCCGGATCTACCGAAATCTACCGAGAAAGTCAGTCCTGCTGTTGGACAACGCACTAAAAGAAGAACTAAAAGATGGCAAAATAATGTATTATAGAATCTATAAAACGTGTCTATCGACGAAAGTTATTGACGGCGTTGATTACTGGAATGTATGAAGGAGAAAACGTTTCAGAGACTATAAAAGAAGTAGTGGTCTTGATATCCGGATTTTTTCATATCCGGATCGGTCTATCGCCACATTGATCCGGATATGGCAGGTTTGACTGTACTTAGAAAATCGATTCGAAATATTTTAAAACGAGCAAGGAAATGCATCGAACAAAATGGCGGACATTTTGAGCAACTGTTATAGTTCCAATATTTTTAATTTATGTTAAATTGTTGAATTGTAACGAATTTTTGTTTTATTAGATATAGCAGTTTTTTTAATTCTTTACTAAATAATTAAAATATCCCAATTCTCGCAATTCTAATTGTTAATGATGTGCATATAGCTACAAATCTAGAGAATCTATGAAGCCAGCGTAGTAAATAAGTATTAAGTATTTTTAAAACAAGTATTGATTCATTAACATTAAATTATTATTAAAAGTTAACAATACCTGATTTTTAATCTCAGAGTTCTTTAAAATTTCAATATAATTTCAAAATTGATGTAATTAAATCAACGGCGAAAAAATTAAAATAACCCTTTAATCACAGTTTTCATGCTCTTTTAAAATGCGCAGACAAATTTTTACAATTTCAATATACAGGGTGTTGGGTCAAGGTCACAATTACTTTGAATTTTTTTCTTAATCCGAACCTGGATTTTTCTTGTCATTAGTAATTGGGTCGTTCCATTGTGGTAAATAAGTATTGATTATTTTTAAAATGAGTATTTATTCATTAGCTTTAATAATTTATAACTAAAAGTTAATAATATCTGCTTTTTAATGTCAAAGTTCTTAAATTCAATATAATTTCAAAATTAAAGTCATAAAATTGTCTGGCCGAAAAATTGAAGCAAACCATTAAACTTACTTTTTGTGCCCTTTTCAAATATGTGAACAGATTTTCAAAATTTCAATATACAGGGTGTTGTTTTAAGGTCACAAATACTTTATAATTTTTTGTTAATCCGGACCTGGATGTTTCTTATGGTTAGTATGTCGGTCGTTTGGGTTTTGAATGAGACACATGTGTACCAAATATCAAAAAAATATACAGAGTGGTTCTAAAGTTATGGCTTAGGAAAGAAATGGGCAAAATCGACAAAACACCCTGTAACTCGGTTATAAAAGTCGGTAGACCAGAAAATATACTATATCTAGAACCGGCTCGGTGACCTCTATTCACCGTTAATGTATTTCCGTTTCCCAATGAAACACATGTATAATAATAACGCTTTCGGTCAAGGTATATCCCTCGGGCCGAAGGCCCTCGGTAAATACACCATTGATCTCAAGCGTTATTATCCCTTATGTATCCCTTCCCTTCCCATCCCTTGGTAGATTAATAACTATAACACCGTATACAAGGTATATTTACTATTAATTAATATTAATCATTAATTATTAACTATTAGTATACTAGTATACAGGGTAGGCCAAAGAAAAGAGTTCACCTCGATATTTCGCAGTAGTTATCAGATTTTAATAAAATGCCAAAACAGGTCAATTTTTTCTTTTTAAATTAAAATTTTTGATATATACTTCATACTAGTGACGATGATTGTAATGATATTAATTTAAATATTATTTATATCATTATTTATACAGGGTGACCAAAAAAATAATTTTTGCATTAGTGGACTCTTTTCTTTGGCCCACCCAGTATTTATCAATAAACGATAATACATTAAATAAATATAATATGGAATTAAAGTGCGCATGCGATTTTTGTCGTGGACTAGTTCCTGATCACTCTGCGAATGCACTTAATAAAACCCATTGTGATGCAGGTATTGAAATCATATTAATATATTAAAATATAAGAATAGAAAAAGATTCTTAACGTCAAATCAATACATTTTTCACAGATAGACTGGAATATTATCAACGATGTTGGACCTTGTTAATTTATACTAAAATGATCCAAACAAATACACCCCAAATTGCCTCAATAGCTGTCTTTTGTTACCAGTTTCTAAAACGACGCCAATTTAGTCACTTTCCTAGGAAAGGACGAAGGGTTCGTACTCCCCCGATTGTTACGTAATAACTCCTTGTTCGAAATCAGTTCGATCATGGCGCAACTGACAAGTGGAACACATTTTCTATTGCTGGCAATAAATTTTCGGGTACAATGGAGCGAAAATTAAGTTCGGCAAAGCGAGAGAGAAGACAAATTCCGAGTCATTTGCATAAACGCCCCCTAGCTGGAATACTCATATCACCTTCTTGTATCACGTTTAGTTTATTAACCCCCCGGGCGCCTGAGCTCTCCACGATCTTCTGGAATCAATAAGATTAGAACAAGTGATAAACTAACGCCAACAATCAATTTATTTTACTGCTTACAGTCCCGATTTTACGATCTCGAGGAGGAGGAATCGGATAGCATTGTTCTTCTACTCCTACCTTAAACTAACTTTCTAGTGGAATCACTCCCGAATTACTTTCTGAGTAATTTGATCTCCTTTCTGAGGTAATACGAAACGCAGCACGAGCTAAAATTAAGAGAACTAAACAAGAAAGATTTATTAAACATAAATAATGGGCATACAAATTTAATAATATACTATTAGTCCAGTCATCAGAGATTTGGCATCTAAAAATCATAAGAACAAATTAAATTTTGCTGAGAATATCAATGTTTATGAAATAAAAATAATAATATGGATTTTTAAGTAAATTTAAAAATGCGCTCTATAATTTAATCTTGTTTTTTCAAAAATCATTCATTTTAACCCGTCCAACTTTTTGAACATAGAAATAACATTATTATATAATAAAAGGTATTGTAGAAGAAAAACGATGGATTTAAATTCTGGTGAATGAGGGGTTAAATATATGTACTTCTCATTTTTTCTTAAAATACATTAGTCATCAGTTTTTTTGCAGCATATCTCGCTTAGTTTCAATGTAATCGACATTTATTATTGCTTATTTCTAAAGTCTTTTCAAGCACTGCAAAAGGTATTGGTAGCATTATACAACTAAAATCGACCGTTTCTCTGTTATTTCAAGTTAAATACACCGGTTTGAGCAAGCACCTAAAAAAACAAACTCTTTTCACCTACCAGATCTCTTTTTTGATTATAACTAAATGATTTATGAATGAACGAGTCCTTTTTTGTTTTTTATGAGCTAGAAAAATGTTTTATATAGTTTTTTTTTAGTTAGATGAATAGGTTTTAAAGTATTCGTAAAAAAACCGTCCGAAAAGGTCTAATTTTTCAATGAAAATGCCAAAATGGCCAATTTCCATCTAGACCACTAAGGATCTGTGAAAAAACGTCTATTTTTGGATGTGAGAGGTGGCATTCGGATTTTTGCAGATAAAGTTAGGTGACACCTTCAGTAATAATAATTGACTTATGCTCCTTCTCAAATATGCCCGGAACATTAATAAAAAAATTAAAATATTTAAAAATTTCGAAAAACGTCGATTTTTTTCTTCTTTCTTTGCTTATAACTTTAAAACGATTCATTTTGGAACAAAGTCGTATAGAAATAAAATAAAGATAATTGAATTTTGTATGATATACGACTGGTCAAAAATGTCTTAACGTATAACCTTTTCTGCAATATAGCAATAAATACAAAATAAGGGGGCAAAATACGCCTGTTGTTATTCAATGTTTTTAACCACTTTGGTGGCACTTAGAACCTTAGTAATCCGCTTAGGAAATTCTTTGTAACATACTTAAACCGTGTACCAAATTTCATTAAAATCAACCTAATAGATTTTGCATAATAAATTTGCAATCTAAATGTTTTTAAAAAAGTTCAAATTTTTTAAAATCTTTCTGAACAAAAAGTAGACCATTTAGAAGTTGTCTAATTTTTTTACATATAAAGAGGTGCTCTACCTATCTAATATTACAGAATTAAAATCGGATTATTTAAGGGGCCTCAGCAATGCATGTTTTAAACTTATAAACAATTTTTTGGCTTATAAACAAATAGCTTTGTTTAATAATAAAAAAATTAATTTTTAGCAATGCAAATAATTAAAACCGGTATAATTTGACTTAAACTTTGAAATATTGTCATATCAGCAGAATTGCTATTTTATTTTTTAATCAAAAGTTATTCGCGTTCAAAAATTGCAATTTTTCGAATTTTTGAAAGTTCCACTGCGTTTATCTCGAAAACTATGCATCCTACCAAAAAACTTGTAAGAACATTTTTTGCTTAGAATTACCCAAGAAATACAAAAAAATGTTTTACTTTGCAAAAAATCGATGTTATGTAATTCCTCAAGTTCTTTGTTTATAACAATCTTATCGACATCCGGATCAACTGTTACCCAAAAAAATCGTGTTCTACGGGTCAAAAAATACATAAAAATCTTGGGTAAGTCCATCTAAATAAAGGAGCCCGTAGCACCCCCTCCTGGCCACAGGACTAATTTGTTTATAATCCAAAAAATTGTTTATAACTTTAAAACATTGCTGAGGCTGCTTAAACAATCCGATTTCAATTCTGTAAAGTGCATTAGATAGGTGGAGTGCTTCTTTATATGTAAAAAAATTCTACTAAGTCGATTTTAATGAAATTTGGTGTACGGTTTTAGCACATTACAAAAATTTTCTAAGCGAATCAGGAAGGTTCCAAGTGTAACCTAAGTGATGGAAAATCAGTGAATAAGGACAGGCTTGTTTTGCCCCCTTATTTTATATTTATTGCTATTTTGCAGCAAGGGTGATAAATTAAAACATTTTTAACCAATCGCATCTGATAGAAAATTTAATTATCTTTGTTTTATTCCTATACGACTTTGTTCCAAAATAAATCGTTTTAAAGTTATAAGCAAAAAAAGTAGAAAAAAAAACGAAATTTTTTGAAATTTTTAAATGTTTTATTTTTTTTATTAATGTTCCGGGCATATTTGAGAAGGAGCATAAATCAATTATTATTAACGAAGTTATCACCTAACTTTATTCGCAAAAATCTGAATGCCACCTCTCACATCCACCTAAAAACAGATCCTTACTGGTCTAAACCACGAATAACTCAAAAAGTATTATTTAGTTTTCTAAAAAGAATTATTATACAGCAGTTTTTGTTTAGAATTAGGTTTTCTAGCTACTATCGTGATTATTTTCACCAAAAAATTTTCCACCCCCTTGAAGGGCTGGGAACTGCCCCAAAGATAAAGCGCCATCGTATATAGCATAGACTTTGTTTCTTGAGATATTACCTACTTACTGTGAAAATATCAAGTAAATCGATGTAGTAGGATGGAATTCGGAGCCAAATACCCTCATTGACTGCCCTAATAATTCAAAAACGGTTTTTTTTACAGTTGGGATAAATTAATAATAATTACATTTTAATAGGACTAAATCATAATTTAATTTATAAGAATAATTTTTGACGATTTTAATTCGAATTAAATTTCGGAAATAAATATGACAAAAACAATAACAAACAGACGACACCACACGATAGTGCAGTCACTAAAGGTGGATATGAGCTATTACCTCCGATTTCGTTGAACCTCCATCGATTTGCATGAAAATTGGTAAGTGGTTAGAGGATATCTCAAGGAACAAAGGTGACATGGTGCCAACTTGCGTTTTTACCCTGGGGGTGGATGCCACCCCTCCTCGGGGGTGAAAATTATTTTATTAAAAATAACCCCACAATTCGATAAAGGGACAAATTATAAGCAAAATTTGTTATATAAAGTTATTAAAATAAATCAAAACTTTTTGAGTTATTTAAGATCAAAGATTTTAATTTTTCGTGAGAAAAATGTATGTTTTTAATCGATTTTTCACAATTAACTCAAAAACTATTAAGTTTTTGCAAAAAAGTTATTATTATCAAAATTGAGGCTAATAAAAAATCAAATAAACTCCTTACTAGAAAAACCTTTCATTGTTAATTAAATGTGAGTTATAGGTAATTGAATGTATATTTCTTTCGTCGAGTACCCAAATCTAAGTATTCAAGCTTACATACCGGGAAAATGGTGCATTTTATAACATAAACTTATTAAACATTGTTACTCTTCGCCGATGTTACCGGTTTTTATTGAAGGTATGCGAAGGTAAATAACTAGTTTTATTTTCTACCAAAAAAAAAAATAATAATAAGAAATCAAAAAAATCGGAGAATTCACAAACTATTTATTCTTATTAACCAAAACTAAAAAAATTCATATTAATCTTAATTGAAAATATAAAAAAAAACCCAAAAGGAAAAGGTAAAAAGCTCAACTAAAGTTTATATTTGCCTCTAAGAATATTCTTTTCAGCGTACACCCATATTATAATTCTTAAAACTATGTAATATTATATTTAGGTACTATTTACAAGAAAAAAATACAAAACCGAGATATTTGTCAGACTGCTGTATGGTGTGGTGGCTTAGACAGGCAAAACAACGTTCTTTTAAGAGAAGTATTGGTTTGATCCTACCTATGTTTTTTTCGTCGATGTTATACACGTGGATGATGTCGTACTGCATTTATATACTTGGATACTTCACAGATATACAGGTTATATAAATATCGACCCTGGACAAGGGTGTTTCAAAAAAACTCACAACATCAAAATGAATTGGAGAGAAAGAAAAATTGTTGGCCTTAAAGATAGCGTATGGCCAAAAAGAAAGGTCTTGGGGACCTAAATATCCAGATATTTTAAATCCTTGCTGAGCAAGACAATCGTCAACTTCATCAAATTGAATATTTCTTAATTAGTTATCTGGATTACTTCTGATTAAATATCCTCAAGGAGTTTCATAGGACAATACTAACTTGTCCTCATGAAGTGTAAATCAAAAGTGAGCAAGATATGACACTAGACAGGTAAAGACAAAGAGATGACCCTTACTAGACAGGTAGCAATGTATACCTAAAGCCTACTTCATGCCTGATTTTCTATATGATTTCGGACTTAAAAATGGCTTGATAGCAGCTAATGTTCAAGACAATATAGAAGCCTGATTTTTATAATTGTTTATGCCAGTACTTGTGACAATAAAGCAAAAATTATGACAATCTTATTTATAAGAATCGTTTCTAGTTGCTTAGCGACTTTTAACCCGTAACAACCCCACCCTTACTTGCAAAGAGTTTCAAAGAAACTTTTAAGTCCTAACGGTACAAAACAAAATAAAAATAAAACAAAAATAAAAAAAAAACAAAACCAAAAAAAAATAAAACAAAAACTTGTAAAGATAACAAAATTTTACAATAAAATTTTCAACACATTGTAACTCTATACTTCCACATCAGGAGGTTTAGACTTAATGTCCTTAACCTCACTGTCCTGAGTAACCGGTTTCAAATCTTTTGCATTCCAGGTTCCTGCATGAGAGCCATTTTCATCAACAAGTTCATAACTCCATGGGGAGACCACTTTCTTAATACTAAATGGTCCTACAAACTTTTGGGCCAATTTTGCGCTGAAATATCTTGTAGCATCAGACTGAACGAAATTTCTTCTCCAAACCATGTCCCCTACTTTATATGTTTCTGTCCTTCTTCGCAGGTTATATGGAACTTTACTTTTCTCATACGCTGACTTAAGTTTCTTCCGAACATCAGAAAACAGTTTATCCAGAGATTCCTTCCTTGTTCCGATATTATACTGACCTTGTTCAGACTCATGTCTATTTCTATTGCCATTCAGATTGATTTCCCTACCAAAATTAATAAGGTTCGGTGAGACTCCGGTGACTTCATGAACCGAACATCGCAAGGCACATGTAATCTTTGGCAAAAGAAGATCCCAGTGTCTTTGATTTTGAGAGACATAGGCCGTCAACATAGTTTTTATTACTCTATGAACTCTTTCCACGGGATTAGCTTGTGGATGGTATAGTGCTGTAAACTTTAATTCAATACCATAGTTTGAGACAAGTTGTTGGAATGTATGGCCACGAAATTGTGCTCCATTATCCAACAAAATTCTCTCTGGTACACCATAGACTAGAAACACCTCATTTTCTAGCAACTTAACTATGTTGGCTGATGTCGCTGCTCTAATCGGGAAAGCTAAAATAAATTTGGAAAAGCAATCTAACACGGTGAAAATATACGAAAATCCTGAAGTGGTCCTAGGTAAAGGTCCAACTAAGTCTATACTGATGAGAGTCCATGGATGAGTGGCAGTCGGCTGCTGAGATAACAATTGACCTCTAGGACGTTGCTGTTCTGGTTTTATCCGTTGACATGTTGTACAGTTCTTTATATAGCGTCCTATATCTGATCGCATCTTTGGCCAATAATATTTTTGACTAAGTCTTCCAAATGTTTTTGAAACGCCAAGGTGTCCATACGTTGGAGGATCATGATGATCTCTTATAAGGTTTAGTCTTTGTTCCCTTGGAACAACCGTTACCCACTCTGATAAAGCTAGTTCAGGGTATCGCGGTTTTATATTCTTCAAAAGTTTTCCTCCCTCTATCCTCCAAAGTGGATAGTTTCTAGGAAATTTGTTGACCTTGGAAATCATACCCAAGTACCATCGGTCTAGACTGACCTGTGTAGAAGTAGAACAGTCTACATCCAAAGCATTTATGCAAGGAACTGCACGAGATAGTGCGTCAGGCACTAGATGATCTTTTCCTTTCCGGTGTATGACTTCAAAGTCATATGCCTGCAAACGCAGAGCCCAACGAGCAATTCTGCCTATGGGGTCTTTAATGGAAAACAACCACTTTAAACTAAAATGGTCTGTAATAACTACAAATTTAGTAGCTTCTAAGTATGGTCTTAGTTTCTCTACAGCAAATAGAACGGCGAGACATTCTTTCTCTGTAGTAGAATACTTCCTTTCGGTTTTTGTCAGTGATCGACTCAAGTAAGCTATAACGTGTTCTTCATCTCCATGTTTTTGAGAAAGAACAGCCCCCAATCCATAGTCACTTGCATCTGTCTCTACTATAAATGGTAAAGAAAAATCAGGACACGCCAAAATGGGTGCCGAAACTAAATATTCTTTAACCTTATTCAGGGCGTCCTCGCATGTCTTATTCCAAACGAATTGTACATTTTTTCGAGTAAGTTGAGTAAGCGGTGAGACAACAGTACTAAATGATGGAATAAATCTCCTATACCATGATGCCATACCTACAATCCGACGAACATCCTGAACAGTTCTCGGTGTCGGTATTCCCAGTATTGCTTCTACCTTTTCTGGATCGACAAGTAATCCAGATTTATTTACTACGTAGCCTAAATACTTCAATTCTGAACGACATATTAAACACTTCTCCCTATTAAGAGTAACACCAGCGTCGGTTAAACGCTGAAATACTGTCTCTAAAACTTTTAAATGCTGCTCAAACGTTGATGTACAAATAATTATATCATCAAGATATACAAAAACATAACTGTCTAATTCGGGACCTAAAATATTGTCAATTGCACGCTGCCATGTAGCAGGAGCTGAATGTAGCCCAAAAGGCATACGACGAAACTGAAATAAACCTCTATTAGGCACTGTGAAAGCAGTTAAAGGTCTAGATTCCATAGCTACATTTATTTGCCAATATGCTGATTTGACATCCAAGGTAGTTAAATATCGTGCATCTCGAAGTTTATCTAGAATAGATGACACATAAGGAATTGGATATGCATCCGGAACGCTTACCGCATTTAACTTTCTATAGTTAACACAAAATCTCCATTTGTCATTCTTTTGTACCATGACTATGGGCGACGACCACGGTGAGGTTGAAGGTTCTACTATGCCTTTTTCTAACATTTGGTCCAGTTCGGTATTAACTACCTTTTGTAGAGCTGGTGACAATGGGTAGTACCTTTGTTTAATGGGTGGTGAATTGGTATGTATCACATGCTCCACGCCCTTTATACATCCTGTCTCTTGAGATGTCATTCCAAAAACGCTTTATCTACAATCTTTTGTAATTGATCACATTGTTCTTTATTTAATGAATCAAAGTCCTGGATTCCAGAAATTAATACACTATTTAACTCTTCTTCACGGTTAAAAAACCATTCTCCCTTAAAAAGGTCTGGGACTATCCCCATAGCTGACCAAAAGTCAATACCTAAAATAAGCGAAGAAACAAGGGATGGGATAACTAGAATATTCAAAACACGAACCCGATCTCTTAACCGTACTGGTACAGTAATAGATCCTATACTTTCACATGAATCACCTGAAGCAACTATACATGATTTCTTGTCATCTTCATTTAATGGGCAAATGTCTTTAAACACATCCCAACCAGATTTTCCAAGAATTGTTCGTGATGCTCCACTATCCAATAATCCAAGTATATCTTTTCCAAGAATTGAGACACTCAAGTATGGTCGTTGATCACCTTCAGCATGGGCTAAAATGTATTCAAGGACCGCTGTATTATCAGTTGTCGGAGTTGATTTACATTCCACTCCACTCGTCCGACTTACCGAGGGAGAGAAGCTGCGTTTTTTGAACATCTGGGACAGTTTTTCGTTGTCACATTGTTGCATCCACATTTATAACAGAAGAACTTCTTAGGCTGGTTACAATTTTTAAACTTGTGTCCCTCAGATCCACAATTAAAGCATGTACCCTTATTCAAATGTTCAGATTTATCGCTATTTGCAACTTCTTCTGTAAACACAGGTGTTGTAACCGGACTCGTAAAAATAGGAGTTGACGGCTTTCTATAAGCTAATTCAGGTTCTACCAAAAGTCTGGTGCTTGAAGGAGGAGGGCAAAATTGTCGAATCCTTGTTTCCATTGCTTCCATAGCCTTGGCTAATGAACAAAGATCACTGATGTTGCTAATTTTTGTTAAAGCCAAGCCCTGCTGAATATAAGGAAGCATATTCCTACGAATGATATTCAGTCTTTCTTCTTCGTTAGGGGGATCAATAGTTTCTTGAATAGATTTTCCATGACTGAAATATAGTTTATAACTCGTTCCTGTGAGCCCTGTGTTCTTCTTCGGATTTCCTCCCATAAGGAATTCTCATAGTCATGGGGCTGGAAAGCAGACCTAAGTTCCTGGACCAGATTATCCCACGATGTAAAATTTCCCATTCTGTACCAGAGTAAGGCGTCTTTGGTAAAAAGTTCTGGAGCCGAACGAAGTAGTCTCTCTTTAGATACTCCTCTTGAAACTCTGAGTTCCTCCACTCTTTCTAGAAAACTAGTAACGCTCGAGATTCCATCATATTGTAATCTCCATCTACTTATATCAACGTTCTGAACATCATGCTTTAAGAAATCTAGCGAATCCATTATTTTACTGTTGAAGTTAGATGAAGGTGTTTCCAGATTAAAATGTCGAGCTAAAGTATTATCAATCTTCCTTGTAGGTACTGTTGCACTACTTCCATTATTAAAATTGTGCCTTGATAATCTTGTATCAGTTTGTGGTTCCGTATGCCTATTGTGATTTTCAGAAGAATTCATTTCTCTACTTGAATTAAGTGGTCTATTTATAGCACTGGACATATACTCTTGATTCCCATCTGACATTCTGCTTAAAACCATCTGAGAACTAGAACGTCTTTGAGAATGTACTTGTGGTTGTATCGTGCTATCATGTTGATTTTCTTCAAAAACCTGCCTTAAGAATGAAACTCTATTGCCTGCAGTTGGTGAACTGTTAGTAGCTCCAAACAGCGCAGCTTCAATAGGATGCTCTTCAGCTAATGATTCTGAGTTTACCAAACCACATTCATGAGACCCGGAATGAACAATTTCAGGCAATAATGGAACTGAAGTATCCAAAAGTGAGATGTGCTCTACTTGATTATCTTTCCCAAAGCTCTCATAAATCCTGTTGACTTCTAATAGTAACCGTTTGTGCCAATCTAATAGTTGATTCCTTTGAGCTTCCTGTTTTTCGTTGCATTGAAGTCTGTTAAGTCTAAGTTTAACATGTGTTAGACGGGAACTAATTCTTTTAAATTCATTAGTTCTGTTCTGTTCATTAAAATGTTCTATACCTTCTTCCAGATCGCTAAGTTTCCCTGAGCACAACGAAAACTCAAAAGATGGGTCTATATTAACCACCTTAGGAGAATCTCTTTGTCCCTCTCTTTCTGCTTTAAGAGCTTCTCTCAACGTAGCCCTTTTCGTGTGTACATTTGCATCAATTGGTAAACTTCTTATTGATAACTCATAACTGAGTTCATCACCCAAAAGTCTATTAACCTCCATATTAAGTAAACCGAAAAAGAATAAAATAAAACCCTATCTCGGTTAGAGATAAAAAAAATATGATAAAATAAGAGATGAAGTATAAAGTAAAGACAAAAAAAAATCTCACAATATATTATAGTATCCTATTCTTAAATATTTTTGCGTGAAATGGCAACACGCAACCCTTACCCAATGTTACAAAAAACAAAAAAAAATAACTTCAACTACTACTTTAAGTTATGCGAGCTTACAAAAAACAAAAAAAAAATAACTTCAACTACTACTTTAAGTTATGCGAGCTAGTAGTAAGTCAATACACAACTATTGGGTTAAATCCGAACATTAAAACCGATAAAATACTATGCAATATATATTTTATGAGGTGCAATAATTTTGAGCCACCCTGTATATTGGAAATAAAGGAATAAAATTAACTATTTATTTGCAAGAAATCAAGAAAGTGTCCACAAAGCACAAAAATCAAAAATATTGTGCCTAATAATATTTGTGTACAGCAGTGTATATCAAAATATCTGTGTAATATGTAATAATAATTAATATTAAGCCACTATGCCATATCAAAAATCAAAAATTTTATGCCTAATAATATTTATGTACAGCAGTGTGTATCAAAATATCTGTGAAATATGTACCTAACAATAATTACTATTATGCCACTATGCCATATCAAAAATCAGAAATTTTATGCCTAATAATAGTTATGTACAGCAGTGTATATCTTTATATCTGTTAAATAATAATATGTAATAATACTCAATGCTTTATAAAATAAATAATAACAAAAAATTTTACGTTGGAGCGCCAAATGTTACTCTTCGCCGATGTTACCGGTTTTTATTGAAGGTATGCGAAGGTAAATAACTAGTTTTATTTTCTACCAAACAAAAAAATAATAATAAGAAATCAAAAAAATTGGAGAATTCACAAACTATTTATTCTTATTAACCAAAACTAAAAAAATTCATATTAATCTTAATTGAAAATATAAAAAAAACCCAAAAGGAAAAGGTAAAAAGCTCAACTAAAGTTTATATTTGCCTCTAAGAATATTCTTTTCAGCGTACACCCATATTATAATTCTTAAAACTATGTAATATTATATTTAGGTACTATTTACAAGAAAAAAATACAAAACCGAGATATTTGTCAGACTGCTGTATGGTGTGGTGGCTTAGACAGGCAAAACAACGTTCTTTTAAGAGAAGTATTGGTTTGATCCTACCTTATGTTTTTTTCGTCGATGTTATACACGTGAATGATGTCGTACTGCATTTATATACTTGGATACTTCACAGATATACAGGTTATATAAATATCGACCCTGGACAAGGGTGTTTCAAAAAAACTCACAACATCAAAATGAATTGGAGAGAAAGAAAAATTGTTGGCCTTAAAGATAGCGTATGGCCAAAAAGAAAGGTCTTGGGGACCTAAATATCCAGATATTTTAAATCCTTGCTGAGCAAGACAATCGTCAACTTCATCAAATTGAATATTTCTTAATTAGTTATCTGGATTACTTCTGATTAAATATCCTCAAGGAGTTTCATAGGACAATACTAACTTGTCCTCATGAAGTGTAAATCAAAAGTGAGCAAGATATGACACTAGACAGGTAAAGACAAAGAGATGACCCTTACTAGACAGGTAGCAATGTATACCTAAAGCCTACTTCATGCCTGATTTTCTATATGATTTCGGACTTAAAAATGGCTTGATAGCAGCTAATGTTCAAGACAATATAGAAGCCTGATTTTTATAATTGTTTAGGCCAGTACTTGTGACAATAAAGCAAAAATTATGACAATCTTATTTATAAGAATAGTTTCTAGTTGCTTAGCGACTTTTAACCCGTAACAACATTTGTCAAAGTTCATAAAAATATCTATCAAATAAGCCCTCGAACAAGTTGATAGCATTAAAATTTATGCACCAAAAATGTTTCAAAACGTATCTTTCAAAAATTTTTCCAAAAAAAATTGTTTTTTTGTAAATAACTCCGTTAATTTTTAAGATATAAGGTTCATCTAAAAACTAATTAAAAGCTGATTCCAAGAGGTATTAAAAAACGTCAAAATTAGTCTTTTAAATCTCTTAATTTTTTAAAAATATAAGGTTAAATCGCCCCGGTTACATGGTTCTCGCAACAAAATTGAAATATTAAACGTTTCTATCTCGGTTATCTTTTACTCTACGGAAATAGTAAAATCGATAAAGTAATTGAAATAAAAAAACTAAAATTTAACTTTATATGATTTTTTACGTATATTGAGTATTTTTGGAGTTATTATCAAAAGAAAATGAAAAGTACGATAATTTTAAAAATTCTGATTTTTTTAAATTATATATTTTTTTTTCAAAAATATGCATTCTAAACCGGTCAAAATTGTTGAAATCATTAACTATATTAACCTAAAGAAATTATTGTGAGGATTACTACAAATTTTAATTTTTGTGGAAATGGCGTATGTTTTATTTTTCACTTTTTCCTAAAAAAATCGAAAGGGTTCTCTTATTTTCATCATAACTTGCTTAATTTTGATGCTATTATCTTCTACTGGAGCTCATTTGATAGGTATTCTGAAGTACTTTGACAAGTGCTTAAAAGTATATTATATAAAAAGCATCGTTTTCATAACTCACTTTGAAATAACATACGTTTAGTTATTTAACCTTTAACTACCCGCGCATCAAGTTATAACATAACTACACGCGTGGCGTACTTTATACCCCACAAGAAAAAACACTTAAAAACAGCAGATTTGTTTATTTTTTTTTTTTGAAAAAATACACTTAGTTGTTTGTTATAAACCCTATTCAGCATCAGTAAATACTTGGAGTTCCTTCTCAGTAAGCCAATTTGGATTTATAGCTGGAATCATGGAATAACTGGATTCCATGATAAATAAAATTACTAATAAACATTTTTTTGAAATGTGATTTTTTACAGGAGAAAAAGTATTGTTTATAAAGAAAAATATATTTTGTACCATAATGACTAAAAAACAATTGAAATATGAACTTATCTTACTACTTATATTAATATAATCGTAGCGTATATTGTCCACCACCGGAAACAACAAATACTAAATTGTAAATTACGATCTTCCCAGAAGGCCGATTATAACGAAACTAAAACCAAATTGTAAAGCACATTCCAGTGATAGGTCAGAGAGATACAAGGTCAAAAATTAAATTTTTAAATATATTTGCAGTAGAATTCTTATATCTGGCGTACAAAATACGCCAGCGCGTGTAGTTAAAGGTTAAGAGGGGAGTGTATTAAATTTTTTATTATCTTTAATTTTGGAGATAATAGCTTTTTTACAAAAGGTTACAGTTTTTGAGTAATACGTGAAAAACAGCTTAAAAACATGCATTTTTTTAAGAAAAAATAAAATTTTTGATATTTAACAACTCAAAAAGTATTGATTTATGTTAATAACTTTATATAACAAATTTTGTTTAGAAGTTGCCCCTCTATCGATTTCTGGTATTATTTTTAATAAAAAAAATTTCACCCCCGAGAAGGGGTGGCATCCACCCCCATGGTAAAAGCGCAAGTTGGCATCATGTCACCTTTGTTCCTTGAAGTATATTCTAACTACTCACCAATTTTCATGAAAGTCGATGAAGATTCAACGAAATCGGAGGTGAAAACCTTCAGTGACTCCACTACGACACTCTAGTCGGTTCGCTAAACTCACACACAACTGGCTAGTGATTTTAGTAGGTAATTTTTTTTTTTTTTTTGGCAATTTTGCCAATGTAATAGGATGTAATGGGATCGAATTCGAAGCCAAATACCCTCATTGACTGCCCTAATAGTATTAAAGTTTAGAGTAAACCCAATATGGTTTAAAAGTTAGTTATAAATTGAATCGGTGAGATGTAAAAGGATAATATTCCATTTTTTGCCAAATTTAGTTAAGATAACAGTTTTGTTCACTTTTCCAAGCTCTACAGACTTAGTCAAAGACAGATAATATTCCATCACATTAAATAGCGCATATTAAGCTACATTTCCTGAAGTGAAATCTAAAAGGATAACATTCCTGGAATGTTATCTCTTTTGACCTCAATCAAATTATTTTCAGCATTGACAGTTAAAAGGATAATATTCCATATTTACATATATGGATATGATTTTAGACAAATATCCTGAAATTTCGTCAAATGATGTCAAATATGAGTTCTTTTAAAATACTATAAAGAAAACTTTGATTTTAGATTCGGTGGATCTCAAGTTGACGTCTGTTCAATCTGCTAAGAACTCTCGGTGAAAATGAAATCTTCTCTTAACCAAAATGCAAAATTGTCAGCTACGGCTGATATTGTTATACATAAAAGAAGAGCCAAACAATTTTACTCTAAAATAAAATATGTTCCAGAAATGTGCAATAACAGAACATATATTATGGCAATTAGTTTTGACTTTATGCAAAATGTACAGTTGCCTGCATTACCTGTGCAAGAAATGTTGTACCTGCGTAAACTATGGTTGTATGTCTTTAATGTCCATAACCTTAACAACTAATAAAGTAGTATTTTATAACTATCATGAGGGTTCAGGGAACAAGGGGCCTAATGAGGTTTGTACGATGGTATATAAGTACATTACAGACAAAATACATGTTTTTGGTGACGCTTTGGAAGTGAAAGAGTTACATGTTTTTAGTGACGCTTGCGGTTGTTAAAACCGGAACCACACCACGATAAGAATGTTCTTAGCACTAACAATGACAGGAAGATTTAACACAATCATGCATACCATTATTTCCCAGTTCCCGGTCACAGTTTCTTACCCAGTGATCGCGACTTTGCCACAGCAAAACATTTGATGTGATGTGCTATTCGCAAACATGACCGTATTTTTACACCAGCACAATACAATAAGATCATTCAAGGAGCTAAAGTAACAGCTCCAAAATTTCTAGTAGTACTTTTGGAACATGCAAATTTACTTGATTTCAAAAAATGACACAAGATAACATCAGTAAATTCAAGCACTTCCAGTATACAAGTGAGAAATATGGATATGTCGGCGCTCGTCCATTTATTGATTCTTTCGTGGTTGGAAACTTCAAATTGTATAAAGGAGGAAGAGTGGAGCTTCCCACAGATCAAGCATATCACTCAATGTTGCCAGTGAAAGCTAACAAACTCGTCGATGTCAGAAAGATTATGCATTACATACCAGAAGAACATTAACCTTTCTACGAACAGATTCTAAGTTGAGACCAATCGATTCCTATGGAGGGGAATGATACAAATATTAGTGATTTAAGTGACGATGAATAAACTGTGTAACAGCATTTAGATGTAAATAAATAAGTTTTTAGTAACAAAATAACGTTGATTTCCTTACTACATCCTTACTACAGTGCAATGACAAAAACATTATTTTCTAACAAGGTTAAAACATGTTATTTAAACTCACATTTACCGCCAAATATGTTTGATCTACGATATACTTATTAGAGAAAAATAGTCAAATTTTCAGTACATATTTACCGATGGGTCAAAAGACGCAAATGGAACGGGCTGTGCAGTATTCCACGAAAATAAAAATTACCATCATCAATATAGCCTACCTATTGAATGCTCAATATACACAGCAGAAATGATAGCAGTAATGTTTGCTGTTCAGTATGTACTACTGAATCCAACTAGCAATTATGTTATATTTACTGACAGTAAAAGCGTGGTGGACAGATTAAGTAACATTCAAACAGTCAAACACATAAACCACATTGAATTGAATATACTTAAAACTCTGTTTGAAATTACACAATTAGAAGTAAATGTAACAATTGCTTGGATTAAGGGTCATTCGGGAATAAAAGTCAATGAAATAGTTGACAATTTTGTTAAATCAGCTTATGTGATCGGAGAAAAAATAAACAAAAATTTAATTCCAGCTTCAGATATTGATACTTTTAGCAGACAAAAACTTAAAAATAATTGGCAATTGCATTACAGAGAATGTAATACTGGCTAAAACTTTGCTCATTGTAACCCTAGGATATTCTTAAAAAGATGGTTTTACACAGAATATAACAGACATTTTATAAAGACCATTAATCGGCTGAGAGCCAATCATGCTCTTATGCCATATTACATGCATAGAATCGGCTTGTCAGATACTCCCAATTGTACTTGTGGCAAAATCGGAGATCTAACACATGTCATATTAGAATGTCATTTAAACATAAATAACATAAACGACCTTTATAAGGAATTAAAAGATTTAAAATGTTTTTTATCAATAAACCTTAATACTTTAATATTTACAAATGATATGGAAATTCTTCATCTCATTTATAAACATGTTAAATTATGTAAATACAAGTTGTAAACGTAATATAATAGGCATAATTTGTTAATGTGGTTTGAAACAATTTAAAAAAAATTATATAAAAAAAACACATAATAAAATAATAACAAAAAAATAATAAATAAAAAAAAGAAAAAAAAAATAGAAACAAAAATAAAAAAAAAGAAGTAAAAAAAGTGTTTCGCACAAATTAAAATATATATTAAAAAACAGTAAAATAATTAAAAAAAAAAAACAAAATAAAAAAAAGCTACACAATGTACCAATGTATCTATAAAAATAATATTGTAGAATGTACTTATGTTTATAAGAAATTTATGACTATGAATCTGCAATCAATCACAAACAAGTCTGGCTAATTGGCTCTGCCAAAGCCATTTTTCAAAAAAAAACGTTGATTTTTTTATGTTGACTTTTAAAAGGATAACATTCCAGTAAGTAAAATAGTAATTACTCAGTAAATGTGTGCATATAAAACCTAATTGTTACATAAATATCTTCTTCTTGCCCCATACCACAAAAAAGTAATGAAGAGTTTTATGCTGTTAAAAATAGTTAAAGAGATAAAACGTTTATTTTAGTTTCACAAAAGTTAAGTTTTTGGAATGTTATCCTTTTACATTTCACCGATAAAAAGCTAAAAATCATTCACGATTCAAGAAATAAACTCTAGCCGAAATTAATCCGATGGAAAGACAACAGACAAAAAAAGGCGTTTTTTTGTCACTTATTCAATTAGGCCTTATGTGAAATGCGATATCTTTCGACACATGCTTATTCGCATCATGTGTCCGTTGCCGTTGTGACAGCCTAATAGGATTTCTTGTGGTCGAGCTCGGGAAGCCTTCTAAATCAACTTTCATCGGTATTTATTTTTTATGTTGCATTTAATTTGTTACTTTGTCGTTATTACAAGATGAAATCCCATTAACGCGGATGACTGAATAATATTCGTGAGTTTTTTGCAACTGCTTTGAAAACCGTGATGAAATATTTACTCGTCAGGAATATCCGATTTTATAGGATTGTTTGACGATATCGGAACTTTGTTATAAATAGCCCTGGGATATAAGCAAAAATACAGTGTTTTTTTGACAGTCACTGTAACTGTAACTGACATGTAACAATTTTTTAGGTTCTATATGTAGTGAAGTCAGTAAAGGTGGATATATGAGCTATTACCTCCGATTTCGTTGAACCTCCATCGATTTGCATGAAAATTGGTGAGTGGTTAGAGGATGTCTCAAGGAACAAAGGTGACAAGGTGTCAACTTGCACTTTTACCCTGAGGGTGGATGCCACGCCACACCTTCTCGGGGGTGAAAATTATTTTCTTAAAAATAACCACATACTTAGATAGAAAAATAAATTCTAAGCAAAATTTGTTTTATAAAGTTATTAAAATAAATCAAAACTTTTTGAGTTATTAAGTAAATATCAAAAGTTTTAATTTTTCTTGAGAAAAATGTATGTTTTTAATTGATTTTAAAAGTGAGTTATAGGTAGTTGAATGTATATTTTTTTCAGCGAGTACCCAAATCTAAGTATTCAAGCTTAACTAACAGGAAAATGATGCATTCTATAACATAAACTTGTTAAACATTTGTCAAAGTACTTAGAAATAGCTATCAACTGAGCCCCCGAACAAGTTGATTGCATTAAAATTTATGCTCCAAAAATTTTTCCAAATTAATCTTTTAAAATTTTTTCCAAAAAATGTTATTGTGTTTTTTTAAATAACTCCGTTAATTTTTACTATATCAGGTTCAGCTGAAAAACATTTGAAAGTTAATTCCAAGGGCTATTAAACCGCGTTGAAATTAATCTTTAAACCTATTACTTTTTAAAAATAAGCCCGGTTAAATGGCCTTAATGGTTATTAAGGTTAAATGGCCCCGGATACATGGTTCTCGCAGCAAAATTTAAGATTTAAACGTTTCTATCTCGGACATTTTTTACCCTACAGAAATAGTAAAACTGGTGAGATATTCAATACAGAAAAAACTAAAATTTGGTTATATATGATTTTTTACGTGTATTGAATATTTTTGGAGTTATTATCAAAAGAAAATTACGATAATTTTAAAAATTCTGATTTATTTAAATTGTACCTTTTGTTCAAAAATATGCATTTTAAACCGGTCAAAAATGTTGAAATCATTACTTATGGTAATATAAAAAATTATAGTAAGGATTACAATAAATTTTAATTTTTGTGGAAATGGCGTATGTTTTATTTTTCACTATTTCCTAAAAAATTCGAAAGGTTTCTAATATTTTCATCATAACTTGCGTACTTTTAATGCTATTAACTTCTTCTGGAACTCATTTGATAGGTTTTTCGAAGTACTTTGACAAGTGTTTAGTAGGTATATTTTATAAAATGCATAGTTTTCCCGTTATTTAAGATTGAATACTTATATTTGAGTACTCGTCGAAAAAAATATACATTCAATTACCCATAACTCACTTTGAATTAACATTAATTTAGTTCTTCAAGTGAGAAAATTGTATTAAATTTTTTATTACCTTCAATTTTTGTAATAATAACTTTTTTGTAAAAGCTTATAGTTTTTGAGTTATACGTGAAAAACAGCTTTACAACATGCATTTTTTACGAAAAAATAAAATCTTTGATCTTTAATAACTCAAAAAGTATTGATTTATATTAATAACTTTATATAACAAATTGCTTATAATTTGTTCCTCTATCGATTAGTGGTATTATTTGTAATAAAATAATTTTCACCCCCGGGAAGGGGGTTTTATCCTCAGGGTAAAAGCTCAAGTTGACATCATGTCTCCTTTGTTCCTTGAGGTATCCTCTAACTACTCACCAATTTTCATGAAAATCGATGAAGGTTCAACGAACTCGGAGGTGAAAACCTTCAGTTACTGCACTAATGGGAAGAGTAGCAAAAGTATGCAAATTAAATAAATTTTTTTTCGTATATTTTTATTTATTAATATGTAGTCCATTCACTCACTGCAAAATATTGCAAAACCTCTGAATTTTAAAGAGCATAGAAAAAAAGTGATAGTGTGCCGATGTGTGCTTTTGCCCTGGGGGTGTATATCGCCCCTTCTTGGGGGTGAAAAAACATACGTTCAAGATAAGTCCGGAAACGGATAAATTGACTAATTCTAGCCAATTTTTGTTCGATAGAGTTTTTTTCACTAATTCAATACTTTTCGAGTTATATGCTAGTGAATATATGTCCATTTTCAACAAAAAAAAACAACACGTCTTTAGACACTTTTTCGCAAACAACTCAAAAAGTAAGCATGTTATCGAAAAAATACTCTTAGAAAAATATAGCTTATAAAAAAGTGAAAAATTGGATATTTATGAAGCCTTTAGACCTCGTAGAAGCAGAGTGCTAGCTAAAGAAGAGTTAATCGAATATATCAACCTGAAATAACCAAAAAATGAAGCAATTTTCAGGAAAAACTCATCACAACTTTTTTGAAGTGTTTAAAAGCTTTATTTTTTTTTTTTAATTTTCTAGCATCAAAAGTAAGCAAATTGCGCTCAAAATAAAGTTGGTCCATTTTTTTATGATCTGTAAGTTTCATCGGTTCAAGATGCTTATTTTTGAAAGGGCTGTAGTCGAAAGGGCTTGAACGAGTCACTAATCACGAGTGTATGCAAATTTTGAACATCCATATTTTAACCAATTTTTATCTTGCAGAAAAACATTCAGAAAATATAAACAAAATATTCAGAAAAGTAAAACCTACATCTGTTTAATCTTTGAGATTTTTGATATCACTAATAATTTTAATTAAAAAATGGATTTTCTTCAAAACTTTCAAAGGTTTAAAAAAAATTATTTTAAAACCAATTTTTTTCAAAATAAGCACTTTAAGCCGATGAAACTCTCAGTTAATATAAACATTTCATAAGTAAAGAACTTGTGAAGCGGTAATGATTAATTTCAATTGTGGTGATTTTTACGACTTGTTTTACCAAAAAAAAAGCGACCAACTTTATTTTGAGCGTAACCTGCCTACTTTTGATGCTAGAATTTTTTTTTAAATAAATCTTTTTTTATTAAACACTTTAGTTGTGATGAGTTTTCGCCTAAAACGTCTTCATTTTTTGGTTATTTCATGTTGAAATTGTTGATTTGGAATTGGACGAATAAGAATCTACTTTTCATTAGCTACAACTCTGTTTCTACTGGGTCTAAAGACTAAATACAATTATTTTTCCACTTTTTTCTAAGCTATATTTTTGATAAGAATATTTTTTCGATAAAATACTTACTTTCTGAGTTATTTGAGAAAAATTGTCTAAATGCGTTTTTTTTTTGTTGAAAAATGAACATATTCACTCGCATGTAACTCGAAAAGTGTTATTGAACTTAGTGAAAAATACCCTATATAGAACAAAAGTTCCTTTTAATTAGTCAATTTATCTATTTCGGACTTATCTTGAACGTAGATATGTTTTTTCAGCCCTGAGAAGAGGTGATACCCCCAGGGTAAAAGCACACATCGGCACACTATCACTTTTTTTCTTTGAGATGACCTATGTGTATGCCAAATTTTATGTCAATCCAAGCGGTTCTTTAAAATCCGAAGCAAAAACCGTTAGTGAATGGACTACAACAACTTAAATGAAGAGTGTTCGTTATGATAAAACTGAAAAACGAATCGGTTAGTTTATTGAAAATACATGAAAGAAATCCCTTGTTTACTGAAAAATGAGCTGTGTTCAAAGTTTTTACCACATCTAATTTTTAAATAAAAGTTAATTTTGCAAAAATGATTACCTATACCATTTTCAATTTTGCGTCAAATAGTTGAGTACAACAACAAAAAGTACTCTATAGGGTATTTTCTTACTTAATTCCCTGAACTAACACGTCTGCAGTTGTAATAAGACAGCTAAATAGACCGTACAATTTAATTAACATTTTATCAAAACTAACCTCTTCCCAAACAAAATTGGAAAAGAAATAAAAGCAAGATACATTTCAAAAACTCTCCTCATTAATTTTACACTCTATAGAATTTCCAATAGAGTCCTTGCTATTTATCTTAAATCTTTTTGCTTGACGCCCATTGTCCTGTTTATATAGAGGTAAAGTCAAACGAAAAACAATAACGACCGAGCAAGCTGATGGTCTGCAATTGATTTCGGCACTGAGAGAATCGCCGAGAAAAGAGCTGAACTGTTGCCAAGATAAACCATTTTATTAGATAGATGGATCTCTCCGTGGCAGAAGAGAAAGAAAGCGAAGCTTTCAGAACACTTACGTTTGTAAGACAAAAACAACAAAGGAACGAACGTTTTATAAATTAGTCGGGGTGGGTGAGGGCGATGGTGACACTTAATGGATAATAAGGATGAAAAACTTAAATCGTATTCATATCGGATGCTGTAATTAGTAATAAGCTTTCTGTAAAATGAATGTCGACACGATTCAAGTTTTCTGTTAACCCAGATACGAAAATATCAAATAGTCCAGGGTATGAATAATAAGGATTTTCTCGGGACACTCCAAGATCCAGGTAGCTGACTACTTTTTTAGTTATTTTAGACCTATAGGAAGACAACCTACCTGTTTCTTGCCTAGAGTTCGCGTCCGTTTTTAATTATTAACAATTTAGTGCAAAAATCGCGATTTTTTCGATTTTTTGCACTCCATTGCAGAAAACCTACAAAATGCAGATTTTTGAAAGTTAAAAAGTTAATTTGTTGCTACGCAAGCTACAAAATAAATGAAAATCGTTATTTGTTAATAACTTTTACTAAAACTACCTTAGAACTTTAGTGTTTCACCCAAAGTTGGATATTGGGGTAATTAACAAACCCTCAAAATTTAAGACTGATCCATTAATTAGTTTAAGAGTTATTCTATTTGTTTATCCCAGAGACCTTTATTTTGCAATAAGATAAGACAGAAAATAATGAAGATAGAGCAAATTTGAGTATGCCTAATGAAAGTAGAAGAAAGATAGTATCAAAATATATTAAAAAGATATAAAAAAAAATGATTAACATAGTGAAAAATCCTAATGCCAAATTTTTAAAATTTTGTAGTTTATAAACATTTAGAATAACTTTAAAAATGTTGTCCGTATAAACAATATTTTTATACAGGGTGTCCCGAAAAGATTGGTCATAAATTATACCACAGATTCTGGGGTCAAAAATAGGTTGATTGAACCTCACTTACCTATATACAATAGTGCACACAAAAAAAGTTACAGCCCTTTGAAGTTACAAATTGAAAATGGATTTTTTTTCATATATCGAAAACTCTCAGAGATTTTTTATTGAAAATGGACATGCGGCATTTTTACGGCAGCAACATCTTAAAAAAAATTTAAGTAAAATTTGTGCACCCCATAAAAATTTTATGGAGGTTTTGTTCCCTTAAACCCCCCCAAACTTTTGTGTACGTTCCAATTAAATTATTATTGTGGCACCATTAGTTAAACACATTATTTTTAAAACTTTTTTGTCTCTTAGTACTTTTTCGATAAGCCAGTGTTTATCGAGATATTTTGAATATTTGTCGAATCCACCACATATTTGTATATGGTTAAGTACGGTTCTAGAGACCTGTTAATCGTTCGTCAGTCGGTTGTGTTTTGTTTTGATTTGCATCGGCCAGCTGCTCATTGTTTAAATGTTTTGTTTTGTTATTGTTTTGTTTTGGAGTCTTGTGAAACTAGTGTAAGTGTTCAATTTTTTTTGTTTATTTTCATTCGACCCAGTTTATTGCATATCTAACCTTTAAACCATGTTTTACAACTGTGACAACTGCCTTGAAAAGTTTGCGGATTCAGATAAATATAATCGATTGCGGTGCGATGGAGATTGCCGCAGAAATTTCTGTATGCGATGCACAAAATTAAATAAGTCCACCACTAAAGCCCTATTGGAACAAAAATTTCCCCATCTAAGATTCTTTTGTACGGTATGTGACTCGCCTAGCTTAAGATATTTAAACGAAAAAATAACCAACTTATCAAAAAATCAAATACCACTAGAGAACTTTGAAGCTTTAACTCAAGTTACTAAGAAACTTACTGATAATTTGCCTGTTTTCATTGAGACTTACGATTTGTTGACAAAAAATGACGACAAACTGGACTATCTTACGAAAAAAATTGATGAGATCCATAAACTAAATAACCTGCTGAATCCTGAAAAGGTTTTAAAATCTGTTAGGCAGATGGAACATGATATTTTTAATATATCGTCAGTTTTTTTCGGGGGTTCAGATGAGACTGTTAAGGTTCAAATCCAAGAATCAAATTCAACTGATATTAAGTTGGGATTAGATAGGCTCTCTTCAAACATCAATGAAATATCGAATCAAATGAGCAATCTTACCAAAAGTCTATCTACCACACCAACGAAAAAAGAGGTATTGAAGAAAAATACATGTTATGCCACCTCAAGTACCCAGACTGAAGAGCCTCAACATTTCGAAGCAAATGCAGAGCAAAAGTCAAAAATTACAGAAGATAAGTGTCACTTTGTAGTTATTAGTAACTTGAGCCCAATATACACCCCTATACAAGTGGTTCACTATATTAAAGAGAAGCTAGGTATCAAGGAATATATAAGATGTTATGCCCTCCTTAAAGATGCCGACACAACAACTGGTTTTTCATTCAAAATAGGTATAAAATCTAGAACATCTATTAACCTATTATTTAATATGGGCATTTGGCCACCTGGTGTAAACATTAAATGGTCTATCGAATCTTCATATTCCGAACCAACGCTTTCATCTGAGTCACATAAGAATCCGAAGAATATCAGAAGTCCTATTAGCCTGGAAAATTCAAATAGCAGTTTATGCAACAACAAAGATGAAGTTCAGAGCACAAACATACAAACAGACAAACAGGCCATCGAAATTTGCAAAACTAAGAATCCGTTCCATACCCATATTAATTTCATTAAGAAAGATACTATAGAACCATCGACTAATCTCGATCCATTGACCCCACCAAGAGTTAGATTAACCAATAACTCTAATAGTCGATATCTTTTAGCCAGATTAAGGGAACCGGATATCTTAAAGGCCATTAAACTTCATCTTGCTTATTTACACGACCAACCTGCATCAGTATTTTATGATGGGTATACCAACACAAGTGTTAAATTGTTTCTGGCTTCCGAAGGACTTCCTACAAAGAGTGAAGATCTACGAAAAATTCTTCTAGATTTTAATGATGCTTATGGAATTGGTGCAGATGAGGTAGACGCTGATCTTGCTGCTTTTAGGTCTTTTCTAACTTCGGAAAGAATTATTCACCTGCAAAAATCAAGGGAATGCCACCGAAACTACTATTCCGCTGCCTCTCCAAGACGAAATTTTTAAACATCACGACGTGTTCTGAGGGACTAGAATCCTCAAATTATTTTAGTGATAACAACTTTAGCATGGTTCTGATTAATATTCGTTCTATAAGATATAAAACTGATGAATTATTTCTGTTTCTAGAGGAATTAGGGTTTCCACCGATAGTTGCGGTTACCGAGCACTGGCTTGAAGTCAACGAGCCTTTTTTTGTAGAAAAATATTCCACTATTGCTAGGTATGACCGTCCAAGTTCAGCTCATGGAGGCACCCTAATTCTTTCTACAAATAATGATTTTTCTCTGGTAACAAAATATGACTTTCTATTAAGTGAAGCATTCTTTGAGTTTTCCTTAGTTTACAGTAAGAACCTTAATCTTTATATTATTTGCATTTATAGATCACCTGACTCTTCCGTGGAACTATTTTTTCAGAACCTGCTTAATTTGTTAGATGACCTGCCCCATAAAAGCAGAAAAATTTTATGCGGGGACTTCAACATTAATTATGCTGCTGCTTGTGCTACACAAATATCCCTGGTCAACATATTTGAATCATATGGTCTATCAATGCACATTGATTCTCCTACAAGGATTACAAAAACTTCATCTACCATAATTGATTATATTGTCTCAGATTTCTCACCCCTTGATGTCTGCGCTACAACTGTTAATGCGGGACTATCTGATCATGAAGCGGTTTATACGAAGTTTAACATCTTTAGCAAGTCCTCCTCGAAAACTCGACGTTTAGGCAGGATTTTTTCCGGTCGGAACTTTCGTAAATTCCAAAATTTATGCTTAACCTCTGAGTGGCACTTTCCTTCCATGGACGTCGATTATAATTTCAGTGATTTTTTGAATAAGCTGGTCTGTATCTTCAATAAAGCATTTCCTTTAATCACAATTAAGCAAAAACATCGCAAACCCTGGACTACCAAAGGTGTCCGCATATCAGCCAAAAACATGCGTTCACTACTGTATATCAAGAAATTTACTACCAACGTCTCTGTTACTGAATATATCACCAAGTACAGGGCAATCTATTTAAAACTTATAAAATCGGCTAAAAAATTGTATTATCAAAATCGTCTCAGAAGCTCCAAAAGTGTTGCAAAAGAAACTTGGTCCATAATAAATGATCTTCGAAATAAAACTCACACAGCTCAAACATTTTCCCTTCCAGACCCAGAAAATCTAAATGAATATTTTGTTAATGTGAGTAAAAATATAACATCAACTATTGTGTCACAACAAGATCCCATTTCCTATCTCCCTAATTCAGGAAAGGTTTCGAATTCATTCTTTATAAGACCGGTTGGTAAATCTGAACTGATCCAAACAATCAATAGTATCAAAAGCAAATCTTCCTGTAGTACCGATGGACTATCTATAAAAATTTTCTCAAATCTCCCAGACAATGTGTTGGGAGTCCTCATCTCTCTAATAAATGATTCTTTTGAGAAAGGTAAATTTCCAGAGTGCCTAAAGACGGCCATCATTATTCCTCTTCATAAGGGTGGTGAAAAATCTATTGCCTGCAATTATAGACCTATTGCATTACTACCGGTACTCTCCAAAATTATTGAAAGACTCCTAAAAGCCCGACTTATGTCCTTTCTCGTTGATAACAAGATTTTATCACAAAATCAGTTTGGATTTTTAAATAATAAATGTACCACCGATGCCATGTTTTCTGTACTACATGAGGTTTATCAAGCATTAAACAATAATCTTCACACTGCCACTGTTTTTTGTGATTATGCCAAAGCTTTTGATTGTGTAAATCACGACATTTTGATAAAAAAACTAGATTTCTATGGAATTCGAGGTATTTCTTTGAACTGGTTTCAATCTTACTTGGAAAATAGGAAACAACTGGTTAGAGCAAATGATACAGACTCTAGTCTCAAAAATGTTGTATGTGGGGTACCGCAAGGTTCAGTATTGGGTCCTCTACTTTTCCTTATCTTTATTAATGACATCACTAGTTTAAAAATCGATGGAAAAGTTTTTCTTTTTGCTGACGATACCAGTATCACTTGGAGCAACTCAAATATCGCAACTCTTCATGCTACTATAACTTCTGATCTACTCACAATAAAATCCTGGTCAGATTCTAATTTACTCTCTTTTAACGTAGATAAAACAGTAGCATTACCCTATAAAGGAACTCTTCAACCCTTACCTCTTCATAACAGCCAGATCAGTATCGTTGATTCTGTAAAGTTTCTTGGTATTTTTTTAGATAGCAACCTTAAATGGTCCCTTCATATCGATGTGTTAAGCAAGAAACTATCCTCAGCTTGCTTTGCAATAAGATCTGTCTCTAAGGAAATGGATTTAGCCTCTTCCAAAATAACATACTTTTCATTGTTCGAGTCCCATCTTCGATATGGTCTGCCTTTTTGGGGTTTTGGTACAGCTGCCCAATCCGATGTTATTTTTAAATTGCAAAAAAGAGCAATCAGATATCTGTTTGGCCTCAGAAGAACAACACATTGCAGAAGCTACTTCAAAGATCACAGAATTCTAACATTACCTTCTTTATATATTTTAGAAGCTGTTTGCTTAATTCGTAAACATCTACATGTTTTTCCAGAAAGACCTAGACATGACTATTCCACCAGAAATTCTACTTTTGACATCTATTTACCGATCCCGTCCAGTGAGTTAATAAAGAAATCTATATTATATTCTGCAAAAAAACTATACAACCATCTCCCTCTACAACTTAAATCTGCAACATCTTTCCCCAAGTTCCGTAAAATGACTAAAGCCTATTTATCTGAAAGACCATATTATTCAATAGCAGAGTTTCTTAACCAATAACTAAGAAATTACAGTATTGTTATGTATAAGTAGAATCTTAATCTATATTTGAGTGTCATATGCAGCAGCATAACTTATTAAATTTCTTATTAAATTTCTTAAGGTAAATTACGCAATTTGCATTTTTTTTTTAATTTTGCAATAGATTGTTACTGATTTTTATTTGACTTTATTATGTTTTATTTATATTGACGATTTGTATAATTTTAGTAAATTGTATTTGTTATTGTTTTTATTTATGATTCTTGTAAGCTTTGTCTATAAAATTGTTAAATTTTTCATGACAATAAAGCATATTTCTATTCTATTCTATTCTATTCTATTCTATTAATAATCTGAAAATTTATTTATAATTTACATTTTTAGGTATATTTTGAAAAAGAAGCTACATCTCGATAAAAGGTGACTTATGAACAAAAGACTAAGAGGCAAAAGTTTTAAAAACACTGTGTTTAACTAATGGTACCACAATAATAGTTTAATTGGAACGTACACAAACATTTGGGGGGTTTAAAGGAACAAAACCCCCATAAAATTTTTACGTAAATATATTGAAAAAGAAGCCGCAACTCGATAAAAACTGGCTTATCGAAAAAATACTAAGAGGCAAAAAAGTTTTAAAAACGTTGTGTTTAACTAATGGTACCACAACAATGAATTAATTGGAACGTACACAAAAGTTTGGGGGGGTTTAAGGGAACAAAATCCCCATAAATTTTTTATGGGGTGGACAAATTTCACTATAAATTTGTTTTAAGATGGTCCTACCATAAGAATGATACATGTCCATTTTCAGTAAAAAATCTCTAGTAGTTTTCGATATATTGAAAAAAATCGATTTTCATTTTGTAACTTCAAAGGGCTGTAACTTTTTTTTTGAGCACATTTGTACTAAGGCAAGTTAGGTTCAATCGAACTATTTTTGACCCCAGAATGTGTGGTATAATTTATGACCAATCTTTTCGGGACACCCTGTATATTCAAAAAGATAATAAATTAACAGGAATTTTCAAATAAAAAAATTTAGCCTGGGCTCATTTGGGACAAAGTTAGCCATATGTTTTTTTTTAATTCACAGCTAATTTGTTTATAATAATTAAGAAATCTCATTAATGCCATTTTAAAAAGGGGATTTATATTTTTTCTTAAAAAATTTGCACAAACATTATACCTTCACAGCACCCTCTACGATTTTTCAAAAATGTAGTGCAAACGATTACTAGGGGCAACCTACAAATCTAGCGAGTTAAAAAAGCAATTTCAAACGAATATAATTTGCTGTATCTCCGGATCAAATCAATGGATTTTGATCTTTCTTTTTTTAATTGGTATGTAATTTTTACGTATATTACAAATATGCAATTTGTTTATAAATTTATTAATTAATAAACAGTCTAATTTGTTTAAACAATTCTTAAAAAATATTTTTTTTACAAAAATCTATTTTTTTAATCATAGCATCATTAATGATTACAGAAAAAGTTAAAGTACACTTTAATAAATAAATGATTTTTATTAGATAATTATTTATTGAAGATAATTTATTTATTAAAGTATACCTTAACTTTTTTATGATTAATGGGGGTAGTATGATTAAAATCATTAATTTTTGGGAAAAAATTATTTTTTCAAAAATTGTTTAAACAAATTAGACTGTTTATTAATTAATAAATGTCTAGACAAATTACATATTTGTAATGTACAGAAAAATTACATACAAATTAAAAAAGAACGATCAAAATATATTCACTAGATCCCGAGATATAGAAAATGATAGTAGTTTCAAGTTGCTTTTTTTAGTTTTTGAACTCGTGCATTCGTCGGCTCCCAGCTCCCCCTTCACTTACCACGACTAGTCACCAATTAAACTACATTTTTAAAAATTGGTGTAAAATACCAGCTTTTCTAATATGTAAAATGACTTCTTCTACAAACAATATTTTTAAAGTTATTCTAAATGTTTTTAAACTACAAAATTTCACAAATTTGGCATTAGGATTTTTGACTATATTAGATAATCTTTTTATCGTTTTTTAGTACATTTTGATAGTAACAGTTTTCTACTTTCATTTGGCATACTCAGAATTGCCCTATCTTTATTATTTTCTATCTTATGTTATTGCAAAATAAAGGTCTCTGGGATAAACAATTAGAATAACTCTTAAACTAATTAATGGATCGGTCTCAAATTTTGAGGGTTTGTTAAGTATCCCGATACCGAATTTTGGGTGAAACACTAATAGGCTATTGATTGTGTTCAAAATAAGAAAGCTAAAAGGAACTACAACGTTAACTGGATTTTATTGTCTCATATGGTCAACGGACATCTATATTTGAAAAAACCGCGGAGTACTACCATTTAAATGGGTGCGTTTTTGAGAAAGGGGTGAATTAGTCCCTAGGCACAGGGTGAATTAAGGTGAGTTCCATTCATTTTTGGTACAAACACTTCTACAGGAAAATTGTTCCGGGATAAATTTACTATCAAAATATCATATTTTAAAGTCAAAAGTATTTTTTTTCACAAAAATACATTCAAAAGAAAAGCAAGAAAAAAACTCGAAAGAAAGCAATTTTGTTTTTAGCCCCATAACTTTTTTCCACAGGGATATAGGTATAGGCATTGCTTCAGCAAAAAATAACTTCCATCCTTTCTCTTTAAAATGAGGTTTGGTAGAAGACTCTAGGATATATAGTTTCCAAAAGAGAATTTTTCAAACTTTGCCGCTCACAGAATTTTTGAGCCATTTTCCCAATTATTTCGCAAACATTGTTCTGTAACTTTTTTCTACGCATTTCTAGGTATATGCAGTGGTACATTTAGTAGAAAGAGAACTCAATTACCTTTAAAACGGTCTACAGTATAAGGTCGTACGTCTATTTTTAAACAAGTTGTGCTTTTTCAAGATTTTATGCTTTTAATGATTTTTGATATTTTTTATGATTATTTTTTAAATTTCTCAATATGACTTTTTTTCTTGTACATTTAAGTATATACGTTCTGGAATAAAAAAAGCTTATTTTCTTTACTTTAAAATGGTGTATTGCAATCGCCTCTAGGACTATTTTTAAACAAGATATCCGTAGGATATCCAAGGGTATCCGTAATTTGAGAAAAAATTTAAAAATTTTAATTTTTTCAATTAGAAGAGTATAATTACATATTGTACCATAATTTTTAATTCCAAATAACTTTTCTTAATAACACTTTTCGATATTGTGAAATATAAGGGTACTTTACTCTTGAGTGAAATTCATATTTTTTAACATACCTCGTACACTATTGATAAAACTTTATATCTGATGATTACATCTTAGGTTTTAGACTATGCAGAGCACTTTATAAAGAATAATTTTTTTCATAAAGTTAATAATAAAAAGTTTTCCATATGGTTCCAACTTAGTGTGACCTATTGCATGTGTATATGTCAAACTTTGAAAAAGCATATCTTGTTTAAAAAGAGACCTAGAATTTTTTACAATACACCATTTTAAAGAAAAGAAAATAAGCTTTCGTTTTTATTGCACAATGTGTATACCTAAATATACAATAAAAAAGTTATAATGAGAAATTTAAAAATAATCGTAAAATATATCAAAAATCATTAAAAGTGTAAAACTTTGAAAAACCATATCTTACTTAAAAATAGTCATACAGCCTTCTACGATAGACCATTTTAAAGGTAATTGACTTTTCTTCCTACTAAATGTAACATTGCATATACCTAAAGCTGCGTAAAAAAAGTTACAGAACAATATTTGCGAAGTAACAAGGAAAATCGCCCAAAATTGTTGTGAGTGGCGAAATTTGAAAAATCATATTTTGGAAACTATAAATCATTCAGACTTACACCAAACTCCATTTTAAATAGCAAGGATGGAAGTTTTTTTTTCTGTTAAGCAATGCATATACCTATATCCCCGTGGAAAAAAGTTATAGGGCAAGAAACAAAAATGCTTCCTGTCGTGTTTTTTTCTTGCTTTTCTTTTGAATATATTTTTGTAAAAAAAAATATTTTTGACTTTAAAATGTGACATTTCGATAGTAAATTTAACCTGGAACAATTTTTCTGTAGACATGTTTGTACCAAAGGTGAATAGAACTCACTCTAATTCGCCCTGTGCCTAGGGACTAATTCACCCCTTTCTTAAAAACGCACCCCTTTAAATGGTAGCACTCCGCGGTTTTTTCATACATAGAGGTCCATTGACTCTATAAAACAATAAAACCCCGTTAACGTTGTAGTTCCTTTCTAAAATACATAATCAATAGCCTATAAAGTTCGAAGGTAGTTTTAGTAAAAGTTATTAACAAATAACGATTTTCACTTATAGTTTGCGTAGCAACAAATTAACTTTTTAACTTTCAAAAATCGGCATTTTGAAGGTTTTTTTAATGTTCTAAAAAATTAAATTTTGTAATTTTATGTCAACAATTTAGCTTTTGAATGGAGTGCAAAAAATAAAAAAATCCCGATTTTTGCACTAAATTGTTAATAATTAAAAAACGGAAGCGAACTCTAGGCAGGAAACAGGTAGGTTTTCATCCTATAGGTCTACAATAACTAAAAAAGTGGTCAGCTACCTGGATCTTTGAGTGTCCCGAACATGGTCTATTTCTAGCTTATTACCCTGGTCTAAAAAGGCACCGCTAGAAAAATATTCCAACATGCGATTCAGAGAATCTACAGTCAAAAAAATGAAAGAGTACCCATGAACGAACACATAAAACACGCTGTATTTTCCTGTCACCGTGTCACAAAGAAAATTGTCCAGTGCAAGTACATGTAACAATAATTATTACATGTACTTGCGCTGGCCAATTTTTTGCGTGACACAGTGACAGGAAAACACAGCGTGTTTTATATGTTCGTTCATGGGTATTCTTTCATTTTTCCTACTGTATATGAAACGAACCTTTGTACTCTAATACAGAGTATGGCATTAGTAATTGATGGCCTTTTGACAAACAAGTTAAAATTAAATGTATCAAAGACAAAAGCTCTAATTGTAACCAGTAGATATAAGTATAACAAAATCAATATAAATAACATTAATTTATCCATAAATGGTGAAAAGATTGAAATAACAACAACTATTAAATACTCAGGATTTCAACTTGATAACACTCTTTCATTGGAAGATCATTTTGTTTATATACACAAAAAATCAGCAAGAAATTATACTTTTTTACAAGAATAGCAAAAAATTTATCTTTAGAAACTAGACTTACTGTATATAATTCAATAATCCAACCTCATTTTGATTTTTGTGCATCAGTCTTATATTTGTTCAACCTAAATAAAATGGGGCAACTTCAAAAATTACAAAATCGTGGTATGCGTATAATATTAAGAATGGGTCGATTGACACCAATAAATTTAATGCTGAATACATTGAACTGGTTTTCGGTATATCAAAGGTTTCAATATTTTGCATTGGATTGTCAAATAAACGTCAAACCTACTAGTCAAGTTTTAAGAGTTGCTCCGAAAAATTATTATTTTTTATCGATTTTCGATAGGAAATAAAGTATTTCCATTAACGTTTTGGTATTAACAAAGTGCAGATCGTTAGATAATAGCGGATTAACACGAGTTTTTAACATATTTGAAATGTTATAGTGGAAAGTACCATGATTTGACTGCTGACTGGAAGTTAGGTGAATATTATTTGATTTACCAATTATTTGAGAAATTATTAAGCCTATCACTGAGTTACAGACTGTAATCTGAGCTTAAATTTACCATTTTTTAAATATAACTAGTTGTTTGTGGTTTTGGTAACCAGGATCACAGCAACATGTCAAACCCAACTTCAAACTCACCTCACACACAAATTTCCGACCCATCAACTTCTATTATACAATCCAATATCGATAATTCAAATAATACTTCTGTTCCCAAATCTTATGCAGCTGCTACCTCTACAAAACCGCTTCCCTTGCCTCCATTGTCTGTGCCTTCTCGAGACCAAGCGATCCTCATGCCTTCTCTGCCCAATACTGTACTATTTGATTATATTAAAGATGTCGGTAGTATTGTTAAACCCAAAAACGTACACTTCGCATCTAGAATCTCTCATGGTCGTATATGTATTTACCTGTCTTCTTCATTGCAAGTTGATAGTCTTCTTAGTACTCATCAAAATATTTCAGTTAATTCAACAGTTATTCCAATGCGCAGACTGGTTTCACCTACCAAAAGGTTATTAATTTCTAATGTAAGTCCGTCCATTCCTCACGCCTTAATTGAAAAAGCGCTTCAGGATCTAGGATTAACACTTACCTCTCCTATTTCTTAAGTTAAATGTGGATCACCTGATGATGAATACGCCCATGTTTTAAGTTTCCGAAGCATAACTTATATCTTACCTAGCAGTGATGATTTTTCTCTGCAAACATCGACTACCGTTATTTTTGATAACTTAATTCACAGAATATTTATATCAACCGATAAACTAGAATGCTTTCTTTACAAACAAGTTGGACACAATGCAGAGTCATGTCCCAATATTCAAGACAGTTCTGCTTCCCTTGAGCCCCCTCCGATACCAATTAACTCATCAGATATTGAACAACCATCACATGCCATTTTAACTACTTGTAACACCCTTCCGAATGTTTCTAACTTATCTTCCGAACAAATACCTTCACCTTCCTCCTATCTTGAGATAAGTAATCAAAATTTGGCGAAAAAAGACCACGTTCTACTGACAGTAACTTTGTTTCACCTCAACTATCACCCACTTCTACTTCACCTCCAATTCCTAACTCAACACTTCCACCTGAGACCTCATCAACTTCTATACAAAAACCTGCCAAAAAGAAAGCAAAAAAATCCAAATCAACTGATCATGACTGTTACAAAATTAATCAAGAATCTCTCTCTATTATTATTAAACTATATGAAGATAACCCAGAATCCTTTTCACTTAATGTAACCCAACTTAGTGCATTTCTTGAAAACTCCTTTGGCACCAACGACCCTCTTTTTGAAGCCATTAAATTTACCACTGATGTACCGTCCTTAATGAAACACCTCGTCCTAATCCATACCAATGTCAAAGAAAGATCTTTAAAAAATCGTATAACTCGCCTTGTAAATAAAATAAAGCAACAACTCTATTCCGTTCAACTTGATTTCACTGAACTGCTCAATGAAGATGGTAACACAACTGACTCCTCCATTCCTTCTCAAAATTAGTTACATTCAGTGTGATACAATGGAATTGCGATGGATTTTATCCTCGCCTAGAAAGAATTCAAAAGATTATTTCCTCTCATAACCCCGACATATTTTGTCTCCAGGAAACAAATTTTAAAACCGACCATCAAGGCAAACTTAAAAACTTTGAAGGATATCATCATATTCGCACAAACTGTACAAGAGCTAGCGGTGGTACCTCAATATTTGTATCTAGTGATTTAAAGTCCTCCCTCCTGCCTTTAACTACAAATTTAGAAGCAGTGGCGGTTACTGCTTGGTGTCCAAACAAAATTACTATTTGCAGCATTTACATTCCTCCTGATCATCCCCTCAACGAAGAAGAGTTAGTCGACTTAATATTTCAACTTCCCCATCCGTACCTTCTTGTTGGTGACTTTAATGCCCATAACAGAATTTGGGGCTCACCCCATACTTTTGGTAAAGGCAAAGTTATAGAAAACGTTCTAAATTGTTCAGATACCTTTCTGTTAAATACTGGATCCAAAACCCACTTTAATATTTCATCAGGTTCATTCTCAGCCATTGATCTTAGCCTTTGTGATCCCAAAATTGCACCTTCTCTCTCCTGGGAAGTTTTTGATGATCTTCATGATAGCAACCACTTTCCCATCATTATATCTAGCTCCTCCTATAAGGAAACCACTACTAGAAATTTCTGGAACATTAAAAACGCTAATTGGTCAGAATTTACTTCAACAACCGATATATTATTATCTTCCTTAACTATTTCTGAGGATATTAACATAACTCTAAATATTTTTAACGAATGCTTACTCACTGCTGCCGAATCTCATATCGGTAAAAAAACCATCTCGTCTACGCAGAAAATGGTTCCCTGGTGGAACGCAGATTGTAGTAATGCCATTCGTTTATCCAAAAATGCTTTAAATAGATATCGACGAAATAAAACCCCCCAAAATCTTCTTTTACACAAACAACTTAAAGCCAAAGCCAAATTCATTATCAAACAAAGCAAACGATCTTCATGGCAAAATTACACTTCCTCTCTAAGACACGATACAAACCCCACTCAAATATGGAAGAAAATTTCACAAATCCAAGGCAATAAAACTAACTTTAAGATTCCTCACCTAACTGTCAACAATTCAGTTATCTCTGATAGCCAAGTAATTTCCGACACACTCGCAAATTATTTCGAAGATAAATTCAATAAAAGTAATACGGTTTCCGCTCCCAGTTATTTTCACTCTAAATTTTCCTCCACATCCTTATCAACTACAAATGATGTTATGTTTATCAACGCCCCCTTTACCCTTCATGAACTAAAATTTGCTTTATCTACATGTAGAAAATCTGCTGCTGGACCCGATGACATCCCTTATATCTTTTTAAAAAATCTCTCCAATACATCTCTCTCCAAACTCCTCGAAATTTATAATCTTATCTGGAACACACATAAATTCCCAGATATTTGGCGCAATTCTACAATTATTCCAATTAAAAAGCCTGATCAATCCTCCGTAACTCCTAAATCATTTCGTCCAATATCTCTCACTTGTACCACTTGCAAACTTCTTGAAAAAATGATAAATAAAAGACTCACTTGGTTCCTTGAAAAACATAATATTCTTCCTGAAGCTCAATCCGGTTTCCGCCGTCACCGGTCTACTTACTCTTGATAACCTTGTTCTTCTTCAAACACACATATCTCAAGCAATCAATAATCATCAAGATGTCGTAGCAACTATATTTGACATTGAAGGAGCTTTTGATTCAATCTCTAGAAATGCAATAATTGACAAATTATCCTACTATAATTTGGATGGTAACATTCTCTCATTTATAAAAAACTTTCTAACTGGAAGAATCTTTAAAGTCCTTGTCAACGGTAAGCTTTCTCAATCTCTTCCTCAGAATCAAGGTGTCCCTCAAGGATCTGTATTAAGTTCAACTCTATTCATTCTTGCAGTCAACGAGTATGCAAGTCATTTCTTGCTCCCATAAAATATGTTCAATACGCTGATGACCTAATCATTTACTGTCATGGTAAATCTGTTCCCATCACATGTAAACTTTTACAAGGTGCTGTAAATCTTCTTCAAGATAGATCTAATAAACTAGGATCACTCTCTCAAAGTAAATCCAAATTAATAAAATTTTCCAGAAGGACCTCCACTTCCGTGCCCCAAATTTTATTCAACGATTCCCCTCTATCTGTTGTTAATGAGTGTAAAATTCTAGGTATGATATTTGACTCCAGGTTAAATTGGAAAAATCACATCCATGAACTTAAAACTAATTGTTTTAAAAGATTGAACGTTCTAAAAACCCTTAGTCATCTTCATTGGGGTGCCGATGAAACTACTTTATTAAGAGTCTATAACATTTTCTTCATTCCGTCAAAATAACTGTCAAAGTCGTGTTCGTTTTTTGGAGTTCGTCCCAAAGAATTATTAATTTTGGCAGTTTTTTGGTACATTCCGGCCTTGTTTCCACGTGCAGAGTTGTATCAATAGTTTCTGTTTTGTGGTACTTTGCGGAAAACTAGAGTTTTGAAGACAGATTTGCTGTACAGAAAATGTCAGGTAACGGGGGCGGTCCTGGTCCGCCCTCGGTTAATTTAAATACTAATATTCAAATAATTAATAATGATAATCAAATTAATGTTTCTTCAATGGATACAGTATCCTCAGGTTTCGAAAAATATGACTTTGATAATAAATATCAACCAACGGATGCAGGTCCGTATCAGGTATTTTTGGAACATACCGATAATAATCTTGGTCGTCTTTTTCCTATCAGAATTGGCTTTTATTTACAACAAGTAATTGAATTTAGAAATGATGTTATTGATATTCATTCTGTAGGTTTAAAACGTGTTAAGGTAATTTTTAGAACATACAAAATCGCTAATTTATTAATTAATCACGAAATACTAACAAAAAATAAGTTGATTGCTTATATTCCAAAATTTTTCACGCATAAACGAGGCATAATACGTGGCGTTGATACCTTTTTTACTGAAGAATACTTGAAAAAAGCAATTAATTCTATAGTTCCAGTGGCGGAAGTGCGAAGAATGAAACGAAAAATTATAAACCCTGAAACCAAACAAGAAGAATTTGTCAATAGACAATTGGTAGTAATAAATTTTAAAGGTAATAAAATTCCGTCCTTTATTAATATAAATATGGTTAATTTCCCTGTAGAACCATACATCCATCCAGTTGTCCAATGTGGAAAATGTTTACGTTACGGACACAATATCGTTCAATGTAAAGGCAAATCTCGTTGTTCTCGATGTGCAAATGAGCATTCTTCCGCTGAATGTAATTCCGAGTTGCAAATGTGCGTTCACTGTAAATCTTCTGATCATCCTTCAATTTCAAGAGATTGCCCAATGTACAAAAAACAACACGACATAAAAAAAGTAATGGCTTTCGAAAATAAAAGTTTTAAGGATGCCGAATTATCGATTAACAATCCAGCTTATGCCAAAATTAATACCAACAATAGGTTTGATATATTAAATAATCTTGAAAATTTTCCCGATTTAGCACCAGCAAACAAAACAATTTATTATGCTCCTTTAAATAAACCAAAATCAAATTCAACCGCATTAGAATCAAAAACAATTAAAAGGCGAAGAACTGACACTTCTTCTCAGATTCCAAGCACTAGTAATTCAGATTTAGAAAATTCTCATCAAAAAAGACAAATTTCTCTTCCTCCATATACACCCGCTCCACAACAGAATAATTTCATGTTTTGTCGAGATAAACTTATCTCACAGATATATTCATTAATTACAAATATAATTAATAATCAAGGAAACTTCGAATTAAATAAAATCAGGGACAATATCATTACAATATTCGATAATAATGAAGATAATTTAGAATCCATTCTCACAGATAGTGAAAATCGCTACTAAAAATATTACAGAAAAACTAACTATATTACAATGGAATTGTAGATCCATTTATAGTAACAAAGGCAGTCTTATGCATCATATTAACAACTACCATACAGATATAATAGTTCTATCAGAAATATGGCTCACATCCGGTCATCATTTTAGACTTAACGGATATAACTTTATCAATAAATGTCGTGAAGATGGTTACGGTGGCGTAGGTATTTTCATCAGACAGGGAATAGATTACCAAGAATCCGAAATTAATAATAATTTCGATGACAGTATAGAAGCATGCGCAGTTTTTTTTAACAAAATTAATCTGTCATTAGTATCAATCTATAGATCATCAGATGTTAGAATAGAAATAAATGACTGGATCAACCTATTCCTTCAGTTTAATATTGCAAAAACTATTTTTCTGGGAGATTTTAATGCTCACCACGGTATGTGGGGGCCAATTGCAGACGACAGAAATGGTAGAATATTAGTGGAGGCCATGGATTATTGTGAAATAATTACATTAAATGACGGAACACCAACAAGAATATCCCCAACTAGTAATCATTCAGCCGTTGACTTAACTCTAACATCTCCCCTTTTAGCCGACCGTATAGCTTGGTCAGTAGATTCAGATTCATTAGGTTCAGATCACTACCCAATCAATATAGAAATTCAAATCAATCCCTCCTCCTTTGTCATCAACCCATCAACAAAATGGAATGACTCTCGTGCTGACTGGTCTGTTTTTGGAAATATTTTTGAATTAGAAATTAGTAAGCTCAATAATTTAGATAGGAATTCAACTTCGGTAGACAAAATCGAATTTTTCCTCAATGCAATCACGGTCGCAGCATCGAAATCTATGCCTATTAAGAAATCTTTCACACCTTCTGTACCAAGACCTTATTGGTGGGATGAGGAATGTTCTGCGATTGTTAAAAAACGAAAAGAAGCTCTCAGCGAGTTTAAAAAACAAGGTAATTTTATCAATTATCTACAATATCAAGACATTTCTGCTAATGTCAAACGTACGTTCAAACTTAAACAAAAAAACAGTTGGAAAATGTTTTTGAATAAATTAAATAAAAACACTCCTCTGACTGAGATATGGAACACTGTAAGATCTATTTGCAATAAACACCATCAAAAAAGAAAACCACAATTAGACGAAAGCCTTATTCTAAAAGTTCTTGATACATTGGCTCCTTCATCTGCTGCAGGTCCAATTTTTAACGACAACATTAATCAATTTCACTTCCATCAAGACTCAGACACCTTCTCAAAAAATTTTAGCTTTTCGGAATTAGAATTAGCCTTAAAAAAATCAAAAAATACTGCACCTGGACTTGACGGGTTTACTTATACGATAATAAATAAATTGCCTGAAAGTGGTAAACTTCTTCTCTTAGAAATTTTTAATGATTGGTGGTTGAAACAAAAGTATTCAGATAGTCTTAAAAATATAATTGTGTGTCTTCTAGCGAAACCTAAGAAACCACCTGACTTACCTTCGTCCTACCGACCTATTTCATTGTTATCGTGTATTACAAAAACTTTCGAAAGGCTTATAAAATTTAGACTCGAACATTTTGTCGAAAACAGATCAATTTTACCAAAAAATCAGTATGGATTTCGTAGAGGTATAGGCACAATTGATGCAATCTCCCATTTAGTTACAGATGCTCAATTGTGTCTATCAAAAAATAATTACATGTTGTGTCTTTTTGTGGACCTTATTAAAGGGGCTTATGATGTGGTAGATTTGGAAATATTATATTCAAAAATGGTAACGTTTGGCATCAATAAAAGAGTCTCTATAAATATTTTAAATTTGTTTGCTAATAGAAAAGTATTTTTGCGAGATAGTCATAACGTTTTACATGGTCCAAGAGTACTTTACAACGGGCTTCCGCAAGGCTCTATTTTAAGTCCCCTTTTGTTTAACTTATACACTGCAGACTTGCATGATTTGATGAGCGATGGCATACAAATTATTCAATACGCGGACGATTTATGCATTTATGTCACCCATAATACCTACGATCGCTGCATGATAGACTTAAGACGTACTTTTGACAGGTTACAAAACTGGTTCGACGATATGGGTTTTAGTGTTTCACCAGAAAAGACAGCTGTGATGTGTTTCACAAGGCACAGATATCAGTTAGTCGATAATTTCTCTATAGGTAAATACACTATTCCTATAGTAAAAGAATATAAATATTTAGGTATAATTATAGATAGTAAACTTCTATGGACCAGTCACATTAAGTATGTCAAACAAAGATGTGAAAAGGGAATTAATCTTCTGCGCTTCCTCTCCAAACAGAGCTGGGGCGCGGATCAACAAATTTCCTTAATGTTCTACAAGTCTTATATTCGCTCGATTTTGGATTATGGGTGTACTATCTATGGTTCTACCTCCAATACGAACCAACTTACCCTTGATCGAATACAATATAGAGCTCTGAAAATATGTTTGGGAGCAATGGCATCTTCACCAAATCATGCCATTCTGGCAGAGTCTCAAGAACTTCCTCTTAGTTTTCGAAGACAGTTTTTAGCAAATAAAAGTCTATTAAAATATAGATGTTACAACAGTGATTTGATCGCAAAAATTAACTTTCTTGTAATTGAGAATTTGACAAATCATTATTGGAAAAAGAAAAACTCTCCTCTTTTGGCAGATGCATTTATTGATACAAACTTATTTCAAAATGATATTGTTAAACTTAATAAAATACCATTGTATGCACACAGTTTCGATTCTATAATTGACAAACCTATCACCATATTCCCTCGGTATTCAGATTGTAATATCTTAAACCAAGCCATGATAAAATCCATTGTAAATGGTCTCGGGTCGAACTTAACTAAAATATATACAGATGGGTCAAAAACGGAGCTAAACACAGGTTCGGCATTTTTTGTTTCAAACATAAATCATATTGAAAAGTACAGAATCTCAAATTATTGTTCCATTTTTACCGCCGAGTCCTTTGCTATTGAAAAGGCACTAAAATGGTGTGCAACTCAAACATGCACGAATGTGGCAATAATTTCAGACTCAAAATCAGCATTACAAGCTATTAGCGGTCACCCAATAAAACAATTCCGAAATGCCTTAATTTTGAACATTAAAAAATTAATTATGGATCTTAAACAAAATAATGTAACTGTTTCGTTTATTTGGACGAAAGGACATTGCGGAGTCGAAGGTAATGAAATTGCGGATATAGCCGCAAAAAGTAGTCACAGTTGCCACCATATGGACAAAGTATTTAATTTAAAAGATTTGAATAATGCTCTCCAACCTAATATCAGAAGGAAATGGGAAACTGATTACAAAAGAATTGCAAATAAATCTACAAACCCTTATTTCAGAATTCACCCTACACTTCCAAAAGACATTCCTCATTTCACCTTTAATTATAATAGAGCACAAATGTCAGTATTGACTCGTTTAAAATTGAATCATGCTCGCTTTCCATCTCACTTATATAAAATTGGAATACTTAACTCTCCTGTCTGTAGTTGTGACAATGTATCCATTGGTGATCTAAATCATATATTTCTAGAATGTTCTCTGAACTCTCAATCTTCTTCAATTCTGTATCAAGAACTAATTCATCACGAGTGTCCATTGCCACTAAATATTACAGCTCTCCTTTCTTCCCCAGATAAAGCGGTACTAGATTCCATCATTAATTTTATCAGAAATTCAAAAATAGCGGTATAGTTTAGAAATAGACAATATGAAATCATTTAATGTAATTAAGAATTTACATGTTTTGTGGCAAATAGATTTTGTCTGATGCCAGGATCTCTCACACACACACACAAGAGTCTATAAAGCTCTCATCCGATCTAAGCTCGACTACGGAAGCTTTATTTACTGCTCAGCCTCTAAATCTGACATAGATTTATTAAACTCTGTTCATAATAGCGCACTTCGTCTATGCCTTGGTGCCTTTCGCTCCAGTCCTATCGACAGTATATACCGTGAATCCAATGAACCTCCTCTCACCCTAAGACGGCAATCTCTTCTTCTTTCATATACTGCATCAACATCCGCAAATCCCTTTAATCCCGTCCATTCTCTAATTACCACATCCAATATCTCTTCTTCTACTAACAATGTTCAACATGTCACCATAAAACCTATACCTCAATTAATTACTCCACTACTTAAAAATATTGACCTCCGGTTGACTAGTTCATTTCCTATTCCTTCTCTTCCCCCCTGGACTAAACATCTTCCTTCAATAGACATCTTCATCTAAAGCATTTTTAGAAATCATACAAAAAAAATCATATGATTTAATTCTGTTTACCGATGCTTCTAAAACTACCACTGGTGTTGGCTGTGCTGTCACCACTAAACATGAACTTGTAAGATCTTCTCGGCTACCTTCAACATGTAGCGTTTACACAGGTGAACTATATAGTATTCTGTTAGCATTTCAATGCATCTCCCATCAAAACAGACATGTTGCCATTTGTACGGATTCCCTTTCATCTATCCATTCAATCAATACAATTTTTACTGACCATCCATTGGTTCAAAACATTCATGACATCTTCCAAAATCTCTCTGCTCAAGATGTAACAGTCTCTCTCATATGGCTACCTTCTCATACTGGAATTACTGGTAATGAAACAGCAGATCATTTGCCAAAGAAGCTACCAACCTCAATACCGGAATAACTACAATTCAACTAGCTAGCGATCTCAAACTCGTTTTCAAAAAGTCAGTAAATGATGCCTGGCAAAACTTATGGCAACAGAGTAAAACAACTCTACACGAACTCCAACCATATATTGGTCATTTCTCCTTGGACTTTCTAACTAGAAGAGAAGCATCGATTATTAGAAGACTCCGAATTAACCACACCAAACTTACCCATGGTTTCTTGATGTCCTCAGAAACTCGTCCAACTTGCCTCCATTGCAATGTTTTCCTGACTGTGAAACACGTCCTCACCGAATGTAACTCTTTCACCAACCTGTATACATCACTTGATATGAAACCTACTGTTAAAGAAATGCTCAACAGCCCTACAGATATCATATCGTTTTTAAAAACTACTCAGCTATACAAGAAGATTTAATACCATAGTCATTAGTTAAAGTTATATAATTGTTATAGGTTTTCGTTATTTAATTATGTATTTAATGTTAGTGTTCTTGTACCAATGGCCATAGTTGTCGAGGTAATTTATGTAAATAAAAAAAAAATATTTTGCATTGATTTTGGTTTATAAAATTAAAAACAATATAGCTCCCGATTATTTTCAGCAATTTATTAATTTTCCTAATACACACATACACGATACTCGAAATAAAAATAACATATACTTTTCTAAAATGAATTATAGCAGCTCAATGAATTCATTAATATTTAGAGGTTTCAGAGAATTTAATGAATTGCCTAATGAATTAAAAGACTGTAGGACAGTTAAAAGTTTTAAAGATAAATTAAAGGTTTTCCTTAAAAATTTAAAGTAGTATGTATTTGAATTGGCAGAGAACGTGCACAATATTTTTGTTTATTTTTATTGACTTTTATTGGTTGGTGAACTTGTTAATTTGATTATAATTCGTTATTAATTTTGATTATAATTGTTATTAACTTATTATTATTTTTTAATTTATTATTACATTTATTATTTTTTTTATTGAATTTTTTATTGTGAATCATTGTATTGATTGATTTTCTTTCGTTTTATATGTAAAAAAATGTATTTAAGTTAAATTTGTATATTAGGTTACCTATTTTGAAATAAAGATATCTATCTATCTATTTGATATTTTAATATCTGGGTTAACAGAAAACTTGATTCGTGTTATTTTCACTTAACTTAATTAACATTAATTAACACTAATGAAACATTAACTGAAACATTAATTTCACTTATTCCCCGTTAGAGGGCGTTCTAACCTTACTACTGTACACATAGTTTTATTTTGTACCGAGAACTACGGAAGTTTTGATGTATATTTGTCTTCTTGCATAGCCTCCTTGACAACAGGTAGACCTAAAAATAGCAGCTATCGGGGGATGGCAGTAGACAGATTTAAATCAAAACGAAACCGTCTATTTTCTATTTTTAATAAGCTTTCTGTTGTAATTACTAATAAGTTCTCTCTAACTCCTTATTAGAACATTTTAATTCTACGCCAGTGACATTCAAGATGATAACCTGGAGGAATAAGAGACTGATTTAAGGACATACAAGACAAGATCGGTTTTACAGCGCGCAGCGGTTGACAAGCACGAGACGTTGCGATCGCGTCACTCACAACAAAAATGGCTCTCAGATTTTGGTACTCATCTTCTTCTTAAGGTTCCATCTTGAGGTTCCTTCTTAAAGTTCCATGGCAATTCCTATTTTATTAACAGCAGCTCTAAATAGTTGGTTAGAGTTCAAACTAAACCATTCCCTTAAATTTCGTAACCAGAAGGTTCGTCTTTTACCTACATCTATTTTACCTTTTATTTTGCACTCTACAGGGTGTTTCATTGGAAAACTAACATACGTTAACTGTAGAAATAGGACACTTAGGCGATTTCAAAAATACCATACTTATTGGGTCTTACTTCATTAATAACAAAGATACTGGGTGTTCTATCTATTTTGCCATTTTATTATTTGGTTCATAACTTTTTAACCACACTGTATATTTATTTTATATTTGGCACGGAAATATTATTTAAGGTGTACAATTAATTAATTTATTTAAAATTGTAAAAAATCCAGGTCCCGATTAAAAAATATTGGAAAAATGTTCCTACCCAAAAACTACACCCTGTATATTAAATTTTTTTAAAATAGTTTTTGTATTTGAAAAGAGGATGAAAAACTAAATTTATTGGTATACTTTGAATTTTTGGCAAAATTATTTTTCTGGTAAAATTTTGAATTTGAATTCTCTAATTATGCGAATTGCGAGAGATCGAAGTAGAAAAAAAATTGAAATAAGACTTAAAACTTGTTAAACACACTGTATATTTATTTTATATTTAACACAGAATATTTTTTAAGGTGCGCAATCAATTAATTTATTTACAATTATAAAAAATCCAGGGCCGGATTAAAAAATATTGAAAAAATGTTCCGACCCAAAAAAAACCCTGAACATTATTTTTTAAAAAGGATTTTGCACTTAAAAAGAGGACGAAAAACTAAATTTAGTGGTATACTTTGAATGTTCAGCAAAATGATATTTCTGGTAAAATTTTGAATTTGAATTCTGAAATTATGTGAATTGCGAGAGCTCGAAGTAAAAAAATTAAACTGTGTCTTAATTTTATTAATACCATTATTTAATCTAAATTGGTTAAATGTTAAAATTTTAGTGTTTTTTTTATTATGGCGACAAATAATTCATGACAAATATTCACCTTTAATTAATGAACAAATAATAAAGAGTCCACAAAAAATACATAATTTTAATCAACGAACTATCTTACAAATTAAAAAAAACAAAAATTTTTCCAAAGAATAACTTATCAAAACTATAGTAAACAGTAATTGTTCAAAATGGCCACCACCTTGTCGAAGACAAAGTCTTGCTCTTTTTGTTACATTTTTGTCTGACTGACTTTCTAATATTGTCAGAGTTATTCTTCATTTCTTGGAAGGCGTCTCGAATCCGCTCAAGAAGTTCTTCTCTAGTACTATTTATTTCCTCGTTATAAACTTTGGATCTCAGATATCCAAAAGTTATATTTGAGCAACCTTTTTCTGTTTTCTTAATGTTTAAGATAGTTCGTTGATTAAAGTTATGTATTTTTTGTTTACTCTGTATTATTTATTTCTTTTTTATTTACATAAAGTACCTCGACAACTATGGCCATTGGTACAAGAACACTAACATTAAATACATAATTAAATAACGAAAACATATAATAATTATATAACTTTAACTAATGACTATGGTATTAAATCTTCTTGTATAGCTGAGTAGTTTTTAAAAACGATATAGTTTTCATGATCTCTGTAGGGCTGTTGAGCATTTCTTTAACAGTAGGTTTCATATCAAGTGATGTATACAGGTTGGTGAAAGAGTTACATTCGGTGAGGACGTGTTTCACAGTCAGGAAAACATTGCAATCGAGGCAAGTTGGACGAGTTCCTGAGGACATCAAGAAACCATGGGTAAGTTTGGTGTGGTTAATTCGGAGTCTTCTAATAATCGATGCTTCTCTTCTAGTTAGAAAATCCAAGGAGAAATGACCAATATATGGTTGGAGTTCGTGTAGAGTTGTTTTACTTTGTTGCCATAAGTTTTGCCAGGCATCATTTACTGACTTTTTGAAAACGAGTTTGAGATCGCTAGCTAGTTGAATTGTAGTTTTTCCGGTATTGAGGTTGGTAGCTTCTTTGGCAAAATGATCTGCTGTTTCATTACCAGTAATTCCAGTATGAGAAGGTAGCCATATGAGAGAGACTGTTACATCTTGAGCAGAGAGATTTTGGAAGATGTCATGAATGTTTTGAACCAATGGATGGTCAGTAAAAATTGTATTGACTGAATAGATAGATGAAAGGGAATCCGTACAAATGGCGAGATGTCTGTTTTGATGGGAAATGCCAACAGAATACTATATAGTTCACCTGTGTAAACGCTACATGTTGAAGGTAGCCGAGAAGATCTTACAAGTTCATGTTTAGTGGTGACAGCACAGCCAACACCAGTGGTAGTTTTAGAAGCATCGGTAAACAGAATTAAAGCATATGATTTTTTTTGTATGATTTCTAAAAATGCTTTCCTTACAAGACTGTTGGGTGATTCATGTTTGTTAAAGATGGTGAGGGAGATGTCTATTGAAGGAAGATGTTTAGTCCAGGGGGGAAGAGAAGGAATAGGAAATGAACTAGTCAACCGGAGGTCAATATTTTTAAGTAGTGGAGTAATTAATTGAGGTATAGGTTTTATGGTAACATGTTGAATATTGTTAGTAGAAGAAGAGGTATTGGATGTGGTAATTAGAGAATGGACGGGATTAAAGGGATTTGCGGATGTTGATGCAGTATATGAAAGAAGAAGAGATTGCCGTCTTAGGATGAGAGGAAGTTCATTGGATTCACGGTATATACTGTCGATAGGACTGGAGCGAAAGGCACCAAGGCATAAACGAAGTGCGCTATTATGAACAGAGTGTAATAAATCTATGTCAGATTTAGAGGCTGAGCAGTAGATAAAGCTTCCGTAGTCGAGCTTAGATCGGATGAGAGCTTTATAGACTCTTAATAAAGTAGTTTCATCGGCACCCCAATGAAGATGACTAAGGGTTTTTAGAACGTTCAATCTTTTAAAACAATTAGTTTTAAGTTCATGGATGTGATTTTTCCAATTTAACCTGGAGTCAAATATCATACCTAGAATTTTACACTCATTAACAACAGATAGAGGGGAATCGTTGAATAAAATTTGGGGCACGGAAGTGGAGGTCCTTCTGGAAAATTTTATTAATTTGGATTTACTTTGAGAGAGTGATAATCCTAGTTTATTAGATCTATCTTGAAGAAGATTTACAGCACCTTGTAAAAGTTTACATGTGATGGGAACAGATTTACCATGACAGTAAATGATTAGGTCATCAGCGTATTGAACATATTTTATGGGAGCAGGAAATGACTTGCATAACTCGTTGACTGCAAGAATGAATAGAGTTGAACTTAATACAGATCCTTGAGGGACACCTTGATTCTGAGGAAGAGATTGAGAAAGCTTACCGTTGACAAGGACTTTAAAGATTCTTCCAGTTAGAAAGTTTTTTATAAATGAGAGAATGTTACCATCCAAATTATAGTAGGATAATTTGTCAATTATTGCATTTCTAGAGATTGAATCAAAAGCTCCTTCAATGTCAAATATAGTTGCTACGACATCTTGTTGATTATTGATTGCTTGAGATATGTGTGTTTGAAGAAGAACAAGGTTATCAAGAGTAGATCGGTGACGGCGGAAACCGGATTGAGCTTCAGGAAAAATATTATGTTTTTCAAGGAACCAAGTGAGTCTTTTATTTATCATTTTTTCAAAAAGTTTGCAAGTGGTACAAGTGAGAGATATTGGACGAAATGATTTAGGAGTTACGGAGGATTGATCAGGCTTTTTAATTGGAATAATTATAGAATTGCGCCAAATATCTGGGAATTTAAGTGTGTTCCAGATATGATTATAAATTTCGAGGAGTTTGGAGAGAGATGTATTGGAGAGATTTTTTAAAAAGATATAAGGGATGTCATCGGGTCCAGCAGCAGATTTTCTACATGTAGATAAAGCAAATTTTAGTTCATGAAGGGTAAAGGGGGCGTTGATAAACATAACATCATTTGTAGTTGATAAGGATGTGGAGAAAATTTAGAGTGCAAATAACTGGGAGCAGAAACCGTATTACTTTTATTGAATTTATCTTCGAAATAATTTGCGAGTGTGTCGGAAATTACTTGGCTATCAGAGATAACTGAATTGTTGACAGTTAGGTGAGGAATCTTAAAGTTAGTTTTATTGCCCTGGATTTGTGAAATTTTCTTCCATATTTGAGTGGGGTTTGTATCGTGTCTTAGAGAGGAAGTGTAATGTTGCCATGAAGATCGTTTGCTTTGTTTGATAATGAATTTGGCTTTGGCTTTAAGTTGTTTGTGTAAAAGAAGATTTTGAGGGGTTTTATTTCGTCGATATCTATTTAAAGCATTTTTGGATAAACGAATGGCATTACTACAATCTGCGTTCCACCAGGGAACCATTTTCTGCGTAGACGAGATGGTTTTTTTACCGATATGAGATTCGGCAGCAGTGAGTAAGCATTCGTTAAAAATATTTAGAGTTATGTTAATATCCTCAGAAATAGTTAAGGAAGATAATAATATATCGGTTGTTGAAGTAAATTCTGACCAATTAGCGTTTTTAAAGTTCCAGAAATTTCTAGTAGTGGTTTCCTTGTAGGAGGAGCTAGATATAATGATGGGAAAGTGATTGCTATCATGAAGATCATCAAAAACTTCCCAGGAGAGAGAAGGTGCAATTTTGGGATCACAAAGGCTAAGATCAATGGCTGAGAATGAACCTGATGAAATATTAAAGTGGGTTTTGGATCCAGTATTTAACAGAAAAGTATCAGAACAACTTAGAACGTTTTCTATAACTTTGCCTTTACCAAAAGTATGGGGTGAGCCCCAAATTCTGTTATGGGCATTAAAGTCACCAACAAGAAGGTACGGATGGGGAAGTTGAAATATTAAGTCGACTAACTCTTCTTCGTTGAGGGGATGGTCAGGAGGAATGTAAATGATGCAAATAGTAATTTTGTTTGGACACCAAGCAGTAACCGCCACTGCTTCTAAATTTGTAGTTAAAGGCAGGAGGGAGGACTTTAAATCACTAGATACAAATATTGATGTACCACCGCTAGCTCTTGTACAGTTTGTGCGAATATGATGATATCCTTCAAAGTTTTTAAGTTTGCCTTGATGGTCGGTTTTAAAATTTGTTTCCTGGAGACAAAATATGTCGGGGTTATGAGAGGAAATAATCTTTTGAATTCTTTCTAGGCGAGGATAAAATCCATCGCAATTCCATTGTATCACACTGAATGTAACTAATTTTGAGAAGGAATGGAGGAGTCAGTTGTGTTACCATCGTCATTGAGCAGTTCAGTGAAATCAAGTTCATCGGAATAGAGTTGTTGCTTTATTTTCTTCACAAGGCGAGTTATACGATTTTTTAAAGATCTTTCTTTGACATTGGTATGGATTAGGACGAGGTCTTTCATTAAGGACGGTACATCAGTGGTAAATTTAATGGCTTCAGATAGAGGGTCGTTGGTGCCAAAGGAGTTTTCAAGAAATGCACTAAGTTGGGTTACATTATGTGAAAAGGATTCTGGGTTATCTTCATATAGTTTAATAATAATAGAGAGAGATTCTTGATTAATTTTGTAACAGTCATGATCAGTTGATTTGGATTTTTTTGCTTTCTTTTTGGCAGGTTTTTGTATATAAGTTGATGAGGTCTCAGGTAGAAGTATTGAGTTAGGAATTGGAGGTGAAGTAGAAGTGGGTGATAGGAGTTGAAGTGAAACAAAGTTACTGTCAGTAAAACGTGGTCTTTTTTCGCCAATTTTTTTATTACTTAGCTCAAGATAGGAGGAAGGTGAAGGTATTTGTTCGGAAGATAAGTTAGAAACATTCGGAAGGGTGTTACAAGTAGTTAAAATGGCATGTGATGGTTGTTCAATATCTGATGAGTTAATTGGTATCGGAGGGGGCTCAAGGGAAGCAGAACTGTCTTGAATATTGGGACATGACTCTGCATTATGCCCAACTTGTTTGCAAAGAAAGCATTCTAGTTTATCGGTTGATATAAATATTCTGTGAATTAAGTTATCAAAAATAACGGTAGTCGATGTTTGCAGAGAAAAATCATCACTGCTAGGTAAGATATAAGTTATGCGTCGGAAACTTAAAACATGGGCGTATTCATCATCAGGTGATCCACATTTAACGTAAGAAATAGGAGAGGTAAGTGTTAATCCTAGATCCTGAAGCGCTTTTTCAATTAAGGCGTGAGGAATGGACGGACTTACATTAGAAATTAATAACCTTTTGGTAGGTGAAACCAGTCTGCTTATTGGAATAACTGTTGAATTAACTGAAATATTTTGATGAGTACTAAGAAGACTATCAACTTGCAATGAAGAAGACAGGTAAATACATATACGACCATGGGAGATTCTAGATGCGAAGTGTACGTTTTTGGGTTTAACAATACTACCGACAGCTTTAATATAATCAAATAGTACAGTATTGGGCAGAGAAGGCATGAGGATCGCTTGGTCTCGAGAAGGCACAGACAATGGAGGCAAGGGAAGCGGTTTTGTAGAGGTAGCAGCTGCATAAGATTTGGGAACAGAAGTATTATTTGAATTATCGATATTGGATTGTATAATAGAAGTTGATGGGTCGGAAATTTGTGTGTGAGGTGAGTTTGAAGTTGGGTTTGACATGTTGCTGTGATCCTGGTTACCAAAACCACAAACAACTAGTTATATTTAAAAAATGGTAAATTTAAGCTCAGATTACAGTCTGTAACTCAGTGATAGGCTTAATAATTTCTCAAATAATTGGTAAATCAAATAATATTCACCTAACTTCCAGTCAGCAGTCAAATCATGGTACTTTCCACTATAACATTTCAAATATGTTAAAAACTCGTGTTAATCCGCTATTATCTAACGATCTGCACTTTGTTAATACCAAAACGTTAATGGAAATACTTTATTTCCTATCGAAAATCGATAAAAAATAATAATTTTTCGGAGCAACTCTTAAAACTTGACTAGTAGGTATTATTTCTTTATTTATTAGTTAAAGGTGAATATTTTTGTTATGAATTATTTGTCGCTGTAATAAAAAAAATACTAAAATGTTAACATTTTAACAATTTACATTAAATAATGGTATTAATTAAAATGAAGTCACATTTTATTTTTTTTTACTTCGAGCTCTCGTAAGTAACATAATTTCAGAATTCAAATTCAAAATTCTGCCTGAAAAATCATTTTGCCGAAAATTCAAAGTATACCACTAAAATCTTCTTTTCAAATGAAAAATCTATTTTAAAAAAATTCAATGTACAGGGTGTTGTTTTTGGGTCGGAACATTTATCCAAATAATATTCTGTGTTAAATATAAAATAAATATACAGTGCTCTCGCAATTTTTTTCTACTTCGAGCTCTCGCAATTCGCATAATTTCAGAATTCAAATTCAAAATTTTACCAGAAAAATAATTTTGCCAAAAATTCAAAGTATACTAATAAATTAAGTTTTTCATCCTCATTTCAAATACAAAATCTATTTTAAAAAAATTTAAGGTACAGGGTGTTGTTTTTGGGTCGGAATATTTTTCCAATATTTTTTAATCCGGACCTGGATTTTTTACAATTTTAAATAAATTAGTTGATTGTACACTTTAAATAATATTTGCGTGACAAATATAAAATAAATATACAGTGTGGTTAAAAAGTTATGAACCAAATAAGAAAATGGCAAAATAGATAAAACACCCAGTAACTTTGTTATTAATGAAGTAAGACCCATTAAGTATCGTATTTTTGAGACCGTCTAAGTGTCCTCTTTCTACAGTTAATGTGTGTTACTTTCCGAATGAAACACCCTGTATAATCAAACGCAGCACACTATAACAAGAACTTCTTACTATATGGCCGAAATATTCATGCTTCCGCCTCTTAATTGTCTGTATAATTTCTTCCCTTTTATTAACTCTATCAAGGACTTCAATATTGCTTCAAGGACTTCAATCTTGTCTACCCATGATATTTGCAGCATTCTTCGATAACACCAACGATCAAAAGCTTCCAATTTCTTGATCTCTAAAATTGCTTCAATGTCTAGACTTCAGATTCGTAAAGCAAAGTTGTAAAAACATAACAGCACAACAACCTTATCTTTATATCCATTTTTAGGTCTTTACTACGAATAGATGTTTTATTTTCACAAATTTTGGCCTTGCTATTTTTATACGGTTTTTAATCTCTTGTGTTTGTTCTGCGTTTTGACTAACCAATGTTCCTAGATATTTGTATTTGTCTACCTTTTCTATCTGGATATGATTAATATGTAGTGTCGTGTTGTCTTTTGGATGTTTTGTAATGACCATGAATTTTTTTTAAGTTCATCAATATCATAATATGGTACACTTTTCGTTCAGCCGTTCCAGTATGTTTATCAGACTTTGTAGAGTTGAAGTAAATATGACAATGCGATCGGCATATCTTATATTATTATTGAGGATTTTACCATTTATGATCATCCCATCCACGGTACAGTCCATGCACTTTACAAATTCCCAACTGTAAACAAACGCACGTGGAAGCTAAACAGGGCCGTACTGAGGTGTATCATATGTTTTTTAAAAATATTTACTTTTGAAGCTAATACCGTAAGAATTGCTTGAAAATTAATTGTAAACAAAATTATGTTCTTTTTAAGGGCAAAGGCGCAAAATATCGGCTGTCAAAATTTTTAATGTGTTTTGAATTGTATTAATTTTTTCGATTCCTGAGAAAACTAATAAGTATTTTTGAAAAATTTAAACGCAGAATAAAATATTACCTTATTACCGAGGGTCAAGAGTCCCTTAGAATAAATAAAAAGTTTCTTTTTAGTGAAATATTTGCAATTAAAAATCACCCTAAAGTTTCTCTTTTATTTTCACCCCTGTAACTTATTAAAATAAACATTAGAGAAGTTTTCAGGGACTTTCGGCCCTCAATAATAATGTAATCTTTCATTCTGCCTTTAAATTTTTCAAAAATATTTATTAGTTTTCACAGGATTCGAAAAAAATGAATATATTTAAAAGACATTGAACATTTTGACAGCCGAAATTTTGCGCATATGTCCTTAAGAAAAATGTGGTATAATAAAATATTTATTAACTGAGATATACATAACAATGTGAACATTTTCAATAAAGTAGCATCATATTATTATATAAGGTTATGTTTTTTATAAGTTATGTTTTTGCTAAGAATGTTTTTTTTTCGATAAAATATTTACTTTTTGGAATATTTGCAAAAAACCGTCTAAAAACCATCCATCCATTTCCGGGCATATTTTGAACGTGTATTTTTATGCCAGGACCAAAGCACACATCGGCACAGTATTACTTTTTTCTTTGACATATTAGCTATATGTATGCCAAATTCCATGTAACGACTATAAAACATAAAACTATAAAACACGACCAGTCTTATTTAATAACTCGACAATAACTACTGTAAAGTACATAACACAAGTACACAAAATAATATTATCTTAAAAACCAACACGCTAAAAAATACAATTTGAATTTGCAGATGCAGACTGACAAGTTAGGACCTGTAAAATGAGAAACCGCCTCGTTTAGGGCGATAAATTATATTTAATAGCTTCTTGACGAATGAGTGCACGAATCGTTAACACGTGCGTTTGTTTATGTTGGGAATTTGCTATGTGAATGTGGTGTAGACAGAATCTCTGTCTACCGTGCACTCTCCTAAAGCTTCTTGGAACATGGCTTCGCTTTATTTATATTAAACGGCAGACGGCAGTGCTGAAAATATGGTGGTACCCATATTGCGCTGTTAAGTAGTTTTGTAGGTTAGTGCTATATTTTTGTGTAGTGTTTATAAATAAAGTTATCCCCAATATCAAAAATCAGGATTTAATTATAGCAAGAAGTGTGGTCGCTCTCTCTGTGTTACCAAACTTCGTCAGCTCTCTTAGGGGAAGGCGTGTCTAAAATATATCGAAGAAAATCTACAAAAGCCGTACACCAGCTACCTTTAAACAGCTTAGATACTCCCTCATCAAATGCTTTAAAGAATAATTTAATCGATGGGATCCAAACATCAATAATAGGGCTCATATAGATAAGTATGCAAACAAAAACTAAACTGCAATAAAGATTCCGACATCTACAACTTAGTAAGTCCGTAAGAAGAACTCGGGCACTTTTCTGATGTAAAAGTGGTTTCAATTAAATTGGCTGAAATTTTGCAGGGAGGTAGTCTTGGTCATGGTCATGCTGATCAAAAGTTCTCCAAGACCCAGAAATCAATTATTTCTAAGTTACAGAGATTCAAAATGACGGTTTTTAGGCCATTTGAATAATATATATTTGAATAATATACAGAATGTTAGTAGACAAACTTTAGGGGGTAATTCTGCATGAAAAAATAATGACAGTTTGCTATGTAAATGTACCTATGTCTGCAAATGCTTCGTTTTCCAAGATACGGGATGTTCAATTTCTCTTAAAAAATGACGATTTGAGATATGCAAATGAAATTTAGTGGGTTTTAAAAGTTGGTTATTGCGCATTTTTTGACATACCATTCAGAATTTTATGTTCATCATTGGCGCGCGTACGCGTAATGGTCTAAATTTTTTAAAGAAAAAATGGAACGCCTCTGAGAAATTTCAAATTAAACATTTTTGTATTGCTCGTTTAATTTGTGACAAAAATGTTACTTGCCTTTTTTTCGTATGAGGCGCCGTTTTTATGTAAAAAAATAAATAATCATAACGCGTATTTTAAATTTCTTTAATATATTATTATCTATTTAGTACGCTATTGCTAACATTTATCAGTTATTTTATTTAGCCACTCTCAACGTGTATCTAATCTTCTTCTTTGTGTACCGTGCCCAAATTTTAGGCGTGGCTAGCTCTTATGACAATTTGCCGATATCGTTCTTGATTTTGCGCGGCATGTAACAATAATTTATCTGCTGATAAGCCAGTCCATTGACGAAGGTTTCGGAGCCATAATATCCATAAATGTTAAAAAAAACCGTTAAAAGTAGAAAGCTTTAAAGAACCATAACTGGCTTACAATCACTCCTAGAATCTACTACAGTAGACCATTTTAAAGGTATTTGATTTTTCTTTGTATTAAATTTATATTTCATGTACCTAGAATTGCGTAGAATAGAAAAAAATTAAGAACAATATTTGTGTGTGTCAATATCTGGGATACTACGAATCGTAGAGATTTCTACCTAACGTCACTTTAATGAGAAATGATATAAGTTTTTTTGCTGTGAATCAATACATGCCAATACCTATACCGATACTCCCGTGAAAAAAGTTTGGAGCACAAAAAATGGCGTTTTTTGTGCTTTTCTTTTGTTTGTTTTTTGCATATATTTTTGTCAAAAAAATATTTATGATTTTAGACGGTAATATTTCCAAAGGAAATTTCATTTTTAACAACTTTTCTGTGGAAGTATGTGTACAAAAAGTACACAGACTTCACCCTTAAGCACCCTTGAGCAGTGGGACCAATTCACCCTTTCTCAAAAACACACCCCTTTAAATGGTAGCAGTTCGCTGTTTTTTCATATTTGGGGGACCATTGAGCATATATGAAACAATAAAACCCCTTTAACGTTAGAGTTCCTTTAACCCCATCTTTTTTGGCCATCAATAGCCTATATATATATATATATATATATATATATATATATATATATATATATATATATATATATATATATATATATATATATATATATTGTTATATTTCTATTTGATATGAAAATTAAAATTTGATAATTATAGACAAAATTCAATTTAATATAAAATATTTTCAATTTTCTCAACCACGGGCATATAAATTTAGAACAACCTGTATACAACAAATTGTTATATTTAATTTTAAGAAGTGATTAAATAAGACTCAAGTGAAATCGTTAATAGGTCATTATCGTTGTTCGCGGAAGGATCGATCATTAGCCGATGCTAAATAAGACTAAGTGGAAATAGAGAATAGGTCATTAAAATTTGTAAATAGTAGAAAGTGATTTTAGAATGGGAATTAAATATTTTCTTTTGAAATCCATTAAGCATATTTAGAAAGATTAAAAATTGGTTTTGAGGAATACTGAGAATGAGAGTTGGTGGAGGAAGACTGATTTGTGAATCTGGAAGGGATATTTAGAAAGTAGGTGAATGAATGACAAAGTGGGATCAGAATGTTTTGAGCTGTCGAGAAGTGAAGTCCAGTAGTAGACGGTAGTGTACGGAGAGTGAGAAAGCCGGTGTAGTTCCGTGAGTGTGGAGTATCTATCGTGGAACGAGAGGTAGGCCAGGTTGAGAGTAAAAGAACCTCCTTGAGCCAAGAGTGTCCCGGTAGCTGATAGCAGTTTCGAGAAAGGTAGAACACAGCATCACGACAGACGCAGGAACGAGAGCTATTCGAGCTAGTTTTTCAAAGGAGAACATTACTGGAAGCCAGGACGAGGTTTGATCGCAGCCAAGGATAGCAGGAAACGGGTCTTGTGTGAGGACATTTTCAGTTCACCAGGAAAAGGTCAGTCTCATTTGTTTGGACATGAATGTATGGGTTTTTCGTATTAAATTCCACATAAAAAATTGAATAACATAATCAATAATATCAGAAAAGCTTCATCAAACTTAAATAGAGTTGTTCCTAATAACTCCTAATAGTTAAATGTTAATAAAAAATTTCATATTTGGCGGGGATAATACTTCTTGAAAACAAATGTCTGTGACAAGAAGCCAAAGCAAGGACAACAAAAAACAAAAAGAACATTCAGACCAAGAAGATATTTTAGACACGACAATCATGGCATCAGAACAGCAAGAATTATCAGGAATAGATAAACTATTACAACTGATGCAACTCCAGTCACAAAAACTGGATGACAATCAAAGAGAAACAAAACAAGCAATGGATGAAGCAAAAAGGACAATGGATAAAAATCAGGAAGAAACATCAAAGAAAATGGATGAAACACAACAAAAAATGGATGAAACACAACAAGTAATGAAAGAAAATCAGGAGGAAACAAAACAAGCCATAGAAGAAAACAACAGAAATATAGAGAGTATTAAGAAGGAAATGGTTAAAAAAATAGAAGAGATTGCAGAAAAGAGCGAGAAACAGGAGGTAGAGATTAAAGAAATCAAAATCAAAATAAAGGAGATAACGAATTGCCAGCAAAAGGAACTAGAAAATGTGGAAAACAAGTTTGAAAACGCTATTCAAGCAATCAGAGAAGAAATGGAAAGAAAGATTGCGGAAATCAATATTCAACAAAATGTAGGAGAAAGAAGAGAAAATGTTATACATAGCACAGAAGATAAGGTTTGGCGGGGATGTAAGAAGATTACACCCAGTGCCGTTCATAAATAGCCTGAAAAAGAAAATACAGCACATCGGAAATTTCGAAACAGCAAAAGAAACTATCAGAAACCATCTAAAATATGAAGCAAGCCTATGGTTCGATTGCAAAGAAGAAGAATTTGACAGTTGGCAACAATTTGAACAAAAATTTTTGAATTATTTCTGGGGAAAAGTCCAACAATTGGAAATTAACAAGGAATTGCAAAATGGGAAATACAATGATAGGATGGGTATATCAGAAAGGACATATGCATTACAAATTTACTATAACGCAAAACATCTACAATATAATTACTCATCGGAACAATTAGTCGAACTGATTGCAAGACATTTCGAAGAAACGCTGGAAGACCATATCACATTGCAAAACTACAAAGACATAGATAGTTTATGCCAATTCCTACAAATAAGAGAATCACGTTTAAGAGAAAGAAAATCAAGAAGGTCGCGAGAAGATTACAGGCTCCGAGAAACACAGGATTACAGAGATAGAAATCAAAATAGGAGGGACTATACAAGACGAGAATTTAATCCCAGAAGGGAAAACGAAAATAGAGACAACGGAAGAGGAAATTATGAACAAAGAAATAGGCAATGGAATGAGGACAGAAATCGAGAATACCAGAATAGAAACACCACACTCGCAAATCAAGAAAACAGAAATAATGGTAGACAAAATGAACAGGGATATCGAGAAAACCGAAACAGATCCGACAGACCAAGAGAAAATAGAAGAGAAGTAAATAATACCCAGACAGATGAATATGACGGAGAGAGACATTATGACGAAAATATAAACTACGATGAGCAACCGGCGTTTTTTCACGACGGCGCTCACTAAAAACCAAAAATCAAACAGGAATCTTTTGTAACCCCAAGGAGTTTATTAAATTGGCAAGAAACAACGAAAAGAAAAATGGAGTTAATTTAAAATTTGTGGATGGATTTATCAACGAGAAACCAATTAAAATTATGATAGACACTGGATCTGAAATAACATTGGTCAACAGAAAACTAATAGAAGAAGTTAACTTAACAAATTTAATTTACAAAATACCTAGGGTAAATTTAGTGGGCGCAAACAAACGGACATTGGCAACTATAAATGAAGGCATACGAGTAATGGTACGACTGGGTAAGAAGATGTATGCACTACAATGTGTAATAATGCCAAACATGTCACATGACATGATAGTAGGAGTTGACGAATTGGCAGAAAAACATGTAGTGATAGATTTTAAAAATAATACGATGAATCTAACAGAAGAAAAAGAAGAAGAACAGAACAAGGAACAGGAGAAACAAAATACGGACGAATCAGGTAAAGAACAAACAGTGGAAATGAATTTGGCAACGAAGCAAGGACAAAGAAGAAAAGGGAGAAAAAGTCAGAAAAATACAAAAGAAAATGAAACCTGTGGCTCCTCAAAAGAAGAGTTGAGCCCAGAAGAAGAAAAATTGAGAGTATCAAAAGCAAAAGAAAACTGGGATTCCTCAAAAGAAGAGATGAGCTCAGGAGAAGAAGAAATAAAGCTAACAAATGAAAGCGAAAAAGATATGATCGAAACAGTGGCATTTGAAGAGGAGGCATATGAAAACGAGAATGCAGAATACACGGTAAAAGTATGTGAAAAATCTGAGGAAAAAGACAGAAGATTGATATGGGAAAAAGGGAAAGACAACATAATAGCCGACACTCTAACACAGGATGAGGACACTGAAAATAAGGAAACAATTACTCTACAGGTGGGACTAATTAGAGTAATACAAGAAGAAGGGGTATAAGACGTAGATTAAAGTAAGGAAATATACAGGGAGTTGGTTTTGCCTCGAGAAAATTTATTTAAAAATGCAGATAAATTTTATCGAATACAAGGCGGGGATTTGTTATATTTCTATTTGATATGAAAATTAAAATTTGATAATTATAGACAAAATTCAATTTAATATAAAATATTTTCAATTTTCTCAACCACGGGCATATAAATTTAGAACAACCTGTATACAACAAATTGTTATATTTAATTTTAAGAAGTGATTAAATAAGACTCAAGTGAAATCGTTAATAGGTCATTATCGTTGTTCGCGGAAGGATCGATCATTAGCCGATGCTAAATAAGACTAAGTGGAAATAGAGAATAGGTCATTAAAATTTGTAAATAGTAGAAAGTGATTTTAGAATGGGAATTAAATATTTTCTTTTGAAATCCATTAAGCATATTTAGAAAGATTAAAAATTGGTTTTGAGGAATACTGCGAATGAGAGTTGGTGGAGGAAGACTGATTTGTGAATCTGGAAGGGATATTTAGAAAGTAGGTGAATGAATGACAAAGTGGGATCAGAATGTTTTGAGCTGTCGAGAAGTGAAGTCCAGTAGTAGACGGTAGTGTACGGAGAGTGAGAAAGCCGGTGTAGTTCCGTGAGTGTGGAGTATCTATCGTGGAACGAGAGGTAGGCCAGGTTGAGAGTAAAAGAACCTCCTTGAGCCAAGAGTGTCCCGGTAGCTGATAGCAGTTTCGAGAAAGGTAGAACACAGCATCACGACAGACGCAGGAACGAGAGCTATTCGAGCTAGTTTTTCAAAGGAGAACATTACTGGAAGCCAGGACGAGGTTTGATCGCAGCCAAGGATAGCAGGAAACGGGTATTGTGTGAGGACATTTTCAGTTCACCAGGAAAAGGTCAGTCTCATTTGTTTGGACATGAATGTATGGGTTTTTCGTATTAAATTCCACATAAAAAATTGAATAACATAATCAATAATATCAGAAAAGCTTCATCAAACTTAAATAGAGTTGTTCCTAATAACTCCTAATAGTTAAATGTTAATAAAAACTTTCAATTGAAAACCAAAAGGAAATAAGATTCCCATTTGTAAATGTTATGTTTAAGAATAATAAGAAATAGCAAGTATTAAGCATTGATTGCCTTTTAAATAAAATAAAAAATATTTTGATTATAATTGTAACCCATATGTGTATTTTTTTTACTCTTTTCTTTTCTATCCCGATTAGGAACCATTAAGAAATATTTAGAAGCCACGAAAGTAAGTAATTAATTTATAATTCGCCCTGAGATTGAAAACATATTGATATGTGATCTGGTTAATTAATTAGATTAGTATTAATACATTGATTAAATTAAGTGACATATAAGAATATTATCTCATATCAATAATCAAGATCACAACAATATATATATATATATATATATATATATATATATATATATATATATATATATAAATCCTACTATCAATTTGGCATCGATACATTATGCATTTACCATCAATTTGGCATCGTCTTGCAAAGTGGCATCTGTATATCGATGCCACTTTACACTACCTTAATAACTTTTTTCCTGTACTTGTTAGCAGAAGTCTAATCAACTCTGTAGTTAGAGATTTGATTCCTTGATGTTACTTTAATATATCAGCTTTCTTTGTTTATTCCTTACTGACTTATATAAGTTTATTCCATAAAATGTTTGAGTTCAAAATGATGGCACAGTGAAAATATTATATACATTTAGTTCAGTGTTTTACCGTTTTGTCGCTGCCGCTATATACATGAAAACGTATATCCCACTTTCATTATCAATCATTTTGGCATCAGAAATTTGGCATCACTGTTGAATACAATATTATCCACAACGAAAAATAGGCAATTTGAGAATGTATATATTATTTTCATCAACAAATCATTCTGGCATCAAGTTGTTTTCACCCAATTTTGAAAAAATGTGAAAGCTTATAATCCAAGGATGGTACTAAAGGTGAGAAATTTGACCTAAACTATCTGTCCGTCGGTCTGTCCGACCGCGAATATAACTCTTACGTCATTATACCAGGTAGAATGACAAATGAGGTGTCAAATGAAAGCGTATAATCCAAGGATGGTACTAAAGGTGAGATATTTGACTTAAACTTTCTGTCCTTCGGTCTGTCCGACCGCAAATATAACTCCTCCGTCATTATACCAGGTAGAATGACAAATGAGGTGTCAAATGAAAGCTTATAATCCAAGGATGGTACTAAAGGTGAGAAATTTGACTTAGGCTGTCTGTCCGTCGGTCCGACCGACCGCGAATATAGCTCCTCCGTCATTATACCAGGTAGAATGACAAATGAGGTGTCAAATAGAAGCTTATAATCCAAGGATGGTACTAAAGGTGAGACATTTGACTTAGGCTGTCGGTCCGTCCGACCGCGAATATAACTCCTCCGTCATTATACCAGGTAGAATGACAAATGAGGTGTCAAATGAAAGCTTATAACCAAAGATGGTACTAAAGGTGAGAAATTTGACTTAGGCTGTCTGTCCGTCGCGTCGGTCAGTCCGACCCCGAATATAGCTCCTCCGTCATTATACCAGGTAGAATGACAAATGAGATGTCAAATGAAAGCTTATAATCGAAGTATGGTACTAAAGGTGAGACGTCGGTCCGTCCGACCGCGAATATAACTCCTCCGTCATTATACCAGGTAGAATGAAAAATGAGGTGTCAAAAGAAAGCTTATAATCCAAGGATGGTACTAAAAGTGAGAAATTTGACTTAGGCTGTCTGTCCGTCTGTCCGTCCGACCGCGAATATAGCTCCTCCGTCATTATACCAGGTAGAATGACAAATGAGATGTCAAATGAAAGCTTATAATCCAAGGATGGTATTAAAGGTGAGAAATTTAACTTGGGCTGTCTGTCCGTCGGTCCGTCCGACCGCGAATATAACTCCTCTACTATACCAGGTAGAATGACAAAAGAGGTGTCAAATGAAAGCTTATAATCCAAGGATGGTACTAAAGATGAGAAATTTGACTTACGCTGTCTGACCGTCGGTCCGTCCGACCGCGAATATAGCTCCTCCGTCAATATACCAGGTAGAATGACAAATGAGGTGTCAAATGAAAGCTTATAATCCAAAGATGGTACTAAAGGTGAGAAATTTGACTTAGGCTGTCTGTCCGTCGCGTCGGTCAGTCCGACCCCGAATATAGCTCCTCCGTCATTATACCAGGTAGAATGACAAATGAGATGTCAAATGAAAGCTTATAATCGAAGTATGGTACTAAAGGTGAGACGTCGGTCCGTCCGACCGCGAATATAACTCCTCCGTCATTATACCAGGTAGAATGAAAAATGAGGTGTCAAAAGAAAGCTTATAATCCAAGGATGGTACTAAAAGTGAGAAATTTGACTTAGGCTGTCTGTCCGTTTGTCCGTCCGACCGCGAATATAGCTCCTCCGTCATTATACCAGGTAGAATGACAGATGAGATGTCAAATGAAAGCTTATAATCCAAGGATGGTATTAAAGGTGAGAAATTTGACTTGGGCTGTCTGTCCGTCGGTCCGTCCGACCGCGAATATAACTCCTCTACTATACCAGGTAGAATGACAAAAGAGGTGTCAAATGAAAGCTTATAATCCAAGGATGGTACTAAAGGTGAGAAATTTGACTTACGCTGTCTGACCGTCGGTCCGTCCGACCGCGAATATAGCTCCTCCGTCAATATACCAGGTAGAATGACAAATGAGGTGTCAAATGAAAGCTTATAATCCAAGGATGATACTAAAGGTGAAAAATTTGACCTAGGCTGTCTGTCCGTCGATCCCTCCGACCGCGAGTATAAATCCTCCGTCATTATACCAGGTATAATGGCAAATGAGGTGCCAAATGATAGCTTATAGTTCAAGCATGGTATTAAAGATGAAAAATTTTACCTAGGCTGTCTGTCCGTATGTCTGTCCATCCGCGAATACAACTCCTCCGTTATTAATACAGATAGAATGACAAATCGGGTGTCGAATGAAAGCTTTTAACTTAAGGATGGTATTATTAAAGATGAGAAATTTGACGTCGGAGTTCCGGTTTTAGAGTTGCAACCGTAAGTATTTACTATTTTAAAGTTGCCGAAAGAGAATAAGTGATATATTATTCAACGTGGCTTAGCAAGATGAGAACAAATGTAAAATTTTGGTTTTTACGTAATTTCCGCTTAAAAAGTTATAACCGGAAATGCCATTATTCGCGGTGTGCAAGTACTTGGAACGGATACGAGAAACGATCGTGCGCGAATAGCGGAGAAATATTGCAACTTTCTTAAATAATTCATATTGTCCATTGAAATTGTCAAATTGACGTACATTTCATACATACTGTCATTGAAGAAGAAAAATTATATGTTGCTCTGCAATATTGATATTATATGCAATTATTATATGAAGGCAAATTAAATTAATTGTATTTTGCTTGCAGTACTGCATTTTAATAACTAATTTTATTTACTACATACAATTGTTTACGTTTTAATAACATAACCTGAATCTTATTTTTTCTTCTTATTATTTTTTTGGATTATGGCCTTGACAATTATCCAGTAACCAGGACTAATATAATTGGCCAATATAATTAAAAGTGCGAATAAAGTTGCAGAGCGTAGAAACCAGGTGTCGTTTTGCCGAACTTGCACGGTCCCAATAGACTCAGAAATAGTATACGAACACATAAATCGAAGCGTATTGAAAGGTTTGAATCTTTAGAGTTATTTCTGTGTAAACAGTTTAGTAAAAATGACTCAAAATTAGTAAATTTGTATATCAATCCACGCAAAGTTACACGAAGAATTCAAATATCGACTTCCAATTCTACTTTCGATTACTTTGGGTGAAAACCTAGGACTTACGAAGTCCAATTACTTGTTTTCTTTAAAAATAAGACATGTCATAAATATGCCTTAGGCATCATAGAAGACAATGACACAGAAAAATCAAACAAGCAGCAGGTCAAAAGGGACTTAGTTATGTATCTTCGGTCCTATTGGTTCAATCGTGACGTACAGCGCCTGAAACGATGGGATTTAACTGGCAGAATACGATGGTGTAGACAAATGAAAATGACGGCATGTAATAACACTTTAAAATTGTAGAAATAAAATGGATTAACGCACATGGTATGACATATTATGTGAGAGTATTTAACAAATAGAATACGATTACATACGTCCAGTTTTTGACAAGCGACTTCTCTACATATGATAAACGCGAAAGGGCCCCAACGTTCACTGTTCGACATAGGCCTCCCGTTCACTGCATATACCCACTGCTTTCTGACGCTGTGACTTAAGAGGATAGGATTTAACGAATAAAACGACAAAGAAGACTAAACAAGGCAGATCACGGGAAAAACACAACTGTCCGTTTTATACTCCACAGGGAAGCATCAAATATTCAACGTAAGGATATATTATAGTATAACGGTATGATAAATCTTTTTCTTTTTTTTTTTTTCATTTAGTGCATTCCGTACGTTTTTTAAACATAATCAGGAGAAGTTGTTGAATTTCTGAAGTCTATAAAAGAATTTCTTAACAAACCTTTTTTTAATTGTGTTATGGATTATTTTTAAGAATGTGTTTAAAAGGTAGCTCACAGGCTTATTGTTCAATGGTCTTATCACTTTTAAACGCCTGTCTTTTTTGTAGGACTATTAATTGTGATTTCAAACATTCTAGCGGGACAATGCCTTTTGTGTAACTGAAATAAATATTGTTATCCATTTAATTTTTTTCCTCAATTAATTGAATGCCTCCTACTGGTGTTTGGTCTAAGCTTACCGCTTTTCCCCATTTAAGCTAAACTGCTCGTCAAAAGTTAGGGATATAGAAAATTATGCTCATTTTCATAGCTAATTTTTTCGAGAACAGATTAACGGATTCCACTAATTTTTTTTAATATTTTAGATTTTTCGTTATTATGTACACAGTTGTGCAAAAGTTTACCCAAACTTTTTTTTGTACTTTTACCGAGTGGTATAAGTACAAAAAAGAAGTTTGAGTAAACCTCTTGTTAGGTATTAGTTACGTATCTTCACTCCCATTGGTCCAAACGTGTCGTACGGCGGCTCAAATGATAGGAATCAGTCAACAGAATACAATGACACAGAAAAATCAATTACAGTAAAATATTGAAAGGGCCTTAGTTACGTATATTCGCTGCTATTTTTCCAATCATGACGTACGGTGGCTAAAATGGTAGGAATTAACCAACAGAATACAATGACACCCAAATCCGGTGTCGGAAAGCTGGTCGAGAACACTTCGTCGACGGAAAATTGGTCGACAACAGTTGGTCGACAAACAGTTGGTCGAATGCACAATTCATCGAGTGGACAATTCATCGACGAACATTTGATCGAATGGAATTTTCGTCGACAAACTGTTATTTATCTTTAGGATAAAGGGATTAATGGTGACAAACGACGGGTAACTGGAATATTGTATTATATATATTTTTTTGGGTTTTGTTAATTTTGTACCTAAATCTTACCGGAGGTATTGCGCCTTTTATAAATGTGTAGTTGTGAATTAAGTTTTTGATAATAAAATCAAGAGGGTAAGAATCGCTTTACTTTTAAACTCTTCACTTTTGGCGCATCATGGACGGCTCGTTTTTAAAAGAATCGTTTTAATTTTTTTTTGTATAAACATGCTCTTTCATTCGTTTAAATGTTGCTTTTCAAATTTTCTAATATTTATAAACAAAGCCCCGGTGAATTTTTGAAAAAAGTGGCTAACTCGGGTTTTAAGGGTTGTAGGGCATTAAATTTTTGTTTCAGTTTCTATAAGAATACCAACATGTCGAATAAAAAAAATTAACTTCCTACGTGTTGTTGTTCTGAAGCTATTTTCTTGTGGCATTTTTGGAATTAACTAGTTTTGATGGGAAATAAGCCACAATTTTACTAAAAAAACTGATTTTATTAACGTTTCGACGCTCAAATCGGGTGTCGTTGTCAAAATAAAACCATTTTTTTTAGTAAAATTGTGGCTTATTTCCCATCAAAATTAGTTAATTCCCACATGTTAATGCGGTTGTTATTTTAATTGTTTATTCGCGAACTCAATCGACTATAGGTGGCAGTGCAGTTGCATGAAAATGGCCGATGTAATTGGGATAATGCATTTTGATATAATTAATATTTTTATTGATGTAATTAATTAATATAAATAAATCATTCATTAAATGAACACACCAGACAAGCATTCAATCGACATTGATATATAGGTTAACGGATGTTTTGTTTAAATCTTCATCCCAATTCCTCTAGTTCAAAATAAGCGGCAGCACCCTCGCTTGAGTTCGCGAATAAGCTTAAAATAACACTACTTTTTCAAAATTATTTTATAATTATTTATAATATTTATTATAAACTTTTTATTCAAGACTTGATCTAATTTGATAAATTGAACCTTTCTCTTTGGTTTGATGTCTTTAGAATTTATGTTGACCTAATAGTTTATGCATAATAACGCTGTAGATAGAAGCTTTTTGGGATAAACAATTTCAATTTTGCAATAACTATTAGGTAAAACTTCTTGAAATTTTAACGGCTGAATACTTCTAATATTGTTCCTTTACTTACGCGAAAATAAAGCTTTTAGTGTATTTTTAGAAAAGTTATTAATTATTTTCAAAAAATCGACTTTTGAAGCTATTTTCCCAATAACTAAGCAACAAATTAACAAAAAGAACTTTCCAAACACTCATTTTAAAGAATTTTCTATGCTCTTCAGTAAAATTGTATCACCTTTCCATACAGCATACCGGTCTCCACCTTTAATATTTACAATCAAATAGCGATCTTTAATTGTTTATATATTGTTTATAAGTTAAAAAGTACGTTTGATTTTTTGCATAATTTTTATATTGGATACTGTTGTAACTAAATTTACCCTAATGCCATAAGCAGTTCTTAGATACCTGTATCAACGGATGTCACGAAAGAGGCCATTTATTTGCTAATTTCTCTGGTCTATCACACCCTTTCTTATATGTGTTTACAATCCAAATCATTAAGCCACATAAAGAGGTAGGGCAATAAACTCACTATAGCTATAGAAATGCTTTTACTACAAAATTTTAAAAGATAAGAGTTATAACGGAACAAGTATGCATACCTGCATTTTAAGACCCAGGTAGATTTTTGGGGATGACACAATGACACTAAAAGATGGCTTTGCCGATGATTGCATTCAATTGAGATGGTAAGTAGGTATGAATCACCTCTAGTTATATTTTAATGGCTTTGTAATTTAACTTCATGGGGTACGAAAGAATTAAGAAACTTTTAAGAATTTGAAAAAACATAGTTTTTGGGGGGTTTAGGTGTTTTACACAATTTTTGAATATCCCTAAAAACTCAGTTATTTCAAATTATATATACGTAACCTATAAAAAACCTTGAGTTAGTCTATTTTGAAGTATATAAAATGGAGAAAATCCCAAAAAACTACCGAAAAAACCAGTTTTCCGGATTTTTGAAGATGGCGCACCTTACGAATAAATCTGAAAAAAGTCAGAAATACAGATTTTGATAAAATTCACAAAACGCAAAAAAATTAGACATGCAGCCATCGCCAAAAAAAGTTATACGTACCTATTAAAAAAACAAAAAACATTGAGGTTATGTACACTCGACCTTCGGGTCCATAAAAATATATGTTTTGTAAAAGCCTCAGCTGTGCGTGTGAATTTTTTGTAATTTATAATTTAATTGCAAACCAACTTAAAAAAAAAATAAAATCGAAAAATTGACATTTTTTGATGTGGGGAAAGGGGAAGGGGGTGGTGGGCTAAAATTGCGGTGATTCTTAATTTTTTTAATCACATAGAACGTAAAAAAATAAAAAAAAAATATTCAGGCTGTATCGACTTCAAAATAATACAGCATCATGCCAAAAGGGCCTTAGTTATGTATGTTCGGCCCTATTGATCCAATCGTGACGTACGTCGGCTGAAATGATAGGAACTAACCAATAGCATACAATGACATAGAGAAATCAAATACAGCTTCATGTCAAAAAGAATAGAATAAACAAAAATTTCTTTTGAATTAAATATTTGAAATAAAAAATCACACTAAATTTTCTTTTTTTTTCACCCTTTCACTTATCAATATAAACATAAAAGTTTTTAGAGAGTTTCGCCCTCGGTTATAATGTAATCTTTCATTCTGCGTTTAAATTTTTCCAAAATTCTTATTAGTTTTCTCAGGATTCGAATAAACTGAATGCATTTAAATAGCATTGGTCATAATTTTGCGCCTACTCCCTCAAGGCTTAAAAAATGTAACATTTCAAAGGAATGGAGATATTTCAAAGATTCGCTGAGACTATAATTTTTATCTAATATTGTGAAGATTACTTAGGGTAATGATCTCAGGTTGTAGGGTTGATTATAAGAAAATCACGATAATCGAACAAAAAGTGTATTTTCGTCTATACGTTACAAGATCTCAATGCTAACTAACTAAAATAAAAACAGCAAACTGAGAAAGGTCTTTTGTATCTTTCTCAGGTAAATACATCCGTTTACATCGATGCATTGTGCTACCTAAAAACCGTTGGTTCCCGGAAAGTCTTATCCTATGGTACGCGTCTTACCGACGCGTTCCCTACATAGACGGCGTAGAAGGGATCGTTTTGTTACAGTCTCCCCCCCTGGCATCGATATCGTTAGAGGAGAGGCCAGCAGAAGATGTAGTTTTCTTCCTGGGACGTCCTCGTCTTCGTTTTGGCACTACAGGGGTTGGAACTTCAGAGTCATTGAGCTTCGCAGGTGTAAGCGCCGATACGTGGAACACACCGAGGGCAGTAGGGGTGTCCACTCCACAAAGCTCATAACTTACAGGCGATACCACTCGCTTGATCCTATAGGGTCCATCTCTCTTCGGGTAGAATTTAGCCGTCTGTCCTTTCGACCTATTACTAGGAGCAGTTGTATTGGCCCACACTAAATCTCCCTCTTTGAATGGACTGGGTTCCTTCAGGCGTCGATCAGCATATTTCTTTTGCCTATCTTGGGCGTTGTCATGCTTAATCTTCGATTCATGCCATGTTTCAGTCATGCGTTTTAAGTATGGAGATATTTGAGGTATAAAATTCTCAGTTTCTACAACTTGGCGAATATCTCGATTAACTTGGTCTAGAGTTCGCAGCTCACGTCCAAAAGTTAAGTAAGCAGCGGTTTGTCCTGTAGACTCGCTCCATACTGAGTTCATGGCAAACCTAACCATTGGCAACTTCTCAGGCCAAATGTTATGCTCCGTTCCTACAAGCATAGCAAGTCTCGGCTTCAAATCTCTATTCTTGCGCTCTACCATATTAGCAGAAGGGTGATAGAGTGGAGTAAAGGTCTCTTTGATTTGCAACACATAGCAAACTTGTTGCATCACGTCAGACACGAATTGCACACCATTATCACTGATAATCCTTCTCGGTAGGCCAAATCGTAAGAATACCTCGTCAATAAGCTTCATAGCGCATTCTTGTGCAGTTGCTTGAGTTAAGGCAAATAACTCCACCCACTTAGTACAGGAGTCTTCAACTATGAGAATCCAACGTTCACCTTTCGATCCTTCAGGTAACGGTCCAAATAAGTCGATGGCAAGTGTCTCGAAGCGTTGCGCATACACAGGGGTTTGTAATAGTCCACCTGGTTTCTGATTAGAGGCCTTATATCTTTGACAATCTTGGCATTTATCAATGTATTCAGCAATAAAACGACGCATGCCTGGAAAAAAGAATTTTTGAGCAATTCTTCTCAACGTACGTTCGATACCATAATGACCAGCCGTCGGTGCATCATGATATTCTCTCATAATGGCTTCACGCTCGTGTGTGGGTACTACTAACTGAGCCTCTTCTTCGTCTTCTTCCGATGAATAACGGTAGAGTACTCCTTGTGTAAGCAAGTATCCACGATCGGTCCATTTTACATATTCATTCGAATTTGGGTCTTCGAATGATTGAATTATTTTGGCGACATCTGGGTCTTTCAATTGTTCCACCCTGGTCTCATATGCCGATCGATGAGGCAAGTCAATTTGCACTTCACATATCTCGCAAGACAGTACATCATTGTGTTCACATGGCGGTCTGGAAAGTGTATCGGCTACCATGTTACGTTTACCTGGCAGATAATCGATGGTTAAGTTATAACCTTGGACCAATAGTGACCATCTTGCCAACCTTCCTGTGGGAGCTTTCAGGCTTAGCAGCCACCTTAAGGGTTGGTGATCAGTCTGCAGCGTTATCTTCGTACCTTCAATATAACCTCTGAACTTTTCTAAGGCCCATACAACAGCTAAAGCTTCTCTTTCCGAAGTAGAATAGTTGCGCTCGGCAGCGGTAAGAAGTCTGCTAGCGTATTCCACGGGATGCTCGTCATCGATATCTCCTTGTAGCAACACTGCTCCTAACGCGTAACCACTGGCATCAGTACGAATGATATACGGTTGGTTTTCATCTGCTTGCCGTAAAATTGGAGCGGTAATCAGTAACTTCTTAAGTGTTTCGAATGAGTTCTGTTCCAGTTCCGTCCACTTCCATGGCTTATTTTTCCTGGTTAAGTCACTCAAGGGTCTGGATATGTCCGCAAAATTATTTATAAACCGGCGGAACCAACTAGCCGTCTGAAGGAAAGATTGCACTTCCTTAACGTTTCTCGGCGGTAACCGTTCCGATATAGCAGCGGTTTTATCCGGATCGACCGAAATTCCTTGCTGAGTGATCAAATGTCCCAAGTATTTTACTTTTTCGCGAGCAAACACGCACTTTTTCCGATTTGCCCGAAGGTTAAATTGGTCTAGTCTATCGAACACTAACTTTAGATCGTTTAAATGTTCATCAAAAGAGCTGGATAGTACGATGATATCGTCTAAATAACCTAAAACCACTACGTTACTAAGACCACGACGAAAACGGTCCATGAGTCTTTGAAAAGTCATTGGGGCTCCCTTGAGACCAAAAGGCATCCGTAAGTATCGGAAAGTCCCGAACGGTGACACAAACGCAGTCTTATCACGGTCCGCTTCCGCGACGTTGACTTGATGATACCCCGATCGTAAGTCTATCGTAGACATGTAAAATGTTCGTTTCGCGGCGTGTAGTAAATCGTCCATACGCGGTAACGGATACGAGTCACTAGTAGTTACGGCGTTTAAACGTTGATAGTCAACGCAAAGTCTCGTACCGCCATCCTTTTTCGGTACTAATACTACCGGCGCGGCCCACGCACTTTCGCATTCTTCGATGATGCCCTCCTCCAGGAGTTTATCTAGCTCGGTTTTCAATACCTCTCTCTTTGCAGGTGACATCCGATATGGTGGCAGTGCGATGGGTGCATTATTTCCTGTGTTAATGCGATGCTCAGCGTAGGCTGTAGGCTCTCCCCCCATTCTGAAAGTATCCTTCCTACCTTCTAAAAATTCATCCAGTCGATTGCGTTCATAATCCGCTAGCATCGTTCCTTCATCTGGTCTCAAGTTTTCACAAAAATGAATTTCAATACATTCTGTACCTGTATCTTCAAAAAGCAACTGCTGTCGTGTGCTGTCATTTGCAAAATACCATTCTTTATTGTGAAAATCTAGAGCGATTTGTGCATTTATCAAAAAATCGATACCTAGCAGAGTTTTATTAGGTGCATCAGGAAAAATTATAAACTTTGTAGGCACCGTTTTACCTCTTATGTGTACATCGACTAAAGTTGTCAACACTAGTTCTGTTCTCCCAACACCATCAGCGAATTTTACAGAAATTTGCTCGGGCTTAAAACTTTGTCCTTTGTTTTCTAAAAGGTTGTACAACGTTGTACCAGCTATACTTTGTTTAGCACCTGTATCTATTAACCCTTGGCCCTCATGACCTAATATATTAATACGTAGAACAGGTCTGGGTTGAGGTGAAATAAACGTGTCTAAGGAAGAGAAATCTAGCGAAGATGTTACTGTATGACTACAAACTGGGCAGTTGGCTCTGATAAAACCCGGTTTCCCGCATCCGTAACATGATAACGGGTTGTTTACACTATTTCGCGACGAGCTCGAAGTGGATGCTCCGACGGTAGCACTAATCGTACGCGAAGAACTCGCGGTTTCTTTCGGAATTGTCGGTGTGTCTTTAGATTGTTTATCACGTAACTTTCGACACTCGTCCTTAGAATGACCCGGAACGCGACAAAATCCACATCGCGGACGTTTTTCGTAAGTTTGTCGATTGTTTGGAGTTTTGTTATCGTCAGAACAAGGTTTCTCAAACACATCTTCGACCTTTCGTGCCGCCGTAAGCAGCGCGGTAAAAGTGGAAACGGAATCCCTCGAAATCTTCTCTCGAATCCCCTTGTTTAATAGTCCGTACACCATATCCAACTGGATCTCTTCTGTAAGGCTGCCTGGGTCTAGTTGTGCCAGAACCGCCCTACAACGACAAACAAAGACATCTACTGTTGTTTTTTCGTTTTGCTCCTCGGCAAATAACTCGCGGTACACGCGATAAGCAGGTTTTTTAGGACCGAACGTAACTCTAAGCAGACTAAGAAGTTCCTCCCATGTCTTAATAGTGTCTTTGACGCCTTGATACCATTTTGCCGCGAAATTATCGAAAAGCATACCGATTCCCCGAAAAGCATTCTCGTCCGACACTAATGCGCAATCTTTATAGATTTCGACAGCGCTGATGAAAGCATTAACGTCGGTGTCTTTGTGTCCATCAAAACGCGAATGGCATTTCGATAGGTTGCCACTTTGAACCGACGCCGGCGAAACGGGAGCACTCTGTACCGCTAATTTCGATAACAGCTCTTTAAATTGTTCGTTTGTCAATACTACGTTTTGAGCCATGTCGTTAATGTTTGTTGCCACCGATCTATTTGAAATAGAGTCCGACTTAGAAATAATTTTTATGGTACTCGAATGTTCAATGTTTTGCGTGGAACGCAAATTGTAAAAATGATTGGTCATGCAAAATTGGAATGTACTTGCCAGTAAATAGCTCTCCTGTGTCCACGCTTGGATAAGGGATACCTCCAACAGCTTTCTGCATACCACCTGTACAATTCTTGGAACAGCTCTAGCACTAATTCACTTCCGAGTTTCACAAAACACAAGGTTTTTACACGTAGCCGAAAGCAATCAATCGTTTAATACATAATAAAAATACACAGAAGTGTCTGAATAACTAAAACGAATCACTTTGTTATTTATTAACAAACAAAAGTCCACTTGATTATTTATTTAACCAGCGAAGCACTTAATATTATTTTAACTGGAGTTAGCGAGGTTATAACAGTGAAAATAGTCCGATTAAGTTATCGAAACTCACTTTTCACGCGAAAGAGTGTCCAAATATGCTGAAGCACGCTTTTTCATTCAAACTACCGAAATATACGATTTATCGCGAAATCCCCAAGCCACGAGTTGGGCGACAATGTGAAGATTACTTAGGGTAATGATCTCAGGTTGTAGGGTTGATTATAAGAAAATCACGATAATCGAACAAAAAGTGTATTTTCGTCTATACGTTACAAGATCTCAATGCTAACTAACTAAAATAAAAACAGCAAACTGAGAAAGGTCTTTTGTATCTTTCTCAGGTAAATACATCCGTTTACATCGATGCATTGTGCTACCTAAAAACCGTTGGTTCCCGGAAAGTCTTATCCTATGGTACGCGTCTTACCGACGCGTTCCCTACATAGACGGCGTAGAAGGGATCGTTTTGTTACAATATACATATATCTGTAGTCCATCCACTCACGGTAAATATTGCAAAACCTCCGAATTTTAAACAACCGCTTGGATTGACATGAAATTGGGTATGCACATAGCTGACAGGTCAAAGAAAAAGTGATATTGTGCCGACGTGTGCTTTTGCCTTGGGAGTTAGTACAACCACTTTTATAATGTGAAAAGACATACATTCAAAATAAGTCCTAAAGTGGATAAACTGAGTAATTCTAAGCTAGTTTTTGTTCTATAAATTTTTTCTTAACATACTGTTTGAGTTATTTGCAAGTGAATATATTATGTTCGTTTTTTAACAAAAAAGTCACGTTTTTAGACGGTTTTAGAAAAAAACTCAAAAAGTATTTTAACGAAAAATATTCTTAGCACAAATATAGCGTATAAAAAAGTGAAAACAATGGTGTATGTATGAAGTCTGTAGACCCTGTAAAAGTAGAGTTGTAGTTAAGAGGAAACAGTAGCGATCAACAGGTAGCGAAAACGCGTTCCAAGATTGCGGCTGTAATTTTGAATATTTTTTCGAGATATTTGGCACACGTATTCGTAATATAATAAAGAATGGCGGTACAGAGCCCAATTTGAAAAATATATGAATATGTGGAAATTACTCTGTAATTAAATACAATATTTAAAAAACGAGCCTGTACCGCCATTAAGAAGAACAAAAAAATACACTTTCTTCAAATGAACTTTTTTATCCGATGCCTAGATTTTGTGTCATTTTGGAACTACTAAAATTTTGTATTTCATTAGTAGTTCCAAAATGACACAAAATCTAGGCATCGGATAAAAAGTTTATTTGAAGAAAGTGTATTTTTTTGTTCTTCTTAATGGCGGTACAGGCTCGTTTTTTTAATATTATATTTAATTACAGAGTAATTTCCACATATTAATATATTTTTCAAATTCGGCTCTGTACCGCCATTCTTTATTATATTACGAATACGTGTGCCAAATATCTCGAAAAAATATTCAAAATTACAGCCGCAATCTTGGAACGCGTTTTGGCTACCTGTTGATCGCTACTGTATCACCTTAATGAAAAGCAGGTTCTACTTCGTCAAAATACAAATCGAATATTTTAACATGAAATAACCATAAAACGAAGCACTTTTCGGGAAAAACTCATGACTTACAACTGTTATAAAATGTCTAAAAAGTTTTATTTGTATTTTTATAAACGTTTCTAGCATCAAAAGTTAGTTAGCATCAAAATGAAGTCTCTTTTTTGTTAAAAAAATGTAAAAATCACCGCCTAATTTACTTATGTATTGTTTATGTGATATGTACATTTTTTACTCTTTGAGATATTTAGTATCACTAATGTTTAAGTTATTTTAAACCAAGGCATTTTTTTTCAAAATTAAATTTTTTTTATTTTAAAACCAATTTTTTTTAATAAGCATTTCTTGCCAATAAATCTTATAGATCATATAAACAGTATAATATAAGTAAATTAACTAGGGCGGTAACTATTAATTTCATATGGAATGCTAATTAGGTGGTGATTTTCACGATTTCTTTTAGCAAAAAAAGGGACATATTTTATTTAAAGCGTAACTTACTTTTGATGCTGATGGTGATAGAATAGATACTTTTTAAATAACAAAAATAAAACTTTTTTAAACACTTTAAAAAATTTGTGGCGAGTTTTCCCCGAAAAGTGCGTTATTTTTTGGATATTTTACGTTGAACTAGTCGATTTGGAATTCGACGAATAAGAACCAACTGTTGTTCAGCTCCAACTCTGTTTTTATTGTGTGTCCAGACTTCATACATACATAATTTTTTTTACTGTTTTATAAGCTTTATATTTGCTAAGAATAGTTTTTTCGATCAAATACTTACTTTTTGATTTATTTACGAAAAACCATCTAAAAACAAAAAATACAAGGAATTTAATTAGTTTATCCACTTACGGACATATTTTTACCTATATTTTTTCACACTCGAGAAGGGGGTGGTACTCATCCCCAGAAAAAAGCACACACTGGCACAATATCACTTTTTTCTTTGACATGTTAGCTATGCTTATGTCAAATTTCATGCCAATCCAAGCGATTTTGTAAAATCCAAAAACAGTGAGTAAATTGTCCAATGATATCTTTAAAAAAGACTAGTGCATTTAGAGTGCAGAATTGTGCAATATCAACCAATGTTGAATGTTTTTACAAAGTATTGTTTATTTTTCGCTACTCGAAGGGGACAACTATTAAACTGGTTTCTTCCACTTCCAGACAATTTTTTAACCGCATATGACATCAAAACCAGAATTAAAAAAATTCGGTTTTGACCTCTTAATACACGTAAATTGATCAAGTATATTTTTCTGTGACTATGTGTGTCACTTCCGGGTACACCATTTTAACCGGAAGTGGTGTAAAACTAAAAAAAGTATTTCTTTGTTCTCATTTTTCTAATGCGCGTCAAATTTCTAATCGCTAGTACCATCTATGGGTTATAATCTTTCATTCAACCTCTGTGATTATATCTGACAGACGGACGGACAGACAGGCATAAAACCGGACAGGCATAAATATTTGTTCTCGTCTTTCTAAGGCGCGTCGAGTAATACATAGTTTGTACTATTTCTGCGAATTTAGAACAATACTTCGGGTTGCAACTCTTTATCCTGAAGTCGGAGGCCAAATTTCTCACCTTTAGTACCATCTTTGGGTTATAAGCTTTCATTCCACATCTAATTTGTCATGTTTTAACCCGGCATCCGACAGGTGAACTTTTTTGCCACTAACAGACAGGTGGGATGTGACAAACCCCAGCATTGAAAGAGTTAAAGAATCTCAAAAAATATCTCTACGTTTAGATTAGTTAACAGAAACAGTAAAGATGCAGTAGAAATAAACAAACCAAGACACGTTAAATGATACTAGGAGCACTCCCGAATCATAATTTACAATGTGTAAACTTTGGAAATCATGACTTGGAATTTACAATATATATACTGATGTGATCTTGATTATTGATATGAGATAATATTCTTATATGTCACTTAATTTAATCAATGTATTAATACTAATCTAATTAATTAACCAGATCACATATCAATATGTTTTCAATCTCAGGGCGAATTATAAATTAATTACTTACTTTCGTGGCTTCTGAATATTTCTTAATGGTTCCTAATCGGGATAGAAAAGAAAAGAGTAAAAAAAATACAAATATGGGTTACAATTATAATCAAAATATTTTTTATTTTATTCAAAAGGCAATCAATGCTTAATATTTGCTATTTCTTATTATTCTTAAACATAACATTTACAACTGGGAATTTTATTTCCTTTTGGTTTTCTATTGAAAGTTTTTATTAACATTTAACTATTAGGAGTTATTAGGGACAACTCTATTTAAGTTTGATGAAGCTTTTCTGATATTATTGATTATGTTATTCAATTTTTTATGTGGAATTTAATACGAAAAACCCATACATTCATGTCCAAACAAATGAGACTGACCTTTTCCTGGTGAACTGAAAATGTCCTCACACAAAACCCTTTCCTGCTATCCTTGGCTGCGATCAAACCTCGTCCTGGCTTCCAGTGATGTTCTCCTTTGAAAAACTAGCTCGAATAGCTCTCGTTCCTGCTTTTGTCGTGATGCTGTGTTCTACCTTTTTCGAAACTGCTATCAGCTACCGGGACACTCTGGGCTCAAGGAGGTTCTTTTACTCTCGACCTGGCCCACTTCTCGTTCCACGATAGATACTCCACACTCACGGAACTACCGGCTTTCTCACTCCTCGAACACTACCGTCTACTACTCGACTTCACTTCTCGACAGCTCAAAACATTCTGATCCCACTTTGTCATTCATTCACCTACTTTCTCAATATCCCTTCCAGATTCACAAATCAACCTTCCACCACCAACTCTCATTCTCAGTATTCCTCAAAAACCAATTTTTAATCTTTCTAAATATGCTTAATGGATTTCAAAAGAAAATATTTAATTCCCATTCTAAAATCACTTTCTACTATTTACAAATTTTAATGACCTATTCTCTCTTTCAAATGAGTCTTATTTAGCATAGGCTAATGATCGAAACCTTCCGCGAAAAACGATAATGAACTATCATCTATTTCACTGAGTTTTATTTAGCATAGGCTAATGATCGACCTTCCGAGAAGAACGATAATGGTACGCGTCATTCACTTTGTTTATTTTAAGCGCACTGTCCCGAGTTCCGTCTAATCACTTCTTAAAATTAAATATAACAATTTGTTGTATACAGGGTGTTCTAAATTTATATGCCCGTGGTTGAGAAAATTGAAAATATTTTATATTAAATTGAATCCTGTTTACAACCATCAAAATTTAATTTTCATATCAAATAGAAATATAACAATACATTGTAAATAATTATGATTCGGGAGTGCTCCTAGTAGCATTTAACGTGTCTTGGTTTGTTTATTTCTACTGAATCTGGATTTTAAATTTAGTATAAATTTCTACGTATTATGACTGTTTCTTGTTGAGAATAAAGAAAAAACTTCACCAATTATGGTTTCATTTCGAAAACAACGCACACATCTTATGGAAAATATAATGTCACTCAAATTCAATAAAATTTATACGAATAGATCCGTTTTAATTTACCGATCAAATCTTATCATTGCGCCAACTCTCTATTTTCAAAAATAAGAGCAGAAATTGATACAAATAAATCTGAAATCAAATGGGTAGGTACATAAGTTAGAGAGAGAAAAAATATTTTAAACTACCCAGATTTTCGGTACTCCATAAATCAGCGGATTAGTTTCACTAATCCGCTTAGGCCCAGCGGGATTTAAGCTCTTATGAATAGCACTCGGAGCAATAATGATTGTAACTTTAACACTTTTAACACTTTATGGACTCCAAAAATGTGATTTCGATAAACTTTAATTGCAATTTGCGCCGTAATTAATCATAATTAAGAGTTGGCGCAATGATAAGATTTGATCGGTAAATTAAAACGGATCTATTCGTATAAATTTTATTGAATTTGAGTGACATTATATTTTCCATAAGATGTGTGCGTTGTCCGTATTATGACTGTTTCTTGTTGAGAATAAAGAAAAAACTTTACCAATTATGGTTTCATTTCGAAAACAACATAAGTCCACAAACTTTAAAACATAATATCAAAAAAATAAGCAACATTTAAACTTTTTTGGTCTTTCAGATATAGGTCTGGATCCCGCGTATGAAAAAAAAGTTGATTAATAGCAAGCTGAAAATTTGTTAATAGCTTAAGGGTGTCTAGTCGGATAAACTTTGATATATGGGAACACTGGAACAGGGGCAGTTTTAATTTTGGAACAGGTTAAAAATTTGAAACGGTCACACCACGAAAACGGCACATGTATTTTGTCCGACAGAACAGACTTAAACTCTTCGAACAGAGATTAAACTCTCATGCAAAAATTAGACTGCTATTTATCACCAAATGGGCCTTTTAATGAGTAGAGCATGTAGAATATGTCAAATGACAGGAATTATGACAGGTGATAAATAGCAGTCTAATTTTTGCATGAGAGTTTAATCTCTATTCGGAGAGTTTAAGTCTGTTATGTCGGACAAAATAAATGTGCCGTTTTCGTGGTGTGACCGTTCCAAATTTTCAACCTGTTTCACAATTAAAACTGCCCCTGTTCCAGTGTTCCCATATATAAAAGTTTATCCGACTAAACACCCTTAAGCTATTAACAAATTTTCAGCTTGCTATTAATCAACTTTTTTTTTCATACGCGGGATCCAGACCTAATAGATGCATTTATAACCCATAATACTTATATAAAATATAGTATTACTATCAGAATCTCTAACTACTAATGGAAAGATTTTTACGTTTCCTGAAAAATTTACACATTGTAACATACAGTGCTTCCATAAAGTAACGCATAATTTCATTATTTCGTAAACCGGCGACTTTAAGGAAAATTTTCGAAACAGGTCGATTTTTATTTTTAAATTACAATTTTTTGGCATATTACATATCATACTAGTGATGTCATCCATCTGGGCTTGATAACGTAATCGATGAATTTTTTAAATGAGAATAGGGGTCATGTGATAGCTCATTTGAAAGGGTATTTAATTCTCTATTTACTAATACAAACAATAACATAATTATATATACAGGGTGTCCAAAAAGAATTCTTTAATTAAATTAATTGAGACAAAAAGAAAAATGTATGTAACTTATTTAATTCAAAATTCGTTTTACTTTTGTCAGAAAATTAAATGTTAGAGCTGCCATCCACCTGCCTCTTGGAAGTTTAAGATTACGCTTAAGCGAAAATCAATATTTAGGTTTTAAATAAAACATTTTTATGTTTGCTGGCACCAATAAAATATATTTAGAATTAAACAAATTACATACATTCATCTTTTTATACCAATTAATTTAATTTAAATAACATTTTTTGGACACCCTGTATAAATAATTATATTAACAATTATATTATTGAATAGAGAATTACATACCCTTTCAAATGAGCTATTACATGCCCTTTATTCTTATTTAAAAAAATCAACGATTACGTCATCACGCCCAGATGGATGACGTGACTAGTATGATATGTATGCCAATAAATTGTAATTTAAAAATAAAAATCGACCTGTTTCGGTATTTTTCCTGAAAGTGTCCGGTTTGTGAAATAATGAATTTATGCGTTACTTTATGGACGCACTGTATATTGTTTCGCAATGACCCATTAAATTATTATAAATGCAATTAACCATTGACCATGTCATGAAAATGGCAATATAAAATTAATTTTTCAAATGTCAAACTTTAAAATTTGTTTTTGTTAACAAAAAAATAATTTAAATATCTATTATGAAATTCGTTACAAACAAAATCTGATATTTCAACTAAACGAAACAAAATACACAATAAAAGTGAATTATTAAACTCATTCAGGGACCCGTTCAGACAAAAGAGCCTACAACTGGTTTTTACCTGAGTGCGAGTGGAAGACTTGTAACGTGAAGCGATCGATATTATGTATCTAACTAGGTACTGTCTTTTCCGTAAAAATGTATATCTTGGCAACATCCTGTTGTTGCCAAAGTGATGTTTAAGCAATGTTTTTGACCTACGGGGGTCAAATTGTCGTTATAGTGTAAGGAATAAAATATATAAATAAATCGGATTACTGAAAATCCGACAACGGTGCCAAGCTTAAAGAAGTGTACTAAGCGAACATTCACGGATTATACCTAGAAAATGATAGCATTTCTAGGTGATGCCAAATGACTGCAACGTGAAAAGATGCCAATTTAATAGCGGGATGTATATATATATATATAAAACAGATGAAATAGAGAATGTGGAAAAATCCCCTTACGAACAATTCACACATCCACCATTTCGTAAGGGGATTTTTCCACATTCTCTATTTCATCTGTTTGATTTCGTACGAGTGGTCGTCAAACCATTAACCTTGGATCTTTTGATCACTGAGTGTGTTTCAAGGATCTACATCTCATGTTTTTATATATATATATATATATATATATATATATATATATACAGTGCTGTTTTTGTAACAATAAAGGTTCCGGTACGCAATGTTTCGGGGGGTCTGTGGAGGGTTCATAAAGGGGGTCTCTCCCCGGGAAAACTTTTTAAATTTAGCCTCAATAAGGGCGTTTTAAAGCTATTTGGGAGCAAGGAAAAAATTCAGGAATTTGTTAATAATTTGGTTGTTTTTTTAATTTTTTGTCCCAAAAGGTGCCGGTACGGCGTACCGGCGCGTACCGTCACAAAAACAGCACTGTATATATATATATATATATATATATATATATATATATATATATATATATAGCTGAAAATACTTAAAGCAGCAAGTAAAAATATTCAAAGAACTTACCAGTTCTAGTGCTTGTTCCTTGGGCATCCTCATAAATTTGGCAAGCGAGTGGATTTTTTGAGAAATGAAGAGTCTTTGGTCCCTAAGTAACATATACGTCTTTATCCAGATTTTCTTTTTCTCGTCCCGGATCCAGATGTGGGAAAATATCACAGGGCACATACCTTCTTGGATTACCAAGTACTGAAACAAAATATGTAGTTAGTATGTATATAGATCGATAGTGCTAAATTCTATATCTTGCTCTGAAATGATCTGAATTTGTACGTTAGGATTTCTCTTATCAAAAAAACAAATATGGGCCACAAATGTCCCTATAAAGTTAACTGGAAGCAAATAAAAAAGCAAAAGCAAAAAGACAGGCAACGCTAAAGATATATGAAGAGATAGTAAACAAATGCGCACATTTTGCAAAAATGCTTAGCAAACCGCCGAAATCTTGTGTTAGTGACAGCATGCAGTCAACGAAACAGTACAAAGTAAATCAGAATGTAAACCCGGAATGTAAAGATTAAGTTGGTGCAAAATGGGTCATCTTTAATTATAGTGGGAATAGAAACAATCCCACAAGACACTGTAAGTTTTTATATTTTTTAAGAATCCTGCAACAGCAGATTAAATCACAATGCTGAATATTTCAATGATAGTGATCTACGCAGGGAAAATACCCATTATCATTCATATTTTTCTTCAAAGTTTTATATACCTAGTGCAGTGCAGTGCTATTTTTTTATTGGAGTATGTCCCCGTAATTGGTTTTGTACCTTGTAATCACTATTTTTATATACAACACCAAATGTGTATGACATACAGTAGAGTAGATAGTAATAAGAAAGAAAAATATGTCCAATTAAATAGATGTTGCGGCTGATACTAAATATGGCTTGTATACAATGATGAGCACGCTAATAACCGGCAAAATAACGCGAAAGATGGAAACCATATTATGTTGTGAGATAAGAGATGAAACTAGTAGGTGCGAAATTTAGCGATACAAAGCTATAAATTTATATTATATTGATAGTTTCCCACCTTTTAGACGTATCGGACGAGTTTGGCAACTACCACTGTGATAGTGACCGTTTTACAGTTGATCCCAAACCCTTTTTTCGGTGCGTCATAGTTTGTCGAATTCGCTCTAACGCATTAAGCTCGAAGTGACAGAGAAAAACGTGCGTCCGTGATTATTATACATACAACTTCGAAAATTATGTATTCGTTGAGGGGTATTTCTATACTAAAGCGACTTATACTTGTAGATGTATAATTGGTTGACAATTAAAATACTCAAATTAATAACCAATCCATGATGCGAATACAGCTAATTTAAAACAAAGGTAATCTATCATGACAGTACTTTCGCAGCGGATAAAATTACAATTGTAATTTTAGGGTAGAAATTTGTCAACGACGTACCTAAATATAAATATTTTATGTCATTGGTATATTTGGACATTCTATGTTAAAATTTTATTTTTTCCTTAAAATATTTTAAATATTAATATTCTGACAAATAAACAACAGATTTTTGGTAAAGCTCTTTCTCAAAAAATTTTTCATTCGTTATAATTTATGATTTCTATCATCATACAGCCTTCTTCATCCAAAGTTGAATATAGGCCTCCCCTAATTTCTTCCAGTTCTGTCGGTCTTATAAGACTATTAACGCGTTGCCGCGACAAAAATATATGTTACGACGAAATGTAGTAATAATAAAAAATAGAAATTTGACAAGATGTTGATATGTCATATAAGGGGATGTAACGTGTTACATATTTCAAGAACATGTCCTCGGTTGCTCAGTAAAGGAAGAGATATGGGAGTGGTTTTTAACAGGGACGCCGCTAAAGTGTTGGCCGCCCGTGTGCAACTTAATATTTGCCGCCCCCCCTTTAACACTTTAGTCGTTTCAACAAAGGTATTAGTACAGTCGAACCTGCTTATTGGAATAGCCTTGGTGACAATCAAAGATATTCCTACAACCATGATATTTTAATAACCTATCATTGGTCGCTAATAGAAAGGTTTCGGTACCTCAAATGTCTATTCCTTAAACAGGGATATTTCTTTAAGCGGTATTCTAATAAGCGGGTTCGACTGTATTTAAAGAAATGTGCAGGAGACACATCGTAACCGTACCGGGTATAAATATGACAAATAATTGCTTTGATCTCGACGTTACTTTTAGACCTAGATCCCGCCTACCAAAAAAAATAGCAAGCTGAAAATTTGTTAATAATCTAATCTAATCGGACAAACTTTGATGTATGGGAACACTGGAACAGGGGAAGTTTTAATTGTGGAACAGGTTAGAAATGAAAGGAAAAAGTGGAAACGAAGAACATGTCAAATGACAGGAATCATGTTGGTTAGTAATAGCAGTCTGATTTTTGCAGGAGAGTTTAATGAAAGGGTAACAAATCAATTGGATGTTCTGTTCGACAAAATATATGGGACGCTTTCGTAATCTGACGTTATAAATTTTTAAACTGTTCCACAATTAAATCTTCCCCTGTTCCAGTGTTCCCGTACATCAAAGTTTGCACGACTAGACACCGTTAAGTTATTAACAAATTTTCAGCTTGCTATTAATCGATTTTTTTGCACGCGGGATCCAGGCCTATTTGAAATAGAGTAGTGTGCAAAAGAAACGAGCACACTACTATATATCAATTACAAACAAAATCGTTTATCAAAATCTTGTCTAAAATCATCAAATTCTCAATTTAGACTGAACTATAACCCATATATAACCATACATAAGCATAAAGGAACAATATTATACCAGAGCAATCATCGAGTAATACAAAAGATTTTTTTAAACCATCGATTAATAAAAAATACTTTTTTATTACTCAATGAGAGCAACTTAACAAGCACTTATCTAAATTCTTGGAAAGTATCCTATTGTCGTGTTGTACTCTCTTAACAAATCAAAAATGTTCAGAATGTTAAAAATTCGCATATGGACCACGTAGATAAAAATAATCTTTAAAGTCCAAAAACCTCCAGCCACTTTGAATTAAAAAGCATTCCCAGAACTACTTTATAATTACAGCTGCAAAAGGGCAGTTCATATAATAAATAACATTTTCTGGCATTTTTTTTTAGATTGTTTGGAATATTAGAGTTTATAGAAATATCTGAATCATTACTATTTGTTTTTTGAATTTATTTTCGTTTTAAAAAAATTTATCATCAGTGGACTGCTTTTGGCCGCCCCTATAATCGGCCGCCCGTGTGCGATGCACACTTTGCACACATGATAGCGGCGGCCCTGGTTTTTAACGGGATGTTATTAATATCCTCTTATTAGCTTAGAATAAAAAAAATTGAAAAATCAAATAAGAATATCAAATAAAAGGAAATATATTGGGCGCCACTGGTTTCCTTGTGGGAACCATAAATATACAATAATCTAAACGTAAAAGAAAAGATAGTTAAATCAAAAATTAAACAAAAACCTAGTCAATACAAAATATATAAAATACTTATGTTGTAGTGTAAATCTTTGTTGTACTTACGAAACAAGAGAAAGGGAAAAGACAATAATAAATAATATTTTGCAATGAATCAAACATTTTTTATTGAAACAAAATAAAATAAAATTAAAAGGAACTGCGATCTCTTGCGGTTTTACAAAGAGAGATCATATTTACCAAAAAGAAAATGTAAAGTTAACATAAAAAATAATACCCTGTATACTAGTCCTGTATCTTCTCTTGGTTGGTTCAAGGCAATTCCAAGGCACAGTTCACTTCACTAAATGTCACTTTACAAAGGAATAGATACATTAAAACTATATCAATGAATGGTTGTTTTCATAGTTTATAGAAAACTCAAATTCAACTACATCTTAATCTTCTTAGCAGCTCAAACGTAACTGCCTTTTCGATCTCTCAGACTCAATCCTCAGAAACCAAACGCCCCTTCCAAAATGATTCGATTTCCACATCGATAATCCTCAACGACCAATTACATACCTAAGACAATCACTTAATCAAAATCTTAACCAATAGGAGAATGCAAAATACGCTCTGGGTTAAACCTTCTGACGTAAACCAAAACAGCTCGTCCAATCACCAAAAGAATATACAAAACGGATCCCAGCAGATACTACCACCCACTCTTCCCATGAAAAGCACTGATTTAGCTGTCTTCACAACTAAGGCCCTAAGATAAACATTTTCCAGTCTCACAGTCGCCAAAAACACATTAGTGAAAGATTTATAGCTAAAGATCACTTTGGCGATACAACACACATCGAGACCCCTCAGATAAAAGAGATATAAATATCATGAGAATCGAGAACGAATTACGTAATACCATAAATTTGTGAGAATCGACAATTCTCTGAAACACAAACTTGGTTTTAACGAATTTAAAATAGAGGGTATAGCGAAAGTGTCAGCGATTCGAAAATACTAGTGACCTTCGCACCGTTACAGTCTTAAGCTTACTGCAACCAATTACAGCAAGCCTTTTGACGTCGTTTGTCCATCGTTTAGGTGGTCTACCTCTACTTCTCCTATCTTTTCGTGGTCTCCACACTGTAATTTTTTATGTCCACCTCCCGTCATTCGTTCTGGCTACATGGTCCGCCCAATTCCATTTCAGCTATTCTATTCGCCCTATGACATCTGTGACTCCTGTCCTTCTTCTAATTTCCTCGTTTCTAGCTCTGTCTTTGTGAGTCAGTTCAAGTAGTGACCGCTCCATTCTTCTTTGGCCCACTCTAAGTTTGGTTGCTGTGGCCTGGGTTAACGATAGTATTTCGGCGCCGTAAGTCATAACTGGAAGCACACATTGGTCGAAGGTCTTCTTTTTCAGATAATTTGACATGTTGCTCTTGAAGATGTCTGATAGAGCTCCATATGCGGCCCATGCTAATGCGACCAATGCTATTTCGCTAAAGTCGACTTTTGGATTTTCCCTTGGTACCAGGTTTGTCATGTATTGTGTCTTTCCAAAATTTATGTTTAAACCAACTTTATTACAGGCGGAATCTAACTCAGTAAGCATAGTTCTAATCTCTTTTAAGTTGTCTGTTATAAGAATTATATCGTCTGCGAGTCGTAGGTGGAAGAGCCTTTCGTCGTCGATATTTATTCCTTTGGAGTCCCACTCCAATTGTTTGACAGCATGTGCAATTAACTGCCGTAAAGAGTTTGGGAGATAACGTGTCTCTTTGTCTAGTTCCTCTTTTGATTTTTATAGATTTGGTATGCTTATGTAGACCGACGGTCATGGTTGCATTATTGTATAAGTTTGGAGTATCGATAATCTATACGACTTTCCTCCGGCGCTCTCAATATGCTGTTAATTTCTATCGTATCAAATGCTTTGCGAAAGTCTACGAAAGCTATGACCAATGGTCGGTTGTATACGATGAATTTTTCTAAATCCCTTTTATGCAGTGAAGGTGGTCGTTAGTGCCAAAGTTTTTCCTAAAACCTGCTTGATCTCTATGCTTTATACAGGGTGTTTCATTAATAATTGTCCATATAGCAACTGGAGAAATCTTAGCACAAAATACGAAGATTTAACCTAAAACACTTAAATAAAATGTGGTTCCTTACTGAGTTACAGGGTGTTTTATCTAAAATATTAAAAACTATTTTTGCTCCGCATTTTAAACCTATTCGACTTATCCTTTTCATACTTGGCAGAAAGTGCGACTACTAGACACCCTACTAAATTATAGTAAACAAACGTTTCTAGCTACTACCAGAGGCGTACGACAGGGGATGGTGAATGGTTGACCCTTCTCAAATTCTACGCCACTGGAGGAATTACTATTTTGGTGCCATTTTTAGATTCTCCAATACTTTCTACGTAAATAATATACTTTTCATTGGTAACGATAAAGTCATTAGTTTTTGAGATATTTGAAGTAAAATATGAAACGGCACAGTTATTTTGATTAATTTATGATATTGATTCATAATGATTAAAATTTAAAAATTATTTGTACCCACTACTTTAAAACTATTTGGCGTATCCTTATCATACTTAGCAGAAAGTGTAGGTACTGTACACCCTACTAAATTAATATAAATATACGTTTCTAGCTACTACCAGAGGCGTACGACAGGGGGAATTGACTGGTTGACCCTTCCCAAATTCTACGCCACTGACGAAATTGCTATTTTAGTGTAATTTTTTGATTTTGCAATACTTTTTATGTAAATAATATACTCTTCATTCGTAACGATAAAATTAATAGTTTTCGAGATATTTGAAATTAAAATTGAAGCGACACAATACACTGATCAAAATAACCGTGTCGTTCCATTTTTAACTTCAAATATCTCGAAAACTAATGACTTTATCGTTACGAATGAAGAGTATATTATTTTTATAGAAAGTACATATTGGAGAATCCAAAAATTGAACTAAAAAAGCAATTTCGCCAGTAGCGTAGAATTTGGAAAGGGTCAACCATTCTCCTTCCCCCGTCTACGCCTCTGGTAAGAGCCACAAACGTTTGTTTAACATAATTTAGTAGTTTGTACAGTACTTATACTTCCTGCCAAGTATGAAAAGGATACGTCGAATAGTTTTAAAATGCTGAGCAGAAAATTTTTTAAATTTTAAAATAAAACACCCTGTAACTCAGTAAGGAACCACATTTTATTTAAGGCTATGGGTACATAATTCGCAAATATTTTACTTGTATCCCTACTTTTTCTCTCTTTACACGGCAAATTACGTGTAGTAAAATTCACACTGGTATAGATATGTAAACATTACTAGAATGTCATTGTACTTGAAAATGTCATCATTAATTTAAAGAGATGGGTTTTGAATGTTCTTGGATAACTGTTATTTTTATAATTGCAAATTATTAATTCAGTTAATAAATGTTATAATTTTTTCACTAACTATGTATTCAGTGATTGTAATAATTTATTTGTACAACAGAGACTAATACTCAATCGAGAAAAGAGGAAAAGTGGTAAAGTGATTTTTTAATAATATATTGTTATGGAACGCTTACAATTTTGAACATCTTTAACAACAAAATACTTGGATCACAGAATATATTATCCTGATGTATTCTCTGCTTGGATCTTCCACAAATAATACACAATAAATAACTTTTTATTAAGTTCACGTCTTAAATCAATTATTTATCAAATACACTATATATCAATAATATTTAATCAATAACTCAACATATTCCCGATGCAATGTCAAATATTTAAAATTGTCACTGATTGTCAGTGTCTGACTATATTCGGCTAAGTGCGTTGTAAGACAAAGATAGATTTGGAAAATATTACCACGGCATTGTATTCATTTTTTTCGAATCCTGAAAAAAGCAATAAATATTTTTGAAAAATTTAAACGCAGAATGAAAGACTAGATTATTACAGAGGGCCGAAAGTCCCTTAGAATAAATAAAAAGTTTATTTTGAATGATATATTTGAAATTAAAAATCACACTAAATTTTCTCTTAGTTTTTCACCCCTGTAACTTATTAAAATAAACATTATAGAAGTTCTCAGGGACTTTCGACCCTCGCTAATAACGTAATCTTTCATTCTGCGTTAAAATTTTTCAAAAATACTTATTAGTTTTCTCAGGATTCGAAAAAAATGAACCCCCATTTGAATAGCATTGCAGCCGAAAATACGTACCGATCCTCTTAAGTGTTTTAGGTTAAATCTTCGTATTTTGTGGTAAGGTTTCTCCAGTTACTATATGGACAATTATTAATGAAACACCCTGTATAATAAGTTCTTAATTTATCCATACCTATAGCGTATTTTATTGAGAATCCAATTAATAGATGTAAAGTAAAACTCTAATAAAAAGTTGTTTCATGAATGAAACCGTTTTACAGTAGCAAACTTGTCGTTTAAATAAACAAACCAACTTTATTGAAAACAATTTTCCTTCTTCAACTTCCCGATTCCGCTTTGTTGATTGTTTGCATACATTTTCGCCTAATTTGTATTCCGACTTCGTCCAAGAATAATTTCGTACTTAACTAGCCATCAACAATTTGATTAATTATTTCATTATCCTTTCCCCATGCCCATTTTATCAGATCTATCTGGGGTAACCGGTCACGATTCATTTACTTGTATGGTAATTTATTTTCCATATTCGGGTAATCATATACTCGAACAATAAATCATTCACTGACATATCGAAGAGCGTTTTTATATAAAACTGTGCTATCTATTGAACCAAATTAACATTCAGTAAAATTCTATAAATCTGTAATTTTAGTACAATATGTGGTCCGGAACATTGTTTAAATAATCAAAATGTCAAAACATGAAGGAAAAATCGATTTTTTTCTTCGTTTTTTTGATTAAAATTTAAAAGTATTCACTTCCGAGAAAAGTTGCACAAAAATAAAAGTTGCGTAATTAAAATTCCTACAATATAAGATTGGTTAAAATTTTTTAAAAATGTTACCCTTGTTGCAAAATAGCAATAATTGCGAAAGAAACATAAAAAAAAACAAATATTCGCATTTTACGTTTTTTAACCATTTCTGTTACACTTAGGACCTTCATATTCCACAAAGAAAAACTATATAACATGATAAAACAATACTGTAAATTTCGTTAAGATCGGTTTAATAGATTTTGCAAAATAAATTTTGCAATCCAGCTTTCGCAAAAAAAATATTTTTTCAAAATGTTGCAAGACTGAAAATAAAGCAGATAGCAAGTTAATTTTTTTACAAATAGAAGAATACTGTACCTTTCATTTGCAATTTGCAAAATTAAAATCGGTTAACTACCACGGAGTCAGGAATTTTTTTAAATAAACATTATAGACCAAGAGGCAGCGCTGAAAAATCTATTTGAATTTACTAAAGCTAGATTTTTCACAATTGATTACTGTGAGTGTGTAGAGAAACATACTGCGGTCGGTCAAGTGAAATGTAGAACAGGGGTTACTGAGAGGGTATCAAAGTTGCTTTCCTACGAAGGTAATTATTTCCATTTACTAAGGCTGAAAATCAGTACACACATTCTAAATTAAATATAAATAAAAGTTATTATAGTCGGTCAGCTGTATGACGGGACAGAGCCGGTCGGTCGGCCCCAATAGTCGATTGAGGAAATGAAGCATTTTGGCTCGCAATTTTTTCGTCCAGCATGGATTTACTTGAAATTTTCACAGAAGGTAGGGAATAGTCCAAGGATCATTTTCTATATCATGCCGCTATCATTCGCTAAAACCTTGGGGGTGGTTGCCACCCCATCTCGGGGGGTGGGAATTTTTTATTACATTTTAACCATGTAATTCGATGTAAAAAGTGATTCTAAGAAAAAAATGTTTTTTACATTTTCTTCGTAAAACTTTTAACTCGAGTTATTCGCGCTTGAAAATAACAGTTTTTCGACGAAAAAATCGACTTTTTAAGAGGGTTTTTTGAGAATACCTCGAAAAATATGCATTTAATCAAAAAAACTGTGGATATCGAAATAGTATCTTTTAGTAACACAAACCCAATTCTTTTCCTATAATATCTTTAAGACGAATACAAACCGAGATACGGCATGTTAAAGGTTAGCTTTTTTCGTCAAATGCACAATTTGAAATATTCAAAGCCAAATAATGGGAAAAATTTGCATTTTTCGAGGAAAACTTAAATAATCTTTTTTCAAATATACAATTAGACCTTTCAAAAAATAATAATAAAAAGTCTATAGCATGAAAATTAAGCTACTTACAAAAAAATGTCGGTACCTGCTTTCCTCTACGAAAAAATCAGTGAAAACAACCCCCTAACTACCTTCCTAATTCAAAATTGGTCTTCACCTTTCTGTAGTTCCTTTTATATTTATATTGTCAATACACTCAAGGAGTTTGACCTATTTAAAATGCCTAATTGTGGAAAAATTGGAGTTTAAAGAAAAATTTATTTTAAAAGAATTTGGTTTGTGTTACTAAAAGATACAATTTTGATATCATCAGTTTTTTTGATTAAATGCATATTTTTCGAGATATTCTCAAAAAACCCTCTAAAAAAGTCGATTTTTCGTCGAAAAACTGTTATTTTTAAGCGTGAATAACTCGAAAAATATTAGTTTTACGAAGAAAATGTAAAAAACATTTTTTTCTTAGAATCACCTTCTCCATCGAATTACATGGTTAAAATGTAATAAAAAATTCCCACCCCCGAGATGGGGTGGCAACCACCCCCAAGGTTTTAGCGTATGATAGCGGCATGATATAGAAAATGATCCTTGGACTATTTCCTACCTTTTGTGAAAATTTCAAGTAAATCCATGCTGGACGAAAAAATTGCGAGCCAAAATGCTTAATTTCCTCAATCGACTATTGGCTCGACCGACCGGCTCTGTCCCGTCATACAGCTGACCGACTATAATAACTTTTATTTATATTTAATTTAGAATGTGTGTACTGATTTTCAGCCTTAGTAAATGGAAATAATTACCTTCGTAGGAAAGCAACTTTGATACCCTCTCAGTAACCCCTGTTCTACGTTTCGCTTGACCGACCGCAGTATGTTTCTCTACACACTCACAGTAATCAACTGTGAAAAATCTAGCTTTACTAAATTCAAATAGATTTTTCAGCGCTGCCTCTCCGTCTATTAATTTTTGGTGCTACACGCAGGACAGCGGTGTTCGATTCACACAAGTTGATTTCCACTAAAATTTCTTCCAATCTTTATCTAATATATTATTTTCTTACTCTATATTTTGTTGTATGTTCATATTTTAATTCCACAAAAATCAAACTAATTTGATTATTGTTTGTGAAAAATTGTTTAAACAATTGCATATGTTTAAAAATAATACACTTTTATTTTATAAATTAAAATATATATGAACAAAGAAAGTTTTTGCTAAAAAAGTGTTATTTCAAAGGTCAGAGTACGTGTTTTTATTTTGCAATAAACAGTTTTTTTTATTTATTTCGAAATGTACTAAAAATCAAAATTTATCAATCATTATCAAAGGTCATTGGAATGCCAAATCAGAGCGAACGTGTCCGTTGTCCTGCGCGTAGCACCAAAAATTAATGTTTATTTAAAACAATTCCTGACGCCGTGGTAGTTAACCGATTTTAATTTTGCAAATTGAAAATGAAAGGTACAGTATTCTTTTATATCTAAAAAAATCAACTTGCTGTCTGCTTTATTTTGAGTGCTGCAACATTTTGAAAAAATGAATTTTTTGCGAAAGCTGGATTGCAAAATTTATTTTGCGAAATTTATTAAACCGATCTTAAAAAAGTTACAGTATCGTTTTATCATATCATAAAGTTTTTCTGGGTGAAATATGAAGGCCCTATGTGTAGCATAAATGGTTGAAAAACGTAAAATTCGAATACTTGTTTTTTTATGGTTTTTTTTTCGAAATTATTGCTATTTTGCAACAAGGGTGACAATTTTTAAAATTTTGAGTTAATCCTATATTGTAGGAAATTTAATTACGCCACTTTTATGTCAGTGCAACTTTTCTCGAAAATGAATCCTTTTAAAGTTATAATAAAAAAAAGAAAAAATCGAATTTTTCCTTCATTTTTTGGCATTTTGATTATTTAAGCAATATTCCGGACCTTTTTGAGTGGGAGGATAACTCAAATATTATTATATGAGTTATTTTCAAGCAATTTCTGCAAAAAAATATGAGTCACCTCTCAACATCCGAATGTTCTAATATTTTTACAGATGCGTCCTGGTCTAGATGGGATTATTCAGAAAATTGTGCGCGTTGCTCATGTGAATGCTTAAAATTCTGATTAAAAATTATTTACAGTTACGAAATTTTTTATTACGTACCATATGCCCAATGGCGATAAGAACAAAAAACAGTCCAAAAGGCTCATAATCTTTAATTACTTATCCTCTTCGTTCCCACTGCACATAGGGCATCTACCGTCATTCGTAAAATTATTTACAGTTACGAAATTTTTTATTACGTACCATATGCCCAATGGCGATAAGAACAAAAAACAGTCCAAAAGGCTCATAATCTTTAATTACTTATCCTCTTCGTTCCCACTGCACATAGGGCATCTACCGTCATTCTTGCCTCTTGTGCTTTTTCTCTGACTTGCTTCCAAGTTTTTTCATAAGCCTGAGTTTGTGATACGGTTGGTCCAAAATATTCTTAGAATTGTTCTTAAGCATTTACTAATGAAGGAATTTACCTTTCCAGTGTTGTGTTTTGTTATTCTTTAAGTTTGTGATCCGTATAATAGTACTGCCTTTCCATTACTATTGAAGATTTTTTACTTTGGTGTCCAGTTTTATCTCATTAGATTTCCATATTTTACTTTACATATAGTATGCTGCCTGTGCTTTGCCAATTCGTGTTTGAATATCCTCCTCTGCTCCTCCTGTCGTGTTCAGTATGCTTCCTAGATAATTGACTCCTTCCACTGAGTTCAGCTCTTGGTTTTCTACTCCATGGACCCTCATGGTTTCTATTCTATATTGAAAATTCCATGGATTGACCACGTTAGAAATGAATGAGTTTTAAGGCGTATGAACGTGAACTCACAGAAATTGTCAAGAAACGTAAAACATCTTATCTTGGACACATATTTAGACACAACAGGTATAACTTCCTTCAACTTATTATAGAAGGGAAAATAGAAAAAAGACGCGGCCCGGGTAGACGACAAATGACCTGTCTGCGGAACATCAAAGAATGGACAGGATGAGGCTTTTAAAAAGTCTAATAAGAAAAGCCCAAAATAGAGAATACTTTGTAGAAGTCATCGCCAACCTTCGCTAAGAAGACAGCACCCAAAGAAGAAGAAGAAGAAGAAGAAGAAGAAGAAGAAGATTTTCTATTTCATGCTCATTTCTCTCGGTGTTTTTTTAATAGCATGGACTAGATGTCAATCAGCCAGTCACAACACTCTCGGTGTGTTAATCTCCATTACTTATTCATGTTTATCTCCCATACCCTTTTTTTTAACTTTGGCTAATTTCTCACTTTTTTCTGCATGCTCTATCTCTTTGCTGAAAGTAGGCATACATCATCTGCGTATTCAAGATCTTTTAATTATTTAAAGGTATTCCAGTGTATCCCAGTTTTACCGTTGCTGCTATTTCTCATGAGCCAGTCCGTGACAATAATAAACAGAGTGAGAGACAGTATACAACCCTGTTTTACACCGCTCTTAATGTCGATTGTTTCTGTTAAATCATTCGGTCACGATTCATTTACTTGTATGGTAATTTGTTTTTCATATTAGTGTAATCACATATCACATACTCGAACAATAAATCATTCACAGACATATCGAAAAGCGTTAGGTAGTAAAAATAGGTAATTTTAGAATATATGCAGACAGGATTAGTTCAGAATATTTCCCTTGCTGGTCATGTGAATGCTTGAAAAGCTGATCAAAAATTGAATTTTTTATTACGTACTAGATGCCCCGGGATAATAAGATCAAAATACAGCATTTAGCAGAAAGGGTATTATAATATTAAGACCTACATTTGAAGTCCATTAATTACCGTCAGAGCCTATTGCATTTTATAATGTATTGTAGTTTTGGAAACTGCCGCACGAAAAATGTCTGCAGATGAACGATCAAATAATCTTCTCATGTCTTTCAGCCACGAGTTCTGACGTCTTTCTACTGATAGTCCAGGGTGCATCTGTTTTGAGATGGACGTTAACCCAAAGGTCCGGTTTGGGTCACCGGAGAGGTGACCCAAATTTTTTTGCAGAAATTGCTTGAAAATAACTCAAATAATAATATTTGAGTTATCCTCCCTCTCAAAAAGGTCCGGAACATTGTTTAAATAATCAAAATGTCATAAAATGAAGGAAAAATTCGATTTTTTTCTTCGTTTTTTGATTATAACTTTAAAAATATTCATTTCTGAGAAAAGTTGCACTGACATAAAAGTTGCGTAATTAAATTTCCTATAATATAAAATTGCTTAAAAATTTAAAAAATAGTCACCCTTGTTTCAAAATAGCACTAATTGCGAAAAAAACCATACAAAACAAGTATTCGCATTTTACGTTTTTCAACCATTTATGTTACACTTAGGATCTTCATTTTTTACCCAGAAAAACTTTATTATATAGTTAAACAACACTGTAAATTTCATTAAGATCGGTTTAATAGATTTTGCAAAATAAATTTTGCAATCCAGCTTTCGCAAAAAAAATTCATTTTTTTTTAATGTTGCAGGACTGAAAATAAAGCAGATAGCAAGTTGAATTTTTTTGCTTACAGAAGTGTACTGTACCTTTCATTTGCAATTTGCAAAATTAAAATCGATTAATTACCACGTCGTCGGGATTTTTAAATAAACATTAATTTTTGGTGCTACCAAAGCATATCTTTCTTAAATTTCACCCATCGCCAGGGTTTATTATATAACACGCCAATGTAAGGCTTTTAGTCGGAATTTTAAGGGTTTTAACCATGTATTTTTGGGGGCTTAGCATGTAGAGCTTGTGAGTATAACCTAATTTTTTATCTTGGTCAACCTTTATATTTTTTAGTCTTGTCTTCACTAATTATTATGGTTATACTTATTTTAGGCTTAGAACACTGATGATGCTCTCTTTAGAGCGAAAACGTTCTGTTTTTTAACGAGGCCTTTTATTGGGGCTTTAAATAAATATACCTCTTACACAGAAGATCTTTTTCTTCAATTTTTTTTTAAACACAATGTGTTAAAAAATAACAGATCTAACAATGTGAGTCGTAGACCCTGTTATATAAATTACTCTTTCATTGTGAGCTTACCAAAGTTGATTGATTTCCTATAACTTTCGTATAACTAAGTTAGAATGCTATGCACATAATATGTTTGCCTAAACTTAATTCATTACTATGTGATACGTAATGGCAAAGTATAACCACAAGTCAATTCGTAAGTTCTTCAAGATTGGACTAAATAATTTAATATCTAATATTAAAGTAGGAGTCTTGTGTACTGACTCAAAACTTTTAACAGCTTGTTAGTAACCTCAGTGTATTGCACACCAGTGTATTTGGAGCAAAGTTCACCGTGTCCACCCGAGAAAAACCAATTCTAAACTACAATAACTTCCGACTAAAAAATAATTTCAATTTGTAACGACGCTCAACTCTTTAAATATCCGCTTTTGTGTAAAATGTTAACTAGATTAAAAAAGTTTATTGTGAAAAATGGAAACTTTCATTACCACCAACTGTACCAGAGAGAAATTACATTTTAAATTAAATTTGAAATTTTAATATTAAGGCAATATCGTGTCGTTAAAGACCATTAAGTTTTTTTCGTTCTTCAATGTTTGGATATTAGTTCCAGTGTCGAATTCAGCCACACCGGCGTGAAATACTCTCAATATTTTGACAAAACCTGAGAATATTTGAGCGCAAAATACCTAGTAAGAAAGATACACACACCCAAACGTATATGGAATCACCATGTATTTCAATTTATTTCTTTTGAAAAAACTTGTTATTGTTGCGAAGAATAAAGGTTTTTATTGAAAATAAACAAATCGATAAGACAATCAAATAGTACAGCTCGGTATGGTATTTTGCTTGAGTTGCAAATTAAACGAAAATAAATAAACTAACTTTTGCGTCCAAAAACGAAAATATGCCTTATGTGGGGTTATAGAACTTACAACGGAGAAAGATATTGGTCTTGTGGAGAAAGTAATGTTCTCAGAGGGACATAGCTGTACAGCTAGGCGTAACACAGGGCGTTCTATCCAAAATCTATTCTAGGTAACAGAAACTAGGAAAGCATAAAATTAAAGCAAGGGAAAGTCGCCAAAAAGTAATAACGGCTCGCCACGATCGTTTAATTATCCAATCAGCTGGAAAACACCCAACCATTTCTCACTTGCAGCTCCAAAGGCAGCTTTTGGAAGCTACAGGTGTAACTTTTTCAGTTGGAACGATAAGAAAAAGGGTTCGTACCATGAAGTATACAGCAGGAGACAGTTACGAGTTCCCGAGTTATCCAGGCAGCACAAGATTGGTCGCCTAAATTGGTGTCTTCACCACCAAAACTGGAACACTGGGAATTGATAAAATGTGCTACATATTTTCAGAAAAGTCAGGATTGGTGTAAAATCAGATGACCCACGAAATCGTGTACTTAGAGGTCGAAAAGACAAGCAAGAACGAAAACTGTCAGATCTGTTCACAAACATACAAGGGGAAGTATAATGTTCTGGAGATGAATTCTTCTTCTTCTTCTTCTTTTGGCATCATAGCCCTGGATGGGTCTTTGCCGGTCTGGCTATGTCCTTCCATTCAGATCTCTCTTGGGCCCTTTTCCTCCATTGTCTTATATTCATGGTTTTCAGGTCGTCTTCCACGTCATCCAACCATCTCGTCCTGGGCCTTCCCTTTTTCCGCCTTCCTACCGGCTTCCACTGTAACATCTTTGTCGTCTTCGTGTCTTCTTGTCGCTGAACATGTCCCAGCCATGACAGTCTTTGACTTTTCACAAATCTTACAATGTCATACCTTTCATTCAGATCATTAACCTCGTCATTTCTCCTGATTCTCCATGTGCTTCTTCGTCTTGCACCGGGCCATATACTTTTCTCAGTATCTTTCTCTCGAATATCCTGAGTTGGACTTCATCTTTTTTAGTCATTACCCAGGTTTCACAACCATAGGTTATTACGGGTCTAATCAAGGTTCTGTAGATAGTCATTTTGGTTCTTTTGTCTAATAATTTCGACGTCATCAGTCTTTTATTAGCATAGTATGTACGATTTCCACTGGAAATACGTGCATTAATTTCGCTATTTACGGAATTCTTCTGATTGATTTCTGTGCCCAGATATGTGAAGGCATCCACACGTTCAATACTATAGTTGTCTATTGTTATATTATTTTCATTCTCAGGAGTTCTTTTGATGGTCATGTATTTAGTTTTTGTTTCGTTTATTTTAAGCCCTCTTTTTTGTGCTTCAGGATCAATTTCCTTAAACGTTTCCCTTAGTCGTGTCTTGCTTCTACTAATAATGGCGACATCGTCTGCATATGCGGTAATTTGTACTGTTTTGGTGTTTATATGGCCAATTACATTGGTTTTTCTTATGACTGCTTCAAGAACTAGGTTGAACAGCATGGTTGAAAGTGCGTCTCCCTGTCTCACCCCCTGTAGGTGTGTAAAGGGGTAGTGAAGCGCAATACATGATGCCGTATCCTGTTAGCATCACTCAGCCTCTCCTACTCAATTCCTAGCTTCACCTCCAAGTTGGTACACACCGCTAACCTGAGCAACTCCACTGGACATTGGGTAAACAACCCCAGTGGAAGGTGGGGTCAGGGCTGACGAAGAAAGGAGCCTTGGTCCTCCGATGAATAGGGGGTTGAGCGAAGGGCTAACAACCCTTCCCTGTAAAACTTAATTGTTGCGAATACAATGGCTAATGAAACGAACGGACGGATCTCACAACGACGAATTCAGCAAAAAAAATGGACATGATTATGGATTTAAAATTTGGAACCTGAAATGTGCGAACACTCTTAAAGGCAGGAGCTATGATAAGTATGGCAGAAGAAATTGAAAAATACGGAGTTGAAATATGTATTGGCACTGCAGGAAATCAGATGGAAGAGCCAGGGAGAAATTCTGGAGATGAATTGCGATCCCTAAAAAAACTCCTTTAATTTTCATCCAATCAACTTTAACTGCGCACAGGTATGTTTATAACCAGTAGTTAGGCTCTGGAGAGATGCAACAGGAGAAAATTTAATTTTTATGCATGATAATGGACCTCCACATACCATTAGAGTGACTAGAGACATCATTGAAGCAGAAGGCATCACTTGTTTGGAGTGGACTGCTTGCTCACTCGAGTTTAACCCTTGTAGCAGATGGATTTCTACTACAATGTTTTATAAAAAAAAATATCCGTTAATTTTATATCCAATCCCAAGAAAAATATCTATTTTTCTAATATTTTGGCGAGTTTATATATCTTTAAAATTTCCTAAGCCGCTCCTGTTCGAAATATTTCAAAGTATTTCACGACAGTAAAAACGGTAGGAAATTTCCTATTTATTTGTGTAGCATTTACTAACTACGTAGATAGTTATTTTGAAAACATTCATTATTCTAGAATGAATCCTCTAAAAGGTTTGGTATTTTTCCTTTAAGTTTTGAGCGCTAGAAACCCTATGATATCATTGGTCTGAATTTTGAAAGATCGTCGAGTTCTCTCCGCCGATTGGTCAAATGTCAAACCGAAAGAATGATCGGCTTGAAGCGTAGGAGAATTTTCTAAAGGTTAGGCACGCCACCGAAAATAAGATTAGTTCCAAAAACATGTCTGAAGAGTAAACATCTTTTTGTGTGGAACTCAACTAACAGACTCGTAGAAAGTCGCACTTTGCCGGCAAAAATGTTTTCTTCTTGTGGTAGAAGAACTGATGGATTTATAACATGTCAAGGAATATTATTACAATAGTTTCACAACATTTTACATGGATATATTCTTGTGAAACACTATTGTTATGCAGTTTGGTTTGCAGGCGGTAAAAAAAAAGTGCGTGGTTCCTGGTTCCTGTTTTATGATGTTATAGTAACATTCCTGTATTGAAGATGATATTTGATTTGGTATCAATTTTATCCTGTTTCCAGTTTTGTAATGATTTGGATTTGAATGTCTTCCCTCCCCCAATCTCGAATGGAAAATTTTGAAGTTCCAAATGTGACATGTGACATGGATTTTTGTTTTAACAAGGTATGGATAATGTTTATTTTAAATAATTCACAAGTGGATATTAATGGTAAAGGTTTTACATAATTAAATATTTTGTTTTCAACATGGATTTTATTGTAAAGTAAATTTAATGGCAGTGACTTTTGACAGCCATGTCAAATTTTTGTTTTGGTACACTGCTAAAAATAAATAAGGTTAAAAATTGTAAAATCATGTATTTTGTTATTATTATTCATTTCTTGTTTGAGAATGTGTTTATTCTCAAAATAAAAATAAAAAGGTATAAAGGTTTAAATAAACATTATGAAATGTACACATCTTTATTTTTGTAACCTCTTTCTTTAAAAAAATTATTAACCAGATAACTAATACAAGTGAATTAAGTTTTAGAACAGAAGAAAATATAATGGCATAGAAGCCAATAATGATAAATAAGTAGCCCAGTATAACCCCAACGAGGAATCTACGATGAATGTCCCCCAGTTGCTTTCCAGTAAGTACTCGATATGAGAATTTGAGGATTTTTCAAACGGCGTCCCAATTAGTTTAAATAGTAGGAAAGTCCTCAAGTCTGTGTAAGTATCCTTTGCTTATTTGGTTATGTAGTTAGTCATCTTTAAACCCTCCTACCCCTCCCAACGAACCTACGACCTGCCAACGCACAAAAAATGAGCTGCCGTCTTGCAATGAAGGTTTGCGTGTCTGTTCCTTCTACTACCCCCATTCTGACCCCCCAGTATCTCTATAGTTAGTTCTTTCCTTGTCCCCATAGAGCAGACAGGTAAAACGCTTCACCCTATATAGAGTATTTGTGGGATATGATTAAAAGAAAAATTAGAGCTCGCCGGGATAATCCACAAAACACCGCTCGGCTAGTATAAGCTGCTTTTGAAGAATAGAGCAACCTACCATAACAAAATGTTGAAATTTGATTAGGAGCGTGCCCACGCAAACTGAAGCTTGAATAGGACTAGAGGTGATAACACTGATTACAAAAAAAAAATAAAAAAAATAAAAACAATTTAAACATTATTAATTTTACATTGAAATTTTTTATTCTATTGACTTTATAAAACAACTAGTTTTGTTTGTTAAATACTTTATTGTTTTATTTAATTGTTACGTATTTGTTATTAATGCCTGGTTACACCAACAGATCTTAAGCTCCAGCTTAGCTAAGCTCTACTTATAGATAGGGCCTCCTTGAGTATCACTTACGTTGCACCATAATTTTAGATTCTTATCTTATTATCAATTATATCTATTATTATATTATGGTATTCTCTTGTAATACATTATATTAATTCTTATGATATTCTCGACTTAAGCTTAAAATCTGTTGGTGCAACCGGGCATAAATTACTTTAATAGTTATTTATGATATAAGTGTTAAAAGTACACGTTTAAGGTACGCATGTGAAAGTATGCAGAATGAGCGATATCCAGTTCTGCAATTCACATGAGTGCCTTAAAAATGTACTTTTTAACACGCATATCATACAATATTTTTTCTACGAGGGTGCAAAAATGTCTACTTTCGCGCACGCATTTTAGTTTAGAAAGTTTCACTTTTCCGCACGCGTGTTACTTTTCCGCACGCGGTTTTTACTTTTCCGCACGCGTGTTAATTTAGATATGTTAATATTATAATACATGTAATTATAATACATGCCTTAAAGTAATTATAATACATGCAATATACTAATATTTAGATATTATTTACTAATTTATTTCAAATATATCTTATTGTGTTCCTGTTTTAATGAAATTAACGCGACAATTCGATGAAATAAAATTATTTTGACATAATATTCGAAAGTCAAATCGGTAGACAATAACAGTCGTTTTGAATCATCGACATAGAAACCAAGATCGTCGTCATGCTAACTAATTATATTGAAAGTTTGGTTTTGACAACCTTGTCAAAGAATTAATTTGTGCATGTATTTTCATATTAATTAAATTAATTGATTATAGTGGAGTCAATGAAGGTTTTCACCTCCGATTTCGTTGAACCTTCATCGATTTTCATGAAAATTGGTAAGTATGTAGAGGATACCTCAAGAAACAAAGGTGACATGGTGCCAACTTGCGCTTTTACCCTGGGGGTGGATGCCACCCCTTCTCGGGGGTCGAAATTATTTTATTAAAAATAATACCACTTATCGATAGAGGGACAAATTATAAGTAAAATTTGTTATATAAAGTTATTTCAATAAATCAATAGTTTTTGAGTTATTAAAGATCAAAAGTTTTGATTTTTCCTGAAAAAAATCCATGTTTTAAAGCAGTTTTTCATAAATAACTCAAAAACCATAAGTTTCTTCAAAAAAGTTGTTATTACCAAAATCGAAGATAATATAAAAATAAATAAGCTCCTTATTCGAAAAATCCTTTATTACATATACAAAGTGAGTTATATTCAATTGAATGTATATTTTTTTTCCGCGAGTACTCAAATCTTAGTATTCAAGCTTAAATAACAGGAAAACGATGCACTTTGTTAAATATAGATATTAAACATTTTAATAAAGTACTTAAAGGTAACTATCAAAAAGCTATAAAAGAAGTCGATAGCATCAAAATTAAGCAAGTTATAATGGAAATAAGAGGACCCTTTCAGATTTTTTAGGGAAGAATGAAAAATGAAACATACGTCATTTCCACAAAAATTAAAATTTATAGTAACCCATTTAAAAATTTATTTATTTTAACATGAGTAATAACTTCTACAATTTTGAACGGTTTAGAATGCATATTTTTGAAAAAAAATACGATTAAAAAAAATTAGAATTTTTCAAATTTTCGTGAATTTCATTTTCTTTTGATAATAACTCCAAAAATACTCGATATAGTTAAAAAATGGTAGAGAACAAAATTTTAGTTTAAACTTTATTTGAGCTTTTTCTTTTTTTAATATTTTTTTACGACAAAAAATAACCGAGATAGAAACATTTAAAACCTAAATTTTACTGCGAGAACCATGTAACCGGGGCCATTTCACCTTGTATGAAAAAAAAAATAAAGGATTTAGAAAATTATGTTTAATACAGTGTTATAGAACTTTTACTTAGCTTTGTAATGGTTTTTGGATAAATCTCATATTTCAAAATTTAACGGAGTTATTTTAAAAAAACCAATAACATTTTCTTTGAAAAAATTTTATAGCGGAGATTTTGTATGTATACAGGTTGTGGGAAGTCCAATTAGTCGTTTGTTGTAGGAGATACGAAAAAAGTTTATTTAGGTGAGATTGGGGCATAGATAATATCAGAATTTAAATACATTTCCAAATATACAGGGCCACCCATATTGACAGGGTGAAACAAAATTTTCTTTTGTTTAATGGAACACCCTGTATATTTTAACATTTTTGGATTCTCCTCTATGTTTTATTTCTTAAAATATCAGGTTTTGTGATGTTATACGAAGTAGTTTAAAAGATAATTACGTTTTTATTTTCAAATTTCATAGCAATATTCACCCCCTGTATAATTGTAGTGATTTGACATCAGAAAATCAGTTTATGTTCAAGTGATTTTTAATATAATCTATTATTGTTAAAAATTATTAATCTAGCAAAACGTTTAATTTTAGCTAATACAGGGTTGGTCGAAACTGAATGAGTGTTTTCTCAAAGTTTGAGAGTATGAGTTTTCTCAAACGGAGCAGCCTGTAATGCCTGTAATGAGCATTGTAATGAAATGCTATTGTATGACACTTTATTATTTCCCACCCTGCCAGTGAGAACTGAATTTATTTTTGAAATCCCTAACTTTATGTCTTTTTTTTTTATTATTTTAAATATTTTAAACGATTAAAAAACAATCAAATTAAATTGAAATGAATAACCAGTGTATATCTTCCACATTTACTTCATATTTAACGTAGCCTGTACCATAACATTGCACAGATTATTATCCCTGTATAGCAACGATATACCATGAATGTGAATTCATACTTGAGAAATGTCCTATATCCAGTCTCACCAAAAAAAGGAATTCCTCAAACATAATATATATGCAGACAAAATCAGCCAAAGTGATTTGCGATATCTAATTAAAGGCCCTACCAAGTTGGTTTTGTTGAATATAGCATGGAAGCACGACGATACTTTAGTGATAAGCGCATTTTTCGTAGTAGCTATAGTATGTTGTTTTATATTATGTATTACCTATATTAAATTAGTTTTAGTAAGTTTCGTTTATCTAAAAAAATGTAAAACAAACAAAAATTCTGTTTTTCTTGTAGTTGTTTTTTCGTATAGATATTTTTTTATATTGTAGTAAATTGAATTTAGTTTTAGTATGTTCCGTTTGTTTGTAGAATTATATTTAATTAGATTTGCTTTAATTACTAAAATAAATAAATTTTCAATTATATTTTATGTATTTGTGGAAAAGGAAACCTAGCATTAGCGGCCACATTTCTATAACGGCCAATTGTTTTCTATTTTTAGTGGCCGTTATTGTCAGGTTTTACTGTACCAATAATATTTTATTAAATTATGAAATATTATTTAAATAAAAAATTTATAAACTTGATAAAAGAAAGTTTGCTTAGAATTTACTCCTCTATCTAATTATGGGGTTATTTTTAATAAAATAGTGTTCACCATGGACGTATAAATAAAGATATATATCTTTATTTATACGACCATGGTGTTCACCCATAAGAAGGGGTAACATCCACCCCCAGGATAAAAGCGCAAGTTGGTACCACATCATTTTTGTTTCTTGAGGTATCCTCTAATTACTTACCAATTTTCATGAAAATGTATGGAGGTTCAACGAAATCAGGGGTGAAAACCTTCAGTGACTGCCTTTTTGGAAATATAAAAAATTAATTTTTTTCGTGATTGTCGACTTGCTAATTTTCTGATTTTTGGTTGCTATAAAGTTTAAAAAAGTAATAAAAATTATAAATCATGCACATAAATGTAAAAAAATATTTATTTTACTTAATTAAACGAGATTGATTGAGCCAGAATGCTGAAATCTGCATTTTTATCATAAAAAAAAAAAGTGGATTTCACCCATAAAATGCAGAAAGCGCAACTTGGTGCCATATCACTTTTGTTTTTTGAAGTATCCTCTAACTAATCAACAATTTTCATGAAAATCGATGAAGGTTCAAAGAAATCGTGGGTGAAAACATTCAGTGACTACACTTTCACAAATATAGAAGAATAAGGTTTTCGTGATTTTCGACTTGTTAATTTTCGTATTTTTGGTTGCTATAAGGTTTGAAAAATTAAAAAAAAAATGTAATTCATGCATATAAATATAAAAAAATATTTATTTTTCTTAATTAAACGAGATTACTTGCGCCATAATGCGGAAATCTGCATTTTTTACAATTTAAAAAGTAGGGGTGTATTACACCCCTAAAATGCAAAAGCGCAAGTTGATGCTATATATATTTTATTGATTGAGGTATCCTCTAACTATATACTTCTTTTCATGAAAATCGATGAAGGTTCAACAAAATGGGAAGTAAAAACTTACAGTGACTGCACTTTCAGAAATCTAAAAAATAATTTTTAAAAAAGGGGTGTATTTCACCCCTAAAATGCAAAAAGCGCAAGTTGGCACTATGTCACCTTTGTTCCTTAAGGTATCCTTTAACCACTCACCAATTTTTATGAAAATCGATGGAGGTTCAACGAAATCTGAGGTAATAACTCATATCCATCTTCACTGATTCCACTATTAAGATTTGGTAATTTTTTAAAGACTCTTAGAAAAAATATTGTTCCTAACTCTTGCAGAAAGTCTCTTTTCCGCACTCGACTGCTTGCCGAACTCCCGCTTCGCGTCGTTCGGCAAACTGCAGTCGCGTGCGGAAAAGAATGACTTTCTGCACTTGTTAGGAAAATAACTATTTTCTACAAACGTAATTACAGGACAATATCTACAAAAACTTTTACTTGAAGTTGACTGACATTACATTTTTACATTTTTTTGACATTACATCAAAATTGCCTATACGGTCAATACGAATAATTGCAGTGCCATAAAAATTTTAAAGCACTAGTGCCTTAAAGTAGCATTTTTAACGCTAGTATGGAGTGCTAAAAATTGCACTTTTAACACGGTTGTAGAAAAAATAAATTATGTTTGACTTTGTGTGTTCTTTTTTTTTAATTCGTACGAAATAATAAGAAATATCAGATGATTCCATATAAGTTTGGGTGTGTGTATTTGTACCAACCCAGTGCAGCGATGGTTCGTGGAGAATTAAAATGAACTACGAGCTGGATAAACTAATGCAGTGCGCACATATTGTTAGATTTGTAAAGTCACAAAGACTAAACAGGCTCGGTTACTTAGAAAGAATGCTAGATAATCGAGCTGTAAAAATAATCCAGAGATGGAAAAGCCAAGGAAATAGAACAAGAAGAACACCCCGTAAAAGATGGATAGACGATATAAGGGAAGGATCTTAAAACCATGAACATCAGGCAGTGGCGAAGGAAAGTATCCGACAGGGCAGAATGGAAGAACATTGTTAAGCCAAGACTCACAAAGTACATTAGTATACCATTATACAAACTGAAGTTTTTACTTCTATGTAAGTTACTCACAAAGTGTTGCAGCGCCCTTAAAAGAAGAAGCATATTTTGACAAAAATAATCAGATTTTATTTCTTCATGATTCAACACTCAATTCAGAAATTATTTCTTCAGATAGCTCATAGTAAATAATAGTAATAGTAAATACTATTACTTTAAATACAACCTCTGTTTGGTTTTGGGGCTATTTAGTAAGTACCCCAAAGTTCACGAGAAATGGACTGATCAATCCGAAAACGTTGTGAACACTAATGTAATCTACTGGATTTTTTAATTTGAATTAAATTATACCAATAATTAAAACCGGAGTTTTTACTTCGATTTAAAAGTTTTTAACTATGTTGTATATAGCCAACTCCCTGAAACTATCCCGTTTTTTTAAGTTTTTCAATTAAATATCTTTTAAAAATATTTTTAAATATGTATTTTTAATAGGTTGAAAAATTTTGACTTTCATTTAGCGGATGTCGCTAGGCACCTACTCCATAAACGTCAGTTGCGGTGCGAGGACTAAGGCCCGGCGCAAATTGAACCTAAGCGAGACACAACCTGCACAGGCTAACTGCGTAGACAGTTTTGCGCATCCTACTATCAGTGCAATCGTTCGCAGGTCTCGCTTGGGAACGTTTGTCATCGGCGTACAGTTTTCTTAGGCCGTGGGACGCGTGATTCACCGCCAGATGTTTATTTTTACTTGTCTTCGTTTGCGAGATGGACGTATCTGAAATGAATACGGATTGTACCTAAGTACAATTTATTATGATAAATAAAAATATTAGCATAGTCAACACCCCGAGTGAAAACTGCGTTGTTTGTCATTAAATTCTGATAACTTTTGGTAGACTAAATAAACGGCGATACGAAATTAATAATCAAAGTTATGCCTTTACAAAAACACATTATTAGAAAAATAAGGTGAAAAATTATTCACGTTACTTAAAGCCGTGATCGATAAAAAGATCGTATTAGGTACCCTCAAATTCAACTTGGCGGCATATTACATTTTTGTTTATTACATATTACATTTTTTATGCTTAAAAATTAAAAACGAAATATGCAGATAGTGTTATTTTTTATGACCGATCAGTAGCGGAGTGATTATGAATTATGACCTGCAGTAATTGTAAATGATTGCGATTCTGCAGTAATTGTAAATGATTGTGATCCGAGCAGTAAATTGAGGAATATGAGTTACGACCGAGCAGTAGGGGAGAGATTATTTTAAATATGTAGGTGTTATGTGCAGAAATAGAATACTGAATGTAAGATATCTTTTTATGCACCCGCTTATGATCAAATTCGATGTTTTCGAAAGTCATACCGCTACGACTACTAGGGACGTGCAAAATATTTTTAAAACGTTACTAGTTACAAGTACGAAAATACCGATTTTAAGTTGCCTACTCAATTCAGTACAAGGATCAGATACATCATTACTTTGTAATCAGTATTTGTACTGAGTACCACTGAGAACCGGTATCAAAAGTAACCGTTACATTACCGTTCGCACTGATTTTGCCCGTCTCTATTCGTCACGTCGATAGCCAACGGTTGAGTTGGGTTGTGTTCAATATGCGGCACGCTAGAAAAATAAATGCACGGGTCACCCGTCCCGCCGGCGCAGGTTGTGTCTGGCTTAGGTTCAATTTGCGGCGGGCCTAGCTCTCGGTGTTTTGTCACTTGGGGCAGAGAACAGCAAACCTACGCCTCTCTGATGATGCCTCCAACAAGAGGCGAAGATCGTCGATTTAGAGTGCTGGTTTGCGCTCTCTGTACTAAGTGAAAAATAAGACAGTTTTGCCTTTGCATCGCAACTGAATCAAAATGGTATACATTTTCAACGAAAACTTTTCGTTTATAAATTTGCAAAAGTCTGTGTGTTATTACGTTGCCGCTCCTGCAATACTTAGAGCAGATGTATCGATGGATTCTGATGTAGTTTTGTCTTCTGAATCCAAATCTGAAAACGGCATTTCGATATCTCTAACCGTCTTCGAGATAATCGACCTCAAAATCTAAAATGTGACGTCACAATCCGGTTATTTCCTACCACGCACTAAACGTCAGCTGAAATCTTTGATTAGGAAGTAGGCTACTTTTTTAATCTGAATTTGTTAAGCAAAGCAAATGTTATTATTTACATTTGAGTTTGACACTTCGTGAATGTTAAACTAAATTTTAAATTATTTAGCTATTAATAAAATATAAATGACATTTTATAGTGAATTTAATTATTATATAAAATAATATGTGTAATAAATGTATAAAAATACAATTTGAGTATATTTTGAAAGCAATAATACATATTATACTATATTAATAATGACTCAGTAGAAACGATTATATTTAAATTTGGTAAATTATAACTCCACTCGACCAGCGCACGACCACACAACTCGAAACACAAGTACGCAAATACGGTTGCGTGAAGCGTGGCGCAAAGTCGTGGAATTTACGAGACTCGCTCAGTCTGTAGATCCAAGTAAAGTTCATCAGTAAAAAGTATCTTTATCATGTATGTATTATTTATTTTACAATATTGGAAAATTGTTATTTAAAATGTGGTTTGGAAAAAAAAAGTATGTTCTGATATATGAAATTACATCCTTCTAATGGAAAAAAATATTTGACGCATTTTCTCAAATTATGGATACCAACATCATTTTCATTTATATCTCTTGTATTTTTAATTTGACGAAGAAAAGTTATTCTTCATAAAAATCTCTTCTTGGTCTAAGATTTATGATGCAACCATCATGAATCAAATTTTATTAATTTAATACGAGGTACCTATGTAAACAAATATGACTTTCGAGTAAAGTATCTTTATAGTTCACAACATTTAAATTAGAATGATATACTTGCACATTAAAACATAATTTTTAATTCTAAACAGCTTTTCGTAATAGCAATTTTCTATATTATGAATTTAAATACGTATATAAACAAAGTTTTCGTTATGATAATGCTCGCATTTTCAGCTTGTTATTTTTATATTTATCCCGTTTTAATTTAATGAATGAATAAAAAATATTATCTTTGCTTATGTATATGTTGAAAATTGAAGTGTTGTGCCGACTCGACTCTGTTCTTTACAGGTCCTTACCGCCAAATAGTGAGTATATTTATTTGAAAGGACAGATGTTCAAAAGGAGAATTTTAGACTATTTACATTGCAAATAACTTCCAGAACTCCCGCCGGTTTCTAAATACCTTGTTTGAAGAAGCAATTAAGAAGATAATTTTATATTTGAGAACAATATTTCACGAACCAGTTCCTGTTTTTTCACGTGGAAAATTCATTTTCGGAAATTAACAAAATTTGTTTTCGTTGGATTTATTAGGATCATTCAGGAATTTCCCTCCAGAAACTGAATCGTTACGCTTATTGAAGCGTTTACAGGGTGGCCCACTAATTCTCTCCACTACACAACTTTCTACTTCCGGTTGAGATTTATGATGGGAGCTATGGAAACATTTGAATAAACTATGTTTAAAACGTTCACATTGAGAAATGAGAAATATAGTCAATACTGTTTCTATAGCTTCTCATAAACCTTTGTATTTCTTTGTATAATCTAATGAATTTATCTGGATATATGAAGATGTATAAAAGATATTTTTTATATTGAAATTGCATTTACTATTTCGATCGTTTCATCTCTATCTATCTATCAGCGAGGTTCCTACAGCCTCTGCCGCTTCTCGCATTTCGACCGCCATCGTTTTCTGTCCATCCATTCGTCTTCTTTGATGGCTCTATCTTTCATGATGTGCCGTACATTTTCTTCCCAGGCAACTGAAGGTCTTCCCCTTCTTCTTCTTTGGTGTGGTATGTAATTTAAAGCTTTCTTTGGCCATCTATCTTCATTCATTCGTTTCACGTGACCATACCACACTAGTTGTCTAGTTTCAATTTTATCTACACTGGAATATACAGTATGTGTCCTCCTTCTAATATCTTCATTCCTGATGTGATTTTTTTTAGATATACCACACGCTCTCCTTAGATAATCCATTTCTACTACTTCTATTCTTTTCCTATCTTTTTTTGTCAACTGCCAAACTTCTGCCCCATAAGTCATAATAGGCTCTACCAAGGTACGATAGATTGTCAATTACGTTTCTTGCCTTATATCTTTAGACCACAGTAGAGAGCTCAGAATGTTTACCGCTTTTTTGCCCTGCTGCGTTCTCTTTTCGATGTCTCTTTTGGTAGTGCCTTCTTTAGATATTATAGATCCGAGATATTTATATTCATTACATCTTTTCGTGGTTCTAATTTCTAACTCTGGATCTTCTTCATCATCCCCTATTTTAAGATACTCTGTCTTTGACATATTCATATTGAGGCCCCATTTTTCATATTCTTTCTTTAGTTTTCTAAACATGTAGTCCATGTCTTCCTTATCATTCGCTACGACTACCTGATCATCTGCAAAAAACAAAGTTGTTAGACATTTACCACTGCCTATGTCTATTCCCATTCCGGATAATTGTTTCCTCCACTGCTCTAGCGATGATTGAATATATATTTTAAATAAAGTCGGAGACAGACAACATCCTTGTTTAAGCCCCTTTGATATAGGGAATGATTCAGATATAAAGTTTCCTTCTTTAACGACACTTCTTGCATTTTTGTATATATTTGCGATAGCATCCACATACTCTCTACTGAGACCTACCTTCGTCAATGTTTGAAACAGTTTTTTTTCAAAGGTACCGTATCGTATGCCTTCTCCAAATCTACAAACAATAGGTGGGTAGATAGATTCCTTGCCTTCCGTTTTTCTATTACCTGCTGCACAACGAATATATTATCAGTGCACGATCTTCCTGCACGAAATCCACTTTGTTCTTCCATGTCTTCGTATTCTGATTCTATTCTTTTCTTTATTATTCGACCGTACAACCTCCCTACTGAGCTGGTAACAGTTATTCCTCTATAATTAAAGCATATGCGTTTATCTCCTTTCTTGAATACTGAGCTGATGTATCCAACATTCCAATCATCAGGGATATTTTGTCCTTTTAAGCATTTATTAAATAGTTGGACCAACATCTCATGTAATATGTTTGGTCCGTACTTTACCAACTCAATTGGGATGTCTCCAGGTCCTGCTGCTTTACCGTTTTTAGATCTTTTGAGGGCTTCGCTTAACTCTCCGGTTGTTATCTCAACTATTTGTGTATGTTCGGCTAATTCTTCCATTTCAATCTCTTGGAATTTACATCTATCTTCTGTCAGTAAAATCCGTTTCATAAATGGGGTTTAATCTCGTCATTGAAACAGAAATAAACCACATAGAAAATGTTGGGAGAGAAATATTAAACCAATACCTACGATCGAAAATAACAGAAAAGAAAAAACCATGGATGACCGACAGTATATTACAGATGATGGATAAGGTGGACAAGCTATCGCGTCATGCCATCGCGTCAAATAGCGTGATATGCAGCCAAATATTGATCGTGAGTGTTGAATCATGATCGCTTTTTTGGCGTGATGCCAAAATCCGGATTTCCATTCGCTTCGTAATCCATCACGTCATGCCGTTGCTTGACGCCAAGCCATTATGCCGTGTGTTCGTGAGTGGCGATACACCGCGTCATGCCATCGCGCCACCCTCCCGTCAATGTCCAAACCCACATCTATTTTTCATCCATTCTACCAACGATTCTAGGCTGAGTTCTTGTTCGGCAATCTTCGGAATCTGACATTGTGCTTCTCCACTGAAGTACTACAAATACGACATGATAACCAATTTGGAGTGATCGTGAATGGGCTATGATTCTAGCGTCAATCAATTTGACTGAAGCCATTTGGCGTGGCTCCAAATGGAATGACCGTGAATGCCCAGCTTTAGAAGAAAATATCCTTAAGGGAAAGACTAAGTAGCATACCAACTTTAGAAAGAAAGATAAGAAAAGCTGTCAGAGAAGTAAAAACAGAATTCTTGAAAACAATGTGAAGAAATCAGGTATTGAGACGTATATTGTTCTGAAGCTATTTTTTTCTTGTTACATCTTGTTCAAATTTATTATTTTTAAGAGAAGAAGTAGTTTTCAATCCCAATACCAATATTAATAATATTTAAAAATATTAAAATATTACTAAAAGATTTTTAAATTGAAAACTTATTGGTCCATTTTCTTGGTAACACCTCCAAGGCTTCTAAAATTTGCAAGCCAGATGGATGCTGAAGCAAAAAAGACAAGAGGGAATTCAAAAAACTTACAATTCACGACCCCGTCTGTTCAGCTGGTAAATTCCAACAGAAAATGGACCTAGTTACTCAAAGAAGTAACGACCAATATAAAAATAAAATAAAAATTCCATTTTTATTCAGTTGCAATGCGAAGGCAAAACAATCTTATTTTTCACTTAGAATACGGAGCGCAGTGCCCTGAATCGACAATTTTCGACTCTTGTTGGAGTCTCATCGGAGAGAACGTAGGCCTGCTACTCCATACTCTAAGTCCTAAGTGACCAACACCGAGAGTTTATCCCCCACACCGCAACTGACGTGAATGGACTAGGTGACCAGCGTCATCTGGCAATTGAAAGATGAAGTAGTTTTCAATCCTAATAGCAATATTAAGTAAGTAATTTCAAGTTTTTTGAATTCCCTCTTGTCTTCTTCGCTTCAGCATCCATCTGGCTTGCAAATTTTAGAAGCCTTGGAGGTGTTACCAAGAAAATGGACCAATAAGTTTTCAATTTAAAAATCTTTTAGTAATATTTTAATATTTTTAAATATTATTAATATTGTTATTAGGATTGAAAACTAATTCATCTTTCAATTTCCAGATGACGCTAGTCACCTAGTCCATTCACGTCAGTTGCTGTGTGGGGGATAAACTCTCGGTGTTGGTCACTTAGAGTATGGAGCAGCAGGTCTACGTTCTCTCCGATGAGACTCCAACAAGAGTCGAAAATCGTCGATTCAGAGTGCTGCCACTGCGCTCCGTATTCTAAGTGAAAAATAAGATTTCCTTCGCATTGCAACTGAATAAAAATGGAATTTTTATTCTATTTTTATATTGGTCGTTACTTCTTTGAGTAACTAGGTCCATTTTCTATCACGGCATAGTAATATTGAGTTTACAATAGAAACAGAACAAAATAAGTCCATAAACTTTCTAGATGTAACAATTAGTAACAATTACCAGACTACACAACAAACATGAGTTCTCTGTATATCATAAACCTACCCATACTGACACAACTATACACAATTCATCATCCCATCCTACACAACACAAATTAGCAGCCTACCATAGCATGATACATAGACTGACAGAAATTCCCATGTCAAAAAATAACTTCGAAATAGAACTGAACATCATTAAACAAATAGCAGTAAACAATGGCTATAACGAACAAACAATTAATAAAATTTTAAACCAAAAACTCCATAAGAAAGCCCTGAAATTAGTCTATCCACCACCACAGAAAGAACCCAGTCCCTTCTGCTCTATCACATATACTGGCAAGATAACAACAAAAATAGCCAGATACATAAAAAAGAAAGGAATAACACCAGCTTTCAGAACTAACAACAACTTAAGCAAATATATTAAGAATAATAAGGCCGAAAGAGAAAACCACTACAGAGTGGTGTCTACAAAGTAACTTGTGGTGACTGTCCGAAAACTTACATCGGTCAAACTGGCAGAACCTTTGACAAACGGATAGCAGAATACAAAAGGGCTTTCAACAATAGAAAAACAGATACTTCTACATACGCACTTCACCTTCTAGATCATAATCATTCTTTTAATAAAGAATTTCAAATTCTGCATATTCAAAATAAAGGTCTTAAGCTATCTTTATTAGAATCTATGGAAATTAATAAATTAAAAAATACATATATAATTCTGAATGACCAACTCGAGACAAACAGCTCCCCACTCCTCAACCTCTTCAGTTAAAGACTTTAAAAAGGCAAACCCATAGTAAACTAAATCACTTTAGAAAGGCACTCTGCCGAAACAGCTGTAGTCGCATAGTAAAAATAAATTTTGTGGAAGTATAGAAAACAAACGTCTTCAGTGTTTTATTGTTAGATGTAACGATAATACGTAGCAAGAAATCACCAACTCATGTATTTGAAACTTTGGAGTTAAATGTGACACAAATTAGGTAGACCATCCGGTATGTGTGTGTCTAATCTAATGATTTTAACATTCTAATATTTTTGATTCCTGCAGGATAGGCTGAAAATAAATTTTCTGCTTCAGTAGACTGAGTAATGTGTCCAAATATAATGTCTTCATCAGACTAACATATTAGATTGGTTTTATAAATATAACTTTACTTTGTTCGGGCCGTTATGGTCGATTACAATAATTAAAAAGAAACTGTAGCTGACGCAATGTTGCCGCAAAATATATTTTGTATGTCAAATAAATGTTTGAAAAAAAGCTTAAAATATTAGTATGGGATGATCGATTGCTTAATCACTCAAGGGCGCCCATATAAAAATTTTTAGGGGGGGGCCAAGCGTGAAGATGTTGCACACTACATTTTGTATATTTCGGATGACAATATATACAGTAGACTCTCTCTATAACGAACACGGATATAACGAGGTTTCGCTTATAACGAGGTACATTAGGTGTCCCATGAAATCCCTATTGAACTATAACGCTCTATAACGAGGCATATTTGGTTATAACGAGGAAAATTTAAATCGAAGAATACTTGTCTTTACCTGTTTTTAGCGTTGTAATGGTCATAAATAAATAAATGCCTTAACTACCTGTACATAGAAATGCCCAACGTCTGTCTTATTATCGAGGCCAGTGCTATAATAAGCTCGGCCGCCTGTAATAAACATCTGCCTGTTCATCGACCGATATTGAATACTATAGGAAATTTACACTTTATGGCGGCGAAGTCTCATTGTTCACTGTTCAGGTTGACCATCGACACATAATAAACTACGTAAGAGTCATCAAAAAATTTCATTATTATTATTGTTTGATATAACGAGATCCGCTTATAACGAGATAATTAATTCACCATTTCAATTCTCGTTATAGAGGGAGTCTACTGTAGTTTAAACCACCTAAAAAACCTAGTTTGAACCCTGTTGTGAGGAATTATTCATACATTTAAACACTAGACCAAGTTTTTAAATGGAAATGTCATGGGTACCACAAAAGTTGGGCCTCTCTTTAAAACTCGTTTGAAAAGAATACAATGCTTGCAAAGCCTTCCCTTCAACTTTGGCGAGCAGACTAACCATGAGTATGTGTCGAACCAAGTTTTTACTTTAAAATCTTAAAAAGGAGGCCCCTTTATTTTTGCAGATATAGAATCCTTATGAAAAATAAGGCACACATATTCCAAACATTTTTAGAATTGTTGATAGATGGCGCAAATAAATCGCATTTTCCGAATATAGCGCCATCCGTCAAGTCAACAATTCTAAAAAAGTTCGAATAAATGTTACTTATTTTTTGAGGAGGAAACTCAATCTGCAAGAAAAAACGGGGGTTCCTATTTAAGATTTTAAAGTTAACTTTCACCCCACCTCCGGAGTGTGGAATGAAAAATCCTATTTGGTGTCATTCTATAGATTTTTGAAAAATATTAAACACGTGTTTTTTAGTTTTTATTTGGAAGTATATTTCTCGAGATATTAGACCGTTTCTATAATTTTACTGTGGTATCACGATATACCGTTTTTTCCGATTATAGCGCTATCTATCCACAATTCGCAAAATGGCTCGAATAAAATTTGCTTATTTTTACAAGGAAAATCCAAATCTGCAACAAAAATTAGGGGTTCCATTTAAGATTTTAAAGTTACCCCCCGCTCCACACCCAGGGGTTGAAGTGGTGGACTTGTTTAGTGTCATCGCATAGATTTTTGAAAATTATTGAACTTGTTCGGCCTTTCCGCTACTTTTGGGACACCCTGTATTGTATATAACACTCATTCATCATGAAAGATCGCCTGTTTTTCATTTAAATAAAATTGTTCTGTTCATCATAATGAACACTTTAAAAATAATCCACTTACTAAAAAAATACTTTTGCAAACTAAAATTTGACTATGCTCAATAAATTTTAAAAATTATTTTTCAGTATGAATTTTTTCAAAATATAATTACTATTTTATACCAGTTGTTAAAGACAAATGGCTCATTAGTGATTATCGATCAGAGATAGGATTTCTTGCTGATATGGTTTTTTGCAGTATTATAAACGATTCATTTAATTTGTAATTTTGGGTGTCAATTACAGTGTATATGTTTCCCACGCCTCTAATCTCTTTCAATGTTTTCGTTAGTAGCATACCGTGATTGTGGGAAATGTGTATTATGCACATTCCATACAGACCACTGTCGCAGACACAAAGATTTTCTGTTAAACTATTAATAACTACCCAATATGTGAATTTTTTTATTAATAAATATGTTGTTTCCAATTTATCTCTCAAAATTATCCAATATTGTTTTGACAAAAATACGTTTATGTAATATAAATTTAATTTTTTTCTTTCCCGAAAAGCTAGGGGGGGGCCAAGGCCCCCCCCTGCCCGTGTGTATGGGCGCCTATGTTAATCACTAACTTATCTCTAAATAACAAGAACATTATCGTAATCAGCAGAGGCAACTTGAGTTACGTAAACGGAGAAAAATTAAAAATAACGGTATTTAATATAGTTCTCAGAACTGTTCCTTTAAACTAGCAAATGCATATAATCATAATATTTCTTCAATATTAAGCTTCAATATTCAGCTGAATAGGAGTGGAGTGAAAATCGAAACGTCAAACAGGAGTTGAAAATGTAATTTTCAGTAGTAAGTGCACAAGAGCTCTAAAATTATTGAATTTTTCCCGAGTGACACTTTGACAGTTTTAATTTCACGAGCCGAAGGCGAGTGAAATTATGTCAAAGTGTCACGAGGGCAAAAATTCTATATTAATTTTAGAGATCGAGTGCAATTTGTTGCGATTATTTCATGAATAAAACTGTTCAAAACCAAAATTTTATTGTAATTTATTTATGTAAGTACAAATTAGTACTGTTAAACACACGGTTGATATAAAATATTTTACGGTTGAAAGTCATCACTTTTATAACTTTTAAAACATTAATTGTCATTAATGTTACTGAATGTATTTTTTCGTAGCAACGAAGGGCATCTGACGTAATATACTTGACGACGGGATATTATCAAAAATTATCACCTTAATTTGCATTTCTGTAGCTTTCTATTGGTCAGAATCTCCTATGAATGAAATAATCATTACAATTAGCCCAATGGACAATGGACCGTGATAGTCGTGACGTCAAATCAATGTTGGCTACTCTGAAAAAGGTTTCCAAACAAAGCAAACAGCTGTCAGGCACACGTGGTTTTTGTGGCAAAGTTTTTTTTTCGTTTTTATAAATGGAATATATTGCTTGTGCGTTATTTCATTTAAAAAAAAATGGTAATGTGTTTGGTACCCGATTGTATCCACTGCTCATAGAGAACTTGCTAGTCTTTTAAGTTTCCGAAAGAGACTGATGTTCAAAAACAATGATTATCATTTGATATTGTAAGTACTAAAATATTATACAGAGTGAGCTTTATGCATGGAAACCCTCAATTATCTCTGAAAGGGCTTGAACGATTTTTATAGATTTTGGTGGGTAGGGGTTTTCTAATGCGGCCGATATTATAGTGATTATTTCATCCATAGGAGATTTTGATCAATAGAAAGCTACAGAAATCTAAATTAAACTAATAACTTTTTTGATAATTGCCCGTCGTCAAGCATATTACGTCAGATGCCATTCGTTGCTACGAAAAAATACATTCAGTGACATTAATGACAAATGTTTTAAAAATTATAAAAGTGATGACTTTCAACCGTCAAATACATATTTATAACAACTGTGTGTTTAATTGTACTAATTTGTATTTACATAAATAAATTACAATAAAATTTTGGTTTTGAACAGATTTATTCATGAAATAATCGCAACAAATTGCACTCGAACTCTAAAATTAATATAGAATTTTAGAGCTCTTGTGCAATTACTACTGATAATTACATTGTTGTCAGATCTCCGTTTTTCGGAAAATCTCATTAACTTTCTTATTTCAAATGGAACACCCTCTATATTTTTTGCGTTCTGAAGTCCTTAAGAAATACTGATTATTTTTGCCTTGATATTCTCTATACCTAAAGGCCATAATTTCGGAATTATTGCTACATTTATTAAAAAAAAAATTTTAAAAAAATTATAAAAATCAATTTTTTCTGTCCGGGTAGACATTATTTTGCGTTTATTGGACCATTGGGAACAAAAAAAGTCTTTTGTAATTTTTCTCTTAAGTTAATCGTTTTTGAGTTATAAATAATTTAAAACTTAAAAAAATCGAATAATCACGACTTCCAAATTTAAGTTCTAGCCTTATTTTATCAGTTACCATTAAGTAATTTGAGCTTGTTTCATTCTAAAATATTGTTTTTCTACGGCCGTGCTAAAAGAGCCACTTTCACGCACACATTTCGTTTCCGAAAGTTGCACTTTCCCGCACGGCGTGCGTGAAAGTAAATTTTCCCGCACGGCTTGCGGGAAAGTAAAGTACCTTGTAATATGGCATTATAATATATTATAATACATGCAATAAACTAATCTTTAGATATTATTTACTAATTTATTTCAAATTTATTTTATTGTGTTCATTCTTTCTTCTTGCAGTACCGTCTCCTATCGGAGGTTGGCTACCATCACAGCAATCCTAACTTTGTTGGCTGCAGCTCTGAACAACTGTATTGAACTGCACCCATACCACTCCCTTAAATTTCACAACCAGGAAATTTGTGTTCATGTTTTAGTGAAATTAGCGCGATTATTTCATTCATAGGAGATTCTGACCAATAGAAAGCTACAGAAATAAAAATTAAACTGTTTTAAATTTTTGATAATATCCCGTCGTCAAGTATATTACGTCAGATGCCCTTCGTTGCTACGAAAAAATACATTCGGTGACATTAATGACAATTATTAATGTTTTAAAAATTATAAAAGTGATAACTTTCAATCGTCAAATATTTATAACAACTGTGTGTTTAATTGTACTAATTTGTACTTACATAAATAAATTACAATAAAATTTTGGTTTTGAACAGTTTTATTCATGAAATAATCGCAACAAATTGCACTCGATCTCTAAAATTATTATCGAATTTTTGCCCTCGTGACACTGACATAATTTCACTCCCCTTCGGGTCGTCAAATTAAAACTGTCAAAGTGTCACTCGGAAAAAATTCGATAATTTTAGAGCTCTTGTGCAATTACTACTGATTATTGCATTCATAGGAGATTCTGACCAATAGAAAGCTACAGAAATCTAAATTAAATTGATAATTTTTGATAATTGCCCGTCGTCAAGTATATTACGTCAGATGCCCTTCGTTGCTATGAAAAAATACATTCAGTGACATTAATGACAATTAATGTTTTAAAAATTATAAAAGTGATGGCTTTCAAGCGTCAAATATTTATAACAACTGTGTGTTTAATTGTACTAATTTGTACTTACATAAATAAATTACAATAACATTTTGGTTTTGAACAGTTTTATTCATGAAATAATCGCAACAAATTGCACTCGACCTCTAAAATTAATATAGAATTTTTGCCCTCGTGACACTTTGACATAATTAAAATTGTCAAAGTGTCACTCGGGAGAAATTCAATAATTTTAGAGCTCTTGTGCAATTACTACTGATAATTCGATGAAATAAAATTATTTTGACATAATATTTAAAAGTCAGATCAGGGCCCAGAGCACGCCAAATAGAATTCTATTTTGCTGACGTCACAAAATAGAATTTCGTAATGGGAGAATCGACGGTTGCTAGGCAACGTGACGTCACTAAAATATAATTATATTTGGCGTGCCCCCACACCTGTAGACAATTACAATGGTTTTGAATCGCCGTCATGGAAACCAATATCGTCGTCGTGGTATCCCATTATATTGAAAGTTTGAATTGATATAACTCTATTTTTTGTGGCTTTTTTCCAAACGTACGGCTCTAGAAAAAATATTGTTCCTAACTCATGCGGGAAGTGTCTTCCCCGCACTCGACTTTCCGCACTAGTTAGGACAATAACTATTTTTAGTTGATAATGCAGCTCGATCGCCCGTCTTCTCATATGCGTTTCATTAACAATTATTAAAAAGCAATGTTTTAGAATAAAAGTTGCCAAACAATTTTATAGCGAGCCTCTAGAAGAAGGGTTTAGCTTGAATTTGGGTACTTCGCAGTTTCAAAAATAATATTTTTTATTTATGTTATTTACCTTGAAAATCGTCATTATTCGATTTTTTTTCAGTTTTAAATTGTTTATAACTTGAAAACAATTAACTTTAGAGAAAAATTACAAAAGACCTTTTTTGTCCCCAATAATCCAAAGAACGTAAAATAATGTCTACACGGGCCGAAAAAATTGATTTTTATAATTTGTTTAAATTTTTTTTTAAATAAATGTAGCAATAACTCCAAAACTATGGCAATTAGGAATAGGGAATATAACATGAAAAATAATCAGTATTTGGTAAGGACTTCAAAACGCAAAAAGTATACAGGGTATTCCATTTGAAATAAGAAAGTTCATTAGATTCCCAGAAAAACGGAAGATGTGACAACAATGTAATTATCACTATAATATCGGCTGCATTAGAAAACCCCTACCCACCAAAATTTATAAAAATCGTGCAAGCCGTTTCCGAGATAATTGAGGATTTCTATACATAAAACTCACTCTGTATAAAACATCTTGAAAACAGTTCAAAATTTCATTAATTTTAATAACGGGGAAAGGAACAAAATGCAAAATTTTGACGCCTGTCAAAATTTGAAAAGTATTTTAAATGTAATCATTTTTTTCGAATCCTAAGAAAACTAATTAGTATTTTTGAAAAATTTAAACGCAGAATGAAAGATTACTTTATTACCGAGTCCCTTAGAATGATTAAAAAGTTTCTTTTGAATGAGATATTTCAAATTAAAAATCACACTAAATTTTCTCTTAGTTTTTCACTCCTCTACTTATTAAAATAAACATCATAGAAGTTTTCATTGACTTTCGGCCCTCGGTAATAATGCAGTCCTTCATTCTGCGTTTAAATTTTTCAAAAATACTTATTAGTTTTCTCAGGATTCGAAAAAAATGAATCCCATTTAAATAGAATTGAAGCCGAAAGTTCCTACCCATCCTCTTAATTATTATTTTTTGCCATTATTCCAATTAATCAAACGCAGATGATTTTTATAACAAAATAAAATTACAAATGATTACACAAACCACGTGTGTAATAGTGACACATCTTTGTTTTGTTTGGAAAACTTTTTGACGTGTTGACGTCACACTATCACTGTCCATTGAGGCTCAATCCCATATAAACATAATAATGTATTTCACTTACACATGCCATCAGAAAACAGTTTAATAACCTTATTATTTATAGTTATTTCTATATATTTTCTGTCTGATAACTAGGGATTGTCACAAGCTCGAGCTTAGCTCGGCTCATTTGACAAGCCGAGCTTGGAGCTCAAGCCGGTTTGTTTCTTGTGAGTCGAGCTTCGAGCTGAATCAATTTTTTTCGAGCCGAGCCGAGCTGAATTCGAAACGAGCCGAGTTTTCCTTAACGAATTTGTTAATATTTCAGCTAATACTTAATACTGTTTCTAATTAATTTATTTCTGCTACGACTGCTACTTTTGTTTGAAAATAAGTAATTCACACTACAAATATGTATTTTCAATATACAGTATGTCCGTAAAACATGAAATAAATTCCAGCCGAGCCCGACTCGGCTCGGCTCAAAATATTCGAGCCGAGTCGACGCGAGCCACGAGCTCAACCTGAAGCTCGAAGTTCAAGCCGAGCTTATCGCGAGGTTGGTTCAGCTCGGCTCTAGTTAATCCCTATTGATAACACCTTGGGTGTTACATCATTTCTTCTTTACATTCTTCGTAATCGGGAAAATATCTGTTGAATCTTCGTTATAGGTCGTCTAATACCTGTTCACCCGAATGGCGACTGTTTATTCCATCCTACTGTTAAACCCATGTGTTAACCGGATCTATGTTGCACAACCATATATCTTTCACTGACTCATGTAATTTTCATCCCTTTTAATCAGTGGCGCACCTAGAATTTTCTTCTGGGGGGGGGTTAGCCTAGTCACCGAATTATTAATTGAAAAAGTCGCAGATTAAGGATGTACCAGAAAGAACTTTCAAAACGAATAGTCTCAGATTTAAATTACTATTTACCATTTTTGGTGGATTCTGCATCTGAGACTCTTCAATTTGTTAAGAGATGTCGCTGTATCGCGTCGTAATGGGGATTTTGAATTATCTTTCAGATTCCCTTTAAATTGACGGTCCAGCTATTTTTCGATTCAGAGGAGTGCACGCTAACGAACGCTGCTGATGACGCCTGCAATGGTAGAAACAGCCTGTCCAGCGGGTGTGCATCCCTCTGAATCGAAAACAAGCAAAACCATCATTTAATATTTTTCTATCTTTACTCGGATTTGAGTACTGAAAGTTCCTCTTCTGTCCTTTTTTCCTAGACGAATGAAAGCGGAATGTGATCGTTTCCTTTTCGTTTTCTATATTCGTCGTCTGCGGTCTTATTAATTGAAAAAGTCGCAGATTAAGGATGTACCAGAAAGAACTTTCAAAACGAATAGTCTCAGATTTAAATTACTATTTACCATTTTTGGTGGATTCTGCATCTGAGACTCTTCAATTTGTTAAAAGATGTCGCTGTATCGCCCACTAATGGGGATTTTGAATTATATTTTTTTGTATTGTTTTTGAAAGACAAGTTACATTTTTCTACTCTTCTTTACATCATCATTCTCTTTGCCTTATCCCTATACGAGGTCGGCTTCCCTAATTGCATTTCTCCACACAATTCTATCTTAGGTCATATCAATATTAATTCCCTTTACCAACATGTCCTGCCTAATCGTCTCCCCCAGGTCTTCCTTGGTCTTCCTCTCCTACTCCTTCCAGGAATCTGCACTTCAGCAATTCTTCGTATTGGGTGATTAACGTCTCGACGTTGAACATGACCAAACCATCTTAACCTATGCTCTCACATTTTGGCATCAATTGGTGCCACACCTAGACTTCCCCTAATATACTTATTTTTAATTTTACCCTTTTTTGTCACTCCACTCATCCATATAAGCATTCTCATTTCCGCCGCATGCATTCGTTGTTCCTCTTTCTTTTTCACTGCCCAACATTCAGTTTCGTACATCATAGCTGGCCTTACGGCTGTTTTATAGAATTTTCCCTTTAACTTCATTGGAATTTTTCTGTCACACAACACACCACTCGCTTCCTTCCACTTCAGCCATCCAGCCCTAATTCTACTGCATGCATCTCCATCAATTTCTCCATTGCTCTGTAACACCGATCCCAGGTACTTAAAACTATTGCTTTTCACAATGATTTCACCATCCAAAGATGCCATTTTATTTGTAGTAACTCCATCATCTTTAAATGAGCATTCCAAATACTCTGTTTTTGTCCTAATAACTTTTAAACCTTTTTCCTTCAGATCTTGTCTCCAGTGTTCCAAATTTTGTTCTTTCACTATTTCCTACTAACACGACATCATCAGCATACTCTAAGCACCATAGAATGTTACCCTGTAGTTTCGCAGTTATCTGGTCCAAAGCTAATGAGAATAGAAAATAAGAACTAAGCACCGAGTTTCATATGAAATTTATCAGTTTCTAACACCTGTTCTATCACCTGTCCTAACACTAGTCGTTACTCCCTCATACATATTTCTCACAATCTTTACGTATTCACCAGGGACTCCTTTCTTATTGAGTGACCACCACAGAATCTCTCGAGGAACTCTGTCATATTACGCTTTTTAAAATCAATGAATACCATATTATGATCGGTTATTTCTTTACTCCTGTATTTTTCCATCAACTGTCTTAAAATGAAAATTACATCTGTTGTTGATCTGCCCTGCATAAAGCCAAATTGATTATCGGATATTTCGGTTTCTTCACGTATCCGTCTATCAATTACTCTCTCCCATATTTTCATGGTGTGACTAAGTAGTTTTATACCCCTGTAGTTTGTAGATTGTTGTATATCTCCCTTGTTTTTGTAGACAGATACAGTATACTGCTTCTCCATTCGTCTGGCATTTGTCCAAATTCCATATAATAATTCTATTAAATAAACCTGCTAGCCAACTTGTTCCTGTCTCTCCCAATGCTCTCCAGACTTTTCCAGGAATATCATCTGGTGCGACTGCTTTTCCTTTCTTTATTTTTTTAAGCGCTTGAGCCACCTCCTCGTTTGTTATTTTGGTGATTTGTTATTTTTACTATTTGTTTGTAATTTCTACTATTCTTGACATATATTTCTATATGCACTGGGAGGGGTTTTAACACCCAAACCCCCCCCCCCGCCTGGGTGCGCTACTGCTTTCATTGATAAATTAGCCCAACGTGTACAAAGAGTGAATTTAGGTGATAATAAGTCGGTCGTAACACAAGAAAAATACGTTGAGAAATTTCTTCCACAAACATTTCTTATTCAAGAAGTATCCTTGCCGAATTTTCAGAACAACAAGTACGCAGTTTTATGTCAAGAAATATAAATATAAATTAGATATATTTAAGTGTAAATCGTGTTAGTATAAATAAATTCAAAATAAATGTAAATATGTAAGTTAAAACAAAAACTAAATAAAATAAGGGTTAAACTTCATTAATAAATTAAAAGGCAGTTAAAAGCATTACAGTACAAATAAATACATGCGAAAAAGGAAATTACCAAAAAGCCAAAAAGCAAAAACTTCATATGGACGCTTACAACATATAAAAATTACCTCTACCTGTAAGTGGGAGGGATTGGTGGGATTTTTGTTTTCATCCCTTGACAACTCGTTTTCTATGTTCAACATCCCGTATGGAAAAAATTGCTGAAATGGAAATAAAATAATTAGAATAAAATCATTGAATAACATTCATTATGTTAACCTGTAGGATGTTTATCAATAAGCGAATTGTGATATGTGATAAACATTGCAGGTTAATATAATTTCTTAATTCATACAAATTTTTTGAAAACGAGTGCCGAATTGGAGATTATTGAAACGTCAAAATCAAATGTAAAATGTAATTTTCGTCACAACTAGTTGTGGTTTAGTCCCATATAAATACAATATTGTTTAACTTAAATATGCCTATGCCACAAGAAAACCGTTTCATAACATCGTTATAATACCTTTTACTGAACGTCAATAACATTACAAAAATCAGCTAAGACCCTGAAGCTGAATACACCGCCAAATTAGATCCTGAAGCTACAGTGAAAAACGTGAAATGTGTACACTTGTAATGGTAGGGGAGCCCAAGCGGGGATTTTTGCAGTAACTCGAGCGCGTCAGATTATCATATGGGGAGAAACCTGGTACCCTGTAGATGTACCTCTACTATATATTGGCGCTAAACACAGGGGGATTCGTTAAAGGGGGGCCGAAAAAGAAAATGTATCCTTAGAAAAACTCGAAATTGTCAGATTAAGATAAGGTAAGTTAAGTACATGCAAAACAGTGTACATTTCAAAAATCTGACGATTTGGGCGGGGCGTAAGGAAATGGGTGTCACAAAGTTTCATAAGAAAAAAGCAAATATTTCGCGAAATGAACGATACATCTAAAAACTAAAAAATACGTGCTTAATATTTGTCAAAAATCTATCGAATGATACCAAACACGACTTCTCACGGAGAGGGTTGGGGGTAAATTTAAAATTTTAAATACGAATCGAAAAACTGAAAAATAAACTCATTAAACACGACCCCCTCGAAGGTGGGTGGGGGGTTAATTTAAAATCTTAAATGGGAGTCCCCATTTTTTAGTGCAGATTGGGATTTCTTACGTAAAAATAAGTAACTTTTATTCGAGACATTTTTTTCGAATTATGGATAGCGCTATAATTTAAAAAAACGATTGTTGGAAATGGAAAATTAAATTAAAAATGGAAAGTCCTTACTAAAATGGACTTTACTGAAACTTTACTTAACTTTTTTTGGTTTTGGGACCTACTCTTCACAATCCAATAGGTCCTTATAACGCTCGAGTGACTGCACATTTAGCATACTTTGCTCCCCTACACATGTTTTTTTAATCATACTATAGCAGGGTCGTAAGTACGATATTGGGGGCCCCGGGGCAAACGTGATTTGGAGGCCCCCTAACGGTGGGTCTCGAGGGGTTTACAATCTCTCATCTGGAAAACGTTTTACGAAGTTGATTGTTTTGTTTTGAAGGTCTTGTTCGTTTGCATTCAAAATAAAATCAGGTTGAACAATTCGGTACGTATCTAACACTGCTCTCGTTCCTTGAAAGCGAGTGTCTAGCTGATGGCATAACGTGTCGATCATTGAGTAAATCACGGTTTCTCTGAAGCATGACTTTGGATCTTGAGGTCTTTCATCTTCGCACAGTTCATCGAAATCTTTTTTCGTCTTCTGCATTCGTTTTGGAGCAAACTCTACTGGTATTCCCAAAGTTGACCCATATTTGAAGCCTCTTCAAATAAGGTTTCAAATTGCCTCTCATTTCAGTTAGGTTTAAGAGACTCTCTTCAAATAAACTGTAAGCTGTTAAAAGGTCCAACAATTCTGATTGCAGTGTTTTCGAGACTATGTTGAGGATTTCAAGGATTTTATTTTGGACAACTAGTAACAAAACAAATTTCTAGTTTCTTTTTCAGTTGTGCTGCTTCGTCTCTTTCATTTCTTTTGTTACTTGTCAGGGCTAGACTTGAAGGGCACTTCGAAACATCGCAAGATCTGTTTCAATGCATTGACTACATCAAATCTTCCAGCCCAGCGTGTTGGATTGAGAGGTTTGAGAGTCTTCCGAGACTTTCGAGGAACACCTTTCAGACGGGTATGGCTAATTCAGTACCTCCCAATGAACGATACTTTTCGTTGAGAGTTGGAAAAATATGAAGATATGAAGGTTTATTTAGAGAAAATGCAGGGAGAGGTAAACCAGATTGCTGAGATACAGAAAATTGAAAAGGTGGAAGAAAAATTCGAGAAAGCGTTAAAATTCGATATGGAAAAAATGGAAGAAAAATTGAAGAAGATAGGTAAATGACAAAAACGAGGAGACCGTCGGGAAGTAATTATATACAGCTCTAATGAGATCAGAATCCAATTTGGCGAGGATATTAGAAAACGACATCAGGTACCATTCATTAATATAAAAAACAAATTACAACACATGCAGAACTTCGAAGATTGCAAAGAAATTATAAGGAGCCATCTAATACACGGAGCTGCTTTGTGGTTTGAAAGCAAAGAAAATGAGGTGACTTCATGGAGAGATTTTGAGATAAAAATTTTTATAATGGTGCAGGTGAAACAGGTTAAAATCGCATTGAAGTCGTTAGAATGAATAGGCCGTGTACTTATTACAACTGGACAACTTGAAGTAGAATTTGACTGAAAGTACTTTGAAGGTTTATTTGACCTCGTTAAAATCTATGCACGGCCGACCAATCGGGGGCCCCGGGGCCCTGCCCCGGTTGCCCCAATGGTAGTTACGACCCTGTACTATAGTCCATCTCAAGTTTGTCGTTCTACTCCATGTTGTGAGGCCGCTCCCGTATAAAAAAATTTCTGATTCGTTTTCTTTACGGGTTCCTGCCCAAAAATGTCCTCTTTACACAAATCAGAAGGGTGTCTGTGTTTAAACAATTTATTAAACAAATTCAAAAGATAACCTTTTGCTGCTCCGCAAAAAGTTTTTATGTTTTTTGGGTCATTTTAAACAAAAAAAGGTCTCTTTTCATTTTTCTAAAAAGTTGATAGTTTTCGTGTTACAAGCGATTTAAAATCTGAAGAATGCGAGAAAATACGCATTTTCAAGGCTTAAAATATGTAAGTCATATGCCAAGTGCCTAAATTGAAGTTTAAATATTCAGTTTCGAGATTCTGGCGAGTAATCCGGGCTTACTTCAATATACAGGGTTACGCAATTGAACTGTTACCTATTCAAACGACCATAATTTTTGGTGTGAAATTATTTTTTATTGATTCAAATGACAAAAATGTGTGAAAATAATCAAAATTTCAGAATCCATTTTAGCTCGATGTGGCCACCTTTTGCCTTGACTATGGCCTTCAAACGATCAAAAAACGAGTTGCATACTGCACGAATGTGATCGAATGTGATCTTCCGGTATTTTGGCCCATTCACGTATAATTGCTTTCTTCAGCGCATCCATACTGGCATATTTTTTAGTCCTCACCTTGCTCTCCAAAATGGACCAGATGGAATAGTCCATCGGATTTGCGTCTGGCGAATTCGAAAGCCATTGTGTGGATGAAATGAAGTGTGGAAGTGGAACATGGTTTTTTAACCGTTCTTGGTTCACACTAGCTTTATGAGACGGTGCCGAGTCTTGTTGGAACGTCCATGGTCTACAACCGAAATGTTTGCGTGCCCACGGCTCTAAAGCAGCACATTTTCCCGATAATAAGTTGCATTGACTTTGACAACAGATTCAATAAAAACTATTGGAGAGCGTCCATCGGCGGTTACAGCTGCCCAGTCCATACCATTACTTGAGATGGGAAATTATTTCGAATGGCTGTTCGTAGGCTCAAACTTTCGTAGGTGCGTTCGGTCAAGTAAACATGATCATTTTGAGAGTTTATGAACTGCTCAATAGGCAAATTTTTCTCATCAGAGAACACTATGTTCAGAAATTCGCCACGTTCGTGCAGGCGTAACAACTCCTTTGCTCTTTCAAGCCGAACTTTTTTTGCTTTGATGTAAGATTGTGTGGCTTTTTGGAACTTGTAAGGCTTGACCTTGAGCTCCTTTTTCAATATTCGTTGCATGCTTCGCTGGGATATTTTCAGTTCTTTGGCCATTTGATTACCAGTACGACGTGGATTTCGCTCAAGACGAGCCTTCACTTTCCGAACCATTTCAGGTGATGTTGCTGTTTTTTTTTCGTCCACCACCATAGCGTTTGGCAATGCTACCAGTATCATTATAACGAGTTATGGTGCGATACACAAACATTTTATTCACTTTGAGGTGTTTGAGCTGACAAACAATAGCTGGCTGTGATTTTCCCGCCAAATATAACGCAATCACACTATTAAATTCCATTGCGAATAACTTTTGTTGTTTGTACAATAACTTAGATGCAAATGCTTTTGACGGCTTATAAACAATATACTGAAGCGTTATCAGGCCAACTTTGACGTAGCTGTCATTATCGATTTGCCAGATTTATCGATGTGAAGATGATAACAGTTCAATTGCGTAACCCTGTAGACTGTTGTTTTTTAATTGTTAATTACGTGCACCTTTGTACTTATGCAAAAAAAAATCCCAACAAATACTTGACATTAATTAAAATTTTATAAGTGATTATATAAGAGGAAAGTACAGAAAAATTAGCATCATTAATGCACATGGCCCCACTGAAGAAAAATACCTAGAAACCAAGACAGAGTTCTATGAGAAGCTAAGTAATTTGATGGATAAAATTCAGAAATATGACATAAAGATAATCGTAGGAGATATGAATGCCAAAATAGGAAGAGAAGACATTTACAGAAGTATAGCGGGTGGAAAAAGTTTGCATAAGGAATCAAATGAAAATGGGAAAAAATTAATTGAATTTGCAACAGAAAATAAAATGAAAATTGTAAGCACAAGATTTGACCATAAGGATATTCATAAGATAACTTGGATATCTCCAGATGGAAGGACAAAAAACCAGATAGCCCACGTATTAATAGAAAGTAAACATATCAGAGCAATTAACGATTCCAGAAGCTACAGAGGAGATATCAATAGCGATCATATTCTAACGATAGCCAAACTTAAACAAGAGCTGCCAAGAAACCCAAGAACAGCAAAAGAAAGATTAACATACAAGATAGAATTACTTAAAGAAGAAAAAACGGCAAACAGATTTGTGGCAGAGATAAATAAAAGACTTCGTTACCCCACCGCAGAAGATATTGATGAAGAATGGAGGAATATACAGATAGCGATGACAGAAGCAACGGAACTATGTCTAGGAAAAGTACAAGCAGAGAAACGAAGAGACTGGTTTGACGAGGATTGTAAAATAGCATTGATACGTAGAAATAAAGCAAAAATAGAAAAAGACAAAAATAATACACAGGATACTACAGAAAAATATAAAATGGCAAGAAGAGAAGTAAAACAAATCTGCAGAAAAAAGAAAAGAGAACATCTTGACAAACAGTTGAAAACAATAGAAGAATCATACATAAACAAGGAAATAAGAAATTTCTACCAAGAAGTAAAAAAATCCCGAGGAACTGCAAAGAGTAAAACAAGTTATTGTAGAGGTAAAGACGGTGTGCTTTTAGGAGAAACAACAGAAAAATTGAACAGATGGGCGGAGTATTTTGAAGAACTATTAAATGCAAATAAACAAGCCGAACCCCAGGAAATAAAACAACATGAACAGGATAACACAGAACAACAACGTGAAGAAGAACCTACACTACAAGAAGTAAAAGAAGCAATATTGAAGCAAAAAAATAACAAAAGCGCAGGAGAAAGCGGAATTCCGGCAGAGATTTTTAAAGCAGGAGGAGAAAAGCTGCAAGAAAAAATTTTCCGACTAATATTAACAGTCTGGCAAAAAGAGGAAATGCCGCAACAATGGAACAATGCACTCATCTGTCCAATCTACAAAAAAGGTGATGAAACAAGTTGCGAAAATTATAGAGGAATATCGCTATTAGAAGTGGCCTATAAAATACTTGCAAAAATCATCCGAAATAGATTGCAAAAGGAGGTAAATAAGATCATTGGAGAATACCAAGGAGGTTTTAGACCAGGAAGATCAACAATAGATCAAATATGTTTATTAAAACTAATACAGAACAACAGCTACGAACAAAATTTGGGACTACACATGTTGTTCATTGACTTTAAACAGGCTTACGACTCAGTAGACCGAGATATGCTATATGAAGCAATGAGATCCTTGGGTATTTCAGGAAAGCTGGTTAAATTAGTGAGAATGACGCTCAACAATACAAAAAACAGGATAACACTGGAAGGAAATTTTTCAAAACAATTCACAGTGAATAAAGGACTGAAACAGGGTGACCCTCTATCTACAGACTTATTTAACTTGGTACTAGAGCACATAGTAAGAAGGATAAAAATTAGTACAAGCGGTACCATATTTAACAACAGACAGCAGTTTATAGCTTACGCTGATGATCTAGTCATCCTAACAAGAACAAAGGAACATCTCCAAAAAATATTCCAAAAGTTCGAAGCGGAAGCAAAAAGGTATGGATTAAGAATCAACCAAGGAAAAACACAATACATGGTAATGAAAGGAGATATAAATAAAGAGGATAACTATATAAAAATGAAAGGAGAAGGAGATGAATATAAATTTAAGGAAGTAGCAGAATTCGAATACCTGGGAGTGACTGTAACCAGTACTGGAAGGGAAGAAAAAGAAATAGATAAAAGATTATTGAAGGGAAGTCGAGTTGTGGGTGCCTTAAACACGATATTAAAAGCAAAAAATGTATCAATAAACGCGAAAATCAGAATGTATGAAACGATAATACGGCCCACAGTGTTGTATGCGAGCGAAACGTGGGTAATGAATCAACAAGAGGAGAAGAAGATACAGATATGGGAAAGGAAGGTCCTGAGAAAAATTTTTGGAGGTATACAGATAGCGGAGAAAACCTGGAGGAGACGAACAAATGAAGAAGTAATGAGGATGTATGGGAGACCAAAAATAACGACAAAAATACGAGCCCAAAGAGTTAGATGGCTGGGACATATTACTCGAATGCCAGAAACTAGAAAGGTCAAACGAATATTGAATGACAGAGCATTGGGAAAAAGGAGACGAGGTCGCCCAAGGAAGAGATGGTTAGAGGCTGCAGAGAGGGATTTGGAAGAAATCAGGGTGAAGGACTGGAGAAAGAGTGCAGAGGACCGAAAAGAATGGAGAAATATTATCCAGAATTTAGAAGCCGTAGGCCTATAAGGCCTGTTAGCGCTGTTATATATATATATATATATATATATATATATATATATATATATATATATATATATATATATATATATATATATATATATATATATAAGTGATTATGAACCTACTTTTTTTTAATAATTTATTTATTTATTAAGTCGAGTTGGCGCGCATAATTAACAATTAAAAAACAACAATCTAGATTGAAATCAGTCCCGATTATTTTTGGTATTATGAATACAGGGTGTCCAGAAACTCTACCGACAAACGAAGACCGGAGATTCCTCAGATAATTTTAGGACAATTTAACCAAATTCACTTTGTCCGAAAATGCTTCCTAAGGGAGCTACAGCTCTTTGAAGATGGCGTCTTGTAATTAGTTTTTCTTAAATACCTCCAGAACGCCAAAACGAAAATTGGTACGCATATTTATCTTCTAGAGATAAACCGATTCCATTCATTGCGAATTTCTAGTACGGTTATTTTATCGCATAACTTTTTCTTTAAAAGTCAAGCATTTTTGACTCTGGAATATTAAATTGCGAGATATTCTAGTACTAAAAGGTACTCTTGATTTAAGTCGGTAGAACACACCGTTTTCTAGAAAATTCGATTTTAAAATTTTTCGTCTCTTGAATTTGAAAAAAATTTGAAAAAATAATTAAAAAAAAAAACGGTGTATTTTACCAACTTAAAGCAAGAGTAACTTTGAGTACTAAAATACCTCATAATTTAATAATCTAGTGTCAAAAATGCTTAAAAATTAAAGAAAAACAATTTGTGCGATAAAATACCGGTCGACCCACCCAAAACCGACGCATATGACCGGTACTAGAAATTCGCAATTAATGAAATCGATTCGTCTCTGGAATATAATTAAAGGTACAAGTTTTCGTTTTTCTAAATACTTTTTTTTAACTTTTTTTTAAACTTGAAAAAACGAAAAATTTTCAAATTGATTTTTCTAGAAAACGGTGTATCCTATCGTCTTAAAGCAAGACTACTAGGTCTGGATCCACCGTATGAAAAAAAAGTTGATTAATAGCAAGCTGAAAATTTGTTAATAGCTTAAAGATGTCTAGACGGACAAACTTTGATATATGGGAACACTGGAACAGGGGAAGTTTTAATTGTGGAACAGGTTAAAAATTTGGAACAGTCAGACCACGAAAACGGCACATGTATTTTGTCCGACAGAACAGACTTAAACTCTCCGAACAGAGATTAAACTCTCATGCAAAAATCAGACTGCTATTTATCACCAAATGGGCGTTTTAATGAGTGGAACATGTAGAATATGTCAAATGACAGGAATTATGACAGGTGATAAATAGCAGTCTGATTTTTGCATGAGAGTTTAATCTCTGTTCGGAGAGTTTAAGTCTGTTCTGTCGGACAAAATAAATGTGCCGTTTTCGCGGTCTGACCGTTCCAAATTTTTAACCTGTTCCACAATTAAAACTGCCCCTGTTCCAGTGTTCCCGTATATCAAAGTTTATCTGACTAGACACTCTTAAGCTATTAACAAATTTTCAGCTTGCTATTAATCAACTTTTTTTTCATACGCGGGATCCAGACCTATACCTTTTAGTACTAGAATACCTCACAAATTAATAATCCATAGTCAAAAATGCTTAAAAATGAAGGATAAAAAGTTATGCGATAAAGTAACCGTTGCTCTACCCAAAACGGACGCCTATGACCGATACTAGAAATTCGCAATGGATGGAATAGATTTATAAACTAAAAGGGGGTAGTTCCCTGGATTGGCTGTATACCTTATAGTTAAACAAACTGGAACATGAAGTAAAAACCACTTCTATGTAAAAGGTATATTTACTAAAAATTTTTAGAATCCCAATGGATTCAATAAAATGAGTTCATCAGAACGTTTTCAAACCTATCGGTCCATCATCAGTGAATTTGAATACTTGCAAAATAGCCCCAGAACCAAACAATGGTTGTGATTATAAATAAATCTACATTATGTTGAAATAAATTTAAAATGGCTAAACGCCGATGTTCAGGGATTAAACCTCTGGGAACATGGTGAAACTCTACCCGAGGACCCAATCAACCATCTTCGGTCAACGATGACTACTAAGTGTGAAAGAGTACACTTAGTAGTCATCGTTGACCGAAGATGGTTGATTGGGTCCTCGGGTAGAGTTTCACCATGTTCCCAGAGGTTTAATCCCTGAACATCGGCGTTTAGCCATTTTAAATTTATTTCAACATAATGTAGATTTATTTATAATCACAACCATTGTTTGGTTCTGGGGCTATTTTGCAAGTATTCAAATTCACTGATGATGGACCGATAGGTTTGAAAACGTTCTGATGAACTCATTTTATTGAATCCATTGGGATTCTAAAAATTTTTAGTAAATATACCTTTTACATAGAAGTGGTTTTTACTTCATGTTCCAGTTTGAATAGATTTATCTCTGGAAGATAAATACGTATACCATTTTTTGTTTTTCTAAATAGAAGCGTTCCAGAGGTATTTAAGAAAAACTAATTACCAGACGTTATCTTCAAATAGCTCTAGCTCCCTTGCAGCATTTTCGGACAAAGTGAATTGGGTTAAATTATCTTAAAATTATGTAAGGAATCTCCTGTCTTCGTTTGTCGGTAGAATTTCTGGACACTCAGTATAAAATAATAAGGGCCGAGACTAAAAAAAGTTACTTTTGCATACAGGGTGATTAATTAGTGGGGTAAAGCTCAATAGATTAGCTAAAGTAATAGATAGCAATACAAGTTAATAACAAAAATTATAGTCAACTTTGGGATTCATATTACAAAATTAGTGTAAATGTTACAGGTTGTTCGATAACCGAGTGGCAGACCAAACTTATGTTTTTTTAAATGGAACACCCTATATTTTATTTTATATTCGAAATCTCCCTAACAGCCCCATCACAAAAATATAAAGGTTTGTTATGTTATACAGGGTATGTACAAAGTTATAACTAATTTTATATGAAAATCGTAACAAGTTCAACATCCTGTATAAATAAAAATAAGCACAACAGAAATGGTTTATTGGTGCCATATTTTTTTTATTGTCAAAATTTTTAAAACTGATTAATATTGTTTATTTTCTTTATACCGAATACAGGGTGAGTCAGAACGCAAGTACATTATTTTCTCAGTAATTTTAAATGGAACACCCTATATTTTGTATCACAATTGAAAAGTACCATTATCATACTTTAATTTTTATGTAACATTCGCTATGTCTAAATTTATTAGTTTTCGAGATATTTCCATTTTTCAGAGCAAATTATTAGTAAGTGTCTAAATTTTTCCAAATTTTAAGTAAGCCATGACTGAGTGGTCGAAAACTGGCAGTTCATCGTAATAAAACTGTTATTGTGTTATTAAATAGTTGAGATGAATTTTACTGTTGAGGAAATGGTAAATCTGGCTGGATATTGGGGGAGTGCAATAAAAATGCATTATTATCAGTAAGAATTTATCATGAGCGGTTCCCTGGAAAACGACAACCTACAAAAGCAATTTTTGAAAGATTGAAGGATCGGTTTAGCCGCACTGGTTCAGTTAAGTATGAAAAACACGAACCAACCAATAGTACTGTAACGGAGGAAAACGAAATAGATGTGTTGCTGGCAGTTACTGAAGATCCACATACAAGTATTCGAAATATTTCCAAAAAAAAGAACAAACTTACTACTCTGTGCAAAAAATTCTTGCAAAAAACATAATGCACCCTTACTGCATTCAAATGCACCAAGAATTAATTCAGGAAGATTTTGAAAAGAGAATATTATTTTGTGAATGGGCCTTAGATAAAATCAATCAACAGATAGATTTCTTGGATAATGTACTACTACTTGGATATGAAGCTACACGTTTCATAAAAACGGTTCAGTCATGGCCTACTTAAAATTTGGAAAAATTTAGACACCTAATTAATAATTTGCTCTGAAAAATCAAAATATCTCGAAAACTAATAAATTTAGACATAGGGAATATTATATAAAAATTAAAGTAAGGTAATGGTACTTTTCAATAGTGATATAAAACACAGGGTGTTCCATTTAAAATTACTGAAAAAATGATGTACTTGCGTTTTGATTCACCCTGTATTTGATATAAAGAAAAGTAGCAGCATCACTAATTTTTAAAAAATTTGACAATCAGTAAAAAAATATGGCACCAATAAACCATTTGTGTTGTGGTTATTTTTATTTATACAGGATGTTGAACTTATTATGATTTTCATATAAAATTGGTTATAACTTGGTACATACTACCTTTTATAACATAACAAACCTTTATATAGTCCGTCCGCTATAACTTTTCCCATGCGGTACGATTCATTTTCAATCAAATTAAGTCAAAACATAAATTGAAACAAACGTCGATGTGTATATACATTTTGTATACTGTATCCTATATAGTACACACATCGGCGTACGTTTCACTTTCTGTTTTGATTTAATTTGATTGAAAATGAATCGTACGGCATGGGAAAAGTTATAGCGGACGGACTATATTTTTGTTATGGGGCAGTTAAGGAGATTTCGAATATAAATATAAATATATATTATTGTGTTTCAACTTATCAATCAAAGATAGAATAAAAATTATATTTTTTTATATAACGCGGGCACATAAATTTGATACACCCTGTATATTGATTTGTAAATATTTATTAGAAGTTAGGTTGCATGTAAGTGGTTTTCTCCTTTAATGAGTTTTTCGAGGAAGAATTAAAGACTTTTGTGAATAATTAAAGTGAAAGGAAGATGTATTTAGGATTATAATGTAAAAAGATTGTTTATTACGGGAAAGGTAGAATCTACAGGTAGCGGTAATTATTAGTTTCTAGAAAAATAGTTTAAAATAAAGTTTGGAATTTTAATCTTTTTTTGTTTAACCCCGAGTAAATGTTGTAGAATTCCCCGAAAGTAATTATTATTATGGTAGGAATATTTTTGAAAGAATGACTGTTTGTTTTCGAATGAAAAGAGAGGAAGGTGGGGAGATAAATGTTTCTGATTGGCTAGGCACTTTGGAATGGGGAAAGAAAAGCTTGAAAGTTGAGACAGTTTGAGAAAAAAAAGATTATTATGTATTTGGCATCGCTGAAGAGCAGTAAACGTTTTCGTGGATAGTAAGAAAGCAAGTACCAGTGGTTGTTTGATAGTGGAGGATAGAGCTGAAAAGTGGAACAAGAGACAGATCAAATTGAGACGAAATACCTCTTTGATTCTGTATTATTGTGACAAGGAGAGGAGAGAATTTTTGGAGCTGTTTGAATCGAGTGCTGGTTAAAAGAGGCCGGGCTCGTTGTTTTTGTTGGAGAATTGGTGCTGGTGTGCTGCTAGATTGAAACTTGAGAACGGAGAGGGCTTTGATGGGTAGTCTAACATAGTCAACAAGGGAGCGCTGTTTTGGGTCAAGAGAAGACGTCAGAGTGAGTGAAGCAAAAGGTCAGTCAATTTATGTGAAAGATATTTTTATGTTCGGAAACTAAAATTTTGAGTAAAAGCATATGAATTAAGATTCCAATATTTCAAAACTTAAATAGGAAGTATAAGTAATTTTACGAATACCTAAATTTGTTTGTTTATCTTGTTTTATCAAAGTCATCGGGAACAAACCGATAAATTGTTATTTGAACTAGAATAAATTTAAGTGGTAAAAATTTCATTCGGACAGCTGTGTCCACAGGTTTTAATTTGATCAATTTTTAGAGTATTGATTTTGATAATAAAAGACAATTCTGTATGCTTATTTTATATTTCTATTTAATTCCTTTTCCTAATATTTTTTCCCGATTAGAACCAACTAAGAGATACTGAAACCACGAGAGAAGATAAGTATAACATAAGATAATTTAGATACTTTTTTTGTATTATAAAAAGGCACCCTGAGATTGTTTTTTTAATTTTTTTTGTATGATTTGTGACAATTGGATAATTGATTAAATAATTAATTGGAGTAATCAAATAAAGACTAATTGATATAAAAGTAATAAAAAGTAGATCATAACAATATTTAAATATAAATATAAATATATATTTCGCGAACTCCTATAACATGTAGGTTTTCATTATATAGGTCAACAGTCAACAATAACTAAAATAGTAGTCAGCTACCTCGATATTTCAGTGTCCCGAACATGGTATATTTCTTGTTTATTTCCCTGGAATATATATGTGCGACGACACGAACCTTATCTACTTGTAATAATACAGTTTGAAAATGCCAACTCGATGTCCTACTGTAGATAAATCAAATCTTTAGTTTCTGCAAAATGTGTAATATTGAAGTGTTCAATGGCCCACCGCCTTTGCCCAGCTGCCGGCGGCTTAATAATCACTAAATTTATGACTTTCGTCCTTTTTGAATGAATAGTGTTAAGATAACATAATGCTATGTTTGTTTTATTTTTGTTATGAATGCAATTTGTTTTATTCTATTTAGAAATGAATGCCCACTTCTATTTCATTGATGGATGAACATAAATACTTGTTATTCGATTTTAATTTTTATGCACAAATTTTTTTTGTACAGTATTTTTGCCGCCCTCTCACAATTTGCCGCCCTAGGCAACTGCTTAAATTCTTAAATTGACTAATGGATAAAGCAGCCCTGCCTAGCTCGATCAGTATTTCAGTTAGGTGGTACATACCAAGAATAATTTTAAAAGAATTTTGTGGTACATGCCTCAAAAACATTGAAAACCACTGTATTACACTATTTTCTTTCTTGATACCTTATTGATCTGCATACACTTGTAGATGGAATAAAGGAACGCACTGTATATTTAATTAATAAAAAATGTCTAAGTTTCTAAAACATTTTCATCAACTCTTAATTTTTTTAACTGTGCGCAAACTTGATAGTCCCCGTATCCTAGGCAGGGTGCAAGGCATAAAAAGGTCGTTTCACTGTAGCTCAATAAAAATCAGCTGACGGCGAACCGCCTGGCAACAATTTATGGTTTGTCTAGGTCACAGCGCTGTGACCTTGTCAATTACAATGATGAAACACGCCAATCTAACATTTTTTAGATCACGAAGACTCATGAAGCAGCACGCAATGGGCTTAATCACAGTATCACTGTAATTGGAAATAATTACATGCTAACTGAATCATTTACATTGTAATTTCAAAAATTGGAAATACGCGCCGGAAGAATACTGATCGCGCCACCTATCGGTTGAAGTCCTAAATCGAACGATCATATTGAACAGTTTTCCACAATTTTCAATCCTTAAAATATATCATTTATACTGAATTTGTAAATAGAATTTTTTTTTGCTATATTGCATATTAGTGACAAAAAATAATTAATTTTTACACAAAAATTAATATTTTTATAAAACAGAAAATGAAGTATTATTGATTTTGTTAATATCTAGTTCAATAGCTTTGGCGATTAGCTTGCAGATGGCGCTGATTTAGGGAGTAAGTATTTTAAAATAAAATTTAAAATGATATTTTCTGTAGTTATTAAAACAGAATAAATAATTGGTTTTATTTTTCAAAAGGACAAAATTTCTGGGTGAAGGAAGACATGATTTGATAGATTTAATGAAGGTTAGAAGTGTTAAACCTCATAAAACATTGAGAAACGCTTTAATAATTCTGAGTTTAGTAAGAGAGCTAAAAATACTTAAAGGGGTTCAGAAAAAAATTTGGAAAAGTGGAGACAGTTCTTGAAGAAAAAGGTTTGTAACTTAGCAGGACGAAAATGCAGTACCTATCTGAAATCTTAATTAAAAGATGGAGTTGAAGTTATTAAAGCAAACATCGAAGATCGAAGAAGAAAATAACTTTCGAGTTGAATAGTGAAATAAATGATTGTGAAAATTCAAGATTTATGTGCCTAGGATCTGGGTACCAAATAAAAGATTTATTAATAGTAAGCTGATAATGTGTTCATAGCTTAACAGTGTCGAGTCGGACAAATGGACAAACTTTGATGTATGGGAACACTGGAACAGGGGAATCTTTAATTGTCAAACATGATAAAGGTGTCATCTGGATAAGTTTATGATTGTGAAAACTAGTAAGCTGTTTTTAAGTTTATTCAATAGCCAACGTTATATTATAAGATGAATAAATGATTGTCTGACAAACAGTACCGGCGCTATAGTGTGGTATAAGGTGCCCGCCTGCAAAACTAGTATATTAGATAGCATAGTAGCATTTTGTATCATACAAGCCATAAAAAGGTCATTTTAGAGCCCTCCAAGCAGGGGCGCCCGTCTGCACTGCATCCCTTGCAGGCCCGTTATCGCCGGACCTGCTGACAAAAATGTTGGGCATTTTAACCAGTCATCATCATTCAACCCGGATCTATCCACTGCTGGATATAGGTCTCCCTCAGTCTTTTCCATGCATTTCTGTTTTGTGCTGTTTGCATCTAGTTTTTGTCGATCCGTTTTATGTCATCAGACCATCTTGTTGGCGGACGACCTCTACTTCGATATGCTTCTTGTCTTGGTCTCCAGTGTATTAATCGCTGTGTCCATATGTTGTCCGACATTCTAGCTATGTGTCCAGCCAAGTTCCACTTTAGGGTCATAATTCTTTCTGTGGCATCCGTCACTCCTGTTCTCCGTCTTATCTCCCTGTTCGTAATTCGATCCCGACGAGAAATGCCGAACATTGAGCGTTCCATGGCTCTTTGGGTAACACAAATTTTATTTCTTACTTTCTTGGTTATTGTTAAAGTTTCTGCACCATAGGTAAGCACTGGCAACACACACTGATCTAAGACTTTTCTTTTTGAGACACATATTAGGCAGTCCTGACTTAAGGACATAGCTCAGCTAGCCGAATGCCACCCAAGTAAGTACTAGGGGCGGCTTAGTTCACACGTTTCATTATCTCTTCCTATGCGTATTTCGAAAGGTATTCGATCAGTGCGTCCTCCCAGTCTTGACGTACGGATCAGAAACACTTACCTTAACTAAAGCCTCGGCTACCAAACTAAGAGTCACGCAGAGAAGAATGGAGCGGTCAATGTTAGGAATAACTCTGCGAGACAAAATCAGAAACGAAGAAATCAGGAGAAGAACAAAGGTGACTGACGTCATCGAGAGGATAGCCAGGTTGAAGTGGAGATGGGCAGGACACGTAGCCAGAATGACAGATGGGCGATGGACGAAGAGGTTATTGGAATGGAGGCCAAGAGAAGACAAGAGAAGCGTCGGTCGACCGCCTACAAGATGGACTGACGACTTAAGAAAGGTAAATAAAAACTGGATGAGGGCGGCGCAGGATAGATGGGGTTGGAAACGAGGGGAGGAGGCCTATGTTCAGCAGTGGACTTTTGAGGCTGGATGATGATGCGTATTTCATATCCTAAGTACTTATAAGAGGTGGTTTCTTCAACAGGCATGCCATTTACTGAAATCTTTTCGCTTAACGCAAGATTTTTCATGATTTGTGTTTTTTAATGGTTGATTTTTAATCCAACTTGTAAGGGTTAGCGGTTTGCTCACTACGGAGACCAAAGGATGGTATTCTAGCCTAGAGCATAGTATCGTACTCTTCATATGCGTGAATTCTCGCATTTAAAATAATGTATTTATTTTACCTGGCGATCGAAACTATATTATCGATCGCTATGTAAATTAAATGCATTATTTTGAATGCCAGAATTCACGAATATGAAGAGTAGGATACTATGCTCTAGGCTAGGATACCATCCTTTGGTCTCCGTAGTGAGCACACGCTAAGGAGGCTAGGTATAGTTTCTCCAGTTGTGATACTGTATCATCGATGCTGTCAGCAAAAAGAACAATATCGTCAGCGAATCTCAAATGACTAAGTATTTCTCCGTTGATATTAATTCCTTTTTCACTCAAATTTGCGTTCTTAAACATATGCTCTAATAATGTTGTAAACAATTTTGGCGAAATTGTGTCTCCCTGTCGCACTCCCCGTTTTATTTTAAATGCGTTGGTCTTTTTATCTGCCAGCTTCACGCTTGCTGTCGCATTTTGATAGATGTATTTAATCATGTTTATATACCGATGATCTATATGACACTCTGTTAAGGCTTTTAGCATTTTTTTATGACTTATGGTGTCAAAAACTTTTTCGTAGTCAACAAATATCATGACTAATGGCTTGTTATATTCAACACTCTTTTCTATTAAGTTCTCCATTACTTGTAAATGATCATTCGTGCCATATCCTGCTCTAAAACCTGCTTGCTCTTTTGGCTGATAGAAATCCAACTTATTTCCTACTCTGTTGGTAATAACTCTTGTGAATAGCTTATATACTTGTGACAGCAAGCTAATGGGTCGGTAGTTTCTAAGGTCGCTATCTCCCTTCTTATGGAGTAAGACGATTTCAGCGTTGTTCCACTGCGTCGGCGTTATCGCTTCGCACAGACATTTATTGAATAATTTAGCAAGTGCCAGTAAAAGTCTATTTCCTCCTAGTTTTATGCTTTCAATCATTATTTTGTCTTCACCTGGGGATTTATTGTTCTTCATTTTTTGAAGCGCATTTTGAATTTCACCAATAGTTATGTTCGACATTAACTCTGAGCCTTGATTCTCTATTTTCGTCTTTCATCGGATTCACTTGTTTCATAAAGTTGTCTGTAGAAGTCTTCTACTGTTTTCACTATTTTTTCCTGATCAGTCACAATGTCATTTTAACAAATGACAAGAATTATGTTGGTGAAAAATAGCTGTCTGATTTTTGCATGAGAGTTTAATGAAAGGGTAAAAATCAATTGGAAGTACTGCCCGCCTAACTTTATGGGAAGTTTTTGTAGTCCGACGTTCGATTTTTTTGATTTTTGTGGGACAAACAATTTTTCATATATTCTATAACGTTGGCTATTGAATAAACTTAAAAACAGCCTGCTAGTTTTCACAATCAAAAACTTGTCCGGATGACACGTTTATCATGTTCCACAATTAAAGATTCCCTTGTTCCAGTTTTCCCATACATCAAAGTTTGTCCTACTTGACACCGTTAAGCTATGAACAAATTTTCAGCTTTCTATTTATAATCTTTTATTTGACACGCGGCATCCAGGACTCCAGGACTATTGTATACTTAGAGATGCAGTAGGTAGGTTATTGGAATGGATCAAATAGAAAGGGGCAAGTGGTATGCTGTGTGAGGGACAGATTCGCATAAAACTAAAACAAAAACTGCATAAGACTGCCGTCAGACCACCTACGACAGAACTGGCCGTTTGTTGCAATTCGAACGCCATTGATTTTTATTTTTCCATGAGTCTACTTATTTGTCCCTTCTATTCATGGCATATTAATTCCTTTTCCCCAAGACTTCTTTGAACTTCCTTTTTTCCTTCTTTTACTTTGAGTCTTTGCCAGGCTCTAATTGATAACCTGCCCCTGTTTCCCCAGTAGTAGTGTGAGTAATAGTTTTGTTTTCTATTGAATGTCTTTACCCCGTAATAAAGACTTTATCTGACTTGTGATGGCTCTACCTCTGTCTATTTTTTGAACTATATCCTTCTCGTCCATCTTCCCTGAGTACAACTCCCAGATACCTACATATTTATATTCATTGGTATATTTTATTATTTTTCCTTCTACGTCTGTATAAATCGTTTCCTGGACAGCCTACTGTCATGAATTTTGAATATGGTGGGAGACAGACATCCTTGTCTCATACCCTTTGTTAACTTGTCAAAAGAGGTGTATTTACCTTACCCACTTACCCCAAAAACCGCCTAGTAATCTATTTGCATGCATTCAGTGCCGAAAACCTTCAAAACTCCATAAGATGACCTCCTTAGCAGTGATTGTGGACTCCAAGTGCTCCAGGAGTCGGTTTTGATGGCGTGTTCATATTCAGCAACTCCAAACTCATCTCTTGTAATTTGTTTGTCCACCTTATATCGTGTCTCTGGACCTAGGTCCACACTTTCATCGTCAGCCTCATAGCCAAATTGTCTTTTCACTTTCCTCTTTCTTGCTATTACTGTGCGTCCGATTTTCGGGAATTTCTAACTTTGATGCTATTTCTTGATGCTATAATACTCTTTTGCGTCTGTCAAATAGCCCTGGAATTTTAAATCACTTCTAAAAGAGACTTAAAATAGATTTCCGTTCTTTCTATTATACTGACAGCTTGATACATTTCCAATTAAATACTCTGCAGTGATTTGCTGACTACGTTGGTGTAAAGTAAAATGTCATGCCATATTACCACAGAGCAAAGAAAAGTAAAATCACGGATTTGATTTGCCAAAGAGCTTCTTCATGAGCAACCATTTTATCGTTGTTTTTATTGACAGTGATTTCTACAAGAGCATCGTAGATTTCTTCAATTTAGTATCTGATCGGAGTAATTGCATCAATTCTATTTTCCCATCTAGTTTCGGACATAGACTTCAATGTTATGCTAGAAATATGATATTTCAGTATAACCCAACGATGAATAGATGCGAATAGATGCTGAGAAAAAGTTTTAAATTTTTGTCACTAAGAAAAGGAAAGAAACTGCAAACTGTGAGGCTTTAGCAGCATCGTTCACGACTGTGTTGGGTGAATGGCTAGAACATGGGACAAAAAGTTCTTCCCTTTTATGTTTGCCTCATTATCATACCCTTGTTCTCTCATATATTCCAAAGGTATTCCCAGTTCATTCGGCTTTTGCAAAGTAGCTTCTATTAAGCTAATTTGTCAGGGATTAATAAGTCCCAAGCCTGTGGTTTTCAGTACAGGCACAAATACACGAAAATATTCTGCAATTTTTACACTTTGTGAATAAGAACCTAAATCAACAAAACGTACAAAAATAGTCATCTGTTCCACCTCAGAAATATCAGGTCTACAATCTAAAATTATGCTCTAATACTAATACTTTGCTGATTTCAAAAAGTTTAAAATTTTATTTTTGGTTTGGTCATGGATGAGTTGAATAATTTCGTTTTGAATACGTTTTCCCAAGTAGTGATGCTGCTTGTTACTATCATTCGTTGTTCTCCTAATTTGCTCTTGTAAAACATAATCAAATTTTCCAAAGAGCTCAACAAGCTTTAAAAAATTAACATTGTTCATTGTTGTGATGAAAAAGTTTATCAGAATCGCCCTTCAATGGAAGACAATATTGTGCTAAGAACTGTATTATTGACATAATATGTCGTTCTAAGCCAGCTTCAAAATTGGCTGTGCTCTAACATTTGCCGCCCTTAAATATAGCCGCCCTGGTCGGCCACCCAGTTCGCCCACCCCTGGGGCCGGGCCTGTCTCCATATGACGTGCCTTAGAAGTGACCCTTGCACTAGGTATTCCAGGGGTCGGTTCTGATGGCGTACTCATATTCAGAGACCCCAAAAACCTACCGAGTAAGAAAATCTGGTCCTTAATATGCTTATTCCTTGAATGATGCATTTCCGCAAATTTTTCTTTAGAATCATTTTTCCTGACATCATTCTGAACACAATGCAAAAAGTTACAAGTCTCTAGGAGCTATATTTAAAAATCTTTATAAAATAATAAAAATAGGTAAAACTTTATAATAAACTGCGGCTCAAAATAGTCCCCAAAGCTAATTTATAATCTCACCAAAATGCTACAATCAATAAGTTTATTGCCTTTTTGCATAATAACAAAATTTTGAACTTTGAATACTTTGAAAGATTAGAACTTTAATTTAATCGAGGACGCCATTGCAACACCTGAAATAACAATTAGGGCCGGTTGTTCGAACGCTAATCAACATTGATCACTATCAAATATTTAATTACTGTAACAACTGTCAATGTCAACTTTGGTTGGGTTGCTGAAAACATAGTTAATTATAAATATGAGATTAGTTAGTCAATTAACATAACAATTATTAACATAATTGATTAACTAATTTCACAATTGTCATCAATAATTATGTTTTCGGCAACCCAACCAAAGTTGACATTGACAGTTGTGACAGTAATTAAGTATTTGATAGTGATCAATGTTGATTAGCGTTCGAACAACCGGCCCTTAGAATAACAACTATTTGGCAACTTATTTAAATTACAGAGTTGAATGGACTCTATTAATTAAGCTATTAATCAATATGTTTCACAATTATACACGGTGAAACTATAAAAATTAAGGAAGTTGAGATTAATGTGAGATTCCAAATTCAGGGATTAATTTGTCCTGGTCTAACACTCTGACGTACAGTTTACCTGCGGCAGCAGTATAACGTATAACACTGAGTCTTCTGTAGTTTGCAATTAAGTTTATTACTTTTCTTGTAGCTGAAAGTGATGTAAGCAGTTTTCCATTCTATTTGAGTTTTCTTCTATAAAATAATCTCTGATTGGAAATATTGGTCATTATCTTCAGTAAGAAATTGTGGACCATCTTCAATCAATAGATTTTGATAATAATTTTTTCAATCTTGTAGCGGTACTAGCAGATACACAATATCTCTGAAACGATACTAACTAATTGAAAAAAAAAAAGAAAAAAAGAAATAACAGGACCACTCACTTCTCGTCCAGAATATGCATAATGGAGCTGTTTAATATGCTGTTGTAGGTAGAGATTGGAGATTGCAACTGATGGATCTAGCAATCCAGCTGGATCCAGCGCTTTTTTTCACATGCTGCATCCAGCAGCGCGGACCCGTAAACGTGTCAAATTCGAAATAAGATACTTAACGTCTTCATTAGCCTCTTTATTCAAAGCTGTGAGTCGGCAACTGGCCATTCTATCGCGCTGGCAGTAGCTCAGTATGCTGGAAAGTTTCTATAGCTTATCGTTGCAGTTTGGAAGTTATCGGAAGTTTGCATCGATAACGCGTTGATATACATTGATTCTGCGATAAAATTCTCTGCAGGCGAGTGGTCAATAATCAATGAGTTAATCGCCACTTTTAACCGGCTGTAGAAGCTCTTTACAGAATAGAGTCCACTTTGATAATGGCCGAGACAACCATGAAATTTGCCTTAGACAAACGAAATAGCCAGCACTTGAGCCTTAATGCCGATCTATCGGACGCAAAAGAATCACGGAACGGCGTCTCTATGAGATTACAGGTACATTAGTGTATTTACAAGATCAAAAAAAGTATTACGAAGGACTAAACAATCCTGGTTACTTCCCCATGCTAAAAAAGAATGCAATGCGACAAGAGATGAAAAATTTGTTGATTCGTATAAATAAACAAGTAACTGTGGAACCAGTGCAAGAGATAATGGAAGAAGATGGGCCAACTAATCCGGAGCCTGTGAATTTTACTTTGGAACAAGAACTTGGAGATTGAATTGAAACGAGAAAGAGAAAACATTTATAGCCAAAAAACTGATTCTCAAAAAGATTACGAAAAGATTTTGGAAAAGGATATGGCGGTTTATGAGACCGAAGGAGTAAAAGGCGATCGTTTGTCAATGGTCTATGACTATTAATTTGATGACCTTAAAACCGACCAGCACAGAGGCCGGAAGGGCTTTCTCCGCAACCGGCTATATGTGCAGTCTGTGCGAAGTAGGTAAGAAGGCCTATGTTTTTAAGGTATAGAATAGAGTAGAATAGAAATATGCTTTATTGTCACTGAAAATTATACAATTTTATGGACAAAGCTTAACATAGATTCACGAAAAAGATATACATAACAATAACAATAACAAATACAATTTTATAAAATTAGATAAATCGTCAATATAATCGTCAATGTATCACTTACATAAAACTAAATAATTCATGTTTCTGTTGTTTAGAAATTTAGCATACAGACAAAAAAAAACATTAAAATCGTGTTTTTATTTTGATTCCACATTTTGCTGGATCCGCGCTGGATCAAGCTGGATTCAGGCCAATCTTGCAAAAATCCAGCTGGATTGCAATCCTTAGTTGTAGGCCAATCAACAGCTATTTTCTCGTGGAATTTTGAGCATCAAGGTCGATTTCCTTGAAAATTTGGATTTAGGTAGTATTTATAACCTTTGTCAAAATCTACCCTACACCGAAGCGGGCTTTTGCCCTGGGGGTGAAAACAACCCCATCTAGGGGATGAAAATTTTTTAATCAAAATAACTATGGAAGTCGATAGATTGACCAATTCTGAATAAATTTGGTTCTATAAGATTTTTTACAAAGTTGATACTTTCCAAGTTATTAGCGATTGAAACTATATTTAAAATGCATTTTTCATTGAAAAAACTCACGTTTTATAACCATTTTTAACATAACATTTTTAACCATAAAAAACAAAGAGATTTGCGTCAGAAAGACCTATGTAAACCCAATGACGACTGAGTTATTGCTCTTTATAGGATGGTTATTTTCGAAGAACCTCGAAAAGGAGAACTTTCAATCTCAAATAACTCAAATATGGTGCAGTTTTTTGGGAAAACTTAACAGACATCTTTTAAAGTTCAAACCTTTAAAATGACCTCAGATAAAAGTTTTTTGCATAACAACTGACTGACTTATGACGAAAATAAAGTTGCACCCTGCTGTTTTTTAAATGTAACAATAAATTAAACCCTCGTCATTAAAATCCTAATAGAAATGAACAGCTTTCCACTTGAAATTAACTTTATTTTGGTATAATTGATACGATCCAAGTGATTTAACCGGTTTGCAATGCTTAGTTTAAAAAATAGTTAATTATATCGAAAATGACATTTTTATAATTTAGAAAAAAGTGCATTTTTTTTAAATAAAGCTTTTCTTAAATAAACTATGCATAATATGAAAAAATGTTTCAAATATTAGTTGTAGGATTTTTTTTACTGAAAATTTTTATTTTTTTTGTTTTTGTATCATGAATACTTCTAGGTTTATTTAATAATTTACTAATTTACTTTTTTTTTAAATTATAAAAATTTCTGTTTCGATTCAAGTAGGTAATTAACTATTTTTCTAAACTAAGCATTCCAAACCGGTCAAATCACATGGATCGTATCAATTATACCAAAATAAAGTTAATTTCAAGTGGAACGCTATTCATTTCTATTGGGATTGTAATGACGAGGGTTTAATTATTGTTACATTTCAAAAAAAAAGCAGGGAGCGACTTTACTTTCGTCATAAGTCAGTCAGTTCTTATGCAAAAAATTTTTATCTCAGCTCATTTAAAAGGTTTTTAAACAAACTTTAAAAGATGTCACTGAAGTTTTCCCAAAAAATTACACCACATTTGAGTTGTTTGAGATTGAAGGTTCTCCATTTCGAGGTTCTTCGAAAATATCCATCCTCTAAAGAGCAATAACTTAGTAGTCATTGGGTTTACATAGGTGTTTCGGACGCAAATCTCTTGGTTTTTTATTAGCTACAATTTTTTGTAATGATTTTTTCTATAAAATTAAAATTTTTAAGTTATTCATGAAAAACGGTTATAAAATGTGAGTTTTTTTAATGAAAAATGCATAGTTTCAATCGCTAATAACTTGGAAAGTAGGTATCAACTTTAGATAAAAATCTTATAGAACCAAATTTATTCATAATTGTTCAGTCTATCAACTTCCATCATAGTTATTTTGATTAAAAAAAATTTTTCATCCCCTAGATGTGGTTTTTTTCACCCCAAGGGCAAAAGCCCGCTTTAGCGTAGGGTAGATTTTGACAAAGTTTATAAATACTACCTAAATCCAAATTTCCAAGGAAGTCGACCTTGATTCTCAAAATTCCACGGTTTTACAGTTTTTTACCGCTGATTAGTGGTCTATTGTATGTTTAAAATTATTTCGTAAGTTTAAGTTTATTTTTCCTATGGAAAATTTCTAAAATTTAAGTAGAAATCCGTTATATAGGAAAAATACTGTTACTGGTTTTACTGGAAAAAATACTGACCCTATCTGTATTCTACATTTTTTTATTTATATTAAAGATGTAGCTGATTGACGTTGAACAAATATTTTGCTAAAATTCATCAAGTATTTTCCAAATTTATTCATGAGATTTATGCTGTACTCGTGAATAAATTTGTAAGCGTTTGACATAACTGTGTCAACGACCAAATTGGAAATATTGGGTTGTGTATTAATTTATAGATTATAATTCAAAAACAGTTTTTTACAGTTTGTGATAAAGTAATAGGTCTGGATCCCGCGTATAAAAAAAAGTTGATTAATAGCAAGCTGAAAATTTGTTAATAGCTTAAGGGTGTCTAGTCGGACAAACTTTAATATATGGGAACACTTGAACAGGGACAGTTTTAATTGTGGAACAGGTTAAAAGTTTGGAACGGTCACACCACGAAAACGACACATTTATTTTGTCCGACAGAACAGACTTAAACTCTTCGAACAGAGATTAAACTCTCATGCAAAAATCAGACTGCTATTTATCACCAAATGGGTGTTTTAATGAGTGGAACATGTAGAATATGTCAAATGACAGGAATTATGACAGGTGATAAATAACAGTCTGATTTTTGCATGAGAGTTTAATCTCTGTTCGGAGAGTTTAAGTCTGTTCTGTCGGACAAAATAAATGTGCCGTTTTCGTGGTGTGACCTTTCCAAATTTTTAACCTGTTCCACAATTAAAACTGCCCCTGTTCCAGTGTTCCCGTATAGCAAAGTTTGTCGGACTAGACACCCTTAAGCTATTAACAAATTTTCAGCTCGCTATTAATCAACTTTTTTTTTCATACGCGGGATCCAGACCTATAATAATAATTACATTTAGGACTAAATCATAATTTAATTTATAAAAATAATTTTTTCTACGAGCGTGCAAAAATGTCTACTTTCGCGCACGCATTTTAGTTTAGAAAGTTTTATTTTTCCGCACGCGTGTTACTTTTCCGCACGCGTGTTACTTTTCCGCACGCGGTTTTTACTTTTCCGCACGCGTGTTAATTTAGATATGTTAATATGGCCTTAAAGTAATTATAATACATGCAATAAACTAATATTTAGATATTATTTACTAATTTATTTCAAATATATCTTATTGTGTTCCTGTTTTAATGAAATTAACGCGACAATTCGATGAAATAAAATTGTTTTGACATAATATTCGAAAGTCAAATCGGTAGACAATAACAGTCGTTTTGAATCATCGTCATGGAAATCAAGATCGTCGTCATGCTAACTACTTATATTGAAAGTTTGGTTTTGACAACCTTATCAAAGAATTAATTTGTGTATGTATTTTCATATTAATTAAATTAATTGATTAAGATTTGGTAATTTTTTAAAGACTCTTAGAAAAAATATTGTTCCTAACTCTTGCAGAAAGTCTCTTTTCCGCACTCGACTGCTTGCCGAACTCCCGCTTCGCGTCGTTCGGCAAACTGCAGTCGCGTGCGGAAAAGAATGACTTTCTGCACTTATTAGGAAAATAACTATTTGACGATTAATTCGAATTAAAATTCGGAAATAAATATGACAAAAATAATAACAAACAGACGACCCCACACGTACCTATTATAAATGGCGAGATAGAATAAGTCCATGAATGTATCTACCTAGGCCAAATTCGGAAACTTGACAAAGAGAACCAAAGTGCGGAAATCATTAGAAGAGCAAGACTATCATGGGAAGGATTTGGAAAACTTAGTTGGATACTTAAGAACAACAAAATACATACCTCAATAATTGAGGAGCAGAGTATTCAACCAATGTATCCTTCCGATCATGATATATGGATGGCAAACATGGACTCTAACCAAGGCCAATATGAATAAACTAGCGACCTCAGAAAGAGCAATGGAAACAGCAATGCTAATTATATAACTACATATTAGATAAAAAGAGGGACGACTGGGTAAGATCAAAAACAAATGTCGAGGATATTACAACAAAAATTGCCAAACTCAAATAAAGCTTCGGAGACCACACTGCTAGACAAAAAGACCAACGTTGTAATGCCACAATGCAGCATTGGAGATTTTCACTGGACGTTTACCGAAGATAGACGACCATCAGGAAGACCACAGATGAAAAACGATAGCCGAAACAAATTGGAAGTACCTATGTTGCTCAGTTTAGCAACCATAATACTGTTTAGAAGACTAACTCTATACGCAGAGGAAATAATAGGCGACTACCAAAGCGGATTCAGACCGGGAAGGTCGACCATAGACCAGATCTTCGTCCTACGCCAGGTGTTGGAAAAACTGGGAATTCAAACGCGATGTACACCAAATCTTCGTGGACTTCAAACAAGCTTACGATTCTGTTAGCAGAGAAGCATTGTGGAAGACTATGGTAGAAATGGAAGTACCTGGAAAGCTGGTACGATTAGCAAAGGTGAGCACGGAGAACGCTTCCGCACGAATCACAATTGGCAGCACCACGTCGGAGGAATTCCTCATTGACACCGGGCTTAGACAAGGAGATCCTCTCGCCCCCCTGCTGTTTAACTTCGCACTGGAACATGCAGTACGGAAACCTCAGCCACAACTGACAAACGGATTTGCCGCCCATGGATCAAAAATACTATTAGCCTTTGCGGATGACGTGGACACAATTGTACAATCCACTAGATATGCAAAAGAAGTTTTCACCTTTTTCGAGAACGGAGCCAAGAAAGTTGTTCTTAAGGTCAACGAGGACAAGACCAAGTACATGGTGGTTACGAAGAACCCAAGACCAAGGGTTACACAAAACGTACCAAATAATTGATGGATTCGACCGTTACTTGATAGAAGTTCATTTTATCTAACAACAACACACTGAAAACGTTTATTTTCTATACTTCCACAAAATTTATTACAAGTAATACTATCTAGCTTTACTGCATAACTTTTTAATACTGTATAATACTTTTAATACTTTTAATAATACTTTTAATACTGTATAACTTTTTATACAGCTCCGTCATATAAAATTTAAAAAAAACTGACAGATATTATTACAGAATACACTAAATTTTCACTTAAATTCACCGTAAAAAATACACTAGAACTAGTTAATAAAATACAACATTTTCAATTACCCAACAACTCCAGGCTAATTTCATTTGACGTAAAAAATCTTTTTCCTAGTGTTCCTCCTACAGAAACTTTTGTTTTAGTTAAAAATCTTTTAGACCATAATAGTACAAATCCGATCATTACATCTGAAATTTTACACCTCCTTGAAATTTGCATAAATCAAGACTGTTTTGAATTCAATAATCAAATATACACAAACAACAGTGCAGGACTTAAGTTTAGTCATTATATATTAGTTTGCAGTATGTAGAATGCTATGTTTGGCCGCAGCTGCTAGAAATGGTATAGAAACATTGAAATTCCAATCCAAAAAAAATTAAAAGAATTATTAGAAATTGAGCTCTAGCTAGAGAGCTTCAGAGTATTCTTAAAATTCGTTGGGAGGCTAAAATCACATATGAAGAAGTATTAAGAGGCATCTTACACAATGTGGAACTTTAAGTGAATACGGTTAACATAAGGAAAGGGGAACATTCTCTGAAATAAAAACTCTTAATCAAGTTACACTTAAAAACAAATGTCAGAAAACTAATGCTACTATGTGAGTGATCTTCAAAAATACCACCATATCCAATGATAGTCCTGTCGCCAGGGGGGGTACAACGGCCTCCTGTATTCAGATGGACTTACCCAAGATTTTTTTATGTATTTTGACCTGTAGAACACGAATTTTTTGGGTAACAGTTGATCCGGATGTCGATAAGATTGTGATAAACCAAGAAGTTGAGGAATCACATGACAGCGATTTCTTGCAAAAGAAAACATTTTTTTGTATTTTTTGAGCCTTTCTAACCAAAAAATGTTCCTACAAATTTTTTCGTAGGATGCATAGTTTTCGAGATAAACGCGGTTGAACTTTCAAAAAATCGAAAAATTGCAATTTTTGAACCCGAATAACTTTGATTAAAAAATAAAATAGCAATTCTGCTTACCGCATTTGAAAGTTCAAGTCAAATTATACCGGTTTTAATTATTTGTATTGCTAAAAATTTATTATTTTATTGTTAAAACAAAGCTATAAACACCTAGTGCTTGAGTGATGTTTTCAATGATTTCTCATTTAAAATCGAATGAGTAGGTAGAGGAGGTGAAAGTGCAAGCGGCGCTATTTCTACGTAGCATGCATTAAAACGCATGTATTAGGCACGGGAAACTATGTGTTTATAGCTTTTTTTAACAATCAAAAAATAATTTTTTAGCAATGCAAATATTCAAAACAGATAAAATTTTACTTAAACTTTTAAAGGAGGTAAGCAGAATTGCTATTTTATTTTTTAATCAAAAGTTATTCGGGTTCAAAAATTGCAATTTTTCGATTTTTTGAAAGTTCAACCGCGTTTATCTCGAAAACTATGCATCCTAAGAAAAAATTTGTAGGAACATTTTTTGGTTAAAATGGCCCAAAAAATACAAAAAAATGTTTTATTTTGCGAGAAATCGCTGTTATGTGATTCCTCAACTTCTTGGTTTATAACAATCTTATCGACATCCAGATCAACTGTTACCCAAAAAATTCGTGTTCTACAGGTCAAAATACATAAAAAAACTTGGGTAAGTCCATCTGAATACAGGAGGCCGTTGTACCCCCCTTGGCGACAGTACTATGATAAGAGTGAATTTCTGCTTCGATTTCGATTTTATGTTCGTTATCATTAATTAGATCTTTTAAAAATATTACTTTCTGTAATAGGAGAGGCAACTAAATCTAGGAATTTTGTGCAGTAAGATGAATCGTCATGGATCTTTCTGCATTCGATTCGAGAGAGTGTCAGGCAATTTTGTGAACTAAATTGATCTCCGGCAAAAATTTTTGTGCATAAGAAAATGCAGTTTCAAAGTGCATTTCGAAGAGATGAAAAATGAAAAATTTAGAACTCAGGAAATATTGATGGTAATGAGTTCAATGTTTATACTTGGGGTTTCGGAGGTCACTAAACACGAATTTCATGACGGCGATGGTCTCCGAGGTACCTGGTGCTCAGGGTGGAACTCATCGCCTAGGACGATCGAATAATTCGCGGGACGATCGAATATTTCGCGAAATGAAGACTGGATAGAAAAACTGAAAAATACGTCTTCAATATTTTTCAAAAATCTATGGAATGACACTAAACACGACATCTCTCTCCACCTCCTGGTGGTGGGGTGGGGATAACTTTAAAATCTTAAATAGAAACCCCCATTTGTTATTGCAGATTTGGATTGCTTACGTAAAAATAAGCAAGCTTTTATTCGAGACATTTTTTCGAATTGTGGATAGATGGTGCTATAATAGGAAAAAATGGTTAACGTGATACCATAGGTAAATTATAGAAATGGTCTAATATTTCGAGAAATACACTTTCAAATAAAAAACCAAAAAATACTTGTTTAATATTTTCTAGGAATCCATCGAATAACATCAAACACGCCCCTTCACTCCACCCCCTGAAGGTGGGGGGGGGGGGGTAACTTTAAAATCAAATAGGAATCCCCATGTTTATTGCAGATTTGGATTCCTCACGAAAAATAAGTAACATTTATTTGAAACATTTTTTAGAATTGTTGACAGATGGCGCTAATAAATATCGTTTTCTAATAATAAATCGCTAATAAATTCGAAAAAATGTCTCAAATAAAAGTTGCTTATTTTTACGTAAACAATCCAATCTGCAATAACAAAGGGAGTTTCCATTTAAGATTTTAAAGTTACTCCCACCCCACCTCCAAGGCGTGGAGTGGGGGGTCGTGTTTAGTGTCATTCGATAGATTTTTGAAAAATATTGAACACGTATTTTTCAGTTTTTCGATCTAATTTCGATCCCTTTATTTCGCGAATTATTCGATGGCCCGCGAATTATTCGATCGTCTCACGCGACGAGTTCCACCCTGGGCACCAGGCACCTCGGAGGCCATCGCCGTCATGAAATTCGTATTCAGTGACCTCCAAATCCCCCAAGTATAAAAATTGAACTCATTTACGTTAATATTTCCTGAGTTTTTCCGTCAAAATTTTCCATTTTCCATCTCTTCGAGATGCACTTTGAAAATGCATTTTCTTATGAACAGAAATTTTTGCCGGGGATCAATTTAGTTCACAAAATTGTCTGACACTCTCTCGAATCGAATGCAAAAAGTTGCATGATGATTCACCTTACTGCACAAAATTCCTAGGTTTTGGGCTTTTTAGTGCTTCGTTTCTTCGCCTATAAATATGTAGAAACAAAACACAATACTTATGTATCGGGAATGAAGTGGAAGATCTAATGGTCAACTTACATGAAACAATCAAGAACTATGAGGAATATATACATTTGGGAACAACAATCAACAAGAGTGGGCGCACCAAAAAAGAGATAGAGCAAATAATCAGAAAAACGAAAAAGGGTGATTGGATCGGAAAAAAAAGGCCAAAACCCGATGCTATGGTCAAAAGAACTATCAAATCAAAGAAACCTTCTCGTCTTTAACTCCATGTTTAAAAAAATAGTGCTCTATGGATGCGCAACATGGCAACTTACTAAATCCCTGGAACGACGCTTACTTGCATTGGAAATGGATTTCTGGAGAAGATCAGCTAGAAAATCAAGGCCAAAGAATACAAAATGACCAAATCAGAAATATAATGGGAGTTAAGTCAACCATCATAGACGAAATTCAAAGGAAACAACCTGATCTGGTATGGTCATGTAGAAAGAATGGACGACGACAGGCTGCCAAACCAAATTTTACAATGGACGCCAAGGGAAAGAAGGAAGAGAGGAAGGCCGAAAAATCCTGGCTGGGCGGCATCCAGAAGGCAATGTCGGAAAGTAACCTTCACCCTTGCGAATGGAACGACCGACGAGGCTGGAAACTGGGAACTGGAAGGCGGAAAACGCTACAAAAAACCGGGATACTAATAATAAAAATATTACTTACATGAGGATGATGGAAGAACTCATATTTTCTAAACTCTTTTCTAAATCTAAATTTAAATCGAGCATGGCACGAAAACATTTTCATATCTTTGTAAGCCGCTAATACGTATTCGTGGTCTTCTAACATTCTTTCTGAAACAGAAAAAAAAACATTAATAGATACTATAAATGGTGTATGTCTAGTTAGAAATTTTGCATATGAAGAGAAAGAACAAAAGACAAAAATGATGACGAATTTAGTTTAGTTCCGAGCCATCCTTTGAAGGTAGACGACGTCGAAATTGAAGTTGTTGACAGCTACATATATGTACCTTGGACATACGGTAAAAATTAACAGAGACAATTAAACTGCTGAGCTGCTAAGAAGAATAACTCTGGGATGGGCAGCATATGGAAGACTGCGTGATATTTTTAAAGGTGATATATAATATATCTACTTATCAGTTTAAAAAGAAGAGCCTTTAATCAATGTATCCTGCCTGTTCTTACATAAGGCGCAGAGACACTTACTCTAACAAGGACATCTGCACGAAAACTACGCAGTGTGCAGTCACGCAAACGAAGAAATTCATAGAAGAAGTGGTGTAGAAGACATTATAAAACACATAGCTAAAATTAAATGGAAGTGGGCAGGACGCGTTGCTAGAATGAAAGATGATAGGTGGACCAAAAATATCTTGGAATGGAGACCGAGAGCAGATAGACCAAACCCGGGAAGACCACCCACAAGATGGACTGACGACATAAAGAGGATTTGTACCTAATGGATTGCAGCAGCGCAAGATAGATCTGAATGGAAGTTTTTCGGGGATGCCTATGTTCAGCAGTGGACGACTATGGGATGATGATGATGATGATATGAAGAGAAAGGTCTATTCAGGGCAGGGCAAATGTAGAAAATAGAAAAAATATGTTGGAACATGAAAAAAGTCCTAATACAATATGGAGAAAGATGGCCAGTCTCATTAGAGATACTATTTAGAAACTTTGAAAAACGTCAGGAATGAAGTTTAAGAAGATAGAGAGACCTAGTGGTGGACACACGAAGTATCAGAAAAAATAAAAGACAGGGGAAAATTACATTCAGACACAGATCTTCAAAACTGTGCGGTCGCCAAAAGAAAAACCTAAAGTTTTTCTTTTGTAAAGAAAAACGGGTAAAGAAGAAACATATACAAATCTGTACGATTGACTTAACACCAATGAAGGAAAAACAAAGATATATTATAAAATAGCCAAACATATACCGAAGAAAGCAAAACATTTGAATCAAATTAGATGTATCCGAGATGAAAATAACAAAATATTAGTCCACGAAGACGATGTCAAAAGGAGTTACTTTATTAAATGAAGAAGTTTATAGAACACCAGTTAAGTTAACGGATACAGTATATAGTAACAAGCCATGGTAACCAACGAGGAAGAGAAAAAAGCACTTTAAAAAATAAATAAGGTAAAGGGATTGAACCAGATGATTTTGCTGTGGAAGTGTATACAGCATTAGGAGAGACAACAAGTTGGCTAACAAGTTTATTTAATCGAATTATGTAATAGTACATTCTTTCACGGTTTTTGCTGTAAATTTTAAAGAACCGCTTGGATTAACATGAAATTTGGCATACGCATAGCTAACATGTCAAAGAAAAAAAGTGATATGGTGCCGATGTGTGCTTTTGTCCTGGGAGTGAGTTTCACCCCATCTCGGGGGTGAAAAAATATATGTCCAAGATAAACTGACCGAAATGGATAAACTGACTACTTTTAAGCAACTTTTGTTCTACACCAAATTCAATACTTTTAGACTTATAACCACCTTTTTAGACTGTTTTTCGCAAATAACTCAAAACGTAAGCATTTTGTCGAAAACAATATTCTTAGCAAAACTATAGCCTATAAAAAACTGAAAAAACGGTGTATATATTAGGTCTCTATACCTAGCAAAAGCAGAGTTATAGCTAATGGAAAATAGGTTCATATTCGAAAAATTCCAAATAGAATAATTATTATTCAATGTGAAATATCCAAAGAATGAAGCATTCTTGGGGAAAACACATTACAACTTTTTCAAAGTGTTTAAAAAAAGCTTTATTTCTGTTTTTATAAAAAAAATCTAGCATCAAATGTAAGCAAGTTGCGCTCAAAATAAAGTTGGTCCCTTTTGTTTTGGCAAAAAAAATCAGGAAGATCACCCCCAAATTAGCAACTTAAATGAAATTAATCGTTACCGTTACACAAGTTACTTTGCTTATGTTGTGTTTATATTATGATCTGCAAGTTTCATCGATTCAAAGTGCTTATTTTTGAAAAAAATTGGTTTTCAAGTAAAATTTTTAAAAATTTTTAGAGATACCAAAAATCTTACACAATAAAAAAAGTCAGCTTTACTTTTCTGAATATTTTGTATTTTTTTGTTTTTCTGTAAGACAAAAGTTACTTAAGATTCGGTGTTTCTAAATTTGCATACACTCGTGATAAGTAACTCGTTCAAGCCCTTTTAACTACAGCTCTTTCAAAAATAAGGTCTTTGAACCGATGAAACTTACAGATCATACGATCAATACATACGCGAGTAAAAAATTTGTGAAGTGGTAACAATTAAGTTCATTTGAAATTGAAATGCTAATTAGGGGGCGATTTTCCCGATTTCTTACTAAAAAAAACGGACTTTATTTTGAGCGTAACTTGTTTACTTTTGATGCTAAAAACTTTTTTAAAAAACAAAAATAAGCATTTTTTAAACACTTTAAAAAAAGTTAAAATGAGTTTTCCCCAAAAAAGTGCTTCGTTTTTTGGTTATGGCACGTAAAAATATTCGATTTGGAATTTTACGAATATGAAAATATTTTTCATTAGCTATAACTCTGCTTCTACTAGGTATAGTGACCTAATATATACACCATGTTTTTCACTTTTTTACGTATTATATTTTTGATACGAATTTTTTTTCGACCAAATACTTACTTTTTGAGTTATTTGCGAAAAACCATCTGAAAACGTGGTTATTTTATAGAAAAATTAACATATTCACACGCAAATAACTCGAAAAGTATTAACTTGGTGAAAAAACTTTATAGAACCAAACGTTGCTTAGAATTAGTCATTTTATCTATTTCAGGACTTATTTCGAACATATATTTTTCATCTTCAAAATGGGGTGAAACTCACCCCTATGACAAAAGCACACATCGGCACAATATCACTTTTTTTCTTTGACTTGTTAGCTATGTGCATGCCAAGTTTCATGTAAATCGAAGCGGTTTTTTAAAATTTAGAGGTTTTGCAATATTTTACCTTTAAAAAACGTACTATAAGTGAGACAAATTCCAGCTGAATGGAAAAGCTGTATATTATAGTTCTGCAAGCAAACTAAGGCTAGATGCACATTTGCGTGTTTTCAAGCTGCGAGCACGCTGCGGGCGATCGCTTGCTGGTCAGCAGTGCATGATTAGAATTTATTAACTGCGGGATACTAGTGATGGAAATGTGTATTTATATAAACAAAGGATCATTCCATAAAACAGGTAGATCCCTTGTTGATAGAATTTCACAACTCGGACAATAGCATCCCGCTCAGCTGAATATTAATGACTCTCTAAAGTTCGGACCAATGACTCGTTGGAAGCGCGTGTTGAAGTGAGCTTCACCAGTTTACCAATTTAAACGTCGACAAAGAGAGATGTAATATATTGTAATGTTACAAACGTCGCATCTTTAATATTTTATTTTTAAATAATTATTTTACTTTATTTTCTTTAATATTTCATTAATAATTATCTTCTATTCGTTTTAACTTGCTTTTTTTGATAAAAACTTGTTTGGCGCCCTCTTTTATTATCCTCTTTTATTATCCTCTATTTCCTATCTCTCTTTTCATCTAAAATTTAAATCATCATACGGAACGTACTTCATATATTCTTACTCTGTAGATATCTGTCTTTCAATACGGAACATGGTTGCCCATCTACTCATACCAAATACTATGGACAGTCCATAGTATTTGCTCATACTTTGCGCTGTCATGTCAATGAGAGTGACAATTTAATCCATTTAAAGAGATGAGCCCATCACATCTTCATTTTATTTCCAGACTTTCATATTCTCTCTGGGGTGAGTTTTTCATACAGTTTTTTATAATAATTTCTTATAGTCACTTTTTTCCTATACCTAACCTTCCATGTCTACGACCACATGGTCAGTTTTAAATACCTATTTCTTTTTAACTTACATATATGCATGTGAGTAATCAAATTATTTTACTAGTCTCGTACTCGTTTTTGGTTTTTCTTCTTTGTGTTTGATATGTGTTTTTTTACTCTTCTAGTTTTTGGGATAAAAGATCACCGTTCTCCCTCCGGGAGTTTCAACAACCCTCAATCGCCGGCGATAGAACAACGAGGACAAAATCATCTAGACTGCAACAATGAACTTCATCTTCATCTAGACTGCAACCAACCAACACCTGTAGGCCTGGTGGCCCTGAACACCTACAACCCCAGTGCCCGTTGCAGAACCAACAGCAGTTCCATTCGACATCAAGAAGTTACCATCGAACCAGATACCAAAAGCCAGATTTTGGCAAGAATTTGAATATATTTGTTAATGCATTTAATAAGTCACATGTTTATATATATCTTTATGAACAATAAACATGATTGGTTAAAATACCGTTTTGTTTGCTTCCATTCTAAATTTTCAGAGTCCATATTCTAAGATTAGGACAAGACTAACACACACCCTGAGACACTGAGCTAGGCTGGGGTGAACGATAACTATCTCAGTTGGTTGAAGTATTATTTTCGATTATTTCAATCAGCTGGGGTAGTCTATTGTCGTTTTCGTTTCAATATACAATAGTGAAAAAGCAAGAGAACACAGTATCACCCCACAGTACTATAAAATTAGTAAATATTTACTTTGTGATAAAATGGTTCGGAATCATATCATGTCCCCAAGAATATTAAGGGACACGTCGCCAGTGGTGGCGTCAGAAATATTAGTAGGTTGGTCAATTCACACAATGATAAAAATGGAAACACAACGTCGTTTGACCACAAAATTACCACGGCACTGATCGTACCCTCGCCTCGGTTGGCCAGTTGAAGGGTCTTGTTTGAGCTTCTATCTTTCTTTGAAGCATGTAATTTTACCGATGGATTGTGGCAAAACACGCGCCGATCCACAGGACAATAAATTTTAGGATTTATTATTATCTTAAGGGTCATAAATAACAAATTTTGAAAGGAATTTCTCTTAGTCCTGTCGCCAGGGGGGGGGGGTACAACGGCCTCCTGTATTCAGATGGACTTACCCAAGTTTTTTTTATGTATTTTGACCTGTAGAACACGAATTTTTTGGGTAACAGTTGATCCGGATGTCGATAAGATTGTTATAAACCAAGAAGTTGAGGAATCACATGACAGCGATTTCTTGCAAAAGAAAACATGTTTTTGTATTTTTTGAGCCTTTCTAACCAAAAAATGTTCCTACAAATTTTTTCGTAGGATGCATAGTTTTCGAGATAAACGCGGTTGAACTTTCAAAAAATCGAAAAATTGCAATTTTTGAACCCGAATAACTTTTGATTAAAAAATAAAATAGCAATTCTGCTTACCGCATTTGAAAGTTCAAGTCAAATTATATCGGTTTTAATTATTTGTATTGCTAAAAATTTATTATTTTATTGTTAAAACAAAGCTATAAACACCTAGTGCTTGAGTGATGTTTTCAATGATTTCTCATTTAAAATCGAATGTGTAGGTAGAGGAGGTAAAAGTGCAAGCGGGGCTATTTCTACGTAGCATGCATTAAAACGCATGTATTAGGCACGGGAAACACTATGTGTTTATAGCTTTTTTTAACAATCGAAGAATAAATTTTTAGCAATGCAAATACTCAAAACAGATAAAATTTGACTTAAACTTTTAAAGGCGGTAAGCAGAATTGCTATTTTATTTTTTATTCAAAAGTTATTCGGGTTCAAAAATTGCATTTTTCGATTTTTTGAAAGTTCAACCGCGTTTATCTCGAAAACTATGCATCCTACGAAAAAACTTGTAGGAACATTTTTTGGTTAGAATGGCCCAAAAAATACAAAAAATTGTTTTGTTTTGCGAGAAATCGCTGTTATGTAATTCCTCAACTTCTTTGTTTATAACAATCTTATCGACATCCGGATCAACTGTTACCCAAAAAATTCGTGTTCTACGGGCCAAAATAAATAAAAAAAACTTGGCTAAGTCCATCTGAATTAAGAAGGCCGTTGTACCCCCCTGGCGACAGGACTATCTATTTCACGTTGCGTTTAATCTATTTCACGTTAGGTTGAGTCCCGTCTTCAGTTTTTATCTTTTTCTGTTACATTGTTCTATTTTACTGTTCTGACGTTCTGTCGGGATCCTTTTTTAAATAGTTTGTCAGACACCTGTTTACAAAAACAAGGGAGATAATACAACAATGCACAAACTACAGGGAGAGAATAATTGATAGACAGAAACGTGAAGGAACCGAAACATCCGATAATCAGTTAGGATTTAGATTTATGCAGTTTTCATTATAAGATAGTTGGCGAAACATACAGGTATAAAGAAACACACGCTTATATGGAATTCATTGATCTTGAGAAATCATATGATTGAGTTCCTCGAGAGACTCTGTGGTAGGCAGTCAATAAGAAAGGAGTCCCCGGTGAATATGTAAAGATTGTGAGAGACATGGAAGTTACAACTACGGTTAGGACAGGAGCGAGAGAGACTGATAAATTTCACGTGAAAGCGCAAAAAGGCTGGGTGCTTAGTTCTTATTTATTATCCTTAGTGTTAAATCGGATAACAGCGAAACTGCAGAGTAACATTCCCTGGTGCTTAATGCTGATGACATGTTAACAAGAAAGAGTTATAGCGATTTAAAACAGTAGAGGCAAGCTCTTGAGGAAAAAGCTTTAAAATTTAGTAGGACAAAAGTAAAGTATTTGGAATGTTCATTTTAAGAGCGAGTTACTACAAATAAAATGACATCTTTCAATGATGAAACGATTGTGAAAAAAAATAGTTTTAAGTGCCTAGGATCGGTATTACACAGTAATGGGGATGGAGATGCATGAAGTAGAGTTAATTAAGGCCAGATAGATGAAGTGAAAGTAAGCAAGTGGTGTGTTGTGTGACAGAAAAGTTCCAATAAAGCTGAAAGGAAAATTCTATAAGACCTGCTATTATGAACGGAACTCAATGTTGAGTAGTTAAAAAGAACAAGGAACAACCTAAAAGGGAAATACTTAATGGATGAGTGATTTGAAAAAAAAAATGATGCAATTAAGAATGATACAACTTTAACTACTCGAGCATTATATTTTATATGAATGAATATACTGGCGGCATTTTCATCAAAATGATCGAGCATACGTTAAGATGGTTTGGTCATGTTCAACGTCTAGACGTTAATTAGACAATACAAAGAATTGCTGATCTGCAGGTTTCTGGAAGGAGTAGGAGAAGAAAACCGAAGAAGACCTGGTGGAAGATGCTTAGGCAGGGCATATTGTTAGAGGAAAGACATTGATCTGATCCAGGATAAAAACCGACGGAGGAATGTAATTAGAGAAGCCGACCCCGTACAGGGACGAATGCAAAGAGAATGATACTGATGTATTAATTTTATTATTATTATACGTACAGGAAACCCACACTTTATGGCCCTTACTATGACCATAATCATGCTCAATATATGTGTTACAGTTCAAGTTGATTCTCAGTTAAGCGCTGGTTTCCTCGAAAGCGGTGCCGAAAACCTGCGACCGTAGCACTGCGATGAATTACCTCAGATTACGGTGAAAAATTCAAGGTTCTTCACTGCGGCAATGGAATGTGCAAGCTCAGCAAGCGGTGGCTTCCAACGCATCTTTGGAAACCACCGCTATTATTTTGCATGGTTCAGTTTTTTATGTCATTCATCGCAGTGTTACGATCGCAGGTTGTCGGCACCGCTTTCGAGGAAACCAGCGCTTTAGAGTTGACTATTCCTAGTTCGAGTCAACTCCAACTAAATCGAGCAGTAAAAGTTGATTTGAAAAATTTAATTCAACTTTTACTAGTTTGAGTTGACTATTCCTGAATGGATTCAGTAAATGTTGATTATACGAGTATAATCTCACGCACTTTTTTGATGAGTATGCGTCTCTTTGTTTTGACCGTTTCAACTACTTCTCATGATTTAAACATATTAGCCAGGAAATGAAGCTGAAAAAATGGCAAAAGCTCGCAATTTTTTCGTCCAGCATCGATTTGTACAAAAAATTTGGGATTAGGCTCATTTTACCCTCTAGTTCATTTTCTATATTGAGCAGTAAAGCTTTTCGTTTTTTAAGGGTGATAACTACTCCTAATTGTGAAAAAATTATAAAATAACCTTTTTAAACTTTAATATGGTCAACATTTGGTTTTTATTAGGTAAATAATGATTATTTATGCTTTAGGATATAATATCATATTTCAACTTTGAAAACCACCCTTCTTGGAGCTATATATAAAAAGTTTATTTATCCTAAAAAAGTGATTTCGGCTTGCACCGATTTGCATAAAAATTTGGGATTAGGATCATCTCACCCTGTACTTGATATTCTATATCATGCTCAAGGGAGTTTATTATTTTTAGGGGTGTAAAATACCCCTTATGTTCTAAAATTATATAAAAACATTGTAAACCTTAATATGGGCATTAAAGTCTAATTCCGTTTGCAAAATGGGAAAAATGTAAAGTTTTTCCGTTATTTGGCATTGAATATTTCAAATTATGCATTTGTCGAAAAAGCTAACCTTTAACATGCCCATATCTCAGTTTGTATTGGTTGCAGAAAAATCATAAAAAAGGATTTTGTTTGTGTCTTTAAAAGATAAAAATTTTAAAGCTACAGTTTTTTTATTTAATGTGTATTTTTTGAGTTATTTTCACCCTCTAACAAAGTCGATCTCCTCGTCGAAAAACTGTTACCTTCAACCGCGAATAACTCGAAAAATATTATGGTAGGGGAGCAAAGTATGCTAAATGTGCAGTCACTCGAGCGTTATGGGGACCTATTGGGTTGTGAAGAGTAGGTCATAAAACCAAAAAAAGTTAAGTAAAATTTTCCATTTTAGTGGGCGCTTGCCATTTTTTAATTTAATTTTCCATTTCCAATAATCGTTTTTTCCGATTATAACGCCATCTATCCATAGTTCGAAAAAATGTTTCGAATAAAAGTTACTTATTTTTACGTAAAAAATCCAAATCTGCAATAAAAAATGGGGGCTCCTATTTAAGATTTTAAAGTAACCCCCCACCCCACCTCGGTGGGGGGTCGTGTTTGATGCCATTCGATAGATTTTTCGAAAGTACTGAATAAGTGTATTTTACAGTTTTTCGATCTGATGTTCATTTCGCGAAATATCGCGGGATTCGTGTTTAAAATATTAAATTTACCCTTCACCCCTCTCCATGGGAAGTCGTGTTTAGTATCATTCGATAGATTTTTAAAAAATATTGAGCACATATTTTTTAGTTTTTCGATCTGTCATTCGTTTCGCGAAATATTCGCTTTTTTCTTGTGAAACTTTGGGACTCGCCCATTTCCTTACGCCCTGCTCAAATCGTCAGATTTTTGAAATATACACCCCTTTGCATGTACTTAACTTACCTTATCTTAATCTGACAATTTCGTGTATTTTTAAGGATAGATTTTTTTTTTCGGCCCCCTTAACGAACTCCCCTGTATTAACAGCCAATATATGGTAGAGATACATCTGCAGGGTACCAGGTTTCTCCCCATATGCTAATCTGACGCGCTCGAGTAACTGCAAAAATCCCCGCTTGGGCCCCCCTACCATTAGTTTTACGAAGAAAACGTAAAGAACATTTTTTTCTTAGAATTGCATTTTTTATCGATTTCCTAACCACCCCTAAGCTTTTAGCGTACAGCGGCATGATATAGAAACTGATCCTTGGGCTATTCCCTACCTTCTGTGAAAATTTCAAGTAACTCCATGCTGGACAAAAAAAATCCAAAATGCTTCATTTCCTGGCCTAATATCCAATAACAATATTTAATTTCTAGAATCGGTTGTTTATGTGAATCAACTTTTACTAAATGGCATTGGGAAGAGTATACTTTAACTAGTTGGAGTCTACTTTTACTAGTAAATGTTGAATAAAAATCTTCATTTTATATTTATAATCAACTTTTACTGAAACCAGCCGTTTGAGTTGACTCGAACTAGGAATAGTCAACTCCAATTGGATAATCAACTTGAACTGTAACAAGATGTCGTAATCAAATAACAATGAAACTAATCTTTAATGCTTATCATACTTATTGTGATAATCCAAATAGATAAATCTACAATAAATCAACACAGTCATTATTGATAACTGTCTTTCACCTTTCCTCGAACGCATTACAAAACCGCCTTTTTGCAGTATTATAAATTATAACATTTGTATATAATATACAGGGTGTCCCGAAAAGATTGGTCATAAATTATACCACACATTCTGGGGTCAAAAATAGTTCGATTGAACCTAACATACCTTGGTACAAATGTGCTCATAAAAACAGTTACAGCTCTTTGAAGTTACAAAATAAAAATCGATTTTTTTCAATATATATCGAAAACTATTAGAGATTTTTTATTGAAAATGGACATGTATCGTTCTTATGGCAGACACATCTTAAAACAAAATTATAGTGTAATTTGTCCAACCCATAAAAAGTTTATGGGGGTTTTGTTCATTTAAACCCCTCCAAACTTTTGTACCCCCATAAACTTTTGTACACGTTCCAATTAACTCATTATTGTGGTACCATTAGTTAAACACCACGTTTTTAAAACTTTTTGCTTCTTAGTATTTTTTCGATAAGCCAGTTTTTATCGAGATGCGGCTTCTTTTTTAATATATTTACAAAAAAAATTTATGGGGGTTTTGTTCCTTTAAACCCCCCAAATGTTTGTGTACGTTCCAATAATGAACTATTATTGTGGTACCATTAGTTAAACACAGTGTTTTTAAAAATTTTGCCTCTTAGTCTTGTTTTGTCATCTTTTATCGAGATGTGGCTTCTTTTTCAAAATACATATACCTAAAAATGCAAATTATAAATAAATTGTCAGATTATTAACAGGTCTCTATAATCGTACTTAACCATAATACAAATATGTGGTGGATTAGACAAATATTCAAAATATCTCGATAAACATTGGCTTATCGAAAAAGTACTAAGAGGCAAAAAAGTTTTAAAAACATTGTGTTTAACAATGGTGCCACAATAATAATTTAATTGGAACGTACACAAAAGTTTTGGGAGGGGGGGGGGGTTAAGGGAACAAAACCCCCATAAAATTTTTATAGGGTGCACAAATTTCACTTTAATTTTTTTTAAGATGTTGCCGCCATAATGATGCCACATGTCTATTTTCAATAAAAAAATCTCTAAAAGTTTTCGATATATGAAAAAAATTGATTTTCATTTTGTAACTTCAAAGGGCTGTAACTTTTTTTGTGTGCACTATTATTGTATATTATAGGTAAGTGAGGTTCAATCAACCTATTTTTGACCCCAGAATCTGTGGTATAATTTATGACCAATGTTTTCGAGACACCCTGTATAATTTTAATAATACAATAGATATAATTAGATTCTGTTTAAAGCCGCTAAAAGTGATAACAAGATGATTAAATAAGATACAATTTGTAATTCAGATTTTATCTTAGACATTGTTGTTGCAACTTGAAATATTTAATTATTTAATGTTATTGATCTGGTGACTGATCTGATCAAGAAATAAATACCTATATTTCAGTGGTGACTTTGGTGTCCAAGTAGAAACACTGTAAGCGCCATTTCGAAAAATGTTCACCAGAGTAGAAAATGTAAAGGACTCAACTTTTCAAATTTTTATTTTGTTTGAAATAAAAGAGAACACACATTAATTTAGTAAAAAATACTCCTGTTTTTCAGTAAATATTTTTATGTCTGAGTTTTATTTCCTGACTAGGTTTTGAACACATACAGTGTTTTTATTTGGGAAACCTGAAAATATAGTATAAAATTTCCCACTTTTTAAAGACATTAAATACCACAAATGATACTTTATTCAAGTTCCTTTAACAAATATATAACAAATTGCAACAATTTAATGGTCAGTTTCTGGGTCATGTAATTGCTGTCATCCAGGGTTATGGAAAAACTTGTCCACTAGTGTCTCTGAGACTGACCAATTACGCCAAAACGATCATCCGTTTTCAGGCATCAAAGAAATAAATTTCTCTATTATTTCTGTATAGGTACATATTGATACAAATTATATTAAATATAAACAAATTATATTATGCAGTTTTTAATAAAAAATTTTCGTTTATTGTTATAACTTTCTATATATAATATTTATATTAAGGTTTAGTTTTACAGCTTGTAATTCTTTTTATTAACTTGGGCTATTATAATGTTATCTTACTCAAAATTCAGCCGACTTACTAGTATAGTGAAAAATCGACTAAATTCTGTAATTTTGCAATGTTTTTGCAGCATCTGTGTTTCTAATTATTGGTCGAAGTTTACCAAACATTATTTTGTAGATTTTTTTAAGAACAAAATTCATTTTGTAAAGACTATTTATACTTGTTAGTTTAGGAATTATAATAACTTAAACAATTAAATTGTTTATAATAAATTCTCGTCACTTCCGGCGCAAAAGAAAGTTATAAATTCGAATTCAGCGGGTCAACATATTTTTCGATTTTTATTCATATTTGATAATTAATAGGTAACACCCAGTTTAATTTTAAAAATATATTTTAAATAATTAATACAATAAACTTAAATATTTTATACATGACAAATTTCTACTGCACTTATCACAATAACGATCAATAACTAACAAACAACTAAAAATTGCCTTGGAAATATCAATGGTCTTGGCGAATGTAAAATGTAAATCATGCGATTCCCACGGTAAATCACTGTAAATCGCAAAAACCAAATAAAAACACTGTATATCCCGTATTTACAGTGTTTATACTTGGGGATATGGATATAATGTGTTTTAAATTGGTGAAGTGAAGATGGAATGTGATATAATGTGTTTCATAGCAATGTTAAATTGTGGTTCTACTATTTTTTTATTTTTTTCTTCCTTGGTAATTGGTAGATAACAACACCCTAAATCCAAAAATGCAATAAAAGTGATTTTGAAAAAAAAAATGGATATACAGTGTTTCTACTTGGGGCAGCCGCACTGCTTTCTGTCAGTTGTTTTTTATACAATACAACTAGGACAATACTTTTTTATCAGAGTTTATCAGAGTAAGTCTCCCACAAAAATACAAGTAAGGAACAGAAGCAATTTTTGCTGTCCATGTTGGGCAGTCCATGTGGTCAGAATGACGAAGGGCGGTAGACCCAAAAAATTACAGTATAGAGACCACGAGCAGAAAGAAGAAGCAGAGGTATACCACCTACACGATGGACAGATGACATCAAAAGAACCAAAAGGAATTGGCTGCAGGAAGCTCACGTCTCAAAAACTGAAAGAAATTAGGGAAGGTCTATGTTCAACTTTGGACGCAGAAGGTTGGATGATGATGTTGAAGCATTTGTTATAATGTTACGCAATACAATACATCCTTTCCTAATTTTGGAATCCCTAATATGTTGGAAAAATTTGGAAAATACAAGAGGATTATTTACAAACCCTGTGGAGAAAGCACAGCTAGTTGGTTTGGATCTGCTGTATGGGTAACATACCTACAGGGTTTTAGTCTCCTTCGAGTATGGTTTTACGATGTTATTTTTCAGTTATATTTGAATTTATTAGCATCATCTTAACATCTCAGTTCCCTTTGCTATGGAGCCTCCTCCCTTTATTCAAGATTCGGCTGGTTTTATTACTGCCGAAACATTCCGTTAAAAATCACCCGTAAGTTTCGTTTATTTTCGACCACCCAGGATAAGTAATGGTATCTCCCTATTTAAATATTTTCATATAAAAAGGCCTAACTTCTTTATCCTATTGACTGTTCACTTTGAAATTGAGCTGGTCGCCCGTTGCGGAAGAAGTTGTAACATTTTGTATCGCCACCTTTTACATATAATTTTACAATACTTTATTCTTGGTCTCTCCATCGATCCGAATCTCATTGTTACTGTATTATGGGGTTTACGCTTTGACCGGTGTAATAAGCAAATTTCTTCTCAAATTAAGTCCCATACTCCTCGCCACCCTATCAACTTACTTGGGAGTCAAGCCTACATAAGGAATTTGACAGTACCAACAGAAGGTCAACACGTTGATGACAGCTCTATCTAATTCATTGTGATTACTTTGCCTTGCTATTCCACAGCCAACTTAAGTGAATTTCTTTCAAAGTTAAGAGAGTTACAAATAAAACCAGAGGCTAAATAATAACGTTACGTCATAGAAACTAATAATTAAAATATTTTATTAAAAGAGTACAATATGTAATAATTTTTTATTTTCAAATATGTAATGGTATTTAATATTCTTGGGCAGCTGCCAATATTCTTCTTGGTTGCATTTTGAATAAGGTGGATTAACTAGACAGTAGACAGTGATTTTTTCTTTTGCGTATATAAATTTAATTGTATCTTTATTTCTTTTCCAACACAGTTAATCTATTAAATAGAGGTCTTAGTAGAGAGTTAGTCAAAGAGTTTAGTAAGAATTATTATTACGTTGTTTCCAATAATAATTACACTCTGGGCCAAAATTAACCGCCCACCTTAAAAATGGGTCGTTGCTGATGTCTCGTATTTCCTAAACCTTTTGTCCGATTTAAGTGTTTTTTTTTTAATTTGTTATAGCCTTATTCTTTAACAATATCGCTGTAATAATATTATTGAGAAACAAGTAAATTTTCATTGTATACGGGGTGTACGAATCAAATTGTGTTTTTTTTTCAAGTTCACATCACCCTGTGGAATATTCTAGCATTTATAAAATAATAAAATTAAAACCCAACTATAACCTCAAATTTTCTCAACATTCTGCTTTTTGATTCATTCTCTTATCTTGGAGCATAAAAAAGTTAGGTAATTTAACAAGTAGCCATGTTTTTCATCAATACAGGGTGTTTTTAAGTAAGTAGGGCAAACGGATAACTCTGCATGAAAAAATAATGACAGTTTGCTTTTTAAACGTATTATGTCCGCAAATGCTTCGTTTTCAAGATAGGGCGTGTTAAAATTTTTCTTACAAACTGACGATTTATTTATTGCTTTAAAACCGGTCCAGATATGCAAATGAAATTTGGTGGGTTTTAAGACGTATTTATTGCACATTTTTGACATACAATTAAGAATTTAATATTCACCATTGGAGCGGATACGGGTAATATAAGCCGTCAAATTACCCGTATGTGCACCAATGGTGAATATTAAATTCTTGATTGTATGTCTAAAAATGTGCAATTACTACGTCTTAAAATCCACCAAATTGCATTTGCATATCTCCACCGGTTAGCAATAAATAAATTGTCAGTTTGTAAGAAAAATTTTTTCAACTCCCCCTATCTCGAAATCGAAGCTTTTGCAGACATAATATGTTTATAAAGCAAATTGTCAGTATTTTTTTATGCATAATTATCCCTTAAAGTTTGCCATACTTGTTTAAAAACACCCTGTATTGACGAAAAACATGGCTAGTTGTTAAAGTAAATAACTTTTTTATGGTTCAACGTAAGCGAATGAATCAAAAAACAAAATGTTGAGAAAACATGAGACTATAGCTCGGTTTTAATTTCACTGTTTTATAAATGCTTGAATATTCCACAGAGTGATGCGAACTTTGAGAAAAAAACACAGTTTGATTCGTACACCCGGTATATAATGAAAATTTACCTGTTTAGCAACAATATTATTAAAGCGATATTGCTAAAAAATAAGGCTATAACATTAAAAAAATCACTTAAATCGGACAACAGGTTTGGGAAATACGAAACATCAAGAATGACCCATTTTTAAGGTGGGCGGTTAATTTTGGCCCAGAGTGTATATCAATATTTGGTATGTTTGATATGATATTTATTTACGTTATTTGAATATTTTACCTGAATATTTTATTTATCATCTTTTATTTAAATATTTACACTTTTCTATTTATTTCGTGAATCCCTATTTGCCTTCGAGCTATAGTGTGTAAATTAATTCTTTATAATCTAGGTCAAATGTATGCTACATGTGTGATTGACGTGATTGTTTTCTTCATTCCACCTGTCTTCATTCTGATTTTACACGATCAGAAAGATAGTTTCTTAAATATGAAGATAATTTCAAAAACTGTTCTGTTAACTTTCGTTGGAATTTATCTACCACAAAACATTATATCACTCGCTTCTTCTTGTGTTCTTCTCTTTATCTGCTGAACGCATTTCCATATGTTTCATTCACCCCTATAGTAATCAGTAATCACCATAGATATCTAAAAAAACCTTTTAAAATCATTCAACCAGCCTGGGTTATTGTCTTATTATATTCCTAATAGTCATCCCCAATTTCAAATAAAAGTTTTTATAAATTTTTCTGCACTATTATCTCTACTACAACTGACTATTTATAGTGAATCTCAGATATGCAGAACATACAATACCCCTTGCAGACAGCAGGTAACATTTTGGTTGCTCGCACTACGTAGTACGTAGTACCTACTGTGAGAGGTATGGAATGGTAAAACACTCTGAATACAAAAAAAAACAAAAATCATGATTTTCTATATCTATAAGAACACGATTAGAGACGAATATAATATCTATAAGAACGCGAATAGAGATTGTAGACGAAACAATGGTATTATACGTTAAAGGAAAAGCATTTGAGAAAGTACTCTTTTCCCTGAGTTCCTATTATATTACTACTTTCCCTTTGTATATTATCATTTTTGCCTTTGTCCAGTATTTCATACTAAAACTACATAGGTAGTATAAAACTATATCACTACATCACTACCATAAATAAGCACCAAGGAATGTTTCCTTGAAACTCTCATTGTTATCTGATCTAACGATAATGAGAAACACTTCTGACTTCTGATAAATGTATGCAATATCTTAAAACGCAAATAGTACTTACTATAATATTTAAATCAGCGGTTCTCAACCTTTTTGAGTGATGTACCACCTACAGTTATTTTTATTCTTTTTGGTACCACCTATATTTTTAAATTGTATTACATATCAATACTTACTAAGTACTACTATTTTAATTTTTTCTGTGTTTTGTGTACCACCGCCAATAATGATATGTACCACCACTGGTACATGTACCATAGATTGAGAACCTCTGATTTAAATAATAACAAATCATTTTTATTGATAAAATGTATCAGCTTGGGCGATATAGACCATAAATCAACATCAGTGTATGTTTTAATAGTTCACAGAGTACTCAATGGATATAGGCCTGGATCCCGCGTACCAAATTAGAGATTATTAATAATACGTTCAATAATCGATGCTCCGTGGTTTGTTACTAACAGGGATATTTACAATGATCTGGAAACGAAAACCGTCAGTGAAGTGATAGTGGAGTTAAGTGCAAAATACATCGTACGTCTTGAAAGCCACGCGAATGCGCTTGCAATTAATTTGTTAGACAACAGTCAGGAAGCAAAACGGTTAAAGAGACAGACACCATTAGATTTACCGCACAGACATTAATATTGTTACAGTAGCTAAGTTAATATATGTAATACAGTAATTTAATATTATCTCTATAGAGATGTGTGGCGCTGGTCACAATCTCTTCATGTCATTATTTCTCAGATAAAATGTGCCTATTGTTATATGTCATATGTTGTAACAGATTGCCTAATAAACATAAAAAAAAAATTAATAACAAACTGAAAATTTGTTCATAGCTTATAAGTGTCGATTCGGACAAACTTTGATGTATGGGAACACTGGAACACGGAAATATTTAGTTGTGGAACCTGATAAACGTGTCATCTGAACAAGTTTATAGTAAAAAGTAGCAGGATGTTTTTAAATTTATTCAATAGCCAACGTAGTCCTGTGACGAGTTTCTAACTGAGGCCGGCCCTGCCCCTAGCAGTCACAAACAACGGGGCCACGTCATTGACGAGTAATTTCTCCGCTAAGCCAGAGTATTCCCGATGATGGGCGGAGACATGTCTCAGGCATTCGAAATGTTCTCGAAGCAGAGCCGTATCTATATAAGCGGAGGATTTTTTAGCAGAGGGCAGTCAGTTAATATTTTACCATCGCGTGAATTATTGTAACGTGGCGATCGGGTTATTGAAATGTATATATTTTTAAAGTAGATAAATAATATTTGTAAATGAATTAAATAAGTTAGAAAGTGTAACATAAATTAGATATTGTTGTAAACTTAAGTGTTAAATTGTAAGTGTTATAAATTAAACAATTCAAGTAAGTCTTTTATTTATTTAATAATAATTAAAAGTCAATTCGCGTAACAGTCCATTGAAATGTTACATTTTTAGGCGATACTATTTTTATTTTTGAGGAGTCAATTTTATTTTTTTAATGTGTAGGGGGGATCAGTAGAAGCTTAAGTTCAAGTTTTTGGGGTCGCCATCCTTGTCCCCCGGCCGCCATCTTGGAAAAGGGATGCAAAGGGCGCTATATCTCGTAAACTACCAATCCTACGGAAAATCTAATAAAACATAAAATGTAGCAAATTAAATTTACTACAATTTTGTTTCTATTACTTTTTATCGTCAAGTGACCAACCAAAAAGATATGAACAAAAATAAGTAAAAATTTTTTAACAAGTTTCCTTTTGGTGGTTATAAGTTTTTTTCAGTTCATTTTGCAATAAAATAACATTAATAGCAATTTTGTAGAGGGTTTTTCAGCGAACAATTTCCACTATAAAGGTTTTTACTTCTATTGATTTATTTAGGTTTTACAGCGCTTCAAACTTGACCAGATTCTCGAATGCTCATAGGGATACAATAAAAACATAACGTTAGGCTTACTTTTTTATCTGAATTATTTTATTCATACAGTTTATTATGGTTTTAATATTTCTATGCTATTATTAATCTATTTTTGACCTTTCTCCCCACTACAAAACTTAGAACCCTAAGAATATATAGAAAAGGCCCAAGAAGTTGTTTGAGGACAAATTCGCCAATTCAGAAGAAGAATGCAACCGCAAAATGCAAAATTCTTCAGAAGAGCAAAGAAAAACGATTTTTAAATATTTAAAATAGGGATTAAATGAAGAGTAATCGTCCAGGAGCATCGGTATGGCGTTTGTTTTTTGACAACGATAACTTTTATTTTCATCGATATTGGTTCGAATTTCATTATCTTAATTTCATCGCCCCATTTTCAACCCTATCTACAGTTGCGTCATTATGCATCTGGTTGCGTCATTATGCAAGGTCTAACATAGTGCGTATTTCAGCAACGACGCAACTACCCTATAGTGGCTCAGCACATTTTTACAGTTAGGTCGTTTTGTATCGTCTTTACATATTATTTTAGAAGTTAATTGCGCAATAAACAGGAATTGAAAAAATTTGCAGTTACGTCATTTTTCTTCCGTACCGGACTGAATGTCTGCCTGCTATTATTTTTATTTTTATAATTTATCCTAGGTGGCACAGCAGTCGGTCCCAATCTACTTCTTACAGTTGTGCTACCTATTTGGCCACGTGCAGTCGTATTAAAAATTGTGAAAAATATTTTGAGTTTTATAGATTATTAAGAGACTATTAAGAGTCTTGTGGGTAAAATTTATATTTTTGTGATTAGATAAGCATTTTGTGTTTTTTGTAAGAACGCATCATGAGTGGTGGTTATTTTATTTGTAAGAAACCTCTAGGGAAAATTATTTGTCAGTGCGAAAGTCGAGCAATCTTTACTCACTGTTGTCGGCGAAGGTTTTTCGTCTCTTTATATGGCGGAAATAAAGACGATTCTCTGGAATCCCTAAGATACAAACGATTCGCTAAAACATTGACAAAAAATGCATTTAATCTCTTCTCACTTCCTCCAACACAAGATGCAGCCCGTTTCCACAGACTTCGAGTGTATCACCAGATTCAGTCATGGCTCGGTAAACATTGTGATCCAGAAAATTGGGGCTGGAAAAAGCTTGGAAAATTTTGGATACCAATCCAAACTTCCAAGCCTTCAGTACCTCCGAGCTTATGAAATTCATCTTAAGCAGATGCAATGGAAACTGGAAGTGCACGTGGTTGCCGAAAAGCAGACCTCAAATGTTCAGCACTGTGCCTCTATTGTGCTGGTGAAAGTTGCAGCAACATCGTGGACATATCAACATTAATTATTGAAGAAAATGAACTGGTAAATGAATTACCGACAATTTTTTTCATACAATTGATAACGAAAAAGTTTCTAAGTTACCCAGACATACTGTGTAAGAGCTCAAAAAACATTATTTTTAAAGCTTGTTATTACAGTAGAGTCTCGGTTATCCGCCATAAACGGGCCGACGGAAGGGCGGATAATAGGGAGCGTTAAATGAAACACAAGTTTAGGTCTTGATGATTTCCAGTCTCCGGTAGGAGTGGCACAAGAAGAAGAAGAAGAGAATCAGTTTAATTTTGACTGACATTGGACATTGTAGATATAATGATTTAGGATGAACGAAAAAAACTAGCGATTTTCGTCTGCCTTGCCGATGTATCTCGTTTTGTTGCTGCCAATATTCGCCATCTTGTAGCATCATAATATCGACAACTCTGGCTTCTTGTTGCTCGGCGTATTTTATCGCATCAAAAAATTTTTACTCATTCTTTAATATTTTCAAAATTATATAAATTTGAAAAAAAAATTTTGCTTAAATGGTGCGGCGGATAAAACGGAACGGTGCGGTGGATAACCGAGATTGATTTTTTACCCTTTCATTAAACTCTCATGTAAAAATCAGACTGCTATTTATCACCAATATATAATTCTTGTCATTTGACGTGTTCTACTGGTGTCGGACTGGTGAAAATCCCAACATTTCTGTCGGACAAATATTCTTTATTCTTTCATACAGGGTGATTGCTTAGTGTGATAAAGCTCAGTAGATCAGCTATAGTTATAGATAACAATAAAAGTTATTAACAAAAATTGTAACCGACTTTGTATTGAGCTTCACATTACAAGATTAATTAGAATGTTACAGGGTGTTCGATAACAATGGTAGACCAAACATATATTTTCTTAAATGGAACACCCTATATTTTATTTTGTATTCGAAATCTTCTTAACTTCCCCATCACAACAATACAAAGGCTTGTTATGTTGTACAGGGTATTTACAAAGTTATAACCAATTTTCTATGAAAATCGTAACAAGTTCAGTTATAAGCTGTAAAATAAATTCAGTTATAATAGCTGTAAAATAAAAATAAGCACAACAGCAATGGTTTATTGGGGCCATATTTTTTTGTTGATTGTGGAAATTTTTAGGAATGGTTGGTATTGCTAGTCAAAACGCAAGTATATTCTTTCCTCAGAAATGGAACACACTGTATTTTATATCACTATCGAAAAGTACCATTACCGTACTTTAATTTTTATATGTATAATAGGCCCTATGTCCAAATTTGTTAGTTTTCGAGATATGTATTTTCATTTTCAGAGCAAATTATGAATTAGGTGTCTAACCTAATAATAAAAAGTTATGCCTATTAACTGAACCGTTTTTATGAAACATAGCTTCATCTCCAAATACATAGTACATTATCGAGGAAATCTCTCTATCAATTGATTTTATCTAAGGCCCATTGACAAAATAATATTCTCTTTTCAGAATCTTCCTGAATTATTAATTCTTGGTACAATTGAATGCGGTAAGGGTGTTTTTGCAAGAATTCTTTGTACAGAGTAGGAAATTAGTTCGTTTGCTTTACTATTTTCACAAAAAATTGGTATGTAAAAACTTTGCAAATACCGTATATAACATAACAAACCTTTATATTTTTGTGATGTGGAAGTTAAGAAGATTTCGAATATAAAATAAAATATAGGGTGTTCCAATAAAAAAATCATAAGTTTGGTCTGCCACTATGTTATCGAACACCCTGTAACATTCTAACTAATTTTGTAGTGTGAAGGTCAAAGTTGGCAACAATTTTTATTAACTTTTATTGCTATCTATTACTATAGCGGATCTGCTGAGCTTTATCACACTAATCAATCACCCTGTATATTTTATCGGTTTATCACATTCCACAATAATTAAAACTTCCCCTGTTCCAGTGTTCCCATATATCAAAGTTTGACTCGACACCGTTAAGCTATGAACAAATTTTCAGCTTGCTATTAATAATAATCTTTTATTTGGTACGCGGGATCCAGGACTAATAAAAAATCATTTAAACAACGCCGACAAAAGCTATTATTTATTATAAACTCAACTTGACATCGATTGTGTAAGAAGGACAAGGTCAAAATGATAATTCCAGTGTTACTATTTATACTGACTAAACTGAAGTATGTTTATATGCGATAGCAATGAACTCACGAGCCACAGTACTCTCATGCTTTTCATAGATCCTTTATTCAAAATCACATCCTGCAAAAATCAAATAAACTGTGGGTATTGCTATATGTTTATGTGTGTTGTTTGGTAAGTTTGACACAAACAATATTTTTCAAAAACTAAAACAAGATTTCTATAATGAAATACATGGTTTAATGCAGCGATACTCAACCTTTTTTTCCCTGGGCCACATAGCAGCTATTGCCACAGCTTGCGGGCCGCAATCTATGTGAAGTCATATACAGTATGGTGCAAATGAAAGGAATAAATTTGTTATTTCGTAAGTCTGCAACTTTAAGGAAAAATTCTGAAACATCGATTTTTAGTTTTAAATTACGATTGTTTGGCATATGTATCATACTAGTGCCGTCATCTATCTGGGCGTGATGACGTAATCGATGATTTTTTTAAATTAGAATCGGGGTCGTGTACTAGCTCATTTGAAAGGTTATTCACAGGATACCCAAAAAATTTTTGTTTTGAATTAAATTAATTGACACAAAAAAAAGAATGTATGTCATTTGTTTAACTCAAAATATAGCTTATTGTTGTCAGAAAACAGAAAAAAATGTTTATTTCACAAATAAACATTGCTTTTAGCTTAAATTTGTTGTTCAAGCTTCCACACACCTGCCTCTTGGCAGTTTGAACATTGGATTTAAGGGAAAAGTAGTGTTTATTTATCAAATAAACATTTTCTTCTGTTTTCTGACAGCGTCAAAATGTATTTTAAATTAAATAAATTACATACATTTTTTTCTCAATTAATTTAATTATTCAAAACAAAAATTTTTTGGGCATACTGTATCCTTAATTATGTTAATGTTTATATTACTATATAGAGAATTTCAAATGGGCTAGCACACGACCCCTATTCTTATTCAAAAAATATCGATTACGTCATCACGCCCAGATGGATGACGATAATGTAAAAAAATCATAATTTAAAAATAAAAATCGACCTGATTCAGGATTTAAAGTCGCCCGCTTACGGAATAACAACGTCGTCCAGATGCGAATCAGTGTCAGGATAGGTTAACATTTTTTGGCATACCTATTTCATTTCTGAATATGAGGATTCGCACAGGTATGATGAAGCGAACAACGTGAGGAACAAGTAAGCGTAAATTTTGAGAGTTTTATAGTTATCCGGTACTAATTTCCAGAATTCTTGATATCGATTTGCGTCTCTTTTTTCTTTAAAAATTGCCTCCAGATTTGTATCATTTTTAAAATTAATTAGTTCATTTAACAACTTTGCGCTATTAAATCCCAACGGCCGCAAGTTGTATGGTAGCGGCTACTTCTAAGTGTCAGGGATTTTCCATTAATAGAAGACATTTCCCAATGTTTCACAAATCATTAAATCTTTCCTGAAATTCATTACTCAAGAAAACTAGAAAATTAGAAATAAGTAGCATAGTTTTTTGGAAATACATCAATTCCATCTTGTTGAGCTTTCACCAATGTCGGAGAGTTATGCAGATTTTTTATATTAATTTCCTCGATGTACATCTTTAGCTTGTCCACGAAACCAAATACTTTATTTGTCAACTACGAAAATAATTTTATGTTTACCTTTTAATATATAAATGACGATTAAGTTCGTGAAAGTTTTTCTGTTCTGTCGCAAATAAATCCTAAAAGCCAGCACCAACTATCTTACTTGAGTTTAAAACAATTTGATCATTTACAGGGCCTTTTAGTTAGCCCTCGGGCCGCATAAAAAACGTAAGAGGGCCGCATGCGGCCCACGGGCCGCAGGTTGAGTATCGCTGATGCATGCAAAAAATCAATCTGGAGTATTTCTGGGAAAGATTCTAAAAATATTAGATTGATATTAATATTATCTGACAAAGTTCTGTTTAACTTAATTATTTTTAAAAGATTTCGCTGAAATACATGTAGGATTCGTTAAAGATAATCGTAATAAAAGTCCGTGTGATGTTTAACAGTTTTAATTAATAAAATACACTTGAGAGCAAAATAATGGACTCACTTGCTGAATTGTACACGTTAGAAGTCTCGAATTTCCTAAACCTGTTGTCCGATTCGAGTGATTTTTTTAGTATGTTACAGCCTTATTATTATTGCTAGACAGGTAAAGGTCATTTTATACCGGGTGTAACAATCATAGGGTGTTTTTTTCTTAAACGTACCTAACTTTTTTATTATCCAACAAACGCTAATGAGTCAAAAAAGAAAATGTCAATAAAGCCTAAGCCTACAATTGAATTTTAATTTAAATATTTTTTTTATGCTAGAATACTCCACAGGGTGTTCCGAACTTTAAGAAAAAACACAGTATGATTGTTACACCCGGTATAAAATGACCTTTACCTGTATAGCAACAATAATATTACATCGATTTTCTTAAATAATAAGGCTATAACATACTAAAAAAATCACTCAAATCAGACAACAGGTTTAGGAAATTCCACGTGTACAATTATTCAGCAAGTGAGTCGATTATTTTGCTCTCAAGTGTAGATAACTAAATTATAGATACTATTAAATTGACGAAATGTAAACGTGTTTGTGTAATTGCGACCAAAACTTACGTGTTCTTATAAAAAGAAATGTATTGGGAAATAATTGCGTCTAATCAATATTATAACCGGCTTGTCATAATATTCATCTTAAAGCGTCTCTTTACGTCTTAAAGAGTCTTTTTCTATTATCCCAAAGAACACGTCCGTCTAGATCCTGATGTTATATACAAATCCGTCCTATACAACCTCCACGCTAAATAAAATTCTCTTACTGCTAATCTCCCTTTTCTGTTTTCTCGTGAGAACCAACCTATCAAAATTGGTTCAAAGTATGTACCGACCTTTTCTAATAAACGAAAACTATAAAAATTAGTCAAGCCCGCTACTTGTTTATCTTTATGTCTTAAGACGATTGAAAATAAACACAATCTTCTCACTAAACTACCCGTCGATTAGATACGCCCTCACATCTGTCCCTAAGAGCGTCGACGGACACTGGTTTCGTGTTTTGTAATAATAATTAAAGAAAAAATATATATAGGAGTCTTAAAAATTAAGATAAAATATTTACAATTCTACATACATTTTGGTAGAAAATGAAAGAAAGTCCAGAAAGTGGGGTTGGATCTGTCACACACACCGAAGAAATAGTTCCAGTATATTGCAAAGACTGTCCTAGAATGAAATCCCCAAGGAAAAACAAAAAGATGTCACCAAGCACAAATTTGGAGAAGACCCATCATGGACGAGATAAGAGGTCAAGGAAAGTCTTGGAATGAGGTGAAGGCCTTAGCGCAAAATAGAACCCGATTTCGCCTTTTCACTGGAGCTTAATACTACACTTAGGAGTTCAAGAACGATTATATAAAAGGTATCCTACTGATGAGCAGGAAAAAACCTCCGAAACCGGTATAGACTCTTCCTGCACTCTCCGATTTAACCAGAGTATTATGCAGCTGCTGCCAGAGGCGTGCGGTCCATGGAAGCGGGGGAAGCGCCGCTTCCCTATTTATTAGTCGATATAAGAAAATATATTATTAATTAATATTTAATAATAAAATTTCTTTCCCCAATCCAAATAATCTACATATTACCTAGCCAATAGGCATTGAAAAATATTAAAAATTAATCGCGTACGAACGAACTCAATATGCACACAATTCAACTATTTGGTCCACTCCTGGCAGAAGCGCATCTCAAAATCGCCGCTTGTCATGCAGTTGTCCCTTTTAAAATTGGTCAGGGTTCAATGAGCGCACCCACTAGGCGCGCGAATTTTGGTATGCCATGGAAGCGCTCGTCGTATCGCCTTCCCGAAAGTGAGATGCTCCGACTGTTACTGCTGCTAAGGGGTGCTTAGGTATTACATACATTCGCTTAAAGAATATTTCCATTTAAATTTTTTGCAGATATTTCCTTTTACTGATCTTTTATTTGACATTTTACAGAAATCAAACGGTATTGCATTTTGTATAAGACAAATTGATGACTTTATTAATACAATAATTAAAAAAACGAGAGCAGTTTAAAAATATTTGGGATAAAACTGAACATATGGGGTTTGAACATGAAAGAAAAATAATGAAGATTGATAATTTCGGAGACAGAGAGACAGAGAAAACAGAGAAAACAGAGGAAACAAAGAGACCTTTTGATAATATTCTACAACAAATTAATTCTAGCTTTCAAAATTTTAACGATTTAAAATTTGTAGAATTATATATAATCTTAATATTTCTAATTATAATTCATCAAAATTTCCCACAGAGGGATTTATGTCATTACGATTAAATAATGAAAATTTTTTGATATCCCAGCTTTGCATTCTCAGTTAAGTATCATTTATGAAACAACTGACATGAATGATAAAGAAATACCCAGAAATCTGGGATTCCTTTATAACTACTGGTTTAAACAAGTCGCTGTGTGAAGTGGTCAAGTTGTGTGAATTAGTACTACCAACTATCCCAGCCACAATTGCATCAGTTGAACGAAGTTTTGCAGTATTAAGATGCATTAAAAGTTTCAAATTAAGAGTTTAAAAAAAATTCAACAAGCGAAGACAGACTTTGAAAGTTAGCCCTATTATCCATTAAAAAAGACTGCATTCAACAATTATCAGAAGTTGATAGGAGAATAGACCTCGAGTATAAATTAGTGTCATTTTAGTGAAAGTTGTGTGTTGTGGAAAATGCCTCGGAGTATATTTTTTTTAAATAGGATTCTTCTTTAGAAAACCAAGCCCGGCGCGAGGACTCAAGGCCCGAGCTAGCAATACAGACCAATGATAGGTCACTAGTCACTAGAAATAGCGGGAATAGAGTGCCTCACGCATTCACGCGTCACGGATTTAGTGTGTGAGTCCTTGTACGCAGGACGTCTCACATAATTAAGTACTTTGCTGATAGAGAGCCCCTGCGCATCAGAGTGTTATCAGGTGGAAAGTTGCTCGATCCTCGACCCTCGACCCTTAAGAAAATATTTTTATATCCTTATTGAATCGCTTCCCCTTTCGAAAAAGTCACCGCACGCCACTGGCTGCTGCATTTTCGTGTTGCAAAGAAATTGAAAATGATTATACATTACAATTATTATATAAGTACGTCAATTCATGCTGATTTGATTTATCCTACCACTTAGTGGTCTTGAAGTTTCTCCCAGATAAAAATTGTTGCATTCGCTGAGTTTTGATAAATGCAATTCTTTGATCTCTTTTTTGTTTCTGGGTTTCGTTTTGGAAAGAATAGATCTGTATGTTGGATTTTTTGAATGTTGTGTGATTTATTTTGAATTTGATTTAATTTGAATTGATTTCGCATCCTTTTTAATTTTCTGATAAGCCTCTTACATAATGAACGGTACAGGAAAACAGCAAGTATGTCAGGTCACCATCAAAAATGAGATTATTCCACCACTTAGTGGCAAACACTTCATAATATTGCGTGCCAAAAATATACATTAAAGAAAGTAATTAATCAGATAATATTTGATTTTTATATTTGCTATTCTTCCGAATGTGTTTTATCAATACAAACCACCTTAACCTTGTTAACGAATAATAAGTGGATCGGATATACATAATATTTATTACATACCTATGTATGTGTATTCATAAAAATTATAATATTATCTGTGCATGCATATACTAATAAGTATGAAATGTATGCAATATTTAGATATGTACCTACCACTGGCGAAGCGTCCATGTAACCACTGTTACCATTGGTAACAGTTAAAAATCTTGCAAATAAATATTTTATGACGATGAATAATTCCATTTATCTATATTTTTACCAATAGAAATATATTATTATATTATGTGTTAATAGTACCTAATTCAGTAAATAGCCAACTACTCGTAGACACACGAAAATATTGGCGAGTTTATGTGACTCAGTTGCACTTTATTATATTCTGTTATCAGTCTCATTTGTGGTTACAGTAAATTGTTATCTCGCTGTCGCTCGGGCGGCTCGGGACCGGCTAGTGTCTGAAAATTTTGAAGCAGCGACGGGCGTAAGCGCGCTGTGTATATCAGTAGGGTTGTTACCAGATTTAAATTTGGTTACAGTACCTATAAAAGGTGTATGTGCAGTTCATCATGGATGAGTGTCGCTGAGTAATCGATCAACTACTTGAAAAGTAATTCTGATTGAAAAAAAAAACGAGATTATTGAAAATGAAAGACCTATTTTAAACCTTTAAAAAGGGGGTAAAACCTGTAGTTGGCTGTATTAATTTATTACTAAGCTGTTATTTTTAATTATTAACAATAAGCCGTAAGAACATATTGACGCGGCTGTAAATATGAGTGCGAGTAAGATGCCCCATTGGACTGCCGGAGTGGCATCTCTCTCGCACTCACCATAGACGGCCGCCTAATACGTGCTGGCGCTCATTATTATTAATTAAAAATAACAGCTTAGTAATAAAATTATGACAAAAATTTCTTCAGGATCTTGTAGGGGGGCCTTAAACTTTGATTTAGTCACTTTCTGACTTTCATAATAATAATTTTTAACCAATTTATTAAGCCTTGAAAATCGCCATTTTTCTTTTTTTTTTTAATTTGATTGTTTATAACTCGAAAACGATCAACTTTAGAGAAAAATTACAAAAGACCTTTTTTGTCCAGAATGGTCCAAAAAACCTAACAAAAATTTGTATGGGCCAAAGATATTGATTTTTGCAATTTGATTAAAAAAAATTGTTAAAAAAATTGGACCACTTTTCACGTGGGCGACTTCTTGAACTTTATTCTGGGATGTCTCACGAATTTGATTATGCAAAAAAATCTCACGGGAATATTTTTTCTAACGAACCCGCCGTTTTCGCCTTTCAAGTTGCTTTAGTTATGTTGTGGTTATACGATCTATAAGTTTGATCGATTCAAAAGTGCTTAGTTTTAAGAAAAATTGGTTTTAAAGTAAAATTTTTAAAAATTTTAGTTTTGAAAAAAAATGCTTTTTTCCGAAATTACTTAAAAATTATTCAAAATATATAAATTCTCAAACAATAAAAAAGTCGGATTTGCTTTTCTGAATATCTTGTAAATTTTGTTTTTCTGTTAGACAAAAACTGGTTAAGATATGGCTGTTTAAAATATGCATACGCTCGTGATTAGTGACTTCTTCAAGATCTTTCAACTACAGCTCTTTCAAAAATAAGTACTTTAAACCGAAGAAAAACCAAAACGTGGTTATTTTGTTGAAAAATGAACATATTCACTCGCAGATATCTCGAAAATTATTTACTTAATAAAAAAACTGGAAACTGCATTTCCAGACTTATTTTAGACATATATTTTTTCACCCTCGGGAAGGGGTGAAACCCACCCCCAGGGCAAAAGCACACATCGGCAGAATATCACTTTTTCTCTTTGACTTGTTAGCTATGTGTATGCCAAATTTCATGTCAATCCAAGTGGTTCTTTAGAATTTAGAGATTTTGCAATATTTTACCGTTAAAGAACGTAAATACTATGAGATTAGCTACAGTTGACAATTACATTTTTATCTAAAAAGATTTGATTCCACTCCGGAAATCGTTTTCAAGATTATTAAAGAAAAGAAATTGTGTTGAGAGGGTGTATAACGGCCAAGTTGTTGATGGATGAGGTTGTTTTATCAAAAAATAAAATCATTGAGGTAGGTCAAGTACGTCAGCTACAACCAGTAGAGAGATGAAAACAGCATTTTCAGGAGATGCTAGGTACGCCCAAGGATAATGCAAATGAAATTGTCGAAAACCAGAATACATATAGACTTGAATCAAATCACTACCAAATCTCTGAGAAATACCAAGTTCCCGGGAATCAAAAACATTGCTGCCATAATACTTAAAACTTATCCGCATCCAACCGCTGAACTTTTTCTTCCCATAATCCGAGAGATATGGGAAACAAACCGCAGTCCTCTACTACTACGGTATGCGATGCGGCAAAATAAACAGTACTGAAATTCGAATGCCTCAAATTAGGCTATTGATTATATTCAAAATAAGATAGCTAAAAGGAACTACAACGTTAACGGAGTTTTATTATTTCATATGGTCAGTGGACATCTATATATGAAAAAACCGCGGAGTGCTACCATTTAAAGGGGTGCGTTTTTGAGAAATGGGTGAATTAGTCCCTGGGCACAGGTTACGTTAGGGTGAGTTCTATGCCCTTTTGGTACAAACATATCTACATAAAAATTGTTTCTGGTTAAATTTACTATCTAAATATCACTTTTTAAAGTCAATGACACTTTTTTTTACGAAAATATATTCAAAAGAAAAAGCACAAAGAAACCCAAAAGAAAGAAATTTTGTTTTTTGTCCCATAACTTTTGTCCACGAGGATATAGGTATAGGTATTGCTTTACAGAAAAAAAACCTACATATTTCTTCTTTAAAATGTTGTTTAGTAGAGCTAATTGGGATTTATAGTTTTCGAAATATGATTTTTCAAAGTTTGCCACTCACAGCAATTTTGGGCAATTTTCCTTGTTATTTCGCAAATATTGTTCTGTAACTTTTTTCCACGTAATTTTAGGTATATGCAATGTACACGTAATAGGAAAAGAAATCAATTACCTTTAAAATGGTCTACTGTATAATGTTGTACGACTTTTTTTAAAGAGATTATGGTTTTTCAATGTTTTATACTTTTAACGATTTTTTTAGAATATAATATAAAAATAAAATAATATTATTATATAATATATTATTAATATATTACTAATATATTATTAGTACATAATATAATATTATATTATATATTGTATAATACGTAATATAAAAAACTATTATTTTTTACATTTTTTACGATTACTTTTGAAATTTCTCATTATAACTTTTTTCTTCTACATTTAGGTATTATATTATATTATATTATATTATATAATGAAAAAAGCTTATTTTGTTTACTTTAAAATGGTGTATTACAAAAAATTCTAGTAATATTTTTGAATAAGATATTATTTTTCAAAATGTAATAAGTACTTGCAACGATTTTTGATTTTAGGATTATTTTTTAAATTTCTCATTATAATTTTGTTTTTCCTGTACATGAATATACTATATATTGCTCAATAAAGAGGGCTTACTTTCTGTTCTTTAAAATGGTGTATCATCTATATTTAAATAATGGAAACCGAGCGATTCTTTGATATTTTTTTACCTGTATTATTTAAAATTATTTCTTTTACAAAAATTACATAAACATTAGTCTTAGAAAACATCACTTTAGTTAAAATTATTTAAACGTTGACATATAAAAAAATTTTCAAAATCAAAGTCCATCTCTTTGTTAGCATTAGCTTCAATATCTTCCTCTGACACCTCAGTTATCTTAGAGTTCCCACAATTAGTACCCATGCACATGCACCCTTTGCAGAATATTGAACAACTAATTCCTGTCTTCCTACAACCGCAGTTTTTTGTACATCCTTTGGTACATTTACATGCTATTTTTTCAAGCAAAACTTGTATTTATGTAGATATGTTTGTACCAAAAGGGCATAGAACTCACCCTAACGTAACCTGTGCCCAGGGACTAATTCACCCATTTCTCAAAAACGCACCCCTTTAAATGGTAGCACTCCGCGGTTTTTTCATATATAGATGTCCATTGACCATATGAAATAATAAAACTCCGTTAACGTTGTAGTTCCTTTTAGCTATCTTATTTTGAATATAATCAATAGCCTAATTTGAGGCATACGAATTTCAGTACTGTTTATTTTGCCGCATCGCATACCGTAGTAGTAGTGGACTGCGGTTTGTTTCCCATATCTCTCGGATTATGGGAAGAAAAAGTTCAGCGGTTGGATGCGGATAAGTTTTAAGTATTATGGCAGCAATGTTTTTGATTCCCGGGAACTTGGTATTTCTCAGAGATTTGGTAGTGATTTGATTTAAGTCTATATGTATTCTGGTTTTCGACAATTTCATTTGCATTATCCTTGGGCGTGCCTAGCATCTCCTGAAAATGCTGTTTTCATCTCTCTACTGGTTGTAGCTGACGTACTTGACCTACCTCAATGATTTTATTTTTTGATAAAACAACCTCATCCATCAACAACTTGGCCGTTATACACCCTCTCAACACAATTTCTTTTCTTTAATAATCTTGAAAACGATTTCCGGAGTGGAATCAAATCTTTTTAGGTAAAAATGTAATTGTCAACTGTAGCTAATCTCATAGTATTTACGTTCTTTAACGGTAAAATATTGCAAAATCTCTAAATTCTAAAGAACCACTTGGATTGACATGAAATTTGGCATACACATAGCTAACAAGTCAAAGAGAAAAAGTGATATTCTGCCGATGTGTGCTTTTGCCCTGGGGGTGGGTTTCACCCCTTCCCGAGGGTGAAAAAATATATGTCTAAAATAAGTCTGGAAATGAAGTTTCCAGTTTTTTTATTAAGTAAATAATTTTCGAGATATCTGCGAGTGAATATGTTCATTTTTCAACAAAATAACCACGTTTTGGTTTTTCTTCGGTTTAAAGTACTTATTTTTGAAAGAGCTGTAGTTGAAAGATCTTGAAGAAGTCACTAATCACGAGCGTATGCATATTTTAAACAGCCATATCTTAACCAGTTTTTGTCTAACAGAAAAACAAAATTTACAAGATATTCAGAAAAGCAAATCCGACTTTTTTATTGTTTGAGAATTTATATATTTTGAATAATTTTTAAGTAATTTCGGAAAAAAGCATTTTTTTCAAAACTAAAATTTTTAAAAATTTTACTTTAAAACCAATTTTTCTTAAAACTAAGCACTTTTGAATCGATCAAACTTATAGATCGTATAACCACAACATAACTAAAGCAACTTGAAAGGCGAAAACGGCGGGTTCGTTAGAAAAAATATTCCCGTGAGATTTTTTTGCATAATCAAATTCGTGAGACATCCCAGAATAAGGTTCAAGAAGTCGCCCACGTGAAAAGTGGTCCAATTTTTTTAAAAATTTTTTTTAATCAAATTGCAAAAATCAATGTTTTTGGCCCATACAAATTTTTGTTAGGTTTTTTGGACCATTCTGGACAAAAAAGGTCTTTTGTAATTTTTCTCTAAAGTTGATCGTTTTCGAGTTATAAACAATTTCAAATTAAAAAAAAAAAGAAAAATGGCGATTTTCAAGGCTTAATAAATTGGTTAAAAATTATTATTATGAAAGTCAGAAAGTGACTAAATCAAAGTTTAAGGCCCCCCTACAAGATCCTGAAGAAATTTTTGTCATAATTTTATTACTAAGCTGTTATTTTTAATTAATAATAATGAGCGCCAGCACGTATTAGGCGGCCGTCTATGGTGAGTGCGAGAGAGATGCCACTCCGGCAGTCCAATGGGGCATCTTACTCGCACTCATATTTACAGCCGCGTCAATATGTTCTTACGGCTTATTGTTAATAATTAAAAATAACAGCTTAGTAATAAATTAATGACACAAATTTCATATAGGGAGGGCTTTAAATTTCTTCAGGATCATATAGGGGGGGCTTTAAACTTTCATTTAGTCACTTTCTGACTTTCATAATAATAAATTTTAACGTAGTTATTAAGTCTTAAATATGGCAATTTTTGCGTTTTTCAAATTTGAAGTTGCTTATAACTCGTAAACCATCAACTTTAGAGAAAAATTACAAGAGACGTTTCTTGTCCAGAATAGTCAAAAAACCTAAAAAAAATTTGTCCAGACCAGAAATAATAATTTTTGCAATTTGATTAAAAAAATTGTTAAAAAAAATTAATGTTATTCTGAAGCTATTTTCTTGTGGCATTTTTATAATTAAGTATTTTCTATGAGAAATAAGCCACAATTTTACTAAAAAATGAATTTATTAACGTTTCGAAGCCCAAATCGGGTTTCGTTGTCAAAATACAAAATACAAAAAAAATTAGGACCACTTTTCTCGTGGGTGACTTCTTGAACCTTATTCTGGGGTGTATTACAAATGTGATTATGCGAAAAAATCTCATAGGAATATTTTTTCCAAGAAACCCGCCGTTTTCGCCTTGCCTATAAAGCGGTAACGATTAATTTCATTTTAGTTGCTAATTATTGGGTGATTTTCCAGATTTTTTTTGCCAAAGCAAAAGGGACCAACATAAATTTGATCGTAATGTGCTTACATTTGATGCTAGAAACATTTTTTTATAAAAACAGAAATAAATCTTTTTTAAACACTTTAAAAAAGCTGTAATGAGTTTTCTCCAAAAAGGGCTTCATTTTTTGGATATTTCATGTTTAATTATACTATTTGAAATTTGGCGAATACGAACGTATTTTTCCCTAGCTATAACTCTGCCGCTACCAAGGCTAGAGACCTCGTGCATACACTATTTTGTTCACTTTTTTAAAGACTCTATTTATTAAGAATGTTTTTTTTTGATAAAATTCTTACTTTTCGAGTTATTTGCGAAAAACCGTCTAAAAACGTGGTTATTTTGTTGAAAAATGAAAATATTCACTCGCAAATAACTCGAAAAGTAGGTATTGACTTAATGAAAAAACTCTATAGAACAAAAGTTGCTTAAAATTAGTCAGCTTATCCATTTCGGGACGTATTATGGAGGTATATTTTTTCACCCCTGAGAAGGGGTGAAACTTACCCCCAGGGGAAAAGCACACATCAGCACAATATCACTTTTTTTCTATGACATGTTAGCTATGCGTATGCCAAATTTCCCGTCAATCCAAGTGGTTCTTTAAAATTTACAGTTTACAGCAAAAACCGTGAAAGAATGTATTATGTACTATTATCATATAAACATATAGCCCAGTAAATGAACGGGAAATTCGGCGATACCGTGTAATTTTCAGGGGCAACTCCGAATTGCATGAAAATTTGAATTTAGGTTCTACTTACGCTCCACTTCAAAGTTGAAATTGTGCCGTTGGTTGCTTTTACTTGGGGGGTGACAGTCACCCCTTCTCAGGGGTGAAAAAGCATAGGTTCAAGATAAGACCGGAAATTGATAAATTGACTGATTTTAAGCAACTTTTGTTCTATAAAGTTTTTTACCTAAGTCGAACACTTTTCGAGTTATTTGCCATTGAAAATGTTGATTTTTCGACAGAAGAACTACGTTTTCAGACGGTTTTTCGCAAATAACTCAAAAAGTAAATATTTTATGGAAAAAAATGTCCTTAGCAAAAGTGTAGCTTATAAAAACCCAAAAAAATGGTGTATCATTAAAGTCTATCAATCAAATAAAAACAAAGTTGTAGCTCATGAAAAATACGTTCTTATTCGTCTAATTCCAAATCGAATATTTCAAGGTGAAATCACCGAAAAATTAAGCACTTTTCGGGAAAAACCCATTTAAACTTTTTTAAAGTGTTTATAAAAAGCTTTGTTTTAATTGTTAACAAAAGTCTTAGCATTAAAAATAAGCGAGTTACGCTCAAAATAAAGTTGGCCCTCTTTTTTTTGTAAAAAATCATGAAAATCTCGCCATGTTTAGCTCCCCAAATGAAATTAATCGCTACCGCTTTACAAACAATTTACTTACCTATCTATTTTTTATATGATCTGTCAGTCTCACCGGTTTAAAGTGTTTATTTTTGAAAGGGTTATAATTGAGAAAGCTTGAATGGGTCAGTAATCACGAGTGTATGCAAATTTTGAACAGCCATATCTTAACCAATTTTTGTCTTACGGAGAAACAAAATAAAACTAGCATATTTATAATAGCAAAACCTACATTTTTTATTCCTTAAGATTTTTCTTATCACTAATACTTTTTAAGTTATTTTGAAAAAATGAAATTTTTCAAAAATTTTTAGAAATATTTTTTTTACTATAAAACCAAATGTTTTCAAAAATAAGCACTTCAAACCAATTAAACTTACAGATCATATAAACAATACACATACAGTTAAAATAGATGGTAAAGTCAAACGATTAATTTCATGTAGGGTGCTAAATAGGGGGAGGTTTTCACGATCTTTTTTTTACAAAAAAAAAGGGGCCAACATTTTTTTTCACTGTAACTCGTTTATTTTTGATGCTGTAAACTTTTGTAAAAAACAAATAAGCTTTTTTTCGATACTTTAAAAGTGTTAATAAGGTTTTCCCGAAAAACTCTTCTTTCTTCGGTGATTCCGCGTTGAATTATTCGATTTGGAATTAGACGAATAAGAACGTATTTTTCATGAGCTACAACTTTGCTTCTATTCAATTTGTAGACTTTACTGGTACACCATTTTTTTCGTTTTTTTATAGGCTACACTTTTGCTAAAAATATTTTTTTCGATATAATATTTACTTTTTGAGTTATTTGGGAAAAACTGTCTGAAAACGTAGTTTTTTTGTCGAAAAATCAACATTTTAAATCGCGAATAACTCGAAAAGTATTGACTTACGTAAAAAACTTTATAGAACAAAAGGTGCTTAAAATAAGTGAATTTATCCATTTCCGGCCTTATTTTAAAGACCCGTTTTTCACCCCCCGAGAAGGGGTAAATGTCACCCCCCCCCCCCAAGTAAAAGCAACCAACGGCACAAATTCAACTTTGAAGTGGAGGGTAAGTAGAACCTAAATCCAAATTTTCATGCAATTCGGAGTTGCCCCTGGAAATTACACTCCAAAACGGTCATTTATTGGGCTAATAATATTTATTTAACTTAGACATGCCACAAGAAAACAGTTTCAGCACCTTGTTATAGATATCTGCAAAATTCGTTGATAATAAAACAGATTCGTTCGATTTATTTTTAGCTCGGTCTAAAACGCCAATATTTTTAATTTAAGTAAACAAATTGATTAATTCCAATGGAAATTTTTTTTATTTATTTAGGTACCTTAAATTGAAAATTGATAAAGACTTCGTCCTTATCAATTTGAAGGACTAGGGTGGAGTAGCCGCTCGTCTGGTTTTATCTCTGGGAATATAGAGATAAGAAAGATATAGTTCACACTTGTTTTATCTGAAATATGGAATTTCCGACTAAATAATAATATTATCAAATGGGAAACATTTGAAATTTTGTGATTATAACTAAAGAATAGGAGTACATACATTGTTAGCTGAGTATACCAGAAATGACTCGAGTCAACTCAATAACCCGAAAATGAAAAAATATATGCAATTAGTGCGATCATGAAATCTACGGATGCTGCTTGGGACACAACTAAGAAGATTTATCAAAATCGTTTTAGGTTAGATGAATCACCTTCAATTAACATTTACAGCAAGAGACTGTCATTTTAGCCGAATAGCGATGTATAGCTAAGAATACGGTCTAACAACGAACACCAAGAAGACAAAATTTATGATACTATCTAAAACGCATAGAAATACGACCAACCAATATCGAACGAGTAGACCAATATGCATATCTTTATAACAATTATCAGCTTCACAAATGATTACTTTTTTTATTAATTCGTTCATCTCATTGCTTTGCCCTCTGATCATTCTCCATACTTCTTTTTGTGTCCCGTAGAAGTCGTGTTCCATCTGTTTTGATAAAACTCTGCCAGTGCTCCCTTTTTATTTGCCTCACTAAAGTATTCGTTTCGTTTGTGATTCGTTTGTAGTGGTTGTATGCCTGTTGTGTTAATAAAAGCGGAACACATTCAGAAGGAAACATGGGCAGACTACTTCCGATCTCTATTTGCTAAAGGCGACCATAATGAACCACCAACACCTGAAGTTACAACAAACGAAGAAATAAACATCGAGGAGGAAGAGGTAAAGGAAGCATTAAGAAAATTAAAAAATAGAAAATCTCCACGAGAGGACAGAATATCGAACGAACTCCTAAAGTACGGAGGACAAGATCTATCTAAACAAATATTAAAACTAATACAAAAAATAATAGAACAAAACAGAATACCACAAGAATGGAGATCAAGCATCCTAATACCTCTCTTCAAAAAAGGAGACAAATCAGACCCGGAGGATTACAGATGAATTTACTTATTAAACACAACAGTGGGTCTATTGAATAAAAAGAAGTCTTTGCTTTTACTTCCTCGTATTTAAGTATTTACCTGAAGTGGGTCTATTGAATAAAAAGAAGTCTTTGCTTTTACTTCCTCGTATTTAAGTATTTACTTAATAGTAATTGAATAAAGCATTAAAGAAATTACTTTATTCAATTAGTATTAAGTAAATACTTAAATACTTGTAAGTAAAAGCAAATACTTCTTTTTATTCAATAGACACATTAAAATTAACAACCAAAGTGATAACAAACAAATTGAATGAAATTATAACATTAGCAGAAGAACAACAAGGTTTTAGGTCGGGAAGGTCATGCACTGACGCTATATTTTAGTCCAGTCGGGTTAGACGAATAACAGACCTAACCTTGCATTAGGAGCTGCCCCAAATTTTATTTTTCTAATATTTAGGGAGGGTAAATATTAGTATAAATTTAAAATCTCGACTGAATTCCACCGTTGCGTTAGTCGCCATCTTGATTTTAAACGAGAACCGTTTTTGCTCAATATCTCCGCCATTTTATTTTTTGACAAAAAGTTTCAAAACTTAAATTGTTGAAAATGTGATTTTCTATAATTTTATTTATTATAATTTTTTTCGTGCGGTCGATATTTTCCGAGTTATGAGGGGAACATAGTGAGAGTTGGAGCATAAAATTATTGAATTATTAAATTATCTCGTTTATTATTAGATTTACAACAAATATGTACCCATACAAAAATGAAGAGAATTAAATTATACATAATTTTGGTCTCTTTCATTTTTTCGCTAAAATTAATATTTAAGGTAGTACGTATGCGGTAATGGCGCGAGCGTAAGACAGGATTGATTTTATAGCAATTGTTTTTGTTCAATATCAACGCCATTTTTAACTAAAATTGTTCAAAATATAATTTCCTACAATTTCTTTTTAACAATTTTTTTCATGCGGTTGATATTTTCCGAGTTACATGAGAAAATAGTAAAAATTGGTGGGGGAAGCATAATTATGGAATTGAATTTTGTTTCCGAGCTGCCCCAAATTTTATAATTCTATCCTTTAGGAGAGATCAATAGTAGTGTAAATTTAAAATCTCGACTGAATTCCGCGGTTGCATTAGCCGTCATATTGATTTTAACTGAGAACTGTTGTTGCTTAATATCTCCGCCATTTTCAACTTTTCGACATAAATGGTGGGAAAGAAAATTGTTGGAAATGCAATTTCCTACAATTTATTTGGCACAATTTTTTTATACGATCAATATTCTCCGAGTTAAGGGGGAAAATAATGGAAGCGGAGGGGAAGCATAATTATTGAATTGTCTCATTTATTATTAACTTTACGACATAACTGTACATAAACAAAAATAAAGAGAATTATATTTTATACAATTTTTGAAACTTCCAATGAAACATCAACCAAACTAAATATATAAAAGACATAAAAAGACTATTGCTAATTGCTACAAAATCAATCAGGTCTTACGCTCGCACCTTTACCACATACGTACTACCTTATATATTGATTTTGTCAAAAAAATGTATGGAACCAAAATTGTACAAAATTTAATTCTCTTCATTTTTGTATAGGTAGATATTTGTTGTAAAACTAATAATAAACGAGATAATTCAATAATTCAATAATTATGCTACAACTGTCACTATTTTCCCCTCATAACTCGGAAAATATCAACCGCACGAAAAAAATTATAATACATGAAATTATAGAAAATCGTATTTTCAACAATTTCAGTTTCTACACTTTTTGTCAAAAATTTGAAAATAGCCGAGATATTGAGAAAAAACGGTTCTCGTTTAAAATCAAGATGGCGGCTTACGCAACGGCGGAATTCAGTCGAGATTTTAAATTTATACTAATATTGACCCTCCCTAAAGATTAGAAAAATAAAATTTGGGGCAGCTCTTAATGCAAGGTCAAATGCTATCCCGACTGGGCTATTTATAATGAGGCAAGTTCAAGAGAAATCGTTGGAATACAACAAACCGGCATATTTATGTTTCGTGGACATTAAGAAAGCATTTGACAGGGTCACATTAAAGGACCTTATCCATTTGTTATACTCGAGAGAGGTACCTCTAGGAATAATTAAAACGATCGAAAACATCTACCAGAACAACACAATAAAAGTAAAAGTGGACGATGAATTAACTGACCCAATTGAAGCCGGCAATGGGATAAGACAGGGGGATTCCTTGAGTCCTTTATTGTTCAAGCTGATCATGGACGAAATAATAAAAAAAGTAATAACTAAAAAAGGATACCAAATGGGAGAAAAACAACTTCAAATAATCTGCTATGCGGACGATGCAATACTAATCTCTCAAAGTGAAGATGATTTACAACGTATGCTGCACCAATTCAACATAATCGCCAGAAAATTTAACATGTTAATTTCCTCACACAAGACAAAATGCATGGTTATAACAGCAGATCCAATAAGATGTAAATTGGAGCTGGAAGGTCAGATACTAGAACAAGTGATGGAGTTTAAGTTTAAATACCTAGGCATCACACTATCTAGCTACGGAAGGCTCGAAACAGAAGTAAAAGATCAAGTGAATAGAGCAAACAGAGCCGCAGGTTGCCTGAATGACACAATATGGAGAAATAAAAATATCGGAAAAGAAATGAAAGGAATAATTTACAAAACAGTCATCAGACCAATAATGACATACACGACCCGACACAGAGAGGACAAAAAGATTGCTCGAAACAGCGGAGATGAAAACCCTTCGAAAAATCGATGGTAAGACTATGGGACAGAGCCAGAAATACAGATATACGACGGAGATGCAAGGTGTATAACATTAATAACTGGGTAAGAAACAGAAGAATAGAATGGAATATAATGGAACATAAGCCGAATGACAACAAATAGGATAGTCAGGACAGCGAGAGACGGTTCCCCAATAGGAAGACGATCAGTGGGAAGACCACGAAAACGATGGAACGACAACTTACTAGAGGCACATTGAAAAAACAGACAGAGTTATGTCTATACAAAAAGAAGAAGAAGAAGAAAACAAATGATTACTTCAAGGAAATTAAAATTAGAATATAAAAGTCTAGAGCGAATTTTAACAAAATACCTACTCTGCGCAAGAGATCTGAAGTTAGAGCTAAGAGTAAGGTTGGCTAGGTGCTACGTTTTCTCGACTTTGTTTTACGGAACGGAAGCTTGGACCTTGAATGCGGCATCAATGAAAAAACTAAAATCATTCGAGTTGTGGGTGTATAGAAGAATTCTGAAAATATCATGGACAGAACACGTCACAAACAAAGAGGTTCTGAGAAAGATGAATAAAGAAATGGAAGTCCTCAATACAATAAAAACACGAAAATTGGAATATATCGGACATATTACACGTGGAGAGAGATACAACTTGCCCCAACTCATTATGCAGGGAAAGATTCAAGGAAAAATAAGCAAAGGGAGACGCAGAATATCGTGGCTGCGCAACCTGAGAGAGTGGTACGGATGTACATCAAATGAACTTTTCAGATCAACCGTCTCTAAAGTCCGAATAGCTATGATGATCGCCGACCTCCGTCGCGGAGATGGCACTTAAAGAAGAAGAGACAGCAAGCAAACGTGGCAAAGATTCATTATTTCTCCCTTACTTTTGCCGAATGGAAAGAAAACCTGAAACGTATTAGCAGTAATTGGATGCAGAGATAGATGTAAAGAGCTGAGGGAGACATATGTCTAACAGTGGACGCGTACAGGTTAATGATAATGCTGATGAATAGTTTGATATAAAATTCAATAGTTTAACCTATAAAAATAAAAGATAAAAGATTTTGTTAATAACATGTTTTTTCTATATTAGCAAGAGCATTCATTTTTTTTTCAAATCCTGAGAAAACCAATAACTATTCTTGAAAAATTTAGACGCAGAATGAAATATTACATTATTACCGAAGGCCGAAGTCCCCTAAAATAAACAAAAAAATGAGATATTGAAATTAAAAATCACACTAAATTTTCTCTTTTTCTTTCACCCCTGTAACTTATTAAAATAAACATTATAGAAGTTTTCTGGGACTTTCGGCTCTTGGTAATATTGTAACCCTTGATTCTGCGTTTACATTTTTCAAGAATATTTGTAGACCTGGGTCCCGCGTACCAAAAAAAGTTGATTAATACCAAGCTGAAAATTTGTTAATAGCTTAACGGTGTCTAGTCGGACAATCTTTGATGTATGGGAACACTGGAACAGGGGAAGTTTTAATTGTGGAAGAGGTTAAAAATTTGGAAAGTCAGACTACGAAAATGTTTCATGTATTTTGTCGGACAGAACTTCCAATTGATTTGTTACCATTTCATTAAACTCTCATGCAAAAATCAGACTGGTGTTTATCACCAACTGGGCATTTTAATGAATGGAACACGAAGAACATGTCTAATGACAGGAATTATATGCAGTCTGATTTTTGCATGAGAGTTTAATCAAACAGTAACAATTCAATTGGAAAGTGATCTGTCTGACAATCTTTCCTACAAAATACATGGGGCGTTTTCGTAATCTGACGTTCCAAATTTTTAAACTGTTCCACAATTAAAACTTCCCGATTTCCAGTGTTCCCGTACATCAAAGTTTGTCCAACCAGACACCGTTAAGCTATTAACAAATTTTCAGCTGGCTATTAATCAACTTTTTTGGTACGCGGGATCCAGTCCTATTATTAGTTTTTTCAGAATTCGAAGAAAAAAATAAATGCATTTAAAAAGCATTGGCTCGAAATTTTGCGCCTACGCTCTTGATAATGCAATTAGTCAGGAGTTCCTTCACTTTTTGAAAAGTAACTGCCTAATTCATCTATATTCTCATCTCATGAGCAGAATCATGTTACAAATACTCAATATTTTATTTTCCTTTAAATGGTTAAAATTACTCACCAAGTCCTAGATCATTCCACTGTTCGATAATACTCCAATGAACACTTTTTTCTGTCCTATTTTTCAAAGCTAAAAGTTGACACAAATCACTAGCACACAAATTTCTTTCTACCACTACTAACTGAAAACTTTCGTTGTCGTTGAAAAAGGCCAATTCCTCCTAGAAAAGAAAAAAATAATATTACTCGAGAATATTATTCTGAAGCTATTTCTTTGTGGCGTTTATGTAATTTATTATTCTAACTGGTAAATAAGTCACAATTTAACTAAAAAAATGATTTTATTGACGTTTCGGCTTCCACCTCGGGCGTCGTTATCAAAATAGTAATATGTAGTTACTAATATTTTGTATATTAAAAACGACGTTCGAGAAGTAAGTCGAAACGTTAACAAAATCATCTTTTAAGTTAAAGGACCCCGCACAAACCTTATGGAAAATAGGTCCCAGTGGATTTCGTTCATACTTTGGAAAAATACTCTTTGAAGCATCCTGATAAAAAGTTCTCATGGGCACAACTCAATCGTATGAAGGATTTTCAAGATATAGAGGCCCAAACTCGGAAAATTATAAGATTTACGGGGTATTCCAATTCCGTGAGTTACTGGTTATTCGGCAACATGTAGAAGTTTGGATCAAGGAAAAGTACTAGTAATCTACGATTTTTTACTGGCTATCCAATGGCGACCTTTACTTTGACCTTGACCTTCAACGGACGTCATCTTCTAGAGTTTCGAGGGTTTTAGGCATTAAATTGATATAAACAGATTACTCATGGGTTTCTGGGATCGCAAAACACGAATATGCCATCAGAATTGCCCTCCGGATGACGTGGTGGCCAGGGCCACTGCAAGGGACGTCATATTCTAGAGTTTCGATGGTTTTCGGCATTTAATTGATGCAAATGAATTCTGGAGGGTTTTTTGAGGTCGCTCAACACGAATATGCCACCAGAACCGACTCCCGGAGCACCTGGTTTCCAAGGTCAATGAAAGGGGCTCCTGGAGTTTCGAGGGTCTTTGGTACTACATGGATGCAACCGGATTACTCATAGGTTTTTGGAGTTGCTGAACACGAATACCCCATCAAAACAGACATCGGGGTACCTGGTGCCAAAAGCATGTCATGCTTTGGAGATTCGAGAGCTTTCGGTACTAAATTAATGGAAACTGATTACTCACCGGCTTTTAGGGCTGCTGAACGTGAATTCGATATCATATCCGATCCACGGAGCACATGGTGCCTAAGGCAGATCTTCTTCTGGAGTTTCGACAGGTTTTGGCATTAAATTGATGCAGATGGGTATTACTCCTTAGTTTTTGGGGCTGCTAAACACAAATACGCCATCAGAACAGACACCGGGGTACCTGGTGCCTAAGGCACGCCATCTTCTGGGGTTTCGAGAGTTTTCGGTACTAAATTGATGCAAGCGGATTACTCTTGTGTTTTTGGGGTTGCTGAACACGAATATGACTTAGATAAAAGACTCTGGAGTATCTAGTGGCCACGACGAATACCACTATCAAAATAGAATGTATTAAATCAATATTAAAATAAATAAAGGAAAAACATTGTCAGATATAAACTGAGTTTATATTTTTTATAATAAATTAAAACAATTGAATAGCACAACATGGTTATTTTAATAAAAATCTACAAATAGCAAAAAAACTATTCATCAATTTATACGCTTTCTTTGAACAGCAACTCAAAAAACATCCGAATACTCGGTGTGTACTAATCCGTTTGCATCAGTTTGGTACCGAAAACCCTCGAAATTCCAGAAGATGACGTGCCGTAGTGCATGTTCGGTAGTATGCATGTATGCATGTTCGGCAACCCCAAAAACCTAAGAGCAATCCATTTGATTCCTCCGAAACTCCAGAAGATAACCTGTCTTAGGTACCAGGTGCTCCTGTGGCTGTGCTGATCACGTATTCATGTTCAGCAACCCCAAAAACCTATAACTAGCCCGTTTGCATTAATGTAGTACCAAAGACCCTCGAAAATTCAGGAGCCCCTTTCATTGACCTTGGAAACCAGGTGCTCCAAGAGTCGGTTCTGGTGGCATATTCGTGTTGAGCGACCTCAAAAAACCCTCCACTAATTCATTTGCATCAATTAAATGCCGAAAACCATCGAAACTCTAGAAGATGACGTCCCTTACAGTGGCCCTGGCCACCACGTCATCCGGAGGGCAATTCTGATGGCATATTCGTGTTTTGCGATCCCAAAAACCCATGAGTAATCTGTTTATATCAATTTAATGCCTAAAACCCTCGAAACTCTAGAAGATGACGTCCGTTGAAGGTCAAGGTCAAAGTAAAGGTCGTCATTGGATAGCCAGGAAAAAATCCTAGACTACTAGTACTTTTCGTTGATCCAAACTTCTACATGTTGCCAAATAACCAGTAACTCACGGAATTGGAATACCCCGTAAATCTTATAATTTTCCGAGTTTGGGCCTCTATATCTTGAAAATCCTTCATACGATTGAGTTATGCCCATGAGAACTTTTTATCAGGATGCTTCAAAGAGTATTTTTCCAAAGTATGAACGAAATCCACTGGGACCTATTTTCCATAAGGTTTGTGCGGGATCCTTTGTGGCTTATTTCCCAGTTAGAATAATAAATTACTCAAGATGTAATATGATAAAAGAAGACAACTACAAATACAAAATCCACAACGAAAAATTTCCTTTAGCTGGCGGTATACCATTAATCAGAAAAAAAATTTAATAAAAAACCCCTTTATAAAAGGTATATCTATTCAAAAAACCCTCAAAAGGCCACATCTATCACAAAACGTTTTCGATCTAGGTAGATCATCATTGGTGCTGTTGCAGACAAATCACATGCTGAGCCACCAAAAATACATGGGTAAAAACCCTTAAAATGTAAATAAAATGTGTTGCAATGGCATTATTATTGAAACATCCAACTGATGGTTAAAAATCCGTAAGGATATGGCTTTTGGCATCCTATGACCCCCCACAAGACACAATTAAGCAGCCCACATGTCACTTTGACGATAGAATATCTCCGTTAAAAATTATGTTGCTGCTTTCGAATAAAAGATTAAAGAGATGGAAAAGAAGATGGAGGAATCAGGGGCAACATACAGAGGAATTGAACTCATTTCAAGTTAGAATAATAAAAACGATGAGGTGAAAATGTAAGTTGGAGCCAAGGCCGACATTTGAAAGAAATGGAGATTCTGTTTGTGTTTTAAAGTTCCAACTTTCGACGGAAAATCGTCATTGAACAACTATGGAACAGTTCGAATCAGCTGCAAAAGCGAATGGATGTTCCGAAAAAGAAAAGGCTGTAAATATGACTATTGCTCTTCGAGGAGATGTCTTGGATGTGCTTCAGACCATAGCTGTATACGAGACAGATGATTTTGAACAGTTTCAGAAGAGACTAAGCATGCGATATGGCCATAAACACTTGAAGCATGTCTAATAGCCGCAGTTTAATTAGAGTTGCACAAGTTTGACTTAGTTGTTTGAAATTGACTTGGGTTTGACTTAATTTCAAGTCAAACTCAAGTCAATCCTTCTGATAAATAATTCAAGTCAAGTCAAACTGCTCAATGGTTACAGGTTTGAAAATTCAAACTGTTTGTCAAACTAGTTTGAAAGAGTTTGAAAAATAATATATTCTCTAGTATATAATATATGAGTCCCATATAAAAGTAACTTGATACGGGTAGCGATTCAAGTCAAAATAGAGTCGCAAATTCAAGAAAATTATTCATTTACGCGTAAAATTGTGTGCTGGCAAGTTTCGTTCTATCGGTAATCGGTGATAATTTTATGCATTCTATTCACTTTTTTATATTTTTATTTGAGTGTTACTTCTTCTTCTTGTGCCACTCCTATCGGAGATTGGAAATCATCAAGGCTACCCTGACTTTGTTTACAGCTGACCTAAAAAGTTCATTAGTGGTGCAGCCAAACCACTCTCTCAAATTCCGCATCCACGACATTCTTCTACGGCCTGGATTCCGTTTTCCTTCTATTTTTCCTTGCATTATATATTGAAGTAATGCGTATTTATGACCTCTCATCAGATGACCCAAATACTCGAGTTTTCTTCGTTTTACCGTTAATAAAATTTCTGGGTCTCTTCCTATCCTTCGTATTACTTCAAGATTTGTGATCAAGAGTGTTACTAGGTTACATCAAAAAAATCGTTGGATGGTGTTTTTATCATACCAAGTGTAATTTAATCTACTTCAACAAAAATTTATGAAGGAACAACAAAATATAAATATATTTTGACAGAGTAGGTTCAATGAATTTTTTGTAATTTTGCATCAGATGTCGTTTTAAAGAACTAGTTCCACTATTTGTCATTTTATAACGTTGTTCTTTATTTTTATATATAATATGCACTTTGCAATTTTCATTGTTTTGCAATCGCCTGCCGCAACATAAAGTAAATCAGTATATTTCTTTTTATTAATTAATTCTGTTTCGTCTACAGATTTTTTTCTCTTAATTTTTGCAGTGGGAATACCTTCAAAATCAGACTCAATTTGTTCTGGTACGGCACAGGCATAACCAGTGGGGGTTATGGGGGTTATAACCCCCCCCATTTGGATGTACCTTGAGCTCTATACGCTTAACACCATTACTATTCCTAACTACCCAGAGACCATCAAGCAGTTGTAACCCCCCCCCCTTAGGATCATCCTGGTTACACCTATGTGGTACTTATTCTGAGGCAAAAAAGGTTCAGGTTCAGACATTATCGCACAAAGCACACACTTTAAAACGAACGTAACAAACAAGCCAAGCATATACCTCTAAAAATATGAACTATAACTAATTTGCGGAGTAGCAGTGTCCAGGTTTACACCTATCCAAATAAGTCAAAACAAAAACGCTCTCAATTAGAATTAGAAAAAACACTTTGTGCAATATGATATTCAAACTTCAAACTGTTTGAAGAAGTTTGATTTCAAGTCAAACCTAACGATATCGAAATCAAGTCAAGTCAAACTTTTTTACAAAAAAAGTTTGGTTTTCAAGTCAAGTTTGTTGAGTAAAATCAAACTAGTTTGACTTGCATCTCCAACAACTTTCGAAGATATGATGGAAAATTTGGCTTTTTAAGTATTTATTAATGGTTTTCGTGGTCATGAAAAGAGAACAATGCGATTAGCTCGTCACAAGATGCTGGTCGATGTCTTGTCCACTGTTCTCGAATACGAATCACCTACGCAGGTCTCTGGCGGGTACAACAAAGTTAGGACTGTGATAGGAAAGGCATGAAGATGATGAAGAGCATTTCATGCAAGGAAACAAAGACCATAAGGTGTTGAAAATGTGGTTAAATGGGACACGTACGAGATTCATATAATATAAGCACTCTAGATACAACACAAATCAAGTAACCTTTGATCCCTAATCCAAAATAGTGAAATTCGTGAAATGTACTATGTCAGTGGCGTACTGAGTATGGTTCTGCGGGTTCCGCGGAACCAGAGCCCGGCCCCGAAGGGGCCCGCCCTTACGCACTTTTTGCTTCTTTTGTTTCTAATTTGATGTGGACATTTTGAAATACACAAGTACACACTAGGAAATGTGACTGCTTAATAAATTTTAATTTTTGTCTAGGTACTTATAACAATACAAACGAAAAATACCTATTCATCAAAAATATTTAAAACAAAATTTAACACAGCTTTGTAAGTGTAAGGTTGCTTACTCATTTTATCTGCTTACCGAAGTCCTTTTTGCAACATTTGTTTATAAACTTACCAATTTCTCTTCGGAAACTGATCAATGCAAGTTTTATATGGTGTGTCATAAAAATAATCCAAATACAATAGGCTCAATACTCGTGATTATAGCACCCTCATCTTTCAGCCTGTACTTTTAGGTAATTCTTTGACTACAATAAAATTAAGAAATCTATTACTACTTATCTATTAGGTATCTACTATTTCTAAGAAAACCTCGTAATTTTATTAAATATATCAACCCCACCGTTATCCAAGGTTTTTTTGATATTTTTTTATTTAACCGTTTTATCTCCCTAGAGGTTTGTAAGTAATTATTTAACTTGTTTATAAATAAAATATAAATTTCATTCCAATATTCATTTTTTAAAAGCTGTTTTAGTTTTCCGGTTTATAATTATGACTGGAGATTTAGATGTAGAACATGTTTGAGTTTCATTATTTATAAAAACGTCTGGCGTAAAGTGATCAGTCATGTCAGTATAAAAAACGATAGTATTAATATTAATTTACCGTTTTAATAGTCCATTGTTTTTCAAAAAAATTTCTAACATCAAAAGTAAGTAGGTTACGATCCAAATAATATTGGTATCTTTTTCTTTTTGGTTGGTAAAAATTGTAGAAAATCACACTCTAAAGCATCCGAAATGAAATTAATCATTACCGCTTCACAAATTACTTTACTTGTGTATTGTTTATAAGATTTGTAAGATTAGTTGGTTCAAAGTGCTTATTTTTGAAAAGGCTATAGTTAAATGGGCTTAAACGAGTCATTAATCACGAGTGTATGCAAATTTTGAAGAGCCGTATCTTATATAACCAACTTTTGTCTTCAGGAAAACAAAAAGTCCAAAATATTCACAAGAGTAAAATCTCTATAAATAGTATCACCAATAATTTTTAAGTTATTTTGAAAAAAAAAAATTTTTTTCCAAATTAAAAATTTTTTTTCCGTTTTTTTCAATTATTTTATTATTTCAAAATAAGCATTTTGAACCAATAAAATTTATAAATCATATAAACAATACATAAGTCGAGTAACTTGTGAAGTGGTAACGATTAATTTCATTTATGATGCTAATTAGAGGGTAATTTTTACGATTTTTTTACCAAAAAGGGATCAATTTTATTTACAGCGTTACATACTTAATATTGATGCCAGAAACTAAAAAAACAAAATTAAAACTTTTTCAAAAATGTAAAAAAAATATGCTGTGTTTTTCCCGAAAAGTGCTTAATTTTTTGGTTATTTCACGTTGAAATATTCGATTTGGAATTTCACGAATAAGAAGGTACTTTTCATTACCTACTACTCTGCCCTCCTGGATCTACAAACTTCGTGTATACACAATTTTTTTCACTTTTGCATAAGCTATATTTTTATTTGGAATATTTTTTCGCTAAAATACTTCCTTTTTGAGTTATTTGCGAAAAACCGTCTCAAAACGTGTTTTTTTTTGAAAAATTAACAAATTCACTTAAAAATAACTCGAAGTGTTGACTTAGTGAAAAAACTCTATAGAACTAAAGTTGCTTAGAATTGTCAGTGTATCCAATTCCGGACTTATCTTGAACGTATGTTTTTCACCCCCAAAAAGTTTTTTTTTGTTTGACATGTTAGTTATGTGCATGCCAAATTTCATCTTAATACGAGTGGTTCTTTAAAATTTACAACCAAAACCGTGAGTAAATGGACTATAAATTAGCTTGAGTTTTTATAAATATACGATATATTTTATGATACATTTGTACCCATTTATATGATGATGATTCACATTTAATGTTTATTAAAAAGTTTTTATTGGGCGGGCGGGCCCGTATCAGAACTGGAACCAGGGCCCGCTGATCTATCAGTACGCCACTGTACTATGTATAGTACTAACAACTACTCTTATAAAATGTGTACTTACTGATTGCTCCCTACTGGTTGATGCTAATTCATCGTATTGTATTTCCCGAAAAGTCTCCTCCACAGTTTCATGTAACCGAGCATAACCGACGCCTTGCGAACACGTACACTTTGCGCGAGGATATCGACACCACTCTGAAAAAGAAAATTCATTTAAGTTGGTTCTTTTTGACAGGATACATTAGTGCTTACTATTAAAAATAAAAGTTTGTTTTGTAAAACACTTTTTGTTAAGCAAATAAATACAAGATTAACTGTCTTATTGTATTCTAAACATCACACATCCATTTGAAAAATGGTTAACGGTTTGTTAAATTGAACAGTCAATTCCATAGATCAACTTCTATTTATTTTAATACCAAATATGTTGTTTTGTTCTATATCTGACCCCCGTCATCAAATATTTCTAAATTTAACCCTCACGCACAAGTTGTATGTACAACTTCAGTGAGGAACTGAGTTTATTTTATCATGTACAATTTATTTGCTACAAAAAAAAATAAAACTCCATTATTATAAATGGTATTTTTTAAAGTATTACTAAAGTTCTCAATTACGACAATTTCTAGCATTTTAATAAGAAAGTTAGATCATACTTAAAGTATGCTAGTATAATACCAGTCAGACCAGTCTACACCTGAATGCGCCGATGAGTTTACTCCAGAGGAAATCACCTCAGCAATATCAAAAATTAAGTCTTAAGAAAGACTTATAAAATCCATCCAGAATTTTTAGTTCAGTGTGGGAAATATGCTAGGAAATGGCTGGCTGATTTCTATATAGACCGGGCAGTATCGTCGCCCCCGCTAGCGAAATTATTCCGATTCGATTTTTTTGCACAAACTTACTCAAAAAGAGGTCCTTATAACATATCTACAGGGTGCCGGGCGCAAGGGCGGATCCAGGACCGATTTTCGGGAGGGGCCATAAATTTTTTTTTGGGAAGGGGTGCTGGGGGATCTGGGGGTAATTCTTAAAAATTAGGATTACAATGGTGAGTTTTAAGGCACTTTTCACACACTTTTGAGTGCCATATAATCATTCAAAACTTATCGTTATTTAAGTATTATTAAAGTCGGTACCGATTCCTACACATTTCTTCGAATTCAAGTGCAGTTCTTTCAACAACTTTAATACTATTTTTCCCAATGCTTTTCCTGTCAGGCCTTGTTCTTACCTTGTATGTATCTCAAATTTAGAGAAAGCTGTTTCACGTGAGATACGTCGGTCGTTTCGTCAGATATGAAAGAGTAATAATTTGCACTTTGAAGCTCTCAAAGCTCTCTTTTATTATTTGTTCAATTATTTCTTCACTACAAAATGTTCTCAATTGATTGTGGGTCAAACCGGCAAACAGGTGTATGTTCTCAAAGAAATTGAAAGTGTGTAAAAAATTTTTTAATAGTCAGCTAAGTACTTTCAACACATTACGTGCCATCATCAGAGCTTCCTAAAAGGACATTTAAGATAAGAGATTTTTTATAAACAAAAGATTGAAAAAACTTACGTCCTATTATAAATCCTTCATAGAAAAGCAATGGTTAAAAATCACATAAAAAATCATGGATACTGGGCAAAAGCCACAGATTTCGGATATAAAACCCTTATCTATAAACCCGATATCTGTGGCTTTTGCCCAGTATCGATGATTTTTTATGTGATTTTTTACAATTGCTCTTCTATGAAGGATTTATAATAGGACATAAGTTTTTTCAATCTTTTGTTTATAAAAAATCTCTTATCTTAAATGTCCTTTTAGGAAGCTGTGATGATGGCACGTAATGTGTTGAAAGTACTTAGCTGATTTTTAAAAAAATTTTACACTTATAATTTCTTTGAGAACATACACCTGTTTGCCGGTTTGACCTATTTAGAAGTGTGTAAAAGTCATACAGTCTGTTTAAATTCAATTGATTGTGACTGGTGCTACTAATGTATGTTGCTCGGGAAGATGCTGTGGATAGGTGTTATTTAACACATTCCCTGCCAGCCTTATTTTCATATATTATGTGCCTCAACGGGTCACCATATACGTAGTTTTTTTGCATATAGAGCCTTGCAACTTGGTTATTTCGTCAAAATTAATGTATATTTAAGAAACCATTCTTCACATAATATATCTTCTAGGCCTAGGTCACGTTGTTCTCTTAGTGTGCATTTAATAATGCCGTTAATAAATAAATAAATAAAAAAGTGTTGGTCCCATTGGACCAATGTGGCAGGTAACGTGTTAAGAGTCTTATCTCCTGCTGCGATTTTAAGCCTTAACAATTCTCCTTATTGCTACATCTATATACTCTTTATATTTATGTCTATAGCATCTTCGTCCAGAAGCAGAAGGCCATCATCACGATGGACTCTTAGAGGAATATTTTGTCGACCTAAGAACACTATAGACTTTACTATTGGTCGTAATTATTCTCTGTTTTCTTGTATCTGTTTAGACCTCTGAGAGTCTATCTGCTTAATGACTGACTTTTGCGGGTTGCGATAACGTTGCAGAAAATCTAACCCAACCTGAACGCACTCCTTGTGGTATATTTTACACGCACACCATATTTTTCTTTAGAAAAATAAAACGCAATACTCGCAAAACAATCTTTTTGAATGTGCGAAAGTACCAACCAATTCCTTTGTTCTAAGTGCTGGTGACCCAAGTAACGCTTCATTTCTTTTTTATTTTTATTCTTTATATGTACAGAATATAGAAATTGATACGATTTTGATGGCTGCCAAGGTCCGTTCTAACAATTGGCACTTTGTAAAACTATCAACATTTTGATTTACAAAACATTCTATGTCATTCTTGAAGCTTCCGTTACTGCTTTTGTTCAATTCTAGTCCAGAGAACATATTTATCCCGTGTTGTGTACATATGTGTTTGAAACTAAAAACATCTTTGAACTGCCAATATTTAAATTTATATATTTTTTATATTCTCGGAGGGGGCCATGGCCCCCATGGCCCCCTCCCTGGATCCGCCCTTGGCCGGGCGGTGCCGTGTGTTTTTTTAAACAAATTCACAATAATAATTTTTTCATTTCAAACAATATTTTTTTATATAAGTTGGGTTATTCTGAGCAAAAAAGGTCTCCTGTAATTTTTCTCTAAAATTGACTGTTGTCGAGTTATATGCGATTAAAAATTTGAAAAATGCGAAAATGGCCATTTTAAAGGCTTAATAACTCGAATAAAAATTATTATTATGAAATTCAAAAAGTGACAAAATCAATTTTCAAACCCCTTCTTCAAGGTCCTGAAGAGATTTTTGTCATTATTTTATTATAAAGCTGCTATTTTTAATTATTAACAATTAGCGCTATAGTCCAACTGTATCGTCGCCCCCGCTAGCGAAATTATTCCGATTAGATTTTTTTGCACAAACTTACTCAAAAAGAGGTCCTTATAAAATATCCACAGGGTGGCGGGCGCTGCCGTGGTCGAAAAATTGTTTAAACAATTTTTTGTTAACAAATTCAAAAAATAATTTTTTCATTGCGAACAATTTTTTTTTTAGATAATTTGGATTATTCTGAGCAAAAAAGGTCTCTTGTGATTTTTCTCTAAAATTGATTGTTGTCGAGTTATATGGCCATTTTCGCATTTTTCAAATTTTAAATCGCGTTTAACTCGACAACAATCAATTTTAGAAAAAAATCACAAGAGACCTTTTTTACCCAGAATGTCTCAAATTATGTAGAAACAATTTGTTCGAAGTGAAAAAATTATTGTTGTGAATTTGTTTAAAAAAATTGTTTAAACAATTTTTCGACCACGGCACCGCCCGGAACCTTGTGGATATGTTATAAGGGCCTCTTTTTGAGTAAGTTTGTGTAAAAAAATCGAATCGGAATAATTTCACTAACGGGGGCGACGATTATATCCTGGACTATAGCGCTAATTGTTATTAATAAAAAATAACAGCTTTATGATAAAATATTGACAAAAATCTCTTCAGGACCTTGAAGAAGGGGTTTGAAACTTGATTTGGTCACTTCTTGAATTTCATAATAATAATTTTTAATCGAGTTAGTAAGCCTTGAAAATAGCCATTTTCGCATTTTTAAAATGTTTAATCGCATATAACTCGACAACAATCAATTTTAGAAAAAAAAAAAATGGCAAGAGACCTTTTTTGCTCAGAATGACCCAATTCATCTAAAAAAAAATTATTTGAAATGAAAAAATTATTTTTGTGAATTTGTTTTAAAAAAAATTGTTTAAACAATTTTTCGACCACGGCACCGCCCGGCACCCTGTGGATATGTTATAAGGAACTCTATTTGAGTAAGTTTGTGCAAAAAAATCGAATCGGAATAATTTCGCTAGCGGGGGCGACGATATTGTCCGGTCTAATACAGATATCTTAAAATCAGGAGAAATCCCCCACTCACTTAAAAAGGCCTCCATTGTTGCCATATTATAATCAGGAAAAGCAAATAATCAGCCTCAAAACTACCCACCGATTGCATTGCTAAGCTGTATCTATAAACTGTTTGAACGCTTAATCTACAACTGAACGTTGGAATAAAAAGTTGGCGGATAGCATCCGCCATTTTGTTTTTTGAAATTTCGATTTCGGATTAGTAATCAGCAACCTCAAAAACCCCCGGGTATCAAATTTCGACGGTATTACATATATTTAAAATACATAAAGCCACCATATTACATCCGGCATTTTGTTTTTTGCAATTTAGATTTTGGATTCGTAGTTAGCGACCTCAAAAACCACTGGATACCTAATTTCACGCAAATCAAAAAACGCTATCATATTTTGGCCATCTTTTCGGGTTTTTGGACCACTGTGTGCCGTAAGGATCTGTTTTGGCACCCTTACAGCTTAATATGTACATCGCGAACCTACCTAGAACAACTTCGCAAAAATTTGGCCGTAGATATGCTACAATATGTAGTTTTACCGGAAATCGTGATAAACCATTTTTTATCCTTGAAAACTCACCCCTTTCACTTCCTGAGCTCAGATCACCCGTGAATTTTTGAAGTTATACTTCTTTAGGCGCGATTGAGATTGAGGGTGAATTTATATTGATCTGCGCGCATGCGCACACCGACAGTATGGTATTAGTCGTTATACGGGCTCTGATTGGGTGTTGAAATGATCTGTCAATAATAAATAATTGTTCAATATGAAGGTAAACAAATGTATAATGTTTTATTGTTGTGAGGACAGAAACAAAAAAGTTTATAATTGTAAATGTATCATAGGTACCTACCTATTTGAACCTACCAAAATACATAGTATGTAATACTTTTATTTACATAATTTGATTACCATCAAAATTTCTATCAATGTTCACCTAATATTTGGTTTTCTTACTCTATGTTTTGTTGTATTTTTTCAATTCTAAATCATTTCAATTCAAAATCAAAATAATTTAATTTAATTCAAAAATGTCAAAAGCTTAATCCGTTTAGTTAGTCGATCTTCGCACATAATGACACATTGCCTCCGTGGCGAAGCGTTTAAGACGAATGGACCCCAATATACCAACCGCGCTGATAGCTGGTTCGAATCCCAATAAAAACTTTTATTTTTTTATTTTTTTATATATTTTATGATTGTAAGTATATTATATATACGTAACTTATATAATTTTATTTTCAGAAAATACGTATTTAGTTAAAACATTTTCCGACAATTAATGTTCAGAAATCATTTGTGGCATTTTTAATGTGTTTGTGTGTGTTTTATTCTTTTATTACTTTAATTTTTGGCACTGTTTTAATAAAAATGTTTGAGAAGTAGTAAGTATAAATTAGTTTAATATTTAAATAAAATATAAATAAAAAGTATATTAATTTCGTTTAAATCATATAATAGAAGTATAACTTCTTACGTGCGTACAAAGTACACACACACGTTCTTTTTTTTTCATTAGCTTTGTCATATTTTCTTTAGTTTACAAAGCGTTCCATCCTGTTACTATTCTTTTTGGTGTCAAAAATAATTTTGTTCTAAAGCTGTTTCTTTGTGCATCTTATGTAATTTACTATTTTAATTGGGAAATGAGCCACAATCTAAGTTGGAAATTGATTTTATTGACGTTTCGACTACCACTTCGGACATCGTTGTCAAAATACAAAATATGTATTAACCCTTACAGGAAGAATCTTTTATTAGAAAGAGCGAGGACCAATGGGGGGGGGGAGTCAATAAATGTCCACACATAAAGTAATCGAAAACTTCTTCTTTATTTAAACTAATGTAACAATAACACTTTTACAAATAAAAAAATATTCCTAGACGTTAATGGAACAGTTAAAAGATAATAATTTATAAAATCAATGGGAAAATCCCAATAGTTGGCTGTATACCATAGTTTAAAAAACTCATATAGAAGTAAAAACTTCAAGTTGTATACTGGTGTAAAATCGTTTATTAAAAAACTTCATAAAATGTCGTGCAAAACGTTTTCGTTCTAATTCAGAACATCTTCAGTGCATTCTGCTAAGTAATTGTAACTATTAGCACACCATTTAAAGTGGTAACTTCATAATATATGGTTTACATGTTAAATTTTATGAAAATATGGTGACTTATTGCTTAAAGGGCAACATGCTTCCCTGCTCGAAAAAACTAGGTAATCGATTGATGAAAAGCCCTATTGAAAGTCCATTTCCTATTTTATCAGTTGGTCTATGCCCATTGAACTGGCAAGTACTTGGGTTTTTCGAGCAAGGAAGCATGTTGCCCTTTAAGCATGTACTTAATTTAATCTTATAACATCGACTGATAGTCACCATATTTTCATAAAATTTAACATGTAAACCATATATTACGAGATTACCACTTTAAATAGTATGCTAGTTACAATTACTTAGCAGATTGCACTGAAGATGTTCTGAATTAGAACGAAAACGTTTTGCACGACATTTTATGAAGTTTTTTAATAAACGATTTTATACCAGTATACAAATTGAAGTTTTTACTTCTGTACGAGTTTTTTTATAATAATTTATATGTAATTTACCCGGAATCTTTGGCTTCAGTGGAATTGGCATCATCGTAGGATACCGAAACATTTGACTTCTTGCTGTGCTTACCGCATACGTACTTCTGGCATTTTGAAAAAAAAAACTATGGTTTTTTTTTCAACTCATTGGTCTTTTTTTTTATATGTTCCTAATTTGCAACATGAATGGTATCGTCCCTTTCTATTTTAGGACGCTGTTGAATGTATTCAAGGGGGGTTATTTACAGTCTACTGTCAAGTTTTTATAAAAGTATGAGGAAATTAATTAAATTATAGAAATGCCAATTATGGCATCTAATAGGGCAGTAGTACGTCGACAGCTCATAAATATTTGAAATTTTTAGGAACAAAGGTACATAGGTATTTAGAAAATCAGACGTAATGCAATGTTGTGGATACTTTTTTTAAACCCCCTTGATCCTTCTAAGGTTAATAAAAAATCAATTTCCAACTTAATAATTTCAAAAAAGTCAATTTCAAAAATAATTATCGGCCCTCACCTAAAATATATTTTCACCGACAAATTATTATTATACAGTGCTAGTCAAAAGTCCGTACCTCCCTTGTATTTTTTGAACAGTTATACTTATAATAGTGAAATTTGGAGGAAGGAAATAAACGGACGTAGGCTTCTTAACTAGTCATGACAGGTAACGTAATAGTGACAAATGACTTTACAGCGCCACTGTGACAGATAATTTTAAATAAGATCTTATGGCAAGTAATACCTCGTTTGAAAGATATTCAAAATTCCTATTCAGTCATACTAATTTTTTTTTGGATATACATTGATTTTGATTTTGGTGAATAAATGAAATAAATATAAAATTTTAGTTTCGCATTTAATTAATAAAAATTCAAATGTCCGCCTATGGTTTTTTTGTCAAAAAAGTTCACGTTTTTCAGTTCTCTAATAGTTTTTACGTCAACGTCAACGTCAACCCTTTTGACAAGTAAATAGGCGGAGGTTTGAATTTTTATTAATTAAATGCGAAACTACAATTTTATATTATTTCATTTATTCATCAAAATTAGCTTAAACTCAATTAAGACGTCTACATCCGTTTATTTCCTTCCTCCAAATTTCACTATTATAAGTATAACCATTCAAAAGATACGAGGGGGTACGGACTTTTGACTAGCACTGTATATAGAACGATATGGGAAGCCCGCATATAAATAACATACTTAATATAGCAAATAGAGTGGAGGTTTAATTTAATTCCATTTAAAATATTACATAAATTAATAACACAGCAGGTCGTTTCAATTACATAGACATTTGTCTGTTTTTATAGTTTTTTAAATAATTACTAATTGAAATAATTGCGATTTTATTGGTATGCCTGTTAAAAAGATTATAGCGATTAGTGCCTGTTGTGAGACCTCTCACGTATGAAAAAATTTCTGATTCGGTTTCTTTGCAGATTCCTGTTCAAAAATTTTCCCTATAAAGAAATCAGAAGGGTACCGGGCGAAATTTTTAGGCAGACATTATTTAAACGATCTTTTTAAACAAATTCAAAAGATTAACTTTTTTGCTTTGCTCTGGAAGAGGAAGGATTTTAGATTTTTGTGCCATTTTAAACAAAAGTTGATAGTTTTTGAGCGATATAAAAGCGATATGAAAACTGAAACATGCAAAAATACGCATTTTAGAGTATCGAAAACTCGTAAGTAAATTATTAGTTTTGAGGTTGCCAAATGCCTAAATTGAAGTAGAAGTATCCTATTTTATGATTCTAACGAGTAATCGGGGCTTATTTCAATTTGGACTGTTGTTTTTTAATTGTAAATAATTATGCGCTTCAATACTACAATATGGACTTGAAAGCTGGACATTAAAGCAAGAACACATAAATAAGCTACAGTCATTTGAAATGTGGTGTTACAGAAGGATGCTTAGAATAGCATGAACACAGAGGAAAACGAACACGGAAGTATTGCGAGAAATGGGTAAAGAATACGAAATAATAAACACAATAAAAATAAGAAAGTTACAATATCTGGGACACGTAATGAGGGGACCGCGATATGAAATGCTAAGACTGATAATACAGGGAAAGATAAGAGGCGGAAGGAGTATAGGAAGAAGGAGAGTGTCATGGTTAAAGAATTTAAGAGATTGGTTTAGATGTAGTTCTATAGAACTCTTTAGAGCAGCGGTGGACAGAGTAAAGATAGTGATGATGATATCCAACCTCCGTTTAGGAGACGGCACTTGAAGAAGAAGAAGATGCGCTTCAATCGACTGTTTATTTTGCCGCATACCGTATAATATGTATAAGTGAGACAGAGACGCAACATATAGAGCGAAGCCCGCCGCGGTGCGGCGGCTTAACTGTCGAAACAGTATTTGTTTTTCCTATTGGTAGGTTGCTAACCTTGCCAATCACCTTCCACATTTTATCCGGGCTTGGGACTGGCTGTGGCAACTGCAAAGCTAATCGATCTCCCCGCAATTACCCCAGGTAGTGTTTAGAGAGAAATAAACATATCGGAAAAGAAATGAAAGGCAGAATTTACAAATCAGTCATCAGACCAATAATGACATACGCGGCAGAAACACGAGCCGACACAGAAAGGACAAAAAGATTGCTCGAAACAGCGGAGATGAAAACCGTCCGAAAAATCGATGGTAAGACTATATGGGAGAGAGCTAGCAGTACAGGTATTAGACGAAAATGCAAGGTGGACAACATTAATAATTGGGTAAGAAACACAAGAATAGAATGGAATGACCACATAGCCGAATGACAAGAAATATAGTAAGTAAGGACAGCGAGAGACGGTTCCCCAATAGGAAGACGATCAGTGGGAAGACCACGAAAACGATGGAACGACAACTTGCTAGAGTAGAGGCACATTGAAAAAACAGATAGAGTCATGTCTATACAAAAAGAAGAAGAAGAAGAAATAATTAACGTAAACAAAGGTCTTTATTGAAATAATCCCAGATTACTCATCAGAATCTTGAAATTGAATATTTAAACTTTAACTTAAGGACGTGGCAAGCTCAAAAATAATAATTGGGCTTTCAAAACCCAAAAAAATATTGTTAAGGGCAAAAAGTTGAATATTTTGAATTTGTTTAAAAACATTTTTTTTTAATTTCTGCTCACAAATTTCGCCAAGGACCCTTCAGATTTGTTAAAAGGGGACATTTTTAACACGAAACCGAATCAGAAAAAATTTTATATAACATGGACTAAAAAGATTATACATAGCGATGTAATTCTTCGTTTTCATTGATCACAGACAAGGTTATCAACTTATAAAATAACTTGTTTTGGCTTCAGGCATTACGTATTCTTCCTCAATTACGCAATCTAATACTGTAAACGTAGTGCAATATCCTAACAAAATTACATTATATATTTAATATTGTTAATTTTGGTGAAATTTAAGAGATTTATAATTTCTTTTTAATACATATAATTTTATTTTTGTTTTTCTTCTTCTTCGTCATTTCAGCGTTTCGGCATATTATGTTGCCTGTTCCTGTATAGTCCAGAGAAATAATGTAAAGAAGTATCCTGTTGCTGTTGGGGACTTTGACCCGGTCAGGTACCTATCTGACAAATTTTTTGAGTTTTATGGTTCTATTGTCCACCGAATCCCAGTGGATTCGCTGGACTTATAGTGTTAAAAAAGTGGTAAAAATTTCAGAGTGATTAATTAATTAATTTAAAAGTTATTCCATTTATAAAAAAAACAACTTTTTCGAAATAAGGTAAGTAAGCAAAAAATGAACTTGCAATAATTCTACCGGTAGCGAAATCAAGAGAGAAAGATAGTCTACTAGAAAAACCATTAATCTGACTACGTTTCGGCAAGGTCGCACTTGCCATTGTCAATTACCTCGCTGTGGCTTGAGATAAACTGCTCGTTTTTTTTTGAACGGTGAAAAGAAAATTTTATTTTGTGAAAAATCGCGTAAATGAAAGAGTGAGAGCATGCTGAGTTGCAGAAGTGGCCGTATAATAAGTTTGTAATATTTGTAAGTACATAATATATGTAATTACTGTTCCTGGGGAGATTTATAGCTAAGGAGAGTTGACCGTCAAAAGGAGACATAAACATTTTTTAGGATGTTTTTAATAATCTACAGTCCTGTAACAGAACCAGAGAAAAAGTTTTCGCTAGGGAACTAATTACAAGTAAATCGTTTTCGTAAAGTACAGAGGCAAATTGTTGAGATGAGACAATTGATTGAACTAAATTTGTATGCTTTTCTGGTGTTAATTTTATGTGTAAAAGCTATATATTCTAGGGAAACATTTATTTCTAAAGAATTTATTTAGTTGTATGAAAATTTACAAAGAAATTTTATCATTCAATTTTAATTGTATTGCAGCAATTCGATTTCATTTGTTTATTACCTTCTACTTCTCTTTTATCGAACACTAGGTATGTTCTATATATGTTATGCAGCACTTTATTGATAGAAAATATACAGTTATAGCTATCAGTTGAAAATAAATTGATTCAATACTCAGTGGTCTGTAGATATTTCTAATTTAAGACAATCTGCAGTAATAATTTAAATCTAATAATAACATGTTTAGTACAGAAAAGTGATAAAACCTATAATAAATGTATAATATGTACTTGTATTTCTAACATGAGACTTAACACTTCTTGGTTAGGAGCCAAATGTTTGTTACTTACTTTTTATACCTGATCATAAATAAGTCCCTGTATGCTGTATAAGTTGTTAAATATCAATTTTGATTAAATTATAATCATGAAACACGTAAAATGATGTGCTTTAATATTTTATGTAATCTGTTGACACTTTTAAACTAACAGAAAAGTTTAAGACATCTGTAGTTGCACTATGTTTTACCACTTTATTTAAACGACTCTTAAGGCCTCATTAAGGCCTAATTAATCGCGGTAACTGTCAAATGTCGTTTTCACACGCAAACAGTACAGTATATCTTTTAAGTTCAAGTACCATTTGTTTTAATTTTCCTTCTTTGTGACTTCCTCTTATATTCCATGTCGCCATTCGTATTACTTCATTTGATTTTATTGTTTTCTTTTTTGTTTCGTCTTTTCCCTCTTGTCTCCTTTTTCTTTGCCGTGTCATCTTTATAGTATGGTTCTGTCCGTTATTCCTTATTAGTTTTTTGAGCGGTTATAATTTACTTTTTCCAGCTTTTCTCTTTCTCTGTTCCATTTCCATACTTCATTATCCAAAATTAACTTTTGATATCCCACCTTTGCAACTTTCCCTTTGATCTTCTCTTCTTTAGCAGTTGCTCTGATTTTGGATTGTATTTCTCTTTCAAGTTTTGTTAGATCACCATTTATTTATGTATATGCGGTTCGGCAGTTCCTTGAGTTTATGTATGTTTTTCATTATTTTCATCTTTTCGTATTTGCTATCCAGTTCGACTAAGTATATTTTATCTCCCAATTTCCTTGCTTCATTTATTTTTACTTCTATACCCATTTCCTTGTCGATAAATTTTTTTACTGATTCTCTTAATATCATTGGATTATTTGTAGTTATCGGGATGCCTTGTATAACTATATTTTTCCTTCTTTTGTCACTTTCAAGGTATTGAATTCGCTCGTTGCATCTCATTATTTCTTTCTGCAAATTATTAATTTCTTGTAACATTTTTTCATTATTAGTCTTCATTGCTGATATTTCGTTTTTATTTTCAATCTGTTCTTTTTTGAGTTCTTTTAGTTCCTCGGAAATCTCCTTCATTTTCTTATCTTGTTCTTTTTGTTGTTTTCTTATTTATTCTGTGTCCTTGTCTATGTTATCTTTATATATTATATTCTCAATAGTTTTTACTACATCCAGTAACATTACCTTTTCATATAACAAATGTATCGCATCCCGAATTCTCACTCTATCAAACGCTTTCTTCAAATCTATCAGGCACATAATTATGCTGGTTTGTTGTATTCCAGCGACTTTTCTTTTATTTGTCTTATTACAAAAACTGCATCCGCGCATCATCTTCCTGTCCAAAATCCTTGCTGTTTCTCTTATTCGTTCGTTTATTTTTGTCGCTATTTTTCTTGTTGCCAATTTGAGTGTTGTATTTAAAAGATTTATTGCTCGATAATTATTGGGGTCTTTCTTATCTCCTTTCTTGAAGAACATCAGCACGAACAAAAGTGGTCGAAAAATAAAACTACATATTGCTCATATTTAGCGGTTTGTTTTGATAATGTATAACTACAAAGACACTATTATCTGCGTTTATATGTGCCGGATTGAAATAACTTAGCGATAGGTTAAATGTTTACGTCGTTAACCTTTATGGATAGGAACTCAGGGGCTATCTGGCTGTACTCTTTTTATCTGCTTTCAATTGAAGTAGATTTGTGTCCTTATCTAGTGTAAGTTAATCATAGGTCTTAGGTATTAAGGGGATAGTCGCAAAATCTCGGCTTCAACGCTATTTAAATGCCTTCATTTTTTTCGAATCCTTCTTCTTCTTATTTTTGTATAGACATAATTCTGTCTGTTTTTTCAACGTGTACCTCTAGTACATTGTCGTTCCATTGTTTTCGTGGTCTTCCCACTAATCGTCTTCCTATTTCGTCTCACGCTGTCCTTACTACTCTATTTACATATAGGGTAAAAATACGGTTATCATTCGGCGTATGTAGTCATTGCATTCTATTCTTTTGTTTGTTACCTAGTTATTTATTGTTTACCCAGATTTTTCGAATCCTGAGAAAACTAATACGTATTTTTAAAAACTTTAAACGCAGAATGAAAGGTTGCGTTATTACCCAGGCTGAGGGTAGAAAGATCCTGAAAACTTCTATAATGTTTATTTTAATCAGTTACATGGGTGAAAAAGAAGAGAAAACTTAGTGCGATTTTTAATTTCGAAGATCTCATTCAAAAGAAACTTTTTGTTTATTCTAAGGGACTTTCTACCCTCGGTAATAATGTAGTCTTTCATTCTGCGTTCAAATTTTTTAAAAATATTTATTAGTTTTTTCAGGGTTCGAAAAAAATTAACACCATATCCGTGATGATATTTTCCAAATCGAACATTCGCTGTCTTTGTCATACAATGCACTCAGTCGAACAGAATGTGGTGACGAGACAGTGACAAACAAGGCTACTAAATATTTGACACGGATTCAGGGACATTTTGAGTTGTTTATTAAATAGTTTTGATAGTGTATTTGATAAATAATTAAGAGATGAAATTAATAAAAAGATATTTATTGTTTATTATTTACAAGAGTAAAAAACCGCTAAACACCGTAAAAATGAGTGGCGCACACAATATTCCAGCTACAAAAGAGCTGATATGAATATTACGTGACGCGATAATTTTCATTTGGATGGAAAATAAAATTCTAGTTTTATTTTAAAAGATTTTTCCATAATATTTGCTAAATTTGAAGTAAAGTGCGCCACAAAAGAGCTTCAAAATAAAACTTATAAAATATCTTTTAAAATAAAACTAGAATTTTATTTGCCATCAAAATTAAAATACATTATCGCGCCACGTAATATTCATATCAGTTCTTTTGTAGCTGGAATATTGTGTGCGCCACTCATTTTTACGGCGTTTAGCGGTTTTTTACTCTTGTATCAGGAGTTTTTTAAAGTTATTTATAAATTAAATGTATGGAGTTGAATGCAATGTTTATCGAATACACGTTAAGCTTTATAAATAGTGTCGCATGTAGAGATATTATGCGCCACTGGCGAGAACTGCCGTTCTCTGGTAATAAGTTTTTACGTACACCATACAAAAAAACACCGCTAACTTACATTATTATGCTTCCAATGGATGTCTCCATTTTTTTTTTTCAAAAAAATTTATTGATTTTTTAACCCTAACTTTTTTATTTTTTATATTAGAAAGTTTGTTAAAATTTTTTTTGTAGGTTTTTATAAGATCTATAAGACTATTAATATTAAATCCTTTTAAAATCCTCAGTCGCAAAAAGAGGTGACTTTGAAAGGGTTGTTAACGGTGGATTTTGCATGTTATTACAAGTTCTAATTGTCTGTAGCTCACTCAATTTTTGTCGTCGAAAAAATTTTCGTAAAACAAGTTCTTAAGAATTAAACAAGCTACATTTTCATATCTAAACATTTTTTCGCATCTCTGATGCTAATCTTTCTATTCTGAAGAAAAGGGCTAGTTTTACCAAACTACAAAAAAATCGTTATTCGCTTTTAACTCCAGTTTTCTAAAACCTAATTGTTTTAAGCCGGTCAAACTTCTGTAATCTATTAAAAATACATAAATAAAAGATACGGAATAAGATCGATGACTAATTTTAATTAGGGTGGTAATTAGGGGGTTGATTCCGATAACTTTTTGACTGAAAAAATAGGTACTGACATTTTTTTCATTATAAGTCACTTAATTTTTAAGCTACAGACTTTATTTTTTATTTTTGAAGATAGATCTTTTTAAACATTTAATAGTTATTTATGATATAAGTGTTAAAAGTACACGTTTAAGGCACGCATGTGAAAGTTTGCAGAATGAGCGAAGCGAGTTCTGCAATTCACATGATTGCCTTAAAAATGTACTTTTTAACACGCATGCCATACAATATTTTTTCTACAAACATAATTACAGGACAATATCTACAAAAACTTTTACTTGAACTTGACTGACATTTCATTTTTATATTTTTTTGACATTACATCAAAATTGCCTATACGGTCAATACGAACTGCAGTGCCATAAAATTTTTTTAAAGCACTAGTGCCTTAAAGTAGCATTTTTAACGCTCGTATGGAGTACTAAAAATTGAATTTTTAACACGGTTGTAGAAAAAATTAGTTTCTATAAGTTATTCTCGAAAAATGCATAGTTTTTCCGTCTTTCGACTTTGAAACTATAATATTTAATATTTGACGAAGAAAAGCTAACATATTATAAAGTACAACTCGATTACTATTGGTCTTAAAGAAAATTAAAAAAATACTTTGTTTCTTTTTTAAAAGATATTAAAGTTGTTTTGATAAAACAAAAGCTTTTTGAGTTATTAGCAAAAAACTGATTAACATTGATTTTTTCGATATAAAACTATCACTTTCGATAACCAATAAATCGAAAACTATTAATTTTATCAAAAAAATGTATAAAACATTTTTTGCTTACAATTAATATTTTACCAACATTTGCGGTCAAAATATAATAAAAAATTTCCACCCCCGAGATGGGGTAGCAACCACCCCATGGTAAAAGCGTCTTTCGGCATCATATATATTTTGATCCTTGGACTATCCACTCTTTATTGACAAATTTTCAAGCAAATCAATCCATTCTGTAAAAATTGCGAAGTGAAAAGTTTCAGTTCCTGGACTAATTATACTTTTGGAGTTCTATAACTTCAGAACGGCTTAACTGATTTTGATCAATAAACATGAGTTTGAAACGTATTGACCTGGCGCAATTCGTAGGTTGAAATTTTGAGTAATTGTCGAAAAACCAAAATTTTCAAAGTTTAATTTTTCAGTTTTTCGGCTATGATGAGTTGATGAGCAGTGTACATATCTCATCTTGATAGCTTAGGCACCATTTGAAAGTTTAACTCAACCCTATCGATTTGATGTATTTGCGGTTTTCCTGTCTCTCCTTGACCCTTGAAGATATATACGCCCAAAAAATATGCTATTTTGTATCTCCCTAGCCCTCTAGCTGGCTTACGGGTAGTCAGAAGTCAAAAATTACACCGGTTCTGAATCGGCCCTCACACCCTCTTGAAACACAGAAAAAAATTCAGATCGGTGTAACTTTTCCACACACATATGTACATACTACAAACATATCCACAAACATTTTCCCCTTTTTAAATAAAAATTGAGTCATACTTCTGAGCTCGGTAACTTTTGAATGGTATAACCGATTTTCAAAATTAGACATACGTTGGAAAGGTAATGATCAGTATTATCAGAAGCAGTAAAGGTCGGACTTAAATTTTTGAAATTTTTGGGAGTTTTGCGTAAGAGAACGAAAAACAGACCCTAAATGGGAAGGGCCGTAAAATCCACACCCTTGGACCAAAATGGAAAGTTGACATATGGATGCGTGAGTCTTTTCCTAAACTTTAAAATGATATATGGTCCAATTTTCAATTCAGTAAAATTTAGAAAATCGAAAATTATATAATGTCGCTTGTAGGGGTATTGTTGTTGGGGTTGTGCGCCACTGAAGAGAACTGCCGTTCTCTGGTAATGGAAGATTCAAACAGAGAATACACCATGATATATTCTGTGCTTCAAGTATTTTGTTGTTAAAGATGTTCTCAAAATGTATCTCAGCGTTCCATAGTAACAATATATATTATTAAAAAATACCATTTTCTCTTTTCTCGAGTATTAGTTTTTATAGTATAGTAGGTACCTATATAAGTTACTGTAATCACTGAAGATATAGTTAGTGAAAAAATAATCATATTAATTAACTGAATTAATAATTTAACGATTAAACAAGTAACGGTTATCCAAGAACATTCAAAAGCCATCTCAAAGTTAATAATGTCAATGTCATTGTCCACTAACCTCCATACCAGTGAGAATTTTACTACACGTAATTTGCCGTGTAAAGAAAGAAAAAGTAGAGATAGCCGTAAAACATTTGCGCCTACGCTCTTAATGTTGTTTTTATGTAATACGTTTTTGTTTCAACAATATAACAATTGCATTAATATGCATGTCGTATTCAAAATAAATATTAATTAAAAATAAACGTATTATTTTACGATGTACTTTGGATTACCTTTATAATGAACAGAAAATTAAACATTGTTTCTATAATTCCTATAGAATATAGATATGTCGCAGATATTTTAAATTTATTACAACAGTTTATTAGGTCTGGATCCCGCGTATGAAAAAAAAGTTGATTAATAGCAAGCTGAAAATTAGTTAATAGCTTAAGGGTGTCTAGTCGGATAAACTTTGATATATGGGAACACTGGAACAGGGGCGGTTTTAATTGTGGAACAGGTTAAAAATTTGGAACGGTCAGACCACGAAAATGGCACATTTCTTTTGTCCGACATAATAGACTTAAACTCTCCGAACAGAGATTAAACTCTCATGCAAAAATTAGACTGCTATTTATCACCTGTCATAATTCCTGTCGTTTGACATATTCTACATGTTCCACTCATTAAAACGCCCATTTGGTGATAAATAGCAGTCTGATTTTTGCATGAGAGTTTAATCTCTGTTCGGAGAGTTTAAGTCTGTTCTGTCGGACAAAATACATGTGCCGTTTTCGTGGTCTGACCGTTCCAAATTTTTAACCTGTTCCACAATTAAAACTTTCCCTGTTCCAGTGTTTCCATATATCAAAGTATGTCCGACTAGACACCCTTAAGCTACTAACAAATTTTCAGCTTGCTATTAATCAACTTTTTTTTTCATACGCGGGATCCAGACCTATATATCAACCACAACTTTATACCAAATATTTAAATTAATATCTCACAATACATATTTTATAAAAAGGTGTGACAATCCTTGTCACTTAAATGATTTGCCAACTCTGCAGTAGGTATAGAGCAGATTGGCAAGAACATTTTTTAAACATTTATGTTGAACATTTCCTGATGTTTAGTTTTTATGGAGAGTTCTACCAACACATTCTGAATAATAATTTACATTATGCACATTAAAAATTCTATTCTTTGCAATGTTAAGACATTACAAAGTCGGTAACTCCGACGTAGTAAAAAACAGTATTGGATTTGCAATTTTTATTTCACCAAGAAGAATAGTAAGTCAATATTCTTAAAAGTTCCATGAAATCGATTAGATAACATACTCACCAGGAGACCCAGAAATAGGGTTCCATTCCCTCCAGACAATCTTCTACAACAGGGGTTCCCAACCTTCTAGCAACTGCGTACCACCTGAAATATTTTGAAAATTTTGGCGTACCACCAAACATCGAGGATCGGAACATGAAGAGGAAGGAAGCCCCCTGATCCTTTTTTTTTAGAAATATGTAACTACGAAATTATTTCTAATTCTAATTCTTCTCGGTTTATGACACAATGTGTATTTCGGCATGCAGGAGCAATTAACTTTATTTTTGCTGCTAGCCCTGTCAATTTACCTGACATATGAGTACCTCTGTGGTGTATGATTCAAGTGGTTTGCAGAACAAAAACTCTTCTATAACTTCTTTATAAAAATCAAATCGTAAAAATGCACGTAGCTGTGCTATGTTTGTTATATCGGTGCTTTCGTCTACTTGTAGTGCAAAATATGTGCATTCTTGAAGATTTAAACAAAGTTGTTCTTCAATATTAGAAGACAGCATTTCGCCTTTTCACTGTGTTATTTAACAATAGTAATTTAAAAAAAATGTAACTGCCATTTCTCATATACCCCATTCCACGAATATAAGACCCTCTTGGATTATTGCGACAACGAATAGTTTACTGTGCAAAATATGAAGAACGAAAGTAAATTGCAAATTATATTGTTGCTTATTGGAGTAATTATTAGAGAAAAATACTTTCGTACTTCTTATGTTGCACACTAAAATGTTCGTTGTCGCGATAATCCAAAACAGTCGTATGTTCGTGGAATACGCCATAACACGGTTTGGGCCATTTCTACAGCGGCCGGTAGTAAAAGGGTCTCACCTATTGTGTGAGGCTTTCCATCCTTTGCAATTCTACATCTAACAAGGTATAATTGCCTTTGTTAAGTTAGTATCATATTTAGAAAGCTAGTCATACATTTATTTTCTTTCTTAAAAAAAAAAGAAGATTCTCTTTTAAAACCATTCGATCAGCTTACCAACCACAGAAGAGTGCTTTGTCTGTTGGTGACGGATCAGCATATAGAAGGCTTCATGCTTTGGTTGGAAAGCGTTTCGAAACAAGCAACCCATTGAGGAATATGATGGCAACTATTTTCTGTGCTATACTTAACTATAAAACCACACTGTAAGTAGCTTTCGTGGTATTTCCAAATGGCCTGCGGTTTAAGTTTAACTCTAAGTTTAACTCCTCTTAAGTTTAACTCTTAAGTTTAACTCTATCCTTTGAAGTCACAGGGTTCACCAAAAACTGCTTCATAGATTAATATGGAAGCATAACAACTGCACTGGCACTTTCGCAGACAGAGGTCCAGCGTAATCGCTTGATTCACACACGTGACGCGTACCACCTGAAATCTTCCCGAGTACCACCAGTGGTACGCGTATCACCGGTTGGGAACCCCTCTTCTACAATTGGTCAGAAACGAATTTCCTGATGCGAGTTACATCATCCTTAGGGGTCGACAAGTCAAGAATTCTTGTCTTGACAACAATTTCTTGTCTTGTCTTGAGAAAAAATCAAGAAATTTAAAAAATCTTGTCTTGACGTTTTCTTGACATCTTATATCTTGTCTTGGCTCAAGAAATTTCAAGATCTTGATTACCCGGTCGGGTGATTCCACGGCGACCTTTTTATTGCGTTGCGTGCTAACTCGGCCTCCACTGCCACTGAGGGGAGTCCCTGATCTGTATTTGTTACCTGACGAACCCAAAATTGATGTATAGTTGCATGCTTACAATAAGCATTTTGTATGTTTCGCACATTTCTAAGCTTAGCTGTCCAGAATTTCATACAAATTGCTGAGCCAAATCGAAACAGTTTAGACATCGAAAAGGATTTTGATTGTTTGGAGGATGAAATTGAAGTAGAAAATGCTACAAATGATACTACTTTAGATTTTAATTCTCCTGTAAGTAAAATGAAATACCATGTAAGAAAAATCAAAAACTCAGAGCAAATGCAATTTAAACTTAACAGTGCTTGCGAGGTCATCATTGTAAGATGACTATGCCAGAACTAGATGTGCCTATAAGATGGCATTCAACTTTTGAGATGCTAACATGGTGCTTAAGTGTAAAAAATGCTTAAAACTATATTTTGTGACGACAACCAAAATCGAAATAATTGGAAAATGTTAGATAAAGAATAGTTCTGATCAGTAAATTTTGTCAGTATTTGAGAAGGTTTAAAACACTTTCTTCAATTCTCGAAGCGGAAAAATATTGCACACTCCCGTTGGTGGTAATTGGAGTAAATTACCTTTTGGACAAACTGGAAATATGGGCTCATGAACTTCATAATAACATTGATAGAGACGCTACCGATGAGCAATTCATTCACTGGATTCAAGCTGCGAGAGATAAAATAATGAAACACTATAACAAAACTAATTTGATTTACTGTATGGTTGTTATTTTGAATCCTCGCCATAAAGTAGAGGCATTTTACTCTTCATCTTGGGAAAAGCTTGTATAATCAGAGGCAGTACAAAAATTTGAACAAATATTTAAAGCTAACTACTTTAATAAATCCCAGAATGATCTATAGAATCCAATACCAGAGCCACTTAGTCTGAACAAAAAAGATAACGAATTTGATTTAGATATTACTTACCTATTTAAGAAAGCTGATAATGATAACTTACAATCTTGGAAGTATGAAATTGAAAAATACTTAAATGGTCTCGGTCAGAAGATTTTGAGAATATACATACTTGATTGGTGGAGAAGATACAAAAATATCTACCCGTCATTATCGAAAATGGCCAAGGATTTTCTCGGAACGCCAGCAACATCACTGTACATGTACCTGTTAAAAGGCTATTTTCAAGAGCAACTTTAACAATACCAAAGCCAAGAAATCAGCTAGGCATTGACTACATAAGAAGTGTTATCTGCCTTAATTCATGTCTTATCAATTCCGATTGAAAAATGGGCTAAATTTGTAATTTAAAATAAAATCTAGTTTTTATTATTAGGTATTCAAGATTTCTTGTTTTCTTGACAAGAAATCTTGGTATTGACATAAAATTTCTTGTCTTGTCTTGAAATCTAAAATTACTTCCTGTCTTGATCTTGTCTTGAAATCAAGACAAGATCAAGACAAGATCTTGAAATTTTCAAAAAGTTGGCGAACCCTAATCATTCTGGAGTAATTCCTCTTTCCCCTTAACATATCGCAGATAACTTAAGCTGCTGCTTCTCTCCAACACTTTTAAAAATATTTGGAACAAGCTCTGAAAAATTGGAGACGGAAATTCAAGAACATGGGACTCCCATTGAATGAACAGACACTATTTTTTACTCTTTGTTTCGCAGATGACCAAATACAAATAGCACAAGACTACGATGATATCTGTTACATGACAAGAAAGCTAATAGATAGAGGAATACAGTAAATTGGGACTAGATATCAACACAGGAAAAACCAAATATATGAATATCGCCAATATCGGTGGCACGCAGCAGGACTTGATACTAGACGGAGGAGATCAGTACAATCAGTAAATGTGTCGAATATAAATACCTGGATATGAAAATCACGAATGATGGAACACTGGACGGAGCATTAAAGAACGAAATATTCAGTACGCAGCAGGACTTGATACTAGACGGAGGAGAAACAATAAGTAAATGTAACGAATATAAATACCTGGGTATGAAAATCACGAATGATAGAACACTGGACGGAGCATTAAAGAACGAAATATTCAGGCCAGGAAAGCAATTATGATTCTAAACTCAGAACTCTGGGACAAGCAGATAAACAATCCAAACAAGAAAAAAATCTATGCGTCGTAGTGAAAAGTATTATAACATAACATACAGCTGCGAAGTATGGCCTATGAAGGAAAAATCAAAACAAATGTTAGAGGTCACCGAAATGGATTTCGGGAGAAGAGCTGCAGGGGGATCAAGAAGAGAACATGTCACCAATGAAGGATACGGGAAATAATGAAGGTAACACATACAATAAATTACTAAGTCAACGAAATACAACTAAGATGTTTGGTCACGTACAAAATATCCATGAGGACAGAATCTCAAAACAAATACAAAACTGGAAACCGTAAGGTGGAAGAAGAAGAGGTAGACTGAGGAAAAGATGGCAGGCAGGAATAAACAAATGCATGGATGAAAGAGGTCTCCAAGTAGATTAATGTGTGGACAGAGAGGAATGACGAACGGGTATCGGAAGACGGAGAACGTTGAAAACCGATAGTATATGTAGATAACTTAAGCTGCATTCCACAAATGCTGATCCAAGAGCCGTTTACCAAGTTACTGGCGACATCTTGGAGCCTTCGCTTATTGGCAGGTTGAATATGCAACCACCTTCTAAAGCCCTCGTTCCACTAGCAGTTTTGCTTATCTACTTTGCGTTACTCTGCAATGCCACCCTCCTACGCCCCCACAAAAAAAGGGAGATACCGCACCTTGAAGAGGCCTAGGCCTAAACGAGCTTTAAATAACGTGTCCCGATTCCCGATCGAGAAGCCTTCACAATGGTGATCGCCAACGTCGGATGATCCTGATATAGTATGTGAAGAAGAAGTACTGATTCCAATTCAGAGATCCCCGTCATTCATGGCATACGCCTTTCTTACGACCTTAAATGGGAACGAAAATTTAAAAGAATTAGAAACATTGAGATCTATTGTAGCCACCACTGTTCACACTAATTTGGCATGCTAGAAGGCTGTACTTAAAATACAATTTCTATATTTTTCAATATGATCAAATGAGCAAGAAATGTTTCATCTTCTGCGAAGAGTTGAGTACGAAAGCAATAGAGTTAGTCTGAAAATCAATAAAGCTGAGACAAAAATAATGGTGGTCGACAGATTTGACACTATTCAACTGACTAACATATTACAGGAATACCAGATAGTAAACACCTTTGTCTATCTCGGGTCTAGTATAACTAACGATGGTAACTGTGAAGCAGAAGTTCGGAGACGTATTGGTATGGCAAAAAATGCGATGAGTCGCCTAACTAAAGTTTGGAAAGACAGATCTATCTCTCAAAATATCAAGATGAGACTGGTGAATGCCCTTGTATTCTCAATATTTCTATACGGAGCAGAGACACACTCCTCGCGCATACGAGCGCCAAAAAATTGATGCCTTTGAGATGTAGTGCAGGAGAAGAATGCTGCGCATACCTTGGACAGCTCATAGGACAAACGTTTCCATTCTAAACCAACTCAATATTAAAAAAAAGCTGTCCACAATATGTCTGCAACGAATTCTGCAATTCTTTGGTCACGTGGTTCGCAGAGGTGACGACAGTTTGGAGAGATTAATTGTTTCTGGAAACGTTCCGGGGAGAAGTTCAAGAGGACGATCACCAACTAGATGGTCCGACCAAATAAAGAATTCAGCTGGAAACTCATTCCGCGAAGCTCTTAGAGCAGCTGAAGATAGAGACCAATGGAGAAACATTGTTAGGAATATTGGAAGAAATCACGATCCTCAGTAATGGGGAAACGACAGGAGAGAGAGATATTTTTCAATGTACGGGTTCCTACATTGTTAAATAACGTGAATCCTATCCTCCAATGCTAAGCATAGGCATAAGCATAGACAGACGACGAGTCATGCAACCTAGCCCCCAGGGTATAAGCGGTAATATGAAAGATACTTACGCTTATGAAAACCAGTTAATGGATTATACGAATTTTTACATTTGACTCTTTTGAAACATTTGTAAACGGATACGTGAAGAAACTGAAATATCCGATAATCAATTTGACTTTATCCAGAGCAGATCAACAAGAGATGCAATTTTCATTATAAGACAGTTGGTGAAAAAAATACAGGAATAAAGAAACAAACGCTCATATGGTATTCGTTGATATTGAGAACTGAGAACGCATATTATGATAGAGTTCCTCAAGAGATTCTGTAGGGGGCACTCAATAAAAAAGAGGTCAGTGAACTTAGCCCGAAAAAGTCGGGAAAAAAAATACGATTGATGCCATTCGTTTGTCCAATGATTGTCCACGTTTGTCCACCATTTTATTTCGTTAGTCCACCCATCAATTCTTTTTTATAAACAAAAATTTTTTTTCGGGCTAACTTCACAAATCCACAAATTTTCGAAAATTTAAAAAAACTCTTGCTATATTGTTTGTCCATCGTTTGTCCATGTTTGTCCACCACATAATTTTTTTTGTCCACCCTCTGAAACAACCCCCTTTTAATTGTAATTATTTTTTTATTTCATAATTCGGGCTAACTTCACGTTCTCTTAAACGGCATTTAAACGTTAATTCCGGTGCAGAATCACAACTAAGCGTTTGTCCACCCCTTTGCAGCGTTTGTCCCGCCCCTTAAAGTGCGAAACAACCCCCTCGTTAATTGTAATTCTTTCTTTAATTCTTAATTCGGGCTAACTTCAAGTTCTCTTAAATAGGTATTTAAACGTTAATTCGGGTGCAGAATCACAACTACCCGTTTGTCCACTCCTTTGCAGCGTTTGTCCAACCCCTTAAAGTGCGAAACAACCCCCTCGTCAATTGTAATTATTTTTTTATTTCTTTATTCGGGCTAACTTCACGTTCTCTTAAATGGGCATTTAAACGTTACTTCGGGTGCAGAATCACAACTAAGCGTCTGTCCACCCCCCACCCCCTTTGCAGCGTTTGTCCAACCCCTTAAAGTGCGAAACAACCCCCCTGTTAATTGTAATTATTTTTTTATTTCTTAATTCAGGCTAACTTCACGTCCATTTAAACGTGTATTTTAAAGTTAATTCGGGTGCAGAATCACAACTGCACGTTTGTCCACCCTTTCGCAGCGTTTGTCCAACCACTTAAAGTAAACAACCCCCCTGTTAATTGTAATTATTTTTTTATTTCTTAATTCGGGCTAGGTTCACGTTCCCTTAAATGGGCATTTAAACGTTAATTCGGGTGCAGAATCACAACTGCCCGTTTGTCCACCCTTTCGCAGCGTTTGTCCAACCACTTAAAGTGCGAAAAAACCTCCTAGTTAATTGTAATTATTTTTTTTAAATCTTTATTCGGGCTAACTTCACGTTCTCTTGAATGGGCATTTAAACGTTAATTCGGGTGCAGAATCACAACTACCCGTTTGTCCACCCCTTCGCAGCGTTTGTCCAACCCCTTAAAGTGCGAAACAACAACCCTGTTAATTGCAATTATGTTTTTATTTCTTAATTCGGGCTAGCTTCACGTTCCCTTAAATGGGCATTTAAACGTTAATTCGGGTGCAGAATCACAACTACCCGTTTGTCCACCCCTTCGCAGCGTTTGTCCAACCCCTTAAAGTGCGAAAAAACCCCCCTGTTAATTGTAATTACTTTTTTATTTCTTAATTCGGGCTAGCTTCACGTTCCCTTAAATGGGCATTTAAAAGCTAGCCCGAATTAAGAAATAAAAAAATAATTACAATTAACAGGGGGGTTGTTTCGCACTTTAAGGGGTTGGACAAACGCTGCGAAGGGGTGGACAAACGGGTAGTTGTGGTTCTGCACCCGAATTAACGTTTAAATGCCCATTTAAGGGAACGTAAAGCTAGCCCGAATTAAGAAATAAAAAAATAATTACAATTAACAGGGGGGTTCTTTCGCACTTTAAGGGGTTGGACAAACGCTGCGAAAGAGTGGACAAACGGACAGTTGTGACTCTGCACCCGAATTAACGTTTAAATGCCCATTTAAGAAAACGTGAAGTTAGCCCGAATAAAGAAATAAAAAAATAATTACAATTAACTAGGAGGTTGTTTTGCACTTTAAGGGGTTGGACTAACGCTGCGAAGGGGTGGACAAACAGGTAGTTGTGATTCTGCACCCGAATTAACGTTTAAATGCCCATTTAAGGGAACGTGAAGCTAGCCCGAATTAAGAAATAAAAAAATAATTGCAATTAACAGGGGGGTTGTTTCGCACTTAAAGGGGTTGGACAAACGCTGCGAAGGGGTGGACAAACGGGTAGTTGTGATTCTGCACCCGAATTAACGTTTAAATACCCATTTAAGAGAACGTTAAGATAGCCCGAATAATGAAATAAAAAAATAATTACAATTAACGAGGGGGTTGTTTCGCACTTTAAGGGGTTGGACAAACGCTGCGAAGGTGTGGACAAACGGGTAGTTGTGATTCGACACCCGAATTAACGTTTAAATGCCCATTTAAGGGAACGTGAAGCTAGCCCGAATTAAGAAATAAAAAAATAATTACAATTGACGAGGGGGTTGTTTCGCATTTTAAGGGGTTGGACAAACGCTGCGAAGGAGTGGACAAACGGGTAGTTGTGATTCTGCACCCGAATTAACGTTTAAATGCCCATTTAAGGGAACGTGAAGCCAGCCCGAATAAAGACATAAAAAAATAATTACAATTAACTAGGAGGTTGTTTTGCACTTTAAGGGGTTGGACTAACGCTGCGAAGGAGTGGACAAACGGGTAGTTGTGATTCTGCACCCGAATTAACGTTTAAATACCTATTTAAGAGAACTTAAAGTTAGCCCGAATTAAGAATTAAAAAAATAATTACAATTAACGAGTGGGTTGTTTCGCACTTTAAGGGGCTGGACAAACGCTGCGAAGGGGTGGACAAACGGGTAGTTGTGATTCTTCACCCGATTTAACTTTAAAATACACGTTTAAACGGACGTGAAGTTAGCCCGAATTAAGAAATAAAAAAATAATTACAATTAACAGGGTGGTTGTTTCGCACTTTAAAAGGTTGGACAAATGCTGCAAAGGGGTGGACAAACGCTTAGTTGTGATTCTGCACCTGAATTAACGTTTAAATGCCCATTTAAGAGAACGTGAAGTTATCCCAAATTAAGAAATAAAAAAATAATTACAATTAACAAGGGGTTGTTTCAGAGGGTGGACAAAAAAAATTATGTGGTGGACAAACATGGACAAACGATGGACAAACAATATAGCAAGAGTTTTTTTAAATTTTCGAAAATTTGTGGATTTGTGAAGTTAGCCCGAAAAAAAATTTTTGTTTATAAAAAAGAATTGATGGGTGGACTAACGAAATAAAATGGTGGACAAACGTGGACAATCAATGGACAAACGAATGGCATCAATCGCATTTTTTTTCCCGACTTTTTCGGGCTAACTTCACGGAGCTATAAGAAAGGACTCCCCGGTGAATATGTAAAGATTGTGAGAGATATATGATATATGTATCGGGGAGTAACGGCTAATGTTAGGGCAGATAAATTTCATATTTATGGAAGTAGGATTGCACCAAGACTCGGTGCTTAGTCCTTATTTATTCTTATTAGTTTTGGATCAGATAACAGCGAACCTACAGGGTAACATTCCCTGGTGCCTAATAAATGCTGACGATGTGGTGTTGGTGGGAAATAGTGAAGGCTACTTAGAACAAAAACTGGACCAATGGAGACCAAACTCTCGAGGAAAAAGGTTTAAAAATTAGTAGGACAAAGACAGAACATTTGGAATGTTCGTTTAAAGATCGGGTTACTACAAATAGAATGACATCTTGGGGTTGTGAAAGTGAGAGTTTTAAGTACTTAGGATCGGTATTACAGAGTACCTAATGGGGAAAAAGATGGAGACGCATGCAATATAATTAGGGTTAGATTGATGGAATTATGGAACGAAGGAAGAAGGAAGTGAGTGGTGTGTGTAGTGTGTAGTGTCACAACACAAATGGGCGAAACATTCCAATGACGCTGAAAGTAAAACGAGATTTTTCTATGTCAGCTTATTATTATTATTTTTTTTATTCATCAGATGGCAAAAATTCGTCAATCTAATTTGATTTTCAAATATTAAACATAGAGTCTGCAGAGTCTGTTATCGAAGAAGCGCTCAGATCGTGTCGTGCATATAATTATTGTTCTTCCATGATTGCGTTCATTCTTCTACTGACAGAAAAATTTTCAGATTTGTTTCTTTATTTGACAACTAGTATGTACCGCTGAAAAGGTATCCCGAATAACGTACGTGCCTCCTAGTGGCGGGATACGGGCAACAATACGTTGGCTTATAGGGCAGTCCTTACAGTAGGGATCCTGGCCTATACAGAAAAATGCAGGCGGGTGTGGGGTAATACTGCACTTTGGTTGCATTGGTGGTGTATTGGCTAAACGTGCAGGGCAGGGTATGGTGCTGATAGAAAAGGCATTCAGGCATCAAATATCCAAACAAAATCATTTCAGGCCATCATAATGAAAAGACCTTCTCCAATGATATAAAAAAAAACTTATACTGAAATGATGGCATCTCCTGAGGTAAGATGTGCCGGAAGTAAAATGAGCCTCCGTTCGGATTTCCGGATGACGACTATCTCAGGGGGAACACCATTGCAGGTTAGAAAAATCAGGATAGGGTCGTGGAATCTTGGTAGTCTTACAGGTAAGAGTCTGGAGTTAGTGGATGCGCTCAAACGAAGAAGAGTTCAAATTGCTTGTATTCAAGAAACTAGGTGGAAAGGACAAAGGGCGAAAGAACTAGGTGAAGGATCCAAATTGTGGTATGTAGGGAGTAGTAACACTAGAAATGGAGTTGGTATAATTGCTGATAGTGAAATGAAAGATAACGTAGTAGAAATTGTAAGAACGAGTAAAATAATGATGTCAGTGAAATTTGTCATTGATAAAGAGGTATTGAATGTTGTGTGTGTGTGTGTATGCTCCCCAAACAGGTCTGGGTGAGAATGAAAGAAGAGCTTTCTATGATCAATTAGGAGACATACTGAGTGATATTCCAGCAGAGGAGAAAGTTATAATAGGAGGTGATTTCAATGCACATGTGGGCCAAACCAAGACAGGATATGAAACAATACATGGGGGATTAGGCTTTGGAACTAGAAATGAAGCTGGAGATGACATGCTTGAATTATCAACAGCATTGGATATGGCGATTGTTAACACATTCTTTAAAAAGAGAGAAACTCAACTTATTACCTACAAAAGTGGACAACATCAATCCCAAATAGACTACTTCATGATAAGGAAAGAAGACATACGTGAATGCAAGGACTGCAAAGAAATAGTTAGTGAGACAGTAAGCCAACAACATAAGCTGCTTGTTCTGGACATCGAAGTAAAAAGCGAAACTAAACAAAAATATCGGAGAGGACCACAAAAAATCAAGTGGTAGCTGCTGAAAGATGAGAAAGAAGGTCTATTCAGGAGAAGAATAGTAGAAAAATATGTTTTAACATGAAAGGAAGCCCTAATACAATTTGGAGAAAAATGGCCAGTAGTATTAGAGAGAATGCTATTGAAATACTTGGGAAAACGTCAGGAAAAAAGTTTGAGGATAAAGAGACTTGGTGGTGGTCAAACGAAGTACATACAAGGAAAAATAAAAGACAAGAGAAAATTATATAAAAAGTTGCAAGAAACCAGATCCGACACAGATCTTCAAAACTATATGGTGGCGAAAAAGGAAGTGAAAGTAGCAGTAGCAAAAAGCCAAAGCAGAAGCGTATTCAAACCTATACGATCAACTTGATACCAGGGAAGGCGAAACGAAGATATATAAAATAGCCAAACAGAGAGCAAAGAAAGCAAAAGATTTTAATCAGATTAGATGTATCCGAGATGAAACTAATAAAATACTAGTTCACGAAAGGGATGTCAAAAAGAGATGGAGAAAGTACTTTGACCGCTTATTAAATGAAGAATTTGACAGACAGCCTGTAGAGTCAACGGAGACAGTAGCAGCAATGGTCACCAAAATAACCAACGAGGAAGTGGCTCAAGCGGTGCCGCCCAAAATCCCGACAGCCAAAATCCCGACAGCCAAAATCCCGACGGCCAAAACACCGACACGCCAGAATCCCGACACGCCAGAATCCCGACATGCCAAAATCCCGACATGGAACAATCCTCGCATAAGCAAAAATTCCGAGTTTTGTTTAATACTTTTAATACAAAATACTTTTGTTTAGTAACAAAAAATAAAAAACAGATGGCTATAAACAAAAAAACAAGAAATAAATGTAATTATATGTTAAAGAAACTTATCAAACCTGTCGGGATTCTGGCCTGTCGGGATTTTGGCCTGTCGGGATTCTGGCGTGTCGGGATTTTGGCCGTCGGGATTGTGGCTGTCGGGATTTTGGCTGTCGGGATTTTGGGGTAGACCCGGCTCAAGCGCTTCAAAAAATAAAGAAAGGAAAAGCGGCAGGACCAGATGATATTCCTGGGGAAGTATGGAGAGCATTGGGAGAGACAGGGACAAGGTGGCTAGCAGGTCTATTTAATAGAATTATGGAAGTTGGACAAATGCCAGACGAATGGAGAAGCAGTATACTGGTACCTGTTTACAAAAACAAGGGAGATATACAACAATGTACAAACTACGGGGCTATAAAACTGTTTAGCCACACCATGAAAATATGGGAAAGAGTAATTGATAGACGGATATGTGAAGAGACCGAAATATCCGAGAATCAATTTGGTTTTATGCAGGGTAGATCAACAACAGATGCAATTTTCATTATAAGGCAGTTGATGGAAAAATACAGGAGTAAAGAAACAAACGCTCAAATGGTATTCATTGATCTTGAGAAAGCATATGATAGAGTTCCTCGAGAGATTCTGTGGTGGGCACTCAATAAGAAAGGAGTCCCTGGTGAATATGTAAAGATTGTGAGGGAGTAACGACTAGTGTTAGGATAGGTGTGGGAGAGACTGATAAATTTCATGTGAAAGTAGGATTGCACTAAGGCTCTGTGCTTAGTCCGTATTTATTCTCATTAGTTTTAGACCAGATAACAGCGAAACTACAGGGTAACGTTAAATGGTGCTTAATGTATGCTGATGACGTCGTGTTAGTAGGAAATAGTGAAAGAGACTTAGAAAAAAACTGGAAAAGTCGAGACAAGGTTTGGAGGAAAAAGCTGGAAAAGTCGAGACAAGGTTTGGAGGAAAAAGGTTTAAAACTTAGTAGAACAAAAACAGAGTATTTGGAATGTTCATTTAAAGATGGAGCTACTACAAATAAAATGGTATCTTTGGATGGCAAAATGATTGTGAAAAGCAATAGTTTTAAGTACCTAGGATCGGTATTACAGAGTAATGGAGAAATAGATGGAGATGCATGCAGTAGAATTAGGGCTGGATGGATGAAGTGGGAAGAAGCGAGTGGTGTGTTGTGTGACAGAAAAATTCCAATGAAGCTGAAGGGAAAATTCTATAAAACAGCCATAAGACCGGCTATGATGTACGGAACTGAATGTTGGGCAGTGAAAAAGAAAGAGGAACAACGAAAGCATGTGGCGGAAATGAGAATGCTTAGATCGATGAGTGGAGTGACAAAGAAGGATAAAATTAGAAATGAGTATATTAGGGGAAGTCTAGGTGTGGCCACCTAAGTCTAGGTGTGTGTGAATTGATGCCAAAACGAGAGAGCATAGGTTAAGATGGTTTGGTCATGTTCAACGTCGAGACGTTAATCACCCAATACGAAGAATAGCTGAAGTGCAGATTCCTGGAAGGAGTAGGAGAGGAAGACCAAAGAAGACTTGGGGGGAGACGATAAGGCAGGACATGTTGGTAAAGGGAATTAACATTGATATGACCCAAGATAGGTTGTGTGGAAAAATGCAATTAGGGAAGCCGACCCCGCATAGGGTTAAGGCAAAGAGAATGATGATGATGTACCGCTGAAAAGATCATTAGGTCTTTTTCATAGTCAACGATACAACAATGGAAACCATTGACAGGAAAGGGAGGACGACCCCAGATGAGACGGGGAGACGACATAAAAAGATATGAGGAACGCACTGGAAACAAAAAGAACTAAGCAGAAGCGAATTGAGGAAACTGGGGGAAGCCTATGTTCAAAATTGGACGAATTAAAGGGCAAAAGAAGAAACGATATGTCGATACTTAACAAAGCCATTGTATTTATTTTTGACGTGCATTAGTAAAAATGCAATCGTCAGTAAGGAAGCAGTACGATGTAGAAGATAGAGAACCAGGAATTGAACCAGCATGTTAGGTACACGGACAGATAGTGAGAGACTAAACCAAATAGAATAGCAAGAGATTTAAGAAAATATCTTCTTGCAGCCTTAAAAACTGCCACGAACATTATAGAGCCTATTTTTATTATTATAATAAGCACTTTTAAATATATATTGGGTACACCTAGTGCCTAACATAAGAAGAAGAAATGAAACAAGAAAAATGGAGACTAGTGAAGGCATTAACACAAGATATCATACACAGTGAAGCTGAGCTGAAGAACTGTGTAAAGCAGAATAGTAGGTAACAGAACTGCTAAAGAAGGTCACGTATTTAAGTCCGTATTTCCAGATTAAAAAATTTTACTACATGCTTAAAGATGACATAGAATGGGAAATGAGAAACAGGAGATATTTTAAAATCAAGCACACGCCAAAAACCATGCTAGGTATCAAGTACTTACGCATGCACCGAAACATCTTGGAAAAACGTAGCCGTTCTTCAAACCAGTCTTTGATTCTACTCATCAATCTTCTTCGTAATCATAAATGCACAAAAACAAAGATAACCACAAACCGAACTCACTGCAAAATATCTACGCGACGTCAAAATAAATGTACCGACCAACCACGCGCGCGAGATTATCACACACCTCACTTCACTTTCTTGGCACGGTAGACTCAGAGTCGAAGGTCTCACGCCGTCAAAAAAACTCGCCAAGTCGACCGTGTGTGGGTGACACAAACGAAAATAAACTAAATGTGTGCATTTTCATTCATTCTTGGGAACAATGTGTCTTGACGGGTTTGTATCTATAAAGCGTTTACGAATCGTAAACGATCGCAATCAGGCCAGGACCGGACTGAATTTGTGGGTCAGTGTAACTAGAAAAGTTGTAGGTGTAGCGCAATCTCTTGAAATCTAAAAAAAATATTTTGAGTCTCCATCTAATCATTTTTCTTATTTTGAATGTGGACAAATTCACATAGTTACGCTCACATAAATTCTGAAAAACAAGTAATACACTCACCGGCACAAAAAACGGGCACCCCAAAAAATGGGTCATTTTTAATGTCTGGTATTTCCTAAACCTGTTGTCAGATTTAAGTAATTTTTTTAATATGTTATAGCCTTTTTCTTTATCAATATCGCTGTAATAATATTGTTGTTGGACAGGTACATTGTCATTGTATACAGGGTGTACGAATCAAACTTAGCTTTTTTCTGAAACTTTGGAACACCCTGTGAAATGTTCTAGCTTTTATAAAATACTGAAATTAAAACCCAACTATAGCCTCAGGTTTTCTTAACATTCTGTTTTTTGATTCATTCGCTTATGTTGGATAATAAAAAAGTTAGGCACTTTAACAACTACCCCTATTTTTCGTCAATACAGGGTGTTTTTAAATAAGTACGGCAAACTTTATAAGGGATAATTCTGCATGATAAAATAATGACAGTTTGCTTTATAAACGTATGCCACAAATGCTTCGTTTCCGAGATAGGGGATGTTGAAATTGTTCTTACAAACTGACGATTTATTTATTGCTCTAAAACGGTTTATGATATGCAAATGAAATTTAGTAGATTTTAAGAGGTAGCTATTGCGCATTTTTTGGCATACAATTAAGAATTTTATATTCACCATTGGCGTGGTTACGAGTATAAATATTTTAGATATATCCCGTATGCACGCCAATGGTGAATATAAAATTCTTAATTGTATGCCAAAAAATGTGCAATAACTACCTCTTAAAATCTACTAAATTTCATTTGCATATCACAAACCGTTTTAGAGCAATAAATAAATCGTCAGTTTGTAAGAACAATTTCAACTTCCCCTATCTCGGAAACGAAGCATTTGCGGGCATACGTTTATAAAGCAAACTATCATTATTTTATCATGCAGAATTATCCCTTAAAGTTTCCGTACTTATTTAAAAACACCCTGTATTGACGAAAAACAGGGGTAGTTGTTAAAGTGCGTAACTTATTTATTATCCAACATAAGTGAATGAATCAAAAAACAGAATGTTAAGAAAACCTGAGGCTATAGTTGGGTTTTAATTTCAGTATTTTATAAAAGCTAGAACATTCCACAGCGTGTTCCAAAATTTGAGAAAAAAACACAGTTTGATTCGTACACCCTGTATACAATGACAATGTACCTGTCTAGCAACACTATTATTACAGCGATATTGATAAAGAATAAGGGTATAACATATTAAAAAAATTACTTAAATCAGATATCAGGTTTAGGAAATACAAGACATTAAAAATGACCCATTTTTGGGGTGCCCGTTTTTTGTGCCGGTGAGTGTATTTTGGACTATACAGGGTGTTTCATTAATAATTGTCCATATAGTAACTGGAGAAACCTTAGCACAAAATACGAAGATTTAACCTAAAACACTTAAATAAAATGTGGTTCCTTACTGAGTTACAGGGTGTTTTATCTAAAAATTTAATAAGTATTTTTGCTCAGCATTTTAAAACTGTTAGACGTATTCTTTTTGTACTTGGCAAAAAGTGCGACTACTATACACCCTACTAAATTATGATAAACACACGTTTCTAGCTACTACCAGAGGCGTACGACAGGGGATGGTGAATGGTTGACCCTTCTCAAATTCTACGCCACTGGAGGAATTGCTTTTTAGTGCCATTTTTAGATTCTCCACAACTTTCTACTTAAATCTACTCTTTATTGGTAACGATAAAGTCATTAGTTTTCGAGATATTTGAAGTTAAATATGAAACGGCACAGTTATTTTGATTACTTTATGATATGATTCATATGATTAAAATTTAAAAGATATTTGTACCCAGTAATTTAAAACTGTTTGTCGTATCCTTATCAGACTTGGCAGAAAGTGTAGGTACTGTACACCCTACTAAATTAAGACAAATAAAGGTTTCTAGCTGCTACCAGCGGCGTACGACAGGGGATAGTGGCTGGTTGACCCTTCCCAAATTCTACGCCACTGACGAAATTGCTATTTTAGTGTAATTTTTTTATTTTCCTATACCTTTTATGTAAATAATATACTCTTCATTCGTAACGAAAAAATGATTAGTTTTCGAGATATTTGAAATTAAAAATGAAGCGACACAATAAATTAATCACAATAACAGTGTCGTTTCATTTTTAACTTCAAAGATCTCGAAAAGTAATGACTTTATCGTTACGAATTAAGAGTATATTATTTTCAGAGAAAGTATTGGAGAATCCATAAATTGAACTAAAATAGCAATTCCGCCAGTGGCGTAGAATTGTAAAAGGGTCAACTATTCACTTCCCCCCGTCGTACGCCTCTGGTAATAGCAAAAACGTTTGTTTATCATAATATAGTAGTTTGTACATACAGTACCTATACTTCCTGTCAAGTATGAAAAGGATACGTCGAACAGTATTAAAATGCTGAGCAAAAATAGTTTTTAAATTTTTAGATAAAACACCCTGTAACTCAGTGAGGAACCACATTTTATTTAAATGTTTTAGGTTAAATATTTGTATTTTGTGCTAAGGTTTCTCCAGGTACAATATGGACAATTATTAATGAAACACCCTGTATAAACACATGAAAAGTACAAACTTAAACCTGAAAATAAAAATAAAAATATACAAAACCCTTACAGCGTCAGTGCTGATATATGGATCAGAAACACCAAGGCAGATGAAAACGTCTCTCTCTTTTTCTCTTTAGTTTTGGCCCCTCGAAGGGAATGTAGTGGTAATTGTGATGTCGTGTATGGTCTCTCTCGATAGATCTCTGTCTTTTGCCTTTCGGTTTTTGGTCATTTCTTCTATTTCTGCAGATTTGTGTTATGCGGATGCCTGTGCTTTGGTCAATCGATCTTGTTAGGAACTTAATTGTAGTCTTTGGCCTTGCATCTTTCTTTAAACGATGAGTTCTTCAATATTGTCTGTGTCTGATCTTATAACATAATGTTTTATTTTAATTGTTGTAATTGGATGTTGCTGGTCTTTTACTGATCTTTACTTATCTTAAATCGAATTATTTGTTCTATATTCCTATAAGAATTCGTAACATTATTTTCCAATAAAACATTTAAGTGGCAATCTACTTTCCAAGGTGTATCTGTGTCGAAGATTTGCATTCGTATGTTATGAATAGGAATATTAAACACTTAACCAATCTCAGTTTTAAGGTTATTAAAATTTGGGCGTCTTTCCATATTTTGGTCATCTTCTCTATGGTGATCTTTGGTCGATACAAGCTACACTATCTCGACTCACTTGCTTGATACTTATTATGATTTTTATCTTCGATATGTTTAACTGCAGATCAAATATTTTACTTTCACTAAATATTATATATTATGTCGTATGCTATTTTAAACAACCGTGGTATTATAAAAAGTACTTTTTTATACTAGTGTAATTTTTGGAATTATAATCTGGACCTCGGAGGTAAACTACACTATGTTATTTCGAGTAACTGTGTTTAGCGTGTGTTTGCAACAAAGTTGAAAGCACTTAGGATGTTGTCGACTTGTTCCTGACTGTCTCTGCGAATACACTTAACAATAATTACACTTAATAATACACCGCTTTTCACCAAAGCCGTGACATAAACGTCAAACTCCAGGGCCCTGAGCACGCCATATAGAATTCTATTTTGCTGCCGTCACAAAATCGAATTTCACAATGCAAGATTCGACGGCTGCTAGGCAACGTGACGTCAGTAAAATAGAATTCTATTTTGCGTGCTCCCACTACTGGGGCCCAGAGTACACCAAATAGAATTCTATTTTGCCGACGTCACAAAATAGAATTTCATAATGGGAGAATCGACGGTTGCTAGGCAACGTGGCGTCACTAAAATAGAATTCTATTTGGCGTGCTCCCGCACCTGAAAAGACCTATTCTATTGTCAGCGACTGATCTGTCACATCACGTCACATCTGGGCTCAGAGCACGCCAAATAGAATTCTATTTTTCTGACGTCACAATAGAATTTCATAATAGGAGAATCGACGGTTGCTAGGCAACGTGACGTCACTCAAATAGAATTCTATTTGGCGTGCTCCCGCACCAGGGCCCAGAGCACGCCAAATAGAATTCTATTTTGTTAACGTCGCAAAATAAAATTTCATAATGGGAGAATCGACGGTTGCTTGGCAACGTGACGTCATTAAAATAGAATTCTATTTGGCGTGCTCCCGCACCAGGGGTGAGAGCACGCCAAATAGAATTCTATTTTGCTGGCATCACAAAATCGAATTTCATAATGGGAGAATCGACGGTTGCTAGGCAACGTGACGTCACTAAAATATAATTATATTTTGCGTGCTCCCACTACAGCCGTGAGAGCACGCCAAATAGAGTTCTATTTTAGTGACGTCACGTTGCCTAGCAACCGTCGATTCTCCCATTATGAAATTCTATTTTGTGACGTCAGCAAAATAGAATTCTATTTGGCGTGCTCTGGGCCCAGAACATTCTACTCATTCTTCTTCTGCGTTGTGGCAAATTATGAAAATGCAGAGATTGATTAAAATTGTAGTTTGAATTCCGGTCATGTATTTTTGTATCGTTCTATTTATTAGTTAAAAAAAAGTTTAAAATCAATTTTGAAAACTTCATTTCGGAAAAAAATACAAAAGTTAAATATATGTGAGGAAAAATCTTACGCGCGACCAATCACGTAAACAAGCTAGCGACTAATTATTTAGCTAAGACGTGTAGAATTATTTTAGTCCAGGGCGCATCTGTTTTGAGATGGACGTTGAGAGGTGACTCAATTTTTTTTGCAGAAATTGTTTGAAAATAAATCAAATAATAATATTTGAGTTATCCTCCCTCTCAAAAAGGTCCGGAACATTGTTTAAATAATCAAAATGTCAAAAAATGAACGAAAAATTCGATTTTTTTCTTCGTTTTATGATTATAACTTTAAAAGTATTCATTTCCGAGAAAAGTTGTACTGACATAAAAGTTGAGTAATTAAATTTCCTATAATATAAAATTGGTTAAAAATTTTAAAAATAGTCACCCTAGTTGCAAAATAGCAATAATTGCGAAAAAAACATACAAAAACAAGTATTTGCATTTTACATTTTTCAACCATTTATGCTAGACTTAGGACCTTCATATTTCAGCCAGAAAAACTTTATGATATGATAAAACAGTACTGTAAATTTCATTAAGATCGGTTCAATAGATTTTGCAAAATAAATTTTGCAATCCAGCTTTCGCAAAAAAATTCATTTTTTCAAAATGTTACAGGATTGAAAATAAAGCAGATAGCAAGTTGAATTTTTTTTTGCTTATAGAAGTGTACTGTACCTTTCATTTGCAATTTGCAAAATTAAAATCCATTAATTACCACGGTGTCAGGAAATTTTTTAAATAAACATTAATTTTTGGTGCTACTCGCAGGACAGCGGTGTTCGATTCACACAAGTTGATTTCCACCAAAATTTCTTTCAATATTTATCTAATATATTATTTTCCTACTCTATATTTTGTTGTATTTTAATATTTTAATTATACAAAAATCAGACTAATTTTATTATTGTTTGTGAAATATTGTTTAAACAATTGCATATGTTTAAAAATAATAAACTTTTATTCTCTAAGTTAAAATATATGAACAAAGAAAGTTTTTGCTAATAAAAGTGTTATTTCAAAGGATAGAGTATGTGTTTTTATTTTGCAATAAACAAATTTATTTATTTATATCGAAATGTAATAAAAATTAAAATGTATCAATAATTATCAAAGGTCATTGGAATGCCCAATCAGAGCAAACTATCCGCTGTCCTGCGCGTAGCACCAATAAATAATGTTTATTTAAAAAAATTCCTGACGCCGTGGTGTTAATCGATTTTAATTTTGCAAAATTGCAAATAAAAGGTACAGTACACTTCTATACGCAAAAAAATTTCAACTTGCTATCTGCTTTATTTTCAGTCCTATACCATTTTGAAAAAATGATTTTTTTTGCGAAAGCTGGATTGCAAAATTTATTTTGCAAAATCTATTAAACCGATCTTAATGAAATTTACAGTGTTGTTTTACTGTACCATAAAGTTTTTCTGGGTGAAATATGAAGGTCCTAAGTGTAGCGTAAATGGTTGAAAAACGTAAAATGCGAATACTTGTTTTTGTATGGTTTTTTCACAATTATTGCTATTTTGCAACAAGGGTGACAATTTTTAAAATGTTTAGTTAATCAAATATTATAGGAAATTTAATTGCGCAACTTTTATGTTAGTACAACTTTTCTCGGAAATGAATACTTTTAAAGTTATAATCAAAAAACGAGGAAAAAAATCGAATTTTTTCCTAATTTTTTGACATTTTGATTATTTAAACAATGTTCCGGACCTTTTTGAGAGGGAGGATAACTCAAATATTATTATTTAATTTATTTTCAAGCAATTTCTGCAAAAAAATTTGAGTCACCTCTCAACGTCCAAATGTACTAATATTTTTACAGATGCGCCCTGGTCTATTTATACTTTATGGGATTTATGGACTTAAATCTAAACTTTAAATTATAATAATCCGCCGTGCTACGTTTTTGTTTCGGCCAAACAACATCGCTAGAGGTAGACCTTCGCCTTCGACAAAAAAAAAGATTACAGAATATTTAAATTCTTGGAATATATTTAAATAATAACCATTAATATTAATTACATCATTAATTTTTAGTGTCAATTATCTACATGAAGATTTATAGGTGACATATGCGATTTTATAGGTATATACTAAAACGTGGTGTAGACAAAAAGAACGTAGTTATACATAAATAATGAAGGGCAAAATAATATGTAGATATAATCGATGCTTTTTTCGAGAATCTGAGATTTTCGAGATAAGGCCAGAACCAGGTCAATGTTTATTTAAGGCCATCGGTACATAATTCGCAAATATTTTACGGGTATCCCTACTTTTTCTGTCTTCACACGGCAAATTACGTGTAATAAAATTCACACTGGTATGGATATGTAAACATTACCAGAATGTCATTCTACTTGAAAATGTCATCATTAATTTAAAGAGATGGCTTTTGAATGTTCTTGGATAACTGTTCTTTTTATAATTGCAAATTATTAATTCAGTTAATAAATGTGATTATTTCATTCATAGGAGATTCTGACCAATAGAAAGCTACAGAAATCTGAATTAAATCGATAATTTTTGATAATTGCCCGTCGTTAAGTATATTACGTCAGATGCCCTTCGTTGCTACGAAAAAATACATTCAGTGACATTAATGACAATTAATGTTTTAAAAATTATAAAAGTTATGACTTTCAATCGTCAAATATTTATAAAAACTGTGTGCTTAATGGTACTTACATAAATAAATTACAATAAAATTTTGGTTTTGAACAGTTTTATTCATGAAATAATCGCAACGCATTGCACTCGACCTCTGTAATCAATACAGAATTTTTGCTCTCGTGACACTTTGACATAATTTCACTCGCCTTCGGCTCGTGAAATTAAAACTGTCAAAGTGTCACTCGGGAAAAATTCAATAATTTCAGAGCTCTTGTGCAATTGCTACTGATAATTTTTTCACTAACTATGTATTCAGTGATTGTAATAATTTATATGTACAACATAAACTAATACTCAATCGAGAAAAGAGGAAAAGTGTTTAAGTGATTTTTTAATAATATATTGTTACTATGGAACGCTTACAATTTTGAACATCTTTACAACAAAATACTTGGATCAGAGAATATATTATTCTGATGTATTCTCTGCTTGGATCTTCCACAAATAATACACAATAAATAACTTTGTATTAAGTTCACCTCTTAAATCAATTATTTATCAAATACACTATTATTTAATCAACAACTCAAAATATTCCCGATGCCATGTCAAATATTTAAAATTGTCACTGATTGTCACTGTCTGACTGACAGTATGCTGACAATATTCTATTCGACGGAGTGCGTTGTATGACAAAGATAGATTTGGAAATATTACCACGGACATTATGTTCATTTTTTTCGAATCCTGAAAAAACCAATAAATATTTTTGAAAAATTTAAACGCAGAATGAAAGACTATATTATTACCGAGGGCCGAAAGTTCCTTAGAATAAATAAAAGGTTTATTTTGAATGAGATATTTTAAATTAAATATCACACTAAATTTTCTCTTAGTGTTTCACCACTGTAACTTATTAAAATAAACATTATAGAAGTTCTTAGTGACTTTCGGCCCTCGCCAATAACGTAATCTTTCATTATGCGTTTAAATTTTTCAAAAATACTTATTAGTTTTCTCAGGATTCGAAAAAAATGAATCCCCATTTGAATAGCATTGCAGCCGAAAATATGTACCCATCCTCTTAAATTATAATTTTTTATGATCGACAAGTTCACTTGTAAGTAGAAGATTTTCTTAATCAATAACTAAGAAATTACAGTACCCTTTGCACAAGTAGTATTTTTATTATCATTTTTTTTTGTCTATATTTGGGTGTCATATGCAGCAGCTTAACTTTTAAACTTATTAATTATGTACTAGGTAGACTATGCATTTGCAATTTACTTAAATTTTGCAATTGACTACTTCTGTTTAACTTCATTATTATTGTTATTATTGTAAATATATTGACGATTTATGTAATTTTAGTAAATTGGATTGTTATTGTTTTGTTGTCTTGACTTTTTATAAGCTTTGTCGATAAAATTGTACAATTTTTCATGACAATAAAGCATATTTCTATTCTATTCTATTCTTGTTCTTCTTCTTCTTCTTCTTCTTCTTTTTTGGGTTTCGGTTATGTAATCATTTGCCCACTACATATAAGGTTATATTTTCTGTGGGAGTTGGATGTATTATAATATTTTAATTAAATATAACAGTTATCAGAATCGTAATCGGCCAAATATGAAAATGTTATTATAACACTTTTATCGAAGTTTGGTATAAAAACAAATCAGTAGTGTTTATTGTATTTATAAAAAGTTATGTTTTTTGATTTGTAGAATCACATAGATGGTATTGATAAATAAGATGGTACAAAAACTGTGACGCACTGACAGAAGGCTCTGAGAAGAACTTTATCAACTTCTTACAGACTGTTCGACGATAATGACCACAGGGCAACAATAGCGACCTAGGCAGATGTCTCCATTATGTGACTATAAAAAGTCGCCTTGATTGTAAATCTCCACAAACAAATCCGGATAGATATGTTTGTGGATCAATAGAGATCCATTGTATCTTCCACCACATTTTACTAGGAACATTTCATTAGATTAAATTTCGTATTTTTCCTATTCTAGACTTTTAACTGTAACGAATTTAAAATACCTTTTCTTTCTACCTCGTATGTGGGATTAATTTTATATCTGGAAACTGTTTGTGTAAAAAAGAGCTAAGTTCTACTTAGTAAAAATATAAAAATGTTACTTGTCTCCTTTTTGCAAATCAGCAACGATATATCATACAATAATGACGTTATTCATCTGGGCGTGATGACGTAATCGATAATTTTTTAAATAAGAATAGGGGTCGTGTGCTGGCTCTTATTAAATTCTCCATTCGGCGATATAAACAAAATACATTTTACTGCTGTCAGAAAACAGAACAAAATGTTTATGTGACAAGAAAAATTGATTTTGCTTTTGAAATTACCACCTAACTGTCCCTTCGCAATAATTGAATCGATGAACGATGCACGTTGCACTTTCTATTCGTGAATTTCTAAACAGATGTTTTCCTAGGAAATGCATTGGTAGACAAGGAACAATGGGTGACCCCCAAGATTTTGATACATTACACCACTTGATTTTTTTCATAGGGAATAACTTTATATCGATAAACCGTAAACATCGTAGTTCGTAGATTGGAAAGTACGTAGTAATATAACCAGTGGCGGCTCGTGATTTTTTTAATAGGGGAGGCTATACCTTACTGTAAATTATCTAGACAAATTTGTACTAGCAAAAAAAAATCCGCCAAAAAAATCTAATTTAAGGCCCCATTTTTTTGACCATTTCTTATTTACATTTTATAATATCATCATAATTCATAATTAACTTAATTTAAAAATGAATATTTTTTGGCCACACTGTATAAATATTTATGATAATGTTTATACAACTGCATATAAGAACAGCACGGGGATCCATTGGCGTATTTTTAGAGTAAGACAAAATGAACAACTCGTGTTAACAACAGCAATAAACAATACAACAAGAAAAAAAAACTGGATTTGACACGTTGAATAACAATGGAATAACTAATTCCTTTTCAATAGTTAAATTCTAATTTTAACTTGATCGCATGAGAACAAATAAAACTAATGATACTTCGTTTATACGGAGCATACTAGTTCGCTCCCAAGGTAAAAAACCCTCTTAATTACATACTAGTTCGCTCCGAAAACCATAACCTAGGTCGCTCCCATGGTTAAGCGGATTAAGTATTTATCTTTTAAGTGCTAGGAAAATTAATATCGGAAAAATTGGTACTGTGACTTTTGTATTTTATATAGAAATAATATTTATAAAATATTGGTTGTTACATATTTATATAAATACATAATATGAGACAGTGCAATTAGATTATGTATTTAGATTTAGCTCAATAACTGACCGATTTGAAGTGTAATTTTAATCGTTACGACGGATTTGCTTGTAAATCTGGATTCAGGTTCTACTTACCCTCCACTTCAAAGTTGGACTTGTGCCGTTGGTTGCTTTTACTTGAAGGGTGAAAGCCACCCCTTCTCATGGGTGAGAAAACATACATTTAAAATAAGTTCAAAAATGGATAAATTGACATTCTAAAGAATTTTTATTCTAGAGAGTTTTTTAACAGAGTTACTAGTTTTCGAGTTATTTGGGAGTAAAAATGTTTATTTTTCGATAAAAAACACGTTTTTGCGCGTTTTTTCTCAAATAACTGAAAAAATAAGTATTTTGTTGCGAAAAAAGAATATGCTTAGCAAAAATACAGCTTGTTTAATTTCGCTGTGTATCAACTTCGATGGTTTTTCACACAAATCGTCCATTGCCTTCCGCTTAACACCATTACTGAATTTTTGCCGGTTTAACGCTGTTTTTGATAAACATTCATGGGTGTGGTTATCACTATATTCAACTATACTGTTACAAATATATAAAGTTTTAACAAATGCTTTGCAACTTCTTTCTACACACTGACAACGTTATTAGCAAGCATTTTATGGAAGTTATAGGTACTTGTAATTGTCAATAAATAACATACATAGACTTGCCATTTTCGCTTAACATTTCAATTATTTCAGATTTCTCTATCATGAACTAAAGACATTCAAACCGTAGGTAACTAAAGTAATAATGTTGAGATTTGCACCACCCCTGTATCTTATCATAAAATTTTAAGTGACTACTAATTACCAATCTTTTCAAAGGAGTATATCCCTTGCAATTTATTATAGGAAAAAACCCAATCAAATATTGAACAAGGGAATATGAGCTCTAACATCATACTACTTTAGTGATACATATATGGTTATAATTTTAATATAATTTTAAGTAAGAAGTATTTTTATATTTAGGTAAATACAAAGTTTCAGAAATATTTATTTAACATTGTATTAATAAAATGTATCAAAGTACCTGCTTTATGAAGGAAATATTGTCTATATACGCTGACCCTGGCTATCCATTATTATTCATTATGTACCCAGTAAAGGCATTTTTAAACTATCTTTTCTAAGAAATATATGGCCGGAGCGAATTTACCTATGCCCCTTTTCTGTAGGGTATTAAAATCTGGCCGCCGGAGCGAACTAGTATATGCCCCGTTTATATTAAACCAGAACATTTAGGAAAAAACAAGTCGATTTTCAAATAGAGCACCTAGAGCAACTTTTTGCATTGTATTCAGGATAAGGTCAGGAAAAAAGTCTAGAATAGAAAAATGGATGGAAATGCATATTTGCATATCAAAGTCCATAACATGCATCGAAAAATGCATAAACATGTCAAAGACAGTATATTAAGGACCATATTTCGTTATTCTGGGGGTTTTTGAGGACACTGAAAACGAATACGCAATCAGGACCGACCCCCTGATGCACCTGGTACCCAGGGTTACTGCTACGGCACGTTATCTGGAGTTTCGAGGGTTTGCTGCACTCAATTGATGCTAACAGATTACTCAGAGGTTTTGGGATCGCCGAACACGAATACGTCACCATAACCAACCCCGAAGCACCGGGTGCCTAAGGTCACTGCTGGAGCAAGTCATTTTCTGGAGTTTCGAGGGTTTTCGGCAATAAATTGGTACAAACAGATTGCTCGGGAATTTTTGGGGTTGCTGAACATGAAAATGATGAGGGGTCCTATTTTCGAATTCATTCGAGCATAAATATTTCGCATACGAAATTAGAAGAATTTCGCTTGAAAACCGGTGTCTTGTTTTTTCGAATACTTCGTGTACGAATTTTTTCGTATTCGACGACTCGAATGGGTATGAACCATTCGAATCGTGATGCTCGTATACGAATTATTTTTGTCATTTCAAGGTCATTTCAGTTGTCATGATAGTTTAAGCTGATGTGAAGTGTTAATTGTGTTGTTATATACAATATTTTTACATTGAAATTTATTTTCAATGGCTGGTTTAAATAATTCTTTAATAGAAAGAAAGGACATGTTGTACGATTATGCCTTGAAAATATCACCTAACCTAACTTTATGTACGCATTTTTGCATTGGATATTGGATCTAAGCTCCAAACTTGACATATGACACCGTTGTCATAGCCTCAATTTTTTCATACTAGCTATCACATTACATAAAGGTGTATTTAAAAAATCGCTTTGAAGTAAAGTTTTGAAACGTAAATAGTAAAATATCAGTGTAAATACTGGATACAAAAATAATATTAAACAAAATAGCACGCTTTCTGCGGATTTTGTAAATCGATATTACTAATATACCTATGCAATCTTAAGATTCGATTACACTTAAAATAACTGCTAAACAACTTTTCCCAAAAGTGACCTTTTTTATAATTTGTTCTTTATATATTAAACGTTCTCTATATACCTACCCCAGTATATATAACAAATATAACATTTGTTTTTAATACCATTGATTAAAATTATACAAGAAATAGACAAAAAAGTATGGCAACATTGTGACTCTTCAGATGACAAATAAGCTCAATGTTGTTGTTCTGAAGCTATTTCCTTGTGGCATTTTTATAATTACTATTTTCTATGGGAAATAAACCACAATTTTACTAAAAAATGAATTTATTAACGTTTCGAAGCCCAAATCGGGTTTCGTTGTCAAAATACAAAATACTATTAAAATAAACAAAAATGTTGTTGCTAAGTAAAAAAATTCTTTTAATAATTTATTTAATGACTCATTTATATTGGCAATTCAGACGTATATTATACATTTTAAAGTAGAAAACTTTAAAATGATATCGCCAATATTTATAAGTTGCGTTCCTGGGACGACTTTACTAAAAGATAGTTCATTCGATTACATGAAATCAATCCCAACTCAAGAATATCCGTCGCAAAAAAAATCATAGCATGTGATCTGTCTTTAAAAAGACAACCAAATGTAACGATGACAGTAAAATTCTCGCGTTAGAGATTCCATAGTAAATCACGAGGGAAAACCAGGAAAAAACCTTGTGATACTATCCCGACATCGTAAGTATTTGGTCTTACATTTAATTTACCTTCAAAAAACTAATACCAAATTCTTACTTTAATATGTTTGAATTATGTTATATAATTTAATAGTTCAATGTTATTCGAATTTGCAGTGTTGCCGGTACAAATTCTTCTCGTATACGTATAACATTTCGAAGGACGTTCAAAAATACATATTTACGTTCGTGTACGAAATTTTTCATACGAGTTAACTCGTATGCGAAAATATTCGATTGAATTCGAAAATTCGACCCCAGAACCGACCCTCGGAACACCTAGTGCCCAAGGTGACTGATATGCACGTCGTCTTCTGGAATTTCGAGACGTCCTAGGTTTTATAACTTCTACCGCCCATGTAACGCGACGTAATGTTTTACAAGACCCTCCAAATTGAGTTAAGTAATACTTGAACGACTCCAAATGTCGTTATTTGGACAATGTCAAATCTTAACTGTCGTGGCATCCGATAAAATTTAATGAATTCGAATCGCTACATTCAAAGCATCATGAAGTCACCAAAAAGATCAATAAAACACTAACGGTAGGCGCAAGCCACAAAAATAATACTAACAAATCCTAAAAAACGGACAAGAGGGGCTCACATCCTGGAGCGCTAAGCCACAGGACTGGACGTAACCCAGAGCGGAGAAGATAAGTCACTAGAGATAGCGAAAATAGAGCGCGTCACGCTGGCCTGCATGGATCCGGGTAGGACTTAGCGTGGGAGTCCGTGTACCCGCGACTCCCAGATGATAAGCACTTTGCTGATAGAGAGCCCCTATAGCGCATCGGATAGGTATCGAGGATGGGAGGAGGAAGTGGATGGTCTGGAGAATTGGGTGGGGTGAAGTGATACCTGCTTACATGAGTTAACCCTCCTCGCTCTAATAATGCCATTCTCAAGGGGTGACAACCCTTTCAGGCTGGGTTAACCACTATTGTTTGCTTAATCTAATTAAGTAGGTATATTTTTTATGGTTTAATATATAGGGTGTCCCAAAAGTAACGAAACGGTCGAATATTTCGCGAAATAAACATCGGATCGAAAAACTGAAAAATACGTTTTCAATAATTTTCAAAAATCTATCGAATGACACCAAACACAACCCCCCTCTGGAGAGGTGCGGAGAAACTTTAAAAATCTTAAATAGAAACCCCTAGTTTTTCTAGCAGATTTGGTTTTCTTACGTAAAAGTAATTTACTTTTATTCGAGAGATTTTTTCGTGTGGATCGATGGCGCGGTAATCGGAAAAAACGATTTATGGTAATACCATCGGTAAATTATAAAACGGTCTAATATCTCGAGAAATACGCTTCCAAATAAAAAACCGGAAAATACGTGTTAAATATTTTTCAAAAACCTATCGAGTGACACCAAACACAACTCCACACCCTAAAGGTGGGGTGTGGAGTTGTGTAAATACTAAATCTTAAATATACCTTGTTTTTTATTGCAGTTTTGGATTGCTCGTATAAATAAATCATAATAATAAATCGTATTTTTCGGATTATAGCGCCATCTATCAACAATTCTAAAAAATGTTTCGAATAAATGTTATTTATTTTTCATGGTCAATCCAAATCTGCAATAAAAAAATGGGAGTTGATATTTAAGATTTTAAAGTTACTCCCCACCCCACCTCCAGGGGGTGGGCCGTAAAGTCATGTTTAGTGTTATTCGATAGGTTTTTAAAAAATATTGAACACGTGTTTTTTGGTTTTTCATTTGGAAGTTTATGTCTCGAGATATTATACCATTTCTATAATTTACCTATGGTATCACGATAAATCGATTTTTCCGATTACAGCGCGATCTATCCGCAATTCTAAAAAATTTTCTGAATAAAAATTGCTTACTTTTACGTATGAAATCTAAATCTGTAATAAAAACTTAGGGTTTCCATTTAAGATTTTAAAGTGACTCCCAAAACCAGCTCCAGGGGGTGGAGTGGGAGGTCGTCTCTGGTGTCATTCGATAGATTTCGCGAAATATTCGACACCCTGTATGTACACATGATGGCGATGGTATAATATAAATAAAATATATAATTTCTTATATTAAATTATAGTTCGGTCCTGTAATGTAATGTATTAATAATAAATATAAATAATCCGTAACGATAAGAGACGCTTACTTTATCTTTTTTTCTTCTTATCTTGAAAGACCGTGAAGTATAACAACTTTGATACTTACTATATATTTACAATTTTGTTAAAAATGTAACCTAGTTTATACAAACAATACAACTAAATAAAATAATGCTCTGCGTCATTTCCAATTAATACATTATCTAAATGGATTAATTTTATAGACTGGGAAGGAGTGTATTCACAATACGAGAGAATAAGAAATATTACGAGTGTAATGTAATAAATTTTAATAAAATAAATTTCCCCAGGAAATGGAGTCGAAAAGTACTTGAAAAATCGAAAATTACTGGGAGCTATTTTTCAATTGTGATATCTTAATGGGGGAAAGTCCATAGAAAAGATATACCGTCTCGAGGGTGTCGAAATTTTTACTGCGTCACGGTTTTTTATTAACATTCAAACAGAAAAAGTGCCATTTTTTATTAATTTCAATATTGTGAAAGACCTACTTAAAAATAAAAAACTGGAGAAAAAAAGCACGAAACAGATCAGAATGGAGAAGAATCCTGGAGCAGGCCAAGACCCACAAAGGGTTGTCGAGCCAGTGATGATGATGATGAAAGACCTACACATTGTACATGAAAACATTCAAGACACGACTTTCTTGAAAACATGTACTTGTAGTAGGGGAGCAAAGTATGCTAAATCTGCAGTCACTCGAGCGCTTTGGGGACCTATTGGGTTGTGAAGAGTAGGTCCTAAAACCAAAAAAAGTTAAGTAAAGTTTTCCATTTTAGTGGGCGCTTGCCATTTTTTAATTTAATTTTCCATTTCCAACAATGGTTTTTCCGATTATAACGTCATCTATCCATAATTCGAAAAAATGTTTTGAATAGAAGTTACTTATTTTTACGTAAGGGACTTTTACGTAAGATTTTAAAGTAACCCCCCCCCCCACCTCCGTGAAATAGATTTTTTGAAAATATTGAGCACATATTTTTTAGTTTTTCGATCTGTCATTCATTTCGCGAAATATTCGCTTTTTTCTTGTGAAACTTTGGAACTCACCCATTTGCTCACGCCCCGGCTCAAATCGTCAGATTTTTTAAATATACACTCTTTTGCATGTAGTTAACTTACCTTAGTGAGGGGACCGCGATATGAAATGCTAAGACTGATAATACAGGGAAAGATAAGAGTCGGAAGGAGTATAAGAAGAAGGAGAGTGGCATGGTTAAAGAATTTAAGGGACTGGTTTAGATGCAATTCTATAGAACTCTTTAGAGCAGCGGTGGATAGAGTAAAGATAGTGATGATGATATCCAACCTCCGATTAGGAGACGGTAATTGAAGAAGAAGAAACTTACCTTATCTTAATCTAAAATCTTTAAGGATAGATTTTTTTCGAGCCCCCTTAACGAACTCTCCTGTAGTAAGAGCCAATATATGGTACATCTGCAGGGTACCAGGTTTCTCCCCATATGATAATCTGACGCGCTCGAGTAACTGCAAAAATCCCTGCTTGGGCTCCCCTACCATTGGTCTTTAAAATGTGATTCTTTGAATTAAAAATCGTTTATAAACAAAAATACTTTTGTAAATTAAACCCAAAAGTAAAAATTTTTTCAATTGTTTATAATTAGGAAGATAAATAAGAACAATATTTAAAACACATTTCACAATGTGACTTTTTATGTAGATAGTTACTATAGGTGCAAAATGTGGATCCGATCGGTCGAGTAGTTTTTAAACAATTTTCTGCATATTTGTTTATCCCATTTGAGATAAAAGTTAATTTTCAAATGACAGGTGAAAGAAAGAAGAAGAACAGAAGAAGGAAAAAAAAGAGATTTTGGCTAATTCTCAAGGCAAGGTGTCACATTTTCATGTTTTTAAAAAAGTATATTTAATTTTAATTGTTTACTTACAAATAATTGATGCAGAATGAAGTACTACTTTTGCCTATAAAAATTTAATTATCTATGCCGTTTTAACGAAGCTAGGATAATAATCCCCGGACAAAAAATCCCCACAAATTATCCCTGGACAAAAAATTCCCAGACAAATAAGCCCCGGACAAATAATCCCCGGACAAAAAATCCCCGGACAAAAAATCCCCGGACAAAAAATCCCCGGACAAATAATCCCCGGACAAAAAATCCCCACAAAAAATCTCCGTTATCATAAAAAATTCTTGGCGCAATGATATGACATGATCGTAATTTAGAGACCAATCTATTCATGTAAATTTTATTGCATTTGAGTGAGATTATATTTTCCATACGATGTGTGTGGTGTTCTTTAACGTCAATAGATATTTGTCTAACAAGGGAGGAAAGTGCTACTTTTCCTCCCGAGAATGAAGTTTACTGCCCGGCCCGTAGCGGAGGGCAGTAATCATTCAAGGGAGGAAAAGGCACTTTATTCCCATGTTATACATATGATTTTTCCACCTTCCTCAAATATCAAGTAATTTTTTCATTTTTAAATAATTTATTTATGTAACTAATTGACAAAATTTATTAGAACACTAAAACTGCCAAGTAGGTACAGTATAACTGTCAACTGTTAAATATAAGTCAAATTATTAATGTAAACATTGTTAAAACAAAATAACAATTTACTGTTTTACCATTCTGCAAAATACAGGGTGCTCTATCAATAAACGTTAAAATGTATAGATACTAACTTCTTGATTTGTTTGGTGAAAAATTTACTTCTATTTATGTGCTAATTAGCTGCTCTATTTCGGATTTTGTTGCTCTAATCATTAAGAACGAAATCGAGTTGAAAGTGGGGCGCAACAAAATTTTGATTAGAGCAACTAATTAGCACATAAATAGCACTAAATTTTTTGCCCAGTCCGAACTTTTTGGCGATGGTGGGTAGTGCAGCTTAATAGGGAGTGAGATTTTAGCGCGGTAATGCCGATTATATCAAAAATAAATTATAATAGAACTTTAAAAAGATTAAATTAAAACTGTTTTAGAAGAGATTTTACAATAACTTTTTATAATTTAAGGATTCATAGGCGTTTAACTTTATTTGATATACTATAGTTATTACGCATATGAATCCTAAAATTGTAGATTGGCTTTCGAAAACAGTATCAATTTAATCTCTCTAATGTTAGATTACAAAATTTTTTGATAAAATCGGTATCACTGCGCTAAAAATCATCATAAGAACTGCATTGCCTATGTACCTTATACTGTAAAGTCAAGGTGGGACGGACTATAGACAATAAGTTCTGACATATTTCCCCCCATATAAAACCATCAATAATCCCTAAAAAATTATTATTATGGTTTATTAAGCTCAACAGTCCTTGAAGGCCTAGGGCTGAAAGATTTAATTCTACCTTATATTGACTATTATAATATAATACTAATACTAATATAGTACTGTACTATATAGAATATTACATATAGTCCGTCCGCTATAACTTTTCCCATGCACGATTCATTTTCAATCAAATTAAGTCAAAACATAAATTGAAACGAACGTCGATGTGTATATACATTGTGTATACTCTATACTATATACTACACACATCGGCGTACGTTTCACTTTCTGTTTTGACTTAATTTGATTGAAAATGAATCGTACCGTATGGGACAAGTTATAGCGGACGGACTATATTTGTTTATATAAAACACAAAGGGCCGGTTGTTCGAACGCTAATCAACATTGATCACTATCAAATATTTAGTTACTGTCACAACTGTCAATGTCAACTTTGGTTGGGTTGCTGAAAACATAGTTAATTATAATTATGAGATTAGTTAGTCAATTAACATAACAATTATTAACATAATTGATTAACTAATTTCATAATTGTCATCAATAATTATGTTTTCGGCAACCCAACCAAAGTTGACATTGACAGTTGTGACAGTAATTAAGTATTTGATAGTGATAAATGTTGATTAGCGTTCGAACAACCGGCCCTTATAGTCTGGGCAGGTTATCGGCGAATAGGCCATTTTTAGGAAAAGTTATTTACCAGCAATTTTAATACTTGAATCGAATCTTATGACTGTATATATTAATAATATAGGTATGCAAAGTCCGCAGATAGTGTGTTACTTTTTTTATAAACAAAATGGCGTTTGAAAATCGTGTTTTTTTTCAATTTTTGCTCTATAACTCCAAATATTTTAACTTTACACCAAAAACACCCAAATAAAAATTCAGTGTTATTAAATTCTGCATAGAGACGTGTTTCTCCCGATTTACTTCGACGAAAATTTTCCCCGAAAAATGCGGGGTTTTTCAACAAAATCTTTAATTTTCAACTAAAATTTTAGATAAGTAATTGTTTATCAATAAATAAATAACTTGGCAATATAAAAGCTCTTTTCGTATAGATTATAATTCCAGAAGCCGATGAAAATTGAATGAACAGTTTAGCAACAATTAAATTGTTAATTAAAAATTTACGGTTGCTATAATAACCACAATAATTATGATACATAAGAATAACTATGATTTTTGTATAAAAAGACACTGTACCTATCTAATGTAATTAAAGAATTGAAATTGGACTATATAAGCGGCCTCAGGAATATTTTAAAATTATAAACAATTTTTTGGCTTATAAACAAATAGAATATCTCGGTAAATATTAAATTAAATTAAATGATGAAAACCGTATTAGAAAATAAGCGACAGGACGCTTCTTTTAAAAAACGTTTAATTGTTATGAGTGGTTCCTGAGATACAACCGGTCAAATTTGACCGGCATTTACGGCAAAGATATAAACAATAGGATCATAATTTTCAAACCGTCACCTTTTTATTTTGGTCCTCTTTCTCCACACCAATTTTCATATCTTTAGAATACTCATAACATATATTATTATAATAAAAACTATCGATATTACGAGTAAAAATTGCCAAAAATAGCAAAATTCCCATCAAAAATTAGGCTGGAGAAAATGTAATCTCAAAGTTCAAAATCGGTATACGTTAAAAAACTGCATTTTCTGGGCTTCCCATGGAGCAATTGTCTTCATTCTTTTTTTGTTCCCAAGTAACTCGAATAGAGCCATCTAACTAACGCATTATTAAATGTCAAACTTGCTTTTGTTTTGTTATTATAAATTAATTTATTGACTATAATTTTTTTTAATTTGTTTAAATAAATATTGTTTAAATAGTTATACAGCTTTCAGATGAGAATATTTGTGTTTTTAACTTTAAAAAGTACACTTGTAGTAAGTTTATCTAAAAAAACCTACAACTGAAAAAAATATGTAGTTTTTTTTCTTATAAATAAATTAATCTATTATAACAAAACAAAAGCAAGTTTGACATTTAATAATGCATTAGTAGAGCCATAGTAGAGTCATGGCGATCCTGCCAGGATGAAAGACTGGAAAGGCGTCACAGGACTGGTAAACGACAAGAGTATGGAGAAACACGTCAATGTTCTGGCATTAGATGGCTCTACTCGAGTTACTTGGGAACAAAAAAATAATGAAGAAAATTGCTCCATGGGAAGCCGAGAAAATCCATTTTTTAACGTGTACCGATTTTAAACTTTGAGATTACATTTTTTCGAACCTAATTTTTGATTAAAATTTTGCTATTTTTGGCAATTTTCACTCGTAATATTGATAGTTTTTATTATAATAATATATGTTGTGAGTATTTTAAAGATATGAAAATTGGTGTGGAGAAAGAGAACCGAAATAAAAAGGTGATGGTTTGAAAATTATGATCCAATTGTTTATATATTTTCCGTAAATGCCAGTCAACTTTGACCGGTTGTATCTCGGGAACCACTCATCATAATTAAACGTTTTTTCTTTTATAAGAAGCATCCTGCCACTTTTTTTAATACTTTTTTTGGCGATTTAATTTAATTTAATATTTCCCGAGATAGTCTATTTGTTTATAAGCTAAAAAATTGTTTATAATTTTAAAATATTCCGAGGCCAACTAAAAAGTCCAATTTCAATTCTGTAAAGTACCTACATTAGATAGGTACAGTGTCTTTTTATACAAAAATCATAGTTATTCTTATCATAATTATTGTGGTTATTATAGCGACCATAAATTTTTAATTAACAATTCAATTGTTGCTAAACTGTTCATTCAATTTCCATCGACCTCTGAAATTATAATCTAAAGGGAAGGATCTTTTATATTACCAAGTTATTTAATTATTGATAAAATTGACTTTTTTAGTTGAAAATTAAAGATTTTGTTGGAAAAACCCTCATTTTCCAAGGAAACTTTTTGTCGAAGTAAATAGAAAATATGTCTCTATATGCAGAATTTAATTACGGTGAATTTTTATTTGGGTGTTTTTGGTGTAAAGTTAAAATCTTTGGAGTTATAGAGCATAAATTGAAAAAAACACGATTTTCGGACGCCATTTTGTATATAAAAAAAGTAGCACACTATCTGCGAAATTTGCATAACCATATTATTAATTTATATAATCATAAGATTCGATTCCAGCAATAAAATTGCTAGTAAATAACGTTTCCTTGTATTTTGCTAATTAGCCCAGAGTATTAATATTCCTTATAGTTTTCCATACATTTCTTGACCACTTCTTTCCATTGTTGGCGGTCCAAAGCTTTTTCTTTCCACTTCTCAATATTACTTTTTTGTAAGCCTTCATATATACGCTATCTTTCTATCTTCTTCTTGGTCTACTTTTCTTATTTTTTTATTGGTTTTCGTGATAGTACCAGTTTTGGCATTCTTTCCTTTCCCATTCTTTCAATGTGACCTAAATATCGTATTCTCTGTGCTTTGATTACCGTCGTTATTTTTGGTTCGTTATATAGTTTTTCCAGTTCCTTATTATCCCTTCCTTCTTCATTGACCATCTATGTTCACACCTCCATATATTGCTCTTTGTATTTTCCTCTCCCAAAATTCTAAAAGGTCTATTTCTGATTTTTAAGCACTCATGTTTCACGTGCATATGTAGATGTAGGCCTGATAACTGTTTTATAGATTCTAATTTTTGTTTTTCTTGAGACATATTTGGATTTCATTAATGATCGCAATGCTCCAAACCTTTTTGTTTCCTTCTGCTATTCTTGATTTATCTCCCTCTTCCAATGTCCCTTTTCTTCTACTTTTTACACCTAGGTAAGTAAATTCTGAAATTCTTTTGAACATGCATGAAATTTCTTCTTATATCTCCAAATTTTTAATAAAACATTAATTTTATAGATTTAATCATTTTTGTGTATATTTTTGAAAAAAGGATGTTTTGTAAAAATTGTTGTTACGGTCTCTGTAAAAAATAATATTATTGTTTTAGGATATACAATATACATATACCTAATAATAATAAAGAATATAATTTATTTGAAAAATATTGAGTATGCAAGATTTTTTACTAAACTACCAAGTTTTACGTAGATATGAGTTAAGTTAGACAGGGTTGTGTTCTGTCGCCGCTACTGTTTAACCTGTACAGTGAAGCCATATTTCAGGAAGCGATAGCGGAGCTAAGTGATGGAATCTCTATAAACGGAAGAATAGTAAATAACATAAGATTCGCTGATGACACCGTTATAATGGCACACACCCTGGAATCGCTACAAGAATTGCTAAATAGAATTAACGATTATTGCATTCGATACGGACTAAAAATAAACAAGAAAAAAACTAAATTTATGATTGTCTCAAAAACAGAACATGGAAATGAAAGGTTAATGGTAGAGCAAACTCAAATAGAAAAACAAAAATGGCCAAAGCAAAGAAATTAAAGTCCGAATTGGAACTGCAAGGCAAGCATTTATAAAAATGAAGACACTGCTTACAAACAAAGATTTTCAGTTGCCTCTCAGATTGAGGGCTCTAAGATGCTACATATTTTCTATATTGCTATACGGAATGGAAGTTTGGATATTGAAGAGACAACACATAAGAAGAATAGAAGCGTTCGAAATGTGGTGTTACAGAAGAATATTGAAAATTCAGTGGGTTCAAAGGATTACCAATGTTGAAGTGCTACGACGTTTAAATAAGGAGTTAGAAATTATGAAAAGTATAAAAACTAGAAAACTGGAATATTTGGGTCACATTACCAGAGGAGAAAAATATGAGTTGCTGAGAATTATTATGCAAGGAAGGATCCAAGGAAGAAGAAGCATAGGAAGAAGACGCATCTCCTGGCTGAGGAACCTTAGAGAATGGTTTAACTGTAGTTCATTAAAACTATTCAGAGCAGCAGCCAACAAAGTGACCATAGCCATTATGATATCCAACCTCCGATAGGAGAGGGAACTTTAAGAAGAAGAAGTTAGACAAGTGAGTGAAGCCATTGAGATTAGGTGAATAGGTGACGTGCCAACAAGTATTTGTTTGTTTAGAACAATCTTAGCTTGATCAAATAACCTTATAAAGATGAAAACCCGGGGATAGACAGATGAAAGTGAGTACCATTAAATAATAAAAAAAATAAATAAATGTACACTCCCAAGGTACATCCACTTAGCAAAAAGGATTGAGTCTTCATTATATTGGGCTGTATTTTGTAAAATAGAAAAACCAGATAAAGAAAGATGAAGGGATCAAGAGAAGGCCTATGTCCAATATTCGATGTTTCAAGGGTAATAGATAGACAGATACACAACAAAGGAAACCTATCAAACCAAGAAAACTTATTTTAAGAAATTTCAATATGTAATTTAAAATTACTTCATATTTTCAGCAATTATCTCATACAAGACTGGACTATATGCATTATGTGGTATTAAATATAACTATGTTCTAACACATAAATATATGCACTAATGAACATATTATACTAAACGTTGTAGCAGTTAGTATGACTAGTATCAAAAATATTTTTTTAGTGGCCAAATGGTTCACTATTATTCCGGTGGCTTTTAAGAAGAAACCCAAGACCTCTATAATAGTATTCACCTTATTTATGATCTTAGCAATACTTTATTGTGTACATAAAAGGAATCAAATGCAAAGACTTAATATAACATCCTCAGTTCTCGAAAACATTCATACAGTAAATGATATTATGGTGCTAGTAGCATATATGATGACACTATCGAAGAAAAAGGAACTGGATAGTCTGCAAAAACATCTATTGGCTTTTGAAAAGCTCGCGGACCAACGTTCAAGCAATACCTTTACTTTTTATGTTCTTAGTGTATTATTCATTCTCTTACCAATTGTAATTTCAAACATAATTTTCGTCTCATATTGTTACATCATTGCCAAGTTGGAGGATCATGAAAACCAGTTTGCACTTAACCTCCTAGACAATTCCCAAGAACAGCGTAGGTTAAAGAGGTTCAAACCATTGGACTTACCATTTAGAGTAAACTTTTAAACTAATGAGTTAGTAGTTATGAAATGTAATTATTTTGTACAGAACTTTATAAAAATTGTACTTTGATTTTGCCAGTGGGTAAAATCTTTCTTGTCCTTAGTCAATGTAATTACTTTTGTTTATTGTTGACACTCAACAGATTGCAAAATAAATTTAAATAAAAAAAAAAAAAAAAAAATATTGTTACATGAACTGGAAGTATTACTGGTTGATACACTTGTCGAGGGTTTATTATTTTGTCTTCTCTGTGTTAATACTTAAAATAATCCTCGTGTTTGCCGACATATATCTATATTTTACAAAGTCTGTTCAACAATTAAAGGCACCAAACAATAAAAACCAGATTGACATTATACACAGAGTTAATAAAGACGTATGGGCAACTATTAAAATATTTAATAAGATTTTTGGATGGCCAATAACACTTATTTTTACAGGAGCTACTCTGGAGATTATAAGCACGCTAGATTATTCTATAGGTAAGAGCGAAAGACTTTTACACATCGAAATTATGGATATCATTGTAGGAGCTTATTATGTGGTAAGTATGTTCAAAAAACTTTGCTTCAATTATCCAACGTTTTTGAGAAACGTTGGATACCAACCAACCTCTCTACATTCAAGTAGAGAGGTTGGTTGAAGTTTGAAGATTGAGTTCTTATGTAGTTCTTAGTTAAGTTTTTAATGCCCGGTTGCACCAACAGATCTTAAGCTTAAGTCGAGAATATCATAAGAATTAATATAATATAATTATAATATATTACAATAAGAATGCCATAATATAATAATAGATATAATTGATAATAAGGTAAGAATCTAAAATTATGGTGCAAGGTAAGTGATACTCAAGGAGGCCCTATCTATAAGTAGAGCTTATCTAAGCTGGAACTTAAGATCTGTTGGTGCAACCAGGCATAAGTTCCTGAAAATGTAGATCATTAGAGGCAGTATGTAGTGTTAGAAATTGTTCTCGTTTCGTGGCTTACTAGCCACAAGCCCAAATGCCGCTTTTAGGCAAAGAGCCAGTTTATTTTAGTGTATATTACACTACCTAAGTTTCTTTTTGTAAGCAGTTATGGATTAAGTGCTAATAATAATCCTAAATACCTCAAAAGTTATATGCCTGGTTGCACCAATAGATCTTAAGCTCCAGCTTAGCTAAGCTCTACTTATAGATAGGGCCTCCTTGAATATCACTTACGTTGCACCATAATTTTAGATTCTTACCTTATTATCAATTATATCTATTATTATATTATGGTATTCTTATTGTAATATATTATAATTATATTATATTAATTCTTATGATATTCTCGACTTAAGCCTAAGATCTGTTGGTGCAACCGGGCATTAAAAGTCAATACGAGCAGAATCATTTGTATTGGAAATTTATTTAGTTTTGCTGAAACTTTTTATGGAAATAACTATTTTTGTACTTTTATGTAAATTCAGTGAAAGGTGAGTGCTTTGGACATTAACAACGAGAAGAATATGGACAGAACTATCTCCAACAAGGTATTTCATGTAAACTTTTTTATTCTATAAAAAATGGTCTCTTATATTATACATCTGCAAGAGATCCATCATTTGCTTTTTTTATTTTTATTTTAATAAAAATTTGATTCATTTGCAATGTTTTTTGACTATTAGTCATTATCTGATCCCTCTTGGTCCTGAATGATAATCAACTGAGAACACTAAGGTAGGTCATGTTATATTTATATTCAGTAGTAATTGCACAAGAGCTCTAAAATTATTGAATTTTTCCCGGGTGAAACCGTTTTAATTTCACGAGCCGAAGGCGAGTGAAATTATATCAAAGTGTCACGAGGGCAAAAATTCTATATTAATTTTAGAGATCGAGTACAATTTGTTGTGATTATTTCATGAATAAAACTGTTCAAAACCAAAATTTTATTGTAATTTATTTATGTAAGTAAAAATTAGTACAATTAAACACACAGTTGTTATAAATATGTATTTGACGGTTGAAAGTCATCACTTTTATAATTTTTAAAACATTAATTGTCATTAATGTCACTGAATGTATTTTTTTTCGTAGCAACGAATGGCATCTGACGTAATAAGCTTGACGACGGGCAATTATCAAAAATTATTAATTTAATTTAGATTTCTGTATCTTTCTATTGGTCAGAATCTCCTATGAATGAAATAATCATGTAAATTTGTTTGTATCTTATGATAACTATAAATTTGTATTAACTTTTTGCTTGATTTATCTTTTTAAAGTTTTATGTATGTTTCGTCTTTCATTTTCTTTTTATTCAATGACCACCCCCCGAGAAATTAAATTTCTATTATATTTAAAGTGTTTTCAAGAATCCACCCCCTAGGTCTCTGAGACTTAGAGCTACCGGGCCAGTACTACGCTTCAACCGCCTATTATTATCCCTGGTTTTATCCAAGGTAGGTACTCATTTTTATTCAGGCTGAGTCGACCTGGGGTCTATAGACATTTTAAAAAATGTCTAGAGTCTAGATGTTCTCGTCGGCGCTGGGTTTCGAACCCAGGCCTACCTGCGTGGAAGTCAGACATGCTACCGCCTGAGCTATCCGGGCCCATATATTAAAGCTTCCGCTTATTAATTGTCTGCATAATTTCATTCCGTCTTATTAACCCTGTCAAGGGCTTCAATATTGCTAATTTTGTCTACCCATGATATCAGTAGCATTCTTCGATATTACCACTACTCAAAAGCTTCCAATTTCTTAATATCTAATTGCTTCAAGGTCCAGGCATTTGATCCGTAGAGCAAAATTGTAAAACCGTAGCAACGCAACATCTTATCTTTAGATATGGATCTAAGGATAAGGCTATGTGCATAATGAGAAATTTCTACAATTGAGGAAAAATGCTACGGAACACAAAAAGAAGTATGGAGAATGATCAGAGGACAAAGAAAAGAGATCAACGAATTAATAAAAACAAAACACATTCAGAAGGAAACATGGCAGGCTACTTTCGATCTCTTAATGTTGTTCTGAAGCTATTTTCTTGTAGCATTTTTGCAATTAACTAGTTTTGATGGGAGATAAGCCACAATTTTACTAAAAGAATGAATTTATTAACGTTTCGACGCCCAAATCGGGTGTCGTTGTCAAAATACAAAAAATATTAATACTTTTTGTATTTTGACGACGACACCCGATTTGGGCGTCGAATCGTTAATAAAATCATTTTTTAAGTAAAATTGTGGTTTATTTCCCATCAAAACTACATAGTAATTTCGATCTCTATTTGCTAAAGGCGACGATAATGAACAACCAACACCTAAAGTTACGACAAACGAAGAAATAAATTTCGAGGAGGAAGAGGTAAAAGAAGCATTAAGTAAATTAAAAAAATAGAAAATCTCCAGGAGAGGAGAGAATATCGAACGAACTCCTAATGTATGGAGCACAAGATCTGACTAAACAACTATTAAAACTAATCCAAAGAATAATATTATACAGGGTGTCCCGAAAAGATTGGTCATAAATTATACCACAGATTTTGGGGTCAAAAATAGATTGATTGAACCTCACTTACCTATATACAATAGTGCACACAAAAAAGTTACAGCCCTTTGAAGTTACAAAATGAAAATCGATTTTTTTTTCATATATCGATATTTTTATTCAAAACTCTTAGAGATTTTTTATTGAAAATAGACATGTGGCATTATTATGGCCGCAACATCTTAAAAAAAATTAAAGTGAAATTTGTGCACCCCATAAAAATTTTATGGGGGTTTTGTTCCCTTCAACCCCCCCAAACTTCTGTGTACGTTCCAATTAAATTATTATTGTGGCGCCATAATTAAATACAGTGTTTTTAAAACTATTTTGTCTCTTAGTACTTTTTCGATAAGCCAGTGTTTATCGAGATATTTTGAATATTTGTCGAATCCACCACATATTTTGTTTATGGTTAAGCACGATTATAGACCTGTTAATAATCTGAAAATTTATTTATAATTTACATTTTTAGGTATATTTTGAAAAAGAAGCCGCATCTCGATAAAACGTGACTTAACAAAAAAATGCCAAGAGGCAAAAAAGTTTTAAAAACACTGTGTTTAACTAATGGTACCACAATAATAGTTTAATTGGAACGTACACAAATATTTGGGGGGTTTAAAGAACAAAATCCCCATAAAATTTTATGTTAATATATTAAAAAAGAAGCCGCATCTCGATAAAAACTGGCTTATCGAAAAAATACTAAGAAGCAACAAAGCTTTAAAAACGTTGTGTTTAACTAATGGTACCATAATAATGAATTAATTGGAACGTACACAAAACTTTGGGGGGGGGGGTTTAAGGGAACAAAACCCCCATAAAATCTTTATGCCGTGGACAAATTTCACTATAATTATGTTTTAAGATGTTTCTGCCACAAGAATGATACATGTCCATTGTCAATAAAAAATATCTAATAGTTTTCGATGTATTGAAAAATATCGATTTTCATTTTGTAACTTCAAAGGGCTGTAACTTTTTTTATGAGCACATTTGTACTAAGGTAAGTTAGGTTCAATCGAACTATTTTTGACCCTAGAATGTGCGGTATAATTTATGACCAATCTTTTCGGGACACCCTGTATAACGGAATACCACAAGAATGGAGATCAAGCATCCTAATACCTCTCTTTAAAAAAGGAGACAAATCGGACCCAACAAATTACAGAGGAATTAACTTATTAAACACAACATCAAAATTAACAACTACGTGATAACAAAAACACTAAATGAAATTAGAATATTCGCAGAAGAACAGGGTTTGAGGTCGGGAAGATCATGCACCGACGTTATGTTTATAATGAGGTAAGTTCAAGGGAAATAATTAGAATACAACTAAACGGCATATTTATATTTCGTAGACCTTAAGAAAGCATTTGACAGGGTCAAATTAAAGGACGTTATCCGTTTGTTATATCCAAGAGAAGAATAATTAAAACGATCGAAAATATCTACTAGAACAACACAATAAAAGTAAAAGTAGAAGATAAACTAACTGACCCAATTGAAGCTGGCAATGGGATAAGACAGATGGATTCCCTGAGTCCTTTATTGTTCAACCTGATCATGGATCAAATAATAAAAAAGTGAGAACTAATAAAGAATACCAAAGGGGAGAAAACCCACTTAAAATAATCTATGCAGTATGTAAACGATGCAACGTCGAAGATTTACAGCGTATGCTGCACCAATTTAATATAACCGCCAGAAAATTGAACATTATTACTTGCTCAAAAAAGACAAAATGCATGGTTATAAAAGCAAATCCAATAAGATGTAAATTGGAGCTAGAGGGTCAGGTAATAAAACAAGTGCTGGAGTTTGAATATCTACGCATCACACTATCAAGCTACGGAAAGCTCGAAACAGAAGTGGAAGATCAAGTGAATAGAGCAAACAGAGCCGCAGGTTGCCTGAATGATGCAATATGGAGAAATAAAAATATCGGGAAATAAAAATAAAGTCATAGTTTACAAAACAGTTATCAGACCAATAATACCATACGCGGCAGAATCACGAAATAATACAGAGAGGACAAGAAGAATGCTAGAAACAGCAGAGATGAAATCCCTTCGAAGAATAGATGGTAAGACACTATGGGACAGAGCTAGAAGTATAGATACAGATATACGACGGAGATGCAAGATGGATACCATCAAGGACTAGGTAAGAAATAGAAGAGTAGAATATGAATTACGATAATATAAGCGGTATGGCAACAGAGTAGTAAAGGCGGCGAGAGACGATTCCCCAATAGGAAAACGATCAGTGGGAAGACCACGAAAACGATGGAACGATAACTTACTGGAGGCATATTGAAAAACAGACAGAGTAATGTCTATCAAAAATGAAAAAGCAGAAGATAAGAGAGTAAATTGTTTTGTTCGAAAAAATCAATAAACATAATACATTTTATAGTGGTCCTCCAACTACTAATAATAAGTATAGAGCAACATTCCAAATTCTGTCCTTATCTTGTGGAACAAGATGACTGTCAATATGTTAACAAGAAATGCCTACTTTCATTATGTAATACATTAACGTATGTTTGTGTTTTGAAAACATATACCTATACGTTCGATTAATTTTAATGAATGGATCATAAATAAATTATTTAGCCATTACGGTTGATTAAATACTGCATGATGTAATGGCTAGGTGAAGCATTTGCCTCCTCCGTGAATACTGATATTAAAAAATTTTAACAGTGAGAGATATAATGTATAACAGATCAGTGTTTTCACTAGCAAGGCTGATTGGCATATTTCCTATATTTTTCAAGAGTAAGTCAGAGAATGAAAGTCGTGGTTTAAAATTTGCTGTAATAACTGGATTAACTTTATTTCTACTTTCAATCACGATTTACACTTCATATCAAAAATTTTTGAAAATAGAATACATAACATCATTTATCTCGCAAACGCTTCATGCTATTAATGATGTTCTGGTTATAATGGGATACGTGGAAATGATGTTGGAACGAAAAAAGTTATATTACCTTGAAAAATATTATACACGCTTTGATAAAGTTTCAAATTACTCTGACAAACAGTTTAAGCTATATATCCTAAGTATTATCTTTTTTCTTTGTCCTCTTGAAATAGCTGATGTGGTTATTGTGGCCCAATTGTTTCCAGGTTGGAAATACTACTTTTTGATACATATTGCAAGGGCTTACTACTTTATCACAAGCCTTGTGATCATTAGAGGGGTATTTACGTTCTCTAAAATATACATTTTTCTCTTGACAAGTATCAAAGAGTTGAAATGTTGTACGTACCATCAACAGATAGGTTGTCTAAGAAAGTTGAATCGTGATATTCATATAACCATTCAAACATTTAACGATGTTTTTGGATGGCCACTTGTATATGTTTTCTTTGGGGCTTTTATTGAAGTAATCAATTGTCTTGACTACTGTTTAGAGAAAACTGTACAACTCTTCTATATCCAAGTTATTGATATTCTTGTAACAAGCTATTATTTGGTAAGTCAACACATTTACATAAATTATTTAAATAAACTGTGTAACAATATAACGGGTTATTGTCAATCCGTACTGGAATCAAAAAGCAAAAGTTGTGTTGTTATTCAATCTGTACAGCGAAGCTATTTTTAAGGAAGCAATATCAGAGGAAGTACAGGGTATGTCAATAAACGGAAAAATCTTGAACAACATAAGATTCGCAGACGGTACCGCTATTTTTGCAAACAGTCTAGAAATACTGCAACGATTAGTAATCAGATTATATCAAATCAGTATAAAATACGGACTACAAATGAACATTAAAAAAACCAAGTTCATGAATTAGTCCAGAAAGCCACTGCGCATCCGCTAGGAAAAATATTCCGATTCGGATTTTTTGCACAATCTTACTCAAAAAGGGCCCCTTTTAACAAATTTGCATGTTGCCAGGACCAAAAGTGGGTCAAAAATTTTTTAAACGTTTTTTCTTTGTTTTTTTTTTCTAAAAATATTTTTTTTGCATGGAACAAAGTTTTTTTAGGCTTTTTAGATCATTCCAAACAGAAAAGGTCTTTAGTAACTTGTCTCTAAAGTTGCTATCAGTTGCTTGAAATCAGCCATTTTTAACAATCAAAAACTATGTGAAAAACTGAAAATTTGAATGTTACCAAGGTAGACAGATATTCTTTAAACATCGATTGATGAAATCCCGAAGAGTTTTTTGCAATAGAATATTCAAAACTCATTTGTTTTTTAATTGCTAATCAAGCGTGCGCGACACTATTTTCCACCGTTGCATGTGCATGTATTGGTATAGAGTATGGTGCAAGTGAAAGGAATAAATTCGTTATTTCGTAAACCGGCGACTTTAAGGAAAAATCCCGAAACAGGTCAATTTTTATTTTTAAGTTATGACATTGTGTCATATATGGTATACTAGTGACGTCATCCATCTGGGCGTGATGACGTAATCGATGATTTTTTAAATGAGAATAGGGGTCGTGTGCTAGCTCATTTGAAAGATTCTTCAATTATCTATTCAGTAATATAAACATTTACATAATTATTTATACAGGGTGTCCAAAAAATTTTTATTAAATTAAATTATTTGACAAAAAAAGAAGAATGTATGTAATTTATTTAATTCAATTCAAAATACATTTTACTGCTTTCACAAATCAGAAAACAAAGTTGATTTCACAAATAAACATTGCTTTTCGCTTAAATTACATGTTCAAACTTCCAATAGGCAGGTGGCTGGCGGGAGGTAGCTTGAACATTGAATTTAATCGAAAAGCAATGTTTATTTGTGAAATATTTTGAATTAAATAAATTACATACGTTCTTCTTTTTTTTTTCAAATAATTTAATTAAAAACTTTTTTTGGACACCCTGTGTAAATAATTATGTAAATGTTTATATTGCTGAATAGAGAATTGAAGAACCTTTCAAATGAGCTAGCACACGACCCCTATTCTCATTTCAAAAGTCATTGATTACGACATCACGCCCAGATGGATTACGTCACTAGTATACTATATATGCCGCAATATCATAACTTAAAAATAAAAATCGACCTGTTTCGGGATTTTTCCTTAAAGTCGCCGGTTTACGAAATAACGAATTTATTCCTTTCATTTGCACCATACTCTATTAGTGTAGGAAATAAATGTTGAACCTTGCAAAATGGACACAAGTCCGGTTTAATTTTTTTTCTGGTATATCAAGGGGTGCTTATTATAAGACTAACTTTTTCTGAAAAAATTTCGCCCCGGAACCCCCCTTTTCACCCCTTTAAATGGGGTAATTTGTGGTTTTTGCGGAACGTAGCCCTTCCTGTACCTTTTACAAAAAAATTTTTTTATAGAAATATGAAGCGAACTATATTTTCTACGATTTATTTCCCGACAGCATCTGTCTATCATCCACCGTTTAGCCCCAAAGTTAACAAGTTTTTAAAAAAGATGTTTTTAGAAAATATATATTTTTCCCTAACTGTAACGGAAATTAAGAAGAAATCTTGCGGCAATTATTCACAAATAATTGATTGATTTTTTGGTATAGGTTTCACTTAAGGGTAATTGCCCTTTTTTTAATTACAGGGTGTTACATTTTAAAAAACCCCTTTTTATACCATCTGAACCGTTTATGCTAGAGTAAAAAGACTTTCAGCGATTACCCATGTACTGGTGCTATTTACAAATTTGTATAATGCACCCCCATTTTTTCCCCGCAACCACCCAAAAAAATAAGAATCAATAAATAAAGTGATTTTCTTGGAATCCTTCACACACAATGCCCTTTATTAATATGCTTTATATATCATTTTGTGAAAGTTATTATTACCCATGCATGGACACCAAAGAAAAAATATGATGCTACACCCTGTAGCCAAGAAAAAATAATAAAATGGGTGGTTGAAATTTTTTTTTGTTTTTTGCTTTTTGATCCATATGAGCATATGTTTCATCAATAGTGCTTTTCAAAAATATATATGGTTATTGCAACATCCCTGCGGAAACTATCCCTATCCTTGAAAATATACTGCAGAAACTACCCCTATCCCTTGGCGAGCATGTTTTTACGACTTTCTCATTACCTATGCATTCTTTTTAAACAAAACTTATACAAGGTTAAAGACCACTATCTACTCTAAAAATTAGGTCCTATTCATTTTTTTCGTATAAGCAACCGTTACGGCACAGTGGCGCCGTAAACCTCATATATGCTTTGGCGGGCTCCAGTTTTTGTTTTTTTTTTTCGTCATCTGTTCGTTTTATTGATAAAGTACTTATGTAAAATAAAACAACACAGTGTAACCTACAAATTATGCACATTTTACAACATTTGCGCCCCAAAGCCACAGTGGTGACCCAAAATCAATTTTTGCATATTTTCGCCACCTACATGCATTTTATTGCATTAATGCTACCTTAATAGCACAATATTTAGCCTTAGGTGGTCGCTAAGCAGTGGCGAATCCTGGGAGGGGTGATGGGGATGATCATTTCCCCCCCTCTCAAACCAAGTGATATTATATTCAAGGATTATAAAAATATTCATTTATTTTTATAGAAATTTAGCCAATTGGCACCCCCTCTTAACGATGCTGGCTCCGCCACTGTCGCTAAAGCATAAAAAGTCATTCTTATAAAAATAATATTAATATAATATAAGTATTTCTATAAAAATAAATGAATATTTTTATAAAAGACTAAGTTTTCACTCTAATGGCATATAACATATCCCACCAGAATGAAAACAATGGGAACCTTCTCTGGTGGGATATGTTATATGCCATTAGAGTGAAAACTTAGTCTTTTGCTAGCAGTTGCCGCTAGGGCATCTATGCCATTTCGTTCGTTGCAATTCGGGACTGCACGCTGGGGTTTGTTTTGGTTGGATCAGGGAGAGCAGCATATGTGCCTAATGATGAGAGACTAATAAGTTTCGAAACCGGTAGAGGTGCTTGCAGCACTCTCTGATTGGACTGGAATATGGTTCGGCTGTATTTTCGTTTTGCAACGAAATTGAAAATGGTTATTCATTTTTGAATATTTTTATAATCTTTAAATATAATATCACTTGGTTTAGGAGGGGTGGGGGTGATCGCCCCCATCACCCCTCCCTAGATCTGAAACTGCTTAGAGACCATTTAGGGGCAATATTGTGCTATTAAGGTAGAATTAATGCAATAAAATGCGTGTAGGTGGCGAAAATATGCAAAAATTGATTTTGGGCCACCACTGAGGCTTTGGGGAGCAAAGAATGTAAAATGTGCATAGGTCATAATTTGTAGGTTACACTGTGTTGTTTTATTTTACATACGTACTTTATCAATAAAACGAACAGATGACGAAAAAATAAATAAAAACTGGAGCCCGCCAAAGCATATATGAGGTTTACGGCGCCACTGTGCCGTGACGGTAGCTTATACGAAAAAAATAAATACGACCTAATTTTTAGAGTAAATAGTGGTCTTTACCCTTGTATAAGTTTTGTTTAAAAAGAATGCATAGGTAATGAGAATATCGTAAAAACATGCTCGCCAAGGGATAGGGGTAGTTTCTGCAGTATATTTTCAAGGATAGGGGTAGTTTCCGCAGGGATGTTGCAATAACCATATATATTTTTGAAAAGCACTATTGATGAAGCATATGCCCATATGAATCAAAAAGCAAAAATAAAAAAAAATTCAACCCTCCATTTTATTTATTTTTTTTTGCTACAGGGGGCAAAGGAAATTGCTTTTAGTGTCCATGTATGGGTAATAATTAAGTGCACAAAATGATATATGAAGCATATTAATAAAGGGCATTGTGTGTGAAGGATTCCAAGAAAATCACTTTATTTATTAATTCTTCTTTTTTGGGGTGGTTCCGGGGAAAAAATGGGGGTGCATTATACAAATTTGTAAAAAGCACCAGTACATGGGTAATCGCTGAAAGTCTTTTTACTCTAGCATAAACGGTTCAGATGGTATAAAAAGGGGTTTTTTAAAATGTAACACCCTGTAATTAAAAATACGGCAATTATCCTTAAGTGAAACCTATACCAAAAAATCAATCAATTATTTGTGAATAATAGCCGCAGAATTTCTTCTTAATTTCCGTTACAGTTAGGGAAAAATATATTTTTTTTAAAAACATCTTCTTTAAAAACTTGTCAACTTTGGGGCGCCACCCCCGCTAAACGGTGGATGATAGACATATGCTGTCGGGAAATAAATCGTAGAAAATATAGTCCTCTTCATATTTCTATAAAAAACATTTTTTGTAAAAGGTACAGGAAGGGCTACGTTCCGCAAAAACCACAAATTACCCCCTTTAAAGGGGTGAAAATGGGGGTTCCGGGGCGAAGTTTTTTCAGAAAAAGTTAGTCTTATAATAAACACCCCTTAATATAACAGAAAAAAAAATAAAACCGGACTTGTGTCCATTTTGCAAGGTTGAACCTCTGTTTCCTACACTATATACAAATATGCAACGGTGGAAAATAGTATCGCGCACGCTTGATTAGCAATTAAAAAACAAAGGAGTTTTGAATATTGTATTGCAAAAAACTCTTCGGGATTTCATCAACCGATGTTTATAGAATATATATCTACCTTGGCAACATTCAAATTTTTAGTTTTTGATATAATTTAGTAAGGTTAAAAATGGCCGATTTCGCAATTTTTCTATGTTTAATCGCTTATATCTCAAAAACTATCAACTTTAGAGAAAAGTTACTAAAGACCTTTTCTGTTTGGAATGATCCAAAAAACCTAAAAAAACTTTGTTCCACGCAAAAACAAATAATTTTAGGAAAAAAACAAAAAAAAATTTAAAAAAATTTTGACCCACTTTTGATCCTGGCAACATGCAAATTTGTTAAAAGGGGTCCATTTTGAGTAAGATTGTGCAAAAAATCCGAATCGGAATATTTTTCCTAGCGGATGCGCAGTGGCTTTCTGGACTAAATATTTCTACGGTAGGAAGGCTAGAGATATCGAGGGAAATCAAGCAGAAAGAGTGAATAATAGGCCTGGATCCCGCGTACCAAAAAAAAATTTATTAATAACAAGCTGAAAATTTGTTAATAGCTTAACGGTGTCTAGTCGGACAAACTTTGATGTACGGGAACACTGGAACAGGGGAAGTTTTAATGGTGGAACAGGTTACAGGTTTCGAACGTTAGACTACGAAAACGTCCCATGTATTTTGTCGAACAGAACTTCCAATTGATTTGTTACCCTTTCATTAAACTCTCATGCAAAACTCAGAATGCTATTTACCACCAACAGAATTCCTGTTATTTGACATGTTCTACGTGTCGGACTTAACCCCATTAAAATGCCCAATATATTTGCCGGACAAACATTTTCTCATATTGTATAAAGTTTGCTCTTGAATAAATTTAAAAACAACCAGCTAGTTTTCATAATCAAAAACTTGTTAGGAGGACACGTTCCACAATTAAAATGACGTTCCACAATTAAAACTACCACTGTTCTAGTGTTCCCATATATCAGAGTTTGTCCGACTAGACACCGTTCAGCTATTAACAAATTTTCAGCTTACTATTAATAAACTTTTTTTGGTACGTGAGATCCAGGACTATAATACTTCCTGTATAATTCCGATTATAGCGCCATCTATCCATAATTCGAAAAAATGTCTAGAATAAAAGTTACTTATTTTTACGTATGGAATCCAAATCTGCAATAAAAATGCGGGCTCCTATTTAAGATTTCAAAGTAACCCTCCACTACACCTCCTTGGGGGGTCGTGTTTGGTGTCATTCGATAGATTTTTCAAAAATATTGAATACATGTATTTTCCAGTTTTTCGATATGATGTTAATTTCGTGAAATTTCGCGGGGTTCGTATTTCAAATTTTAAATTTACCCCCCACCTCTCTCCGGGGAGTCGTGTTTTTATTGAAAAATATTAAACACGTATTTTTTAGTTATTCCATCTGACATACTCGCTTTTTTTCTGAAATTTTGTGGGTCGCCCATTTCCTTACGCCCCGCTCAAATCGTCAGATTTTTGAAATATACAGTCGGAAAAATGAAAGAATACCCATGAACGATCACATCAATCACTTATTTTGTATTTCTCTACTTTTACATTTCGGCCTTCCTCTACTTCTTCTTCCTAACCAGGGTCTCCATTGTTGTATTTCGTGATTCCATCTTTCATCCTTCAGTCGGGCATTGTGTCCTGCGAAGCTCCATTTTAATTTGGCAGCATGTTCTCCTGCGTCTTTTACTTTGGTCTTGCTTCTAATCCATGTATTTGTTTTTTGTCTATGAGCCTCACCCCGAGCATGGATCTTTCCATCGCTCTCTGTGAAAAAAATAGCAAATACAAAATAAGTGATTGATGTGATCGTTCATGGGTATTCTTTCATTTTTCCGACTGTACACTGTTTTGCATGTATTTAACTTACCTTATAATAATCTGACGATTTCGAGTTTTTCTAAGAATAGATTTTTCTTTTCGGGCACCCTTAACGAACTCCCCTTTATTAAGAGCCAATATATGGTAGAGGATCCCCATGAGGCTTTGATCCCCATGTGTTAATCTGAGTGCTCGAGTAACTGCAAAAATCCTCGCTTGGGCTCCATAACTACAGTTGAGTCCGCGAGTCTTTACCCGTGTGTCATTAATACCTGGCGAGATAAAACACATACTTTTTATCTAGCATCATTCTCTTCCATGCATGAAACTCATGACAAACTATTAGCTGCCGTTTGTTATTAAGTAACAACACATGTTATTTTTATGAACCATCTAGACTCAGTGCATTGAAAAGAGATAGGTACAAAAAAAGACGATTCGGTATGTTTTCATATTTTAAGCACAATTTGTTTGACGTTTCTGATTTGTTTAATTTTGTGGCTGTCAGTCAGTTGAACTTTTTGCGGTTTTGTCGAATTTTTGCGTTTTGAAGTTTCTTTATATTACACAAACAGTTGTTCTCACAACTAATTTTACATTGGGCTTTGAAATTTTAAGGTAAATAATTATATTTAGGCAATTAATATTTAAAACATACAAAGCTAACGTCATTCACACAGTAAAGAAATGACTGTGTTTAGATTTCCGTCAAAGTGAATAAAATAACAAAAATAAAATAGGTTATTGGATTTTTTTATAAATTGTTTATTTATTTATTAATCAATAATAATAAAAGAATTTATTAAGCTACTTCAAATGTAGCTGTAATTCTGCGCAAAAATTTTGAAGCAAAACTTACATTTGACATTCTATATATTTGATAACGTCAAATTTTATAATAAAACCCGTAATCGGAACAGTAGCCACTTTCTGTAAGTTGTTGTTGCGTGAAATAGATTTCCGACTTATTTCGTATGCTTTAAGTGATGACGCACGGGTAAAGACTCGTGGACTCAACTGTAATCATATTTATTATACATTAAAAAAATGAAATTTTTGTATCAACAAAGCAAATCCTGCTTAAAAATTATGCCAAATATTTGAAACTAATACTTATGGCTACATGTAGTTGGATAGTTTGTTGAATTTAGTTAACTTGATGGTTGTATAGTTCTGCAAGTAAACTGGTTCAATGTTATTGTTCTACTGTCAGAAATAATTGTACGTACAGCCATAATAAATTAAATAATATTTATCTACGACTGATACATAATATATGTATTATACTTGTGGTGTTTGCAATATAATGCCATATAATAATCCCAGGGATTAATAATGCGGGATTAATAGCTATTAATCCCTCTGGCACAACAATCACAAAATTCACCACGGAAACAAAATAATCAACCTCAAAAAGTGTCACTGTCAAACGAATAGTATATTTGACAGTTTGTGTTGAGATGGACGAAAATGAAGAATCTTTTAATTGTACACCACCAGAAATTGTAGAACTAGCTACAGCAACAGCATCTACCTTAATACCTTATGTAAACATTTGTATTAAAAACTCTACTAAAGTTAATGATGATTCTCAACCAATTCAGTTTATTAATCGTACTATTACTAATTTTAATGTTTTTAACAAATAAAGTTGTTCATTAAAAATCTTAAATTAATTAATTTGTCGTAGATAAAGTAGAGTATACTACTCGCAATAATGGCTCTCATTCCCTCGGAATGTTACTCCCTCGCCGCTAACGCGGCTCGGTTCGTAAATATTCCTCGGGAATAATAGCCATCATTATTGACTCGTGGTATAATCTACTATTATTCATTAATATTAAAGAAATTAATCTAATGGTTGACTGTTGTTCCAATAAGACCCTTAAACCATTCGAACAAAACTCGAAATATGAAAATGCTTACCACCACAATGTATTTTTTATTTATTATAATTACATAAATACAGAAATACTATTAGGGAAGTGCAATTAGAACGAAAACATACATTGTTTCGGAAAAATTCAAATAAGCTTATATTAGCCCAATAAATGACCGTTTTGGAGTGTAATTTCCAGGGGCAACTCCGAATTGCATGAAAATTTGGATTTAGGTTCTACTTACCCTCCACTTCAAAGTTGAATTTGTGCCGTTGGTTTCTTTTACTTGGGGTGACATTTACCCCTTCTCGGGGGTGAAAAACGCGTGTTTAAAATAAGGCCGGAAATGGATAAATTTACTTATTTTAAGCACCTTTTGTTCTATAAAGTTTTTTACGTAAGTCAACACTTTTCGGGTTATTCGCGATTTAAAATGTTGATTTTTCGACAAAAAAACTACGGTTTCAGCCCGTTTTTCCCAAATAACTCAAAAAGTGAATATTTTATCAAAAAAAATATTTTTAGCAAAAGTGTAGCCTATAAAAAACAAAAAAAAATGGTGTACCAGTAAAGTCTACAAATTGAGTAGAAGCAAAGTTGTAGCTCATGAAAAATACGTTCTTATTCGTCTAATTCCAAATCGAATAATTCAATGCGAAATCACCGAAGAAAGAAGCGTGTTTCGGGAAAACCTTACTAACATTTTTAAAGTATCGAAAAAAAGCTTATTACAGTCGAACCCGCTTATTGGAATAGCCTTCGTGCTAAGCAAAAGTATTCCTATAACCGGGATATTCTAATAACCGATCATTGGTAGCTAGTAAAATCGTTTCGGAACCTCAAATTTCTATTCCTAAACCGGGATATTCCTTTAAGAGGTATTCTAATAAGCGGGTTCGACTGTATTTGTTCTTTACAAAAGTTTACAGCATCAAAAATAAACGAGATACACTGAAAAAAAAAGTTGGCCCCTTTTTTTTTCGTAAAAAAAAATCGTGAAAACCTCCTTCTATTTAGCACCCTAAATAAAATTAATCGTTTGGCTTTACCATCTATTTTAACTGTATGTGTATTGTTTATATGATCTGTAAGTTTGGTTGGTTTGAAGTGCATATTTTTGAAAACATTTGGTTTTATAGTAAAATAAAATTTTCTAAAATTTTTTGAAAAGTTTCATTTTTTCAAAATAACTTAAAAAGTATTAGTGATAAGAAAAATCTTAAACAGTAATAAATGTAGGTTTTGCTATTATAAATATGCTAGTTTCATTTTGATTCTCCGTAAGACAAAAATTGGTTAAGATATGGCTGTTCAAAATTTGCATACACTCGTGATTAGTGACCCATTCAAGCTTTCTTAATTATAACCCTTTCAAAAATAAACTCTTTAAACCGGTAAGACTGACAGATCATATAAAAAATAGATAGGTAAGTAAATTGTTTGTAAAGCGGTAGCGATTAATTTCATTTGGGGAGCTAAACACGGCGAGATTTTCATGATTTTTTACAAAAAAAAAAAGAGGGCCAACTTCATTTTGAGCGTAACTCGCTTATTTTTAATGCTCAAACTTTTGTTAACAATTAAAACAAAGCTTTTTATAAACACTTTAAAAAAGTTTAAATGGGTTTTTCACGAAAAGTGTTTAATTTTTCGGTGATTTCACTTTGAAATATTCGATCTGGAATTAGACGAATAATAACGTATTTTTCATGAGCTACAACTTTGTTTTTACTTAATTGATAGACTTTACTGATACACCATTTTTTTGGGTTTTTTTTATAAGTTACACTTTTGCTAAGGATATTTTTTTCGATAAAATATTTACTTTTTGAGTTATTTGCGAAAAACCGTCTGAAAACGTAGTTTTTTTGTCGAAAAATCAACATTTTCAATGGCAAATAACTCGAAAAGTATTGACTTAAGTAAAAAACTCTATAGAAAAAAAGTTGCTTAAAATCACCCAGTTTATCCATTTTTGGTCTTATCTTGAACGTATGTTTTTTCACCCCCGAGAAGGGGTGACTGTCACCCCCCAAGTAAAAGCAACCAACGGCACAATTTCAACTTTGAAGTGGAGGGTAAGTAGAACCTAAATCCAAATTTTCATGCAATTCGGAGTTGCCCCTGAAAATTACACGGTATCGCCGGATTTCCCGTTCATTTACTGGGCTATATTTTTCTACTTATTTTGTTAGTTTATATACAGGTTAAAGTAAAATGTTATACTCGCGGATTTGGTCGCTAATTGTTTATTAATTTTTTAAACAATAACAATTCTTTTGTATAAATAATTTTAACAATATCGTTAAATTCATCATTTTACTTTGATCAAATATGAATGAAATATGTTTTTGATTATGCTGAATCCGAATATGGCATTGCAATTTGAAAATTCGTGTACAGAAGCTCTTATACAGTGTGTCGGCGTAGCTAGGAACCACATGGAAAACTTTTTTATTATCAATTTTACGAAAAAAAGTTATTCTTAATAAAATGCTCTGGATATATGCTATGGAAAATCTAAAACTGAACCAACAGATATCAAATTTTATCAATTTTATACGAGTTAAATTTTTCAACTTAAACTAACCAAAAAATTAAGCACTGAAGTGTTTAAAAAAATCTTTAATTTTGTTTTAAGTCTCTAGCATTAAAACTAAGTGAGTTACGTAAAAATAAAGTTGGCTCCTTTTTTTGATAAAAAAAATCGTGAAAATCTGCCCCTATTTAGCACCGTAATTAAAATTAATCGTTACAACTTTACCATTTACTTTATATGTGTATTGTCTATACGATCTGTAAGGTTTACCGGTTGGGAGTGCTTAGTTTTGAAAAGCATTGGTTTTATAGTAAAAAAAAATTTTCTAAAATATTGGAAAATGCGTTTTTTTCAAAATAACTTAAAAAGTATTAGCGATACTAAAAATCTCAAGGAGTAAAAAGTAGGTAGGTTTTGCTTTTATAAATATGATAGATTCATTTTGTGTTTCTGTAAGACAAAAATTGGTTAAAATATGGCTGTTCATATTTTGCATACACTCGTGATTAGTGACTCGTTCAGGCTCTTTCAATAATGTACAAACTACATAAGTAGAGTAAATTGTTTGTATAGCGGTAACGCTTAATTTCATTGGGGTGCTAAGTGGGGGGAGATTTTCACGATTTTTCTAGCACCAAAACTCGCTTAGTTTTGATGCTAGAAACTTTTTTAAAACATAAAAAAAGCTTTATTAAGAAAGTTTTAATTGGTTTTTCCCGAAAAGTGCTTCATTTCTTGGTTATTTCACGTTGAAATATTTGATTTGGAATTTGACGAATAAGAACGTATTTTTCATGAGCTACAACTTTGTTTTTGCTGGGTCTATAGACTTTACGAGTTTAAAATTTTTTTCAGTTTTTTACATTATGCTACATTTTTGCTAAGAATATTATTTTCGATCAAATACGTACTTTTTGAGTTATTTGTGAAAATCGCCTGAAAATGTGATTTTTTGTCGAAAAATAAATATTTTCAATCGTAAATAACTCGAAAAGTATTAACTAAGTTAAAATTCTATAGAACTATAATTGCTTAGAATTAGTCAATTTATATATCTCCGGACTTATTTTAAACCCGCGGTTTTTCACCCCCAACTAGGAGTGACTGTCACCCCCCGAGTAAAAGCAACCAACGGCACAAGCCTTCCAAATTTTCATGTAATTCGGAGTTGATCCTGAAAATTACACGGTATCGCCGTATTTTCCGTTCATTTACTGGACTACAAGATATTCCTATAATCTGTATTTAATCCTACATAATAATAATAATCAGAGGAAATTACAAAAAAAATCGTAGATTAAGTAAATTATTTATTTTTTATTAAAATTATATTTTTTATTCGATTGTGCCGCTTTTAGGAGTGCCTTGTTTTTATAATATAGTTATAAAATTCACTACAAGTTCTGCCTAAAATGGTTTTCATGGGTGAAAATCGTGACATTTAGTGTCCCGATTAGGTACAAATCAGTACGCGTCCCCAGACCCCTGAAAACCGGTACGTCCCGCGCAAATCGGGACACCTAGGTGGAACACTTTATATATCTGGGTAGCTGGATCGACTGCAGGTTTGAAAGCGATGAGGAAATTTTTTTCCAGGATAGAACTTGCACGAAAAAGATTTATTAGCTGGCGTGCTGTATTGTACAGCAGAAGTCTGTTATTGACCACAGGTCTAAGAATATTTGAAGTGCTACGTCTGGTCCGTTTTATTTTATGGATGTGAAACCTGGACAACAAAAATAAATCTTAAATTGAAAGCGTTTTCAGTGTATATAATACCACAGAACTAGTTCGTATACTGGAAAATGACTAAAAAACTATTTATATTTGTATTTGTACATATTTGTAAATTCGTATTTTAGTGTAAATAAGTGTTTTTGTAATTCTTTAATTCTACTTTTTTTTTCTGTATAGATATATTAAATTATCTACTTATAAAAATTGCAATGTTACTAGTTTTCACCCTTAAAAACCGAAAACCGTACAGCGGCTTGATATAGAAAATGAACTAGAGGGTGAAATGAGCCTAATCCCAAATTTTTGTACAAATCGATGCTGGACGAAAAATTGCGAGGTTTTGCCATTTTTTTCAGTTTCATTTCCTCGACTATTACACCTTTTTTCAATATTAATTTAATTTCAGTCTTATAATTTTGTATCAACTAGGCTCACCTAGAATCTTACAATTCTTTATCTTTAATTTCCATACTCACCCCTTATCACAAGAATCGTTCTTAACTTATAAAAAAATTTTTCATAATAAATTCAATTTTTAATCATACTCATCTCCTACTATAAGATTGACTATATCTAACTCCAATTTATTATTTTTACATTTAAATAAAAATATTTCCCTTCAATATATACAACCACCAATACAAGTCCAAATAAAATTTTGCCTAGATTTTAATTTTATGCATATTATATTTTTGTATACCAATCATAGAGGTATATATTAACATAGAGAGAGCCTACCTTCCGCGCTTCCTGACGACAAGATCTCATGGACTGGTTTGCTGCATCTCTTTCTAACACATTGTATCGAAAATCCATGATGACATTCAGTGTGAATATAGGCACGGAAGAGGAGGATAACTGTAGCAGCTTTACTATGCGTAAGAGTGAAACAGCACTAATCCAAATAAAAAAGATGGTGTCGTCACTTCGCTCTGAATGACACTCTCTCTATGCTAATAGGGCTTTTCATTCACAGTCATTTGTTTCGAGCTTCTGTCATGTGTCACATAATATTAATATATCTACGTCATACGTTATTGGTAATACAAATAATCTGCCCTGTGATGGATGACCGAAGTTATCGTTAACGTAAAGTTATCCTGTAGTTATGTTATAACCATCGAATTGGTGCGATGTATCATACTTAACTTAACTATTTGCGTTATTTCTTGACAGTTCTTGAGTTATCTGGTCACTTTATAACGCGACGTTAAACCTCAAGTTATGAGATAACTCTGTAGTTATGCAAGGTTAGGTTCATCTTTTGACTTGTTTTTAGACAGAAATCAAGTGAATTTAGAAGATAGTAATTTAATAATTAAGAATAGAAGGGTAATACAATTTTAAAAATTATACAAAAATCAAATCGAGCGATATAAGTTGAAATTTTATTTTAAGTGCCTACTGAGCTTTCTATCCAGAGTTGCCAGATGATATTTTATAAATCCCCCACTTAGAAACTGAAATTCCCTGAAATTGAAGCTCAAATATCCCAAAGTCCCCAAATTTAAATTGTTGCCGCATTTTAATAAATTATTAGTCAAATGAAGAGAACAGTAAAGCAAAATTCATACTACAATATCAACGAGGGCAATGGAAATAATTCATAGTTCCTATCGTCTTCGATTATATGGGAGTATAATATACAGTTCTATGTACATTCGCAAATTTAATTTACCATGACCCCTTAAAATCATCCATAATTTTCCGCCCCCAAAAAAACCCACTACAATTTCTGCTTAGAAAAATTTCAATAGACGCTTTCAAATTAACCCAAAATTTTGGGAAAATACACCAATCTGGCAACCCTGTTTCTATCTACCGTTTGAAAGCAACTTAGAAACACCAAGGAACCCAAACAGCTGTTTGCTGTTCGGTCATCGGCAGTAGCCGACGACGGGTATGTTCGGAACAATCTCTCGCGCTCACTCCAACTTGTACTATTTGTACATAAGGTTCTCTTTGTTACTTCAAAATTTGTTCCTCAAAACTTCTTTCTAATATAACGTTAATGATATAACTATTTCATAACTGGGAGCGATACATCACACCAAATTTTACCTATACAGTTATGAGCACGTTATTCCTGAGAGTTATCTTAACTTTAACTCAAACGTTAAACTTAACTTCGGTCATCCATCACACGACTGAATACAAACCAAAGACGTATGGCGTAGATATATTAATATTATGTTACACATGACAGAAGCTCGAAACAAATGACAATCGATGAAAAGCCCTATATATAACTCTATGATACCAATTCAAAATTTAATTTTCTTCTCTCTCATCACCACCTGTTTTATCTTCATCATTATTACCAATCAGCTCACATTCTTCTTTTCAATTAATTTGATCAGTGTAATTTTATAGTCGATTTTTAGTAACAGTTAAATTCAAATAATTTTAAATTCTAGATTCTGTAAAACACATTTGTATTTTTCTCTTTCAAAAACAATAGATTTAAATAGCAGACATTTCAGATATAGTATTTTTACTACAAAAACGTTATTACGTAGGTCAAAATTTTTGACGTAAGAGAACTGTCAAAACATTAGAATGTGACTTTTCATTATTGCTATGTTTATTATAAACACGGCAATAATGAAAAGTCACATTCTAATGTTTTGACAGTTCTCTTACGTCAAAAATTTTGACCTACGTAATAACGTTTTTGTAGTAAAAATACTATATTAAAATCTCTATCACATCATTGTTTTGGTTCATGATCTTATGTTGAAACTTTTGAAAATCGACTACCTTTTCCTTAACTGTCACTTTCACGACAAGTAGTCCCTTACAAACTTTTGACACTTGGCAGACCACGTTGGTCCAAGATGGTTATTAGGGTTCACGGTTATTAGTTATTAGACTTTATTACGGTTGTCTTGTCCGACGGTGGTGGGGAGACTTATATTTTTGACTTTACGTCACAGAGTTTACATTCCCATATTTTTAAATTATTTTCGATCATTGAATGTGTGTTATTGTGTATATATGTGTATTATTTGTGTTATTATGAAATAATAAGACAAATAGTACACATTTTATCTTATACCGGGTGGCGAATCGTAAAAAGGGCCATAGAAAACTCAATATAAAGTTCTGAATTGTTGAATTCCTGCTTCCCTTTACATCTCTACATTTGAGTTCTACACCAAAAGTCATGAGAGAACACTTGTAGAGAATTAAAATCTGTATTAAAATCAAAAGTTAAAATTGTTCTACGACTTAAATGCATTCCAAAATTTTGAAAAATATGATACATTTGCCACAATAGGTATGCGTGTAAAAGTAAGGCCACACGTTACTATTTAACTGACAGTGCTCACACCATTGACTGAATAAAAAAATCTTTATTATTAATCCTTTCTCCGCAACTGAGGGTATCTTATCAACTGTATTGTTTTTAAACAATAGATGATAAAATAAAAATATTGACAGTTCAAAAATGTGAACATTATTGCATTGTGTGTGGCCTAAGTTTGGGCTGAAAACTAAAATGTATTACATTTTTACAAAATTTTGAAATATGTTTAATTACGTAGACCAATTTTAGCAGTTATTTGCAATACAGATTTCAATCGTCTTCAAATAGTTTCTAATGTCTTTTGATGTAAAATAATTATTAGGGAAGCTGGAATTCAACAGTTCAGAATTTTACAATGAGTTAATGCAAAACTTTGACGCATGTCAAAATTCTCAATGTGTTTTAATTGTATTCATTTTTTTCGAATCCTGAGAAAACTAATAAATATTTTTGAAAAATTTAAACTCAGAATGAAAGACTACATTATTACCGAGGGCTGAAAGTCTCTGAAAACTTCTATAATGTTTATTTTAATAAGTTACAGGGCTGAAAATAAAAAAGAAGTGTGATATTTAATTTCAAATATTTCATTCAATAGAATCTGCTGTTTATTCTAAGGGGCTTTCCGCCCTCGGTAATAATGTAATCCTGCTTCCTGCGTTTAAATTTTTCTAAAATACTTGGTTTTCTCAGGATTCGAAAAAAATCATATTACGATTCAAATGACAGTAAACTCTCGTGACGTAATCTCACCCTTAATGTTCATTGGTTAGTCGATTTAGGCAACCGTAGTAATGTCTAAGAACCGTGGTTAGGGTTCTCGTTTAGAGTCTCACCATGTTTCCGGAGTTATTTTTATAACATCGGCGTTTAGCCTATCCAATTTCACAATACTGTAATGTAGATTGAAGTATAAGTACAACCATTGTTTGGTTCTGGGGCTAGTTAGCAAGTATATACGAGTAAGTAATCATAACCACATTTTTAACGTTCATAATTTCAAGCATCTTTTCAATTTTAATAGTGGGATTACTTATTCTATTCTAGATTCACTGATGATGGACTGATAGGTCCGAAAACGTTCTGAATGAACCTAATTTATTTAATCCATTGGGATTTTTAAAATTTTATTAAATATACCTTTTACATAGAAGTCGTATTACTTCATGAGTTTTATAACTATATGGTATACAGTCAACCCAGGGAACTACCCCTTTTAGAAAGGTTTAATACTTCGGTCATATAATGAGAGGACCTAAATATCGCTTACTCCGGTTGATCATTAATTTAGAGCAAGATCGAAGGAAAAGGCTGGGTTGGAAGAAAACAACTGTCCTGGCTGCGTAACATTAGACTACGCCCGCAGTGTTCCCAGATGACTTTTTTGAGGATCAGGAGGTGTCGCCACGAACGATCAGGAGATTTCAGGAGACTCGCTCGCCTCAAAAATTGGTAGAATTCTGTAGTTTCAGTCTTTACGTTTATAGATTGGCAACTAGATGTCGCCACGAAAAATCAGTAGAATCAGTTGGTGGAGTATTTTTACGTTTATAGGTAGGCATGCAACTCTATAAAATCTGTAAGGGACGGCTGTGGCAACGCTATATGGCGGCTAAAGCATAAAAATAAAAAAAAATAAAATAGGATAAAATTCTGAAAAATTAAAACTCCATACAAAACCGTTCTTGAATCGTTACGCGCATGCGCAATGACGAGTAATGCTGCGCAGTAACACATTTTTCGTTACTGCGCATCCTCGTAATCATTCAAGAACGGTTTTGTATCGAGTTGGAACAAAACCAGATGATTTTCAGAATTTCATCACTTCATCAGGAGGTTTAAGGACGCCATCAGTAGATCAGTAGGCGAGGGTCGCCATCAGTAGGTCTCCTGAAATTTCAGGAGGTCTGAGAACACTGACGCCCGGCGCAAATTGATCCTAAGCGAACACAACCTGGCACCGGCGAGTTGCGTAGAGAGTTCTGCGCATCCTAATATCAGTGAATACAGTGCCAGGTCTAGCCTGCGAACGTTTGTCATCGGAATACAATTTTCTGGTGTCATGGGACGCGTGACTCAATACTCAATTCTCAGTTCCGGTTTTGTTTTCGAGATGGACGTAGAAAAGCTAATAGAACTCGTTCGAAATTACTATCAAAAAAAAAAATAAGTCAATGTCCCTTACGATATGTTCAAAAAATCTAAATTAATACTCTTATAGGTTTTTCTCCTGAAGAAGTCACAAAAGTGTGACGAAATATTGAGAAATAACAAATAGACTTTTATTTCACATGACCGAATTGCTGAAACTTCAAACCACTATAACACAGTACGGTCGAAAATATTTGTACAAATAATATACGAAAATATTATATTATTATAAACAACACTGATTGTGATTGGATTGTCGTTGCAAAAACTGCTTACCTATTACATATATTTATATCTTGTCTACATATTTTATTTTTAAGCATGAACAAGCCCGGTATGATGACACATTTTATTTGAGGGTTATGCGATATTCACAGATACGGTTTTTAATAATCATGTTGTGTAGATTTAAGAAATTTACAAAATTTTTATACCTATAGAAAAGGGATTACGCCATCATTTGTGACATTGTATTTCTAGGCCTGGATCCCGCGTAACAACAAAAAGTTGATTAATAGCAAGCTGAAAATTTGTTAATAGCTTAATGGTGTCTCGTCAGACAAACTTTGATGTACGGGAACACTGAAACAGGGGAAGTTTTAATTGTGGAACAGGTTAAAAATTTGGAACGTCAGACTACAAAAACGTTCCATATATTTTGTCGGACAGAACTTCCAATTGATTTGTTACCATTTCATTAAACTCTCATGGAAAAGTTAGACTGGTGTTTATCACTAACTGGGCATTTTAATGAGTGAAACAGGAAGAACATGTCAAATAAAAGGAATCATGTTGGTTAGTAATAGCAGTCTGATTTTTGCATGAGAGTTTAATGAAAGGGTAACAAATCGATTCGTGGTTCTGTCCGACAAAATACATGGGACGTTTTCGTAATGTGACGTTCCAAATTTTTAAACTGTTCCACTATTAAACCTTCCCGTGTTCCAGTGTTCCTGTACATCAAAGTTTGTCCGAATAGACACCGTTAAGCTACTAACAAATTTTCAGTTTGCGGAATCCAGGCCTATAAAGTATGTTTTGCTTTTAAAATAAAAGGTGTCCTTCATTTTGTGTAGGTTCATTTAATAAAAAATAAAAGTTTTATGCAGATAAGTGTAGAAGAGAAATGGGAATCGATTAAACTTGCCGTACATCAAAATGCTCAGGAAATCTTAGGATATCAAGAAGAAGAACGGAAAGAGTGGATAAGTGAAAATACCTGGCAACTAATTAGAAAAAGAAAGGACCTCAAAGCCACATTAAATAGAGCACAAAGAAGTGACGACAAAATTAAAATAGCCCAAGAATATGAAGCTGCAAATAAACAGGTAAAAAATAGTGCTAGAGGAGACAAGAGAAAATGGGCTGCGGGAATGGCTCGAGCAGCAGAAGAAGCAGCAGCAACAAATAACCAAAGAGAATTATATAGAAACACCAAGCGTTTGGCAAACAGGAACACAAACAATAACAAACCACTAAAAAACAAAAGAGGGTAAGTTCTCACAACGACAGAAGAACAGACCCATAGATGGCAAGAGTATTACCAAGAACTCATAGCAGAGCAAGAAAACGAACCGTTTGCGCAAGAAGACAATGCAGCAGGACCAATTGAAAACTGTTTAAAAATAAATGCAGAGAGCCCAACGAAGAAAGAATTAGGTGAAGCAATCCGTCACCTGAGGAATAACAAAGCAGCAAGAATTGACGGTATCCCATCCGAATTGTGGAAAGCTGACATTGAGGGAACAGTGGAGTTACTGGCACCATTGCTGATAGAGATATGGAATGAAGAACACGTACCTACAGAGTGGAATAGTGGAATCATAATAAATCTCCCAAAAAAAGGTGACACGCAGCTATGCGAAAACTGGAGAGGAGTAACACTATTGTGTTCTATAAATAAAATACTAGCCTATATTGTACATCAAAGAATTAACGTCGAAATCGATAAAAATCTTCGCAATGAACAAGCGGGTTTTAGAAGGGGAAGATCCTGTATTGACCAGATTGCTACATCACGTATCATCATAGAAGAAATTAAAGAAAAGAATGCAGCACTGATAATGACGTTTGTAGACTATGCCAAAGCGTTTGATAGTATAAAACACAAAGCTCTTTGGAACATTTTAAGCAACGCGAAAATTCCACCTAAGATCATTAGAATAATACAAATTATGTATAACCGAACAACATTCCAGGTATTACATAAGGTTCAAATGACGGACAAAATAGAAATAGAGAAGGGGATAAAACAAGGCTGTATACTCTCACCTCTACTCTTCAATATATGTCTCAACTACATTTTACAAAAAACATAGACAGAAAAAACGGAATCCCTTGGAACTACTTAGATGGTAAGAATCTGGCTGATATGGAATATGCAGATGATATATGCCTGGTATCCCATACAATAGATGATATGCAGAACATGCTAAGTAAACTGGAGAAAGAGGCGGCAGAAATTGGTCTCCGAATAAATGTCAATAAGACAGTTGAGATGAGAATAGGCCAACTCCGACAGGAAAAATTATATATCAGTAAAGAAGAAGTATAACAGGTACAAGAATTTTGCTACCTAGGAAGTATACTTGGCGTACATGGTGGAATCGAGGCGGACATTAAACATCGACTTAGAAAAGCACAACAAGTATTTGGAACACTCTCAAACATATGGAGGTCAACACAAGTTAGTCAAAACACCAAAATAAGACTGTTTAATAGTAATGTTAAAACAGTATTACTGTATGGATGCGAGACCTGGGCAATAACAGACGGAACTGTCAAAAAACTCCAAGTATTTGTAAACAGGTGCCTCCGAAAAATTTTGAAAGTATGCTGGCCCAACATCATAACAAATCAAGAACTCTGGAAGAAAACCAAACAAGAGCCAATTGAAATTGCAATTAAAAGGAAAAGATGGAATTGACTGGGACACACCCTGAGGAAGGACAACTCAGATATAACAAAGAAAGCTCTAAAATGGACAGTAGCAGGACGAAGAAAGCAAGGACGACCCGCACCGACCTGGAGAAGAACAATTGAAGCTGACTACAAAGATATGAGAAAGAGCTGGGGAGAGGTAGCAGCTGTGGCCAGAGACAGAGTCCAATGGAGAAGCTTCGTGGATGCCCTATGCTCCTTTACGGAGTAACAGGAAATAAGTAAGTAAGTAATCAATTGTCTTGACTACTTTTTAGGGAAAACCGTACAACTCTGCAGCGAAGTTGACATTCTTGTAAAAAAACTATTATTTGGTAAGTCAACACTGCAACGTGTCAAAATTCCGATACGTTACGTATTACATATTGTCAAAATTTTCGTCATTTTAAATATCCCGTAGATAATTTTAATTTCTACCAGTTATTTAATAATAATATTCTCCCGTTTTATATCGCTCACGTGGCTTTGGGAGTATAGTAGGGTAGTCTGCTATATCTAGGGCCTACAGTATACAAGTATACAAGGAAGGTAACAGTGCCAGTGCTACGCTTCAACTGCCTATTATTACCCCTGGTCTTATCTAAGGTACACATTTTAGTCAGGCTGAGTCGACCTGGGGCCTATAGACATTTTTAAAAATGTCTAGATGTTCTTGTCGGCGGTGGGATTTGAACTCCGGCCTACCAGCACTCGAGCCAAGCATACCACTGCCTGAGCTACGCCGACCCCCTTTCTATCAAAGTTCCCAAGAAATTATTTTAGGTGACTAATACCTTAATAAAACCGTAATAAACATTTTTAAAAGTTACCGCTCGATCTATAATCCCCCGTTAAAACTACCACCTAGATATTTAGACTAAAGTTATTGGTAGCTTTTGTTTGCAAATATAGAAGATAAGTCCTCAAATTAAGCACCGTAAGTTGTTTACTTTAGATGAAGGATAAAGGCAAAGATAATGATGGAGTTTTCGTAATGTATTTAATATGTTTTGTAACTTTTGCCATTTAATGTAATATTACCCAACATTTTAAAACTACGTAAAATTCGAATCATCAATTGATGGCATTAGAAATGCCATATACTGTGTCTGTGGTGTAAAGCAATTTGATTCATCAGATGCCACTGGAGTTACAGCATAATGGGTCGATTCTGCCGTAGCACTTATTGTATTAAATTTGAGTAAAATGTTGTTGTTCTACTGTCAGTAATAATGGCACTTATAGCCGTAAGATAAATTATAAAATATTTATTTATTCATTTTATAAAAATTACTCTCCTATCTGCATACAAGAAAATTATATTAGTATATTGAGTTATATATGAGTAAGAGTGTTATCAACATTATTAGCAAACCAATTGCGTATTAACTGCATTTAAAAGTATGTCGGTTTTCAAGATGACTCTCTCCTTAATCAGATGGTTGACTGTTGTTCCAATAAAACCCTTTAACCATTCTAACAACACTCGAAACATGGAAATGCTTACTACCATAATGTATTTTTTATTTATTATAGTTACAGGGGTATACTGTTTATTTTTGAAGTTATCTAAATTGCCTTTAGAGGCTTACAAATTGGTCGAAACAATATATTCATTAAATGATTTGTTTGTTCTAATTGGACCCTTGATCGTTTTATCGCAGAAGAAGGATTTGGCTATATTACAAAAACATGTTATTGCTTTTGAAAGAACAGTACAGTATAGCTGGAGGGATATTAAAAAGTACATCTGTACTTTACTATGTTTTCTACCATTGCAAGTATGCGATATGATATACGTTTTAAGAATTTTCTTCCCAAGATGTCTTTATTATATCCACGCTCATATTGCACGATTCTATTATTTGGTCATCTCGTTTCTAATATTAACAGTTTTGTGTGTCTTTTCTAAAATCTACGGTCATCTTACCAAGTCACTTAAAAAAATCAATCATTTAAGCTCTAAAGAAGATGTTGACGTAATCAAACGACAATACAAAGAAATCTTTACCACCGTTGAAAGATTTAATCGCGTCTTTGGTTTATCGATATTAGCCATTTTTTCTGGAGCATTCTTTGAATCCTTTATTGGTTTGTACTACATTTTGGACAATGCTACAAATGATTTACTTCTGGCAGTTATTGACACTTTGATGACTCTTTATTATTTGGTAAGTAGTAAGTAGGGATAGTCCGGATTGTGAGGCCTTTCCGTAGAAAAAATATTTGGGTTTTGGGCGAAATTTAAACATTTAAGTATGTTTTTAGATGGCCATTTGTATATACACTCACCGGCACAAAATTCCGCCACAAAAAATTTTTGATTAAGTTTGACAATTTATAACTTACAATGGCATTATACGGAGGTGAATGGGAGCGTTGTATTTTCTCCTAACAAATTCTGTGAAAAAAATGAAGAGGTCATTTTGTTTCATAGTCCTGTCATATTATTCCGGAGACATTACTAAAATATTGTTTTTTGAGATATCCGAAGAATATCTCTTTTCATATAAGAGCTGTACAATAGGGAACTTGCATTTAAAAATTTTTTTGCATAAAATTGTTAATTAATGTTTAAAAATGTTATATTCAAAATATTACGTCTTAACAATGAATAGTGTACGTACAACAACTGATAATAATTCCGCGCCCAAAATTTCCGTTTCAAACAACTTCAAAAGCGCGAGCTGGGGTCTGACGTCACCAACCACTCGTATCGTTCACCCGTGTTGAGCTGCCCCCCCCCCCACTTGCAAAAATTAAAAAACAAATAGCCCTGATTTATGATATTTATGAGCTCTCATATTCCGCAAATTAAAAATTTTGAGCTCGTTCCACTGAGCAGGAATTTAATATTTTAGTGAGGGGGGCTGAGTCAGCCCCCCCCCACTAAAATATTAAATTCCTGCTCAGTGGAACGAGCTCAAAATTTTTAATTTGCGGAATATGAGAGCTCATAAATAGCTCATAAATCAAGGCTATTTGTTTTTAATTTTTGCAAGTGGGGAGGGGGGCAGCTCAACACGGGTGTATCGTTCGCCCGTTTGGTGGGCTATTGTATTGAATGCAGTTTGCCATTGCTAATTGTGTGTCGAATAACTGTGTTGTTTGCTCGGTATTTATGTTATTGTATTTAGTGTAGTTTAGTGTATTTAGTGTGTAAGATGCTTTATCAAAATGGAAAAGAAATCTGCGCAATATAAGTACTGCATAGTGCCGGGATGCAAGAGCACAACTGTCAGAACACCCAACAAAATTTTTGTTTATTCTACCAGTAGAACCAAAACGTCGATTAAAATGGCTAAAGGCATGCAGACGAGGTAAAAAGGACATTTCACAAAAAAGCAAATATCTTTATATGTGTGAGGATCATTTCGATGTGAGTATTTCTCTAATTAGGTACCTATTTTCTATTTAAAAAAAATTAGTTGTCGTTTCATGAAATGTGTCTACTTCAACTTGTTTATTTGTTGCAGTTGGAACAAGATATGGATAACTATATAAAATTCAAGATTATAATATAATAAACTTTATGAAAATTAATTTCTTTATTATTATGCAAACTACACGGTAATCTTTTCCAGGCTATTAGCCCATTCTTTCACGGTTTTTGCTCTAAATTTTAAAGAACCGCTTGGATTGACATGAAATTTGGCATACGTATAGCTTACATGTCAAAGAAAAAAAGTGATATTGTGCCGATGTGTGCTTATGCCCTGGGGGTGACTTTCACCCCCTTTTGGGGGTGAAAAAATATATGTTTAAAATAAGTCCGAAAATGGGTAATTAACTAATTTTAAGTAATTTTTATTCTATAGAGCTTTTTCAGCAAGTCAACACTTTTCGAGTTATTTGCGAGTGAATATGTTCATTTTTCAACAAAATAACCACATTTTTAGAAGGTTTTTTGCAAATAACCCAAAAAGTAAGTATTTGTCGAAAAAAACGTTCTTAGCAAAAATATAGCCTATAAAAAGTAAAAAAAAATGGTGTACGCGTTAGGTCTCTGGATCTCGTAGAACCAGAGTTATAGCCAATGAAAAATAGATTCATATTCACCAAATTCCAAATAGAATATTTCGACGTGAAATATCCAAAAAATTAAGCACTTTTTGGGGAAAACTCATTATAACTTTTTTAAAGTGTTTAAAAAAAGCTTTATTTCCGTTTTTACAAAAAGTTTCTAGCATTAAATTTAAGCAAGTTACGCTCAAAATAATGTTGGTCCCTTTTGTTTTTGCAAAAAAAAATCGGGAAGAAAACCCCCTAATTAGCAACTTAAATGAAATTAAATGAGCTTTACCGCTCCACAAATTATTTTACTTATGTTGTGTTTATATGATCTGTAAGTTTCATCGATTCAAAGTGTTTATTTTTGAAAAAATTTGGTTTCAAAGTAAAATTTTTAAAAATTAAAATTTTGAAAAATATGCTTTTTTTCAAAATAATTTAAAAATTGTTAGAGATACCAAAAATCTCGAAAAACAAAAAAAGTCAGATTTGCTTTTCTGAATATCATGTATTTTTTTGTTTGTCTGTTAGACAAAAATTGATTAAGATTTGGTGTTTCTAAATTTGCATAAATTCGTGATCAGTGACTCGTTCAACCCCTATAACTACAGCCCTTTCAATAATAAGGACTTTGAACCGATGAAACTTACAGATCATATAAACAATATATACACAAGTCAAGAAACTTGTGAAGTCGTAACGATTAAGTTCATTTAAGATACTAATTAGGGGGTGATTTTCTCAATTTATTTACCAAAACCAAAAGGGACTAACTTTATTTTGAGCGTAACTTGTTTAATTTTGATGCTATAAATTTTTCTTATAAAACAAAAATGAAGCTTTTTTTAACACTTTAAATAAGTTGTAATGAGTTTTCCCCGAAATGTGCTTCATTTTTGGTTATTTCACGTTAAATTATTCCATTTGGAATTTGACGAATATGAACCTATTTTTCATTAGCTATAACTCTGCTTCTACTAGGTGCACAGACGTGATATATACACCATTTTTTAAAAATTTTTACAGGCTATAATTTTGCTCAGAATGTTTTTTCGACAAAATTCTTACTATTTGAGTTATTTGCAAAAAACCGTCTAAAAGCGTGGTTATTTTGTTGAAAAAATGAACATATTCACTGCCAAATAACTCGAAAAGTATTGACTTAGTGAAAAACCTCTATAGAACAAAAGTTACTTAAAATTAGCCAGTTTATCCATTTCCTGACTTTCTTTGGACGAATATTTTTTCACCTCCAAAAGGGGGTGAAAACCACGCCCAGGGCAAAAGCACATATCGGCACAATATCACTTTTTTTTCTTTTACTTGTTAGCTATGTGTATGCCAAATTTCATGTCAATCGAAGCGGTTCTTTAAAATTTAGAGGTTTTGCAGTATTTTACCGTTAAAGAACGGACTATATACGAAATCCTTCGATTAGAGGTAGGTAGATCAAACCCACGAGGCAAGCCGGATACTACAGTATAACGGTACCAAACTATTGTTATAAACGGTTTAAACATGCTTATTAATAATACTTACTTATTTGCCTTACCTGGCATTTCTCCATTAGAATAGCTTTCACAACTTTTTATAAAATTTGCCACCATGAAGACATCAACGGTAGGTAAATTGTCAGATTGACCTTTTGAAAACCCCTCGTCCGTCATATTATGCGTTTTAAACTCTTTACAAAGTAGCACTCAACTTTATCAATTTCAGTTTGAAACTAAGCTGATTGGAGAACTACTTACAATACATAAGATCAACATAAATAATACCTAGGAATTTTCAATTAAAGACGATTTAAATGTAGTAGGTACTATAGTACAGTACGTTATGTTTATTTTTCAACAAAATATTACTTTGCAAATCTATTATTTCCATTTGGAATTCCGGCGGATAATTTTCAACGTCTTTAAGTGAAATGGAAAAAGGATTTGTGAAAAGTTGAATATTTTTATTTTGCTCCTGGAAATCCTGAAATCTCATAATAAATGAGCTTTGAAGACTTGACATTAAATTTTTAAACTTATCGTAATTTGGAACATTATTTAATTTGATGGCTAATTCCTTCATGAATTTAAAATGAGTAAGTTTTTTTTCATTAAAATCTGAATAAAAAAGTGATATTTTGTTTTTGAACGAGCTTACGTGGCTAACTAAGGTTGGAAAAATACAATCTTTTGGTTGTAATCTGAAATTTAATATGTTCAAATGTCCCATTATGTCCGCAAGGAAAGCTAAATCCCATAGCCAGTCTTCATTTTTCAACAGAGAGCACTCGTTTGGCAATTCCTCATTCTCCTCCAAAAATTGCAAAACACACTCTTTCAAATTCCAAAATCTTGCCAGTGCATTCCCTTTGGACAACCATCGAACACTGTAATAAAGGAGTAATTCACCTGCCTCCTCCGTTTCTTCCTGAAAAAGTTCTCGGAATCGTCGTCGATTACTAGCTCGAGCATGTATTTTATTGATACACCGCGATACAGGCTCAATCACCGAGGATAGATCGAGGTCCTTTGCGTTGCAAATCCTTTGATTCGACCAACCATGGAAGGCGCTCCATCTGTACAAACCGACTCCAATTTCGACCGCTCCACTTTGCTACCTTCAATAACATTTTTCACTTGATCCAAGACATCCTGTCCTGTTGTGGAGACCAGTTGGCGCAAATCTAATAGCTCCTCCACAACATCGAAACTATCTGTCACGAAGCGTACAAATATGCTCAACTGCGCATTACCTGTAATGTCACAGCTTTCATCCAAAGCCAGTGAAAAATATTTGCAGTCTCGTAGTCCGCCGATAATTTGTGTTTCAACATCCTGACCCATATCATCAATTCGGCGCATGACGGTGTTTCTGGACAAAGCGATTTGATCCACCATATGTTTTATGTTTGAATCACCGACATTTTGAGCGAATATTAGTAAACTATTTTTAATTACCTCTTCTCCGTCGGAATATGCCTTTTTCTTGCGTGCTAATAACAGCGAGAGTTCATATGAAGTCTTCACCATTGTTTCCATTTCATTACTTCTTTTTTGGAACAAAGATTGTTGCCCGGCTAAAGATTTTTTTTCTTGGCGATGAATTCGGTTCGTAGGCGTGATCCGACAGGATAATTGTTGGTGAAATCGCCATGAACTTGCTTATAATGGCGCTCCAGATTAAATTTTTTTGGCCCTGCCACACAAATTCCACATATCAAACAGCAAGGCTTGAAAGTGTTGTGATGAGTAAATAAGAATTGTTCTTCCCACTCAGTTTTAAATTCACGAATCGCGATATCGTCCTCATATTTACGTTTTGAAGTTGATGGCTTACTCGTGGTCATTTCGAAAACAATTGTTTTAAAAGGAAATAAACTGTAAAAACACTATCTCTCAAGGCAAACAGACTTGAAGCGTCTCGCACAAAAGTTGAGAATCAACTGAGTAGAGAATAACGTGAACGTGTCTAGCGCGAGGCAGTGGCGTACAATAAAAGACGAATTTTTAATTTTTTACTAAGTTAATTTTTTTTTATTTTTCCAAAAAGTCCTCGCGTGCCACTTCTAAGACACCGCCGTGCCACGTTGTGGCACGCGTGCCGTGGTTTGGCCACCCCTGTACTATACAATCTCCAAAATAACCTAATCGCTTTCTTTTGAAAAACCCTCGTGAGTAATATTACTGATACGTTTTAAACACATTAATAATTTCTAAAGATTTATAAATTTCACTTTGAAACTAAATAAACTGATAGTAGAACTATGCAAGAATGCAAATAATAAATAATAGCTGGTAATTTTCATTTAAATACGATTAAAATGTAATATTCAATACTCGTAATACCCTAATCGCGTTGTTTTCGACTGCTAGCCCGGTTGACTGTGGTCCGTGACGTCAGAACAATAGAAGGACGTTCAAAAGCCACCTAAGAAATTTGAATTTCATAGCATTTTCAAAGCGTCGTAATAAGCGTACGGGTTAAAAATATTTGTTTTTTTCGCATGCAAGGGTTTTAAGATCATGTTACCTTATGTTTTTTAATATTATTTTAATATTTAAAAATTTATGCAAGTTCCCTATTTTGTGTAAATAAAAATACTGATTGGCTCACAAACATAAATATCTTAAATAGAGGTTGGGTTGAAAAGATTAGAATGACCAGCATGCAGTACAGATATCCATCATATTGAGCATTTATGAGATGAATTAAAAATAGCTATTTGCCGAAATCCTAGGCCTCCAGAAAATTTGGTACAGTTATGGCCCTCTTTTTCTTTCTTTATGGCCTTGGCATAGCCAATTAGCCAGAGTTATGGCCCTCGTAGAGGAATATCGGGCAATTCCCTAGGCAAGGATAACACATCTTTATTCGATGCCAAATAGATTGCGAGCAGTCGTTGCTGCAAGAGGTGGACATACCCGCTATTGAATTGTTTTTTTGTTGTTACTTTTGTTTTGTGCTGTTAATTTTAGTGCGTTTATATTTTTAATTAAATGAACCTTCAAAGCAGTGATTTTATTTACAGCTTTTACAAGAAAAGAGGTATTCCGATAATTTAAAAAACAAAATCTTTGGGATATATCCAAGATACATCCATGATAATAAAAAACCAGTATGAAACAAACTTGGGCCTCCAATTTTTTCACAGAATTTTTTAAAGTTCGAAGAAAATACAACGTTTCCATTCACCCCCGTGTAATGCCATCCAAGCAAAAAATTTTTGTTACCAGAATAATAATAAACAAACATCAATAACTACATCTACCTACAAACTCATGCAAGAATCTTGAAAATCGAAGTACAAATAATAAAGTTATAAATAGTCACTTAATCAAAAATTTTGATTGGCGGAATTTGGAGCCGGTGACTGTATATTTTCTTTGGGACTTTTATTACAGTAATTAATTGTCTTGACTACTATTTAGGGAAAACCGTACAACTCTTCTATATTTAAGTTATTGATATTTTTTAGCAAACTATTATTTGCTAAGTCAACAGTGTGACATGTTGAAATTTCGATACGTTACGTATTTTCAATTTTTTTTTTATTTTATTAAAATCTAAAGTAAAACATACCCACTATATTATTTTAATTTCTATCATAGTTCCCAAGAAATTCTGGACAACTATTATCTTTTATTTAGAATATAGTTGTCGGTGGCTTTTGTTTGCAAATATATAGAAGATAATTCCTCAAAAAAGCACCGAAAGATGGTCCCGTTAGATAAAGGCAAAGGTCATGATGGAGTTTTCGTAAGATATTTAGTAATTTTTATTAGTTTTGGAATTTAATTTAACCCAACATGTTACAATCACGTAAAATTCGAATCATCAGTTGATGGCATCAGAAATTAAATATACTGTGTCTGTGGTGTAAAGGACTTGATTTATCAGATGTCATTGGAGTTACAGCGTAATGGGTCGATTCTGTAGAACATAGCACTTGAATTATCGTATTAATGAGTAAAATGTTGTTGTTCTACTGTCAGTAATAATGGCACTTACAGCCGTAATAGTCTAGGGCGCATCTGTTTTGAGATGGACGTTGAGAGGTGACTCAAATTTTTTTGCAGAAATTGCTTGAAAATAAATCAAATAATAATATTTGAGTTATCCTCCCTCTCAAAAAGGTCCGGAACATTGTTTAAATAATCAAAATGTCAAAAATTTAAGGAAAAATTCGATTTTTTTCTTCGTTTTTTTGATTATAACTTTAAAAGTGTTCATTTCCGAGAAAAGTTGTACTGATATAAAAGTTGCGTAATTAAATTTCCTACAATATAAAATTAATTACAAATTTAAAAAATAGTCATCCTAGTTGCAAAATACCAATAATTGCGAAAAAAACCATACAAAAACAAGTATTCGAATTTTACGTTTTTCAACCATTTATGCTACACTTAGGACCTTCATATTTCACCCAGAAAAACTTTATGATACAGTAGAACAATACTATAAATTTCATTAAGATTGGTTCAATAGATTTTGCAAAATAAATTTTGCAATCCAACTTTCGCAAAAAAAATCATTTTTTCAAAATGTTACAGGACTGAAAATAAAGCAGATAGCAAGTTGAAATTTTTTTTGCTTATAGAAGTGTACTGTACCTTTCATTTGCAATTTTCAAAATTAAAATCGATTAATTACCACGGCGTCAGAAAATTTTTGAAATAAACAATAATTTTTGGTGCTACGCGCAGGACAGCGGTGTTTGATTTACACAAGTTGATTTCCACCAAAATTTCTTCCAATCTTTATCTAATATATTATTTTCTTACTGTATATTTTGTTGTATTTTAATATTTTAATTCCACAAAAGTCAAACTAATTTTATTATTCATATGTCAAACAATTGCATATGTTTAAAAATAATAAATTTTTATTATTTAAGTTAAAATATATGAACAAAGAAAGTTTTTGCTAATAAAAGTGTCATTTCAAAGGATAGAGTATGTGTTTTTATTTTGCAATAAACAAATTTATTTATTCATATCGAAATGTAATAAAAATTAAAATGTATCAATCATTATCCAAGGTCATTGGAATGCCCAATCAGAGCAAACTATCCGCTGTCCTGCGCGTAGCACCAATAATGAATGTTTATTTTAAAAAATTCCTGACGCGGTGGTGTTAATCGATTTTAATTTTGCAAAATTGCAAATGAAAGATACAGTATACTTCTATATGCAAAAAAATTTTCAACTTGCTATCTGCTTTATTTTCAGTCCTGTAACATTTTGAAAAAATGAATTTTTTTTACGAAAGCTGGATTGCATGCAAAATCTATTAAACCCATCTTAATGGAATTTACAGTATTGTTTTAATGTATCATATAATTTTTCAGGGTGAAATATGAAGGTCCTAAGTGTAGCATAAATGGTTGAAAAACGTAAAATGCGAATACTTGTTTTTGTATGTTTTTTTCACAATTATTGCTATTTTGCAACAAGGGTAACTATTTTTTAAATTTTTAACCAATTCTGTATTATAGGAAATTTAATTATGCAACTTTTATGTCAGTAAAACTTTTCTCGGAAATGAATACTTTTAAAGTTATAATAAAAAAACCAAGAAAAAAATCGAATTTTTCCTTCAATTTTTGACATTTTGATTATTTAAACAATGTTCCGGACCTTTTTGAGAGGGAGGATAACTCAAATATTATTATTTGATTTATTTTGAAGCAATTTCTGCAAAAAAATTTGAGTCACCTCTCAACGTCCAAATGTACTAATATTTTTACAGATGCGCCCTGGTCTATAAGTTAAATTGGAAAATATTTATTCATTCTTTTATAAAAATTACTCTACTATCTGCACACAAGAAAAATCTATTAGTATATTGAGATATATGAGTAAGAATGCTATCAAAATTATTACCGAACCAATTGCGTATTAACTGCATTTAGAAGTATGTCGGTTTTCAAGATCACCCTCTCCTTAATGAGATGGTTGACTGTTGTTCCAATAAGACCCTTCAACCATTCGAACAATACTCGAAACACGGAAATGCTGGCTACCATAATGTATTTTTTATTTATTATAGTTACAGGGGTATACTGTTTATTTTGGAAGTTATCTAAATTGTCCATATATGCTTACAAATTGGTCGAAACAATATATTCATTAAATGATTTGTTTGTTCTAATTGGACCCTTAATAGTTTTATTGCAAAAAAAGGGGTTGGCTATTTTACAAAAACATGTTGCTTTTGAAAGAACAGTATGAAAAAAATACAATATAGATGGATGGATATTAAAAGTACATCTGTACTTTACTATGTTTTCTACCATTGCAAATATGCGATATGGTATACATTTTAAGAATGTCCAAGATCCAAGATGTCTTTATTATACCACGCTCATATTGCACGTTTCTATATCCACGCTCATATTAGGTTATTGATTATGTATTATAGAAAGGAACTACAACGTTAACGGGGTTTTATTGTTTAATATAGTCAATGGACCTCTAAATATGAAAAAACCGTCGAGTGCTACCATTTAAAGGGGTGCGTTTTTGAGAAAGGGGTGAATTAGTCCCTAGGCACAGGGCGAATTAGGGTGAGTTCTATGCACTTTTGGTACAAACACGTCTATATGAAAATTGTTCCAGGTTAAATTTACTATTGAAATATCATATTTCAAAGTGAAAAATATTGTTTTTTGCAAAAATATATTTAAAAGAAAAGCAAGAAAACAACACGAAAGATAGCAATTTTGTTTTTCACCCCATAACTTTTTCCCATGGTGATATAGGTATAAGTATTGCTTCACAGAAAAATAACTTCCATCCTTTCTCTTTAAAATGGTGTTTGGTAGAAGTCTTTATAATTTATAGTTTCCAAAATATGATTTTTCAAACTTCGCTACTCACAGCGATTTTGACCTATTTTCCTTGTTACTTCGCAAACATTGTTCTGTAACTTTTTTCTACGTAGCTTTAGGTATATGCAATGGTTAGTAGGAAGAAAAGTCAATTCCCTTTAAAATAGTCTAGTGTAGAAGGATGTATGACTATTTTTAATCAAGATATGGTTTTTGAAAATTGTATACTTTTAATAATTTTTGATATACTTTTCGATTATTTTTAAATTTCTCATTATAACTTTTTTTATTATAATATATTTAGGTATATACATTGTGCAATGAAAAAGAAAGCCTATTTTCTTTACTTTAAAATGGTGTATTGTAAAAAATTTTAGGACTGTTTTTAAACAAGATATGCGTTCTCAAAATGTGACATATACACAAAACACATGCCACAGGTCCCACTAAGCTGGAACCATATGGAAACTTTTTTATTATTAACTTTATGAAAAAAAATTGTTCTTTATAAAATGCTCTGCATAATCTAAAACCTGAGATGCAACCATCAGATATAAAATTTTATCAATAGTGTACGAGGTGTGTTAAAAAATATGAATTTCGCTCAAGAGTGAAGTACCTCTATATTTCACAATATCGAAAAGTGTTATTAAGAAAAGTTATTTGGAATTAAAAATTATGTAATAATATCCAACTATATTCTTCCAATTGAAAAAAATAAAAATTTTTAAAATTTTTCTCAAATTACGGATACCCTTGGATATTCTACGATTATCTTGTTTAAAAATTGTCCTAGGATTTTTTGCAATACACCATTTTAAAGTAAAGAAAATAATCTCTTTTTATTGCACAATGTATATATTTAAATGAACAAGAAAAAGGTCATAATAAGAAATTTAAACAATAATCATAAAAAATATCAAAAATCATTAAAAGTATAAAACCTTGAAAAAGCATAACTTGCTTAAAAATAGTCGCACAACCTTATACAATAGATCATTTTAAAGGTAATTTACTTCTATTTCTACTAAATGTACCATTACGTATACCTAGAAATGCGTAGAAAAAAGTTACAGAACAATGTTTGCGAAATAATGGGGAAAATGGCCCTAAAAGTGCTGCAAGCGGCGAAATTTGAAAAATCCTATTTCGGAAAATATAAATCCTAGTAGCTTCTACTAAACGTCATTTTAAAGAGAAAAAACTGAAGTTATTTTTTACTGAAGCAATACCTGTACCTATATCCATGAGGAAAAAAGTTATGGGGCAAAAAACAAAATTGCTTTCTTTGGTGCTTTTTTCTTGATTTTCTTTTGAATATATTTTTGTAAAATAAACTATTTTTTACTCTAAAATGTGATATTTCGATAGTAAATTTAATCTGGAATAATATTCCTGTAGAAGTGTTTGTACCAAAAGTACATAAAACTCACCCTAATTCACCCTGAGCCTAGGGACTAATTCGCCCCTTTCTCAAAAACGCACCTATCTAAATGGTAGCACTCCGCGGTTTTTTCAAATATAGAGGTCCATTGACTATATGAGATTATAAAATATCATTAACGTTGTAGTTCCTTTTAGCTCTCTTATTTTGAACATAATCAATAGCCTATATTGCACGTTTCTATTATTTTGTCATCTCGTTTCTAATAGTAACAGTTTTGTGTGTCTTTTCTAAAATCTACGTTCACGTTACCAAGTCACTTAAAAAAATCAATCATTTAAGCTCTAAAGGAGACATCGATATTATCAAACGACAATACAAAGAAATCTTTATTAGCGTTGAAAGATTTAATCGCGTCTTTGGTTTATCGATATTAGCCATTTTTTCTGGAGCATTCTTTGAATCCTTTATTGGTTTGTACTACACTATAGACAATACTACACATGATTTACTTTTGGCAGTTTATATAATACTTTGATGACATTTTATTATTTGGCGAGTAGACACATGATACAGTTACTATTTTCCAGTGAGCCAACAACATAAAGATTTGTTGGGACTTGTGGCTTGAAAATCGATTTACATACTAAATTTTGTTTAAATATGTAATACTGTATAAGTTTCTCCAAGAAACGGGTTTCTTTAGGGAAAACACTGGAATGTTTGAACTTCCTTTGCACTAATCACGGTACTGCCACGGCTGGGGGACGGCTGACGGTTTATTTGTACCGTCGATGACGGGGTTCGCTGACGTGGCGCTTGGGTGAGGATTGGCGCGAATATTTCTGATGGTGGGTTTTGGATTGGTAGATTGAGCAAGCGATGTTTTCTTTATGAGAGGTTTCCATGTCGAACATAATCGGTTGCCGTCATCTCCTTTATAAAGACAGTCTTCGACTGTTCGTCAATTTCTTGTTTTTCTTGGTTCATAGAAGCGGATGGTGGCTATGGTTCTGGAGTTTTCGAAATCAATTTTGTGATCTGTATAAAGTTGGTATTGACTTAGAACTGAGATTGAGTCGGAATTTTGAACAAGAATGGAATGTTCATAAATCCTATTTTGGATTATACGATTGGTTTGGCCTATATAATGGCGGTGGCACTCTGCACAAGGAATGTCATAAACTCCGTGCTGTTCATTTGGAATATTGTCTTTGACTGATTGAACAAGAGATGAAAGTTTTTGTTGGTAGTAAATATTGTCTTTTTTCCTCTTGATTTGAGTTGAGATTGAGCGGGAGATTAAAGCCTGTGGATGCTCCTATTGATGTGGTTTTCGAGGTAACCATTTGGATGAGGGCTTGTTTTTAAAAATAGAGCTCAGTGGATCTTCTTGAATCGTCAGAGAGAAATAGTGATCTGGAAACAAGGGTATTAATAACTAAATTAATTTGTGAAGGCGACTCCTCTAAGAAATGCAAACCCTAAATGTAACACTTCAATGGACTATGTAGAGTTTTGGCCAGGTATTTTGACAACGGTTGTGTAGGGCAGTTGTATGCGCTGACAGTGGAACGTAGAGGAATATCGGGTTTGTGAATTTTGGGTACGCCATATAGGTATTCGACGTGTTCTAGAAGACTTTTCACGAGGAATTGAAGTTTGTTTTGTGTCAACCGGAAGAGAGGTTTTATTGATGATAGCTTTTATTGTTTTATATAAATAGGAATTGGTTTGTAGTCTGAAGTAGTAATGAGATATGAGAGTTTATATAGTAAGAAGAAGGGTTTAGGATGATAGACGCGTTTCCCTTATCGGCAGGAAGAATGACTGGATTTGAATTTGACTGAAGTGTTCTTAGCGCTTTTCTCTCGGATTGGCTGATGTTTGGAGTAGTAGACTTTGATTTCTAAGAACTTTGGCGATGTCTTGTCTATCTATTTTAGCATCTGCGGAAGTTAAATTGGAGATCTCCTCTTCAGTTTGACAGACTTGACCAACTTGAATGTGACATGGGGTAACAGAGTAATTGAAACCGTTTACTAAACCTTGAGTGACAATGGTAGAAATTGGAGTATCAAAAAGGATGTGAACGGCTAAAATGGGTTTCAAAGTTGTAGGTTTTGGAATTTTTATTAAATTAGATTTGCTAATTTGCGTTTTGAAGTTTTCTGCGCAGCCTTAACTTCTAAAGTGTTTGGGGCTGTATGTGTGTTTAGACGGCCTTAACTGTCCCACAATATAGGATGTATATTGAAAGAATGAACCAATAATCAGCCAATATGAAGGATTGCTGGGCAGCAGGTTCCTGGGGTCAAGTAGGAGAGGAAGACCTGGGTGAGAGAAGCTTAGGGAGAGCATGTCGGTAAAGGAAATTGATATTAGTATGACCCAAGATACAATCTTATGTATAAATGTAATTAGGGAAGCCAACTCCGCATAGAGATAAAGTCAAAGAGAATACATTAGTTTAGTAGAAGATATTTAGTATTATTTGTAACTTTTGTTATTTAATTTCATATTGTCACATATTATCTTCATGTTACAAACACGTAAAATACGAATCATCAATTGATGGCATCAGAAAGGAAACATACTGTATGTTTAGAATGTTTCAAGTTGGTAAATTGACTTGGTGAATGTCTCTAGAGGCTATAACTTCGTTTTTCAATACCATTTATACCAGCGGACAACTTTCTAATGGCTGATCTAATTCACCGTTTATAGCTCTACCTAAGAAGACAACAGCAAAAACCTGTGCTGATTATAGAACCATCAGTTTGTTAAACCATTTATTGAAAATTTTTCTGAAGGTAATACATGGTCGTATCTACAATAAATGCGAGGAATGCCTGGATGGCACACAGTTTGGTTTCCGTAACGGGTTTCGAACGAGAGAGCTCTTTTTGAAAAACAAGAAGGAATACGGTGAACGGTGAAGTCATCAATAATTTGCGATATGCGGACGATACAGTACTCCTAGCTTCTAGTCAAGAAGATCTGCAAACACTACTTGATAGTGTCGTTGAGAGTTGTAGGGAGGCAGGTCTGGATCTGAACATACGGAAAACCAAAATACTCGTAATAAGTAAACAGCAGCATATAAAACCGTCTATATATGTAAATAATACCAAACTTGAGCAAGTTGATAAAATCGTTTACCTTGGACAGCAACTAAATTGTAACGCAGAAAGTCACGGCGAAATTAGATCTATGATAGAGCAGGCTAGAGCCGCTTTTAGAAGGATGTCCGTCCAAGGTGTTATGTAACAGAGACCTAAAATTGGCATTGAGGATCCGCCTACTTCGCTGCTACGTGTTCTCGGTCTTACTTTATGGTGTCGAGTCCTGGACTGTGAATAAAATCGATCTAAATCGCCTTGAGCCTTTCTAGACAAGGCGGAAACGGCGGGTTCGTTGGGAAAAATATTCCCATGAGATATTTTTGCATAATCACATTCGTGACACATCCCAGAATAAGGTTCAAGAAGTCGCCCACGAGAAAAGTGGGCCAATTTTTTTTAACAATTTTTTTTTAATCAAATTGTAAAAATCAATATTTTTGGCCCGAACTAATTTTTTTTAGATATTTTGGACCATTCTGGATAAAAAAGGTCTCTTATAATTTTTCTCTAAAGTTGATCTTTTTCGAGTTATAAGCAAGTTACAATTTGAAAAACGCGAAAATGGCCATTTTTAAGACTTAATAACTCGGTCAAAAATTATTATTTTGAAAGTCAGAAAGTGACTAAATCAAAGTTTAAAGTCTCCGTTACATGATCCTGAAGAAATCAGTGTCATTAATTTACTACTAAACTGTTATTTTTAATTAATAACAATGAGTGGTTACATCGTATTGACGCTGCTGTAAATGTGAGTGCGAGTAAGATGCACAATTGGACTGCTGGAATGGCTTCTCTCTCGCACTCAGCATTTACAGCCCCGCACACGTGCATGGTGCTTATTATTATTACTTAAAAATAACAGCTTAGTAATAAAATAATGACAAAAATTTCTTGAGGATATTGTAGGGAGGGCTTTAAACTTTAATTTAGTCATATATTGACTTTCATAATAATAAATTTTAACCGAGTTATTAAGCCTTGAAAATCGCCATTTTTCGTTTTTTTTCAATTTTAAATTGCTTATAAGTCGAAAACGATCAACTTTAGAGAAAAATTATAAGAGACCTTTTTTGTCCAGAATGGTCCAAAAAATTAAAGAAAAAATTGTTCGGGCCAATAATATTGATTCTTACAATTTGATTAAAAAAAAATTGTTAAAAAAAATTTGGCCCACTTTTCACGTGGGCGACTTCTTGAACCTTATTCTGGAATGTCTCACGAATGTGATTATGCAAAAAAATTTCATGGGAATATTTTTCCCTTCGAACCCGCCGTTTTCGCCTTGTCTATTCGAAATGTGGTGCTATAGAAGAATTTTAAAAGTTTCCTGGGTGGAGAAGATTCGAAACTCCACAATACTAGAACGTCTCAGCAAGACTACTGAGATCATAAAAAGCATCAAGCAGAGAAAGCTGAAGTACTTCGGACATGTAATGAGAGATCCCAAATATAGGTTGCTACAAAATATTATGCAAGGAAAAATAGCAGGCAAACGCGGTCCAGGACGAAGAAGAATCTCATGGCTGAAGAACTTGCGAGATTGGTGTGGTGTTGATACAAGCATGCTATTTAGGGTGGCAGTGAATAAAATTAGGATAGCTATGATGGTAACCAACGTTCTAAAAGGATATGGTACATGAAGAAGAAGAATGTCTCTTGTTCTTCACATAAGACGGGAACCAGCTTGTGTAGTGGTTGATTACGAAGGCTCTGATTATTATCTTTGTCGATTTTTTGTCGATTCTTTGTCGAGTCGAAGGAAGATGTAAATCGGTGTTGAAATGAATAATAAATACAGATAAATGTTTTATTTCTTAACGCAAACACTTTTTACAAACACTGTACAATAATAACTATTTCTAATTTTAATACACAACTTTGCTATGTCGTAGCGAACCATGAGTAAACTAGGACCGCGTTCTGAATGTCAAACTTAAACGTGATAGTGAAAGAATCGCGAATAATTCGCGTAATAAACGTAAGATTGTCCAAGGTATGGACGTACGAGAGTAACCAGAAAATTGTGAATCGTGAATTGAGACTGTTTGACACTCGAGACTACATTGGTAGTTGTGCTAAATGCGACCGACTGGCTCTATGACTCGTTGGTAACTCAGACTGACTAACTGAGCAGAATAAGAAATCGGTTTCTTTAGACTTTTACCGCGAGGGAGAAAATCAATTAATTTTTGTGGGTATCTAATTTAAATTCTATAGTAAATAAAACCTTTTAGGGACGTCTGGTACCAGAATGTGCTTCTAGAGGTTTGGAGAGGATACATGCAATAATAATGAACTGAACTCCGAGCTATATTAATTCGTATGTGGATTTAGACCAATAAATTGTTTTTGTGAAGGTTGGAAACGTGTAAAAGAAGAATAAACTCGAGTCAAGTCATAGGTTGGCAACGGTCAACGGAAATATCGTATTAATTTATTGACCTTTCTTATATTGGAGATAATTAAAGGCTGTAAATAGGCCAGGGTAATAAGACAAAAATATACCCTGTTCGTGACACTTCAGCAGCCAGGGTACTGAAGCGCTTTTTGGACAGGTAATACCTATAGGAACAAATTATAACTATTTCCTGCGTAGGCTCTGGCGGCCATTTTTATTTATAAACAATTAACTGTCAAAAATGGCATTTTCCCATTTTTTTTTTCAAATCAGCGAAAAACAGTGAAACTTATGATTTTTTTAGTACAAATATCTTCGAGATTATGGAAAAAGCTTTAAAATGACGTATTACACAGTTTGATATACTCATTTATTGTTAATATAATTGCGAAAAAAGTCGAAATTGCAAAAAAAAATATTTTTTTAATAACTGTTGTAAAAATTAGTGTACAGCTTTGAAATTTTTGTCAAATGAGGTTTATTTGGTGCTTAATATGTGATAAAAATTTCAAAGCGATTCATTTAATTGTTTAAATTTTATTCAAATTGTTTATCCCAGAGAGCATTTTTTTGCAGTAACATAAGTCAGAAAAAAATGACCTTAGAACCATTTCACAGGTGTCAAATGAAAGAGCATGAGCTACATTTTCAACATGTTTAAAAAAATAAATAAAAAATGCATTTATTAGTAATAAGTAATTATGCAAATGTATCGTCAATTTTTCTTTATAAACTTTTTGAATAACTTTTTCCATAAAAATTAACTTTTTTACCCTGTTTTAAGTGCACAACTACCAAGTAATGTTATCTATATCATAATTGATAAAAAATTGTAATAAATATGTATAATTTCTGATATAACAAAATAAAAAGTTTATAAGGAAAGATTTACGAAACTTTTGCATAATTATTTATTACTAATAAATATTATTCACTTTATTTTTTATTTTTTGTTTTTTCTGCATTTTTTATTCACTTTTTTTTTAAACCATGTTGAAAATATAGCTCATGCTCTTTAGTTTGGCACCTGTGGAATGGTTCTAACGTCATTTTCTTCTGACTTATGTTATTGCAAAAAAATGCTCACTGGGATAAACAATTTGAATAAAATTTAAACAATTGCATGAATCGCTTTGAAATTTTTACCACATATTAAGCACCAAAGAACCCTTATTTTACAAAAATTTCAAAGCTGTACACTAATTTTTACAACAGTTATTGCGAAAATATTTTTTTTGCAATTCCGACCTTTTTCGCAATCATATTAACAATAAATGAGTATATCAAACTTTGTAATACATCATTTTAAAGCTTTTTCCATAATCTCGAAGATATTTGTACTAAAAAACTATAAGTTTCCCTGTTTTCCATTGATTTGAAAAAAAAGTGAAAAATGCCATTTTTTGACACTTAATTGTTTATAAATAAAAATGGCCGCTAGATCCTACGCAGGAAATAGTTACAATTTGCTCTTATAGGTATTACGTGTCGAAAAAACGCTTCAGTGCCCTGGCTGTTCAAGTGTCATGGAAAAAACCTTATTACCCTGGACTAAAAGGGACAGATGGCTGAACATGTGTATGAAGTAGTAGAAGATGGGAAACATTATTATTTAGATCGTATAAATAGAAATACTCTTACCGATATGCTACACTGTGTCCATGGTACAAAGACGCCAGGTACGATATTGCGCATGCGACTATCAGCTGACCGCGTTCTGTCGACGTCACAATGAGAGTAGCCGCTGCTGGAATACATACGTTTATATGGGAGTTTTACTGATTTTTTAGCTTTTGGGGAGGTTTTTTTGAGATTTAAGTTGATCAATAGGCTTGTTAGTGTGAAAAAATTATTATTTACCCCTTAATGTATTGTCTCCAAAATTAGTTTATTTAAAAAACAACTGAAGGGTATCTTAAAATAAGTTTGTTGTAGTTTAATATTCTAACATGTTTGATAGTTTAAAATTTATTGTTTATAAAGTATAGCTTTCTTAAAACTTTTGTAAATGGGTAACGTTAATAAATAAATAATGTACAAATTAATTTTTTGAAATTTCATTCGGTCAACAAATTATTCAATTTTACAGAAATGATTGAAATTTAAAGATGGATAACTATATACTTATGTATAACATTGGTGATTTGATGGTTTGAAATATTATATAAATTATATCCAATGTTCTTAATTACAATTTACGCTATATATGTCGGTATATACCTACTCAATATTTTTCCTATACTAAATATGTAGTTCAAATTTCAAAATTGCTGTGTATAGTATTTTATATTGAAGACCAAAGCAATACCTAATTATTCATCAAATTTTGCCCTATCGCAAAACAAAATTCTGACATAAATTTGTATCAGTTATCAATAGTTCCGACTGAACGTTATTAGAAAAAAATTAATATCATCTTACAGTGACTCAACCCCGGCTGAGCATTGGGCAATAAAAAAAGGTACCTATTTAGATACTGCCACATGTATATATTTACTGATATTTAGGTATTTATATTATACGTTTCTAGACCTTCTTCGCAAGTGCTTGAAAATTTTTAGGATTAATAAGAATATTTTCTCAGATTTATCTGACTATGCAGAAAAAGAAGAAGTGGATGCAGACGTCGAAGAATTAAACCAATTACAATATGATGCATTGGAATATGTCAGTGGGTATATCTGCAAGAAGTTAGATTTGGCTGAAAGTACGGATACTTCCACTTACACGTGGATTGACCAAGTCTGCGAAGGGGGCCTAAAGAAACCTCCAGAAGAATTGGTGGTAAAAATGCATCAACTGAATACTATATTTAATAATTTCAATGGGTCTGGACTTCAGTTAAAATCAGGGAAAAATATTTGCAAAGACTGATTGATTTGTCTGAAAAGATTGAATGTGATTACAAAACCAAACACCTGTTCTTTCGGTCGCGCATGTATTTTAGGATTAAGAAATTAAACTTAACACTTAATGAAAATATGAGAAATAAGAGAAAATTAAAGAAAATTGTAACTTAAAGTCTTGTTTTATTTGTTTTGTGATTTTGTTTCAGACATCAATTATTTTCATCTGTTTACGTGCAACTAACTGAAGGCTCGATTCATAGGCGACCATACATATGGGTAGGGGGGCATGGCCCCCCATGGCCTTTCGGGTGCTTTAAACTAGATATTGTCATCCAAAGTATACAAAATGTAATGTGCAACATCTTCACGTCTAGCCCCTCTACAAATTTTTATATGCACGCCCATGGCTCGATCCCCTCCTTAACACTGGAGACAAATAAGACAAGCCAATCAAAAACAAGCTCGTAAAATTTATTTAAAAAGCGACGAAGACAAAAAAATTTTTAAATATAACTCGCAAATTTATTTTAGATATTTATTTTTGTTCATTGTATTGTTAATTAATTTTTTAAATCAAAATAATAAAACACCTTCATTTCAATAAATTCGAAATAGTTAAACATAAATTATATTAATCTATTAAAATGACTCTTTATGACCAATTTAAAACTAATTGTGCTCCGAGCGCTAATGTTTTAAATGGGGAATATTTAAAATCACTCTCATTGTGACGTCATGCGCGAACTCATCCGAATGTCGGATATCCCGGCTATCGTACCTGGCGTCTTTGTACCATGCACTGTGTCTGTGTTGTAAAGGATTTGATTCATCAGATGTCATTGGAGTTACAGCAGAATGGGTCGATTCTGTCATATCACTCGAATTATCCCATCACATTGGAGTTGCATGTTGTTTTTCTACTGTCAGCAATAATTATTGCACTTACAGCCCTAAGTTAAATTGGAAAATATTTATTCATTCATTTAATAAACTTTACTCTATTATCGGCATACAAGCAAAATCTATTAGTATATTGAGTTATATATGAGTAAATAGAGTGTTAACAAGATTATTATCAAAGCAAATGTGTTTTAACCGCATTTAGAAGTATGTCGGTTTTCAAGACAACTCTCTCCTTAATCAGATGTTTGACTGTTGTTCCAATAAGACCCTTAAACAGTTCGAACAAAACTCGAAATTTAGAACTGATTGCTAACATAATATATTCTTTATTTATTATAATTACGGAAATATACTGTTTATTTTTAAAGTATTCTAAAGTGAATACAGAGGCTCACAAATTGGTTGAAGCAATCTATTCATTAAATGATTTTTTTGTTTTAATTGGACCCTTGATAATATTATTGCAGAAAAAGGATTTGGCTATATTACAAAAACATGTTATTACTTTTGAAAGAACATTAGAATATACCTGGAGGGATATTAAAAAATACATCTGTACTTTACTATGTTTTTTACCACTGCAAATAGGCGATATGATATACATTTTAAGAGCGTTCTTCCCAAGATGCCTTTATTATACCCACGTTCATATTGCACGGCTCTATTATTTTGTCGTATCTTTTCAAATATTAACAGTTTTGTGTGTATTTTCAAAAATCTACGCCCATCTTACTAAGTCACTTAAAAAAATCAACCATTTAAGCTCTAAAGGAGATATCGATATTATCAAACGACAATACAAAGAAACCTTTACTACAGTTGAAAGATTTAATCGTGTCTTTGGTTTATCGATATTAGCCATTTTTTCTGGAGCGTTCTTTCAATCCTTTGTTGGTTTGTATTACACTATGGACAATGTTACCGATGATTTACTTTTGGCAGTTATTGATTCTTTGATGACTCTTTATTATTTGGTGAGTAGATATATGATATTATTATTATTTTTCATTGAACCAACAAGATAAGGTTTTGTTTGAACATATGGCTTGCAAATAAATCTTCACACTGCGTTTTGTATAATACTGTATTGGCCAGGAACTGAAGCTTTTCACCTCGCAATTTTTACAGATTTGCTTGAAAATTTGAGAATAAGTAGTGGATAGTCTAAGGATCAAAATCTATATGATTCTGAAAGGCGCTTTTACCATGGGGGTGGTTGCCACCCCATCTCGAGGGTGGAAATTTTTTATTATATTTTAAACACAAAATTGGTAAAAACGTTCATTCTAAGTAAAAAACGTTCTATACATTTTTTTGATAAAATTGATAGTTTTCGATTTATTCGCTATCGAAAGTGTTAGTTTTGTATAGAAAAAATCAATGTTTTTTGATGTACCTACTCATTTACGATTCACTCAATTTTTGCCGTAGAAAAATTTTTTTCAAACCAGGTTCTTTGGAATTATATATCCTACAATTTTATTGAAACATTTTTTCGTATCTCTGATGCTAACCTTTTTATTCCGAAGAAAATGGCATTTTTTACCAAACTACAAAAATTCATTATTCGCTTTTAACTCCAGTTTTTTTAAAACTAATCATTCTAAGCCAGCCAAACTCCTAGAATATATTAATAACACATAAATAAATAAGAATGAATAAGGCCAATGACTAAAACCACTGCTAACTTACATTATTATGCTTCCAATTGGATTTCTCCTTTTTTTTTCAAAAAAATATATTGATTTTTTAACTTTTTTATTTTTTATCTTAGAAAGTTTGGTAAAAAATATTTTTGTAGGTTTTTACAAGATCTATAAGCCTATTAATATTAAATCTTTTTAGAATCCTCAGTCGCAAAAAGGGGTGACTTTGAAAGGGTTGGTAAATGTGATTTTGCATGTTATTACAAGTTTTAATTGTCAATAGCTCACTCAATTTTTGTCGTAAAACAATTTATTGCAAACCACGTTTTTGAGAATTAAATGGGCTATAATTTCATATTAAACATTTTTTCGTATCTCTGATGCCAATCCTGCTATTCTGAAGAAAAGGCCTTTTTTTCCAAACTACAAAAATTTGTTATTCGCTTTTAACTCCATTTTTTTTAAACTAATCATTCTAAGCCGGTCAAACGTCTCAAACCTATTAATAATACATAAATAAAAAAGAAAAAATAAGGTCAATGACTAATATTAATTAGGGTGGTGATTAGGGGGTTGCTTGCGATCACTTTTTCGCTGAAAAAAATAGGGACTGACATTCTTTTCGTTATAAGTCACTTAATTTTTGAGCTAGAGACTTTTTTTTAATTTTTGGAGATAGATATTTTTAAGTACTTTAAATTATCTTAAAGAAGTTGTCCTCGAGAAATGCATAGTTTTCCCGTCTTTTGACTTTGAAACTACAATATTTAGCATTTGACGATGAAGAGTCAACATATAATAAAGTATAGCTCGCTTACTATTGGTCTTAAAGAAAATTAAAAAAAAAACGGTTTTGTTTATTTTCTCAAAAGGTACATTTTTGTTAAGTAAAGTTGTTTTGATAAACGAAAACTTTTGGAGATATTAGCAGGAAACTTATTAAACACATTTATTTTTTCGATATAAAACTAACACTTTCGATAGCGAATAAATCGAAAATTATCAATTTTATCAAAAAAAATGTATAGAATGTTTTTTACTTAGAATGAACGTTTTTGCCAACTTTTGTGTTTAAAATATAATAAAAAATTTCCACCCTCGAGATGGGGTGGCAACCACCCCCATGGTAAAAGTGTCTTTCGGCATGATATAGATTTTGATCCTTGAACTATCCACTACTTATTCTCAAATTTTCAAGCAAATAGTTGTGCCCCTGAGAACTTTTCATCACAATACTTCAAAGAGTATTTTCCCAAAGTATGAACTAAATCCACTGGGACCTAATTTCCATAAGGTTTGTGCGGGGTACTTTGACTATTTTAGAGGCTTCAGGAATATTTTAAACTTATAAACAATTTTTTGGATTATAAACAAAAATAATATATCGGCAACTATTAGAGTGATTCCTGAGATACAACCGGTCAAAAATGGCCAACAAGTTATAAACAATAGGACGGTAATTAACATATCTTCAAGAGACTCACATCATTTTTACTACTTTTATTCTGAAGTAACTCGAGCAGAGCAACCTAACTAATGCATTACTAAATGCCAAAGATGCTTTAGTTTTCTTTTGCTAAATTAATTTACGAAAGACAAATGAGAACCCAGATCTAAACAATAAATCTGAAACTTCTCGTGGAATCACTTTCTGGTAACATCCTTAATCTCTGCTTTTTACAGTTCATAAAGCAAGGAGACGACGAATAAAGAAGACGAAAGGAACTCTACAATATGCAGTCACATTCCGTCTATTCGTCTAGGAAAAAATCTGACGAAAGTAGATTCCGTGTACTAAAAATATGAGTAAAATGACAAATTTATAAACAACTTATGTTTCAATTCGGTTCAGAGGTGATGCACCATCCGCATACGTACGTTTCGGTCTCTCCAGACGTCTTCAGTGGGGCTACATGAAGACCTCTGAATCGAAACGAAATCAAGCCGCCTATTTACAGGGCCGCGTTTAGGTCAAATGACGCCCTAGGCAATTCTCTAGTAGCCGCCCTTCAAGCATGTACCATTTTTACGAAAAAAAAATTGCAAGCAGATTTTTTTATTTAAATAGGAATACATAAAAATTGCCATTCCAGTTCGATCACATCAGATTTCTTTCTTGATTTTTCTTTGGAAAAATCATCTATAATGTTATAATTTATCGCCTTTGTTACATCACTTTCTATGAACAAAATCGACAAATTGTTAAGACGTTCTTGCGTCATACTTGATCGGAAATTATTTTCATGTCTATTTTAAATTCTTGACATTTTCGAAAATTACCTTTCAGCGGACATGTTGGTTGGCGATTGGGAGGCACAAATAAATGCGCAAAGCAATATCAAAATTAGAAAAATATCTCTCAATCCACTCTTCTTTAAATACTTAGATATATCAATTATTGGTGATTGGTGATTTTATTATGGTATCCAAATGAACCTTTAAGTGAATGCATTCATGTATGAATGATGTAGGTATCTATTAGTGCAGCCAGTGAGGGTATTTGGCTCCGAACTCCATCCTACTGCATCACTTTACTTGATATATTTACTGTAAGTGAACATATCAAGTAAGCTTGTATAGTAAGTAGGGAATAGCTCAGGAAACAAAGTCTACGCTACGACGATTTTAACTAAGGGGTGGTTCCCACCCGTTTTCGGGGTGGAATTTTTTTATTAAACTAACACCGGAAGTGGCCAGAGAACCTAATTCTAAGCAATAACTGTTTTATAATTTTTTTTTTGAAAACTCAATACTTTTTGAGTTATTCGTGGTTAAAAATTTGCCATTTTCATTGAAAAATGACATTTTTCGGAGACTGTGTTTTGGGAATACCATAAAAATTGTGCATCTAACGAAAAAACTATATAAAACATTTTGTAGTTTATGAAAAATTAGAGAGATTCATTTTTTCATAAATATTCTAGTTTTAATAAAAAAGAGATGGTACCATGGTGAAAAAAGATTTTTTTTTGGTGCATGCTCAAATCGGTATATTCAACTTAAAATAACAGAGAAATGTCGATTTTATTGGTATCGCGCTACAAATACATTTTATAGTGCTGGAAAAGACCTTTAAAACGAGAACTGTTAAATAGCGGTTATATTCAAACTAAGCGAGATATGGTGCAATAAAACTTATGACTAATGTATTTTAAGGAAAAATGAGAAGTATATTTAACCCCTCATCAATCACAATTTAAATTCATCGTTTTTCTTCTAGAATACCTTCTACTATAGTGTTATTTCTATATTCAAAAAGTTGGACGTGTTTAAAATGAATGGTTTTTGAAAAGAACAAGATCAAATTATAGAGCGCATTTTAAATTTTCTTAAAAATCTTCATTTTTCTCCATGTAATTCGAAAGTGATAAGATATACGTAACCTTACAAAAATGTAGGTTTTCTTTTAGATAACAATTTTATTTTTCTTTCATTACTGTATCTCATTATTATTTTCGAGTTACATGGAGAAAAATAAAGATTTAAAAAAAAATTAAAAATGCTCTCTATAATTTGATCTTATTTTTTTTCAAAAACCATACATTTTAAACCCGTTCAACTCGTTGAACATAGAAATAACACTATAATAAAAGGTATTGTAGAAGCAAAACGATGCGTTTAAATCTGGTGGATGAGGGGTTAAAATATACATACAGTGGAAGCCCGATAAGTCGGATTAATCGGGACCGCGGCCGATCCGGGTTATCGAAAATTCGGGTTACCCGGAGAATACGGTAAAAATTAGTAAAATAAATATTTCTAATAAGAAAATACACATTATAATTGCAAAAATATGAAATACATATGCACAGTACATCTAAATTACGTACAGTTGTATACACTATTGTTTATTTCTTGGTAAAAACTTGTTTTCTCTGATGAAAATCGGTCCGGGTTAGCCGGATTTCCGGGTTATCGGGGCCGACTTATCGGGGTTCCACTGTACTTCGCATTTTATCTTAAAATAAATTAGTCATCCTTTTTTGTTGCACAATATCTCGCTTAGTTTGAATGTAATCCAAATTTAACAGTGCGGTCGTTTTAATGGTCTTTTCGGGCAGTAATTCCATAGATATTGATAGCAGTATACCCTTAAAATCGACCATTTCTCTGTTATTAAGTTGAACACATTTGAGCATGCACAAAAAAATATCTTTTCATCTACCATATCTCTTTTTATGTTATCACTAGAAGACTTATGAAGGAACGAATCTCTTTGATTTTTGATAAGCTACAAAAATGTTTTATATAATTTTTTCGTTAGATGCATAATTTTTAAGGTATTTGCAAAACACCGTCCGAAAAGGCGACATTTTTCAATGAAAATGGCAAATTTTCAACCACGAATAATCCAAAAGGATTCAGTTTAAAAAAAAATATAGAACAGTGCGCTTGCCGCCTTTGCGGTGCTGCCGACGCGACGGCCCAATAATCCCTAAATTTACGACTTCTGTCCTTTTTGAATGAATAGTGTTAAGATTAATTATTTATATGGGAGATAAGCCACAATTAAAATGAAAAAAATAATTTTATTAACGTTTCGACGCCCAAATCGGGTGCCGTTGTCAAAATACAAAATATTACTAAAATAAACAAAAGTGTTGTTGCTAAGCAAAAAAATTCTTCTAATAATTTATTTAATCTCACTCATTTATATAGTGTTAAGAAAATGCAATTTGTTTTCTAGAAATGAATGCCCACTTATATTCCATTGATGGATGTACTATGTACTTAAATGTTATTCGATTTTAATTTTTATATGCAAATATTTGCCGCCCTCTCATAATTTGTCGCTCTAGGCAACTGCCTATATTGCCTAATGGATAAAACATTCCAGCCTATTTAAGCAGAAAAATGAAAATAGTTCTGCGTATCAGACGCTTGGTAGCGACATAGAGAAATGAGAAATCCCAGATCTAAGCAATAAATCTGAAACTTCTCGTGGAATCAGTTTCTGGTACATCCAACATTTAATTTTCTTCTGAGCCTTTCCTGCTTATTCTTTTTCTTAGCGTGTTTAGTGATTATTGATTGTGAGATTTTCTTAATTTTATTGACAATGACTTAAACAATAGGGAACTTGCAAAAATTTTTAAATATTAAAATGATATTAAAAAACATAAGGTAACATGATCTTGTATCATGAAAAAATATTTTTAACCCGTACGCTAATTACGACGTTTTGAAAATGCTATAAAATTTAAATATCTTAGGAGGCTCTTGAACGTCCTTCTATTGGTTCGACGTCACCGGCGGAAACAACGCGATTAAGGTAGGTATCACGGGTATATTACATTTTAATCGTCTTTAATGAAAAATTCCTAGGTATTATTTATGTTCATCTTATAATATATTGTAATAAGTAGTTCCCCAATCAGCTTAGTTTTAAACTGAAATTGATAAAGTTGAGTGCTACCTTGTAAAGAGTTTAAAACGCATAATATGACGGACGAGGGTTTTTCAAAAGGTCAATCTGACTAACTTACCTACCGTTGATGTCTTCATCGTGGCAACTTTTATAAAAACTAGTAAAAGCTATTCTATTGGAGAAATGCGAGGTGTCAAGGCAAATAAGTAGGAGTTATTAATAAGCATGTTTAAACCGTTTATAACAATAGTTTGGTACCATTATATTATAGTACTTATACGGTTTACCCCGTGGGTTTGATCTACCTACCTCTAATCGAAGGATTTCGTATATCCTGGAAAAGATTACGGTGTAATTTGCATTATAATAAAGATTATATTTTATTGTAATGTTTATTAGTACCTACTGGAGCCTTTCATTATTGTGTTCAAAGCCATCTGAGAAAAGATTATGGTGATTAGCAGCAACAAAATCCTTCTTTAGAAAAAAGAATCATTATTGTAATTTTACAAGTTAATATCTTTATCATCTCAGCTTATACTTACACCGCATCCCTCGGTAGACCGCAAGCTATAGTAGAAACCCGACTGTAGACCGCATACTATAGTACACCAATACTTTTTAGTTACTCTTACTTTTATTACTAAAAGTTTTATTTATTTTTAAGTTACTTGTTTCTTCTTTGTTCTTCAACACAAGAAACGAACAAAGTAATTTCATAAAAAAGAACTTTTTGATACATGTCAACAGAGATAAAATGTTAATATTTTGCCTGTCACAGAAAAAATCATTTTTGCCACAGTAAAACAAGATATTTCAACTATATTATTTATCTATGGGCAAACTGCATTAAATGCAATGGCCCACCCCGAACGGACAAACGATACGAGTGGCCTGTGACGTCAGACCTCAGGTCTCGCTTTTGAAGTTGTTTAAAACGGAAATTTTAGGCGCGGAACTTTGACTAGATGTTGTACGTACACTATTCATTGTTAAGACGTAATATTTTGAATATAACATTTTAAAACATAAATTAACAATTTTATGCAAAAAAAATTTTTAGTGCAAGTTCCCTATTGCCTTGATATGCTTGCTATTCGTAGAACTGGTTGATATCTATATCGACTATGCCTTGATATGCTTGCTATTCGTAGAACTGGTTGATATCTATATCGACTATGTATGACTCATCAGTGTGATTAATAGACAACATTAATTTTTCTAAACGATGCATTCAATTTTATTAAGTATATCTGATAGAACCGTAACCATTAATAATATAATCAAGTAATATTTAATTATTGGTCTATTCATTGTTTGTCCTAGCATATAAAAATTGAAAAACTGAATTTTTATTACCACAGAAATGTCGAATAGCAAACAACTGTTTTTAATCGCAAAGTGGTTTGGTATATTTTCTGTGTTTCCCAAAACTAATAGGCAAAATGATAATTTTCGATTGAAGTTGTTGAAGTTCGCTATACTAATTGTATTAAGTTTGTTTCTTGTCTTAATAACACTTTACTGTGTATACAAAAACTATCTAGTAAGGACGTCCACATCATTCATTATTCAAACCCTTCATGCAATTAATGATGATCTCGTTTTAATGGGGTATATAGGGACGATATTGGCACACAAACATGCTTTGCACCGCTTGGAAAAATATTTCACACGTTTTGAAAACGTTTCAAATTACTCAGACAAATACTTTAAGCTATATGTGCTCAGTATGATCATATTCCTTTTACCTCTTGAAATAACTGATCTGGTTATTGTTGTTAATGTGTTTCCAAATTGGAAGTATCATGGTATGTTACACATCGCAAGATTCTACTATTTTCTAACAAGCCTCCTAATCATTAGAGGACTGACGATTTTTTCAAATATGTATATTTACTTAGTAAAATCTGCTAAAGGATTAAAATGTTCTACGTGTCAAAAGCCGATGGATTCGATACGAAAAATCAATCTTGATGTTTATTCGGCAGTTAAAATATTTAATGACGTTTTTGGGTGGGCATTGGCATATGTTTTCTTTGGGGCTTTCCTAGAAGTGATCAACTGCCTTGATTACTGTTTACAGAAAAGTACACATTTTTTATATATTCAAATCATTGACATTCTTCTAACAACTTATTATTTGGTAAGTAAACAATGCAGAATGGACATCACCAAACCTTGTTTGACAGTTGCTGCTTTGCTGCATTTTCCTACTATTATAAAATAGTGTGACAAATATGACAAAAACAGATTTGCAAAGAAATAAATTAAAATATAAAACGTTGGCGTATTAAACTATGTAATTAAATCCGGTAAATACAATTTAAACTTTAAAGTCTTCAAATAACTAAAATAATTAGGGCTAAAAGGGCTTTAAATTATATTTTATTTGACTCTTATGGCCATTAAGGGGGGAGGTATGGTTTAAATTTTTTTTATTATTTTAAATAAATGTGCATAACTTCAAAAATAGTCTCTCAAAATTTCAGATTGATCGGAGTAAAATTACCAGATATACAGCATGTTAAATATCCCTACTGTTACGCGTGAGTGACTTGATTATTATTTTTAATAACTTACACTTAAATAAATAAAGAACACTGAATTTATATCGTTTAATAACACTAATTTACAAAATTAATATTAATTGATTTATTAGAAAATACTACATTATTTTTTTATACGTTGCAAAATAACCACGGCTTTATTAAAGATTACCCTAAAACATAATAATTTATTTAAATATCTAATATGTACAATTTATTTCGCGCCCGAACATCGAATTGTTAGTCGACCGACGCACGACTACAAATTTATAACTGACTTCTGCTTAAAAATCATCCGCTTATATAGAGATACGGCTCTGCTTCGAGAATACCTCATCGAACATTTCGAACGTCTGAAACAGGTCTCTGCCCATCATTTGGAATATTCTGGCTTAGCGGAGAAATTACTCGTCAATGACGTGGCGCCGTTGTTTGTTTACTGCTAGGGACAGCGCCTGACTCAGTTAGAAATTCGTCACATTGCCCCCTCCTTAAAAGATGGTTCCTCCTAGAACCTTGTCGGGATTCGAACTGGATGATGGTATCTGCAACTGAACCCTCTTTTATAACTCCCCGTTGTATAAAAGTGGCAAGGGACGGTCTTCGCTCCGCGCCAGTAACTATGCGGATTGCAACAGACTAATACCTGGACCTCGGTGTCTTTAAAAATTTCTTTCACCATATTTCGGACAACACTCCAGTCTAATTGGCGGCATTCTAACTTTGGCATGGTTAACTTTTGCACGTCGAACTCCAACACGTGCTCTCTCAATTGAATTAATGCATCCCATACATTTTGGTAGGTAGGTTGGTCATGGACAGCGTCTTTTGTTACCAGATAGAATAGGTAACGTGATGCATCTTGGAGTTTCAATGTTTTGCCAGGGGCTGGCAGTTGACATTGAAATTGTGCAACTCGACCAAACTTCCTTCGAAAGGCAGATGCCAAACCTCGTGTGTCTTTGATACTGACCGGAATGCTATGGGCCAGTGAATAGTCGTCTGGAAGTGCGAGTAGATCTCGCTTTTCTTCAGTGGTAACACCATGTCTCGTTTTACCGGTACCCCCGTAGGCGCCATGAACTCCTCAAACGTGAGGTCAGGTATTTCTCAAACTTGGTTTATCTCCACTTCTTCATCTACGTCGTGGTCTCCCTCGTACGGCGCTAATCGGTTATGGTGGAGTATCATCTGTTTTCTTCTAGGAATCTTGCTTATTCGGTAGATAACGTCATTAATTTTCTTCACATTGAGGTACGGGCCTTCCCAGAACTGCTGCAACTTGGGAGAACAACCCGCCCTCTTCTCCGGATTATAAAGCCAGACTTTGTCGTTCTCTTTGAAACATCCCTTCTCGACTTGGGTATCGTATCGTTTCCTCATTCGGTCGCTAGCGATATGAAGATGGGAACGGACAAACTCGTGTATACCAGCTGTACCAGAACCCCAAAAAGGAAGACCATAACGAAGATGTGACTCTAACAAAGAAAAATATGTTATTTTGGAAGATGCTAAATTAAGTTAATTCGAAACCGATCTTATAGCATAGCAAGCTGAAGATAGTTTCTTCCTTAGCAAATCGATATGCAGGGACCGTATAAGGTTGCTGTCTAAAAAAAGTCTAAGAAATTTTACAGAATCAACGTTACTGATCTGGCAGTTATTAAGAGGTAAGGGTTGAAGAGCTCCTTTATAAGATAATGCTACTGTTTTATCTACGTTAAACGAGAGTAAATTAGAGTCAGACCAGGTTTTTATTGTAAGTAGATCAGAAGATATAGTAGCATGAAGAGTTGCAATATTTGAGTTGCTCCAAGTGATACTGGTATCATCAGTAAAAATAAAGATTTTTCCATCGATTTTTAAACTACGGATGCCATTAATAAAGATAAGGAAAAGTAGAGGACTTAATACCGAACCTTGAGGTACCACACATACAATGTTTTTGAGACTAGAGTCTGTACCATTTGCTTAGTCCGTATTTATTCTCATTAGTTTTGGACCAGATAACAGCGAAACTACAGGGTAACATTCCATAGTACTGATGTATGCTGATGATGTCGTGTTAGTAGGAAATAGTGAAAGAGACTTAGAACAAAAACTGGAACAGTGGAGACAAGCTCTGGAGGAAAAAGGTTTAAAACTTAGTAGGACAAAAACAGAGTATTTCGAATGTTCATTTAAAGATGGAGCTACTACAAATAAAATGGTATCTTTGGATGGTGAAATGATTGTGAAAAGCAATAGTTTTAAGTACCTAGGATCGGTATTACAGAGTAATGGAGAAATAGATGGAGATGCATGCAGTAGAATTAGGGCTGGATGGATGAAGTGGAAAGAAGCGAGTGGTGTGTTGTGTGACAGAAAAATTCCAATGAAGCTGAAGGGAAAATTCTATAAAACAGCCATAAGACCGGCTATGATGTACGGAACTGAATGTTGGGCAGTGAAAAAGAAAGAGGAACAACGAATACATGTGGCGGAAATGAGAATGCTTAGATGGATGAGTGAAGTGACAAAGAAGGATAAAATTAGAAATGAGTATATTAGGGGAAGTCTAGGTGTGGCACCAATTGATGCCAAAATGAGAGAGCATAGGTTAAGATGGTTTGGTCATGTTCAACGTCGAGACGTTAATCACCCAATACGAAGAATAGCTGAAGTGCAGATTCCTGGAAGGAGTAGGAGAGGAAGACCAAAGAAGACCTGGGGGAGGCGATAAGGCAGGGCATGTTGGTAAAGGGGATTAACATTGATATGATCCAAGATAGAATTGTGTGGAGAAATGCAATTAGGGAAGCCGACCCCGCATAGGAATAAGACAAAGAGAATGACATGACAGTCTGTATCATTTGCTCTAACCAGTTGTTTCCTATCATCCAAGTAAGATTGGAACCAATCTAAAGAAATACCTCGAATTCCGTAGAAATTTAGTTTTTTATCAAAATGTTGTGATTTACAAAATCAAAAGCTTTGGCGTAGTCACAAAAACGGTGGCAGTGTGAAGATTATTGTTCAGTGCTTGATAAACCTCATGTAGTACAGAAAACATGTCATCAGTGGTGCATTTATTATTTAAAAAGCCGAACTGATTTTGTGATAAAATGTTGTTTTCAACGAGAAAGGACATAAGTCGGGCTTTTATGAGTCTCTCAATAATTTTGGAGAGTACCGGTAGTAGTGTAATAGATAATTGCATAGATAATAGATGTAATTGCAGGTATTAGATATTTCACCACCCTTATGAAGAGGAATAATAATGGCTGTCTTTAGGCACTCTGGAAATTTACCTTTCTCAAAAGAATCATTAATTAGTGAGATGAGGACTTCTAACACATTTTCTGGGAGATTAGAAAAATTTTTTATCGATAGACCATCAGTACTACAGGAAGATTTGCTTTTGATATTGATTGTTTGGATCAGTTCAGATTTATCGACTGGTTTTATAAAGAATGAATTCGAGACCTTTCTTGAATTAGGGAGATAGGAAATGGGATCTGGTTGTGGCAAAATAGTTGATGTAATATTTTTACTCACATTAACAAAGTATTCATTTAGATTTTCAGGGTCTGGAAGGGAAAATGTTTGAGCAGTGTGGGTTTTATTTCGAAGGTCGTTTATAATGGACCAAGTTTCTTTTGCAACACTTTTAGAGCTTCCCAGACGGTTATGGTAGTAGACTTTTTTAGCTGATTTTATAAGTTTAAGATAGGTTGCCCTGTACTTGGTGATATATTCAGTGATAGAGACGTTGGTAGTAAATTTCTTGATGTAGAGAAGAGAACGCATATTCTTGGAAGATATTCGGATACCTTTAGTAGTTCAGGGTTTGCGATGTTTTGGTTTAATTGCAATTAAAGGAAAAATGCTTTATTGAAGATACAGACAAGCTTATCTAAAAAATCACTGAAATTATTATCCACGTCCATAGCAAGAAAACGCCACTCAGAGGTTAAGCATAAATTTTGGAAATTACGAAAGTTTCGGGTAAAAAAATCCTGCCTAAACGTCGGGTTTTCGAGGAAGGGTTTGATGAAGATATTACACTTCGTATAAACTGCTTCATGGTCAGATAGTCCAGCATTAATAATTGTAGAGTGGACATCAAGGGGTGAGAAATCTGTGACAGTATAATCAATTATGGTAGATGAAGTTTTTGTAATCCTTGTAGGAGAATCAACGTGTATTGCTAGACCATACAATTCAAAATATGTTGACCAAGGATATTTGTGTAGCACTAGCAGCAGCATAATCAATGTTAAGGTCCCCGCATAAAATTTCTCTACTTTTATGGGGCAGGTCATCTAACAAAAGCAGGTTCTGAAAAAATAGTTCCACGGAAGAGTCAGGTGATCTATAAATGCAAATAATAGGAGAAGCAATGATATGTAGTACGTGCCAGCAAAAATACAGTGTTTTTCTGGGGAAAATAATACGAGTTAGGAGACATGGTAAATCCCCTTTCCGTCCCTAAATAGTGACACGACACTTACGATATAAGCAAAGAAAATATTGTTGATATTACCTACATATCTGGCATTTGAAGGCATGAAGGCATTTAACAGGATCAAATTAAAGGACGTTATCCATTTATTGTACGAAAAAGGTACTTCTAGGAATAATTAAAACGATAGAAAAGTTCTACCAGAACAACATAATAACAGTAAAAGTAGATGAAGAACTAACAGACCCAATTGAAGCTGGCAATGGGATAAAACAGGGAGACTCCCTGAGTCTTCCATTGTTTAAGCTGATCATGGATGACATAATAAAAAAAGTAAGAACAAAAAAAAAGGATAAGAAATGGGAGAAAAACTACTTAAAATAATCTGCTATGCAGACGACGCAATACTAATCTCTCAAAGTAAAGATGATTTACAACGTATGCTGCACCAATTTAATATAACCGTTAGAAAATTTAACATGTTAATTTCCCCAAAAAAAGGCTAAATGCATGGTTATAACAGCAAATCTAATAGGGTGTAAATTAGAGCTAGAGGGTCAGATAATAGAACAAGTCATGGAGTTTAAACATCTAGGCATCACACTATCTAACTACGGAAAGCTCGAAACAGAAGAGGAAGATCAAGTGAGTTAAGCAAACAGAGCCGCAGGTTGGCTGAATGAAGCAATATGGAGTAACAAAAATATTAGAAAAAAAAACAAAGGCACAATTTACAAAACATTCATCAGACCAATAATGACATACGCGCAAAAACACGACCTGATACAGAAAGGGCAAAAAGAATGCTAGAAATAGCGGAGATAAAAACACTTCGAAAAATCGATGGTAAAACACTATGGGATATAGCTAAAAGTGCAGCTATCCGACGGAGATACAAGGTGGATAACATTAATAACTGGGTAAAAAACAGAAGAGTAGAATGGAACGACCACATAAGCCGAATGACAACAAATAGAGTAGTAAGGACGGAAGACCACGAAAACGATGGAATGACATCTTACTGGACACACATTGAAAAACAGACAGAGTCATGTCTACACAAAAAGAAAAAGAAGAAGAGGAGAAGAAGAAGACCTACATATTACCAGAGAACGGCAGTTCTCGTCAGTGGCGCACAACCCCAACAACAATACACCTACAAGCGACACTATATACAGGGTGAGTCACCACTAACGGGACGGAAGATTACAGCGAAATTGTAAAAGATTTGAGAAAAATTTAAATTGAATAGTTTGTAAGTTGATTATAGCTACATTTTAAAATTATTTTGAAATATACAGGGTGTGTCAATAAATGGCGACGTATCAAAGTTATATTTTTTCTTATGGAACACCCCGTATTTTATTGCATTTTTTAATTATCCGCAAAAAATAAGGTATAGTTTCATAAGGCTTCCCTATACCTATGTACAGAGTGTTCTGAGTTATGTTGACTTTTCTTAAAATGTAAAGTTTTAAAAGAAGGCTTATTCTCAAGTTATTTAAGAAATTACCAAAACATTACTTTTACATCTAAATAGTTGGATATTGGTTGAATTTATTCCATGATTAATTATTACACATTTGTCTACAGGGTGTTAAAAATTTACAGTTTCATTATTGGTCTTTTCAATATGTCATATGATGCTTATTTTAAATGGAACACCATGTATATTAATACATAATTATACTAAACAAATTTACCTCTTTTGAATGGTTATGGATGTCCTATAGCTAGGTGTCATAGTTTTTGCGTAATTTACAATTATTTAAATTCTTAATCTGTAAATCGATTTTAAAACAAAAGATGTAGTTAATTAATGCCATTGTATGACATTGTCAGTTTATGACAGTACGGTCTGGTAATTATCAAAACTATAAACATCCGTGTATGAAATTCAATTTTTTTTACTTAAAAATGACTTTGGCAGAGCCAATTACATTCAAATTTAACTGTTCCTAAAAATGAATAATCACGCTATCTATCACATGCTACTTTGCATTGGGGAATATTTTTAAAATTGTCTCAGCCTCTAAAGTTTACGTTTAAAAGTATCCTGATAGAAGACACCCAAAAAGGACGTTTTTGAGAGATTTCTAGATAGATTCTGTGCTACTGGTAATGTTGCATAGGTATTCTTGTTATCATGATCATTTTTCAGTGCGTCATTAATTATGACGTCATATACTGTATTGGGCGTGTCGAGACTTATTTCATGTAATTATTGACGAATCTGACAGATGGCAGAATCGTACTTAGCCATAGGTGAAGTTTGTGGAAGGTGAGCTTGTGGAATTAAACTAATTAGTAATTTAGTAGATTTGATTTTTACACAATATGTTAACGTGTAGGTTCATATTTTTTATAAAGGGGAATAAAATTAAAAAGTAAACAATATTGTTAATTAAAATTATAAATATGGAAACATTAAAAAATGACACAAAACTATCCATAAACTGTTTTTATCTTCTTCTCTAGGTGCTGTCTCCGCTTCAAAAGTTGGCAATCATCAGAGAGATCTTTATTTCTGAAACCGCGGCTCTAAATATTTCATTGTTATTACATTCAAACCAGTTCCTAAGGTTCTTCAGCCATGAGTTACGTCTCCTTACTATGGATCTTAATCTTGCATAATAACCTGGAGTATTAGATATACATCTCTCATCACATGTCCCATATATCTCAGTGTTCTTATTTGTTAGTTCTTCTCGTTCCTTATGCGTAAGTCTCATTACTTCCACGTTGGCTATTCTATCTACTCATGAGATATTTCGTACTCTTCGGTACATCTCGAATGTCTTTAGTCTCCTCACGCCAATGACTAACTTTTAACGAACTAAATTCTAAACCAAAACACAAAATAATGCACAAAAACGTTGTGAAACACAAGGGAAGTCGAATTCGAAATTTCAAAATGACAGGTACACAAAATACTGACCTGAATAATAACCGTCACTTGACTCTTTGACACTTCTAAAAAAATGGCCAAAATGGACAAAGTTTTCGTCAAAGGTTCGTAATACGTGTATTTTA